>NC_141905.1:89979522-91245533 GCF_057802395.1 Ceratotherium simum simum
GACAGAGCCCTCCATGGAGCTGGGAGAGACCTGTTCCTCCTCCTCAAGAGTCCTTGGTCTGGCAGGGACACTGGACACCTGGGAAGGCAGTCCCAGTGAGGCGTGACAGCCACAGGATGGACACGGGGTACAGGAGGGGACTCAGAGGCTTCTTGGAGAAGCAGATGTTGGACGGGTTTTGAGTAGCTGGTTGTGGGTTCACAGGATAATGTCCCAAGCACCGTGTCTTAGGAGGCCCTGAAGCAGCTGTGTTAGCTTGGTTTCCTCTGCTTTCTGTCCCCTGGCGTCCTTTCCCTCCCGCTATCCCATTGCTGCATGTGCCTGTTTGACAGTCTTCTCCACGATGCGTGTCGTTGCTGCAGGCAGCAGCAGTGTGGGTCCTGCTCCTCAGCTCGTCCCCCAGCCCCGGGAGCCTGGTGTGCAGCAGGCATTCAGCCACCGTCTGCCAGCTGCTTGGAGCGGTGGGCTCTCATGTGCCGAGGCTGGGCTGGGGCCAGGGAAGAGTGTGCTATGCAACAGGAGCAGAGATGCCCCCTCCCCGGGGCTGCGTCATGGAGATTGTCCTGCGGGTTAGCGAGGCACTTGCCAGTTTTCAGTCTTTAAATTGGGGGCATCTGATGCCAGTTAAGTCATGTCCTCCCGTCACTGAGAGAGTCACTTGACTACAGGTTCATGTCTCCACCCTTAGCTATGTCTGCAGGATCCTGCGTCCTGGTGTCTTTCCTCTGCTGCTCTCCTTGGCAGCTCCTCCAGACCCTCCTCCATGCCCACCCCCCTCCATTCACAGGTGGCCTCACCGCTGGCCTGCTGTGCTTGGTCCTCTACCCCCCTGCTGCACTGGTGTTGGCCCTCGTCCCCTGAGGTTGGACACAGCCCCCTCCCTCTCTCCTCTGCCTGTCTACCTTCTCCTTGCTGGCTGCCTCCTCTCAGCTCCTCCTTTGGATGAAAACACTTCTTCCCTTGACTTGCACACTTCCCTCTGCTATGACCCATCTTCCTGCTTTTCCCAAGCAAGACTTATTCAGATGAAAAAATAGAGTATCTGGAACTAAAAATACACTAGTTGGGGTTAACATCAGGTTAGACACTATAGAAGAAAAGAAAAGTTAATTGAACTCGAGGACATGGCAATAGAAACTATTCAAAATAAAACACATAGAGAAACAAACGTTATTAGAACGTCACTGCCCTGTGGTATAAGATCTAGTGGTCTGACCAAGTGGCAGCGGAGTCCCAGGAGAGGGAGGAGGAAATGGACGAATACTTGAAGAAGTAATGGCTGAAAATTTTCAAAATTTCTGTTTTGTTTTTTTTTTGTGTGAGGAAGACCAGCCCTGAGCTAACATCTGACGCTAATCCTCCTCCTTTTTTATTTTTTGCTGAGGAAGACTGGCCCTAGGCAAGCATCCGTGCCCATTTTCCTCTATTTTATATGGGACACCGCCACAGCATGGCTTGACAAGTGGTGCGTTTGTGTATGCCCGGGATCCAAACCTGTGAACCCCGGGCCGCCGAAGCGGAGTGCACGCACTTAACTGCTGCACCACTGGGCCGGCCCCAAATTTTCAAAATTTGATAAAATGTATGAACTCATAGATCCAATTACTGTAACAAGCTTCAAGCAGAATAAACATTACATCCCATGGCACATCATGATGAGATTGCTGAAAACAGGTTATATAACGGGTTTCTCCTTGCCACCATCATCCTCAGAGGGGTTGGTTTCTGCCTGCGTCTCCGCTGTCTCGTTCAAGCTGCCGTGTCCCAGCAGTCGTTGGTCACCTCCTCTTGTGGAAACTGTCCTCAGGTCTTCACAGCTTCCTTTAAATAGAAGACACAGGTATTTTAAAAGTAAAGGGATGAAGAAAAATACATCATGCAAACATAAGTTAAAAGGAAGTAGGAGTGGCCGTGTCAGTACCAGTGTAGACTTCAGGACGAGGAGTGTTGGCAGGGAGAAGGGGGCGTTTCGTGAGGATAAAGAGGTCAGTTCCTCAAGAGTGCGGTGTGCACCCAGTGTCAGGACCCACGTGTGCGTGAGCGCTGAGGGAACTGAAGGAGAACTAGGTCTACCGCCTGGGCGTTCCGACGCTCCTCTCTCATTAGCTGCTGCTGTGGGTGGACAGGAAGTCACCACCAGCCAGCTTGACCTCACTGAGGTCTGTGGGACACTCCGCCTAGAGGAGCAGCGTGCACAGCCAGAGGAAAAGGCAGACCGACAGGGCGGGGACGGGAGCGAGAGGACTCCTCATGGAGGGCCTGTGCCGGAGGACGGGAACGCCACGTGACTGGGGAGGGAGGAGTTGGCTTCCACTCTGTTTCCTCAAGAATATCTTTCACAATAAAGGTGAACGTTCGACAGAGATTTTTTCAGACAGGGGAGGTTTGCTTTTAAGTTTTTCCTGATAGGTGCCAAGCAGCCTTCGGGTGGGGAGTTTAGGTCCGTCTCCGAGGGCCGCCTTTCCGAGGGCTCTGCCTGAGGCCTGTATTCTGGTGTTTCCACCCTGGCTGCTGGACCACAGGCTGTTCCCAGGCCTGGATGAGTCTCTGACTTGGTGTGTTGATGTGGAGCACTCACCATGACACATTGAAGTCTGGGCCGTAAGGCAAACCACACATGTATGAGAGGTTGAAATCATACAAGATAGGTTCTCTGACCACAAAGGAATTAAATTAGAAGTAAACAAAAACGATATCTGGAAAATTCCCAAATATTCAGGAATAAACAACCAACTTGTAAATACCCCATGAGTCAAAGAGAATGTCACAAATGAAATTAGAAAGTATTTCCAATTACATGAAAAACAAACTGAAAATCTTCAGAATTTGTGAGATGTACCTAAAGTGGTGTGTAGAGGGAAATTTATAGCATTCAGTGCTTACATTAGAAATTTTAAAAATAAAGAGCAAATTAACCCAAAACAAGTAGAAGGAAGAAACTAATAAGAGCAAGAATCAGTGGAATAGAAATAGTAGAGAAAATCAGTGAAATCAAACTAGTTCCTTAAAATGGTCAACAAATCTGACAAACCTTCCCAGTGGATCAGAGGATCAGAACAGGGTGTGTCCGGGGATGGAGCCCGAGGTGCTGGGGTCCTCGAGGTGGAATTCAGGCCTTTCTCCTGGGCTGAGGCTGTCGCTCTGCTGAGGGAAAGAGTACCAGCACAAACTGCCGCCGGGCGTCTCCCGCCTCAGCGCCATGGGGGCGGGAGGGGACGTGCAGGGCTCCATGCACCCCGGGCGCTAGAGGGGCCTTGACACTTGTGAACAGAAACTGCAGCCTCATGGAAAGAAGGCCTGATGGCTGGAGCTGGTGTCTCCCCCTCCCTCCCTCTCTCTGTCTCTTTCTCTCACATACACAGCTCTGTGGACGTTTTCCATATCTTTCTCAAATGCTCACTTTTCTAGTTCTCCGTGGTCTGCTTTGTGTCACATATCTTTACATGCTAGCATTGTAATTGCTTTTCTCCTCCAGCCCAAACGTTGGGTTGGCTGAAAAGACAAATGGTTGAATGCGGGAGGAGCATCAGGGTGAAGAGAGTCCACTTTGGTCTTGCTTCATCCCTTGAGATTTATCTCAAAATGTCATTTCACAATTTGCAATGAAAAGCAAGTATTCCCAACATGTAGCAATTTCACTGAAGAAATATTCAGTGCAAACACTTGTGTATGAGGATGGTCACCCAAAATTACTTGATAGCAAAAATTGGAAGTAACTTTAAATACCCAGAGTTAGAGATTTTTGCACTGTGGAGCAGCCGTGCGACGGAAGAGTCTGCACCCTGCAACCACCACAGACGACGTGGCCCGGGGTGTTCAGTGAAGGCAGCTCCACCTCCAGGGCTCGCGTGAACAGAGGCCGGAGCCCACGCTCGCACCCCGTGAGCATCTTGCCATCCTGTTGGTCTGTTGAAGTACTTAACAATAATATTACATCTAGTCCATTCTTCACTGCATGGATTTTCAAGTTTAAAACATCTGAAACCAGGGTGCCTCTACCATTCATGGCATCTCACAGTTAGAATTGGCAGCATTTTCCTCTCTTGGTCATCAATACAGTAATGGCACTGTAGTTGGTAACATGGCCATCCTGCTTGGTTCCAGCCTGAGACAGCGCTCGCAGGTGGCACCTCACTGGGCAGGACTGACCCCGGCTTGGGGGCAGAAGGAGCTGCCCAGCGCACCGTATGGGACTCAGGGACAAGCCCAGGTGCAAAGGCCCGGAGTCTGTGTCTTCAGGCATCCACAGTGCTGGACAGAATGTAGGAGACGCTGCCCACAGAGGGCGTGGTGTGTGCCAGGTAGCTCTCTGTCAGTCCGGCGGTGCCTGTGGCCTGGCTTCCTTTTCAGGGTCCGTCCGCCTGGCGGTCCTCCCCCACAGCCACGGTCCTATGCGCTTGTGTCAGTGGCCAGTTGGATAACTGGGACAGCCATGTTTGGTAGGTGGGAAGTGGTCAGTGATGCTCCAGACTCTTTGTCTGGAGCTCGTCCCAGAGTTGGCTCAGGGAGAGATGTGCGTTTGTCATCCCCGCCTTGTGACTGAGAGGGTAATAGTTTGCAATAAAATCCTGCTTGACCCTGGGGCCCCTGGAGCGCTGCCCCTGTTGTGCTCATCCACCGCCCCCTCCGTGTGTTGTGTGTGGAACTGCCCTTGCTGGGGCCTCTGGACCTCCTGGGAGAGGGGACCCTGCACTCGTGGGGTCCTGGGCAGGGCTGGGCAGCAGTGGCCAGCCATGTGGCCACCCTCCCACCCCAGCCTGTTGGCCTCTGGCTGTCAGAGGGAGGAAAATTTAATTTTTACAAGATTAATGGTATTGGAGCAATATTTTTAGCTGAGTGTGGTTCAAATAATAGGCCATTAATTGAGAAAGGAAATTGAAATGAATTTATCTTGTACATAAATGCTGTCACAGGCATTAATAGGGCTCAGAGAATAGCGGCCTGTTCCCAGAAAGAAGCTGAACCTTGAAGCTGCACCTGGTGCGTGAACGTGACGGTGGGGGTGCTGCACACACAGCAACAGAGGAGCTGCAGGCTGGGGGCGGGGAGCGGGGGGCTGCAGGACTGGGGGAGCTGTGTGCCTTTGGGGGGTTGCTGCACACACAGCAACAGAGGAGCTGCAGGCTGGGGGTGGGGAGCGGGGGGCTGCAGGACTGGGGGAGCTGTGTGCCCTTGGGGGGTTGACGGCCTGGGGGGGGCTGCAGGCCTGCGGGGGGGGCTGCGGGCTTTGGGCCTGGGGGGCTGCGGTGTGGGGAGGCTGCAGGCAGAGGCAGGGGCCTGCAGATGCACATCTTCACCAGGAGATGGCACCAAAGCAGCATTTTGAGGTGCTCAGAGGGCAATTTTTAGACTTAAAAAAAATGATTATGTTAAATTTTATTTGCTCATAAGAGCCATCCTGAGTGGCCATTTACTTAAGCAGGAGGCTCATCTGGTCTACTATGGGCCTGAGAAGACAGACCAGCCCCCACTGGCCATCCCCTGGGCAGTGTCCCTCTCTCTAGGGCCTTCGCCGCTGGCCGGGTCATTGCCTGCCTGCATTTTCCCCCTACATTTGGGTGTTGGAAGCCTGTGCCTTCAGAGGCACTGCCAGACTTGCATATTGATATTGGCCCTGGGAGGCCGGGCCTGTCCTGTTCATGGAAACTTGTTTGAATGTCCCTCACGGGGTGGACTGAGGACTCTGGCCCAGGGTGTTGACACAGCTACATGTGAGCTGGGCAGGACGGCCGGGAGCTCACAGTCTGTGTCCAGGGCCCCTAAGTGCCCCCAGCCCTTTCCTAGTGGCAGTGGCCACTCCTGATGTTGTGATGGCTGGCTGTCTCCCTCCCCAAGTCCAGACTCCGTGAGAGCAGCAGCTCTGTGTGTGCAGCTCTGGCCCAGAGCCTGGAGTTGCACCAGCACATACTGGGTGCTCAGGAAACCTATTCTGAGTCCAGGAGGGGTAGGGGTCCTGGGGGCGAGAGGAGCCAGGACTCAAGTGTGGATTAGACGTGGACGCCCCTTGGCCCTCCCAGGGAGGATCCAGAGGCCGTGGATGCACCATTGCAAACTCAAGAGAGAACGCCAGCTCAAGACACGATTTGAGGCCATCGGTGTCTAGACTTATATAAGACCACAGATTTCGCCAGATGCCCCGGGCGTGGGCTGCAGGAGAGTCCAAGTCTGGGGCTCCTGAGCCTTGGGGCCCCCACATTTGGAGATTGGGAAGACGTGGTGGGTTCATCCAGGGCAGAGTTGGGGAGGTGGGGTGAAGGCGGGGCAGGGGTGTACTGGAAGCCATGTGGTAGCAAAGAAAGATCCCACAAGGAGTGAGCCTGCATCCCCTGAGGCGCCTGCCTTCCCAGGCCCAGGCCTCTGCCCAGGGCTGCCTGGGAGGACCTGGACTTCTCTGTGCCCAGGGTCTGGAGAAGATGGCTGGTACCCAGCAGAGGAAGGACTCGGTCTCAAGTGGGCACTGTGCCGATGCCGCTGTCACCCGGCCCAACACCCAGCAGATGCCCTGACGCTTTCTCCAAGGGAAGCGAATGTTTGGTGTTTTCCACGATCAAATGTTAAATGCCTTCTGTATCCTGGCAGACGTTTATGTTTTAACATCCCACTAATGTTTTTGTATTTGCCCAAAAAGAACGAAGATGTTCCAGTTTTAATCATCAGCAAGTTTTAAAGCTCTAGTTCTATTCACATCACACGGTAAATAAAACGCTAGGTTCCCTCACAGAAGAGGGTAGCGTTTATGGTGCTGGACTCACTGAGAGCAGGAAGAGGAGACTTCCTGGAAGTGTGCCACCCTTCCCTGCCCCAGGGACCCGTAAGGTCCAACGGCCTGCTCCCTGCGGCCTGTCCGGTGTCCCTCCTGGCCATCACGTGGTGGGGTGCCGCTGCTCCTGGGACGAGACCGGGTGTTCTTGGGGCTGCTGCAGTGTCAGGTGGAGAAGCAGCAGCCCCCGCTCTGCACGCCTGGCTGATCCTCGCTGTCCACAGACACCTGCGCCTTGTAGAACATGTGCAAGCACAGAAAAGCGAAACGAAGCAGAGGCATTGCTGTCATTCAGTCGTCCTCCTCCCCGACTGCGATGGTGCTGTGTTCTGCTGACCCGGCAGGCCCCGTTGTCTCAGAGGAAGCTGGCTGCCGGCCCTGCCGCACCCTCCGTCCTCAGCCCCTCCTGCTCTCCCCCTCCTACACCGCTCCAGGTGCCTGCACCTTCTTTCCATCCCTGGGCCTTTGCACCAGCCCTGCCCTCCCTGTGCACTCCTTCCTTCCCCAGATGCCCACGAGCTGGCTCCCCCAGGAGAGCCTGCCTGGACCTCCCTGTTCAACAGCGCCACCCTCACCTCCTCCTGGGGCTCTTCCTTCCCTCACTCCTCCCTGCTCTCCCTTCTCTAAGGGGCTGTTTGTGTGTCTGTATGTGCATCCTGCCCCTTCCTGGTGCCTGTCTCCCTGCTGCTGTCATGCGTGCTCCTGAGGACAGTGCTGGCACACCTGCTGTACATCACTGCATTTAGTGATGGAACCCGTGTGGAACAGCGTTAGTACTCTGGCATGTGACGTGAATTTGTGACTTTGTCAGAATGGTGACCTGTACAGGAACACTTGAGAGAAACCTTCTCAGTTACACGGATGGGCTCCAAGGTGGGCCGGGACTTTCCTCAGATGGTGCCGGCTTCCTGGGACCCAATGCTCATGTGCCCCCGATCCCCCATGGGTGCTGGGCCCTGGAGCACAGGAAGGAGTTGAGGGGTCCCTCCAGAGGGTGTGCAGGGGGTTGCCACATGGTCCTGCCAGGCGAGGTGGGCCAGACTCAGGGAGGAGGGTCCCTGGAGGAGACAGCCAAGCTCTGTGCCTGCAGAGAGGGACCTCAAGACCGTGTGAATTACACCGAGCATCATGCAGAGGAGCGCGCACTGCCCTGGTTCCAGAAATGCTCTCGCCACAACTCCTGGTTTCAGCCTTTTGTCCCGGGCCCTTTGAAAATGCTTCCCACTCAAGGCATTCCAAGATTTGCCTCCTAGGAACCTCCACTGAGAAGGTCTTAGGCGCCCAGTGTTGGTCACACATTCACTCAGTTACCTTCGCAGCAGCCCAGGATGGCCACGCAGGCCTTGACACTGAGCAAGTGCCCGGCATAGTTTTCCACGGTTTCCAAGTGTCCATTGATCGGAGGCGCTGATAGCACAGGAATCACGTGTCTCATTTCACCAGCTCGCGGAGGAGCATAGAAAACGCATCACTTACGGCCTGAAAAGCCTGCACGTCGATGGGAGATGTAAAGGTAACGGCTTTCCTATACTCTGGCTTCAAAAATGGCCGAATGAGGAAGAAATGGCAAATTTATTTTTGTATAATTTCCTCCATGTCTTGTTTCACTGGAGCAAAGGAGTAAAACATCACAGAGTGAGATGCTCTCACTGTTCCTGCTGGTCATTTGTCTGACCTGGGGGCCCAGAGGACAGAGAAGAGTGGGCTGTGTGTATCAGTGTAAATTCAGGGCTTTCTGAGGCTGGAGGAGGCCCCAAGGAAGCACGGCCAGGGGCCACCCAGTGTCCCCTCACCTGGTGACCCCATCCTCCCCCTCACCTGGTGACCCTCACCTGATTACCTGTGAGGAAGAAGAGGAGGGGGAGGAGAGGAAAAAGGGAGGGTCACCTGGCTCCTGAGGCAGTACATGCAGGCTGGCCAGGGGTCCCCACCATGCAGCACAGAGGGGCCACCGAGGAGGGAGGTGCGGGCCGATGCTGGTACCCAGGGAGCCCTTCCTTTCTGGGGACATCAGTGCTCCTAGGACGTAAGGCCGCAGGTGAACGAGCTTGTCAGGCGGCAGCTTTTCTCTCGGCAGTATCGGCTCAGTGCTAGGAAGACCTGGCCATATCTCGATGGAGAAGCTGGAGGCCATGGGCATTCTGGCTCCGGCCTGGAAAGCCCACGCCAGTCTGCATGCTGCAGGGCGTGAGGGCTGCTGGGGACAGGACCCCACAGAACCCCCAACCCTCGCCTGTGCTC
The DNA here is from genome assembly GCF_057802395.1 of Ceratotherium simum simum. Lineage (NCBI taxonomy): Eukaryota > Metazoa > Chordata > Mammalia > Perissodactyla > Rhinocerotidae > Ceratotherium > Ceratotherium simum. The sequence continues at coordinate 89,988,524 of NC_141905.1, forward strand.
AGATGGCTGGGCTGGAAAAGTGAGGGGGGCAGTCACTTGTCTCAGAGTGCAGGTAGCACAGACTGTCCCCTGCGTGGCAGGAGCATGGCTGCGTGTTGCTGTGGCCTCGTTCCTCCCGTGGCTGCAGCCACACCATGGGCAGCCCCAGCGTGTTTGTTGCGGGAGGGCTGGTCTGGCAGCTGCCTTCAGTCGTCCTTGTTCTTCCAGACGTCAGCTCAGAAGCGTCTGTCTGCAGAGCTGGACCTGGAGCTGTGTGTGGTGGTCTGTTGAGTAAATTTGGCATGCCCTCTGGGGCGCCGTGAGCACAGGCAGGACAGGCTGGCAGAAGCTGTTCTTGCTGTTGGCGCCAGGCTGGTGCCTTCCGTGGCTGGCAGTCCGAGGAGGAGGAAATCCTCTTGTTAGAGCAGAAGTTGTGAGCTTGCCTGGGGCTTTTAAAGGGTGAGTGCTCTCAAGCCGTGGTGGCCAGAGCAGGGCACTAGGCCCCTGGGAACCTCTTTCTCCTTCGAGGAAAGGGGATCCGTGGAGAGTGCTGTACACCAAAGTCTTTGGTGACCGCAGGGTTGCCTTAACACATGGTGGTTCTGACTTCCTCTCAAGACTCTAAAAGTGGGGTTCCATCTGGGCAGGGGGGCCTGAAACCGGGGACATGGCAGCGTCCTTCAGCACCTGGAACTCAGCATCACCCAGGGGCCCTAGGAAGGCCCGGGGTGCTGTAGCCCCGGCTCCCCAAGCTCTGAGGCTGTGACTAGATGAACGTCTTCACTGCCCCAGGTGTCCTGGGCCCTGTCCTCCCCTGCCTTCCGGGGTCTCAGCCAACACCTTCATCCCTTGGTTAATTTGGTCCCTGGAAAGAGGCTCACAGGTGAGTTTCATTTTCTGTGAGGCAAAAAGTGAAGCCCAAACTGGAAATCCACAGACACGAACTTGAGGGACACCAAGGTCTCCCTGGAGTGCAGCCTTGCTCATCCGGGTGAGATTGAAGCAGGGAGGAGAAGTGACCCTCTCTGACTTCTGGAGAAGGTGGTCAGCTGCTCCCCTGCAGGACCCCCTCCTGGAAGCTCCTCCCCTCCCAGGACTAAAAGGTTCGCTTTGCAAACCCAGCCTGTCCAGCAGGCTCCTGTTCCCAGGAAAGTGCAGTGGCCTGTGTTGGCGTCCTCACTGGTGGTCAGACCCTGTGGCCCAGGTGTAGGCCCTGGCGCCCAGGAGGGGTTAGTCCACGCCCTGGAGAGGTCCGTCCCCACCCTGGAGGGGTCTGTCCACACCCGGGAGGGGTCTGTCCATGCCATGGAGGGGTCAGCCCACCGTGTGAGCCGTGTGTCTCCACACTCCCACTCCATTGTCCATGCTGGTGGCTTCTGGGCCCGGGACACCTTGACTGTTGCTTACCAACAGAGCCCTCCTTCCTCTCCTGCCCCCGCCACCCCGTGTTTGCACTGCTGAGAAGGAGGGTCCTCGGAGGGAGCACAAGCTGGGAGGGCCCTGCGTTGGCCTTGGTGGTCCTGCTTTTCAGGGAGAGCAGGGCCTGCTCCGCCTGGCATCTGCTGGGGGGTGAGGTGGAGTGGCAGCTGCTCCTTTCCATCTTGGTTCTGGGGCCCCTCCCCTGCTCCCTGGTGGCCCTGGTGCCACCGAAGGGGGGGCAGGCCAGAAGCTGTGCTCCTTCCTGGGAGACGCCCTCCATGCCTCTCTTGTCCTCCCCCTCCGTGATCTGCCCTTCTCCCCCTCTCTGCTCTCCTGAATCAGATTTTAGGGGAAATTTATGGAAAATTAATGGAGTTTACTGGTGTTCTTTGGTCCAAGAAAAGGAAAGGAAGGCAAATGCATTTCTGATGAGGGACCTCATCTGCTTTAGGAATGACTCCCTTCCTGCCCCGGCCGTCTCCCTGCCTCCGCTCCCTGCCTGTGGGTCCAGACAGGCCTGATAAAGTGAGAGAAGCAAGATTGGTTTTCTGAGGGCACCAGGCCCCCCGTGCTCAGCTAAATCACGGCTGTCTGCTCTGCTGGCGGGGTAACGACCCTCTCCCCTCTGTGGCACCTGCAGCCCCGCGGGACGCGGTGATGTGCGGCCGGGCAGCAGCAGGGGGCTGCAGTGAAGGTGAAACTGTCATATCGATCTTTTTAGCACTAAAATATGAGCCACTTTACTCCGCTCCCGCTGCTGTGATGTGAAAAATAATAACTCGGATCCAAATTAAAAATATTGATCCCGGGAAGGTGCTGAAAGTAAATAAACACCTTCCGAAGTTTTCGGGTCAGCCGAGAAGTGGGATTCAGCAATAAATGTTGGCACATCAGAGGCCAGGGTTCTTGATCTGTTTTTTCTTTGAATTGATTTTTCATTATTTACTTCCTAAAAGTGTTGGAATTTGGTCCTCCACTGTTAAATCCCAGTGTTTGGGCAAATTATTTCTTTGGGGCTTATGAGGTGCTCCTAATCCACTCGCTCATTGATTGATTGATTTTTGACTCAATGAGCTTGCAGTCCCTGCCTCATTGAGGGCTTCCATCATAATTTTTTATACATTTAGGCTTGATTCTTTTTATTTCCTCTAACAGATGAGCTGATGTTGGGCTATCAGACGGGGAGGACAGTTGGCCACAAGGTTAATTTTATCCGGCTCCGTGCATTCTGAGGACATGTTGGGTGTGTCCTGGCCGCGGGCCGGGGTGAAGGGGTGGAGCCCTCCAGGACTTCTGCAAATGCCTTTACCCAACAGGGCTGAGACCCCAGGGTCTGTGAGCTGCCCGCAGCCGGGCCGAGTGGCGTGGGCTGGCTCGAGTCAGCGATGCTATGGTTCTTCCTGGGTGCGAGGAGACGCTGAACCATGCACTTCTGGAGAGCTCTCCCTTCAGGAGGCCCCTGAAAGCTGGGCCGAGTCCCCTTCACTGCTCAGTGTGGGTCCACGTGGGCTGGCAGGAAAACAGAGGTACGGTGCCAGTGGCAGCTTGGGAACGACAGAGGAGATGGTGGGGCGGCCACTTCTATGTGATGGTTTGTGGGGGCCAATCTCCCTGGGAAGACATGGGACTTAAAATGTGGCTTGTCCTGCTCCCGTGAGAGTCAAGGTGCCTTGTGACCATTTCGCATTCACTGATGCCCAGCATGCAAAGCTGCCAGGCCTAGAGTCTGCCCAGGCTGGGCCACGGGGGCGGGAGGGAGAAGGGGGGCTGTGCCTGGGGCTCTCAGGGAACACTAGCACTCCTTGGCTCGCTCCACGCTTTGGGTTCTCAATGTCACGAGGGCCCACGTGTGCCCCTTAGTGTCGAGAGGGCCCATCCTGTCCCCCTGGGTGTCGGGAGGGCCTGCCGTGTGCCTGCTGGGGGCCTGCTCGTGATCTGTGAGAAGCAGCGGCAGATGTTTTCTGTGTGTGCTGTCCTGTTGTCGATGCAAAGAGTGGCGGTAAGAAGAGGTGCAGTCACATGGCACACACATGTGCAGTGCTCTGTGCGCTGCTCTGGTCACTCTCATTGGACGGAGGAAGAGGCCGAGGCCTGTGGAGGCTTCTCTGTGGTTACTCAGACTTGAGCCCACGGCAGAGAAGCTGCTTCAGTGCTTCCGAGGCACGAGAGCTTGGGATTCTGACCGACCAAGGTCAGGACAGGTCAGGAAGGTTGACAGACATTTCTGAGAGTGGCTGGTGTGCTGGCCAGAGGGAAGGAGGGCCCCTAGCTGGGGCATAGTTGGTGGGCCGTCGCTGGGTCTCTTGACAGGGTCCAGTGCCCCCAGGGGTCTAGGCGGGCCTGTCTGGGAGGGCTGCGGGGTCGTGGAGGAAGGAACTGCTTTTTTCCATCCTGGTTCGGGAGCAGGGGTGGGATGAGGAGGACGTGGAAGTGAGCGACTGTGAAGGCCCCCCTGGGTGTGGCGTTGGCCCTGTTGGAAATGTCACCTTGCTCCAAGGTTTCGTGTGGGAGGAGTGAGGAAACTCATCATCCTGGGCATGTGACCAGCTCTCCTGGGACCAAAATGACCGCTCCCCAGCAGAGAGCTTGTCTCAGAGTGCCAGATATCCATGAGTGTCCGGCTCTGTAGTCATATTTTCTGGCCGTATGCTCTTTTCTGGAGCACTGGTACTCACCTCTCTGCTTTGGGAACCATTTCCACCTCTAGAAGCAATGTTTCAGGTGAGAACACATGTCTTAGAAGGATGGTGCACCCTACAAATGCACACGGGAGGCTTGCTGACTGCATTAAGAAGTTCTAGAACACTGCCCCTCCGTTTCCTCACCAAGGACTGGAGAGGCCTGCCCGAGGGGCAGCTGCGGGAGGTTCCCCTGCAGGCCTGCCAGGAGCAGGTCCGTTTGTGCCTCGGCAGATGCAGAGAGCTGAGATCACGAGTGCAGGCTTCCTTCTCAGGAACCGGGGTCTGCTCTTCTCAGACACTGTTCTCAGCACAGCTTCCCAGGTGCGAAGGTGAGTTGAAGCCTTTCCATTAGGCTGCAGGAACACGGGTGCTGTGCTCTGGGTGCTGAGCCCGCTGCGGGGCACCAGAGATGCAGAGATTCGGAAACGAGCAGTCACACCTGACCTCTGCTGCTAGAGCCCACGTTCCAGGGCTGATGGGCCCAGGGAGGGCCTGCATGGAGGCCTGGGGCCGAGGGTGCAGCGGTGCCTCTGCCAGGACAAGGAGGTACTGAGAAAGGCACCTCAAATCATCATGTTGCCCTCTGTAAGTAGGTAGAATCAAAAATAAGACAGAGTTGCCTTGGAAGAATCCAGAACTGGAAAGGCAAAGAGCTGCTGTGGCCTCGGCTCTGGGGGCTGGCTGTGGTCGTCCACTGTGGGATTGTGTGTGAAGGTTCTCTGCCTCCGTGAGGAAGGTGGGGCGCTGGTCAGCAGCGTGGCCGACAGGTCCATTTGGAGTATATCTCCAACACTGATCCAGAAGGCTCTGCTGTCTAGGGTGAGGTTTGAAGGATGACTGTGCTCAGATTTCTCGAGGATCTGGAACAGCATTTCCATCTCAGCAATCAGTCGAGACATTCGTTCACTCACTCAGCAAACCTTGGTCGGGTCCCGCTTTGTGCGTGCATGTTCTGTATTGGTGGTGCGGCGGGCGTAGCAGAAACAGGAGAGGAGCTCGTCTTCTACTGGGAGAGGACGCCCACGCAGGTGCGAGGCTGGATCCCAGAGCACTGAGAAGTAGGGTCACCCCTGGCACTGCCCAGGCCCTGTGACCACCTCCGCCCATCAGACTCACAGCTTGTGGGCTGGCCTGCCCTTAGCCTCCTTTCACAGGGAAGCGGGGAGGAGAGAAGTCCAGCGGCTCCCTCACATGGCCAGATGGGGCACAGTGAAATCCTGCTGGCGGCTGGGCTCCACACAACACGCAACACACAGTGTGCTGCATGTGACACCGACGCTGCACATGGCACATTCACGCTCTTTGCCCCGGGGCTTACAGACTCCAGTGAACAGATGCTTACCCAGCATGCAACATAGCGCTCGACACACGACACGCTGATATGCTGCCCGTGACACGCTCCATGTGACGTGACGCACACTTGACTCTGCCCCTGTGGAGCGTGCAGACTCGAGGGGACAGATACACGAATGTGTGGTTACCAAGCGGGAAAAGAGCCTGACGTGAACACGTGGGCCATCCAAGAGCGCCTGAGGGGCCTGAGGGAGACGAGGCGAGAGCAGGCCGCTCTGAGCAGGTGACCTTTAGTTGGAACTTGAAGAGCCAGGAGTGAGCTGTGGAAGGAAGGCGGGGAAGAACATTCTGGCGGGGCAGTTGTCTGTGCGCAGGCCGCGGTAAACACGGAGATGCGCCTCCTGGGCCCCTTGGTGGACGGCCTGCTGCCAGCTGTGGGGCGCATGGTCCTGGACCACCCCCTGCGCCTGCTGCTCCTGGGGCCGCGGCTGCCTAGACAGCCCGCGCTGGTGGCTGAGTGAGGTGAGGTTGTGAAGCCCAGCCCGTGAGGCCCTGCATGGCAACTGAAGGAAGAGAGGGAGGGTGAGTTCCAGCCAAAGGAGCAGGGACCCAAGTGGCGCCCACTTCCCAGCGCTGCCCTGGATGGCAGAAGACAGGCAGGAGCAGTGCCCTCAACCTCTGACGTGCTGGGAGTTCCCGTAGAGCCAGTCTGTAAACATACGGGCAGGGAAACGTGAAAAGAGTGTTTCAGGCACCTGAGATGTAAAGAAAATTATGTCCCTAGCACCCTTTGTCAGGAAACTTCTGTAAGGAGGTGCTCTTCCAGAAGAGCAGACACCAGGATCCAGGAAACCCAGGAAGCGGGGGTTTGAATGTACCAGCTCCCTGGAGGGTGGGTAGCCGAGTTCAGACGTCAGTGTTGGTTACCTCTGCTGTGACCAGAGGTCTGTGGGCTCTTAGCATAGAGCTTTATCTGGCTTCCTGGGCCTGAAGAGTTGATACTCTTTCCATTCAGCTCTAGAAACACGGATGTGTGCTTCTGTGTGCTAGGCCTGATTCCCAACTCTCAAGGGAATCCCCAGGTCCGTGGTGAAGGGAGATCCCAGGAGGATGACCATGTACCAGGCCAGGGAGCACTCACGCAGCTGGTTAAGTTTCTAAGAGAGATTCTCCGAGAAGTGAAGTTGATAGGTTGTGTGATGTGTTGGGACATCCTGAGATGAGATTTGGAGAGTGTGTGGAGGGATTATGGTATGTATTAAAGAACTTACTTAACAGAAAAGGAAGGCAGTAATGAACTGCAGGGAAAACAAACAGTTGTTCAAGAGAGGAAAAGCAATCGTAGTATAATAAGTGGTTCTATTGTGAAGAGCATTTTCAAAGTTATAATGGTATAAATACTGATTGTTAATTTAAGTAAAAATGTGATTACATCCAGAAGATGGGGATCAGGAATAGTGTGTGTGTGTCTGACATGTGAGTGAAGGGGAGAGATAGTGTAAGGGAGTGAAATCCTCATCTTTCACCGTGGAAAAATCAATAGCTAATGTTGAAAACTAGAAAATCACGAAGTAGCAATATAAGCTTTAGAAATATGGAGGTAAATACCAGAAGAGAACAATTACGAGAAAGTAATTGCCTCTGGGGAGTAGAAAATTGAAATGATCGGGGAACTGCTATTTTTCATAATAAGCCTTGCAGAACTGAGATTTTTTTGATCAACTTAAAAAAAAACTTAGGGGGAAGAGATTCCTTCTCTTAATGGTGACCCCAAAGAAGACTTGCAGGAGGGGGAGGTGCAGGGTGTGGACAGGAGGTGGTGTGGGAGTTTGTGCCTTGGTGCCCTGAGGCTGCTGTGAGCGGGGCTGGGTGGGGTGGGGGGGGTGGGAATAGTTCTGGTCTGAGCGCAGGCTGTCTGAAAGAGATTGGCAGTGAGAGGAGGCTAGAATCCTGAGGATCCTTTGAGCATCAGGCAAAGGAATTTGAATATGATTAGATGGTCAGCGTGGAACCAGTGCAGAGTTTTGGGGAAAGAGGTGAAGCGGTCAGAGCTATGGAAAGACAGAGAGGGATAGGTGCGTTATTTCAAATGTAAAAGGCCTAGAGTGGACCCGAAGTAGTGATCCACTTTTGTTTTCTTTTCTTGACTCTGGTTCCTTCTCTCCTCTGAGCCCGAACTATCCAGGAGGTGTCCTCTAGTGAACACTAAAGAGAAGTGGGGTCAAACCCAGGAGTGTGGAAGACAGTGCAGAGACTCTGCATCTCGGCTGGGATGAGAAAGCCAGACAGAGTGTGGCCAGTCCTAGAGTAAAGCTTCCACTTTTCCCCTTCCCTACATGCACACCCTTTACTCCAACCAAATCACACTGTGCCCCCAAATGCATATCAACACCCTTTGTGCTGTAGTTTTGAAAACACAGTCCAGAGCCAAGGGTAAATTGTTTGAGGCTTAAGATCAACTTTACTGAATTGACTGCGTTGAAAGTAATGAGGACAGTGTCTCCTTCAGGAAAAAGAAACAAAAACAAAATGAAGTGCTTTCATGACTCCGTCAGAATGGATTTGCTAATATAACAGTATGTCGTTTACATCTTTAAATCTAATTGTGTAATTATGGCTTGTAAGCTGTCAACTTGTAAATGATTCAGTTGGAAATTGAAATTTAAATAGCATCACCATTTATAATAGCATCAAAATATGAAATATTTAGGAATAAATTAGGCAAGACCTGTGTACTGAACACTAGAACATATTTCTGAGAGAAATTCAAGAAGATCTAAATGAATGGAGAGATATACTGTGTTCATGGATTGGAAGACTCCGGAGTGTTAAGATGTCATTTCTCCCCGAATTGGTGTAAAGATTCAGTGCAATGCCAGTCAAAATCTGAGCAGACTCTTTTTTTTGTAGAAATTGACAAACTGGTTCTAAAATTTATATGGAAATGTAAAAGACATAGATTAGCCAAAACAACTTTGAAAATGAACAAAGGTGGGGGACTTACGCTACCTGATTAAGATTTATTATAAATCTACAATAATCAGGACAGTGCAGTGGAGTATTGGTGTAAAACTAGATAAACAGATCATGGACCAGAATGGAGAGTCTAGAAATAGTTCCACCATTGATTTTTTACGAAGGTGTTTGGGCACCATGTGCAAAAAGGGAACCTCAACCCTTACGTCAAAACTTATAAAAATTTAACTCAAAACATGTCATAGGGACCGGCCCCGTGGCGTAGTGGTTAAGTGCGTGCGCTGCGCTGCTGGTAGCCAGGGTTCGGATCCCGGGCGCGCATGGATGCACCGCTTGTCAGGCCATGCTGTGGTGGCGTCCCCTATAAAGTGGAGGAAGATAGGCACAGATGTTAGCCCAGGGCCAGTCTTCCTCAGCAAAAAAAGAGGAGGATTGGCATGGATGTTAGCTCAGGGCTGATCTTCCTCACACACACACACACAAAAAATAAAACATGTCATAGACCTAGCGTAAGAGCTAAAACTATAAAAATTCTGCAAGAACACAGAGGAGAAAATCTTATTGACCTTGGCTTTGGCAAAGATTCCTTAAATATGACACAAAAAGCACCAACTATTACAAAACAAAACGTTAGTCTGTTGCACTTCATTAAAATGAAAAACATTGTTCTTCAAAAGATACAAAAATGAGTAGTTCACAAAGAGAAAATATTTGCAAAGTATATCTGACAATGAACCTTTATTGAGAGTACTATATATAAAGAACTCTTACGATTCAGTACTAACCAGGCAAACAACTGAATTTTTGAAAGATCTGAACAGACACTTCACCAAATAAGATATAGAAATGGCAGATAAGCACATGAAAAGATACTCAACACTGTTAATCATTACAGCAATGCAAATGAAGACCACATTGTCTGTTAAAGATCACAAATTTTCCACTATTGGCTAAAATTAAAAAGATTGACCCCATCAAGTGTTGGTGAGGGTGTGGAGGAACTGGAACTCTCAGATGTTGCTGGACTGGAAATGCCAAACCACACAACCATTGGGAAGACGCTTTGGCAGTTTATTAAAAAGTTAAAAATAAACCTATGATATGACCCAGCCATTCCACCCCTCGGTGTCTACCTAAGAGAAATGAAAGCACATGTCCACACAAGGCCTCATGTGTAAATTTTTGTGGCAACTTTATTGATAATACCCGAGAACTGCAAACAACCCAAACATCCACCAGTAGGTGATGGATCAACCAACTGCACTAGAACTCAGCTGTAGAAAGGAATGGACTGTTGGTCCACACAGCAGTGTGGGTGAGCATCAGAGTAATTATTTAAGGGAAGGAGCAAGACAAAATGAGCACGCTCTGTGTGCTTCCATTTACTGTATAATATTCCTGAAAATGCAAACCAATCTATGATGACAGAAAGCAGATTAGTGGTCTCTGGGGACGGGGCTGGAGGAAGGGACTGTTAGGGGACAAAGGGACACAGGAAACTCTCGGAGCAGTGGATGTGCTTGTTGTCTTGATTGTAGTCTCGGCTCCATGGCTGTGTAGACGTATCACACCTCATCTAATTGCAGACTGTAAAGCTATGCTGTTTGGTGAAGGTCAATTATGCCTCAGTAACACTGTAAAAAAATCTGGTCATGTGGTTAATAGCTGATAAGCGGTTGAACTTTAAATGATTTAATTGAAAAGGGAAATATTTCCATTATGAGCTGACTCATGTAAAAGCTATACAAATCACTCTGTATGTCTCATGGTTAAGGAAACTTAACATTCCACAAGGCTTAATAGCAGAATATGAGTAATTTTTAATTTCATATACACACTATACAGATATTATCAATATAAAATTGAAAAGACATTCTTTAGGTTAAATAAACCTTTATTGATTTTGAATGTAACATTATTCCAACTCAATCAAAGTACCTTTGGTTAACAGGAGTCCACATTTTCTCTGTACTTTGGGCAGGGAGGTGCTGTCTTCCGGTTTGTAGTTGGCCAGTCGGTTTGCGTGTGAGTCAAGTGCCTGGAAGGGGGCCATTCTTATAGCATTATGAACCATTGCGTTTTTCCATCTGTTGTTTCCATTTTGAGTGAGTCTAGGTCCACAGATGCCTGATGGCCTGTGGAGCATCTTCCTTTCCATCTGCACCTCATAAGTTGTGATTGTCTTGTTTTGTGTCTGTGTCCTTTTCTAACTGTGAGCTTCTAGGCCTGGAGGCATTTGTGTCCTGCAAGTGTCCCTGGGGCCCAGCTGGGCATGCAGTATGCACCTCTGTCTGGCCAAGTCCCTGCGTTTGTGCAGCCAAGACCTGCGTCCTGGTCTGGGTGTGTGATCCTTGCTGGGGGCCTTGCCTGTGGCCCTGTGAGTCGGGGAGCCCTCCGGCCCCAGCTGACAACTTAGCCCTTGCTGGTCCTGGAATGAGCTTGCACCCAGGTCCCTGTTTAATGAAACCAAAGCAGAGGGGCATCAGCAGGTGGGTCCAGCGTCGTGAGTGGCTGGGATGTCATTGAGAACCCCTCCCTATATCTGGGATCTGGACTCCTGCATGGGCTGGGTGCTCGGGGCTGTGGATGGACCCTTTCCGTGACAGAAGGAAGTCACACATGTCTATGTGGGGGTGGATACCAGCCCTTCACCACGCCTGTCTGCACGCACTGTCGCCTGCAGTGGCCTTGTCTCTGTGAGGAGCGGGTGCCGGGGGGGTCTGCCTGGGGGCTAGATGTGGGAAGCGCCTGTGCGAGGGAGGGCCCATGCAGCAGCCACAGCACAGGAGTGGTCCCCATCGCTGCCATGGCTCCCTCCGTCCCCACAGGCTAATCGCACAGCTGCCTGTGGCCTTGCCTGTCCCCAGCTGTCCCTGGCTGTCCCCCGCTTTCAGTCCTCTCACTGTGTCTGCCGGGGTCGCAGTGGTACTGCACAGGGTTCCTTGATGAAGAGGCCCCTGAGAACTATCCCTGTTCCTTTGCCCAAAGCCCTGCTTGGTTGGTTTGTCTGATCCCGGTGGTTGATCTGCCTTTGCTTCCCTCCCACTCCCACAGGCCCACTCACTGCTGGGCACCAGGCTTGTGGTGTTTAGCCGTGAGCCTGGGTCCCTGCCGAGTGTGGGGTGGGGTGGCCAGCTGCGGCCGTCACCCTGCTCCTCGCGGGTCGTAAGTGGCCCCTCCCAGTCACTTGCTGGCTCTCCGCGGTGAGGAATCCATGCCGGGCTCTTTGGCAGCGGTAGAGTGGGGGAGCCCGTGGCCGGCCGATCCATCAGGCGCAGACAGGCATGATCGAGTGCCGTGTCACACACAGCCCGGGAAACAAATACGCTGCGTGGAACGTATTGGTGAACAAACTGAAAAATTGTAAAGCTCTTAAGGACTTTCATGCTTGTTAGCATTTTCTGACAGAAAATCAGTGAAGCAGTGAACATGAAAAAGGAGTCGTGGTTGATCCACAGTTTAGCCGCTTGTTCTCCTCGCTTGGCCTCGGGGGATGTTTCACTCCGCAGTCCCGCCCTGAGCTGCCTGCTTGCCAGGCTCCTGCGACAGTTTTCATGGCGATCCTCACAGGTCTCTCGGCTCTGCTTTTCCCCGAGCCATGGCCTCCCTGTGGATCCGTTTTCCTGTTCCTGAAGGGACCAAAGTTAGATGCTTTCTCAGAAGCCCAGCCAGGTTGACATCAGATGCTGAGAGCCGGTGTGGACCTGGGAGTGTGGCCGGGTCGTCCCGTTTCCAGAGCCCGATTCACAGAAGGAGCCGAAGTCTTTAGGAGACGGGTCTCAGGGGTGTCTTGAGGCCCAGGGAGGAGAGATGTGGGCAGGACACTGCGCTGGAGGCCTTGCTCAAGGCCTCCCGGGATGTTGTCTGGTGTTCATGCTCAGGCAGATGGTGTCCCTGCCACCCGTCCGTGTTGATGATCCCTGCACTTTCTGTGGCGGGTCAGGGTTATGGAGGGTCAGGGTCAGGGTCCGTGGCCAAGCTACACAGGATCCTTCTTGAAGACCATCCACAGCCTCACCTGGAAGAGAGTGAGATGTGTTCCCATGAGAAGGCGCTGCCTGCTGTGGGCGCCATTGTATGTGCCATGCCGCGTGCAGGGCTGCGTGATGCCCTCCTCATGTTGGGCTTTGGCGCTGGGACCTGTGAGGTGACAGCCAGTGGTGGCTTTGTCGGCCAGTCTCTGGTTGTGCTGTCAGTCTCCGCTGCCCACATGGCAGACAGACAGACAGGGGGGGCCTGGTGCAGCCTGGTGCCTGCTGTATGTGACTAGCCAGTCAGCAGTCCTGCCTCCTCTCCATGCTGGGCTTCATGGTGGTCTGTGGGATCTAACTCAGTGAGGGTTGTGGTCATCTGGCTTTATATTTGAATGACATCCTTTTTGGATTTATGTCCGTTAGGCTTGCTCCCGTCCAGATGTCCAGATGGTGCTGCCTCCTGCTGTGCTGTGGTAAACACGTTGTGTCGGCATGAGGGAGAGGAAAAGCCATGGTGCTCGCCTGGGGCAGGGTTCCGGGGTCTGGTCCTGATTCTGCTGCCCTCAGGCTGGAAGGAGGCCGGCAATGTTCTGCAGGCTGGCGCTGGTCCAGGCCCCGCTTGTCAGTGGGGGCTCCTTGCTCCTGCTTTGCGGCCCAGGTGCTGAGCGGTCAGAGGCTGCCCCTCCCTGCCTGGCACTTTCCAAGTGGTGGCTGGGCCAGTGCTCCAGGCTGTGTGACCTCAGGGCAAGTCCCCGAGACCCAGCCTTTCCTGACCAGGCTGCTCAGACAAGAGGAAGTGAAATGGGGGGTGTAGAGACTGCGTGGTGTTATTTGTAGATGTTCCAGTTTCCAGAAGAGGCTGACCACATAGAACTGGTTTCCTTTCATCTGGAACTTATCCTCCCAAATATCTCACATCCTGAGGTGACAAGTGGCCTTTAGAACACAGGAAAACCACCTCTTAGTTTCATAAAAATATCCTTCCTAAAGTTAACTCACTCCACATTTTCCCCTCGATTGTGTATCTCTTACCTTTTAGAAGAATGCCTGATTTTTAATGATTACAAAGAAAAGCAGCATTGAGATTTGGGGTTTCCCTCATTGTGTAAGTGTTTGCTGGGTCAGAAGGGAAGAATGTGGCGACCACGTGATTCCCTTTCCATGTTTGCCTTAAAATCAGGTAATCGTATGCCTGGCTTTATTCACTGTTTTCTTTCACGTTGTAATTAACTTTTAGTGTATCATTAAAAAATTCCTTCCTGTCTAGTTTCTCATCTGTGAACGTGGGAAGGAGGTTATACTCACGAGTACTGGTGTCTAGAATGCCAGGAAGGAGAGGCAGCGACCGTGCAGACACGCGTCCACCTCTGTGTGATTTTATACCCTCTGCTGGCGGGCCCCAAGCACAGGGGGCGTTGTTACAGACAATGAACCAGGGCCCTTTCAACAGCGCACAAGGACGTGATGCAGAAGTGAGCCACAAACCTCCCTCCTCTGCAGAAAACTTGAAATTTAGACAACTAAAGCAAAAATCATGGTGTTTGAAAACAGACCAAACACTGTCAGATCACCCGAAGCAAAGCAGTCAACGGTGGGTTAGCCAGGGGCCTGGCACTTTGCAGTGACTTGCCTGTCCCTCTGGCCCCCTTCTGGAGTGCCCGAGAAAAACCTGAAAGATTGGCCACACTGCACTCAAACATCTTTCAAAGGAAAATTGTTACACTTTGCTCTTCATCTTGAAATTAATGTTTGGTTGTCAATTTTTATTGCTGATCTAATGGATGAGGTCCAGCAACTGCAGCTGTCCCCTCGGAGCCGTCGTCCCCGCCTGTGCTGTGCAAACCGTCTCCAGCGGGCCCACCCCCTGTAAGTGACTCAGGTAGAGAAATACCTGTGCTTGGAGAACCCATCAGGCAGTCTGACTGTACTGTGCACTCAGTGCTCTGGGGGCATGGGAGGGTAAAGGTGATTTTTTTTGTGTCAAATTTCTTTTTATTAATCCTCCACCCCCACCCTGCCACTCAGAAAAAAAATGACTGGATGCAGCTTTCCGAGCTGAGGCCAGCCCAGCCCGCGTTGCGCAAGGCTGAGGTTCTGTCTGAGGCTGGCTGAGTTTTCTTGTCTGTTTGTGAGACCCAGTAATGTAATGACGTGCTTGTCTAATAAATGCTGCCACACACGCTCAGGATAGCAGACGTTTCCATCGTGACCCGAGTCGGCTAAGCTGCAGCCCCTTTGGGGTAGAGCTGGGCTCTTTAATAAATGTTGGCTGTTCTTCCAAACATCGTAATCATTTAAAGGGTTTTCAGAAGAGAGCGAACAAATCAAATCAAAGCATAACTGTTGTATCTCATTCCGGAGTTAAGTGTATTTTTAAAAATGTGGGCCTTGTTTAGAGTCTCCTCCCAGTTTTCATCTATTATCACAATAATTGAGTTTGTAGCTGGAATTAAATTTATCAAATTTCGTTATCCTCTTTAGAAATTGGATAGGTACCATGGCAGGGCGAGGCAGAAGTTAATCCGCTTTGCTAAAGCCTCCAGTGGCCCCGCGCAACAGGGCTGAGGAGGCTCAAACGTCTTCCTGTCATCCTGGACACGAGGTAATTTCTCCTCAATCCCTTGTGCAAATAATGACATTTGAATCGAGCATTAACAGGCTTAATTACTTTAAAATTGTCATTTTAATTTACACTGATATAGTATTGATCATACAAGCAGAGATTAAGCTGTTCAGTGGAGCGGATGATGGGGAATTAAACATTAAAGGGTCCTCGAGGGGCCGCGCGCTGCCCAGCGAGAGCCGGAAGAGGGATGATATTTCTCCGTAATGAACTGGCGGCATGCGGGGACATGAATCTTGGGCTCTTGGAGAAGGGGAAATAATGGGGTTTGGGAAGCATTTGCAGGTTATTCATTCGCTGCCATGCACCAATTCTCCAGTGATTCATCCGCCTCACCAACATTTATTTATCCAGCAAATTCTGAGCTTTGACCTTTTTGCTAAGTACACTGAACATAAGTTGGAGTGGAGATTTTTCAGGTGTAAGTTTTATAAGTATTCGTTATTTTTTCTTATTTGTTATTTTTTCTTATTTCTAGGTAACATCAACCAAAATTATTCAGTTTTTCTAATGTACTTGTGTCTGTGGGCCCTTGCGGCTGTCAGTTGTGTGGTGAGAGCAGCACTGGGTGGGCCGAGGGGTCTGCCTGCTCACCAGGGGCTGTCACTGGTGGGCACCCCTTCTAGCGTGGCTCTGGCAGCCACGCCACACTTCCTCTGGGGAAAATTCCCAAGGCAAATCCCAGGTTTTGTTCACTGGTCCCTCTTTTAGATAGAACGACATGAGAGGCTCCCACATTTTTGCTGTGGGAATAACAGCTTTTGCCTCTCTTTTCAGTTCATTTTAAGTTTTCTTGTGATCGTTATGCAGAGCTACGTCTGTAACTGGAGAGATGCCACCAGGTGGAGAAAATATGGAGATGAAGCAGAATGCTTCTTTTTCAGAAGCGGGCGCATTTGATGGACTTCTTGTGGCTACCATCACAGCCATCAAATCTTTCAACCTCAAACCCTGCACTCTTTAGAGGTTGTGCAGTGAAAACGTGCGTGATTGACTTTGTAGCTCAGTGGGCAATGATGGCGTTCCTGATCACTATCCGTAATGGCCTTATTTTAAATGGCGGGCTAGAGACTTAATTAAAGCATGATCAGGGAAATGAAAAAATGCTGCTATTTCTCCTCAGGTGAAACATGGGTGTGCACAAGGGTAATAGAGGGGCTTCCTGTTTCTCTTCAGGGTGACTGAACAGCTTGTGTCCACTTTGCTCATTCTTGGAATCGCTCAGTGATCTTCAGCCCTTAAGAAGAGCGCCCTTGGTCAGGTTCATTTCTGTGGCCTTCTTTAAATGGCGTGCTCTGATGTGGTACCACCACTACCAGCTTTCATTGGGACCTACTGTTTGCCAGATATTGTTTTAAGAACCCGACCACGATTTCCCTCATTTTATAGCTAGGGACCCTAAGACACAGAAAGGCTGAGAAACAGCTGGTAACGGGTACTAGCTGGTAAGTGGCTGGTGAGCAGCACAGCCCGCTGGGCCCCCGTAGCCCCTGCTGCCCAGGCAGATGGAATTGAGAGGAAGCGTACGTGCGTCTGATTCTTACCCTCATGCCTTTAGACCTGCTGGCACATCTTTATAGAGAATGAGAGGGAGCCTCCGTGAGCCCCGTTTTATAAACTAGAAATAACAATTCCCGAGCAGGACACACCTGGGGACGGACGCCATGCTCATCTGGCTCAGCCTTTTCCTTGAAAGCAGTGGGAGAATTATGGCTGGCTCCTCTCACGTACTTACAAAGCGCCATCAGCGTGTCAGTAACGGGACGGTAAATTGGTGGAGTGTGAGGTGTGAGTCCTGGCCAGCGTGGGTTGACAGGGAAGTTGACATCAGAGGGGCTCTCCTCCCTGAGTGGGGGGTGAGCGTGGCCCTCAAGGCCCTTCTGAGATAATCGTTTGTGGTGAAATTTGCGTGGAGATGTTAGGATTTCAGTGCTTGACTCTGTGACCTTGAGATCTAGAATAGCTTTGTTCTGCCATGTTCTCTCTCTCCCGCTCTGCGTTTTTTTGCCCATTGGCGTTTCATTATTTCATGTGGACCCCAGCTCTGTCCTCCCCCTGCACTGTTCCTTGTCGGTGTAGCTCCAATGTGGCATGTTGCACGCTACACAACGACTGAGTGTCTCCGATTAATTACACACATGTGCACCTGGTCTAGCACAGGGGATCTGCCACCCAGGCCCAGCAGTGTTGTGCCCCAGCAGCACCCCCTACCCCTTCCTGCCCTCACAGCCCCACAGCACTCCTGGTGTGGTACCCTCTGTCCCTCTCTGAGCAGTCCCCCACTGTCCCCCCAGTCTCTCCATGCAGCGTGGCCCTGCCCATCCCTTTCCAGCCCTCCCCAACCCCAAGCCCCTGCTGGGTCCTCTGGACCTCTTCTGGCAAATCCCCAGGCTCATAAACCGGAAGATCCCTTCTCCTCTTGCTGAGCCCTCCTGACCTGTCTTCTGCCTAGCCCTGGGCCCAAGTGCCCTCCGTGTCCCCCCTCCACTTCCAGCCCTGTCCTCCTCCTGCAGGGATGGACCCCTGTATCAGACTCTCCCCCTGCATCCTGGCTTGTCGTCATTCCCGCCAGCACAACTCCATGACTGGTAGGCAGGCAGGGTGCCATGGGGTCCCTGGTCCCTGGGGGGGGGGGGTGCAGTGGGAGGGCCACCTGATGCACCATGCTGCGTCTGCCCTATCCCATTGCCGTGCAGGGGTGTCGCGCTCCCAGTTGTGCGCGCCTTAGCATCCCTGCTGGCCTCCTGGGAGAAGTCCTCCCATCGTTGTTTAGTCCCTTTGTGCCAGATTATCCTCATGCCAACACACATGCCAGCTTTTCCCTCTTCTTGTGGAAAAAACCTCTCAACCCCATACCTCTCCCTAGATTCTTGGTTCTGTGGAGACACTGATTTCTCTTATTTTTAAGGAAAATGATAGATATTCTTGTGGTCGGGGTGGCAGCACCAACGTGGAGAAAGCACACATGGAGGAGTGGTTGATGGGGTCACTCCTCCGTGCTCTTATCGTGGGTCTGATTTATATCGAGGCCATTAGTGGGAGACAGCTTTTCCCGTAAGGGGTGTTCATGATCTGGCCTCAGAAGAGAGGTAGGGAAGAAGAGGTCTCTCTTTCAGATCGTGGCCAGCTGGCCACCCTGTGACATGAAGTGTGGGGCACACTGGAGCCTCCTCCTCTATCTGCCCCTTCCTGGTGGCTGGTGGTCAGGCAGGGCTCTTGGTGGAGTGGCCTCCCCTGGCCGAGGGAGGAACGGCAGACTCCTGGGGTGGGAGGTCTTGGGTGGACGGTGAGACTCCTGCCTCCCTGCTTTGGAAGTAGGAAGCCTTTCTTGGCTGGCATGCCCTCCCTACTGTGCCTTTTTATTCCAGTATCGGCCAAGGACACATCTGAGGCTGTCCTCTGTTCTTCCTCCAGCGTACCAGGGCCCCAGGGGGTGGTAGGAAATAACGATGACACCTAATCGGATAATAGTCAACACTGAGCTGTTATAACACTACTCTGCGTGCGTTACATGTACCACCCATCGAGAGCTTAAAGCTACTCTATGAAGCAGATGCTAGATTATCTTCCCATGTTACTGAGAGGGAAATTGAGGCACAGAGAGGTTCAGTAACCTGGTTGAGGTCTCCAAACTAGGAAGAGGCAGGTGCTGGATTTGAGGTGGGCATTCTGCCCCAGAACTGCATTCTGAGCCGTGGTGCACAGCTCACTCTCGGTGGAGGAAGATGGGGTTGAGCAAGGTTGCGTTGGGGGTGATGGTCAGGCTTGGGTGTTGATTAGAGGTTGGTCAAGTACACGCTGGGTTGTCAAGCTTGAGGACAGATGTTTTGGAGGTTGAGATGATACAGTGCCTAATTCAAGGCGAGGACAGAGAGAGAGTGTTTGAGTGGCTTCTTTAACAGACACTGTTCTGTATGTGCTATCTCTTGCAGACCTTCATGTAGGAAAAATTAGATAATAGTAGCCCCATTTTACAAATGGGGTAACTGAGGCTTTACTGATGTATATATTTGCCCAAATCACATAGCTAGAGGCCACAGAGCTGAAGACAGAAGTAATGAGCGGCAGATGGGCCACAAGATGGTATTAAAGTGAACTGTGGAGAGACGAGCGGACGGGGTGGGGAGTGTATCAGACGTGGAAGACGTGTGCGCTCACATTGTGTCACTGGGGCCCAAGAAGGAATTGAGAGAGGGGATTGGAAATCATTTTTGAAGAGATAATAAATGACAATATTCCAACCTATGAAAGACCTGAATACACAAATTCAAGAATCTCAGTGAGCCCCAAACAGAATAAAAAAAAATCAGCACCCAGACGGGTCACAGTAAAACTGAGCAAAACACGGACAAAGAGGCTGCTTTAAAAGCTGCTGTGGGGAAGAAGAGAGAATGCCTTCCGAGGGGCAGCAGAAGCAGGGAGAGCCAGAGGACACTGGAGGGCACCGTCAGCCCCCCAAAAGGACACTGCAGCAGAGAATTCTGTATCCAGCAAAAGTACCTTTCAAGAATGAAGGTAGAATAGACGTTTTTATTCAAAGGAAGCCCAAAAGAGTTTGTCACCAGCAGACCCACACAGAAGGCAGTCAGTACTGAAGGATGTTCTTCACGCAGATAGACGAGGATCCCGATGGAAAGGCGGAGATGCAGAGAGGAAGAGAAAGCAGTGAGAATGGTCCCCGTGGGGTGGGTATGAGCGCGCGTCGAGCACGTGCGATAAAATACCTCCCGCGATTCAGCATGGAGAGAAAATGGAAGCCGCCAGGTGCCAGCGGCACACAGGGACGGGTGTGGGATGAGTGCTCCGGGGCTTGGCCGAGTAGAGAGGAGTAAAAGTAACAAGCTGTGAGCCTGGGAGAGCTGGACCCGCGTCAGGCAGGCCTGTCAGAGAACACTGCTGTCCTAGCGTTTCCATGGAACAGGGGCGGAGTTAAATTATTGGAAACAGGAGTAGATGGTGATTTCCCAGTATAATTGAAATTTAAAAATCAATTAAACCTTTTTAGTAGCATTTTATATGCCTCAAGCTTTTCTAATGGCCGAAGGTATTTTGTAAACAGCCTGTGTTCAGTGTGGGCCATCTCTTAAAGTGCATTTTACTCTAATTATCCTATATCTGTAATGCACTTAACCTATTTCTCCAGAACATTTGTAAGAATGAAATTGTAATTGAAAAGCTAATGATTTTTGGAAGACAAAAGATAAAAGTCAGAGCTGTTTTAATTATGATGCAAAATGCAAACTCTCCACATAATTTAATTGGCATAAAAGTTTATTGATTTACTATTGTAATCATTTAGACGTGGACAAATATGTATGACTTAATGAATTTCATAATTAAAACTAGTTATTTTAAGACTGGTATTTTTCTTTGCTCATTGTTGAAACTTTCAATTTGCAAAGTATGTATTATCGAAAAGGGCATCCATATTGCAAAGGAATCTCATTTTGACAGGAAATTACCTAGATGAGGCAAATTAAAAAATAATTCGGGGCTGCTTGCATAGAAACTCAAGATTCCTTGCACAGCTTTTTTCATTAACTATGGAAAGGAACTCTAGATCTGCATTATTTCTTATCATCGCCTAGGCCAGTAATGGGCACACAGTGTGAATTCTGTAGCATGGACTTCTCTGGCCACCTGCCCTTCTCAGATAAAACAGGCATGAGCAGTTGGTTTACTTTCCCAGCTATTGTGAGGCGTTGGCTCGTGGAATATGTTACACCAGGCTTAAATCAACAGGATTTCTCTTTTGAAAAGGTGAGTCCAGGATAACGTGCTGAACAGAACTGAGTGATGATACGTGTGGACAGGAACCTGCAGGGTCATGGGCTGACAAGGTCTGCAGGTGACCTTTTCATGCCTGTTCCTCCCAAGAAGGGGGTGGGGCAGTGTCTTCAGCAGTGGGCACTGCTCCCACCGCCCCCCCCCCCCACTCCCCACTGACAGGGAGGACAGGTTGGAAAGGCAGTGGGAGTGGTCCTTCCTGCCCCTCCTTTCTCTGTTTCTCTGTGTTGACAGCATTAGCCACTTGCTGGCACCTGTCATCTCTTATACATGCCTGTTCTCCCAGGTGCAGGAACAGCACCTGCCCAGTCTCTACAGCTGTGCAGGGAGTTACGAATTTCATGCGCCAGGGTTTCTCTCGAGTCGGCCATTTGGATGTGGCTGCTCACATCACCACTGGCCTTCAAGTTGTGGATCCAGGGGTCAGTCTTCATCCCCGTGCACTCCATGTGCCAGATCAGGCCCCGTGGCCACTCCTTCCTCCCGACTCTCCTCCAAGATGCCACCTGCCCCTGGTTCCGTCCTCCTGACTGACTGCCCCTTGTCCCCACCGGCCACTCCTGACCTCACAAGCTCCCCTTGTCCCTGTGACTCCCCCTTGTCCCCACCGACCACTCTGTATCCCCACTGACTGCCCGATGTCCCCTACCCTTTGCTCTGGCTCTAGTCCCTCCTCGGCAAGCTCAGCATCCGTGGCATTGAGGACCGTCTGCAGGCTGACCACCTCCCATTTACACCTGCACCCAGACTTCTGGCCTGGACTCCAGACTGGTATGTCCAGCTGCCTTCCACTATGCCCCCGAGGTGTCTTACAGCCCTTTCAACCTCAGCTTGTCCAAAGCCGGACGCCTTCTTTCCAGAGCCCTCCCTGTCCCAGGTGATGACAGCACCCACTTCCAGCTGCCCTGGCGGAAACCCTGGCACTGTCCTCGAGTGCTTCCCCAGTGCTCACAGCCATTCTGTCAGCATGTCCTGTGGATAGAGCCCCATGTTCAGAAGCTGACCCTTTGTGTGAAGCACCCCCTTTGCTGTCCCTTGTGTCACAGCGCCATCTCGCTCTCGGGCCATTTCCTCATCGAGAATTCTCAGACCCTAAGACAGTGTGCGGCACAGAGAAGGTGCCGGTGATCATTTGTGGAACGGCTGAGTCAGTGAATGAATGAGTGAGCGCTCTCAGAAAGGCTGTTTCCTGGGCCAGTTGGTGCCCTCACCCCCAGGTATGGTGCGGTATGAAGTGTCCC
This sequence comes from Ceratotherium simum simum, assembly GCF_057802395.1. Classification (NCBI taxonomy): domain Eukaryota; kingdom Metazoa; phylum Chordata; class Mammalia; order Perissodactyla; family Rhinocerotidae; genus Ceratotherium; species Ceratotherium simum. The sequence goes on from NC_141905.1 coordinate 90,010,497, forward strand.
TTGCAGCTTGAGGATCTGGCATTACCCATCACATCACCATCAGCACCCGCGTGACGCCCAACCGCTTCCCAGACAGCCCGTCTGCGAGGCCGTTGTAAAGCCTGTGTCGTCCATTTAGCTGCTCTTCACCATGGTAATGTGGGATGTTAACAGGCGCATTAATCTGGGAGGATTTATTGTAGGCCTCACGAGGCATTAAGTGGCTGTTGCGTGGAGTGTTTACCCTTTCTGTCAGGATGACTGGTGCTTTGCCTGGCCTTTCGTTGGGCTACCTAATTGGGGACACTACAGCCAGGGGCTGTGACAGGGTTCAGCACCCCCATGTACAGCATGCCAGCTTCCATGGTGCACGCTTTATAAAATGCTCTTTAATTCAGGAACTGAATATCATTAACTTTGTAAGTAGATGAATACAATGGACAACCAATTTAATTAACTTCTAATGTTGGCTGTTGGACGGGAGACAAAATGAAGTTATACGTGCATCTCTCCAGCAGGCAGCCAGCCTGGAGAAGGGCTTGTGGTGAGGGTCAGACAGGCGGACACCTTTGTGCCGTCATTTCATGTTTAGCTTCAGAAGCTGAAATTGGAAAGTCAGTACTTTGTAAATAAGTCAGCTCTCATTTGAGATGGTTACAGAGCTGCTTGGAGAGGCAGAGCAGCCTCATGACAGTGACATGCTAAATGCCACCCTTTCCACATGCTACCCTTCTGGACAGTACTGGAGGAAATGAGCAGTAATGCCACCCCATCCAATTAGATTGCCCCTGCATGAGTTTATTATACAGGAGAAGATCAATGAGCTCTACATTGATTTAAACGAAAGCCTTGTTCCATTTATTATTGTTTATAATCTAATGAATGTTATAGTAACTTTGCTTTGATTTATTACTCAATCTATTAAATTGTTTTAAAACCAGAAGTCTTGGGGCTTACTCTTGTGAAATAGTTGTTCCCCCTGTTGGTAAAATGTCTGTTATTTTTGCAATCACGTTCAGCTTCTTGGAAGCACTGTGAAGCGATGCATGAGGCTGTCATTTAAAACCCGAGCACACAGTCCTGCATGTTAGGTCCTGAGCCGCTTAGCGCGTCACTCCATGCAGATGCCCTGCATAGCCACATCTCTCTCATCTAACCAGGAGTCGCTCAACTCCTGCCATGTACAAGCATTGTGCTGGAGACTCAGAAGTGACCAGACCACCCTCAGGGAGCTTCCTCCCCTCCTGGTAAAGAAGAGAGATGATAGGAAGGAAACAAGCCTGCAGTCAGAGTGGGCAACACTGCGAAAGGACAGGGGTGATTTGCTGGGGCTGCTGAGGCTCAGTGTAGAGCAGTCTGGGAGGGCTGCTGGGAGGAGGCTGCATTTCCATGGAAACCTACAGCAGCATGGGGTCACGTGAGAAGAAGCTGTAAAGGAGGGGAAAGCAAAGCAGGTAATAACCCTAATGACAGCAGAACTTGGCCTTCTCTGAGCCCTAAGAGCCAATGTGGCTGGAACTTTGTGAGCTGGGGAGGGGGTGGGCATAAGGGCTGTGCAAGAGCAGGTGTGGGAGGGACAGAGTGCGGAGGTCACTAGAGGACAGAGGAGTGACAGGGCCAGATTTCTGTCTGCCCTGGCATCAAGTGGAGAAGAGGCTGAGGGGGCGGTAGCAGTAGAAGAAGCAGGGGTCCACGACAGAGGCCCAGCCTAGTGTGGGGCAGCGAGAATGGAAGGAAGTGGAAGGTTAGGGATGGACGGTGGTTCTGTAATCCGTGGGAGTCACGTATGGAATGGGTGTTTGGGGGAGAGACATAGTAGAGAAGCAGCTGGAGCAATCTGGAGAAATCTGCACTTTCCAGTGGGAGCAGGAGGGTGAGTGATGTGATAATGTCCTGCGTTGGGAGAGGTGGGACTCCTTATGAGGGTCCAAGTGGGGACTACGTACCCCTGGACCTGTGAGGCTGGCCTTCAAAGGGGAGCCCAGTGTTGTGCTTGTGACAGCTGTCAGCTGGAAGATGGGAAAGATGAGGCCACCACAAAGTGAGGGGCAGGGGGGAGGCTCCATAGGGGACCCTGAGCAGATCCAGTGTGTCATTATCATCTGGAGGAGGAGATTCCAGAGAGGCACAGAGTGGTGCCCTAAAACCCAGAAATAAAGGTGCCGGAAGGAGGAGGGAAGGACAGGTGTCCCATGCTGCTGAGAAGCCAAGGGTCACGAAGTCTCCTTTGGATTTACAACCGGAACATCATTGAATACTTGGCAAAGGATAATTTCACTGGGGTGGTGAGAACAGGGACAAGATTGGAAACAGTGCAAAACTCCTAAACACAGTATTAGCAAACAGAGTCCAGCAATGTTTAAAAACATGCATCATGATCAAGTTAGGTTGATGCCAAGAATGCGAGGCTGGCTTAACATTTTAAAATCTCTTAAAGCAGTTCACTCCTTTAAGCAACTAAAAACCAGAAATGTCCTGTGATCATCTGTCACTTCACCCTGGCCAGCTCTACCTCACTCATCACCTGGCCCTCTCAGCATAATGCCCCAGAGCTCAGCTCTCAGCATTCGCACAGCCTCAAATATCAGCCTTTACGGACAGCTCAGAAATGTCCCTTCTTGCCCAGACATTGACCCTGAACTCATGAATCCAACTGCCTGTGTGGCATCCCCACTTGGATGTCTGACAAGCATCTCAGCGTAACAGGTCTAGCCTGATTCCTCTTTTTCCACCAAATCCCAATCCTCTGTTAGTCTCCTCTGCCTCAGAAAATAGCAGCTCACTCCCCCAGCTCCTCTGACCAAGCCCTGGGGGCATTTCTGACCCTCCTTTTCTTTCAGACCCTACTTTCAATTTATCAGCAAATCCCGTATTCAGTTATATCCCCCACTGCCCCCCTCACGTCCGCACTCCCCACCCCCATACACACAGTCTGTTCTCGGTACAGAGCCAGGTTCTCTTGTTCAGCATGGAACCAGAACCCCTAGCAGTGCAACAAGACAAAAAAAAAAACAAGAAGAAAATGAAAGGTGTAAGGATTGTGAAGAAGAAACAAACTGTCCTCACAAATTATTGAAGAGAACCTGTAATTATTCGAACCAAAAATAAGCAGAGCAAGATTGCTGAATATAAGATTAATATACAGAAATCAATAGCATTCCTATTCGTTAGCGGCAAATGGTTGTAAGCCAACAGTGGTTTAAAAAATTTTACTTTAATAACAGGAACAGAAACTAAAAATACTTAAGAACAAATTTAACAAAAGATCTTCAAGACCTTTATGTAGAAAATTATATAACTTTATTAAAAGAAATTTAAAAAGACTTCAGTATATGGCTTAAGACATGTCATGTTTATGGGAAGGAAGACTGACTATCATGAAGGTGTTGGCTCTCCCCAAATCAATCTGTAGAGTCTTTGTATTTATAATCCTAACCTCAGCAGGATGTTTTAGGTGTAATTTGGCAGCTGTTCTGAAGTTTCATATGGAAATACAAAGGGCCAAAAATAACCAAAGCAACTGTGAAATAAAACAAAGTGGAGCACTTATGCTACTAAACGTCAAGACTTAGTATAAAGCTAAAATAGAAAAAAGTATTGCTATTGAAATAGACCAATGGTGCAGAATGGAGAGCCCAGAGAACAGACCTCAAATAGATGGAAATATAGTTTACAAGTGTGGTGACATAAATAATGGGGAAACTAGACAGTATGGAATTCCATCTGGAATGAAATAACACTAGATTTTACCTTGTGCCATACCCACAAATAAGTCCCTGCTATTGTAAAAACCTAAATGGGAAAAATACAGTCTTACAGCTTTTACATGGGAATATAGGGAATATCATTGTGGAGTCAGATCAGGGAACTATTTCATAAGGCATAAAGGCGTAAACCGTAAAGGAATATATCGATTGATTTGACTACTTTAAAAACTTTCATTTAATAAAAGATGCCGTAAAAAGATTGATGAGATAAGCCAAAGAGTGGGAGAAATTCTTTGTAATGCAAGTAATAGACAAAGAAAATAGGAAAATGGACGAAGGATATAAACGAGGAGGTCACACGAGAAGTCTAAATTTCCAATAGTCTTAAAAAGCGATGCTCAACTAGGCTAGCATAATGAAATTGCAATCAAATCAATGACGTGTAATTTCATACCCACTCAGCTGGCAAAGATCAACGTCTGCTGCCACCACGTCTTGGCGAGGATGTGAAGCATTGGGACTGGCCCGCACTGCTGGTGGAGGCGGGTCACCACGGCAACCTGTGACGCCTACATTGAAGAAGAACGTATGCCATGACCCAAAAACTCCAACCACATATCATATATATACACACGCAGACACGCATACATACACATCCCATATAACATATACAAGTCCCGTATTCTCACATGTGTGCTCAGGGACCCCAGGCAAGGATGTTCATTGCAGCAACGATTGTAATTGTGAAAACATTGGAAACAGTCTTCATGTCCAACAGAAGAATGGATAAATAAATTGCAGTCTTTCTGTATATTGGATCATTATGTAGCATTAAAAATAAGCTAAATTTACATGTCTCAACATCGAGCATTTCTAAAATATAACTTTGAATGGAAAAAAATCAAGTTCCTGATGGCAAGGTAGATGTGATGGATGTCATGGATGAAGGTGAGGGCTCTGAGCCCTGCTGTCTTTGACCTTGATCATCGCCATTCAAGATGGCAGGCACCTCAAGGTGGAGGACAGGGGATCGGGAGTGCAGAGCAGGGTCCAGATGCACCTGCCCTTGCGTGGCCCCTGCTGGAGGTATTTCCCTGTTGAGACCTTGGTGCCTTCTCTGCCTCCTAGTGGATGCACGGCGAGGAACTGGAGGCATCATCACTCTTCATTCATGCTGTGCTGTCCTGATTCATTTCTTCCTTTATTACTTTAGTTATTTATTTATTTTTATTTATTTATTTTTTGCTTGAGGAAGATTAGCCATGAGCTAACATGTGTGCCAATCTTCCTCCACTTTATATGTGGGTCACCGCCACAGCATGGCTAATGAGTGGTGTAGGTCCGTGCCTGGGATCTGAACCCATGAACCCAGGCTGCCAAAATGAAGCATGCTGGGCTTAACCACTGTGCCATGGGGCTGGCCCCTTATTTTTTATATATGATACAATGAACACCTCTGAAGTCACCCCGCAACCTAAGATCTTTCTAGAACAGTAACTTACATCTGCCTGTGTGCACCTGCCCTGGCTCATGGCCCTAACCCCCCAGTAACCCATATTCTGAGTTTTCTGTTTATCATTTTATTCCTTTTTTGATATAATCTTAACATCACATTTTTTTGTTTTAGTTCCTTGTAATTATGTTTTTGTTGTCTTGGCATCATGCCACATGAAGTTTTTGGAACTTTCCTCTTTCTCAGCATTGTTTGTGAAGCCCACCTATAGTTCAGGTTTAATTTGTTTCTTTTCTTTGCTGTATAGTATCCATTATAGGAATATTTTGAATTTTATTTACCTATCTTCATGTTGTTAAGATTTGGGTAGTTTTTAGTTTCTTAGTGTTTCCAGAATTGCAGCCACTGCATGCTTATGCACACCTCCTGAGAGCTCCAGCTTCTCTGAGAGCAAGCTGTGTGCGTGTGCGTGCATATGTGTGTGTGCATTTACACAAGGGTCCCCCGAGTGCAAAGTAGCTGTGAACTGTGGGCTATAAGCTCGTGGGACGTGCTTGTCGGTCACTGTGAAACTGCACGGTCACTAGTGTTTCTCACGTATCACAAGAGGAGAGAAAATGTGTGGAAGAGGAGATGCCCAGCCAGTGTGCCGGGTACTCAGCCGGGGCGGCGTCAGGTCAGCCGCAGTTTGTTCAGAGAGCAGAGGTGTTTGCAGCCGCCCCTGAGCATGTCAGCGCCCGAGCTGAGCAGGCCTGCACTCCCTCTCGGGGTTTCGTCTGGTCCCTGCACACCCACGTGTTCGTGTGCGAGGCCACATCCTCCTGTGGGGGCCCTGTGTCCTGGAGGCGTTGTCTGCTCAAGCCGGGGACAGAGTGGGTCTCGTGTGAGGGGATGCGTCACATTCTCCCAAGTGAGAGGCTTTTCCATCTGGGAGTCATTCCAGGCTATTGATTCAAATTTAGAATGACTAACATTCTGTATTTTGTTGCAGACTTGAGGGTTAATTATCAACAATATCTGATGTAGAAGTTTTTTCCTGTTCATAGATCCATTTATTTTATTTTTTAAAAATGAGTTGAAAGTGCTTTATCTGTAGAAACAACGTAATATGCTGTCCCAGAGGAGCTAAGAATCACCGAGTTCTGTGCTGCATTTGATAAACCCAGCCGGCCTTCCTGACTGGTGGGGTTTCCCGGCCCACGTGCTATATGCTGTGGCCTCCCCCCTCCCAGCAGTATAAGGCAGCAGCTGGCTTCGCAGGGGAGCCCCTCCAGGTCCCTTGGGAGAGACAGAAGTCTGTGTGTGTTCCTTTGTGACTCTTGGGAGAGAAGCTCCCTTCTGCAGTGCCCTGAAGGTGCCCTGGGAGCTCAGACCCGCTATGGTGGTGCTGTTGAAATAGGCAGTGACTCTTTCACAAGCGTGTCGGCTGCACAGGTGATAGTACCCGCCCCGCCTTGGGGTCATTTGTGAGAAGCACTTGTGTGTTTTCCTCTTTCCTAGTATCTGGAGAAGAAAAATGTGTTCCTATGTGTCCCTTTCAGTTAAGTCGACTTGATTTGAGTATTAGGAATTTTCTCTGTTTCCTGGAAAAGCCAGCCGGATGCGGAAGGCCCACAGGTTAATGATGTGTACTTTGGCTGGCAATCTAATTGCCGAAATGATTAATTACTGGCCGTCTGATTTGTTTGCAAATACAAAGTGATGGAGGTGTTTCTAACAGTAGCTTTGTGTTCCTTCCTCCTCTGCTTCTGCCCAGGTGAGTCACCCCCAGCCTTCGTGAGGGTGGCCCCTTGGGGAGTTGGGAACACTCGACAAACATATGCTGTGTGGCTGTGCGATGCCTGCAGTGCAGGTCGCTCTCTGTCCCATTGTCCCATTGTGTGGGAAGAGGTCTGCTTCTCACCTTGTCTTGAGTCAACGTGTCTGCAGAGCAGGCTTGCTGCACTCAGAGCTCTGCTCCCAAAAGCAAACTGGTGACTGGGTGTGGTCATTCGTCACGTTGGCAGACTCCAGGTGAGGCTGAGAACTGGTTTTAATAGCGATTGCAGGGCCGGCCCCGTGGCTTAGTGGTTAAGTGCGCGCGTTCCGCTGCAGGCGGCCCGGGTTCGATCCCGGGCGCACCGCTTCTCCAGCCATGCTGAGGCCGCGTCCCACATACAGCAACTAGAAGGATGTGCAACTATGATGTACAACTATCTGCTGGGGCTTTGGGGGGAAAAATAAAAAAAAAAAAAAAAAAAAAAAAAAATAGCGATTGCAAGCACTTGGTTTTCACCAGGCACCCGGCTCAGCTACGAGCTGCCTGAGGAGCAGGTTTCATCTGCCATGGGCGCTGAGTTGTGCAGAGGCCCAGGTTGGGGGGACCAGGAGCTTCAGGCCACAGCCTGTCTCAGAGACACATGCCCTACCTTGTTCTGTGTTAACATGGGAGCTTGACTCTCCTGCTCGACCGCACAGCTCCATTCCTGGTCCACACCTAGCCTACCCTTCAGAGCCCTGAGGGCTCGACCATGTCGAGTGAACTGCACCGTGAAGCCTCGAGGGCCACCCTGCTGCAGAAGGATCCAGGGCCTCTGCCCTGTGTCTGCTGTTGTAGCAGAAATACAGCAGTGACCGAACTGCATTTCACTAATGGAGAATTAATACGCACTCTTGACAGTCAGGTTTATAAATATGTAAAAAGTATTTTAATTGTTTTTAGCAAAATGGGCAGGGAGTCAATATTCTCGGATGTGACAGACACACTGTTGACTCAAGGTGCTGTGCTCAGAGACTGGGCAAGCACAGGACTTCCCGAAGGCAGGCCCGGGCACATTTCTATTCAGACATCGTCATGTCCTGTGATAAATGGGTGCCCTGAACCGTATTGATAGAGTAGGTTAAACATTGAAAAAGTTGGGTTGAACTTTGACTTTAAATATTCATTAGAGCTAATTATGGATTTTCTGACTCTATGAATTACAGTTTCTGTACCTGCATTGGCAATTTATTTTCCATTTATTCGTTGTAAACCTTATAATATTATATTAGCTTTATCACTTTCAATGAGGTAATAGTTTAAATGTTTGCAGTGATATTTATTTACTTATGCTTTTTCAGAGTGCTTTCTTTACCTGAAACAAATGAAATTATATCCTTTCAAAGGGCTAGTGTCGGTGGCGCAGCTGTTAAGATTCATTCCTGGGCTGTCTTTCTTGGGTGCACCTGCTGTGTGTGTCCCGCTGTCTCCCTTGCTTGGAGGGCCCCGACGGTGTGTGTCAGAACGGAAGCTGACTGCCCCTGTCCTCAGGCACGGCCCGGGTCTTTAGCTCCTCTTCTGAACGGATTCCAAGCAGATGCCCGCCAAAATGGGGGCGGGTGAGCAGCGGCCTGGCCCCCGGTTTATTCTGTGCCTGCTCCGTGGTGAGCCTGTCGGCACTGAGGACACGCCTGAGTCCCCGTCCTGCAGCTTTTAGGACCTGATGGTGTTGCGAGCTGAGTCAGTCCTGGGGCGGTAATGCACCAGGCTGATTTGTGACTCAGGATACTGTACTGTGTATTTGAAAGTTGCTAAGAGAGTAGATCTTAAAAGTTCTCACCACAAGAGAACAAAATTATAACCATGTGGTGAGGCATGTGTTACCTTAAACTTACTGTGGCACTCATTTCGCATTATATACAAATATCAAAGCATTACATTGTGCACCTTAAACTTATACGATTTTGTATGTCAATTATATCTCAATAATGCTGGGAAAAAAAGAAATACCATAACAGTATTTCCATTTTGGAAAAAAGACCTGATGGCAGCTCCTGCCTTGGTGTGTGGCCTTGAGCCAGGCATAGTGCAGGGCTGAGGACAGACAGGGCCCTGGGGCCCAGGGTCAGGTATACCGGACATGCAGCCCCTGTGTCCCCTGATGGCAGAGACCCTGTCTGTGTGGCGCAGGCCTACCTGCGAGAGGCAGAGGCGCTCGTGGAGCACAGAAGCCACACTCACCAGCAGGCTGTATTGCATCTCTGGGGCCCCCCCACCCCCCAGAAGGCCTGTCATGTGTCAGCGGGCCCGAGCTGCTCTGGTGGGCTTGTGGTCAGGATGCAGGCTGGGAGGCCCGGTTGGGTGCCCCGTGGCTTTGGTGCTCTCCTGCCTTCATCAGGCACTCACACATGTGCACACGTGTGAGGGTGCGTGTGCACACGTGTGTGGGCCCGGTCGGGGACGGAATGAGTTTGCTGCTCAGCTGTACCACTTCGGCTTTCCCTGCCAAGCACAGCACAGATGGGAGGCCCGTATCCATAGCCAAAACAGACTCTGGTCTGGCGGTCAGTAGCCCTCTCTACTACTGGCTCCTGGAGCACACTCAGTTAGACGGCGGGTGTCAGCCCTGCGCCCCTAGGGTCACACTATTTTCTAGTGAGGTGTCTTTGCGGCGAGCCCAGCACCCTGACCTCAGCCAGGCCTATGTCCTGAGGCCCCACACGTGCAGGCCAGAGGTGAGCAGGCCCGTGCATGTGCTTGGTGGGTCTCAGCTGGCCCTCACTGAATGCTTTTGGCAGACACTGGAGGGTCTTCTCCTTGAGGAAGCAGGACATGGCCTCACCGCTGTGTTTCTAGCAAGTCAACTGACGTCTGGTCTCTGGGTCTGCAGCTTTGCGTACACCTGTGTGTCGCATTACCGAGGGAACTGCTCTGCCCTGGAGAGGGCAGGAAACCTCGGCGTGCCCCTGCTGGTGTCAGCCAGCTGGCCTGGCTTCCAAGGGAGGGTACAGCCATGTTTGTTCCCACAGCTCCTCATGCGCTGACCCCTGGAGAGGTTTAAAAAGTCCCCAGAGGCACCTGGACGGTGGGAAGTGTTTCAGAGGGAGACTTTGTCTGTAGATCCGGTTGCAGAGCTTGTGTCTCTTCCACCTTTTCACAAACGTGTTTTTTATTAACCCTCGCATGGCCACACCAAGTTTGGAATTGGGGAAGCTGTTGCCTCTTTGCTCCTGCACTTACTGGGGAAGAAGGAGACAGCTGGCTGCCCAGGACTGGGCCTGTGGGGGCCACACGTACTGGGGCAGAGCCGGGGCCCTCAGCCAGGCCCCTCATCTGGGTGCCTGTCCTTGGGAAGAGGGGGTGCCATAGCCTCTGCCCGCTGGGTGTGATGAACCAGCCTCCTCCTGGGATGTGGCTCTGAGCGGAGGTGCCCTTAGTGTGATCGGGAACCCGTCTCAAGAACCAGAAGCATCCATGCCTTTGACTTCCTACTTGCAGTGTTTGGACCAAGCTTGGCAGAAGGCTGCAGTTGCAGCATTGTCCACAGGGGTGGGCCAGGCTGATACCAGCAGTGGCAGGAAGGCTTAGAATGCGGTGACAGTGACACAGCACCCCCAGGATGTAAAAGCACTGCCAGGAACCACCACTCCAAGACTGTGGCAACCTTTGGGGAGGGGCACACTGGAGTTGGGGTGTGTGAGGTTTGCAGGTGTGCCGTAGGCCCTTACCATGTGCCCTTGTGCACACGTGGAACCCTTGCCCCACACCCGCCACCTGGACTAACTGGCATCATGGGCGTTGGAGCAGGGTCCCACCAGTCGGTCTTTGGGAAGGCGTGCGTATGACAGCATGTAGGTGGCCTCATCAGAAGGTGGGCTGGCGGGATGTGCTGATGGCACCAGTATGGGACGGGAGAGGGAAAGGAGTCGATGGTGACCCCACACAGTGCGCAAATAGAGACTGAACTCTGGATTTGATGTGGGGGGGTGAGCTCACCTGGGTGGGTGGATGGATGGGAGCCCGGAGATGGCACGTTTGGGAGTTGGGGGGTGCAGGGAGATGGTGTGAGGGAGAGAGAGCAGGACCCAGACACTGGCCCATCACAGGAGGGGCAGCCAGAGTGGACCCAGGGCAGGCAAATGGCTACATGGGGTAGTGGGAATGGGCAGATGACCACACAGAAACAGCAGTGGGAGCGGGCCCAGCCACGCAAAGCCCACCATGTGAGGGGCAGGACCCTGGTGTCCTCTGCGTTGTGTAGCTAGACTTCTTGTAGAGCCGACAACTAGAAAAGACAACTTAAAACCAAGCAGGAGTTCAGGAAGATGTGAGCTCTAGCTTGACAGTTTAACCCTTACATTGCCACCTGTGTGTGTGTGTGTGTGTGTGTGTGTGTGCGCGCTGGAATACAAAGGAAGACTCTTGTGTGTGTGTGTGTGTTGTAATACAAAGGGAAACTGTGTGTGTGTGTGCACACACGCTGTAATACAAAGGAAGCGCAGTGTCACCTCCGCGAGAGGCTGCAGACACCTACCCTGGTTGGTGGTCCTCCACGGTCGTAGATCAGACCTGGAAAGTGTGGGCCTGGCCAGTCCCCACGTGAAAATGACTTGGTATTTTTTGGAGGCAAGAGTTGATTGATTCTAATACATTGTTTTTTATCTATAGTTATTAAAATAAATTTATGTTCCATCTAAATTTCACATGATAGTAATTTTAGCTTTGCTTGCATGATGACACATTTATTTTAAAATGTGGGAGCAGGTAGGTGATATCAGAAATATGAAGGTTGAACTGACTCGGTAGCCTACCTCTCTTAGAACGCGGGCACAGCCTCACATGCGTCGCTCCCTCACAGTGGCACTGGACCCACTGGCATTGCACTGTGTAGAGCTGTCTTTGCACAGGGGCACACGCACGCGGCCAGAGTCTCGGAACTTTGCAGCCAGGGTCCCAGCAAGGCCCACAACACGTGCTGGAAATCCCGTCACGAATGGTTTCCCCTTTTCCTCAGGGTGGGATTACAAGACTTGGAAAACTTTCTCTAATTATGTTGCTGAATCACCTTTTCAATAAACACCTAAGGAAGAAAATACTGCAGATGGTTCTGACCCAGCATGTGGGTTGAAACCAGCCTTTCAACAAGGCCCAGATTCCGGGGAAAGAGGCTGAGACCCCCATTCTCTTTTGGTGAGCCCAGCAAACCCTTGGGTTGGTCACTGGCCTACTTCCTCAGCAGGAAGTGAACAGACACTTCTGCCTCTTGGGGGGCTTCCCGTGTGTAGAGACGGGGTCAGACAGGTGGTGCAGGTGAGTGTCCTTACCCAGTGCTGAAGAGCAGACTGGGGCATCCAGGGAGCTATGAGGCTCTGACTGAGACCAGGCCCAAGTCGCCATGACCTCTGTCTCCCCTGCTCCCACCACCTGCTGTCCAGAACACTCCCCGATCTGGCCACTTCCCCCCAGCCCACCGCCGCCCAGGCATCTGGGTGACCACAGCAGCCCCCCGACTTCTCCCAGTTCCCTCCTGCCCTCCAGCCCCTCTCCCACCACACCTACTGGGCAGCCTTCAACATGTGAGCCAGCCACTCCCTCCAAGCTCTAGGCCGAGGTACAGGGAAGGGCGTAGAAGACATTGGCAGCGAATTTGGGAAATTTAACTTGCGCTGTGATATTGGTGATTTTTGGCCTCACTGCTGATTTTCTTCAGTGAGATAATAGTTTTGTGGTTACGTAGGAGAATGTTCTCACCAGAAGATCTGTGCGCACGTGTTCAGGCATGAAGGGTCGTGGGGTCGACAGCTACTTTCACATGGATCAACCAAAAACAGTGTGTGTGTGCATGGATGTTTGTTTGTGTGTATGTGTGTGTGTGTGTACACAGACACAGAAAGATGGAGTGTGCATGCCAGTGCTGGCAGCTGGGAATCTGGGTGAGGGACGCTCACGTCATTGTCCTGCTCTTTCAGCTGTAGACTTGACACTTCTCAAGGTGAAAAGTTGGAATAGAATCGTCCACAACGGCTCGAGGTCCTTCCCTGTGTGGGAGGCCCTGCGTGCTCTGGCGTGACTGCCCTTGGTCACAGTAGGCTCCCCTGCTCAGGCAGCTCTGTCCACCATCCCCCTCGGTCTGTCTTTCTCTGCTTTGTCTTGTCAAGCATCACCACCTGCCCCAGGAGAGTGTCTTGGGATGTGAGCTCCGCGAGAGGAGGGCTCGTTCGTTCATCAGGGCAGGGTGATAAGGGTATAATTTACAGATGGTAATAGTCACCCTTTTTAGGGCATAGTTCAGTGGGTTTTAAGAAATGTGTAGTTTTGTAATCATTACCACAGTCCTGTGGCAGAGTGTGTTTATCACCTGAAATTTCCCTAGGCCCCTTGTTGGGGTTGCCAGATTTAGCAAAAGAAAAAAAAATACACACACACACACACGTCTCTGTATATACATGAGCACACAAAAATATGTATATATGTGTATATGTATACACATACACACACCCATACACACACAGAAAAAACACCAAAACACCAAGTTAAGTTTGAATTTGAGATAAACAACAAGTAACTTTTAGTGTCAGATGTCCCATTCCCACCCCAGTCCGGCCCCTGCAGTTTTGCCTTTTCCTGAATGGGGAAAGCAGAACTGGACCCCCACACCCAGAATAGCTCCTGGCCCCAGGCAGGCGCTCTGTGGCTGCCTGTCCATTTGGTCCCCCGATGGGCAGGCCTGGTGGCTCCCGGGACGTGGTGTTGCAGCTCAGTCCTGAAGGGTAAGGAGGTGAGAGGGAGGGAGGGACTGGGCAGAGAACGCTGGCGTGTGGAGCTGGTGGGAGCCACGGGTGGGGCAGGGACGGAGCTGAGTGTCTGAGCCCTCGGGAGCGGTCCCAGTCGCCCGAGCCCTCACAGCAGAGGTGGACAGCGCTGGGCCGCGGGAAGGGCTGCGGAGGAAGGGCCAACCGCGCAGTGGGCTCCGTGGCTTGAGCTCCTGGTGTTTGGGTGTTGGTAGGTACCGTGGTTAACATCTCAAGTCTTAGAGACTGTGATTAAGTTACAGTGAGTTGAAACTCTTATTCTAGTTCAAAAGAGCTTTTTATTTGTCGCTCAGACTACTTTAGAAATATCCCGGGCCCGGCTCACTTGATTTCTCTTTTTGCTCTACAGGCACTAGGAAGCTTTTATTTTCTTCATGAATCCTTAAAAAATGTCTACCAATTTGACTTTAAAGGTAAGACTCTATGCTGCCCTTTGGTGGTGGACCCCCACCCCCTGCTCGGTGGTCTGGCTTCTTCCAGTCCCTTCCACCCAGAGTCCCTGTGGGAGGGCCAGCATGGTCTGGGTTTAATTGAGTCACTTGCTGGTGGTCCCTAACCAGGAACCTGCCCGTGGGATGCCCCACTGCCAGCCCTCCTGCTCCAGGGCAAGGCTCAGGCAGGTGACTCTGGCTTTCCTATGACAGAGTTAAGAGGAGAAGGAAATGGTTTTGTATCTGTGTCCCTATCAAATTTGAGAAAATGGAAAACAGAATGGGAGGATGGCATATTTCAAAAGAAAACAGGCGAGAGCATGTTTGTGGCAGGAAATGTTGTCCCATATTTAATGGGCAAACCTGCATGTCTGTACTGAGAAGATTTGCCCTAAAATGCTTCTGATGACACGGCCTTCATCTCTGTCTTGGGACATTTAAGTCTATTACCCCACATCTGAGAATTTCCATACCTGTCCCTCCCAGTCTGCGGGGTGTTGTGCGTTTCTCTTCCATTTGAGATCGTCTCTATGTTACATGTGAATCCCTCTGCGTTCCATTTGGGCTGTTGAGCCAGATCACATTAATTTGAAATGTCATTAAAGTTGAAATAACTGTGGAGAGCAACTAATTATGTCAGTGTGTTCAGATTCATGATCTTTGCTTACTGGGAGACAGATTGCCTCTTGTGGGATGGAGAAGCAGAGTCTTCTCTGAATTGCTTGAGTAGTGATTCCATCGATGTTGAGAACAGGATCCCAGCCAGCAGGGTGACTTTTCACTGGCCCTGTTGCCTGAGGATTCTTCACATACTTTTAAACACGAGCATCTGACTTTTCCATGAAGGAATTTGGTGGAGTAGCCAAGAGGACGTGGCGGGAGACAGGGACCAGAGGCAGCTCTGTCCGTGATCTTAGTAGACACTGGACATCAGTGTGTCACATCCTCAAGCAGTGGAGCTGTGAGCGAGAGTGAGCAGAGGGGAGACGTGCAAACACAGCATGTTCCAGGTAAAGCTCGGGCAGAACAGGCTTTCCCCTTCTAAGAAAGCCATGGCCGAAGCTCGAGCACGTAACGGATCCATTGAACTTTTCCTTTTCTAAGTAATCATTTGCATACATGTCTTATTACACAATCAAATCAGTCATAAAGTACCTGGCTAGCCCACAGTTTGTTTAAAACTGTATGTTAGATGTACATTTGACTCCAGCAAAGCCTTACCCAGGGCCCTCACCTTGATGGTGACAAGGAGCGTGGCAGTAATGGACAGTGAGTGCGTCCTGAGCACCCGTACCATCAGGAGGACGTGTCGGTCCTGAGAGCACTCACATTGCTCCACACGGTGATGTTCCCGCTGTCCCGCGGCACAGGCGTGTGGTGCAGGGCTCACCAGGGGTCTCAGGCAGGGCTGCCGCTGCCTGCCCCCTGCTCTGCAGCCCCTGCTCTTCGAGGCTCACTCTTCTGCCTTGAATTGAGTTACAGCAAAAGCAATCCAGAGTTTGTGAAAGGTTTGAATAAACTTTGTAAGAAGAAATAGCCTGAATTTTAACAGGTACCTAGTTAGAAATTTAAGGACTCCTGAAAGGTACAGATGAAGAGTATATATTCCAACATACAAAGAGAGTGGAAGTCGTCACTCACATCCTCACAACAAGGAAAACGCCAAACAAACTGAAAAGAGACAGCTCTTCTTAGATCCCTCAGAGAAGTGAGGTCATCAGGTGCATTGCTGCCGCAAAACTGGAGAGACAGACAGCCTACCCAGAGAATCAGAGCTTCCCAGGAGCAGAGGCTGCTGCTGGAGCTGGCCCTGGTGGGAACGGCCACAGGGCGTTGGCTGAACGCTGGGGGCCGAGTGTGGACAAGCTTGAGAGAGAGGTGCCTAGGGACCCAGCCTTGGGGGCCCACACTTTTTTGAGTTTTACCTCCAGGAGCCCCACCATGTTCTCATGGTGAAGATCAGAGAAAAATCCTCTTGTGCTTCTGGCAGAGGAGGGGAAAGTAGCTATTTTGAAATATGCCCAGAGCGTTCTGTTCATAAAGGCCTGCCCTCAAGGGAAACCATTTTGCCAGAGCCCAACCCACTGGGGTCCTATCAGGGCCTGACCAACTAGGGGAGGGAGGTAGAAAACTCCAGCCTCCTCTAGTCTTCCTGTTGCACCTGAGGTGGGGTTGGGGTGCTGAGAAGCACACGTGAGGGTCACAGCCCAGGGGCACATGCCAGCTGAAAGACTGAGACCTGATCATTGGACTACGGAATGTTTTCCCTCCACCCAAGCCTCACCACCACATCGTGATGACAAATGTTAGGATGGAAAGTCCTGCAGAGCTTGGACTCTGTTTAAGGAGGAGTCTCACAGGAGGCCAGAGACAGCAGAGGAGACAAGAACAAGGACACTGGAGGGTATTTAAGCCTCTGACCCCTGCAGTAAACACAGCCCAGCTCCTCGCCAGATAAACATGAAGCCTTGCACAAAAGCCCTAGCTACCACAGTTCTTTTTACCCAATTATTCATGTTCTGCTTTCAACAAAAAATTACAAGCCATGCTAAAAGGTAACAAATACAATCTGAAAAGACAAAGTATTCATCAGGACCAGACTGGGATGAGGCAGAGATTGGGAATCTTCAGACTGGGAATTTACAATAACTGTGACTGATGTGCTAGGGAGTCTTCTGGAAAAAGTGGACAATGTGGAAGAACAGACGGGTACGTAAGAGGAACAACAGAAACTAAGAGAGAAGCAAAAGGGAGATCCAGAAGTCAAACCACTGTAACGGAAATGAAGGATACCTTTGATGGACTCATCGGACTGGACATTGCTAAGGAAAGAATCAGTGAACCAGAAAATAGGTCATTAAAAACTTTCCAAGCTGGAAAGCAAAGAGAAGAAACAAAAACAGAACAAAATATCTAAGAGCTGTGGGACAACTACAAAAGGTGTAGCATGTACATAATGGGAATACCAACAGGTAAGTAAGAGAGAAAGCACATGAAGAAATATTTGAAGTAATAATGGCCAAGAATTTGCCAAAACTAACAATGGACACCAAGCCACAGATCCTGAAAGCTCAGAGAACATCAAGCAGGATAAATACTAAACAATCTACACCTAAGCACGTCACATTCAAACTTCAGAAAACCAAAGATGAAGAGAAAATCTTGCAAGAAGCTGGGGAGGAGGAGGGGGTGTGACACGCCGTACCTGTAAAGGGACAGTGGTAAGAATTACATCCAGCTTCTCCTTGGAAACGGTGAAAGCGAGGAGACTGGTGTGAAATATTTAAATTGTTGGGGGAAAAACACGCCAACCTAGAATTCTGTATCCAGCAAAATTGTCCTTCAAAAGTGAAGGAGAGATAAAGACTTTCTCAAACAAAAGTTGAGGGAATTTGTTTCCCACAGATTTGCTGAAAGAAGTCTTTGACAGAAGGAAAGTGATATAGGTCCGAAACTTGGATCTACATAAAGAAAGATTACTAGAGTAGGAATAAATGAAGATAAAATATTTTATTTTTCTTATTCTTAATTGATCTAACAGATAACTTTTGTTCAAAGTGTTAATAGCAACAATGTATTGGGTGACTATAGCTTATGGATAAGTGAAATGAGTGACAGAAATGTTATAAGCAGTAGGAAGGAGGAATTGGGATTACTCTGTTATAAGGAACCTGCACTATCTGTGAAGGAATGTAGTGTTATTTGAAAGTGGACTTGGATTAGTTGTAAATGTATATTGCAAACTCTATGGCAACCACTCAAATTTTTTTCAATGAAGTATAATTGGTATACTACAAATAGAGAGAAAACGGAATTATATATAATGGTCAATTAAACCAGAGAAGGTAGAAAAGAGTGGAAGACAAAAAAGAAACAAAGAACAAAGGCAACAAATAGAAAAGTTACAAATATGGAAGGTATTACTCCAACTATATCAAAAATCACTTTAAACGTGAATGGCCTAAATACACAATTAAAAGACAGAGACTGTGAGAGTGATTAAAAAAACAATACCCAACTGTGTGTTGTCTAATAGAAACCCACTTAAAATATATTGACACATAAAGATTAAAAGTAAATGGATGGAGAAAGATATACACTGCTAATGCTAATCAAAAAAAAGCTAGAGTGGCAATATTAATTTCAGGCAAAGCAGACTTCAGAGCAAGGAAAGTTATCAGGGATAAAGAAGGCCATTACATAATGATAAAAGAGTCAGTTCTCTAAGAAGACCTAACAATCCTTAACATGTTTGCACCTAAGAACAGAGCATCAAAATACATGAGGCAAAAATTGATAGAATGGCAAAGAAAATAGATGAATGCACTATTATAGTTGGAGACTTCAACACCCCTCTATCAAAGTGGTCAGACCGAGTGGCAGAAAATCAGTAAGGACATAGTTGGACTCAACACCATCAATCAGCTGGATCTGATTGAGATAGACTCCTTCATCCAACAGCAGAGTACACGTTCTTCTCAAGCTCACAGGGAACATTCACCAAGATAGACACGTTCTGGGCCATAAAACACATCCTCACAAATTTAAAAGAATAGAAATCATACAAAGTATACTCTCAGAGCACAATGGAATTAAACTTGAATCAATAACAGAAAGATAGCTGGAAAATCCCCAAATACTTGGATATAAAACAACACACTTATTAATGACACATGAGTCAAGTCTCAAGAGAAATTTAAAAATATGTTGAACTAAAGGAAAATGAAAATACAACCATCAAAATTGGTGGGATGTAGCAAAAGCAGTGCAGTTGTTGCATCAAATACATAAATTAGAAAAGAGGTGAGATAAAATCAATAATCTAAGCTTCTGCCTTAGCAAACTAGAAGAGGAGCAAATTAAATCCAAAGTAAGCACAAGAAAAGAAAATAATAGGGGCTGGCCTGGTGGTGTAGCAGTTAAGTTCGTGTGCTCAGCTTTGGCGGCCCGGGGTTCACTGGTTTGGATCCTAGGTGCAGACCTACTCACTGCTCGTCAAGCCATGCTGAGGTGGCATACCACATAGAAGAACTAGAGGGACCTACATCCAGGATATACAACTATGTACTGGGGCTTTGGGGAGAAAAACAAAAAAGAGGAAGATTGGCAACAGATTTTAGCTCAGGACCAATCTTCCTAAAAAAAGAAAATAATAGTAACAATAATCAGAGCATAAATCAATGAAATTGAAAACAGGAACTCAATAGAGAAAACTAATGAAACCAAAAGCTGGTTCTTTGAAATAATCAATAAAATTGATAAACCACTAGCCAGCCTAACAGAAAAAAAGACACAAATTACTAACATTGGAAATGAAAGAGGGGCCATCACTGCTGATCCTATGGACATTAAAAGGATAATAAAAGTGTATTATGAACAAGTCTATGCCTATAAATTTGATATCTTAGATGGCCCAATTCCTTGAAAGATACAATCTACCCAAGCTCATGGAAGGAGGACAAGATAATCTGAATAGGCCTTTATCTATTAAAAGAAATTCAATCCGTAATTAATAACCTTCTATAAAAAGAAAGCATCAGGCCCAGATAGTTTCACTGGTGAATTCCACCAAAGATTTAAGGAAGGAATTATACCAGTTCTCTACAATCTCTTCCAGAAAACAAAAGCAGAAGGTAAACTTCCTAATTCTATGGAGCCAGAATTACCCTAACACCAAAACCAGATAAAGATATTTTAAAAAAGGAAAACTATAGACTGGTATGTCTTATGAACATAAAAGGCAGAAATCCTCAACATAATATTAGCAACTTGAATCCAAAAATGTACGAGAAGAATATACACCATGACCAGTTCAGATTTATTCCAGGTGTGCAAGGCTCAGCTTTCAAAAATCAATTAATGTAATCCATCACATCAGTATGATAAAGAGGAAAAATCACATGATCATATCAATAGATGAAGAAAAAGCATTTGACAAAATCCAACACCCTTTTATAATAAAAACTCGCAGCAAACTAGGAATAGAGGAACTTCCTCAACTTGATAAAGAGCACCTACAAAACCTACTACCTAACATCATAGTTAATAGTGAGAGACCATAAAGTCAGTAACAAGGTAAGGATGTCCCCTCACCATTTCTCTTTAACATCGTACTGGAAATCTTGATAATGCAGTAAGACAAGAAAAGGAAATAAAAGGCTTATTGGTGGGGTCTTAGTTCTCAGATGACATGATTATCTATGTAGAAAATCCCAAGAAATCAACAACAACAAAAACCGATACTAGTAAGCAACGTTGCAGGGTACAAGGTTAATATACAAAAGTCAGTTGCTTTCTTATATACCACCAATGAACAGGTGGAATTTGAAATTAAAAACACAATACTATTTACGTTAGCACACGCACAAAAGAAGTACTTAGGAGTAAATCTAACAAAATATGCACATGATCCATATGAGGAAAACTACAAAACTCTGAAGAAAGAAATCAAAGAAGAACTAAATAAATGGAAAGATGTTCCATGTTCATGGATAGGAAGACTCAATATTGTCAATATCTCAGTTCTTCCAACTTGATCTATAGATTCAGTACAAGCCCACTCAAAATTCTAGCAAGTTATTTTGTGGATATTGACAAACTGATTCTAAAGTTTATATGGAGAGGCAAAAGACCCCAATTAGCCCGCTCAATATAGGAGAAGAAGAACAAAGTTGGAGGACTGACATGACCCAACTTCAAGACTTACTGTAAAGCTACAGTGATCAAGACAGTGTGGTGTTGGTGAAAGAACAGACAAATAGATCAGTGAAACAAAAGAGAGATCCCAGAAATAGACTACCATAGATAAAGTCAACTGATATATATATATATATATATATATATATATATATATATATATATATATATATATTTTGCGGAGGAAGATTTGCCCTGAGCTGACATCCGCTGCCAATCTTCTTCTTCTTCTTTTTTTTTTTTTGTATGTGAGCCACCGCCATAGCATGGCCACTGACAGACAAGTGGTGTAGGTCTGCACCTGGGAACCGAACCCGGGCCACTAAAGTGGAGCATGCCGAACTTAACCCCTAGGCCACCAGAGCTGGCCCAAAGTCAACTGAGCTTTGACAGAGGAGCAAAGATGGTCTTTTCAACAAATGGTGCTGAAACAACTGGACATCCAAGTGCAGAAAAATGAATCTAGACATGGACCTTACACCCTTCACAAAAATTAACTCAAAATAAATCATAGATCTAAATGTAAAACATAAAGCTATAAAACTCCTAGAAGATAACATAGGAGAAAATGTAGATGACCCTGGGTTTAGTGATGATTTTTTAGATACAATACCAAAGGCATAGTCCATGAAAGAAAAAACTGATAAGTTGGACTTTGTTAAAATTAAAAACTTCTGCTCTGCAAAAGACACTGTTAAGAGAATGAAAAGACAAGCTACAGACAGGGAGAAAATATTTGCAAAAGACATATCTGATAAAGGACTCTTATCCAAATTATACAAAGACCTCTTAAAACTCAACAATTAAGAAAACCAAATTAAAGAGTGAGCCGAAGATTTGAACAGACGTCTCACCCAAAAAGATATACAGATGGCAAATAAACATATGAAAAGATGCTCAATATCATATATCATTAGGGAATTGCAAATTGAAACAACAATGAGATACCATTACATACCTATTAAAATGGCCAAAATCTGAAAAATTGACAACACCAAATGCTGGTGAGGATGTGGAGCAACGGGAACTCTCATTCATTGCTGGTAGGAATGTAAAATGGTGCAGCCACTTTGGATGACAATTTGGTGGTTTCTTGCAAAGCTAAACGTATTCTTACCATATAATCCAGCAATCACATCCTTTGGTATTTACCCAAATGAGTTGAAAACTTATGTCCACACAAAAACTTATACAGAAATGTTTATAGTGTCTTTATTCATAATTATCAAAAACTGGAAGCAGCCGGAATATGTCTTTCATAGGAGAATGGATAAACAAGCTGTGGTTCATCCATGCAATGGAATTCAGCAATAAAATGAAATGAGTTATAAAGCCACAAAAAGACATGGAGGAAGCTCAAAAGTATATTACTAAGTATATTAAGTATATTACTTTTATTTTATTTTATTACTTTTATAAAGTTTAAAAGTATATTACTAAGTGAAAGAAGCCAATTGGAAAAGGCTACACAGAGTATGTTGCCAACAATATGACATTTTGGAAAATGTGAAACTATAGAGACAGTAAAAAGATCAGTGGTTGACAGAGGTTGGGGAGAGGGAGGGATGAATAGGGGGAGCACAGAGGACTTTTAGGGCAGTGAAACTGTTCTGTGATACTACAATGGTGGATACATATCGTTGTGCATTTGTCAAAACCCGTAGACTGTACACCACCAAGAGTGAACCCTAATGTAAAGTATCAACTTATAGTGTATCAGTGTTGTCCCATCGCTTATAACAAATGTACCACACTAATACAAGATGTTAGTAACAGGAAACTGTCAGGAAGGGTGGGGTAATGGATCTCTTTGTACTTTCTGTTCAATCTTCTATAATCCTAAAACTTCTCCGGAAAATAAAGTCTGTTTTTTTAACACAGAATGCAGCCCTCCTCTCCAGAAAATATTCGCAGTAAGCGAGGTTGCACGCTCTGATGTTTTCTTCTTTCCTCAGAGGTGACAAGGGTTTTCCTCTCAAGCAGACTGCCATCCTGCAGCAGTCTCCCGCCCCTCTTCATTCACGTAGAACACGGCCGGCTGTGTGCTGCCCGCCGCTGCTGTCCCATGGTAACGCTCTGCTGGTCTCTCTGCACCTGCACACGCCTGGTTAGTTGAGTGCTGTGGCGCCCGTCCTGGGGGCTGTCAGTCCTATGGATGTCCATCCTGGGGGCGCCCGTCCTGGGGCTGTCAGTCCTGTGGATGTCCATCCTGGGGGCACATGTCCTGGGGGCATCTGCCCTGTGGATGTCTGTCCTGGGGCGTCCACCCCTCTGCAGCTCATGGACCGGTGCCCCTGGTGGGTTGTGATGATCCAGCCTTTGCTACGAGGAACCTGAACAGACCTTTAGAAGGAATGTTTTTCTTTATTCTCAGGTATGGGTGCAACTCAAGCCTAGCCATGGCTGTTAGCTGAAGGGGGCCTTTGGAAAAACGAAGATGTGGATGGGCACTCCCTCATTTGTGACCAATAACCTCCTGTGCAGAGTGCGCTACGTGTTTGTTCGGCAGTGTAAGCGGTGCCACAGGCTGGTGCTTCCGCATCCAGGAGGCCAGCCAAGTCCGCCACCCCTGCCAGTATGGTGACAGCAGCAGCTCAGTGATCCTGTGCCTTCAGTCACTAGCCCAGCCTGAGGGGAGGCACGGCATCCCTTAGGACAGGGCAGAGGTTGGAACCGCTGCGAGGGGCTGGAGCTTTGTCTGGCCATCGCCCTCCACAGATACCTCTCAGGGGCCTGGGTCCGCCCCTTACTCCTCTAGACAGACCATCGGCTCAGCCCTGCTTGGGGGCTCTGGGGGCTTCCTTCCCTTTCTTGCTGGAGGTGCTCATTTCTCCTGGGCAGTCACTCGAGATGACATGCCCTCGTTCTCCTCCACAGTCTGGCAGTGGCACTTACCTCTATCTGCAGCGTTCTCCTTCCTCCTTCCCTCCTGGTCCAGGCTCCTCCATCAACACCTGGCTCAGGCCTCTCCTAGTGGCCACACTTAGGGAGTGTCCCTGTGCCATGGGGCTCTGCACAGGTTCTCCCAAGATGAGACCGTCCCTAGTCCTGTGGCCCCAGAGGTCCAGACTGAGTTCTGTGTCCTTATCCGTGTCCAGCTCCATGTCACGTGTCTTTGGTCCATGTCCGTGTCTTCAGTGCCCCCGGGGAGGTTGAGGCCGTGCCTCCTGTCCATGTCCTCAACTCCTGGCCGCGGCCCCACAGTGCTCAGTGGATGTCCCGGTGCCAACTGGTGCAGGAAGAACCCAGAAGGGAGATGTCACGCTGCAGAGGGACGTTTGTGCAGGACCTTTGCAGGGGACTTAGTGGCAAGGAGGGGAGCTGGGGAATGCTGGGGTGGGTTGCGGAGGAATGGGGTGAGGCAGATCAGGGAGCCCATGCTGCAGGCTGGGGCCACGTGAGAATCGCCACATCGCTGGTGGGTGAGCAAGGGCTGGGTGGTGCCAGGGCAGGCCGGCCCCCCAGGAGTGCTGAGCTCCCCTCTTGTATCGGGTTGTCCGTCTGCCTCGTGAAGGAGAGCGTGGCCATGACGTGCCTGTGACGAGCAGGTGTGCCGACGGCCTTCCCAGATGGCGCTCTCTCTTTGACCTCCCCAGTGTGATGGCAGCTGTGCGGGGTGATGTTTGATAAATGCTGTCCTTCTGCGGAGATGGATGGGTGGTTACAGTAAGTGCTTCCTGTGATTAAACGCACTTCTGTGCCATTTATAGTCGCAAATGGGTGTTTTGAATGGGATCCCGGTGGCATAACGGTAGCGTGTTTATTTACACAAGCCTGGGCCTACCTGCCCTGGGGGCGGCCGCTGCCTTCCCCCACTGGGCCGTGGGAAGCTACAGTGGTTGGTAAGGGGGTCTCGGGGACCAGCCTCAGAAACAGACACACCTCAGTCGTCTCAGGGACTCATCTCCATGGTTCAGGAGCAAGATCCGGGGAGCAGAGGGTCCAGTGAACGCAAAGATCCATTTCATGTGCCCTGTTCTGTGTATCCAAATCACTGAAACGTCCTGTCCTGTGTCCTGCCGGCCCAGCCCAGACCACACCCAGGCTCCAGGCTCATCTCCTCCAAGTCCTCACCCTCTTGCACTTTGCTTTTGCCTGGGAGTCGCTCTCCACCTAGTGAATGGTGGGAGGGGCCTGTGCCCGCGATGCTGTCTTCCTGTCTCATTCCTGCGCTGCCTGAGGTGGTGGGGCCATGGGGTGGATGGGGCTCCAGAAACCGCAGGTGTGGGCTGCTCGTGGGGCGGGGAGCATGACCCCCACAGAAACTCACAGCACCACTCGTCATTTGTTCCAAAGCCAGTCCCCGAGAACTTCCTAACATCCCAGGAACTTCACCCTGGTATCAGGCACTCCTGGCCTGGGAGCGAGGGAACATGTGATGTAGGGCTGGCAGCGGTGGGAACGGGTCCATCAGCCATCTGGGCTGGGGTCTCTCTGTGGCAGTCTCGTGTGCTGCCCCAGCTCCCTCCGTGGCATCCTGTGAGGAGGCAGGCAACCTCCACCCACCTGGGCCCCCAAGCGTTTGAGGAATAGATTTATGCGTTGGTTCAATAAACCACACTGTGGCGTGGGGGAAAGAACAATCCCAGGCCTGGGTGTAGAAGAGGACTAGACCAAGCCGTGTCTGCAGGGGTGTGAGCCCAGTGATGGGGAGGTGACTCCAGCGCGGGCACTGGAGCCACGGAGCCACGTCCAGCGAGGTGAGGGGCGGGCAGCTGGGGAGCACAAGTCCAGAGTACTTGCTCTCTCCGTCTCACATAAAAACTCCTCTTCCCTGGACATGAGTGATGTCGGCTGGATGTGAGGAGGAAATCGATGTTATTAAATAAATTCATATTAGGGTATGAGTGAACGGTAATTCTACAGCCCTCTTAAATATATTCACGGTTTTAACAGAGGATGCCAATTAGCCCCTGTAAATCTGCAGGCTGGAAGCTCTTAGGGGATAATGAAGTGGAGTGTCAGATTCCAGGTCGTGGAATGGGAATTTATGAGCCACGGTCGTCCCCAGGAGCAGGTGGCCTGCCTGGGTCCGCGCCCCTCATCAGGTCTTCCCTCAGGGGGCCTCCCTCACTCCCCACGGGGCTGCACTGGTGGGACCCAGTGGCACCTGGCTGGTTGGAGGGGGCGGAGTGATGGAGTTATTCACATCATCCTTCTACTCTTTTCCAGCTAAGAAGTATAGAAAAGTCACTGGCAAAGAGATCTACTCGGACACGTTGGAGAGCACGCCCATGCTGGAGAAAGAGAAGTTTCCGCAGGACTACTTCCCTGAGGTACGCACAGCACCTTCTCACTGACGCACTGCCTTCTCAGAGGGGTCATGTCAGAAGTGCAATTTAGGACGTGAAATCTTCATGCTTCGTGGTAGGGTCACCTCTGGCTGCTGTCACGCTCCAGTATTCTGCTTTCTGGGAGATTCTAAAGCCTGTGTGGTTCATCTGGGTTGTTTAGGTGAGGGCCAAGGGAATCTGTGTGTTTATCGTTAACATCAATCAGCACATTTTCTAATCATCCTGTTCAGGCAAAGGAACCTTCCCCAAAAGATGTAGGAAAAGAATCCTTAGTTCACTTTGCCTGGTGTGCGCTGTGGGCCTCCCCGCAGACTCAGGTGTGGGTGTCGGTCTGGCCAGTGATGGTCCCCAGCCCCAGCGGGTGGGATGTGCCGGGGCTGTGGCACCTGGGGTGTCTTCCCATCCCCAGAGGGCTAGAGTGGGCCCTCTGGCTGTTTCACAGATAAAGCCTTGAGCCAGCCTCAAGCTGCCCACCCTGTGTCCCAGCAGCAGTGTCTGCTTCCTACAGAGTTCAGAAATTAAGAGAAATATTAATTTCTGGGGATTATTTATTACCCCTTGCTCAGACAGAATTAATCAGAAAACGTTGATATAGTTCCTTTGGGTTTTAGTGCATTTTTTTATACTTATATTTATGCAACCATTACACTGCACACCTAATTTTGGATTCTGGTATTCTTTAGTAAACATTATAACCAGCATTTTTGGAGTCTCCTAATCCTGTGTAATTCACATGTTGATCCCGAGTCGGTCACCCCGCCTTTTATCATCTCTTAGTCAGGGTGGGATGTGATGCTGTGATTGAAGCACTCGGGTGGTGAATTTGCAGACCTGGACGTCTGCCTCTGACAGTCATGTTTATACGCCTGTGTGGCCTGCTTCCCGGTGACAGAAGCCGTCTGCTCAGCCACAAGAAGGATTGCTCTGCCGAGTGCCCTCTGCTAGAGGACCGCCGCTCGGTGGAGATGCCCCGCCTGCCCTCGGAGCTGATTTCCAGCAAGGCCACAACTTTATTAACTTGCTTTATGACCCGAGCCTGGAGTGAAGGGATTGTGGCTGCCTCCATGAAGGATGGGTGCGCTTGTCACGCTGGGGCAAGGCTTCCTCATCCATTGTCCCCGAGCCAAGGACGCAGTGTCGGGGCCGGCCTCCCGTCCTGGCTACCCTTGGCCTTCCGCTGTCCCCTGCTTCTCCTGAGGTTGGAGGTGTACGGGGCCGGAAGGCTCTGGAAGCTTGTTCTCGACCCTCCACGAGCACACCGAGTCAGTGAATCCTGGTGACCCTCCCTGAACATTGGCCTGTGGCAGTGTCCCGTCAAGAGGACAGGGCTGTGGTTCCTGGAGATGCCGAGGGCCAAGAAGTCAGTTTCAGGGCCCGGTTACAGCTGAGGCGGGGTCTTGGCCTGTTCCTGGACACTGGCACCTGCACAGCAGGAGAGCAACCTTAACCAGGTCCACTGGGTCGGTTTGGGGACAGCCCTGAGCTGGCCAAGGAAGAAGCTCTGATGTGCTGGCGTCTTCTCCACGGGAGGGTCCCACACCACATGCTGTCCAGGGTCCTGGTTCTCCTCCCAATGACCTGACACCCACTGGGTGAGAAGCTGCCAGGCTCCTCTCAGGCCCGCCTCTCTGTGCTCTCTGTTTTGGTCAGAGGCACCACTGGCCATGCGTGACTGGGCTGGAGACTCAGGTCGTCTCTGGCTCTTCCCTCCTTATCCTGAGGTCCTGTCCCAGCCCAGGAGAGGCACGCATGCCCACTTGGGGGTGGGCTGAGGTATGCCCCAGAGGAGGCGGTGCCTGGTGGACTGGAGGCTGGTAGGGGTCAGTCAGGAGAGAAGCCACAGTGGTGGGCCCTCAGCAAGGAGCAGGACACACAGGGCAGTGAGGGCCACAGGCCGGACGAGGGGCCATGCACCTGGAGAGAAGCAATGCACACTGGGGGTGGCCATGAGGCCGCCACACCCAGGTCAGTGCAGGGGCTGGGCGGCCAGGGCGGGGCTGAGAGGTCTCACGATGGTCGGCGGGCGGCACTGGACGTGGGCCCGCGTGGTGTGACGGTGGGGAGGCAGGGACATCTGAGGTGGTATCTTTGTTTGCGGCTTCCTCCTCTATCTAGTTGCCGCTTGGAAGTTCTAAACTGTTGCAAAGGCAGCGACAGGGCGGGGGCCTGGCCTCCAGGCTGAGGAGCACTCTGGGCTTTGCTCCCGTGGGCGCCCTGGGACAACAGATGTCGCACATGGAGACAAGCCCCCTCCTCTTCCCAGTCCTCCTCCTGAGAGCTGTGTGCCGAGGGACCAGGCCTCCGCTGGGCGCTGCCTGGGCTTAATTCCCACGAGGCGTGTGTTTCTCCAGGCCACTCTCCACGCAGCAGTGCAGCTTTGTGTCTGGACGGTGTTCCCATTCACACGCAGGCTCCCTGAGGGCCGGGACACACCCTGGTGACCCAGCTCACGACAGACACCCAGTGTGCGGCCCTCATTGCCCCAGGGACTCACTCGGTCTCCCTGGCGTCTCTTGTCCCTCTTGGGTGACTCCACAATTCCATGTCCTCTCACTGCACCTTCCTCCTCAGAGCTGGGGTCACTGGCAGCTCCCAGGCTCTGTCGGCTATGACGCTCCCTGAAAAAGAGGCTTCTGTGAGGACCACTCTGTCTTTCTGGGCCGGCAGAAGGAGGAGGACACTGAGGCAGGGCTCCTCCATGTGGATCGGCCCCCATGGGGAGTCAGGCTTCCTTGATACCTCGGGGTTCCTCTGGAAAAACCTCCAGTGGCTGCTCTGCTGTCTGGGCACCTCAGGCTGGAAGCCACGAGCTGTCCTGCTCCTCCCCCAGCCCCCTGGCGGCTCTGACCACCATATCTCGCCGGATGGGGGGCTTCTTTCTGAGAGGTCCCTGCTCCCCCTGGCCCAGAGGCTCTTCTCCAGGCCTGGCATCCCCAGCACTCTGCAGGGACTTGCTCCCCAGGCCCCAGTACATTTGGGGGCTCCCTGCGACTCTCTTCTCTCCACTGGCCTGGGCGGTGTGGGGTGAGGAGGCTGGGAAGCTCAGGCTGAGGTTGGCATGGGAGGGTGTTGGGGTGAGGTCTGGAGGCCTCCACTGTGGTGTCCCACCTCCCAGCACACCCCTCAGAGAGGGCAGATGCCCCTCTGGGGGCCTGGGTCACTGCTCCTCTGCCTTGGTGCCTGCAGCCAGTGCACTGTCCCCTCTGAAGTGCTGGCATGGTTCCATGGGGCCAGAAGCGAAGGGCCGCCTCCCTGCCCCGGGAGGAGACCTGGCTCCGGGGTGACCACACTGTCATAACCGCGGGCAGAGGGGAAAATGCATCTCTGGAAGGAAAAGTTTGGGATGGTGCTGGGTGGACCCCGATCTCTCGGTGGGTGAGCAGCATGCTGCTGGGACAGGGTGACCCCCATACTGGGGACCTGGCCTTCCTGGGGTCCCCGGCCTTACTCCGTACAGTGTGATGTTGCTACGTTAGAAATTGTCTCGCTGTCCCATCTGTTTGGTCTGACGACGTGTGGCTGTGCAAACAAATCCATTCGAGTTTCCAGAAGGGAGTTGTTGCTTAGTTTTCTTTTCATCCTGGTAAATTAACAGAAAGAAAACCTTATTTTAAAAAACACAAACACTTGTAGTGTCCTGTCAGTAGTGTGGTCTTGTTCAGGTGTACACAGCTCCACGCTGTTACCGTGCTCTGCATGTCTTGACCAGGAGGCAGGTTGGCAGTCGCGGTCACGCAGGGGCGCCCACGGGATGTGTGTGGGAGAGCCGTGCCGCCCGATCCTGCCCTCCTGTGTATTCAGGCTGCTCCTTTAGCTTTACTCAGACACGTTTAGGGGGAGGGAATTAGTTTAAGACTGATTTCTCTTTCTTTTATTATCACCACTTAAGGATAATCTAAACGTAATTACCACGACGGAGGCATAATGCAATTCCAAATAATTATAGCTCGCTGCATATAAAACTAACAAAACTTTCTCTGTTGATTTACGGGTGCTTTTGGCTTGGCATGAATTTCAAATGCTGCCTCTGGGAGCAGCACTCCAGATAATGTGAGGCCATTTTTAAAAAGCAGATTTGTGTAGTCGATCAGGGCCGAGGCATTTTTTTTCTCTTGCCCGTAGTGAGAAATTGGTTGTTACCATAGATCACGGGACGGCTCCAAGCTCTTATGAAAGATGAATTAATTCCACTAATGCTCTGAAGCGGGTCTTTCACGGGGAAGGCTGTGTGGTGATAGCCTGCCTGCAGTCTCCCTTTTCTCAGTGGTGATTTATGCTGTCTTTTAGTAGATGAAACCGCCTGTATTCGCAATCCATCTGCTGGCTAAAGGAATCCTATTAACAGGGGATCTGAGCAGAGACTTAATATTGTAAGGTGAACCATGTGGCAGTGCCCCCACCCCCACCCCCACCCGGGCATGACGTGTTTTCATTTTGTGGTGATAAACTCTCTGAGAGTGGCAGGGGGCGGGGGAGCACCCCAGCGCTGCTGTCCCCCATCTGTAATCTCCTGGAGTCCTCGATGGAGATTTCAGAAGGTGGCCAATGACCAGAAAGTTTTAGAACATAGACTGGAATGGAGTAGACCAATCAGACATTTGAGGAGACCGCCCAGCCCATACATACACCCCACTTCCATTTACAACAAGCATCTACATCTAGGAACTTCTCTGGGTCCTTCTGTAGCTCCTGAGCATGTGAGCCTGTGACGGAGGTTCCCCATCTCTATACCTCCCAGATGCTGGCACTTCCCAGGCAGGCAGGTGGAGGACAGCCGTGTGCGTGCATGTGTGCGTGTGTGTGAGTATGTGTTTTGGGTAGGGGGTCGTGTGAGCAGCCACACCAGGCAGTGACCTTGATGGGAAAGGCACTTGCGCCTCTGATGACAGGTGCACCCCTGCCCTACCCTGCCCCAGCTTGGCCTGGGTTATAATCCCCGAGAGCTCAGGGTTCTGCCACACGATGGACGTGATGGTCCAAGGAGGAGACTTGGGCTCAGCAGTCAGGGAAGTGAGTTCTAGTTCTGGTTCTTTCTCCAGGGAGCTGGTGGTCTTGGGCAAACTGAGGTCTTGGGCCCTAATTCCTGCACCGTGAATGCAGGCTGTGCTTTCATGAGCACCTTCTGGGCCCTTGGTTAGAAGGGTCTGGGGCACTTGGTGGTTGTTCTGGAAGGACCTGTGATGCATCCCAGCCACCCCCAGGGACGCGTGATCAAAGCGTGGAGCCAACACTCCGAAAGCATCAGAGTGTCCCAGGCTGTGGCTTCCCTTTGTCACACTGTAGAGTGTCCCGGGCTGTGGCTTCCCTTTGTCACACTGTAGAGTGTCCCGGGCTGTGGCTTCCCTTTGTCACACTGTAGAGTGTCCCGGGCTGTGGCTTCCCTTTGTCACACTGTAGAGCGTCCCGGGCTGTGGCTTCCCTTTGTCACACTGTAGAGCGTCCCGGGCTGTGGCTTCCCTTTGTCACACTGTAGAGCGTCCCGGGCTGTGGCTTCCCTTTGTCACACTGTAGAGCGTCCCGGGCTGTGGCTTCCCTTTGTCACACTGTAGAGCGTCCCGGGCTGTGGCTTCCCTTTGTCACACTGCAGAGTGTCCCGGGCTGTGGCTTCCCTTTGTCACACTGTAGAGTGTCCCGGGCTGTGGCTTCCCTTTGTCACACTGTAGAGCGTCCCGGGCTGTGGCTTCCCTTTGTCACACTGTAGAATGGTTTGGAAACTCAGTCCAAAGACATTCATGATTGCAGTGATGACCTTATGACAAAAGGAACATATTTTCTACAAATATTTAATCAACATAGTGGAGGTTGATAATGTTGTACTGTTAAACTTTCTGATATTCATTTGTAATTTAAGTGAAAAATCTTAAATCTAGTTAGAATCTTAAAATTACAGTTATTACACATCTATAGTATACAAAAAAATAACATCTCCTGTTTTAGGTAATTCTATTAATAATGTTGAAAACAGTGTTCCATTATTATGGAAAATTAAAAAGTCTAAAATACAAGATACACACGTGCACATATATTGAAGATATGTATATACATAGACACTTCAGTTAACACAAATAACTGAAAACTGAAGGGAACAATAATTAATTTTTGGTACAAAAACTCACATATGCCTTCCATTTTTAATGGAAGTAGTACTGTTGGTGGTTATATTAAATTCTACGTAAAAACCCACGTATTCAACTTGGGGTCTCGGATTGAGAGGCATGATTGCAGGGTGTCTGCCTATGCCTGTGTCCATCCTGGCCAGACTGCTCTTCTGGAAAGAACCTTCTGGAAGTGGGCGCCCATCGCCGTTCCTCACTGTGTGGCAATTTCCCTTCAAGTGTGTGGATTGTCTCTGTTCACGCCTGCAACAAATGTTGCAGGGTGCCGTGGATCCCGCAGGACGAGTGAAGACCCTGGCCTCAGGAAATGTGCGTCCTGGTGGGAGAAATGGGCGGTGCGTGTGGTCAGTCAGTGAGTTGTACGTGAGAGGAAGGAACCCGTGGTCAGGTTACCAGCGAGGGGTGCTGAGGATGGGCGCAGGGTGCAGTTCCACACAGCAGGGTCAGTGGCCGCAGCACAAGCTTGGCGGAGCTGACAGAGGTGCCGGGAGACTCCGGGCAGAGGATGGGTGTCTGGTGAGCTGGGAGGAGAGCGAGGAGGAGGCCTGTAAGGTGGGAAGGAGAGAGGGGAAGAGGGCGAGAAGGAGCCAAGGAGAGTCCTGGAAATCTTAGTTTCTGAGACTAAGGAGTAAAAAGAAACCCTTCCTCTCATGACTTGTTTTGCCAAAAGAGGGGATCATGAGTGGTCTGCACCTTGAAGGTAAGTGGGCTTCAGGACCAGCTCTGATGATGCAGAAGTGCCTGGGGCAGGGCCGAGTGCCCGAGCCCTGGAGGCCTTGTTCTTCAGGTGTCCAGGCGTTCCAGAGTTAGAGTCCAGAGTTAGAGGAGGAGGAGGAGGCAGAAGGAGGGGAAGAGGAGGGAGGGGAGGGAGAGGAGAGAGGGATGGGAGGAGCAGTCAGTGTGAGCCCTTGGTGCAGGGCCCCTCCTGGGGGGGTGGGAGCTGGCAGAGGGTCAGCGCTGATGAGGAGCAGCTCCCAGGGGCCCTGCTGAGTCCACACACCCCGGGGAGGGGGCCCTCGGCTGCACAGGGCACCCACTGCCCTGGAGCCTGCCCCTTTCTCCTGGAGGAGCGGGTCCTGCCGCCCCTGCTCCCCTCACAGCTGGAGAGGAGACGATTGTGCTCTCTGGGTCCTCATCGATGGTGCCTTGTGCGCACCGCTGCCTGCCCGTGCTGCACTCAGCGCTGCCTGCCCGGCTTGCTCTCCATGTGGTCTGACCGCAGGTCTCTCCGCCTGTGCGTCAGAGGTTATTCATGTAGGCTGTTTCCACGGAATCAGCCGGGCCAGTGCACACACAGCTTCACCTGTGCCGCCTCCGGGTGGCTCGCCTTTAGCACAGAAGTTAGGCCAGTTTAAGTCAGGGCTGCTCCGTGCTGCAGCTTCTAGTTTCCCAGTACGCACCCACCTACTGGGGTCGCCGAGCCACCTCCCACCCTTGGACAGAAGGAAGTGGCGTGGGATGGAAGATACGTTGCTAGTTCTCTGGGAGGGGCCATGGAGAGGCCTGTCAGATAGTCGTGTGCGTTGAAACCCTTCTTCCCCATGAGGCAAGGTGGCTGTCCTCTTCTGGAAAGATGTCACTGCCTCCTGCTCTGGTACTAGAAGAAGAGGTGGGCCTTACCAGGTTAGGATGAGTTTGTCCCCAGTCCCACATCCACCTGGCTCCCACTGTGGCCTCGGGGTGGGGTGGGAACAGGGGTGAGGGTTCAGGCTCCCGGGCTCAGGGACTGAGGCATGAATCCGGCTCCACCGTTCACCTGCCAAGTGACCTTGGGCACAGTTCTTAACCTCTGGGCCTCAGTTTCCTGGTCTGTAAAATGGGCATTGGCATCCGTCCCGTAGGCTGTTGTGAGGACTGAACACGTTCAGTGCATCTGGCGCTAGAATGGTGTCGGCACCCGCAGCCCTGGCCAGGCTGTGGCTCCTGCTGCTGCAGCGCTGCCATCAGGCATGTGGGGTGGTGCTCATTGGCCGCGTGCACACTGCGCTCAGCTCCCGAGATGGGGGAGCTGCCCCTCGTCCAGCAGCCTGGTCTGGGCCCTGGGCCCTGTTCTCACCTGCACTGGACACTGGAGGAAGCCACGGCTCGGAGAAGTTGTCTAGCCTGAGGCCCACGGCTGGGACTCGGACCCAGGCAGTCCTGGCTCCAGTCCTGGCTGCTGCAGAGGGAGGCTAGGCCCCTGGCCTTGGGGCTTGAATACCAACGGAAGATGTCCTACTCAGGCCCAGTTTGAGGCCACGTGAAGAGTGGTGGAGTTGAGAAGGTGCCCTGGCAAGTGCTTGGGAGAAAGAGTTGGATTTGGATGTGTGGAAGGTGGAGGAAGGGCGTTATGGACAGAAGCGACGAGGCAGCTGTCTGGAGTGCAGGGCACGTAAAGGGGAGAGATTCCACCATGTGGCCTTTCTGAGCATCGGTTCAGTGTTCCAGCCAGGGCAGTGGAGGGGCCTCACTAGCCCTCAGCTCAGCTCCCTGTTGGTGTGCTTCATCAGAGACACAGCTACTTATGTGGAATGAATAAGAGCATTCTTTGGGCAAATGGCCCCCCAGAGAATTTGGAATAAGAGTCGAATGTCTCACGCAGCAGACAAACAGGTCCACCACACGCTCAGTGCTGTGCGGTGGTCAGACCGCCTGTCTAGTGAAAGACACGTTGGTGACACCTCGATGAGTGTCCAGGGTCTTTCACATGGCCCTGTCCTCCTGGCGGGCAGTGCGGCTGGAGCTCTGAGAGGGTTGCAGGCTAGGAACCAGAGCCAGCTTGCGGCATGAGGCTAGGCTCTCGCCAAGCAGAGCTGGAGGAAAAGGTGTCTGTTTGTGTGGGGGGTGGGCAGGGGGGAGCATATGGGAGCTCGCTGTACGTAAACCTAAAACTGCTCTAAAAAATAGTAATAAAAAAGTGCACTCCCATAGGGCCTTAGTGGTGGGAGGAGAAAGGCCATACTGCCTGCCGACTGTGTAGTTGCACCGGTGACCTTCTCAATGTCACCAGGGAGCAGGAACCCAGACTCCATATGGTACCTGGTGTGGGCCCCGGGGCAGCCACAGGACTGCAGGGTGGAGAAGGTGGGCTCTCACTCTGCAGGAGACTGCAGACCAAGAAAGTCTATGAGGTGAACAGACCCCAGAACACCAGTTTACTCCCAATAAAATTAATGTTGTGGAACAAGCTGACAAAGACTTAGTATGTTTAGGCTGCTCAAAGAGATAAATAAAAGGGTAACGTTAATTGAAAACAAGATGTTATTGAACAAAAGCAGTCAGGAAAAAAACAAAGGAATATGAAAAAGAGTAGATAGAAACACAGTCACTAAAAATAACAGAAGAGGTTCTTTTTTTTTTGTGAGGAAGATCGGCCCTGAGCTAACATCTGCCAATCCTCCTCTTTTTTGCTGAAGAAGATTGGCCCTGGGCTAACATCCGTGCCCATCTTCCTCCACTTTTTATATGGGATGCCACCACAGCATGGCTTCCCAAGCGGTGCGTCGGTGCACGCCTGGGATCCGAACCAGCGAACCCCGGGCCGCCGCAGCAGAGCGCGCGCACTTAACCGCTTGCGCCACCGGGCCGGCCCCAGAATAGGTTCTAAACCACATGTGGCCAAAGAGAGAATCAGTGAATCAGAAGGTATTGTTAAGGAATTCATCTAGAACATAGCCAAGAGAGGCAATGATTTTTGTTTGCCTGGTTGTTTTCATGTTTTATTTTTATGGAAAAGAGTAGTTAAAAGACCTGAAGGCCCCTTGAGAGGCTCTGTATTCATCCCAAAGAAATTCCAGAAAGAGACAATGGGGAGAAATATTGGAAAAGATGAGAGGGGATGTTTTTCCAAAATTAAAGCCCTGAGTGCTCAGACTGAGTACTGGGCAGGATATAAAAATAAATGCAAGGGCCGGCCCCGTGGCTTAGCGGTTAAGTGCGCGCGCTCCGCTACTGGTGGCCTGGGTTCGGATCCCGGGTGCGCACTGACGCACTGCTTCTCCGGCCATGCTGAGACCGCATCCCACATACAGCAACTAGAAGGACGTGCAGCTATGACATACAACTATCTACTGGGGCTTTGGGGGAAAAATAAATAAATAAATAAATAAATAAATGAATGAATGGATGCAAGCCTCAACTGTAGGGAAGCTTCAGAATACTGACGACAGAGAAAAACCTGACAGCCACCAGAGAAGAAGATGTGCGTGGAGAGAGGATTGGCGAGGGGACGTCAACAGCCGTGGTGGGCGCTGCGGGGCAGCAGGCTGACTCTAAGTGGCGGAGGGGAGATGGAGGTGGAGTCCTCAGCAGGGAGGTGCTGTGTTTCCCATCCTGAAGTGGACAGGCCTGCGGAGGGGGCCTGAAGAAGGCCTGGTGCCAGGGTCCCAGCACAACAAGCGGGGATCAAGGGCTGAGAAGGGTCGGATGGCGGGAAGGGGACCCGGAGAAGGCAGGTCCTCGAGGCCAGGCGGGTGTGTCTGCAGGACAGAAGGCTGCTGAGGGGTCGGCGCAGCCGAGAGGTGGGTGAGAGGAAAAGCACGTGCCGGCTTTGCAGACAGGCACGAGGACGTGCAGAGAGTACTCTGGGTGGAGGGCTGGAATCCAGAGCCACGTGCTGTGAGGCTGAGCAAGAGTGGAGAGAAAGGAGGTTGCTCGTGGAGCTCGGTCATTAGGGGCCTAAAGCATAGATGGACGGTGGCTAACGGGGCTGTGGGTCAGGGAGAGATTTTAGCCACTGGATTATCTGCATGAAATGAAGAACTTGTGCTGAATTGTCTACAGTCCCTGTTCTTCTGGCCATTCTCTCATGCAGGGAGCTCTTTTCTTCAGCCTTTAATTTTGGGTTCCCATGTAGCAAACCCAGGCCCGAGGGAGGACACAGTCCTCGCCCTCTGCTGCCACTGCCTATCCCATAGGACACCTGAGTCCCCACACACGCATCCCCTCCTCCCTCCTCTGTGCCCTGAAGGCCATGCACCAGGCCTCGTGCTCCTGCTGGGAATACTGGGGACAAAACAGACGACATCCTGCCCTGGTGGCTGACATTCTAGGGGTAACAGGACACTTTCATTTGCTTCGCTGAAGGTTTGCCAACGTGGTGTTTGTAAATTGGGGATTCAGGAGAGTCTTCCAGTGCCCCTTGGGGGTTTGCAAGAGGGCAGGAGCGGCACTCCCTAACTGCTTAGGCTGTGAAGCGTCCGTGTTCAGTGTGGCTATTTAAATTAAAATTAAGATAACATTGCAGGGCCGGCCCCGTGGCTTAGCAGTTAAGTGCGCACGCTCCGCTACTGGCAGCCCGGGTTTGGATCCCGGGCGCGCACCGGTGCACCGCTTCTCCGGCCATGCTGAGGCCGCGTCCCACATACAGTAACTAGAAGGATGTGCAACTATGACATACAACTATCTACTGGGGTTTTGGGGAAAAAAAAAGGAGGAGGATTGGCAATAGATGTTAGCTCAGAGTCAGTCTTCCTCAGCAAAAAGAGGAGAATTAGTATGGATGTTAGCTCAGGGCTGATCTTCCTCACAAAAAAAAAAAAAAAGATAACATTGCAATATTAGGCTCTTCAGTTACACATTTCTAGTGCTCGGTGGCCCCAAATGGCCAGTGGCTACCCTATTGGGGAGCATGACACAGAATGTTTCCATCATCACAGCTGCATTCCACCCTCCTTTCCTGCCCATCATGGACCAGAAGGTCACTGGTCACTGATCCTGGACAAGGCAGCAGCCAGCCCAGTCGGTCTCTGACCCACTGTTGTAAGGAGCTGTGGAAAAGGCGCAGGTGTGGATTCCCGCCCCCCCACCCCCCACGCCTGCCCCTGCTCTCTCTCCTCTGGTCCTGGTGTCACAGACCAACAAGAGAAAAAGGCGTGTTCTAGAACAAAGGTTATTTTTAGGGAGGTAGGCGAGTGTAGCAAAACTAAATCCCGGGTTTCTTTGGTTTGACCCCTTTCTCCCTTGGCAGGCTCCATCCTGGGCCTGTCCATCTGCGTCGCGGCTCTCTAGGGTCAGTGTCATGGGCACGGAGCTGTGCAAAGCCTCCACGCTCCCAGAGCCGCTCTCGGGGAAGGGCCGTCCAGGCAGGCCTCGCTCACTTCTTTCCAGCCTCAGACGTCTCCTCGTCCTTCACCAGGCTCGCCAGCAGTCCAGGACATCTTTGCGGATGCTGCGGCCCAGGCCTTCCGCGTGGCGTGGCCAAGGGCATCCTGACTTGCCTGTGGAGGCGCTCCTCACGTGTGCCTGGGCTGACAACATAGATGGTTTCCTTGCAGCTTCTCTCGAGCGTGGGGGATGGGCTTAGGAGACAGTGGTGCCCTGTTTCTTTGTCCCTTTTCCTGCCTGCGGCTGCATAGACAACCCTGGTGCGCTTTGTGCACGCAAAGCTCTGCCTTTGCAGCAAGTGTGCATCTCAGCTCTTCTTAGCAGAGCACCTTATGCGCTGAAAGGTTGACATCACTTTTTCCGATTGCAGGCGCATCTTGGGTGTCCCTGATCATGTGTGAGTTGAGTGTGTCCCTCTCCTAAGCCTGCTTATTGTGTAACCTATTTGTTTTTTCAGTGCAAATGGTCCAGAAAAGGCTTCGTTCGGACAAGATGGTGCGTCGCGGACTGGTACGTTGCTGTATCGACTATCTCCCTTTGTCAACTTTCAGGACGTTTCCCCCTTTTGTATTTTGCACAAGTGGTATGTGGCGAGCATCCCATCAGAGGCTGCCACCCAAACCCGTGCCCTTTGACCTTTTTTGTTCTTGGTGATACTGTGTGACACGGAGTATTGTCGCCTGGCCCCACGAGCCCAGCGTCAAGGCTCACACACCGAAGGCCCCCGCTGCTCCTCCTGTGGGCGTGAGAGTCTGAGCGCCCGCCATGCCGCCTGGGGCTCCTCCTGGCACCCCTCCTCCAGCGGTCCCACTGTGGCCATGTGCAGTGGTGAGAAAGTGGTCCAGCTGCATGTCCTGGTGGGCATTTGAGCACACGTGAAGTAGAAACCTTCCAACTCGGGGACTCTCAGGCCCAGCCTTCCCAAGGGCATTGGCTCTCAGTGGCATGAGCCCCACCCTTTCTGCCATGAGAGGACACCTTCAGAAACTTGTTACCTCCTCTCCTAATGTGCTGAAGACAGACTCTTCTCCCCTGAATGTGCACTCAACCTCCCGGGGATTGGGCCTGTGGACCTGAGGGTGCAGGGGCTCTGGGAGCGGGTGTGTGCCCCCATGAATGGGTCCTGGGGAAGGGCCCCATGCTGGCTGATGGGCTTGTCCAGGCGAGGGGTGCCCAGCAGCCGTGCAGGGCAAGGACTGCTGCGGCCCCCACACACAGGGGATAGGTGGGGGCTGGTGGCGGGTTCTGGAGCCCCCCAAACCTGGAGAGCCCCCTTCAGGGTGCCAGCATCAGCCAGCGATTCCAGCCTGGGGACGCCCGGGGGGGTAGGAGCAGCAGGGCACTCAGCAGCCCCTGCCCTTTCCACTTGGCTCCTTCCTGGGACCACTCAGGTCAGGGCTTTCCCTGGAGCGGGGTTCCAGAGAGCCAGAGAGAGTGGGAGGGAGGGAGCCCCAGATGGAACTGCAGTGTTTGTGACCTAATCCAGGGAGTGCCAGGCCACTATGTCTGCCTTTTGCCATTGGTCACACCTTGGCTCAGTATGGGAGGGGCCGCACAGAGGTGGACACAGGAGGCAGGGGTGTTGGGGTCATCACAGCTGTAGGAGAGGAATCATATTCTTTACATGGCCCCCAGGAGATGGCTGTTAGCACACACGGCTGCTGGGTCTTGGGGCCTGGTGGTCCCGGCGCTGCGCGTGACTGTGGCATGCTCATGTCGCTGCACTGTCCTCATTGTGAGACAGATACATCCTTGGTAATGAATGGGGCTCTCCAGGGTGTGGGAAGGTTGATGGCTGAATTCCGGCCTCACCGTGTCCCTGCAGAAGCAGGGCCGCTGGGGTTTCCCCAAGGGTTTTCTCAGGGCTGTGGGCTGAGGAGCTTCTTGGGAGTGAAATGAACCGCTTAGTGCCCCCCCCCCCCCCCCCCCCCCGTCACAGGCCCCTACAGTGAGCTGCTGACAGCCACTAGGCTGCATCGGCCAGACCACCAGCTGGCCTTTGAGGGGGCTCAGGCCTAGAGAGACAGCCTCCTCCTCCTCCCTCCTCTTCCCTCCTCTTCCCTCTTCCTCCTCCCTCCCAGAGAGGCAGCCTCTTCCTCCTCCTCCTCCTGCCCCCGCCCCCTCCTCCTCCTGGTTTGGCCAACGGCTTGAGGAAAAGTTCCTGTGATCGTGTATAAGTCCTTTTCTTTAACAAGAAATAGCTGCCTTTTCATTTGGTCAGAGTAACCGCATTGCAGAGAGGTGTCAAGACTCACACTTAAGGTCTCGTGTGTCCTCCTCTGACCAGGTAGGAGGGCATGCTCTGGCTCAGCCTGGAGCAGCTGAGGAGGGCAGGAATGCAGGGTGCAGGTGACTCTGCCCGCCTGCAACCCCTTGGGCCCCTGGCCAGGCTTGGCTCCACGTCCCACTGGGGAGCCCAGGAGGGAACAGTGTAGGAGTGGCTGCACCAGGTGACTGGCGGCGTCACCCCGTCACTGAGCCTGCTTCTCTGTCTCTGCAGCGCCTTTGACCTGGTGAACATCCATCTTTTCCACGACGCTTCCAACTTGGTTGCGTGGGAGACAAGCCCATCCGTGTACTCGGGGATCCGGCACAAGGCCCTGGGCTACGTGCTCGACAGGTGGGTGCCGAGGGCGGCCGTGTCCTCCGCAGAGGGTCACGGTTCTTAGCCCACTTTTCCTTGTTTGATTTTTCCTATTTGCCAAAATTACGAAACTGCAAATGTTGACCGTTGATACGGCACAAGTTCTGACCCCCATTCCAAGGCCCAGGCAGCCCCTACCCCACAGACCCAAGGTGGGTGCCAGACTCTTCTCTGTTCTCTGGGAGAAATAAAGATGTCAGCTGGAGTGTCTCAGAGTCTGACATCCATGTTTTGGCTGGGGGCTCGGAAACAATGCTCTATGGGGTTCCGCTGGCCACAGTCAGTGCCTTCCCACGGCTCTGGCCCGCCTGCCGCTCCTGCCAGGCTCGGGCTCCAGGCACCTTGGAGCAGCCCTGGCTGTCAGGCTCAGCTCAGCGAGGCCCCTGTGACCAAGCCTGGCCAAGCACCACCTCCCTCCTGGCCCTGCCCCTCCACAGTCCAGCCGGAGCCACTGGCTTCTGGCGGGGGCTGGGCAGGGCCGGGGTGTCAGTGGTCTTCAGAGTGGGGAAGCCACCTCCGCCTCCTGCCCAGGCTCATAGCCGGCCTCCCCTCGCTCTGTCGCCACTCCTCGCTCCGCTCTCACAGCTCGTTTTCAGGACCCTTCCGCCTGAACCCCGTGGGGCCTCCTTCTGTGTGTGACAGTCTCATGTGACCTTTCACAGGGTCAGAGCTGGTGGGCTATCATCTGGGAAAGAAAGGCGGCCCCTCACACCCCGCTGAAGAGGATCTGTCTGGTCTGGGGACCAGCATCCCTCTTGATTTGCACATGGACCTTTTGCTGAAGCTCAGTGTAGCAGCCCAAGTCCACTGGGCTGTTCATTTCTGCTCCTTCTGCTTAGTTCTCTTGTTGAAGTCCTCTCCTACCAGCGTCCCATGGCCTGAGTGATGGTCAACGACCTGCTTGAGCTTGGGACAGCTGTTACTGCAGGACAGGCATCTTTGCATTTCTGCCCGGGTGACCTCAGATTTCCCCAGGACCCCCGCCCTGTCCTCTACCCCCCCGCACCAGGGCACTGAGTTGTATGTCCACGTAAGTGCACCAAGGATGGTGGCCGCCCAGCTTCTCAGCCCCATGTTATGAGCCAGCCTCTTTCTGGTGCTCCTCTAAGGCTCTGACCTTTGACCCCTCCTGCCTGCACTCAGCCGCCCTGGGCTTCGCCCATGGTCATCATGGAGCTCAGCACAGCTCAGCCCTGACAGTGGCCTGCTGGGCCCATCACCTGCTGCGTGCATGTTCCTTCTGGATTCCTCAGCGGGCTCGGCAGGGACTTGCTCTGGACACGGAGTCTTGTCCCTGTGCTGACATTAGCCAGGCTAGTGAGAATGGCCATCAGTTCACCTCTGGGGGCCCTAAGATCAGGTCCCTTACACTGTCCGAGCACCCTGGCACCTGCTGCTGCCTGCCAGCTCCACACAGAGGAACCACGTGTGGGATGGGGGTGCTGGTTGCAAGGGCCCGGCCCTCAATCCTGAATGCAGCTGGGCACTCTTCAGTGGGCCCTGCCAGCTTCCTGGGCTCGGACTGAGCTGGGCTCAGAGGTGGGACTGACCCCGAGGCGACAGAGGGCCAGAGTGGACCTGAGCCCAAACCTGAGCTCTCAGCCTGCCACTGGGTGGGGCCCAGAACTGTGTCCCATTGTGCTGACCCACCACCACCGTGACGGGGGCTCCCCGTCTCCCTTTGTCCCAGCGTGCTGACCCACCACCCCCATGACGGGGGCTCCCCATCTCCCAGTGTCCCAGTGTGCTGACCCACCACCGTGATGGCGGCTCCCCATCTCCCCGTGCTGGGGTATCTCGTCCTTCAGCTGGCTCGTCCACTAGTCTTTTGTCTCCCTTTCTTGCCCACACCCGCTCTCGAGTGCTTCCAGCATGCAGGCCTGGCATCACCCCATCTATGCTGAGGCACCAGGGATTCAAAAACGGCAGCCCTGACCTGAGCAGGTTCAAACACTCCGGTAGGCACTGGCCTGACAGCACCCAGCCTGGAACACAGAGTCTCCTTCTGGGAGGAGGTGAAGAAGTCGGAATGTGTGGTTACGTGACACTCAGGGGAGTGGCCCTCCTGGGAGGGGCCACCTGGCAGCAGCCATGGGCTGGCCTCCCCGGGGGCTGCTTGGCTGGGGGCGCTGCAGGCAGACCACCCCTGGGACAGTGAGCCAGCGGCCCAGGAGCAAGGACCTGGTCCAGGGCATGGCCCTGTGTGGTCTTCCAGCCTGACAGGTTCTGTGTCAGCTGCACCAACTCTTGCTGGGACTTCCTGTGGATCACGGGCTGGGATGGATCCACAAACACTCTGGTCTTGGTGACTCTAGTCAGGTTGCCAGTGGGGTGTAGCATTAAAATGTCTCATTGCCCCAAAATGCCGTTCCTCCGCAGCCTCCGGGAGAGCAGCCTTTTGGTTTCAGGGCACTTTCCTGCAGCTTCCCGTTCCCATGAGTCGCTTCTGTGGGGAGCTCAGCCAGCCGCAGATCCGGACCTCCACTGCGCAGGGCCGGCCGCCCGGCACAAAGGGCAGCTCTGTAGGAGCC
The DNA here is from genome assembly GCF_057802395.1 of Ceratotherium simum simum. Classification (NCBI taxonomy): domain Eukaryota; kingdom Metazoa; phylum Chordata; class Mammalia; order Perissodactyla; family Rhinocerotidae; genus Ceratotherium; species Ceratotherium simum. Next base: position 90,053,982 of record NC_141905.1, read on the forward strand.
GTGAATAACGGGCCGGCCTTTCATCGGAGCTGCTAACCTTTTGGCAGCCACCATCAGACTGCATTCTGCTCTGCCGTTTGGGAGGACAATGCCACGCTGGCCTTTTGAATGGACGCTGCCACCAACAGTGCCCCATTCACAGCGTTGGGAACCTCTGGGAGCATTGTCTGCCGGGCTCTGCGCAGAAGCAGGAGACAGCGAGGAGGCTCCTGAGAGGGGAGCCTGCCTTTCCTGGCCTAATCTCCCTGTAAAGCTTCGTAGGCTCACGTTTCCATTGGAGCGTGTGGCGTCAGCCCCAGGGAGAGGTGGCACCTCAGCCTGAAGTCCCCATCCCTGGGAGTTGGTGGTGGGGACCCCTGTGTTAAAACTGAGAGGTGCCCAGAGCTACATTTGCAACTTTTCTGTGAATCTAAGATGATTCCAAAATAGAATCTTATTAAAAAAACTGGAGATGCACACTCTCCTTGTCTGAAGTGTGCCCACTCTTCAGAAGTGTGGAACCTTCCGGCAGCACCAGCTGTGAGTGCCACGGAGCACCTGGCACCGTGGGTCGTCATGTACGGGTGTGGCTCTGTGACCATGGTGCCCTCGTGCCTGCTGCCACAGCAACGGAGCCTCACTCCAGCTTGGACTTGACTGGGAAGGATTCCTACTCGAGACATCGAAAGATAGGATTTTCAGTGTCAGTAAGGTGCAGCCGGTGGGTTCCTCTGAGTTTCTTGTTACAAATAATAATCTTTGTGTTTTTTGTGCAACTTGCACGTTTTGCTTTTCATCTTGTGTTATGAGAGGTTAAAAAAGACAAATCCCTGATTAATGAAGAGTGTTAAGCTGCAAGCCTTGGAAGTGAGGGTGCACCGGGTTTAGAGGTATGAGGCCTCTGTGGGTCTGGGCCCCCCCCAACCCCGGAGGAGCCGGCACGGAGACCCTCCGTGAGGCCGTGGGTGCAGGCGGGCACTTGCACTTTTGTACCTATTGTGGGGCCGGTCGGTCTGGCTCCCAGACACAGCTCTGTGGGGAGCATTTTGGGGGATTAAACCAGAAGCAGAGACCTCAGCTCGCACAATCCTTCCTGAAACTTCCTGAAACCTCCCTGAGCTTTTGGGCGGTGAAATGAGATTTTTTTCTACAAGTGACAGGGCTCTTCTGTCTCCCCTTTGAAATGTGGCCTGGCCTAGTTCAACAGAAACATTTTTACATTACAACTGTGAAATCTTGGCATAAAGCGCCCCTTTGTCCCCCCCATTATTTTCTCACAAATATAGTCCATTGTCACAGCGCTGAAGTTAATTTGATCAACATTGGGACATTTAACTTTTATGTCCGGTCAAAAGAGTTGTTTCATGCTCATTTTGGGCATTCAAAGAAAATGATTGCCAGAAAAATAATGTCGCCGGGAACAATGGAGAGCAATTAGTTTCCCAGGGAGAGGCGATGTGATGCGGCAGCCACACAGCCCCCTTTGTGGTCGCAGGGGCGGTCATCAGTCAGCCGTCAGCCTGCTCAAAGACCCTGCAACCTCAGTGTTCCTCCTCAGGCGTTCCCAGCTCTCCCTGGCTGTGCAGCGAACCAAGGAAAAGCCCTGTTTCCAGGCAAAGGCGCGCTCCGCGAGGTCTGGGTCACTAGGCTGCCTTGCCTGGCCGGCCCGGCCGCCTCACCTCCTGCTCTAGCTGCCCCCAGAGCGGGGCACCCGTGTCTGTCCTGGTTGTGAACAAGGCCACTCGGGCATCCTTCAGCCCGGAAGCCTAGGTGGCCGTTGTCACGTGTCTGTCTGGAGTCCACCTCGCACGGCACGGAGTCCACCTCAGATGGCACGGAGTCCGGGGCTGCAAAGGCCGGTGCCCTCGTTCCTCCGCGGCCTCAGCCTGAGGCCTCCAGGCTCCTGCGTTTCCACAGCATCGGGTGGGAAGGCGCCCAGTGAGGACACGGGATGTCAGTTGTAGTCCCAGCAAAATGAGCTCGTTATTCCCATGTCTCAGATGATTGATGGCATCTGTACTATAGCCTTTAGTTTATTGTATTGAAAAATAAGCATTCAGAAAAGTGTAGAAAGCTGTGAGAAGTCAGGTACCCTCCGCTCAGCTGTTAGGTCTCTTTTTCCCATGTTTACCTCTTGTGTCTTGTTCAGAAATGCAGCACGGACACTCCACTGGCCTGTGTTCTCCGTCCTGAACCCCTGTCCTGCTCCCCCTCAACACAGTCTCCACTTTAGTGCCTATCAATCCTTGTACCTCTGTCCTTGTGTCACACACGCACGCACATTTCTGTACTGTAGCTGTGCATTAATACGGGTGCAGGTTTTTATATTTTTATTGCACGTTTGCATAATTTACGTTCTTACATGTGTAAGCATCCGTAAGCCTGTGGACAGAGGTTCTCCAGCATCACGGGAACGCCTCCTGCCAGGCACCCCCCTCTGCACCTCACATTTCTGGCTTTGTCCTGGCCACGCTCCCAGTCCTGGGGGCCTGGCTGTAACTCTGTGTTCCCCCAGCAGCCCCTTGGCTCGTCCGCCCTCTCGTCGGCCCGTGGGTTGTTCTTGGTGCTTTGCTAACAAATAGGACGGCGTGGCGAGTAGTGCTTCTCCCCCAAGTGTGGCCCCGGTGCTCTGCGCTGTGACTGAGCGGCACCCACACTCAGGCCAGGCTGGGAAACGCAGGATGGTTTGTGTTTCCCCGAAACCAGTGAGGTCGAGCATTGTTTCCAGTGTTTGCTGGTATAGAAGGTTTTAAGAGCTCACTTAGTTTTCTAAGATCCCGGCTCTGTTTCTGCCGGACACTTGAGGAACAAAGCAGCCGCAGGAGGCTGAGCGTCTTCTCTGCCGCTGTCTGGCTTGTGGTGGCGACCGAGCGGCATTTGAGGGGTGATTCTCAGTGTAGAGAAAGCGTGTGTAATATGGTGATGCTGCGTTTAAAGAACAAGTGAAAACCGTAGCTGCTGACGGGAAGCTCAGCATGACTCTCCAGCCGGGTGCACGCAGGTGGGCCCACATGGCACCCCTGCCCAGACGGTCCGGGTTGGGGAGGGCCCATCAGAGGGAGCGCGGATGTTCAGGGGTTGACAGCAGTGACTTAACAATTGAGAAGTACCACCATGGTGACTGGGGCCTGAAACCCACCCACTCCCGGTCTCCCACCGAAAGGAGCAGCCTCGAGGGCTGGAGAGCATCACGGTGCACAGAGGAGGAAACTGAGGCCCAGGCCAGAGAGGGAGCGGCCCTGGCAGGCTGGGGCTCTCAGTCAGTGCAGTGCCGTACAAGGCTTCACAGACCTTGAGGTGAAACTGCTCACACTCACTTCATGGGTCCAGAGGCTTGAGGTCCAAGGAGAGGGTGCCGGTGTGGTTGGGTTCTGGTGAGGGCCCGCTTCCTGGCTTCTCACTATGTCCTCACGTGGTGGAGAGTGTTCTGGTGTCTCTCCTTATGAGGGCACTTGCTCTGTGGGATCAGGGCCCACCCTCAGGACCCCATTTAACCTTACCTCCTTACTGCCCCCATCACCAGTGCAGTCATGTGCAGGTCGAGGCTTCAGTGTGAGAATTTTAGGGACACAGTTCAGGGCCTTGCGGCGCCTCATGGGCTCGTTCCAACACCTGAGTTCAGGCCTGACTGGCTAGGACAAGAGGGGCCATTTCAGAAACGTCGAACAGTTGACATTGGGGAAGGTAATGGGAAAGAGTGGACTTTTGTAATTAATGCCTCACCAACTGGAACTTCCTCTGGCCCAATTCTCTCCGTGTTCTGCTCCATCGAGGCCATTGCCGTATTGGACTGTGACTTCTCTGGGCCTCTCCCATGCAAGTGGCTGTGGGTTCGTGCATCTCCTGTGATTGGGGAGCTCCTTGGCTTGGCACTCAGGTGTGGTGGTGGGCATGGTGGGCACCTCTTGGCCCTCCCGGCTGACAGATGTGTATGCTGGGGCCTGGGGACGTCCCCAGCTTGAGGGCAGCTGCTGGAAGGTGCTGGCTGGAGAAGTCAGGGAACTTGGCGGCGTTAGGCCTGGGAGATGCCCAGGCGCTGGTGTGCATTGCTGGCGGTCAGCTGGTCACTGAGTCCCCTCGGGTGCGCTCGTTGTTGGGACTTAATGCCAAAGGGACATTCTCTTGTTTTGTGCTAACCCTGATGCTGGCTCAGGTCCTGTGAACTGATTTTTTCTGTTTGCCTTTGCACGTGGTCCTTTCTTCTGTCGCTGCCTCAGGTGCATCTCAGACAAACTGTCCTAATCCCTCGTGCCGGCAGGTGTCACAGCAGGAGTGATGGTCCACCTGGGGCCTGCCGGCCCCACAAGGGCAGAGCCAGCCTGCGCCCAGCACCGGCTGGGGTCGAGTGAAAAGTGAAGTTGTGAAAAAACAGTCCGTCCATTTCTAGGAAGGTGAAAATAAATCAGTCAGTTTATTTGAAACTGCTTAAATATATCTATAATGAGCCATTCAAGTAGATGTTTTAAGATTAAGGGAAATTTTTAAAGAACTCTAAAATATTCTGCCTAGTTTTAGTAATTTTCTGTTGTCGATGTTTTTGCTATTTAAAATTGTTTGATGAGAGAATGTGGTCTCTACCAGATCTGAGAAATAAAAACCGACGTTAGTGGATTCCTAATTGTACAAACTCCACTATGTTCAGTAGTTAAAAAATAGACAAGGAAGAAAAAAAGGAACAACTCGCGTGTTCGAGTTACAGCAGAGGCACGACCCACGTCTCGTGTGCTGTCTGAACCACACAGCTTCTCGGGGCGGGAGACCTGTCCTGAGCATGTCCGGGGTGGTCCCGCCCAGCAGGACCGTGCACGCCACGCTGTCCGATGCTCTGTGAAAAGTGTGGAGATTTCTGAATGCTTAGCCTGTGAGTCGTTTCAGGGGACGTGGTGTCTAACCTGCAGCGTCGTGGGGCTCGGCTGTTCCCGAGACCTGAGTGCATGGCCCCTTCCTCACCGCGAGGGCCTGTGACGCAGCCAGTGTCAGTGCCTCTGCCAGTGTGGTTGTCACATAATGAAATCGCCTGTCAAAACAGAAAGAGACTCCATTTTCAAGGCCTAAAAAATTGATTTTTATGGCTCTTCTTGTAATTCTCTTTTCGAATTAGGCACATGATATGGATGTGGGCCTACTTTTTAATCATAATAGCTCCTGACAAGGTAATTAATTTTAAAACAACTCTTTTTTTCTCCTGGTCCAAATGGCACTATATTGAAATTAAAAGTGCGTGCGGTGAGGGCAGCGGCCTGGCACTCAGGCGATTGCTCTGCCCGTGACAGCCCCTTCATCTTGACGCTTGCTGCGTGACCTTTCAAGATGGTTGTTGTTATTAATGGGCTTGGGCCATTATATCAAAAAGAACAGGGCGTGGAAATATGATAAAGTTTAGGTTTTTAATGATAGTATTACAAGATTCTAGACGTGCCGGTGAAACGGCTCCACCAGTTGTCAGGGCCCGCCTGTCTGTCACCAGGAAGGAGGCCGGGCCAGGCGTCCCAGGAGTGGCCTTGCCTGGCGTGAGGAGGGGTGGGAGGAGAGGCCTGGTCCCAAAGGGACCCTCAAGAAGGTAGCACTTTCTCTGAACACTCTAGAGCTTTTTAAAGTTTATTCAGTCAGATAGTAGATCTGAAAGTTGTTAGTCCTTTTAAAAAGGAATTTACCTCAAAATGGGTTTTACCATTTAATTAGCTACATAGTCGTTCGCTTCCTTAATTTACACTTAGGGTGTTGGTGGTTTACATTTCTTTGTAGGCTTCCGTTTCCTTTCCGTCAAAAGTGAGGACAGTTCAGCTTGATATGTTCACCAGATAAAGACATCGGTGGCCACAGCGCTCGCTCTCGTGGAAGCACTTGAGTGTGGGACCACGCCGGAGTCGCTGCAGTGTCTTGTAAACTCGCTCTTGGTTGTTGTTAGGGACCTGTGAACCCCAGGCTTGGATCTGACGTCCTTCCCGCCCGTGGTCCCCCAGCCTCAGGCGCTGGCTTGTTCCAGCGCAGAGCTCGGGGGTGGTTTGCAACGTATTGTACGAGAGCAGGTCGAGTTCTCTAAAGCTGGGATTTAGTGTAAGTGTTAGGCTCAGGAAATAGCTGGGAATTGATGGGCATGTGTTAACTCACTTCCCACCTTTCGTACAGCCCCTCAGCCCTCATCCACTGAGGTTAGTCTCCTGAAGCTTGGGGAATAGAGGAAGAATGCTTGGGAAGAAATGGACTTTCCACGTCTGTGACTTGTACACGCCCTCCTGCCACACCTCTCAGAAATGTGTCCTTGTTTCTGCAGTTGTGCGTTAAACATTTAAATCAACCTTCCTGTTCACCGACACCAGCAGAAGCAGCTTGTGAAAGCAGAGCACATCACTATCTTCTTGTTTCCTACTGGGGCTTTGTGCACAGGAGTTGGACCCCCGGCGTGTGTGACACAGGGGGCCACGGAGGATCCGGACCCCCATCGTGCATGAGACGGGGGACCACGAAGCCCATGTCTTGAGGGTCCTGATGAGTAGACAGTCCTATTGACCTTTCTAGGAGCCCACACAGCTTCTCTGAGGTGTTTTTTTTTTTCTTCTAAAGATGTTTAACAGCAGAAAAATACTTATTTTTCTGAAGATAGCTCAGATAGCTTCCTTCTGCCAGATTGAGTCCCGTGAGGGCAGGGTCCTGTCCCCTCCCCTGCTAGTGCGGGCAGGCGGAAGGGGAGGAGGGGTGGGTGGCTAGTCCTGGGTGCACTGGTGAGTCCATGGGGCTGAGTCAGGTGGGCATCCCTGCCAGCGCCCTTCGTGTTTTCATTCCTGAGCAGTATTTCCTCTACAGAAAGATTTAATTTTAAAACAAATAAATGAAATTACTGGTCATCTGCACTATTTTTTTTTTTTATAATTTTATTTATTTATTGTTCCCCCAAAGCCCCAGTAGATAGTTGTATGTCATAGTTGCACATCCTTCTAGTTGCTGTATGTGGGACGTGGCCTCAGCATGGCCGGAGAAGCGGTGCGTCAGTGCGCGCCCGGGATCCAAACCCAGGCCGCCAGCATCGGAGCGCGAGCACCTAACCACTAAGCCACGGGGCCGGCCCTCATCTGCACTATTAATAACCATCTGTTAAAATATATCCTTTCTCTTCAAGTTAATGTATAAATTGAGGATGATTCCAATTAAAAAGGAAAAGAAGACTTTTCATGGCATTTAGCAAGATGATACAGCAATTAATATGCAAGATAAATGTGAAAATAGCTGAGATGAATTTTAAAAGAATTGTCAACAAGAAGGGCTTCCCTAGATAAAGTCGTATTGATTAACAGCATACAGGAATAGATAAAAGATCTGCAGAAAAGAATAGAGAGTCTAAAAAGACCCATGTAGTTTGGGGAATTTTGTGCTGTAGGAACTCAGTAGGAAGAGGATGAATGTTTAACAAATGGTACAGATCAATTGACCACTGGGAAAATCAATAAACTTAGATCCCTACTTCACACTGTAATTCTGATGGATTAAAGGCTACATAAACACTCTCCCTTAAAGATGAATAAAGGGACCCTGTTCATGAATTGGGGCTGGGAAGGCCTTCTGGAGAAGACACCAACAGCCGTGAAGGGAAAACTGATACACTTGATTGCATGAAAATTAAAACTTCTGCGTGTGACAAAAGACACCATAAATAAAATGAAAAGGCCACTGATAAGAATGTCTGCCATGTCTGTTGCAGACAAAGGAAAATATCACAATTTACAGGGAAACTCCTAGAATTCAAAAAGAAAAAGGCACAGAACTGAAAAGAGAAACAGACTCGGCACAAGAAGAAACAGAGAGATGCAGATTCCAACCTGTCTCGTAATGGGGGCACGCGAATTAAAGCAACGACGGACTCTTCCCTCAGACAGGCCAGTTGAACAGACCGTGGGCAGGTCCGCCCCCTGCCCTGCGTGCACCTGACACTGTACGGAAGCCGGAGCCTTGCGTGTGCTGCCTGCTGTGACCCTCGTCGCTCTGCCCGCAGGGGCGGCGTGGCCGGGGTGCCTCGAGGAGTGCCCTGCAGGACCAGAGGCAGCACCACCCCTTGTAACACCTGAAACACAGAAGAGGAGACTGTGCCTCCGTCGTTGCTTCTATTTCTCAAGCTAACAAGTCAAGTTGGAAAAGGCCGTGACCAGCTGCCAGGCTGGCCCACAGCCTGCACCTGCGCTGAGAGGGGGTGGGGCTGGGTGATGACACACAGCTTTCTTGGTCTCCAACTAGAAGTTTCTGAGTTAGTCTGGTTACGACATTGTCCCTGGCGTTTGCCCAATGACAATTAGATCTTAAAGTCCGTCTCAGGACACAGTCTGTTTGAAGGGCGCCCTCAGTCCCACGCCCCCTACGGGTCTGTCCCAGCAGGTGTATTAATGAAGCCAGAGCTGGGCAGAAGAATGGGAACCCTGGCCGCTGCACTCTCCTTTCCTCTGTCCAGACGACGAGCTCCGTTCCGCTGATGGTCGCATCAGGGGCTGCGTTCCGCTTTCCGTCTCAGGCCACTGCCACTTTGCGCTCAGCAGCAGGGCGCTGGCCGTGCTGCCGCCGCGTGGTGGACGGTGGAGGTCTGCGGTGTGAGCAGTTCCCGTGGCCTTCTTGTGATAAGGGAAGAAGTCTCCAGAAGGGGGCCACTGACATCCTCTGTCAGACGTTTCCACGGGGGCATTTTTAGTTGAAAAATCGTTGTGAAACAGATGGTGATTGATTTAAAATGTGTGGAAACAATTTAAAAAAGAAAAGACGCAGCTGCTGTTACTTCGTAACATTGCACATCCAAGTGGGGATGGTACATAAACAGTTCCAGAACAAGTGCAAGCGTGCCTCCAGCCTGGAGGACCGTCCAAGGCCAGGCGGAGGCAGCGTGGGCACCTGCCACCGGCGCTCTCCCCACCCCATGCACACCACCGGTCAGCCCCCGGCCGGTTCTCTGAGTCCTGGGTTTTCCCGGGAAGCCTTTCCTTGCTGATGCAGCCTGGAGTATCCACCACGTGTGGTTCTAACACCACCCTGGCCCCGTCAGGAGGACATGTTGGCAGCACATGCGTGTTGGTGTTGAGAGAGCCGCGTACTGTCTGGTGGCTGTGTGTTGGCTGGGTCATGGTGCTGAGTTTTAGGGGCAAAGTCTGCCTTCAGTGGAGACGGCCGAAAGCACGTGGATGGGGAGCTGCCGGTGGCCGCGTGTGGCGGTGGTCGCCTCAGCCCGTCAGTAACCTGTGTCCTTCTCTCCTCTCAGAATCATCGACCAGCGATTCGAGAAGGTGTCCTACTTTGTCTTTGGCGATTTCAACTTCCGACTGGATTCCAAGTCTGTGGTGGAGGTAGGCACGCTGGCTTCGGCCTTGCCGGCACCTCACGTGGGCTCAGTTGTGTCCGGAGAAGCAGTGGGAGCAGGGCTTTGCTTACAGGCAGGTCCAGGGTAGTCATCCCCCAGGTTGTGTTTAAGGCAAAAACTCCTAATAAGGAAAAAATGTTTTCCTGTCAAAATCGGGGGCTGTGTCTTGAATTAGAGAAGAATTTGAGTCCCTCAGACTTCTAGCGTTCCTCAGTGAGCCGTTGCTACCCAGACACGTAATATTCTGCCGTGACGGTTCTACTGTCAACTGTTAAAACAGAAAAAGAGGGGGCTGGTGGCGCAAGTGGTTAAGTGCGCGCGCTCCACTGCGGCGGCCCGGGGTTCGCTGATTCAGATCCTGGGCGTGCACCGACGCACCGCTTGGCAAGCCATGCTGTGGTGGCGTCCCATATAAAGTAGAGGAAGATGGGCATGGCTGTTAGCCCAGGGCCGGTCTTCCTCAGCAGAAAGAGGAGGATTGGCAGATGTTAGCCCAGGGCTGATCTTCCTCACAAAAAAGAAAAAGAAAAAGAAAAAGAAAGTAGCTTCCACACCTGCTAAGGGGAGATTGCCTGATGAGAAGGCCGGCTCCTAATCAACTGTATTTCAGCTATTTTTCCCTCATTGTACATGTCTGCAAACTAGTTTTTCTGTTTCTTTTAATAAATGGCTGTTGTTGTTCAATCTTTGGGAACGTGGAGGCGTGTGTCTCCTGGCTGCACCTCCAGGGCCCCTGGAGTGACGCCTCCCTGAGTAACGAGTGCCTGTGAGAAAGCTCAGCCCGAGACTAGCTGCGTGGGCATCGAGGGTGGATGCCGGGCTCAGCACAGCCGTGCCCAGTCCCAGCTGTGTGACCTCGGAGCATCACCTCCTGGGCCAAGAAGCTCGGCCTGTAGCCCACGCACAGGGGCCGGCTTCTCCGTGACAAGCTCCTCTGCCAGCAGTTCTGGCCTGGGCCCCAAAGTTCTGGGACGGTGGTGGGAGGGCTTGCGCTGCTCCAGCCATTCTCCTGCTCGTGTGGCTGTCAGGCAGCAGCCGAATGTCAGCTCTCCCGGCAGCAGCAAGGGGAGGCAAACCCACCACCACCCACCACCCTCCGCCCGCACCTGCATGGGGAGGTGCGCGGTTCTCGTCCAGGCCTGGGTGGTGGGAGGGAGGTGGGTAAGCCTTCCAAGGCCTTGGTCCAGCACTTGGCACAGCCTGGGTGGTACGCATGTGGCAGCTGCTGTGGCAGCAGAAGTATGAAGAGATGGTAGTCCTCCAGGTTATCATCTTCCCGTTGGTAGGCTCGGGTACAGACACCATCACACATTAATCTTCCGTCTTCAGTGGAAAATTATTTCTTAAAGACAGACCGGGCAGGTGGTTGATCATCCCATATCTCCCTTTAGTTGACAGTAAAGAGTAATGTTCTATTGAAATCCTCTTTTTTTAATATAATTTAATTAGGCTGACGGGACCTCGCCAAGCGAGGCCTCATAAACACACGTGTGTGAATGTGTGGACGTGTTCCCTGTCTGCGGACAGCACACTCACCTACACGTCGAGGGGAGGCAGCCGCTGGGCGTGGGAGGAGAGGGCTTCAGACCCTGTATGGTCACTGGGGACCATAAAGTCCTTCGTTTAGTGCTGCTGGGTTTTCTTCCCACATTTTGAGGTTGGAGAGCTAATCAATCAGATATCAGGATCCAGGATCCCCCAGGCTCTGCGCCCTTTAGAGAACCCGGGAGCAGTGCCCAACTTATTGAAATCTGCCTGTGTCTGACACTGTTTGGGACACAGAGCCAGACCACAGAGGCCACAGAGGCCAGGTGCCCTTGCTGAGGCCTCCTCTGTTATCTTTAGCCACTGGGGGTTGAAGAGTCACGTCTTATGAGATCTTGAGCCTCTGAGCACAGGTCACTTCTGGCCGGTACTTGGGACCAGCGAGTCGCTGTGCACGGACCAGCCGTTCCACCCCCCTGAGGGTCTCCTTCAGACTTGACGGCCCGCAGAAAAGTACAGAGCCCTCGAAAGACCAGAGCTGATCAATCGGGAGCTGCCCAGCAGATTGCATGTTAGGAAAAGGTCAGAGAAGTTTCAGAAGTGGCCTTTTCTTCCTCAACAGAACAAATATCACCAAAAAGGGCAGCTGCCCCGACTCAGGTTGAATTGTCCGGGGTGTGTGTTCTGAGTTGCCCCCGGGCTTGAGGCACACAGGCGTGGTTCTGTGTTTCCGTGGTACATGCTGAGCTGGGCAGGTGGCCCGTGGAGGGCGTGAGGCGCAGCGGGGCCGCAGGTCTCACAGTGGCTCCTGGCCGAGTGGGACTGCTGCCAGGGCACCTGGGTCACTGGGCAGGTAGGCCGACTCGTCTGGGCAGTCGCGGGTTTTCTTACTGAGAGGGAGCGCAAGAAGACGTGGACCTGCGTCTGAGGGTGGGCGTGACTGTGGACAGCCCTGTGCTCACAGGGAGGAGGGCGTTGAGGGGCTTTGGGGTGACTCAGCGCATCAGTGAAATATGCTGCAGGCATTCGTTTATCGAGTAATTCAGTCTCCTCTGCTCCCCAAACGTGTTTACCCAGCGCCCTTCCTCCTGATCCATCCGCTCGAGGATCCGTCCTGTTTCCTAAAGAGAGAGGCTCCTACCACACGGTGATTGCCGCAGGCGGGGCAGTGCTGGCTGGATCTCGATGAACTTTCTGATACCACCTCCTGTGGGCCCTGGACGCGGTGAGGGAGGCACTGCCCACAGCTGGGCTGCTCAGTCCTTCTGTGTTCCGGGATGGGGACCTGTGAGCATTTACTCCCAGAGTGGGAAGCTTGACAGTGCCCTGGCCTCACCTGTCCTTGGACGTCAGCACTGACAGTAAAGGATACACAGCCTCACATCCTTGATCCTAGGTGAAAGGGAGGCAGAGACCAAGGAGGGGCAGAGGTGGGCGCACTGGAGCTGAGACAGGTGTGAGCAGCCCCCACACTTCTGTGTGCTGTTGGGGGAAGGAGGGTCGGTCACCTGAGGCCAGAGCTTGAGCACATTTCCTTCATTAATAACAGCATGAGATCTTTTTTCCAAAGCAACCTGCATGTGTGACTTTGAAAATCGAACTCCAAAGGAGTAAATGAATTCTAATCATCTCATGCTGAAGAGACTGTTTTGTCAATTGGCAATAAGTTCTCCCAAGAGCTGACACATTTTTCTGAAAGTCACTAACGAGCTTCAAGAATCTCCAAGCTGTCAATAGCCTGGAAAGTCCCAGCATCAATCAGTATCAATATTTGATGGGCTACCTCAGTTTAGGAGGTTCTGCCGGCTTTCTCCTCCTCTTCCTTCAGGAAGATAAAGGGGATCTTCATTCTTGATTACTTTCATATCGAAATGAACTGACTCAGATTTGGAATTATTTGAAGTGCTGTTTTTAGTATATAATTCCCACAAATAGCTGATTTTTAGATGAAACAGACCTGCGCACGTAGGCCTGCCTCTCCTGGACCCCAGCAGGATCCTGCCCTAGCCTTCCCACCCTCGTCTTCCATCAACCTCGTTGCTCCTGGCCCCACGACTCTGGTGTCCTGCCCTCCAGGGGCAGTTGGTGGCAGACCCACCGCTGGCAGAGAGGACACAGGAGGGTCAGGGCCGCATGCACTTCTGAAGCTGAGAGGGGGTGAGCAGGTGTGCCTCCCGCTCTGTTGTCTGCTCTTCTCTCAGACGGGTGTGTGTGAAGTCAGGTGCAGAGCATCAGTTTGAAACGCTAGTAAAAATCATAAATTTATGCATTTCTGTGGTCCCTTCCCCTGAGGAGGTCAATTAATAAACAATAAATTATCAATATGCCCTAGATTAAGCATTTTTATGTGTCATCTTCTAAACCCTTGTTGACGACTTTGCTGGGAACCCCTGTGTTAGTGGTGTTGGGAGGCCCAGAGGGTCCATAGGCAGTTATGGGTCCTGGGGACTCGAGGGCTGAGCCTAAGGCAGGCCGCCTGCTGCAAGTTAGGCAGGGAGTGGGGACCCCCTGGGCACATAAGCGGAGAGACTGAGGTCTCCCAGCGTGGATGGTGTGTGCAGGGTGGCCTCAGAAGGTCAGAGAAGGTTCTGTAAGAGGAGTGTTGCATTGCAGCCCCGGTACCAGCTGCACTTGTTTTTAAGCAACAGTTTTTCCCAGTGGTACCTGGTTGTAGGTGTCAGGCTTGACAGCGCGGAGATGTCCACGGCTGCTTCTGTCAGAGGCTCTGGTGCCAGCAGGGACACATGGGCCTCCACATCCATGCTCAGCTCCAGGAGGGGCCTCATCACTGGGGATGTGGACGCTTCACTCTCAGACCCAGAGGCAGTACCAGGGCTTCTGTTTGGTCTCCAGACAGCCTCTGGTGTGAGTCACTGGAATTTGTCAGCATATCTAAGTGGACCTAAATGCCACCAAAGCACCGCTCCCCCACACCTGGAAAGCCAGTGGAACCCGTGCTCTAGCCCAGTGGGTTCCAGGAGCAGCGAGCCTCACCCCACGACTGCCTCTTTCAGGCATCTGGCGCACCGACACCTCTGTCACTGGGACACTGCCCCTGACAGCGGCTGTTCGCCCGCCTGTTAGATTCTGGCTCATGGCTCCTGCACACTTGAGAAACCCAGGGTGTCATCGTCTGGTGCTGTTAATCTGGCACCTTCAAAGAATGGGAGGAAATTCTCCAGTTTTTAATCAAATTATTTGCTCCATAAGTAAACAAATGTGTCTAAGATGCGTGCATTAATGTTTGGAGGATTTTCATGTCCATGTGGTTCCCTAAGACCTATAGATAGATAGCTGTTCAGTCAACAGATAACAACTTTAATTACATTTCTGCACAATTTACTATGTAAGTAAAGCAAACCTATGAGAAATGACTTTTATTCCAAACTAGGAAATACGATTTTTAATATAGTTTTTTTTAGGACCATTTGGTCAAATGAGGACTTTAGCTCTGGAATTAAAGACCATTTCTCCCTCAGGGGTATCATCAATGCAGTCATCACCTGTTAATGAAAATTCCATGGAGCACAGGAAGCTGAGAGCACAGTTCAGGGTGGTCATGGACTCAGGAAGATTAGTGAGGGACGAGAGTATAAGATGAGATGAAATGAGGAAGATGAGATGAGGAAGACGAGAGTATGGGATGGTCATGGACTCAGGAAGACGAGAGCACGGGATGGTCGTGGACTCAGGAAGATGAGTAAGGACAGTCATGGACTCAGGAAGATGAGAGCACGGGATGGTCGTGGACTCAGGAAGATGAGTAAGGACAGTCATGGACTCAGGAAGCTGAGAGCTTGGGATGGTCATGGACTCAGGAAGCTGAGAGCTTGGGATGGTCATGGACACCGGAAGACGAGAGCATGGGATGGTCATGGACTCAAGAAGATGAGAGCATGGGATGGTCACGGACTCAGGAAGATGAGAGCATGGGATGGTCACGGACTCAGGAAGACAAGAGCACGGACAGTCATAAACTCAGGAAGACGAGAGTACAGGGTGGTCATGGACTCAAGAAGACGAGAGCATGGGAAGGTCACAGACTCAGGAAGATGAGTGAGGGACAGTCATGGACTCAGGAAGATGAGAGCACAGGACGGTCATGGACTCAGGAAGCTGAGAGCACAGGATGGTCCCAGACTCAGGAAGACGAGAGCATGGGATGGTCACGGACTCAGCAAGATGAGTGAGGGACGGTCATGGACCCCGGAAGATAAGAGCACGGGACGGTCATGGACTCAGGAAGATGAATGAGGGATGGTTATGGACTCAGGAAGACAAGAGCACAGACGGTCATGGACTCAGGAAGATGAGAGCATGGGATGGTCACGGAATCAGGAAGATGAGAGCACGGGATGGTCATGGACTCAGGAAGATGAGTGAGGGATGGTCATGGACCCCAGAAGATGAGAGCACGGAATGGTCATGGACTCAGGAAGATGAGTGAGGGACGGTCATGGACTCCGGAAGCTGAGAGCTGGGGACGGTCGTGGACTCAGGAAGATGAGAGCACGGGACAGTCATGACTCAGGTAGATGAGTGAGAGATGGTCATGGACTCAGGAAGCTGAGAGGCAGCACCGAGGCTGAGCATCTGGGTCTCATAGGAAAGGGATTTAATTGGGGAAGGTAGGCACAGGAGTCCTTGCTTTTTTCAAAATAAGATCCAATAGTTCTTGAGATTTCCCCACTGACGGCTGGGAGGAAACTGATGCCCAGCACAGCGTGTGACATCCCTGGACCCCTGCCCCATGATGGGCAGACCAGCTGCTTGGCCCTGATGCCCCTTATGTCACCTCCACGTCGTTACGTTTCTCCGTCAGTCTTAGACAGGTGCAGAAATTATAATTAATTTTGTGTGTTCTTAAATGAACGTTGAAGACATACCCTGTGCAGCTGGAACCTTCCTGCACTGTGTTCAATGTTACCACGTGTGTAGTGTCCTGGGGCTGCCGGAACAATGACCACAGACTGGGCGGCTGAAACGATAGTTCTGGAATCTAGAAGTCCAAAATCAGGGTGTGGGCAGGGCTGTGCTCCCTCTTGAGGCTCTTGAGGAGGCTCCTTCCTGCCTCTTGTAGTTCCTGGTAGCCCCAGGTGTTCCTTGGCTTGTGGCTGCAGGACCCCAATCTCTGCCTCCGTTCTCACGTGGACTCTTCCCCGCCTCTCTGTCCTCACTTTTCTCTCATGAGGACACCAGTCATTGGACTTCGGGCCCACCCTGAATCCAGGACGATCTCATCTCAAGATCCTTAATTAACTACATCTGCAAAGACCCTATTTCAAAATAAGGTTACATACTGTGGTCTGAGTGGACATGAATTTTGGGGGACACTTCTCAACCCACTACAGCACGTAATGCCAGAATGACATTGCCTCTCACCACTTGACAGATTGAGTACTAACGCAGAAAACATGTTTCTCGGCAAAGGTATACCTAAAAATAAACTGAACTGAAAAAGACCAAATTTCTTTGTTGGTGGTTAATATCAGTTAAGCTGCCTATTAAGTTATTGAACTTTAAAATCCCATGTAAGCACCTCTTTTGGAAAATCAGATTCTGCTAATTGGCATGGTGTGGCTTTTTATTTATTTTTTTTTATTTTTTATTTTTTTTAAAGATTTTATTTATTCATTTTTTTCCCCCCAAAGCCCCAGCAGATAGCTGTATGTCATAGGTTCACATCCTTCTAGTTGCTGTACGTGGGACTCGGCCTCGCGCTGGTCGGAGAAGTGGTGCCTTGGGGCGCGGCCGGGATCCAAACCCGGGCCGCCAGCATCAGAGCGCGCGCACTTAACCGCTAAGCCACGGAGCCGGCCCGGTGTGGCTTTTTAAAAGGGTTTCTACCTGTAAAAACAATTAATAGAAATTTTGTGGAAACCAAAGAAAATTTCTACAAATTTTCCTGAGAGGCTGTTAGGCTGAGTTAACAGCAGTCGGGTCCCCGAGAAGAGGGTGGATGACGGGTGTCCCAGAAGTCCAGCCGCTGTGCACTGAGTCAGCCTCGGTGAACGCAGATCGGGCTTTGGGGCAGGCGGCCTACACACCAACCACCCCCAACCACTCTCTGAGGGGCAGGGCTCTCAGCGTGGCCTCTGCCACGCTCACTTTCGTTTTAATTTTTTCCAAATTAAGTGTTTCATCAAGATGTGACAGGGAGGCTCAGCACTGCCGCTCCTGTTACGGGGGCTTGTTCCTCACCAGCAGCTGATTAGAAACACAGGTCCTCGGGCAGGCACGTGGGTGAGGCGCAGGGTGGGCAGCCCCCAGGCGCTGTGGTGGGGGCTGCACTCGGGAACCAGGCTTGAGAAGCAGGGTCGGTTGAGGTTCACACACCCTCTGGGTCACCTGAAGCACCACGCCCCACACCCACTCAGGTGAGGGACCCTGCAGGTGTGCACCCGAGACGCCCCGAGATACCAGCACGGCTGAGTCATGGCCTCTCGTGTGACACAGTTTGCCTCTGGGCTGGACCTCGACCCCGTTACAGCCGTGATGTTCTGGGAACACTCATGGGAGGCTGCCTTCCGCTTTATTACATTTAAAACCAACGAGAGTCTATGGTTTGCTGCCTCAGTCCTCCCACTGTTTCCTCTGCTTCCCACATTTTTATATTTCTGCCTCTTACTTCTTTGCAGTTGAGAAGTACTAGAAAGAAAGAACCTGAAGTTTGGAGCAGTTCAGTATTTCCGGGCAGAGCAAGGTGTTAGTAACTTCTCTTCAACGGGCTTGAACAGGTGGATTCTCTTTTTCACTGAGGCCTGCGGGAGGCCTTGATACTCTGAGTTTGGTGACAGTTTCACAGTTGGCTGCTCCAAAGTGCTGGTATTTCTTCATCATTTGTTCAGAGGGTATTTCCTGCACACCTGCTGTGTGGGCCCAGCGCTGGCAGCAGGACCCGGGATGGATGCGGGGCCCTGCCCTCCCTCAAGGCGATGGCCCTGGGGGCCAGGAGAGCCTCAGGAGTGGGGCTGCCTGGGAGGTGGCACTGCCCAGCTCCGCGGCTGGCCTGTGGACACTGTTGAGTCCTGCACCTTATCTGCTCTTCTGATGGTGCCTTTCACTTCTGTCCTAGTTCCCCGGGAGTCTAAAGAGCAGTGTGAGCACAGTGTCCTGCCCAGGTATCTGAGGCGTCCTGTGGTGCCCTTCTCAGACGCACTTGCCTCTTACAGGAGAGCCATGTTGGGAGTCAGCAGAAAGTCAGTCCTATTAGGAGGCAGCCCTTCCTGTGGAACTTGGTACCAGCCAGAGGCCAGCAGGGCACGTTTTGGGATGGGGCCTCCTGTGGCCCAGGCCTGGCTGGGAGCCATGGGGTCCTATAGGGTTCTCAGACAGTAGTCTGGGACATTGCTGAGACATGTCAGACCGGGGGAGGTGCAGTCCTGAGCGGGCACAGGGTTGTGGGCAGCCAGGAGGAGGAGGAGCCCAGATGTGGGCAAGGTTCCCTCTGTCCCACCCCGCCAGGGACTCCGTGTGCTCTCTGCTCCTCAGCTGTGCCAGGAGGTACAGGGGGGCACTGCCCTTTCCCTCTAAACAACAGTGTGGCTCAGGAAAGAGCATAGATCAGAGGGAGACCCCAGGGCTGCGGTGCCCACCACCGGCCCACGCCTGGCCCCCTCCTCCCCACCTGGTGGGGAGGCAGACCGCCCTCAGCAGTGACCCCTCTTGGGATGCCCATGTTGGGATATCCATGTTTATTGCCCATGTTTAGACTGGGTTCTGGGGACAGGAGGATGCTGCGCCAGCCTTGATCCCTGTGTCCTTGGGGAAGTCTGTGCCCTCAGCTGGGGGGGGTCACCCTGCAAGTGGTTTTCAGATTGCCCAAGGTCAGTGTGACAGGTGACCACGAGTGTCCTAGACAGCGCCGCACATGTGCGTGGTCCGAGGGCCCGAGGGAGGTTAGTGATTGGGACACAGGACCTCTTGCCTGACATCGTCTTCTGGAAATGCCATGTAGTTATTTCATGTAGAGGTGGCAGGTGACTTCCCTCTTGAGGAAGAGAAGTTGAGGTTCCCTTTTGGAACGGCTCCGTTAGAAGCCTGACTTGGCTTTGCTTTGGTTTTCGTTGCTGAACCCCTACCCAGAGCAGCAGGGTCAGCCTCTAGGTCCTGGGGCCGCACAGGTCCTCTCTGGCTTTCAGGGGAGGAGCCTAAGTACGGCCCTGCTCCCGGGTGCTCGCAGCGCCCCGCTGGGTGCCGCCACGCTCGCTGGCGAGATTCATCGGAGGTTAGTTAAATGCATCTCTAAAACAACAGAGGCCAGTGAGCCGGATCCGCGGCAGCAGTGACTTAAAGTCAGCGATTGTTCACCCTGCTGGAGCTGGCCGGGCGCCGCTGGGAGGGGATAAGTCAGGCCCCGGAGCTCCCGACGAGAAGTGGAAACCTGCTTGTCGTTTGCAGGGAAGAAGGTTACAGGGTCTCTGCAGCCTTGCCTGGCACCAGCCCTGGAAAGAGGCCCCTGTGCCAAGTGAGAAGACTGCCCCCAGGAATTAGCGGCATCGTATTTCAGGTGCAAATTAATACAAACACGCTTGCAGAGCAGAAACGAAAAGATGGCACTGTGATCAAATTTGGCATCGCTTAAGCCGTAATTAAAACATATACAAATTAAACACGGTTATCATGCCATCTAACGGGCTGTGCGTCACGCAACTAATTAATAATGCATCTCCGGCTCAGCTCTCTGCCAGGATTGCTCAGAGGGTATGTTTTATGCCTTGCACGGTAGCAACTGGCAGCTGGGGTGCTCAGCTGGCCGCAGTGACAAAGAGTGACAGCAGTGCCAGGCGCTCCCATCTCTGCATGGCCCAGCCGCGCACCCACCTGCTGTCCATAACTGCCCGACAGCCATGGTGATGGATACGTTTTTGGAGCTGGCGGCTGTTGTTAAAAGCTACTCACCAGTTCCTGACAGGTACACGTGTGTGCAGGTGCCAGTGAGCCTGTGGAGGAACAAGTCCTGTGAGGAGCTCTGACTTCTCAGAAACAGCAGTCATCCAGGAGGCTCACGTTCGCAGGAGGGGCGCCCAGGCAGCACCCCGACAGCCAGGCTTCCCAGGGACACTGCTTTCAAATGGCACCAGGCAGGGTCCTAGCATGGACCATGCAGCCTTGGAAGAGGTTGGGAGAAGATCACTGCAGAGCATGCACCATGCATCACAATGCCATAAGACAAAGCGTACAGCCAGCACGAGTGGGCATGGCCCGGCTGCCCAGTGGCGTGAGCCCCTGTCCCCAGACTGCAGATACTTCTGCCACCTAGCTTCCTTCCCTTAGGGTGCACCTGCATCCTGGGAGGGCGGGTTCCCACTCAGCCAGGAAAGGGCATCGTACCTGGTCATTACCTATGCCAGCCCCTCAGAAAGCCCTCTGAGAACTGCCCAGCTTAGAAGTTCACTGTGCTGACAGATGAAGTGCTGACAGTGGTTTCCTGTTACCTTGTTGAACCAAACCCCCGCCCCCTCAGCACCCCAGGCCGCCTCAACCCACAGACACAGCAGGCACAGTCCAGGCCGGGGCCAGCAGGTCCACCATCAGCTCCTGTCGGGGGCACTGTGAGTGGGGGCAACATCTCTGTTGCTGGCCCCGTGCATGTGCACAGTTCTGTGAATTTGCCGCTCCTCAGCCTTGGGGTGCACCCGCCTGGCCCTGGCCTGGCCCAGCCCTCCAGAAGCCCCCACGTGAGTTGGTATTTTTGCCAATGCTGCAGCAGTGGGTGGTGGGCGTCAGGAGCCCAGGAGACAGATGAAAGGGACGTGCCACCCCAGCTTCCATAGGTCCCTAGAGAAAGCCTTATTTAGAAGGAAGCCTTTGCGGATCTTTAAAACAGTCCCTGGGATGGTGTGGATTTAAATGTTCGCACAGCTCCGTTCTCTTCCACCATCATTGGTAAGTGTTAGTAGTTGTGAAGTGTTTCATTCTGAATCTGGAGCTGGCATAGACAGGTCCGGATGACCTCGCTGTGCCCCAGCCCACGTGCTGGATGTCCTGGAGGCCGTGGTGGGCTCTCTCCCACTCTGGACATTGTCTTTTGTCTGTGGACTTGTGAAACTGGAATTGTCCTGATGGCCGGGGTCAGTGTGGCTGGAGGAACTGTGTGTGGGGTGCGTTAGCCAATGTACTTCTCAGTTTATTTGGTTGGTTTTTAAAAAGAGTCTTGGTTTCAAACAACAGAATTACTAATTTAAATCATTAAATTTATTTTTTAATTACTGTTTTTAAAAAAAGAACTTTATTTGGTCTGTTTCGATATAAGGCTTCTGACAGCAACCAAAAATGAACTATGTTATACTTAATTATGATGACTATTCTGGGTTTATATTTAGGGGATTTTCTTCCAGAGAGTTTGCTTTACAAACATTAGCCAGTATTTCCAACTGGTAGATTGATGTCAAAATAATTATCCCCATAATTATAGAAAAAGAAGAAAAAAGACAAAGGGCTTGTGGCTCCTCCCTCGCCTGTCCTCTGTTATGGGGCTGGATATCCTGATTCATAATCAGTTCTTGCTTGCTAATCTTTAATGCATTTTTATGTGTGTTTTGCTAGTGCGTGCTTTATTTAGCGGTTGCTTTCTGCCTGCCCTTAGGGTTAGCACAGCCCGTGGGATTATAGGACATGGAGTAGATCTGTGCCAGTCTGGTGAACAGGCCGTCCCTGGACCGAGCTGAGGGTGTCCAGACACCTGCTGGACATGAGTTGGAGAAAGAGCCACACTGCTTCCTTCTAGAAAAATTGGTTGAGCTCTCCTGGTGTGAGAGCTCAAAACCACCGTTTGGTTTGCCTAGCGTGCCACTCGTGGGCGCTGCTGCAGCTGCATTGGCACCCATCTGAGTCGCCAAGCTGGTAGGGAGTTAGCAGGAGCAGTCTTGGGAGAGGAGATGAAAGGGTCTTTATGGTGTGTTGTTGTTCTGGACGAACAGTGGACAATATGAAACAAAGAGGAGGGAGGCTTCTCCGATGCTGACATAACCCCTCATAACGGCGCCTTTTCATTAACTGCCGGCCAGCTCGCCCGCCATAAGCTCCAGGCTCAGCGGCGGCTTGTGCCCCGGCCCCGCGCCCACGGTGATGTCAGTGCTTTTGGGCCCTCAGAGTGGGTGTTTTCTCAATGATCACTAGTAGAGTTCCCTCCTCTTGGGGGTCCAGGGGTTGACCAGGAAGATCTTTGAAAACAGTGGCACTCACTAGAAGGGTCTTCTTTCGAGAGTCAGAGTATACTGAGTGGTGGAATGTTTGAAGTTCCTGCCAGAAGCAGTGGGCGCCTTTCCAGAGAACAACAAACCCCTTGGTGCTTTCCGCTGAAAACCCCACTGTGGTCAGCTCCACTGCTCGACCCTCAGATCCTCAGGTCCTATCCAGGACTGCCCTTCTCTGATGTCAGGAGGACCACTCCAATCCTGCAAAACAAGGAAATCGTCATCGTGACGCGTTCCTCTGAGTGTCGGTGACGGCAGCCACCAGGCCTGCTGCCTTTGCCTGCAGCCATGTCTCCTTGCTTGTCAGAAGCTGGGCATGTCTGCATGCACGTGTGTACACGTGTGTTGTGCACGCTGCATGTGTGATGTGTGTATGTGTGCACTGAATGCATGTGTATGCACAGGTACACGTGCTGTCTACGTGTACACATGTGTGCATGACGGGAAAGAAGGCTGAAGCACTGGCCAGAGTTCATTCAGGATCACATGTATGTGCCATGGAGTCGTGCCGTTTCTGTCCCAGGCTGCATGTGACACCAGTGTTGCCCTTGCGGTGCTGAGTGTAGGCTTTTTCCTCTGTGAGGGCTCCAGTGGCCCACTCAGCAGCAGTGTCCTCTGTAGTGTGTGGCCTCCGTCTCCGAGAGCACCACTCTTACCTCAGTCGCACTGGTGGTGTGGAGCCGCTGTCGAGATGTGCGTCTGAGAGTGCTTACTTTTTGGGGTGCAGCGTGTGTCCACCCCCAACAGTGACGGGCAGAGAATTCAATGAGGTCCTCTTTTCTGAGCGTTTTCCCTCAGATCCACAAGTTAACAGTGACCAAGGCAAGTCCCAAAGCCGCTGATCCCACTTCAGAGCCGTCAGTTATGTGATTTACCGATTGTCCCCCTTTCTACTTCTTAGGGACGTTTAGGACTTGAAAGAATGTCTGTAGATGTTAGTTACCAAGGAAGAGTTAATCACGTGGGACCAATAATGCTCCTCTCGTGTTCGTAGAACTCAGATGGATAGCCAGGGGACTAGATGTCCATTTGTCAGAACTTAATGTTTTAATTCTCGTTCCCCACTTTGTGGTGACCCAATGTGTAAACCTAGAACTTTCACATGCTGAGTTGTTTGAGGGGCTCGGGAGTGTTCTGAGATGCACCTCTTTATCCCTTGCTTCTGAGATGTGAGTCTGGGCAGTGTGGCATGAGGCCGAAGCGTAAGAGCCAGGTCAAGTAAGCAGCAACAGGGGCCTGTTAGTTAGAACTTCTTTGTGAGCTATAGCATTATGGTGATTTAATAGCATACGACACAGCAGGACACAAATTTATATTAATGTTCAGCATTACTGGGAGAATTATTAGTGACATAAAAGATCATGTTTATTCTCTAGAGTCAGTTCTATTTTCTAGAGTCACTTGAAAATTTTAAATTTAAAAGGTAATGATTTTCCATTAACTTGTTTTAAGGAAAACCTATGTAAAGTGCTCAGGTCTTTCTTTGTAAACCATCTCTGAGAAACCCTTTCTGTTCCTTTCTTTAATCACTGCTGCATGAGAGGTGTTAGATGGATCCTTTATATGTAGCCCTTTTTCATTTTTAGACATTTTTATGGCTAGACTTTAACCAAAAACAACAGGATAACAAGAAGAAGGATGGGACAGTGGTGAATTTCTTACTGACATGCATATTGTCAGTTGGTTTTTCAGTGAAGAGCTTTCTACACAGTTGGCGAGTTCGCCTCACAGCATTCACTGCTGAGGGGCAGGTTTCTCTGACACCTTGGTGATTTCCTGGGGGGCAGGAGAAGAGAAACCCCAAGAATTCAGTTCCAGAGAAAGGGGAGACAGACCGTCTTGGGGTTGACCGAGATGGGCCATTCAGGGCCCTGCAGCCCAGGTGGGCAAGCAGCTCCATGCCAAGGACCTCAGTCTGGTTCCTGCTGGGCACACAGCACAGAGAAAGTGAGAGTGTCCTCACTCATGGGGACTTGGCACCCATCACGCCTGGAAGCAGGGTGCCCCAAAAAGAAGGAGAAGCTGGTTTCAGCAATTGCTTGCTTTTACCCAATAGCTGACGTGGTTATAGCATCCACGGACAGCTTCTGTCCCCAGAGTGTGGACATCTTCCATGAAGAGGATGCGAAATGGAAATCCTCCCCTGGGTCCTGGGTAAAGCAGTAAAAAGACATGCTGGTGGGAGAGGAGATTTGCTGAGCGTCGGGGTCTCCAGGGTTTGATGGAGAAGCCCCTGCTCCTAGAAGGTGATGGGCACCCAGGCGTGAGTGTGCTGGTCAATTAGTGCTTACGGGCTAGACTGCGTTCAGACAGGGCAGAGACAGCTGATGAGATGGCATTGTGTCACCCGTTCCGTTTCCTGGTAGATGGACCCAGAGCAAAGTCCCGTGTGAGTGGACAGGGCTTGTGGGGCTCCCTGAGACGGCTTTGCGTGTGTACATGTGCGTTCCCAAGTTCATCCAGGCCCCGAGGCCTACGCCCCAGCTGTGGTCCCGTTCTCCTTTTGGACGGCAGAGGCCAGCCTCCTCACAGTGGCACAGGCTCCCTGCAGACCAGCTCCACTCTGTTCTGATGGGGGAGGCTGTGGCCAGCTGGGAAGCAGAGCCCTGGTCTGACTTCTGAAGGTGTTTCCAGCCTCGCTCCCTTCAGTCTGAAACGCTGCCCATCAGCAGCCAGACGTGGGTCAATCACATCCTGTAACACCATGGCTTCGGAAGCGTGGTTTTGCTGTCACTGTTCACTTGTCACTGTTTCTAGGGAAAGTCTCAGAAATGTTGGCACAGAATCCACCAGTGACGGTCCTGAGAGGCGAACGCCCGCCTGTGAAGGATCAGGCGGGGTGATGTTGTGCTCCACGTCCTGGTGGTGGGAGCCCGGTGTAGACAACTGTGATGTTTTCTTCACAGTCTGGAACCCAAGGTGGACGCCAGACTTCCTTGGCCAGAGAGCATCGTGGAGATTCTTGCTGCCGGGGGCAGGGTCATCTGCCGAGATTTATCCGTGGCAGGCATATCACCTCCTGGGCCCCTTTATTTAAAGCTGAAGACGTTGTTTTAAGGCCCATTTCTTTTGCAGCTTTTCCGGAGCCGGGCCCTCCGAACATCTGTCTGCGGCTGAAGTTAGGACCAGCCCGGCCGCATCGCTTTTGCCTTCTTTGTCTCCCCGCCTTTGTTCACGATTTCATGCTCTCAGAGGGTCTGCATGTTGCTCTGTGTGAAGTTGTCAGAGGGACGAAAGCTCTGGAGCAGGGTCACATTTAGAGGGATGGGCATGAAAGATTGGTGAGATGTATCTTCAAGCCCACCCACCAGCCTCAACCCGGCCCGTGCGGAGGCCAGAGCGTGAGTAAGCGCCAAGCGCGTCCTGCAGATGGACCTGGGGCACCGCACAGGAGGCCACTGCAGGTTTCTCCCCTCCCTCCTTCCTCCGCTTTCCTTGCCCAGTGTCAATCAGATGTCTGAGAAGTGCCAGACAGACGCTTTGCTTCACTGCCAAACACTTTCTTCAAGGCTGTGTTCTTCCTCTTCCTCAGTGTGGAAGGAAACTTGTGAATGGTTAAAATTGAGGCTTAGCTCCCGGCTCCCCAGCACTGACACCGTTTGCCCACAGGTGGCCCCTTTGGAATGCTGGCATGGCCGTCGGGAAAGGTTCGATGAGGATGGGGCCGCCTGGCTCTGGGCATTTTCTCCATCAGGTCACTCTGTACCTCCGACCAGACCGACGCCGAGGGGAGTAAAGTGGAGGGTCCACGTCGGTTCTCAGTCATGAGGAAGAACTCCAGCAGGGAGAAGTTGTGTCCATGGCTTCTCCCTCCGGGGCTGGGCCACTGTCCACACTCAGGTCTCCTTCCCGCTCTGCCCAAGCATGTCAAATCAGAGCCAGCTGAGGCCAGGCCCAGGCTGGGAGATGCCACCACTGGGGATGAGGCATACCCCTCGGGGTTCTGTGCATGCCGTCGGGGGCCTGGGGGCTTCACAGCCTCAGGAACCTGGCTATCTTTTGTTGTTTGTCATTTTAAGACTATTTTACTTTCAATTTAATGAAAAAACGTTAATCAGGCCCCTGAGGTCTTACCCAGAAGCTGAGCAGTAGACAAGGATCCCTATTTACTGCTGAATGGTCCTGTCTGGGTGTGGGAACTCTGCCTTGCCACCCCCAGCCCTTCATGGGAAATGCCCCATGCTCGACAGAGTGGCCCTTGTCACTGTCAGGGGCACCTCAAGTAGATGCCAGGACCCCCAGGTGGGACTGGACACCCTTGGTCCTGGCTTGTTCTGTATTTTATGGGCCATTAAGATGTGAGGTTCTCCTGGGGGTGTACAGGCAGGAATGGGAGTCACAGTGTTATTTCCTTCAGGAGGGCTCAACTTGCAGAAAAAGAGAGGTCTAACTCCCTTGGCAAATGGGCTAGAAGATTTCTCTCAATAACTGCCCGCTCCATCTAAATTTGGGGCCACACTGCCTTTGTGGTTCATTTTGGTTTTGTTTAACTGTCAGCATTCTTGCTCCCCACGTGGAGGGAAAGGGAGCAGAGATGGCTCTGAGCAGACACGGCAGTTCTGGGCCCCCAGCATGGGCGCCATCCGACCCTCCCTGTGCCTTAAACAGTCTGCAGACATCTGGCCTGGCTGGTTTTCATCTGCTGACTAAAGTCAGGATTAAACCTTGCCCCCACTGCTTTGTGCAGCCTTCGATGAGTGATGGGCGGCCCCGAGACAATGCCCTGCTCAGCCCTCCAAAAGCACTGCTCTGGCCAGACCAGGCAGCATCTAGCGCCCGCCCACGAGGTCCAGGCGGTGTGTCAAGGATCCTGCGCCCCCGTCCCCACCCCCCCCACCCCGGTGCAGATTTGGGACAGGGTGTGCAGAGCCAGTGGCCGTGTCAGGCCTGGGATGCATCTGTGTGTGCATCCTGCTGCTCCCCTGGCGCCCTGGGCTGCTCGGCAGGGAAAGCAGCATCCTTGGGACCCGGTCAGGTAGCTTTGCCCACCCGTCACGGTGAACCAGGGGGCCTCTGTCCCCTAGCAGGCACCCTCCTCAGAATGCTTCCGGAAGGTCAAGACGTGTGGACTGTCTGCCAAGAATGTTCCAAGGAACTGTGGCTCTTGGTGGGGACCCAGGCTGTCACCCATAGGTGGGCTCTCCTTACAGGAAGAGAGTTCCTGGCTTTACCAACTAACAGATTGCCTTGTTTGTGTCAAAAACAAACAGAAATAGCATTATCAGCTGCCAGGACAGTTAGGGAATTAGAGAAGATCACTGCAGCAGAAAGGGCACTCTCCAAGCAGGTTGTTTCTGAACTGCTTCCGGTGACTCTGCAGCACCCGGAGCCCAGCTTCCCGCCTCTGCAGTCCTGCTGGCCTTGGCCTCGTGCCAGCCTCAGTAATCCTCCCACAGCAGGAGGCCAGGCTCCGGGGACCAGGAGCATGCTGGAGGGCAGGGTGCAAGAGCTCGAGCACATGCTGACCAAAGGCTCACCCCTAACCTGCCCCTGTGGGATGCATTTCCCCCACTCCCGAGTCCCAGACTTGTTCCTCCCTGCCCTGTGACCCTCAGTGGCATCTAGAACCTGCCACAGCAGTGCCCACTCTCAGGCCGTGGACCAAGTGGGCAGCTTCTGAGCCCTGCAGGAGCCTGGAGACCCTGCACTCTCGCTCGTCAGGACTTCTGCCTCCGGGTGGAGAGGGAAACCCAAACGGGTGTTTCCAGTCCACACAGGGCCTTGCAGACAGAGGCAAGGCTAGCTTTACATGTTCAACCAGACAATATTTTTAAATTCAAAATATACTTCCAATACATACATCACTTCCTATGTTTTGTCCAGTGGAGGAAAACTAAAATGGAAATGCATTCTCATTCTCTTTCTGCAGCTGAGGAGAGAAGAAACTCACTGGGCCCCTGGGTGGGGGTCTAAGCCAATGGGGCCCATGGCTGCGCTGCGGTGCCCCAGCGCTCCGCGAGGGGGGCCACGTCCCCTCAGCTCTTCTCCACACCCTATGGCCCGCCCCCGGCTCCAGAGACTCTGCCTCTGAAACATGGCTGTGACCCAGCTCACCTCCCACTGACCACTTGCCTTCTCTCCTCCCCTCCCCGTCTCCTCCCCTGTTCCCCTCCCCACCACAGCCCCTGGACTGAAGACACCTGCCCCTGGCTCTCAGACTGCCGGTCCCTGGCCTTTGCGCAGGCTGGACCTCCACCTGGAGCCTCCCACACACGCCTGCCCTGGTTTCACCTGTTTTGTTCGCGATGCCATCATCTCACTAGTTGCCCCCCACCCCCCCATCACCTCCAGGCAGCAGGGACCATGCCCACCCAGCCCTCCACTGATTTGCTCCTAGCTCAGCACGAGGCTGCGTGCACAGCGCCCGCAGGTGTGTGACCCTGGTGTGTGTGGACACTCAAGAGTGCTGCCCACCTGGCCGGGGCTGTGCTAGGTCCTTTGGAAACTTCCGTGAGTGTCAGGTGGGCTCATTTTGCAGTCAGCTGCTGCCCTAGGCCTCTGTGGCTAAGCCAGGCTGCATAGGCGGAAACCTGCTCTGTAAAATCAGAATTGTAAATGGATCTGAAGCTTTAAGGCTGTTGGTAAATGCAAATTGAGATGCTTTTTTTTAATACCGTCTAACCTCTTGAAGTGGATACATGGGAGATAGCATTATAACTTTTATTTATCATTTAGAAACTTAGCAATTAAAATGAGAAACCTTTGCAAAGTCCTGTGTCTTTAAATCTGCCTTACCCAGTTCCTGTTCCTGATAGAAAGTTTTAAATCTATATTTATAAGTTTTTGTTTCATGTACCTCTTACCAACACAGACCAAAACTTTTCTTGCATGGAACTTGTGAACGTCTTTCTAAGAGCCACGCATGCCCAGTCCCCTGGGGCTCTGTCCTGCAGTTGTTGAGGTGTGTGGTGGGCACCTGCTCTGATGTGGGGCTGGCCTCCAGCCCATGGAGCACGGGATTCTTCCTCCATGGCAGAGGGCTCAGAGTGACCTGTAAGGCTGCATTTAAAGGCTCCGGCTGGTAGGGGCTGGTAGGGACCCAGAGGCTCTGCCTCTAATAGAGTTTCAGACTTTGTGGGGGGAGTGTTTGTGACAGGTGAGTGGGGGGCGATGGGCAGACTTAGCTCTGGGATGCATGGGGCCAGCTGCATGTGGGCACCTCTGAGCACGGTAGCTTTGTGCGAATCAGATGGGCTGTAAAACTTTGCGCTTCGCTGAAAACAGCCTTGTGGGTTGGCACCGGAGCCCTGGGTCCTGCAGGTGCCCCGTTCCAGGAGCATGCTTCTCTAGTTGTCTAGACTGAGAAGAAATGCAGGAATTTCGTTCTCCACACAACAAGGATAACCTTGGCGACAGCGGTCCATTAAATTCCAAAAGAAAAACCAAGCGCTCGTAGTGCCAATGAGTCAAAGTGCTGGCCACCCTTTCAGGTGCCCCTTCGTGTGGATGCTAATAATGAAATAAATGCTAGCTGGCTCTTTAAAAGTAGCATTTTGGGTATTTTTTTCTCCTTTCAAAAGAGAAAAATCCCTTCCATAAGTAGGCGAGCTGGAAAGGCCCCAGCCCTGCGAGTTTCTGCATGAGTGGTCATGACTGCTGATTGAAAGGCCCGCCCAATCACTTCTTTAAAACCTGGTGAATGGGTGGCTCCGTGAGAGGGGTGTGAGAGAAAGGGCCCGAAGAACTGGAGGCACGCGGGTAGGCGGCCCTCTGTGCACCCGGTGCTGATCAGATGTTTAGCCTTTGGGAGCCCGCCTGAAGTGGTGAGATAAAGCAGTTTTTTAAAAAAGTTTCCAGCAGATGCCTTTGGGAGAAGAACCATGAATATCCTGAATCTCGTCCTGGGGTGGCTACAATGGCCGTCTGCCTGCCAGAGGCCTCTCCCATTCAGGGAAGCGCTTAAGCCACTTAAGCACATTAGCATCTGGATGGAGCCAGACCTCCTCGGGAGGCAGGATGGGCAGGGTGGCCACGCTCTGCTCTGGATTGTTCCACACTTGTTCTAATCCGTGCGTTTGAAAGCAGCCAGACTGATTTGTGACACATGAGTCCAAAAGCCACTTTGGGGTCTTCACCCGCTTGGCTGCTCTGTGCTCTGAATGTCAATGGCCTGTCCTGGGGTGCACTTTGGGGACGGCAGCGGCCGCCTCCCCTGCCCACGATGGGCAGTGCCTGTCCCTGGTCCCAAGCAACCCTGGAGGGGGTCTGCGTCTCAGGCTGCCAAGGGGCTTTCGGGGGTCATGTCAGCGGGTCCCTGCCCAGGGCCTGCTGCAGGAGGGGTCTCCTCCGAAGCCGGCACTGCTCTACAGGCCTGGGCTCCCAGCCTGCATGCAGCCGCTCTCCTGGGCGCAGCAGTTCTCAGCCGCAGGACTTCACCAGGACCCATGCAAAGGAGAGTGTTTCTAAAAAGGCAAAATCAGTTGTTTTGTTGCAGTGGTCTTTTTTTTTAATAAAAAGGTATCATTGAGGTATTATTTACATACAAGCTACAGTCCAGTGGTAGACTCCTTGCCACGCCCACCCCAGCCTGAGGCAACCTGTGTGTAAATGGACTCCTGCAGTGTGTGACCAGCAGGCTGGGGCCACTGCCCCGCCTCACGACACTGTGGACCCGGGCGTCTCACCATCCATTCAAGGCTTTCGTTTCTCTCTGTGATGATTCGTCGGTTTCAGTGCCCATCTGGCACGTCCTTTGTTAAATGTATTCCTGAGTGCCCGCACTGTCCTGTGCCTTCATCCCTCTCGGAGCCTAGAGAGCAGGCTTCACTCCATGCTGCCTGTGGGCGTGCTCAGCGTGGCGGAGCCTATCTGGAGGGCTGGGGTCTGCAGCTGTGTCCTCCTGTGGGGAGTGACCCCGTTTACGTCCCCCCACGACCTCGTGATGCCTTTCCCTGCCTCACACTCAGGTTAAGATGAGAAGAATTTTCTGAACAACCCTGGTTTACTTTTTAGCCAATCAAATGGTAGCCTGCTCTCTGTGACCCAGGCGTGCTGCGTGGAGCGTGGCAGTTGTGCAGCCTGTCCCTGTGGAGAGCAACAGCACTCCCTCCACCAGATGCTGCCCAGACGTCACCCCCTCCCTCACTTGGCCTGCATCCCTGCCCCAGGCCCCCAGGGTGGCCTCTTCTCTTCCTGACCCCTTGTGTGGCCCTCGGAGGTCCTGTCTGGGTCCTGTCCCACTGCCCCCTGGCACACGCTGGGGCTGGTCTCACTGTCATGAGCCCCCCAGCCGTCCCTCCGTCCTCTGCTGTAGAAATGCACCTGCTCAGGCTATTCTCAGTAAAGCCTCCTGCAGACCTTCCCTGTCGGGGTTGGGTTGGAGCTGCAGCAGCTCAGGGAGGCAGAGGTGCAGCAGGGAGGGAGGGGCCCTGTTGCAGGTGTGCAGCACTCGTCCAGGACACGTCTGCCTTTGGGCGCTGCTGGTCAGCTCCTGCTTCTGCTCCAGAGGATTGGTGGTCCCACAGCGTTTGGAGCTGTGTTTCCTGTGTCCTTCCCCTGGGGAGCTACTCTGGGGTCCCTTGACATGGAGGTGTGAAATTGGGTTGAAGCAATGAGGAAGCTGCCTGGAAAGAGCGCGGTCAGGCCATGTGCGGATAGCCCAGCGGCAGCCAGGCAGAGCACCCTCTGCTGGGACTGAGTTCCTTCCGTGTCTTTCCCAGACTCTCTGCACAAAGGCCACGATGCAGACAGTCCGGGCCGCCGACACCAATGAAGTCGTGAAGCTGATATTCCGAGAATCAGACAACGACCGGAAGGTAAGCTCGCCTGTAACTGTGGGTCTCTGATGTGCTGCAGGCTGCCCGTGGCTGTCCCAGAGCTGGGGGAATGGGAGCTCTGCTCCAGGCCTCTGGTCTCTGCTCCCACCTGTGCTGATGGCCCTTTGTTTGGCACGCAGGTTATGCTCCAGCTGGAAAAGAAGCTCTTTGACTACTCCAACCAGGAAGTCTTCCGAGACAACAATGGCATTGCGGTGAGTTTTACTCTCAGACGTGTGACCGACACCCTTGGGGCCGCTCTGGGGTGACATGACCCTGGGCCCCTCCCTGGCCTCTACTTCCCTGGGCATGTTTCCTGGATGCTGTCACAGCTCAGGGCTCGGTGTTGGAACCCTCGCCCTCCCATCACTTCTCTGTGGTGACAGTTCCTGGGCTGCAGCCACCTGCCTCACTGTCTTGTTAACGGGTGGCCTGCCTCTCATTCGGCCGTCAGCATTCGAGACCCTTCTGTGTGAGAGGTTGAGTGCTGGGTCCCTGGCTCAGGGCCAGTTGACAGAGGCCGGGGCTTCGTTTGGAATGGGGAGAAAGCACAGTGTGCATTTGACGAGGCGTCCCTGTTAATGGGTGTGTGCACGTGTGTGTCTGTGCGCGTGTGCAGACTGAAGCACATGTGACTGGAAGTGAGAGCTGAAACCTCAGTCGACCTGGTCCCTGCCAGAGGCAGCCTGGCTGCGGGAACTGCCCCTCTGCTCTGAGCCCCTAGTCCTCCTGCAGGGCTGTGTGCAGAGAAGCAGGGAGAGGTGGCCAGACTCGCTGGACTGGTTACTTGTTGTTGTGACATGATTTGGGCCTATTTTTAAGGTGTTTGTTGGATACCCACTTGGTGCAGTCACAGTGACTGGCAGGTGAACGGTGGGCGTGTGACATTGCCAGTCTCTGAGGTATAAATAAATGCCCCCGCTGTGGCCAGTTCCAAGCTGAACAACCAGCTCCCAAATTTCTGAAAATTTAAGAACTGGCTCTCGAGCTGGTCAGAGTCAGCTCTGGTCCCTCTTGATCCCCCGGGGGCTTCGGGTGCAGAGGCAGCCCCTGCCCTGGGAAGCTGCCCAGGGGGTGCACATTTAGAAGTGGGAGGGCTGCCCCGAGGGCAGGTCGGGGCTGCCTCACCCCACAGCTGCTCCTGTGTGTGCAGTGCTCCCTCCCTCCTGCTCCAGGGAGCACTGTGCCCTTCCAGGCTTTGCCCTCTTTCCCGTCTCAAGGAACCTGCCTCACCCTCTTTGCACTTCCTGCCCTGGTCGGAGGCTGTCTGTACTGCTGTCCCCGTTTTCAGCTCCCACTCATCCCACCCCTGCAGTCTGGCCTCCGTGCCACTAAGAGCATCGTTACCCCCTCGAGGACGTCTGTATTCCAAAGTCCAGGGACGGTGCTTGGCCTTCAGACCCTGCCTCCCGCAGCGTCCCCACATGGACCACGTGTCCCGTGGGTCAGCTCCCTGGTCCCCCTCCGTCCCCAGGCTCAGCTCTTTGCACTCTGGGTGCCCCTGGGTGGCCTCGTCACCCCCTGGGCCTTGCGTTTCCAGCTCTAGACAATGCTTCTGTCTCGTGTCTGCCTCAGGCCCCCTCCGTGCACTCACACCGGGCCGTGCTGGGTGCTTTGGCTCCACATCTGTGCCTCGGTTTCTCCTCTGGGTGTGAGAGGCTTCCTCAGCTCTGTGCGTGCTAAGTGCTTAGAAGAGGGCCGGGCACATCTGAGAGCTGGGTGATGGGGCTGACGACACTCCAGGGACTCTGTAGTCCCCTGTCCCTCCTTCAAAACCACATGTGCTGCCCCGTCCCCACAGCTCCCACATCAGCTCTTCCCTCTGTGTTCCTGCATCTCCTCCTGGAGGTCATGTCAGCGTTCTGCCACTTGTTCAGCCTCCGGGCCTCCTCTCCCCTCTCAGTCAGTCCACTTCTGGGCGTAGCCTCCTCCACGCAGAGTCTTTCCCTCCCTCCGCCGGGCCGCCCCTCCCTGCTGCAGGAGCCCCCTCACTGCCGCCTTCCTGCCACCCCTGCCCGCAGTCCGCCCCCAGCCTAGAGCCCAGCCAGGGCTTGTCATAGCCCCTTGGCGACTTCTCGCCAGCCTCAGTTGAGGCCTGGAGCCCTGGTCTCCTCTGCGAGGCCTGGCTCACTGCTCCATCTTGGTGCGTCTCTCCCTCCTCGCCCTGCACGCAGGCGCCCTGCGTCACCTGAGCCCCGGCAGCACTCTGAGCGCCCTTTCCTGCTCTTCCACTGTGCGTCCCCTGTGGACACTCTTCCCTGCGGCCTGGCAGCTCATGCCTGCCCTCCTGAGGGATCCCAGGCCCTGGTGAGGTTGACTGTCCCATGCGTCCCCCGCGGGGCCCACGCCCTGTGCATGCACATTTACAGGTTCTCAGACAGGAGGCTCCACAGGGCAGGGGCCATGTCCTGCATGCTGTCTGCTGAAGAGGGTGGTGTCCTGGTGGCTTCAGTGGGGCCTGGAGCACTTGGGGCAAAGGAGAGGCCCTGGGGCAAGTTTGGGGGCCCCTGAGTGTGCCCATTTGAAGGTGAAGCCCCAGGAGACTCGAGGTGCCATCCTCTCCCTGGGCAGCTGCAAGACCGTCTGAGTTTGGAGAAGGCAGGCAGTGGTGGGTTCTGAGGGCCCCTGACAGAGATGGCCCCTTGAAGCAGGAGCAGTGAGGCCACCAGGGAGAGAAGAAGGCAGAGGCTGCCTGGGAGGAGAACAGTGGACACAGGGGACATGGTACTGGGCCAGCCAAGGAGCCAGAACATTCCAAAAGGAGGAAGGAGGAGACTGGCAGGAAGGAGGCTTGTGGGATAAACACGGGTCTGTGCCAGGGCGGGCAGTGGAGATGGAGAGGAGGCGCACGTTCTAGAAACATGGAGAGTGAATGTCACATGTGTATCCAAAGTCCCTATGTCCTCTCTTAGCGTTTAGACAGAGTATATGATCACCACTGGAAATAACAAATGCTGCTACTATTGGAAGTCATCTTTATTTCTGTATTTTTTCAGCATATGAAATTGGTGGGTTTTCTTAAGATGGAGGAACGTTAGTTTGAATATTCAGGAGAATTTTCGAATTTGATTCTGAGATGAAAAAATACAGCAGAGTTGAATCAGAGTGTACATTTCCACGTGGTTGTTTTGGAAAGCCTCACGTATGCGTGGTCGTGTCACGTCAGGAATCTGGTGTGGAGAGAAGATGGTCTGCGGGGCGCCCGGCCTTTGCACGCTCTTCCTGTGGTTTCTCCAGGGAGCCACACTGGAGGGCGGCCGCGGCAGCGGCACCCACCCACTGGCACCAATCCCGGGTGTTCAGCACCTTGCGGTACTGGTGCCTTCAAAAACGGCTCATAGGCTCACGTTGATGTGCCTGTCTCGTGCCCCTGCTGGACTGCCCAGCACCTGCAGAAGTCAGCTTCCGTATCAGCCTCACACAGGAAATGGGGTCATCCAGGCAACCCTGGGGGGCACCATCAATGGCCTGAGGAGCCGTCGGAGGTGGTCTGACCTTCCTGGGCAGACACAAGCACCACGAGCACTGAAACACACGCCCCATCCGCACGATGGATGTGCCTGCGCCCAACGCAGCCCTAAAACCCATCGCATCCTTCATCAACCACCGGTCTTGTACTCGTCTGACAGAAATTTAATTCAAGCTGGCTCCTGAAAATAATTATTGTATTTTAAGAGTAGTAATCATTGGCCGGGACATGATTGAATGTGTCCATGCCTATTGACTTTTTCTATGATTTATAGCTTTGTTTAGTCGATATTCCCATCGAAATTGTATAATTAATTATAAGTGTGGCTGTCAGGGCTGCAGGATGGAGTGCCCTGGTGAGGATTTGGAGAGATTAAATTTTCCTTGGCTGTCCCAGGGCAGGGCCTGGGAATTTTCGCAGTGCTGGGCCTGTTGGATAGAGATGTTTTCTGTGTGTTTAGCAACTGCTCTTGCTCAAGGTGCATTGATTTTCCAGGCTCTTTTTTCTTTATCAGCGAGTGTCTCTGCAGCAACGGTGGAATTTGTGCAGCTGGGACAGCTCTTGACAGATACATATGATCAGCCGGCTGCTTTATCATTGTCCACACACACCCCGCACTGTTTTTCACTTTGTAATCAAGAAGAATGTTTAAGATACATGTGAAATTGGTTATCATGTTTGTGAAAAATCTCAAAGAGATACAAATTATCATTTCAACAGAAATGCAACACAATTTCTCCTCAGAAACATCGCCCGTCTGGTGTTTCGAGCCTGTAGCAGTGCCTCCACTCCCATCATTTCGTGTGGACGCAGGGCGTGAGCAGACTGCCCAGGCCGTGGAGCCTCGGGCGCTGTCTCCTTGCTGGTCCCTCAGTGGGAGGGTCCCGCCAACCTGTCAGAGCAGCCAGAGAGCAGGGACAAGTCGACCTCCCGCGCCCACCCTCCCGCGGGCAGCCCACCTTGGGATCTGATGGGCCGGACTGGGGTTTAGAAATAAATGCTGCAGCACGCAGGCCGCAGCTATCATCGCGCAGGTTTCTTCTGTTTGTGGGGCTGTGGGACTGACCTCTGCCTTCGCCCGCCGGAAGGTCCAGGAGGGTGAAGATGTCCCCCAGGAAGGTGAAGATGTCCATGGCCTTTGCCAGAGTGTCTAGCTCAGTGCCTGACACACAGCGGATGCTTAGTAAGTCTGTTTTGAATCAGAAGGAATAAGTCTTCGTGTTTGAGAACATCTCCATCTTAACAGACGGGCACGTTAGCACACCAGTGGGTGCTTTAAGGGCAGGGCCACCAGAGAAGTCTGTTTCAGCACAGGGGCTCGGGACCCTGTGCGTGGGGGTGGTGCATGGGCGTGCAACAGAGACAGAGGACAGGTGGAGACGGGTTGCTGACCGAGACCCTGAAGGTCTGGGTCCTCCCCTGAGTGGCTCTGTTGCTGTTCTAGCAGCTGGCAGATTCACGCTCATTCCAAACCAGATGCTCATTTGCTTTCTTTTTACTTCACACCCTAACAAGTGGAGAAGTGGCGAGAGGCAGTGGCTCCATCCCTAAATGCTGCCGCCCGACAGGACCGGACAGTGAGGCTGGCAGTCCTGCTGGGAAGAGTTAAGTCCGCCAATTGGCCAGAGCCTCACCAGCTCTCTTCCTGGAGGTTTCAGCTTCTCTCATGACCTGCTGTGAGGCTGTGCATACTGGAGCGTGTATATGTGTGTGTTCGTGGTTTGCTCTTTAGTTAGGAAGTTCCCGCAAACCCTCGCAGCAGCAGTTGTGGACGATGCCCAGGTGGACGCCCTCTGGGCAGGTTCTGACCACTGAGGAGGCCCCCGGGAGCCCAGCAAGGCTTTGTAGGTCTCTTTTTGAGGCTGAATTAAAACAGGGCAGTGTTCAGTAAGTGACAATAGCCACGCCCACACGTGCTCACACACACGTGTGCTCACGTGCACACTTGGGCACCCCTGTGCAGGTGCGCACACATGTCCAGGTGCACACACACAGCTTGTGGAAGCCGCCTTGCCCTCCAGTCCCCTCGAGAGTGTCCTCAGAGCTGGTCATGGGCCTGAGAGCCGTGTGGCGGTGAGACACACAGCACAGACGTGAAGGTGACCAGCAGTGACTCTGGTTTATAGTCTCTCAGCTCATTCAGAAATTTAGGAACAAAACAAAGTGTATTTGGAACAAAACAAAACGTGTGCATGTACATGTACACGTGTGTTCGCACACATGTATGCACGAAACCCCTGCCAAAGAGTGGAAATGGAGTCCTTCGTCCAGAGTCCTTTCGCAGAGAGTTCGAGAAGGAGTCCAGGGTCAGGTCCATGGCTGGAGCCGGCGATCTTTCCTTTAAAGAGGAGACTTTTGCATCTTCATTGTAAATGTAGAAGAAGAACCCACTTTCAGAGAAAGAATCAGGGTGTCTAGGTGTAGTTTCACATTTCCTGAGAGAATTTTAGTAGTTTTTGCATTTGTGTAAAATAAAGTACCAGTACTTCTCACTGGGTGCTGCTCGGAGCCAGGCCTTGTTCTGGGGGAACAGAATGGACACAGACCCCATGGGGCTCATGGGCTGGCAGGGACAGGAGAAGCAGGCAGTCAGCACCCTCAGCTCAGGCACGAGTGGGCGCCGTGAGCAGCACCATGCAGGGAGCAGGAGAGACCGGCTGGGGGTGTCCACCAGGGGGTGGGAGGCACTGGGGGGAGGGGCAGGCAGGCCCCACAACCCTCGCTGCCTGCTGTGGCCAGGGCCATTCTGGGGGCTAGTCTGAGTGAGCGGGAGCTGTTGAGGGTGGAGCGGGGACCGACAGATCTGAGGCTGCAGAAGTTTCTCTCTGGCTGTTGTGTGTGAGAGGCTGGAGCTGGGCAAGTCAGGGCGGGTGGCTGGCTGTGGCCCGGG
This sequence comes from Ceratotherium simum simum, assembly GCF_057802395.1. Taxonomy (NCBI): domain Eukaryota; kingdom Metazoa; phylum Chordata; class Mammalia; order Perissodactyla; family Rhinocerotidae; genus Ceratotherium; species Ceratotherium simum. The sequence continues at coordinate 90,092,089 of NC_141905.1, forward strand.
CTGGCCAGAGCCAGTTGCTGAGGCCGAGTCTGCTATCTGCATCCTTCTCTGGAGATTGGGGCCTTGGAGATGTCCAAGGTTGTTCTGGGAGTTCCTTCAAAGTGTAAGGAAGAGAGTTAAGTATCTGTCTCAACACTTTGTAACTTGAGGTGACAATTCTGAGTATTTGTTTTTTAAGAGCCTGGCTCCTTGTCTGCTATTTCCTATCTCTGGATGGCAATCTCGTGGAAGGCAGGCCCCACATTCACTGCCACACCTGTAAAGGCTTCTGCAAATGAAGGTCCACTAAAGACAAGCTTATAGTCCCAAATGCAGAATGGGGAGGGAAGCGTTTCACAATAGCAAGAGCCCAGAGATACAACGTAGGTGGGATGGACCCTCGAGAACACCAAATAATTGAATAATTGATAGAAATTATAAAATAATATTTTGAAATATTAAAAACATGAAAGAATCAGAAACACAAATACCATACCCTGAAAAAAGCAAGCAGATTAAACAAATACACAGAACTTCTAGAAGTATAGTCGCTGAAGTGGAAATCTCCATGGATGAATTAAGTGGTAGAGCAGACCCAGCTGGAGAGGGATTTATGAGGTGGACAGAGAGCTGAGGAGTGGCCCAGTGCAGTCCGACGTGTGAAGGTGCGGCGGATGTGACCAGGTGAGGCGGAGGCGGGAGGGCAGACTCTAGCAGGAGGTCGTGATGGGGGGACGTTTGGAGAGCTGATGACAGAGTGATGGAAGATAATCATCAGGAGCACAGTGGGTCCTGAGCAGGACACGTCCGAGTGAAACAGCGAACACCACACATAAAAAGGAGACTTAAAAGCAACCTGAGGAAAGTGTCAGATCACCCTACAAGAGTGACAGTGGCAGCCAGCTTCCCCAGCGGTGACATAAGCCAGATGATAGTGGAGTAATTTGGTGGAGAAGCTAAGAGCACACGCTGCCAACCGGAGCTTCAGGTGTGCTGGCCAGACTAACACAAATAACGTTCACACCCAGATGGAGACAGCTGGCCCCAGCAGCAGATGCTCTGAACCAGGAGCGGCTGTGCTCAGGAGCGGGGGCCAGATAAAGAAGGAAGGACAACATCAGTGTAAAGTCTTAGGACATGGAAAGCACTGCAAGGTGTGGTGGACACACGCATGTGCAGTGACCACATGGAACATCCGTGCCAGCTCGGTCACCGCTGGGGGAGGAGGCAGATGAGTTGGGTCAGGCAGGGGTCCGCACAGGACGCACTGTCCCTGGGACGTTTCATCTCTCCTGTAAGAGTCTGAGTTACGGGTGGGAGAAATTAGATTTGGCGACTCTAGAGGGGTGAACCACGGGCACTCTCACCGTCTGTGCTTTCCCAAATGCTTGAAACTGTCATTGCAATGGAAGGAAGCTGCTGGCGGTGTTTTGGTTAAATGGCCGATTAGCCGCGGCCCCCAGAACTCTCCACAGTTGTCCTCTAGATGCTTCGCACTGGTCCTTTCCAGAAAAGCCCAGCTTCTCACCTCGGACAGGCCACCTCCTCTTCTTATCGACTGTGATGGTCAAAACCATATCAGCACCTGCCTGGAGCCAGCAGCCTCCCCAGCCCCGTCGGCAGCGGGCCCCGCACTGCCATCGGGGCCTGTTGTTCCGCCTCTGAGCAGGTTAGGCCAAGAACTCAGGCTTCAGAATGACCTAGATAAGATACTCGCTTATAGGCCCGTGTTTGTGTGTGCACGTGAATGTGAGTGTGTCTACAAGTACATGCATATGTGTAAATACACACGTGTAAGCACAAATACACACTGCCATGTGGGTGCAGGATTGGTCCAGATGCCACGTGACACTTCACCCTTGAAGGTGCCTCTCCTTCCCTGGAGACTTCCTCTCCGTCCCAGCCCCACTGAGGAGATGACACCAGAACTTTCCAGAAGCTGTTTGGCCTGGAGTCCTCCCTGGAAGTGGAGCTAGAGTTTCCCTTGACGTGGAAGCAGTCAGGCCGTTTGGTGCCGTGAAAGCCAAGCTGCTCTGCACCCCCCCACGCTGCCCCTCTCCATCCTATGCCCCCCTCCTGGCGCTGCACCCCGGGTTCCCCACTCCAGGTTCCCCAGCCCTGCAGGTGTCAGGGGCAGTGCTGAGCGGGGTGAGCTTTGCCCCAGCGTTTCTCACCAGCAGCTGTGGGCTTGGATGGCACTCGGGGGTCCCGGCCCCAACCCTGGTTCTGAGCTTGCCAGACAGGGTCTGAGGCTCTTTGTGACTCCTCCTCTGAGTGTCCAAGATTCTGCAGGAATGTGTGAGATTGAAATTAGGCAGCTGTGTCTGAAATGGTCCCATTTGTGCAAAAGGAGCGTTGGTTTACCCCTCTCAAACCGTGAAGGCCACAGACATCTCCTGGTGGAGAGCTCAGCTGTTTTCCTCCGGCCCGCCCTGAGGAGAGTGGCCTGCTGGATGCTGCCTGGTACGGGCAGGGCTCAGGGGAGGGCTGTGTGCAGGTGGCTCAGGTAGCAGCCTGGCACAGGGGTAATTACTGGTACACGACGCTGCTGACTGCACGCTTCAGGAGTGATGGATGAGGTGGCAGGGAGGAGAGAGGACGTGGTGTGGCTTTGAGGGGGGCTCCCACACAGCTGAGAGGGGACATGATTAATGAACACGTCCCGAGGGTGTGCATGGTGACGGCTCAACACAGCCTAGGGTGGTCAGAGATGCTGCCGGTGGTGTCCCTTGCCTTCTGCAGGCACAGCGCCCTGTGGGGTTTATCTATAAAGAGTTCTGCGGGGCCAGGTCATTCTGTCTCCTCTGCGTGTAGAAACCAGCGCTCACGGCCAGGCTTGCTGCTGGAGTCTCACCTGTGTGCACACTCAGGCCATTTGTTATCTTCCTATGCGAGGTCAACGTTGCTTACTCTCTGACTTCGTTTGGGCAAGACGGGAGCTGTGTCCCCTCTGCTGGACACTGCCTTAGTGTGAGGCACTGCCGAGGCGACGCCAGCCCTGCTGTGTCCACTGCACTGCGTGGTTTCAGCAGGGTGAGGCGGCCCTGGTGGCTAGTCAGCAACAGGAGTGCAGGTTCCAGTGCCTGCTGCAGAGGAGCTGGAGGCGGAGCACAGCTTCACAGGCAGAAAGGCCTGCTGGGCGCTCACAGATCTCTGGGGACACAACAGCGCGGCTTTCAGTAGGGTGGCCTGCGCATGCACCATGCGATGTGCAGAGCAGATGGATGCTTGAGCCATGGGTGTTTCCCAGAAGTTGCAAGGGTCCCAGCTGCAGACAGACCACCACACCCCCAGGGACTTCTCGATGCCCCTGATAAGTAAACCAAAGTGACTTTATTTTTTTCTGTTTGTTTTCTTTAGCTCTTAGAATTTGACAAAGAGCTGTCTGTTTTTAAGGACAGACTGTATGAACTGGACATCTCGTTCCCTCCCAGGTAAGGAACACCCACCTATTGGACGAGCAGGTAACATTGTCCTCTCAGGCGTCCGTGTGCGCCGGTGCAAACCACGCCTGCACATGCCCTTTCTGGCCAGAAGGCAACAAGCTGAGAGCAATAAGTCTTACTTCCTTGTTGAAAAAAAGATATTTTTTCCAATATCAAAGTATGGCCTTCTCAGATTAGCATACTAGGGGCCCACAGAGGCAGCTATATGTTCTGGATCTTTCTGGGAATATCGGAACCTACCACAGGGTAGTGTCTTGGGGATGGGCTTTTGGTTCTGTCTGTTTTTGTCTTTCCCAGGGACGTTTACCAATCTTGAATCTTGAAATCTGCAGTGATAACACTCGTTTCCTCTGACCAGCCCAGGGGATGTGGCCCGGACACATGCCAGGGTCTGAGAGGGGCATGGAGTAAAGAGAAACCATTAACAAAAAGTGGCCCAGGAAGGGCCGGGTGTCCGGGGCAGGGAGTCACAGGACTCCCCCCACCCCTCTCCTCTGTTTCCAGATCCCAAGTAGCGATTCTTACCTCAGGGGTGGAAAATGGACCTTGGGCACGTGTTGGGGGGCTTTCTAAAGTAGCCGGAGGTCATGTCGAGCCCCTGAGGATACACCTGCACCGGCGTGTTGCCCACTTGTTCTGTGTCCGGCCTGGCAGTAAACACTTCATGTCCTGTGTCAGAAGGAGAGTTCTACATCTAGAGCGTGCTCGCGAACCACATGGTCTTTGACACTCTGAGAAGATAACCCCTCGATTCCTGTGCCACCTTCATTTCAGTGGTCGAATGTGTGATGACTGGAGGGGCCCCCACATCCACTGGCTGTGGGACTTCCTGCGGCTCATGGGCCATGGGCCTGTGGCCCTCTGACCTCAGGGTCCAGGCTCTGGCTGAGATGGCTGGACTCAGCTCAGGCTCAGCGCCCAGACCAATGGCGCCAGTTTCAGGGGCCAGAGAAGCAGGGACTGTGGGCCCCACTGGGCCTTCGGGACCCCTGGTTGTTGCCTGGCCAAGGTTTTGGACACCCTTGAACATGTGACTCAGCAGCGCAGGACCAGGAGGGATGGCCCTCAGCAGTTCCCATCCTGGGTGGTGACTGAGCACGTCTCCCTCAGGGCTCTGATGCTATTTAAATGTACAGTAAAGTGTGCCATGAAATGTGCTTCAAGATACTTGTGAAATCTGTAGACATCCTTAGGAATTTGTCAGACTTCCCTTGCTGAGTATGGTAGACCAGATATCCTGAACGTCCCTCCCTGTTTGAAAGGCTCAAGGCTATCTCTCTTGGGGCTTTGCTGAGCTGGTGAGGAGGGAGGAGGCTTGGGGGCCCCCAAGGGCCAAGGGCATGACCCTGTGGACATGTGTGCCCTGAGCTGGCATCTGCCTCTTGAGTTTCTCCCAGACGCTGCAGCCCTGAAAGTCACCCAGATCAGGACACAGAAGATGCAGGCAGGACCTGGCCAAGCCACAGGAGCCAGGTGGGCAAGGGACAAGCCCACCACTGACACCGGGCAGCAGAGAAACCTGCTGGTCCACACCCAGGCACGTCGAGAGGATGGACAGACAGGTCAGCCCTCACGTGGCCACATGGTCTAGTAGAGGTCCAGGGCTGCGGTCCCTGCACAACTGGCAGAAGTGCAGGCCTCCCTGGGAAGGCAGCTGTAACCTGGCTGTCGGTCAAATCCCTCCTGTTTGTCTGGGATCTTTCTCATCCCTGGATAGGGGAAGGGGATGTTGTGGTGCCAAGTGGGAGGAACTTCAGAGAGCCGCCTCTGTGTTGATGGCTGGGGTGTCTCCTGCCGTGTTCTCCAGGATGCCTGGGGCAAGCTGTGTGCACAGACAGGTCAGCCTGCCCTCAGTTTGGGACAGACCTGCCAAGCATGAATCTCCATGGAGCTCGATTGGTTCGATTGGTTCATGGGGTAGGAAGAGGTCCATGCCCTCGTCCCAGGACCTGTGAAGGTCCTGCATGACGTGGCGAAGGGAGTTTGCAGATGCGATTAAGGAGAGTCCCTTACTGCCCGGATAGTGTCCTGGGCCATCCGGGTGGGCCCATTCAAACCATGGCCCCCAGCAGCAGGGAGCATTCTCCAGCTGGAGGCAGGGGCTGTGAGGGAGGAAAGTGAGGGCAGGGGGGAGAGGGCCGTGCAGGGCTGCCTGGAGGGTTGGCTGATCGATTCAGTTATCAGATTTTTTCCCTTTAATTTGGAAATACCACTATTTTCTCTTTAATTTGGAAACACCTTTAGAAGTTTTCTGAGATGGATGTATGGGGAAAAGGTAAAGGTGTTCAAACTAAACATCGGCTTACCAATTGGGGGGGCCAGCTCAGAGTAAGAAGTGCCCTTGACCTCTCAGCCCAGTCACAGCACAAGCCTGTGGTGAGAAACCTACCAAAGGCTCCAGAGGCCATTCCGCCTCCCTTGCCTGGTCATCTGTCCCCCTCCCCCACTGCCCAGGGCATCCATCCTCCTCCCCCACTGCCCAGGTCCTCCATCCTCCTCCACTGCCCAGGTCATCATCCCCCTCCCCCACTGCCCAGGTCATCACCCCCCCGCCCCCACTGCCCAGTCATCCATTCCCCCAGTCCTCCATCCCCTCTCCCACTGCGAGGTCATCCATCTCCTCCCCCACTGCCCAGTGATCCATCCCCCGCCCCCCAGCCCAGTCATCCATCCCCCTCCCCCACTGCCCAGGTCATCACTCCCCGCCCCCACTGCCCAGTCATCCATTCCCCTCTCCCCCCACCCAGTTCTCCATCCCCCTCCCCCACTGCCAGGTCATCCATCCCTCTCCCCCACTTCCTGGTCATCCATCCCCCTCCCCCACTGCTGGGGTCACACCCAATGTGGTCCCTCCCTTTGGTTCATTGTATTTTAAAAACCATGTTTGTGACATTAGTTAGCACTCACAGCCCCCATGAGTTGCCGTGGGGGGTTGGAGAGCTGTTCCCATCAGTGGGAGAAGTGTACACAGAAGCTCAAGCTGGAGATCAGCAGGTGACGTTAGAGGTGGTGGTTGTGTGGTTTGGTCCCTGCCCAGGTGTGTTCTCTCCCTCTACTGTGGAGTGTGATCTTAGGCCTGCTGTGTGTGTGTGTCTGTGTGGTTGTGTGTGCAGGAGTATGAGCTCATGTGCACACATGTAGGTGTGTGCATCTGTACATGGGGTGTGTGTACGGAGGATTGTGTGCATGGGTGTATTCACTCATGTGCACTGTGTAGGCACATGTGCATTCGTGCATGTATGTGGGCACTGCATGGGTTGTGCATGTGTGCATATGTATACACGTGTGTGTAGGCATGTGTGTACATGCATAGGTATGGGGGGTGTGTGTGTGCAGGGTCTTTGTGAATTGGTTATGAACTAATTGTGCACATGTGTGTGCAGTGCATGGGTTTGCGTGTGTGTATACAGTGTCCACCCATGCATGGATGTGTGTATGTGCATGGGTGTGTGTGGGTTTGAGTGTGTGTACATGGCATGAGTTTACATGTGTGTATGCAGAGTTGGTACACGCATATGTGGTTGTATATGCACACATGTAGGTATGTGGGTGTATGCATGGGTGTGTGCACGTGTCTTGGGGTGTAGGGGGGGTTGTGTGTGCACATGCATGGTGTGTGTACACATGGACCTATGTGTGGTGTGTGCATGTATGTGTGTGCACGTACATGGGTATGTGGAAGTGTGCATTGCAAAGTTGTGGATATGCGTGTGTGCACATGTGAGCATATATGTGTTTGCATGTATAGGATGTATACATGGGAGTGTGTGTATGTGCAAGGTGTGTGTACATGAGCACATGTGTAGTTTTGCATCTGGTGTGCCGCACATGAGCAGGGTGTGTGTGCACAAATATGCATCTGGGTGTAAGTGTGTGCCTCGGTGTGTGTGTTGTCTGGGTATGCGTGTGTGTATTGTCTGTGCACAGCTGCCAACATAGAGCAGTCTCTCACTGTTGGAAGCAGCTGGGGACTTGTGACCTGGCGTGGTTTCCCTGCAGGCCCTCTCTTGCCCCTGTCTCGGAGCAGAGGAGTAGAAACCCCCAGGACGCAGCCTGAGGGCGCTTGGTGACACAGCCTAGAGGGGAGAGGTGGTCCTCAGGCTGAGTCATGCAGTGAGGGAGCACTTGGTGCAAGGGAGGAGCCTTCTGGAAGACGGGCAGGCCTGAGGCGTCCTGTCCTCTTCACAGGCTCCTTCCTGTTCCGTGCTCCCAGCACCTCCTCACCAGGGGCGCAATGTCCCTGCGGGAGAGGAGGCAGGAGTTACATCCTCATGGGCCGCAGCCCAGTGCTGGGAACCCCAGGATGACTTCGGGGGCATTCGCCACCTTCCGGGGGGGCCGGGCCCCACCACGGAGGTCTGAGGCGGACTGCTGGACATGCGGGCTGCCCAGAGCCACCACAGAAACCCCGTCTCACTGGGGCTGTCGTCCCCCAGTGCCAGGATGCCCAGGGAGGGGGTTGAGCCCACGGTGCCCGCGAGCTGCTGCTCACTGACCCCCAGGGCCGCTCTCCTGCCTGGAGCTCATGTGAAGGCCGGTGTCCCTGGGAAGAAGAAAAGACAGGCTCGCCACTTGCTGCACGTGGGTTCTGGACTGAAGGACGCTCCAGCTTGGGTGTCTCCACACTTATTCCCCTTTGAGAGGGGTTTCTGAGGTCACAGGGCAGAACCTGCCTGGGGTTCTGTTTCCATAGGTGTGGCTGGGTCCTGCGAGGATGGACACCACGTCTGCGTTTGTCCATGTAGCCTTGGGCAGGGCAGGATTGTCCACGTGGAGACCTGACAGTAACGGTGATGTGCTGTGCCAGCTCCTCTCCAGAACCTAAGAAATTGTTTCGTCCTACACATTTCCATTTTGTAAGAATGGCTTTTCACTTCCCAAGCTGTTCGAGGTTAGCCTGGAGGGCTGGACAGAGCGCTTCCTGTGTCTCAGGCTGTCCATTCTCATCCCCAGTGTGGCTCCCAGCACTTGTCAGGACATGTTTGCTCCCACACACTCCTGGGCTTCTGGTACTTTCTGGAAGGCCGAGAGGACTGAGCCCTAGGAGCAGCAGCCACCTCGGGCTGTCATGCGTGTCCTCGCTGAAGTTTTCTTCTTGGTAAGGCCTGTGTTTGCCTTAGTTCTTCAGAAGGAGGGAATTATGACAACACGGGGGCGTCTGCTTGCTCCACAGGAGTGCCGTGAGGGCAGAGTCGGGGTCCTGAGTGCGTGTCAGAACTCTTTGTGCTTTCTGCCCTGTCATTCCAGCGGTGAACGCAGTGCAGACTGGTCGAGCGTCTCGGTCCCTGTCCTGGCAGAAGTGAGCTCTCACTCCCTCACCGAGGGCCTCCTGCAGCCTCACAGAGCAAGACCTGCTCCCCGAGGGCCCGCCGTGGCCGGGGCACTGTTCTCAGTGCAGAGGGGGAGTGTGCTCTCCACTCTGCTCCCAGGCTGGAAGCACTGGCACAGTTGCACGCCCGTGACAGGCCCTGGAGATGTTTCCTTAGCAGGCGGGTCTTGTGATGAGAGGGACTGGGTGTCTTCAGCAAAGGCATTTGTTACTGTTCTCCATGGACTAATAGAACTTTACTCCTAATGGATTGTGGCTTAATGCTGTCTGTCATTTTGCTAGAAAAGGTGCTAACATTTCAGACATCTGTGGAGCCTTCAACTCTTGTTCTCAACTCCAGGCACTGGTGTGTGTGGCACCTTCATTAGGGACAGCCACAGAAGTGACCAGCTGTGGGTGGCGGTCAAGAGGCTAGAGTGGCAGCAGGCTGCTGCCTCCGCCACAAAGACCCTTCCAGGCCCTACGCCCTGCCCTCCAAGATGGCGCCCACCACCCCCGCCAGGCCAGGGACAGCGCCCAGGACACAGGCCAGATGAGGCGTTTAACGCTATGTGGTGTGTCCATGTGCTCTTAAGGTCCAAAGCGCTCAGTGTGTGCTTAGAGTAACTGGTGGACAAAGAATGCGGTGTTGGCAGTGAGGCACGAGCTCCGCCCACTCTGGCTGTCTGTGGAAACCAGCTGGCTTTGCATTGATGCAGAGCTTAGCATGACGTTAGTTGTGTGAAGTAGACAATGGTGAGAATCAGCTTTCCTAATACTGTGTTGTCAGGCTGTTCAGCTCCCTGGGTGCCCAGGCCCTCAGAGGGACAAGTGGCCCTGTCCACCCTCCTCACCCCCTCCAGCCCAGTGTCCACTCACAGCTCCCACCTCTAAAGCCAGATTTGGGCCGTTCAGAGCCGATGGCAGGAATCCCACCTTTCCCCAGGATAGCCGAGCCATGAGGGGCTGCAATTTGGGATGCCCCCAGGGTAACCATGAAGTCTCTGTCTTCTTGTGTATCTAAGCCAGATGGAAATTTCTAATTTATAGTTTAATTTTGAGAGTTGTTATCATTGTTTTAAAATAAAGAGATCAAGGTATAGAGATAAGGTGGCTTAGCTGCCTTTTTCTCTAATGTGGCAGCATCAGCGTTTCCCAAGGCATTAACTATTCTTACAGCTGCGCACAGCAAGTGGGTGGTGAGCGCGGTGGGTCCCGAACCGAGTCCCCTGTAGAATGGCGCGGTCCCCTCTGGTGGCTGAGCCTTCAGGCCCAGACCCTGCCCAATGGCGCTCCCTGCCCGCTCCCCCAGAACAGCCCTTCCGAAACCTCCCTCCACGGAAGCCGGGCACCTCAGAGTTCCCACCAGGTTGCCCCACAGCAGAGACTTGGACGTTCCTTGTGCCATCACTCTGGCCCGTTCTAGCCACAGAGGCGCCAGGTTCCTGCGCTGCAGCCGCCTGCGCTCCGTCCATGGGGTGACCAGGGGTTTGTTTCCACATCTCTTGGTGTGGACTCTTCACGTGTGAAAGATGACAGCTATCTGTCGTGTCACTGCAGTGGGCTCACTTTAAAAAACAACAGAGTATGTGTGGAAGTCCTCAAGTAGTGAAATGACTGAAACTTTCCACTTATTAAGAAGAAAAACCATGTCCTACCATCCAAAGGGCTGGCGTTGAAAGTCCCTTTGGGGACAAATCCCAGAGAGCAGTGGCTCTCCCTCATTTGGTCCCAGGATCCCCTTACCCCCTGGAATTACTGGGGACCCTGGAGGGCTTTTTTTTTTTTGTGAGGAAGATCAGCCCTGAGCTAACATCTGCCAATCCTCCTCTTTTTGCTGAGGAAGACTGGCCCTGGGCTAACATCCATACCCATCTTCCTCTACTTTATATGGGACGCCGCCACAGCATGGCTCAACAAGTGGTGCATCGGTGCGCGCCCGGGATCCGAACTGGCGAACCCTGGGCTACTGCAGTGGAGCACGCGCACTTAACTGCTTGCGCCACTGGGCCGGCCCCTGGAGGGCTTTTTTTATGTGCGTTTATATCTATTGATAGTTTACTATAATTTACAAATATTTATTAATTTATTTTAAAATGACCATAATAAACCCATTACATGTTAACATAAATAACGTTTTTATGAAAAAATAACTTTCCCAAACAAAAAATAATTTTTGAGGAGATGGCATTGTTTCAGATTCAAAAGAATTTCCCTCAAGTTCAGTTTAGTGGAGGACAGCCTGAGTCTCATATCTGCTTCTGCCATGGCCCCACTGTGGTGGTTCCGGTGGAGCGTGTGAGGCAGAGCCAGCCTCGCAGGTGTGTGCCTGGGAAGGGGGTGCAAACAGCGCCCTTGTGGGTGCTCCTGTGTGCTCACTGTGAGAAACGATGATGCATAAACTTAGCTGCAGTGTGGCTCTGAAGCCGTATGCGTGAGCTGTGCTTCTCCCTTGGAAGGGGTCTTTGGCCCACGTGCGTGACTGTGACGTCACGCTGGTCTTTCGGCAGCCCTGGGTTGCCCAGCTGTGGAGAAGCCCCAGATGCTGGCACGTGTCCCTCGCAGCATCACATGGTGCCTCCTCAGGACCACCAAGCTCAGCAGAGGCCTGTGTGCAGTGGGGTGCTGCCAGGCTCCCGGGGTGGGTGAATGCAAGTTCTCCAACATTCTGGTTTTTGCTTGAAAGCTTGAATTTTGTCATTGGCAACAAACACCCTCAGATGTTTCCCTTGGAGAGGCAGGCTCATTTCATCCCGTCTTGAGAAAACACCCGTCAGATACCCATGTCTGAGCAAACACAGTCCGTCTGCCCTTTCTAGCAAAAGAGTGTTCCATGGAATCAAGCTGCAATGCCGCACAGGCACTTAACCGCGAGGCGCGGCCACACCACTGTGTGAGGCCGGATGCGCCAGATACACTCCGGTCTCTCCTCCCACCGGATCCTAAAAAATCACGTCTCCCAGGCCTGAGATTCCATAGAGTAGTTGTTATCCTGCTCCGACTACTCTGACTGTGGGTGTGACACTGAGGCACGCAGCGACCGCGGGGCCGCGGGGCCAGAGTCCCACGGGGGCTCCGCACTCTGCCCGTCAGTGTAGCGTCAACACCATGAAAACGACAGTAGCAACTTAGTGTGATTCTGAACATAGTGTTTACCTTCTGGACCCCCAAAAAGGATCTCAGGGACCCCCAGGGGTCCACACATCACACTCCAAAAATTAGCCAAAACCTGGAAATAACCAAAATGCCCACCAGCAGTGGAATGGATGTTTGCTCCTGAAGTGGAATGCACACAACAGGGCATAGCGGCGAGCTGCCGCTTCACGCAGCTCTGTAACAAACCTGAAATCAGGCGTGTAAATGGAGCCAGACGGGCAGTGAATGCTGCACGGTTCCCCTTTAGGTGCAGGTCGCTGCGGGCAAGGCTGGTTGGCGGTGCTGGGGTCATGACCCTTGACCTTCCAGGCAGTGGCAGGAGAGCCCAGGGCTGCTGGCTGTGGGCCGGGCTCTCCCCTGAGGTGGGGGTCACACGGGGGTGAGTTGCCGAGCGTCCACTGCACTGTGGGCTCCGTCTGAGGTGTGTTATACTTTCACAGGAAGTGGACTGAAGGAATAGAAAGGTGTGAAAGTTCTGGATCTACCCACCAGAATGTGCAGAGTATTCAGCTTATTCAGAGAAAGCCGAATGGGAAGAATCAGTCATACCTTCCCAGAGATAGATGCGCTCTCCACAGTGGGAAGAGATGTTTTTACTGAACCAGTTCATTACAGAATAAGATCAAGTTTTAGCTTTTGAAAAAGACAAAAACATACACAACATGGAGATTAGCTTTACTGCACAGGTCCAGCCAGAGGAGGTGTGTCTTCAACAAAGACGTATATTTTTAAAGTAAGGATTAGGAGGCTCTTTTCAAACTTAGTTGTGGGCCACAATTTAAAGTTCAACCATCTATAGATTCGTGTCTATAATAACATACATCAAATCGTAAGATTCTCCCAAGAAGGATGAGCTCCACTGTTCGCCAGGCCTGGTGCTTGGGAAGGGAGGGAGGGAGCGCGTCCAGCTGGCTGGCTGGTCATGGAGCCCTGGTGGGACGCGGCCCACACAGACGCGCCAGGACAAGTGCTGAGGGGCAACAAGGACCAGAGAACCGGTTGTACGGAGAAAGGCCGATGGCCCTAGTCACCCCAGGGGACGGTGCAGGCTGGCTGTGCAGGGGCGCGCTGTGCCACCAGCTCCTCTACCCGCCACGACTCAATCCTGGCACGTTGTTTGCTGTGAAATTCTTCCACTTAATAGTTTCAGTATCGCCACAGCTCTTGTTCTTCTTTGATTTTGGTTTTGTTTCTTTCCCTTTTCCAGAGATTTCAGTAACAGCTGGTGCCTTTGAAACCAAGTCCTTTCCATTGTTTGCTGGCCCCCGGGTCCATGAACGTATCAGTAATCTGTGACGGGCGGTGTCTGCACCGTTTCTCTCCGAAAGGTACCAAGTTGTCCTCAGTGCTGGGGAGTTGGAGGCAGCTGTGTCCGCCGTCACTACGCAGCATCGTAATCTGGGAGCAGTTGCTGTGTGATCAGGCTAGAACCTGGGGGGGTGGCTTCTGCCCTCATGGCCTCCCCGAGGAACGCCGGGCAGCACCCCCCCTCCATCTCCCGCCTCTGAGGGCCAGTGTCGAAGGGTGCCTGGTCTTGCCTGGTTCATGGAGGTCCACACCCAGTCAGCCATCCACCTGCTTCCTCCTGAGCCTGGTGTCGCCTGCCCTCGGAGCCGGCAAACACAGCAGGGCTTTGTACCTTCCCAGCTGTGTTGTTGGCCTCGGGGTCCGTGGTGACCGCCCCCCCACACACCTGCCCAGCCCACTCAGATGGAGACCTGAGCCCAGCCATAGCCCTGGGGCCACTGCCTACATCCTGAGGGGGGAGCCTGAGGGACAGGCAGGAAGGGAGGGCGGCCGTGAGGACAGGTGGGCGATTGTTACCTTTATCACACTGCCATTAATTACGGTGATTACTCCCCCATCGTCCAGGGCACAGGCAGGGCCGGCCTGTCCTGCGGCCCCACCCTGCGCAGGGTTTGCTTTCAGATAAGTCTGCATGCACAGCAAGCACCTGTATTAATCATTGTCAGCTCCCGAGGCGCACAGGCCCACGCTGCTCGGCCATCCTTAGTGCAGTGGCCGCAGCAGCGCCTCCTTCGCGGCTCGCACTTGGCGCCTCAGCTCGTAGGGAGGACGGATAAGGTGGCGCCCGGCTCCCCTCCTTCCCCGGGCCCATGCTGGCCTTCCCCAGACCTGTCCGGGCCAGCACTGCTTCGTCTGCTCCTTGCCTGGTCCTGGGAGCGGCTGGGCCCCTTCCCGGGTGTTGGGTGCACGGGGAGCACCCCTGGGCTTTGGGGGTGAGGGCGCTGCCCCCCCACAGCCCCTGCCCACCCCCGCTAGGGCAGCCGTCAGGACCAGCTTCTTTCTCCTGTTGAATTGCCTGTGGACACGCCTGTGGCAGCACAAAGGGGCTAGGGCCACGAGGGACCCCCAGGACTCCTTCTGGGCACACAGGTTGAGGGCTGGCCCGGAAGCTTGCCAGCACTCTGGCGCCTCGTGGCTCTGCTCCGTTTCTCCACACCAGAGCCACTGTCCGAGCGGCGACCCCGTCAGATCCGGGGCCGTGGATGGACAGAGGCAGACGCGGTGCTCCCAACACTTCCTCCGCATGCAAGGGAGCATCGCTTAGACTTACTTAAAAGTCACCTTTTGTGTACTTTCCACCCCAGGACCCCCAGAATTTACACTGAACTTGGGCCCTGGGGCACGTTCCCCGCAGGGATCTGTGGGTGTCGTGGTACAGCCTCAGACGGGACCCCCAGACCGGCAGGCACTCGGGGGGCAGTCTCTGCAGTAGCAACAGTGTCCTAGGCGTAACTGAGTATCAGACGGCGGGTATGAAGCACGTGGACTTCAGTCCTGTGTCCGGCCGGATCACGTCTCTGAGTGGTGCTTTTAAGCCGGGCCTCCTATGCCTCCTGTGGAGCCGTGTGCAGTTGCGTGCCTGCCCCTCCTCTGAGGTCACCCAGAGGGGAGCAGCTGGGGCTAGGGGATGTGGTGGAATGCTCGAGAATCGGCAGGAAGCGCCTGACTCACAGCATCAGGCACAGAGAGCCGCCAGACAGTGCTCCCTTTAAAGTGTAGCTGCTTCCTGCCGGGTGGGGGAAGCAGGTGGTGGACCTCGCCTCACAGATACCTGCCAGGTCGGCCACAGATTCCTGCTGGATACACTTGTCCTGTCGCTGCTCGTAGCAAAGAACCTTGTGCCCCAGCACAACGCCCACAGAAAGGGAAAATTACACCTGGGCACTGACGAGCTCCCCATGGGCTCAGAGCCTGGAGGACCTTCTGAGCCGTGGCCACAGGCCTGCCAGCCAGCCTCACCCCTGACCTTTGCCCCCAGCCGGGGGCTTGCTCTGAAGTGACTCAGCACATTGTCCTTTGGAAACTTGGGGTAGACCGGTGTGGACCCCTGATTGCCGCAGTAGCCAGGTGACGCGTTCCCCGAGGAGGGCCATGTGGCCTGTGGGTCCCACTGCATGGAGCCCGTCCCCCGTGTCCCCTGGGCACCCAGATTAGATGCTGTGTGTGAGGCAAGGCAGGTCCTAGCTGGGCAGATGTCCGTCTCTCATGGTCACAGTTGAGTTTAACTGGGAAGGCCCTGAAGGAGGAGCCCTGGCACTCGGTGTCGGGAGACGGGCCGGCCATTGGCTCGCCACTTCTCCTGAGAAGAAGTCTGCAGGGTGTTGGTGCTCTCTGCTCTTTAAAAGGGCGATGCGGTGAGAAGCAGGGCGAGCCAGGTTTGCTTTTAACCGTAGTTGCTGCTTTGGGTCTTTAACCAAGTAAAGCAGTAGTTCCCTGCGGGGGCCAAGGTCACAGTCGAGTTTCCTATGAGAGTGTGGGACCCCGTGGGAGGACGGAGAAGGCTGGACCGTCGGCTTGGGCAGTCGTGACCTGTGGGTCTGACCGCCTCCTAGATGCTTGAGGCTCAGAGTGACGTGGGTCTGAGGCCAGACCGGAGTCCCCACCTGACCAGGTGCTGCGACAGGAGCAGCCCCCAGAGCCAGTCGCGTTCTTCTCTTCCCGCTGAAAGGAGCAGAGAAATTTAACAGAGAACATGGTGCCCTTCACAGCAAATTCCATTAACCTAAGAAAACACATTCGTCTTTACAAGGGAAATTTGTAGACTCTACTGAAGGCCATACAAGACGCACCACAGATCAGCAGACACACCACGTCTGTGGGTACACACCTGCCACAGCCAAGGCCCTCCCCAAGCAGGCTCATTCTGAACCGAGTTCATTTACTTTGGTGCAGTTCCCGTCAAAGTGCCCACTGGGGTGGGGTCAGCATTTGTGAGTGGACGGGGGTAGGCCCACCGCGCAGCATAGAACTCGGAGGCAGGGCTGTTCTGGTGAGTCCTGGGGACAGGAGGAAGCCGCCCGCAGGCAGAGGAACATGCGGGGCCTCAGCCAGGCCGCCATGGACAAGTGGCCGATGTCTGAGGCACAGCCAGCCAGGCCCCTAGGACGATGGGGGCGTGCTCAGCTGGCGCTCCGAGGCCGAACCTTGGGGCTGGCAGCACCCCCACTTGCTTCTCGCCCACGTTTGCACTACTTGCTGGCCCGTCGTCGGCCGTGGTGCCTCCAGTCCCGGGGGGCCCTAGGCCTCCCGGTGGCCAAGCGGGGGCAGTGGGCGGGAAGGGCAGCGAGTCAGGGACAGTCACATGCTGCGCCACAGTGATGACCCCAAGGCCATGGCCTGGCACCTGGCATCTCCTGAGATGGGGACACTGCAGGGGGAGCAGGCTGTGGGGACAAGGCTGTGGCCAAGTTGGGCCCCAGCTGTCCGTCGGCTGCCTCGGGGAGTGCAAGGTGTCCCGGCTGGAGCCCCCAGTGAAGGCACCTGCATTTAGAGGCATTTCACGGGATTAGACGGCCGAGTTGCTGGGGTGCAGGTGGGAAGGAGGACCCCGCTGAGCTGGGCACGTCTGCGTCACGGGGGTCAGGGAGCAGGGGGTCATTTCTCCCCTGCAGGTTTGTGCTGTAGACCATGTCCAAAAATAAAGCCAAAGTTTAGTAGACGATTCACTTCTTTAAGGAATGGTTTATCTGAAGATACTGTGCTAGAACTACAATGCAAGTGAAAACTTAAATTGTGAGTTTGACTTCACATTCTAGAAACTTCTGTATGTGTATTCTTCCCCTGGAGAGGGTTGTCTATGCTCAGGTGAGTGGGCAAAGAATCTGCACAGCCCTCCCTCGGGAGGAGGAGGGGCTGGAGGAGGGGCTGGAGCCAGGCAGCGCTGACCGAGCCTGTGTCCTGTCTCCCCAGCTACCCGTACAGCGAGGACTGCAGCCAGGGCCAGCAGTACATGAACACCCGGTGCCCCGCCTGGTGCGACCGTGTCCTCATGTCCCCATCTGCCAAGGAGCTGATTCTGAGGGTAAGTGCGGGAGCCCCCAGTGCCGCCCACTGTGGCCCCGGGACGGGCCCCTCAGAGGGACCCAGGGCAACAGCCCAGGTGGGGAGCTGCTGGGTCTGGAGTGCCTGTCTTGCTGTGGGCCTGGTGTAAGCCCTGACCCGTCCCGTGACGGCCCTTGGTCACTCTGGAGCCAGTGCGCAGGCTTGCAGGGTCTGCAGACGGAGCTGGGTCTCTAGCCCCTGTGAGCGTGTGGTATCTTTCTGGTCGTCAGAGCTTTAAAAATCGTTATAGTTTACTATATTCTCGGGGATTAAGTGCGCTCCTGTCTACAGAGGAGCTTGTGAGCTGGGCAGTGTGGTCGAGACGTCTGTCGTGACCTTCTGAAACTGTAGATCAGCCAGGTTCACACTGGGCCTGACCCGTTAGAATGAACGGGCGACGTTCAGGAGACGGTCCAGTGCGCTGGGTGTCAGAATGTTCAGGTTTCCTGTGGCCTCTTGATTTTCCAGGGTTTTTCAGTGCCCACATTTTAACAAAAAAGGAGTGTTTTTCAAAAGAATCAATATCTGAATTGGTTTTCTCAACTCCATTTGTGAAAAAATATGATAATGAAGGTCATCGATTCGTCAGACAGCAGCCTGATGTTCAGGGCTCAGAGTAGACGGGCCCAACGTGACGTGGGTGGCAGTCAGGAGGGGCAGGAGGCGCTGGCGACCCCACCGCAGGGCTGGGCTGGAGCACCAGGCCCTCCCCCGACCTCAATGCATCTGTTTTAGGTCCCAGTGGCCCCCTCCGTGGCCCCTTCAACTACACCAAGGGACCCTGTCTGTGCCCCTGTGCCAGACCCTGGGCCCTCACCCAGGGACGTGGGGCACATGGGGGCAAGAGGGGTGACAGCCAGAGGGCTGAGCCCCCAGGAGCTGCTCCAGCTGCACACCACGCCCGTCCCCCTGCTCAGTGGGCCCCTGCAGCTCCCCGCTGAGAGGCGCTACTGGCCTTTGCATTGAGGGCCGGCCTCAGTGCTCTTGCCTGAGCCCGAGCACCCCGGTGTGCGGGGAGGCAGCCTGCAGGGGGGCTTGGCTGGAGGCAGGGGCTGGCGGGGACTGCTGCAGCTTGCTCTGACAGGCCAGCCACGGCAGTCCTCTCCTGGCCTGTGGGCAGGGCCTGCACCCGGGTGGCTGTGACACCCTCATGCTCAGGGCCCATCACCGAGGACAGCCACTTGGGCCCCTTCCCCTCGAGGCCTTGCTGAGTGAAGCTGCATCAGACGTTGGCTTAAGCGCACAGACCGGAGAGGAGCCTGCCTGGCACCTGGCCTAGGACACAGCCCTGCCCTCTCTGCTGGGCCTGCTGATCAGCACCCAGGAGATGACCATGGGAGGAATGAGATGAGTGGACAGTACGGTCGCACGCCTGCCAGCTCTGAGCACGTGGGATGAGCTTGGTGCAGGGCCGCCGGCCAGATCGGGCACCTCCGGGGGCCTCGGGGTACAGAGAAGAGAAAAAGTCATCTACCAGGGAAACGTGGGAGACCCAGGAGAGTGCTCTCCGAGGTAAAGGCACGGTCAGCAGGAGTGCCGAGAATGTGGACGGAAGCTGGAACCCCACGCTGTCCCCACTGTTCACACTTGTTCACATCTTCTCTGGTTTGGAGGCCAAGATTTGATGCTTCAGACACAGTGGGGACAGAGCTGGCTGGGCAGCCAGTCAGGAGGGCCACCGCCTTCCTGGGGGTTGCTGCACTGAGAGCAGCTTCCTGGGCGTCATCCATCATGCCATGCTCGGTTACGTCGGCGTCGTTTTCCGTTCTGCTTCCCCAGCCCTAAAACGCCAGAAGTGGCGGGCGGGGGCGCTGCCAGGGCCTCGGTGATGGATGCGCGGCAAGGTGCGTGCGCCCCATGATTTGTTTGTATGTCTCACGGTCATGCAGTTGGAAATCCACCATTTTACGCTGCCTTTGTAAATTACTGCGCTGCGTTTGATGAATGTGCCGCGCTTCCGTGACGGCAGCGTGGCGACCGTGAGGGATGGGACACGCAGACTGTGCAGGAGGTTGTGTTTTCACACTTTCTGGCAGGCGACCATGCTGGAGAGTAAACCTGACCTTACGCTTCCCACTGCATCAAAGATAATTCAGTTTTAACTTTATAGTCTCAGATGCTTCAGCCGAGGATATAAAATTCCGGCCCAGTCAGAGCTGACAGATGCCAGGAACAGACTGTCACCGTCACACCCAGAAGATCAGTGTCTGCAGGCTCGCAGAGGCGGGCTGCAGAGGCAACAGTGTGCACACAGCGGTTAATTAACGTACACAGATCACTCTGTCAGCAGCGTGGAATCCAGTGGCGTCTGTTCCCATTTGAACAGGGTGTGGTGGGTTAATAGAACCAGCTGTCAAAACAAATGTAAACAGGGAGACAGAGCGAGACGCGTGGCTTCCGTCCGTCCTGGAAGAGCGAGTGCACAGGTGCGCTGCGCAGTGACACGGGCCACGCCTCCTGGGCTCAGGGGCACGTGCCAGGGGAGAGCTTGGGGGCCCACGCCGGGCTCCCCCACATCACCACCCTTCAGAGGCAGGAGCCCCCTCAGCCGGGAGAGCCAGGGGCCAAGGTGCCCAAGTGCTGCCAGGACTGCCAGAACTTTCTGTGCACCAGCCAGCCGCTCCCTCGTAGGGAGCAGGGGCACATTGGCAGCTCTCAGGCAGCCAGAGCCCTGTGGGGAAGTGGGCAGGGTGGGTGGCGGGCAGCTCATTCGCAGGGACGGTCACCTCTCTGCCCCCAAGGAAGCCCTGCTCTTCCTGCCTCCCACACCGTCCCTCTCTGTTGGCTTTTCCCAGTCGGAGAGCGAGGAGAAGGTTGTCACCTACGACCACATCGGGCCCAACGTCTGCATGGGAGACCACAAGGTGACGTAACGGGCTGCGGTGCAGGGGCTGGGCCTGGGGCTGGACAGTGGGTGAGCGGGCGGGTGGCGGGGCTGGTGGCTTCTCTGGCCTCCTCTTCTATGCCTCCTTAGTCGCTGCACAGAGTAGGCCACGTTGGTCTGTTTTTACTGAATTTTAATAAAATACCAGAAGGTAGGTAGATAGGTGGGTGGCTAGATAGATAAGAAGGCAGAAATGACTAGTCGCAATAAAATAAAATATACATTTTTACTATTTGTAAAAAAATATTGCATCAACGGCTGATTTTCTGAAGGCCATTTTTCCAGTGAAAATATTTGGAATATTTTAATGGCCTTCCTATGCCGAGCACAGTGTCCACAGTGCAGGGGAAATGTGAGTGTTAGAGAGCCAGCCCTTTGGGGAGACACCGGGTATTTCCACACGTGATGTACCAACACCAGTCATGTGGGCCCATAGGTTGTGTCTCACCTTCGGCCAAACTAGAGATGGCCACCATTTTCAAGGCCTCTGGGCTGAGACCACTGGACGCATCACCCTAAGGCGGGTCCCTCACAGGTGCCCAGCAGGAGCAGCCCCGGGGACTGGCGTTCTGTCCTCCATGGTATCTGGGGCTTATTCTGCTGTCCTTTAAGTCAGTTTTCACGTTCGTTTTTATCTGGAAATGATTCTCTCTCCACAAAACATGGAGGCCCTTTGCCTTGGGCCTGTGGTGGCCCAGCCAGGCTTCAGTCCCGTTAACCGAGCTCTCACGCTGGTGCCCCGAGCACATGACAGGGTGACGGCCTTGGCCCGTGCTGACCGTGGACTCCGCCGGCTGCGGTTCAGGCAGCCCCACGAACGTGAGGGAGTGAGGCTGGTGGTACTCACCACATCGGTCCTGACACCCTGCTCTTGTCCCCAACGCAGCCCGTGTTCCTGGCCTTCCGAATTGCGCCCGGGGCAGGTAAACCTCACGCACATGTGCACAAGTGTTGTGTCGTGCAGTGACGCGGTGGTAAATATGACCCTTCCCTCCAGTTCACCTTTTCTGAGCTTTTTCTGGTGTGTTTGTTCCTTTAACAAATGACTGATTCCACGGCAGGGAGGAGATGCCCGCGGCACAGGAGGGCCCTCCACGTGACCTGCCTGTAGCCGAGGGGCACACAGAAGTCGAAGTCGAAGTCTATTGAAACCACACTCTTACAGCTGCATCGAGAAACCCGCCTGAGCGCCACCCACTAGACGGCCGGCCCCACACTTCCGCTTCAGCCTCCGGAGGGTTCCGGAAAAGCCTCACATACCTCACTGTCTTGTCTGTTCATGTGACATTAAGTAGAAATATTGGGTTTTTTAAATAAGTCACAATCCTGTTGCCAAAACTCTAATAGACAGCAAAGAGATTCTGTATTTTAGACTTCACAGTTTTCAACTTTTAATAATTGTCGGTGTGGAGGAGCTTCCCAGCGTAGAAACCCCACAAGTGTCCAGCGTCCCCTCTGTCAGCTGGAGGGGTGGCCCGGGGGGGAGACGGGCGGGCTCTTTGCTGTCTCAGGCGGTGTGGCCACGTTAGCAGAGCCACGTTAGCAGAGCGCGGGGCCCTCCTCGGCACTGGGATGGCCCCTCCTTAGTTACTGTGCTGCCATGTCACATGGCCTCTGAATCACACTGCAGCTGCTTTCCATTTCTACATATATATAAATATATACTTTTTGAAAATAATTTATAAATCTTACCAAAACTTATGCTAAGTATACTTTCCAGTGTGAATGCCCGTGCGCGTCCTGTCCACAGGTAGGAGTGGCGTCTGGGAGCTGCGTGTCCGTCCTCAGATCTGTGCACCCGGCAAGACCCCGCAGGGCTGTCCCTTGGAGGACCGGCCGCAGCACGGCCACGAGCAGCTATCCTCCTGACTCTCCTCTGTAACATTGAGAACTGAATGTGAAGTTGATAGTAGCTCGGGTGTACCTTTTAAGAATTTTGTAAACCGTTGTGTCTGTCTTTTGTTACTGTTCTATGGTGCCAAGTATTCTACATAAAACAATAATATCATGGGAGAAATAGAGTAGCCTAGTCTGCTTCCGATAGAAATTGCTTTTAACGTGGGCTGTATATAAAACATTGAGAAACAAAACTGTAAATGTCCTTGGTTCCAGCTGCAAACACCTGTGTCACAGCCTTGCTGCAGTATCTCCTGTTAGCACTAAGTACGGCATTGAAAGGCCATCGCAGAGCCTGTGGATGAAACACAACCATGTTTATTGGTTTGCTTTAGAACACTACAGAAGTCCTGGACGGCGAGGCCTCGGGTAGATGAATCACTACCACTGCTGGTGACGGGTGTCCGCTTGCCGAGTCTGTTCTTGACAGTACGATGGGGTCCGTGTCCGTGCTGTGGTCACTGCTCTGTCCATAGGCCACGCGGCAGTCTGCCCCATGGCGATCTGTTTAACGGGGTTTCAGCTGTCGGTCACTGTGGAGGCCTTTAAAAATGACCGCTCCGGTTCCTAAGCAATAAAATTGATCGTGGTGACAACAGCTCTGGTCTGCTTTCTGTCCCTTCCTTCGTTCCCCGTCCCCTCTGACATGCTAAGTGACAGCAGTGTGCTGCCGTGCCTATTTCACATCAGGCTCCTTGGAAATCCTGGAGTTTCATCCTATCAGATATTCAACTAAGCCATTAGTTGAAGCAGAAGAATCACCTTTTGGATTTTTTACTGTAGGGTAACTAATGGGATTTACCCCTCAGCATTTTTAAATGAGATTAAATACACTGCTTTCCTCAAAACTTGAAAACTGGAAATTCCTTTGCTCTTAACTTGAGCAGAATGAATAGTTCACTCACAGAAATGAAACAGATTTTCATATTGCTTCCTTAAAAAGAAAACCAGCCAGGGGTTCAGTTGTTTAAATTGATGATGCAGCCATGTGGTAAAAAACCCAACAAAATACTTCAGCCTTTTACATTTCTCTTGAACTTTTCAAAAATGCCTTCCAAGAGACATCTTATAGTGACATAATCATTTAGTTTGTTAAAAGTTACACCCATTAAGATGCAACCACGGGGAGCCTCAGCCACGGAGTCGGGGACAGACCTGGTGGTCTGCTGTGACCAGAACAGAGTCCGCCATGTGGCCAACCGGAACCGCAGCCCTGGGTTCACGGGGCGAAAACGGCCAGAGCGGGGGCGTCCCGGAGTCCGTGGTCAGGGCTGCGGCAGGGCGCCCGGGCCCGGTCCTCACGGATCCCGGGTCCCCGCGCGTCGGACCGGCTTCCCCAAGCCCCCGGCTGCGCCGAGCCCGGCGGGGAGAATTACTCTGAATTTTTCTGAGTCCCAAGTAAATTAAATAGCGCTTTCTACCGATGAAAAATCAATAAATTGGTAGCTGAAGGGCAGCTGGACTTAAAACCTAGTTTATTTCACCCGACGGGAGCGTTTTCACATCTATAACCGGGTCAGAACCCGCCCCACCCGGGCCGCGGGAAAGGGAACCACACGGGGACGGGGGGGCGGCCCGCCTGCCAGATCGGGGCCCGAATGCGCTTCAGTCTGCCCCAAAACCCCTCCGCTGAGCGGGCGCCGCGGCACTCGGTCCGGCTGCCCGAGTCTGGGGCCGCGGGAGGCGCCCAAACCCAAGGTGAAAGGTGAAGGGGGGGCCGTACCTGCTGCCGCGCGTCGCACCTGCCGGCGCCCCGCTCCGTCCCCGCCGTCAGGCTCCTCCCCGCGCGGCTGCCGCTGTGTCCTCGCTCCTGCGCCGCCGCCCAAGCCGCGGGGACACGGGGTGAGGCCATCGCGACCGCCGCCGCCGAGCCCGACCCAGGCGACCCTCGGGCCGAAGGCACAGGCCACGCGGGGACGAAGACTGGACCGGGGACCAGGGAGTGGGGACGGGGACAAGGGACCGGGGGCGAGAACAGGGACAAGGGACCAGGGACTGGGACAGGGGACCGGGGACGGGCCCCACCCCACCTCTCGCCGCCGAGCCGCGCAGGGCGCCTCGCCGGGTTTTCGGTAAGAGACACGTGGTGCAGCCTCGGGGCCCGCGGCTCCGACGGGACGTGTTAAATAATTTATTGATCATACAAAGTGATTCCGCCGGCCCTGCGCGAGCCCGGCCGGCCGCCGCATAACTTATTCTGTAAAAATATATATACACGCTCCGCTCGGGCACGGGCACGGGCAGGTGCGAACCCGGGGCTCGGCCGCGTCCTCACGAGGCGTCCCCCGCGCCGCCGCCGCACGGGCTGACCAGCGCCAAGTTCGAGGGTTTGTGCTTCTTGAGCAGCCGCGTGATCTTCTCGTCGTCCGAGTTGGGGTCCAGGGGCCGGTTGTATTCGTCGTCCTCCTCCGCGTCCGAGCCGCCCACTTTCAGCTTCTCGGCATCCGAGTCCTGCTTCTTCTTGGCCGACGCCATCTCCGCCGCGTGCCGCTTGCGCCACTTGGTCCGGCGGTTCTGGAACCACACCTGGGGCGGAGAGTGACCGTCAGCCGGCGCCTTTCGAAGCGCCCAGCCCGCTGCAACGCGGCCTCTCGGCGGCCCCGGGCCGAGATCCCGCAGCCCGCGTGGACGCCCGCGGGCAGCACCTCGGCCCCGGGCGCAGAGCAGCGGCGCCTCCAGGGCGGAGGCCGAGGCTGGCGGCCGCTCGCGGACCGTTCGCAGGACGCGGGGGCCGGGTCTGCTGGGCACGGCGGGGCCGCAGAGCCGCCTCACCTTGACTTGGCTCTCGGTCATGCCCAGAGAGTAGGCAAGGCGCGCGCGCTCCGGCCCCGCCAGGTACTTGGTCTGCTCGAAGGTCTTCTCCAGCGCGAAGATCTGCTGGCCCGAGAAGGTCGGCCGCGAGTGCTTCTTCTTGCCGTCCTTGTCCAGGACCCCGCCGGCCTGGGCTGCAAGGAAGGGCAGGTGAGCGCTGCCGGCGGCCCAACCGCCCCACGCTGGACCCCGCGCGCGCCACTTACCCGGGCCGGCCAAGCGCGGGTCCCTCCAGGGCGAGCCCTGCACCACGCCGGGCCAGAAGATAGGCGGGCGCCCGGGCAGCTCGGCCAGCGGCTTTGGATAGCCGCGCGCCACGGCGGCCGCGGGCCCGAAGTAGACGCCGGCGGACGAGGCGAGCCCGTTGAGACGAGGCAGGCCGCCCAGGAGCCCGCCGCCCGCCGCGCCCACGGGCCGCCCCAGGATGTCGCTGATGCCGTGCGGGGTACCGAGCGGCAGTTGCGCGCCCAGGCCGCCCAGCGCGGGCGCCTTGAAGCCGGCCGGGCCCTGCAGCGCATACGGAAACAGCGACGTCTTCATCTCGGCCATGTTGTGCAGCGCGGCCAGCGGCGCGCTGCTCAGCACGAACGCGCCCGGGCGGTTAGCGTCCATGGGCCCCGCCGCCGCCGCCGCCGCCGGCCCCAGTGCCCATCCGGGCCCCGCCGCCGCCGCCCCCCGGCCGGGAAGTTCGCGCGGTCGGGGCGGCGCGGCTGCAGCGGGGGCGCGGGGCCGCGGGGCGCTGGCGCCGACGGCCCGGATGGAGGGCGGGAGGAGGGCGGCGGTCCGGCGCGGGCTGGGCGAACGGGCGGGCGGGCGGGCGGCGGCTCCAGGTCCGCTCGGAGCGGCGCCGCGCGGGCCGGGCGCGCAGATAACCGCGGGGCCCCGGGCGGCGCGCGCGGTGATTGGCTGCCGGTGTCGCCGCCCCGCCATTGGCCCGCGCCCCGCCCGCGCCCGCGGCCCGCACTCCATGAAGCGCCCATTAGCGCGGCAGGTGCCTCCCGGGCCGTAAATTTGCCCCCTGATTTATCTCCCCGGGGACGAAATAAATCCCGGTGGATGGGAGTTTAGTTAGGCAAAGGTTTTAATGGGAAATCAGGAAAAAATACGAGAACATATTTTATCTCCCTAAAGAATGCAGATTTGAGGATCCACTCGGCACGCTCCGTGCGTCCCGTTCGGGAAAGAGCCCCAGGCGAGCGGCCGGGCGCGGTAGCCGCCGGCGCCGTCGCGGGCCACGGCTGCCCCGGGCTCGGGTTGCGGGGAGCACTGCAAACGTTCTCGGGGACACTCTCCGGGATGCGGACGGGCGGAGGAAGCCGGACCTCGGAGTCCACGGGCCGAACGGCCGGACTGGACGCGCGCGAATCTGCTCCGGTTTCACCAACAAACGGCTGGTGGTAGCGAGGTCTGTCCCGGGGCCACACGCCAGGCCGCCTGACTCGCGCGCGCTGCGGAGCGGGCGGCTCCCTGTCCCCTTGTCCCCTCCCAGCCCTCGGGACTGTCCTTTGCCGGGTCGGGGCGCAGGGACGGCCCTGGCCTCCCGCTCGGGCGTTTCCCGGTCGCAAAGTCTCAGCTCGGTTTCCAGGAGGCGACCTGAGCCCCGAGCTTCGCCCCGGCCCCGCGATCCAGCCCACGGGCCGTTCCCTCGTGATGCGCAGCCTGCACCGGGAGAACTGGGACCCGAGCGGGCTCAGAGCCCGAACACAGGGCTTGTGGGCGCCACGTCCGGGGCTTTCATGTGGGGTCGCGCCTGGAGCGCAGAGGCAGAAGCGCGGCCTTTAGGCGGGCACGTTGGCCCATCATGTCCTCCTCTGGGTTCAAAAAGCCCCCACCCCGTAGAATTGCTGTGGGGACTCAGGTGAGATAGCAGTGGACTCCGCGCCAGCAGAGAGCAAGCACTGGGTAAAATGCTGGGCGTTGTCGCCTTCTTGGGTGGTGTCCCATACTAATTAATAAGTGACACCTATTACTGCTATTCGCTGCCCGTTGGGAGCCGTGAGCCGAACGTGCGCGGACGGACGGCCGGTTCGTGGCCGGGGGGCGGTGTGCGCCAGGCCGGCCTCTCGCGGGCCTGGTGCGGTTCGTTAGCAACGACTTTCCCGTTTCACCCTGGCCGCCAGGGTTTCGGGGGCGCGGACGAAGGCGACCCTCGCGGCTCTGTGCAGGGACCCAGCGTCCGCTCGCACCGCGACCCTCAGGGGTCCATTTTCGTTTTGTGCAGTTAGCGGCGGGGTCGTGGCCCTGCGAGTCCCTACGCCAAATCGGGGCTCGAAAAGCCATTGGCCGCCTGGGCTGGGCGGGCGTCCGGGGGTCACCTCTGCCTCGCGTGTGCTCGCCGTGCTGCCCCGGGCGGCGCCGCGTGGCGCGTGGAGCCCCCGACTTCCTGTGCAGTGCAGCCTGGCGCGCGGGGGTTTCTCTCTCCCCGCTTCGTCAGCCGGGGCCACACTAGCGGGATCTGGGTGTGGCTGCTCCGCAGTCGATTGGCCCCGGGGGAGCCAGGCCCCGGACACTGAGCGCGTCCCTCGGGGATTCCCGCGCTGCGAGCGCCGCCGGGTCCGCCGGGCCCCGAGACCCGCCTCAGCCTCGCTCGCGCCCCACCTCCTCGGAGGAAACAACGGCGCGTGTGCGCCCGGAGAGCCTGGCCACAGGAAACCCCCAGGGTTTGGGCCCCTCTGGGCTCTCCGGAGGCGGCGGCACGGGTGGACCAGGCT
This sequence comes from Ceratotherium simum simum, assembly GCF_057802395.1. Taxonomy (NCBI): domain Eukaryota; kingdom Metazoa; phylum Chordata; class Mammalia; order Perissodactyla; family Rhinocerotidae; genus Ceratotherium; species Ceratotherium simum. The sequence continues at coordinate 90,119,629 of NC_141905.1, forward strand.
CGGCTTCTGCTGGGGGGGGGAGCTGCGGGCTTGGGGCGGGGCTGGAGGGGGCGGGGAGGGGCCGAGTGGTAGAGGCGCGGCCGGCTTCCCCCGCGGACCCCCTCTCTGCGACACTGACGGACCCCGGGCGGCAGCAGCCAGACGGTCCTCTGGGGCGGGCCAGAAGGGGCGCGCTGTCTTCCCGAAGGGCCCCGCGACTCTGGTTCCGAGCGGGAGGAACGCCGCAGCTCCGGGATTTGGCTCCTCGCCCACCCCGGCGGGTGCCTCCCCAGCCCTTTCCTACGGCTGAGGAAACAGAGAGCCCGAGTCGCCACCCTGCGCCCCAGCAACCGCCCCCCCCCCCCCCGCGCCCGGATCTGTCTACGCCGGGCCCTCCCTGGGCGGCGACTCGAACGCTTAGAATCGCGAGTGAGCCTGCCGTCTCCATGGCCGGCTGCGTGCGCGGCTCTCCAGGGAGCCAAGAGCCATACGTGTGGGATGGGGAGCTGGGGTGCGGTTTGGGGGGAGAGGGCCGGAGTGAGATGGGGGCGCCGGGGGTGCGGAGTGAGAGCGGCCTCTTTTCCAAGTTGTTCTGGCCGTGGGCGTCTCGGTACGCTCCGCACTCTCCTGGACCCGCGGCGCGGGCCCTCTTCGCAGCGCCCGGGGCCCGCGGATAAAGGCTTAACTTCTTCGTCCTCCCCACCTGCGGCCTCCGGGCGCTTCTCCGGGGCCTGCGCCCCCTCCACCCGCTACCCGGGGCTCCCACCCGCACCTCCTCCTCCTGAGCCCCCAGGCGCCGCCCCTCCTTAGGATAGAAGGAAGCGCCCCCTGCTCCAGGGAAGGTCCGGGAGCCGCCTGGGGGAGGAGCGGCTCTGCCTCCCGGCGCCCGCGCGCACTCTGCGGGAGGAGAGGTTCGCGAACGCCACCTCCTGGCCGGGAGGAGATCTGCGGGGGACGACGTCTGCGGAGGACGACGCCGGCGCTTCTCGCGCGAACTCAGCTGCCGTCGGAAGGCGGGGAGAGCGCTGTTGGGCAGAGACCTTGAGTCGTTTGACGTTTATCTATCTGCACCTACGACGTGCCGGCGCGCCCTGGGAGAGCCACGTGGACGCGGCTCACCTGCGGGAGGGGCGGACAGGAAACAACAATCACAGGGCCCTTCAGCACGGCTCGCAGGAGGGGGCAGGACCGTGGATTGGGGCGTGGGTGGGGGGTCAGGGAAGGTGGTCCCCGGGGAGGGAGGGCCAGGGTCAACAGGTGTCCGAGCCCTGGGCGGGTCAGACCCCGGCCTGGGGAGGGTGAGGCGACGGGCCGGGCACGGGCTTGCACCTCGGAAAGGAGCTGGGTTCTTCAGCCGCGCAGGGAGCCGTTGAGTGGAAAGACCTTGTCGGTGAGGGGCGTCTCTCTCTGAGTCGCCACCTGCCCGACCACGCCGCTCCGCTGGGGCCCCGGGGCGTCCCGTGGGAGCGGTTCTGACCCGCTGAGCAGACCAGGCACTGCGCGCGGCGTGGGGTTCAGGGGGCTGCTAAGCCGGGGTCAGCGAGACGGAAGGACAGAGACCCCTAAGGCGGCCCGACGTCATCCTCGCGGCGGCCCCGCGGGGCTCAGGGGTAAGAGGGAAGTGGGCGGACACTGGGACCCGGAGCCGGAGACCCCAGACCTGTGCAGGGATGGGGGTGGGGGGGCGCCTGCGCCTTGGGGCTCAGGGGAGGCCCACAGGCCGGTCTTGAAATTGTGGAAGGAAGCGGCGCCGGAGCGAATCCCGCCCTCCCGGGCAGATACCCCTCACCTCTGCCCTCCGCGCCCTCTGCTGCCCCCCAACTTCCCCACCCCCCAGTCCTGGCGGCTGCAGGGAGCTGAGCACGACCCCTGACCCCCAGCCCGGCCAGAGGAGGGGGGGACTGTCCGAAAGGCAGTGGGCTCTGGGCGCTGAGGCTGGGAGGGGCACGCATGGGTGGGGAGAGGAGGCTCAGCTGGTCAACCTCGCCGACCACGCCCTTCTCCCACCTGCGTTATTGCCGGTCAGCCTCGATGCTCCAACTCGGTCTAATCCGTAACCACCGCGCATCAGACGGAGACCCGCAGTGGCCGCCCGGCCCAGCCCAGCCCTCCCTCACCCTGCCTCTGATCCCGCGATGGTTCCGTCCCGCCCCTCGACCACTCCCCGCCGTCTCTGCGGGGCTCACCCATCGGGTCTGGACTGGATCCCACCCTCAGCCTTCGCTAGCTGAGGGTCCCCTGCACGACGGCACCTGCTGAATACACTTGCTGACTGTGATGGTCTCCTCCGAGCGTGTCAGCACCCAGGTGCAGGGACCCCATGTCCTCAGGGCCCCTCGGGACTCAATAAATGCTGCTGGATGAAAGAATGAGCCTCTGCTTCCGAGGGTTTCCCAGAGCCCCTTGTCAGGGTTGGGGGGGAGTCTGTGCTCCCCCAGGAAGCAGGCACCGCTAAGGAGGCTCCAGGCACCCTGAGCCAAAGGGTGTCACATATGTTCGGGGGACCCTCTGAAAGTGTCACCCCCAGGAAGATTCAGGCAAGGCCGGAGGAAGCTGGGCTCCTCAGCAGGGGAGGAGGTCCAGGAGGTGTGCTAGGGAAGGGGGAGGGCTGAGCCCCAGCTGCCCACCCCTCCCTGGCAGGCAGCAGCCTGCATAGCAGTCGGGCCCAGGGGAGTGGGACGGGTCGCAGGGAGGCAGCTCCCCCTAAACTCTCTGATGGACCCTCCCCCTCTTGCCCATCCTCCGCAGACCCTCTGGCTTGGAGGAACCTGAAGATCCTGCCCTAGCCTGGGACCAGGGTGGCACCTCCCTTCCTCCTTGCAGAACTCTCCCTGCACCTCAGCTCCACTGCCTCCAGCTCCTTTATTTCTTTAAAGTTGGTTATTTTGATAAATGTAACATCCACAGAAAGTATACAGAATAACACAAGTTCTTGTCACCCAGACCCAGTTCCTTCTATCATTTTACCCTACTGGCTTCACCTTTCTTCTCATGATGGGAGCCCGGAGGCCAGGCTCGCTGAGGTCTGGTGCAGAAGGATTTCTCGGCTCTGCCTTGCTGTGGGGTGTTTGCACACTCACGGGGCTCCCAGGACACTGGGTGTGCACGGCCCACACAGGTGCTGTGCGGGCTGCGACTTTTGACCTGACCGTCGCGACTCTGGGTCGGTCATTCCCTGCTTTGAGAACACACGTCCACAGGCCTCCTTTGTCTGCTGCAAGGTGTTGACGTCTGAGTGCGTCCACCCTCTGCTGACGCACGTCCCGTTATCTTCGTTCACTTCCCGGGCAAGCTTCTTCCAAGGTGCAGCTCCTCCCACCCTCCTTGGCAGCCTTGTCTGATGGGCAGTCTCAGGGTTTCCACTTCCTGACTTCTGCAGTTGGGAGGGCGCTGGCCACACTCCCACCCACTCCGGGCAGCACCCTGTCTGGTCTTCCTTCCTCTTGCCCCTCCTTCTTCCTCTCCTTCCTGGCCCCGCCCCTGCTCTGCTGCCCCAGACCCCACACTCTCCACACGCACTTCCCACAGGCACCACTGCCTTGTCGCCTACTTGGTTCCCAGCGTCCTGCGGGGTTCGTGGTCCAGGACAGGCACCAACCCACCAGGGGCCCAGGCTGCGAAGAGCTTGAGTGAATGAAGGGCCGGATGAACTACTTTCCAGCAGAGGCCGTCTGGGGCTCCAGGAGGGAGGGTCGTAGATGGGTCTGGTTCAGGCCAAGGCTGTGACAAACCTGAGCCCTGCCTCCTGAATCCCCCCCAACTCCCCCCATCCCCCTGCCCTCCCTCGCTTTGGGGAGCCTTTCCTCAAGCTTGCCATTTTGTTTGGCTTTCCTGCTTCTGAGAGGCGCCTGACTCGCGTTGGAGACCTGTGGCCGCCTGTCCCCCACAGCCACACCCCAGCGGGCCGGTGAGGGCTGTGGCCCCCCTGCATGCCCTGTGAGCGGGGCCACTGCTCCCCTGGGCCGAGGAGGGCCCAGGCGGGGCATGCTGCCTCAGGACGTTGTGACCCTGCTGGCCATCATCCCCCTGCCCCCAGCCCCACCCCGTGCCAGGTGAGAAGGGAGCCAGGCGAGGGGGGGCAGGGCGGTCATCCACATCAGGATTAGGGGGCTCCCCCGGAGGAGGCCAAGGCCCTCGGAGTGAGGGTCACACAGGCCTCGAGTGCTCTTCTGGGGCCCCACGAATCTTGTCTCCTTCAGGAAAGGACAAAGAGAGGTGGCCGTAAATCATGGCTCAGAGCTAATTCCCCAGGGACTCTCTCGGGCGCCAGATGTGCAATCGCGGGTAATGAACACTCCGGGGGCATCTGACCGCGTGCCAAACGTGCTAATTGAGCGCCGAGTAAAAGATTTGGGTTCAGGCTCCTGCTCTGCTGCCTTTGCTGTGCTCCCAGGGTGGGATCGAGCAGCACTGGCCACGTGGAGGCTTCCGGAATGGCTCTTGGCTACACTCCAGGCCGGGGCCCACCCCCTGTGTGGGGCTTCCTGGCAGGTGAGGGGTTGAGCTGTGCCATGTCTGGCACACCCCCAGGGATGGGCAGCCCCTCAGGTGCCCCTTACCGACGATGTCTGGACGGGATCCCAGGCCCTGGGTGCCCAGCAGCCTCAGCTAGCTCCTCCCCACCTGCAGGCGTGGCCTGTGCCCTCTGGCTTGAGCTTCTGTGTCCGCTTATGCCCAGGGCTTTAGTAAATGCCCATCCTGGGGAGGGGGCAGGGGAGGGGAGCGGGGGTGCTCCTCTGCAGCGGGAGGCTGACGGCACCCAAATTAACTCGAGTCTGACAACTGCAAACATTAGAGATATTTACGCGGCGCTCGGATCAATGTGCTGCTGCTGCTGCCGCCGTGAGCCGGTAATGGGGGGAGGGGCCGCTTCCCAGAAGGCCTGAGGGTTGGGAGAGATCTGGGGCAGCGGGCACAAGGGGACAGGTGAGGCGGGGCCCAGAGTCCAGGGGAGGAGCTGTCCCCGATGAGAGCTGCATTTTTAAAGGGTTACTGGGCCGTGAGGTGGAGGGCTGGACCCCAGCCGGGAGATGGTTCTGGGCAAGAGCAGTGGGGTCCCCTGCCCCGTTCCCACGTGGCTGGGCCTGCAGGGAGCCTTGGTCTGAGGGAAGACTTTACAGCTGGTGCCTCGGGTAAGGGGGTGTTTGCCCTGGACTGGGCGCTGTCCTACAGTGTCCTGTAATGGGAATAGCCAGGCTGTGCAGACAGCCTCTCTGACTTTTGGGGGACATGTCTGCTGTGTGAGGCAAGGTGCACCCCACACTCCTTGTAATGCACGAGGGGCTTCTGACTCCCGGGCGGAGGCCACCCACTGCCTGGCCATCTGGTCAATGGGTTCAGCAGGGCTGGGGTGGGGAGTGAGCTGGGCCCAGCAGTCTGGTCTGGTCTGGCACGTGAGCCCAAAGGGCTCCGAGGCTGTGTGCAGCTGCCAGGCCCTCTAATCCTGCCTGCCCCAGGGGTGGGTACGGGCCCCCCCCGCGGTGCTGGTGGCCTGTGGCATCAGGATGTGTGGCTTCGTCTGCAGGGCCTGTGAGCGGCTGCACTTTATAGCACAGCCGTCTCTTCCGACCAAGGGCCCACCCTGGACAGTCCCCAGGTGCCCCCACCACGCTCCCTGGAGCAACGGGCTCCCCATGCCTGGATCCAGATTTCAAGTCCCCAAGGGGAGGGCTCATCCAGAGAACACAGGTGGCTTGAGGGCACCAGAGTGGGGAGGGGTCACGGGGAGGAGGGGTCATGGGGAGGAGGTTCAAGGCCCCTTCCCTCTCCAGGGTGGGAACAGGCCTTCCGCCCAGGACCCTGCCCTGAGTGGTCTTGGGGATGTTCCCCTGCAGCCCCCTCCTCGTCACCCACAGGCCAAGGGGGAGCCCCACCTGCCTGGTCTGGACACTCAGGGGCGTCCTTGCTGGCTCCTGGCCAGGACAGCGTTTTTTGCATTTTTGGTGAAATGACGGTTGTCAGAGATTTGGGTGGGAAGCAGTTTTGTTTTCAAACCAAACTTAATTTTTCTAGTTATGAAGATGATAGACACTGATTGTAGGTGCTGTGTGCGGGACGTCTTCATGTGCTGGTCACACCCACTCTGTCCTGTGGGTGGACCGTGGTCTGTAGACACAGCACCGTAGGTTTTCCCGACCTTTCCTCTGCGGGAGTCGGGCTGTGACGGCCACAGGCGCGCGCACGGACCTCTGACTCCCCTCAGGGTGAACTGCTGCAGGTTGGCCTCTCCAGTGTGGCTGTTATCCCAGCAGACACTCTGCTCTCCTGTCATCTCGTTGCGTGTGTCCCTCTCCATCCTCCTCTGCTCCCCTCGGTCTCATCGTTCGTCATCCTGTCGATCGGCTTTTTATTCTTCCTAAGGGGAGGGGGCAGGGAGCTGCCCCGGAAAGTCCTGGGAGGTCCCTGTGAGGAAGGCAGGCAGTTTGTCGGTGACATACACGTGAGAGTGGACAACATAGCCAGACAGTAACCTCCCCACGGTTCAACTCAAGACCGAGCTGCACACTACAGACGTGGAAGTTAGAAGGTGTCCTGAGGACAGACACCAAAACATTTAAAGTAAAAAGTGACAGAGAAGCATAAAGAAGCAAAAAGAAACCCAGTTGTGGTCGTGAACTTCCACTCACCTCCCCACCCATGACAGCCCGAGCCAAATGCGGGGCTGGAAGAATATAAAACCAACGTTTCGGATCTAATAAACGTATCGAATTATCTGTCCTGAAGCAGAGACATGACACAGTCACTAGAGTCACCCGTACGTTATTCACAAGGAAAATATCAACAGTTTCACCACAGTAGACACGTGGCTTACATTCTGGGGGCCCAGTAACATCTGGAAGGGGAGACGCCCATGGAAACAGGCGGGTGGAAACTGGCTGTGACAGCCTCACTAATGTAGCACCATCCTGAGACGTGTACACGCTGTTCCACTAAATAGATCAACGTTATCTCATCACTGGACACGTGCGCCTTGACTTGGAGAAGAAGCCTGCACGTGCCCATGGGCGCCAAAGCCCCCTGGAGACGAGGCCTGACGAGGGGAGGGCCGTCAGTCTCACGTTTTCTTCTGTGTGTTCTCTGGTGCGCTTTGCTTTTTCTCCTATGAGCATGGACTACTTTTATTAATACAAACAATAAAGGCCCACAGTTTGGGAAATGAGTGCAGCACAAGCCTGTTTCGTCGTGGCCGATCCCAGTGTCCCAGAGTTCCTAGGAGCTCAAAGACCAATCTCGCGGGGTTAGGGAAGCTCAGAACCACCTGCCCGACTGCTGTCGCCGTTGGTCCCTGCTGTGTGTGGGGGGCAGCATGGGGCGGGTACACAGAGGTAGTGAGATCTGGATCTGTGGTGACATTATACACGCAACTGGAGGGAGGCGGAGGCAGCAGGTCAGGCCGAGCTCCGTGGCCCTGGCGGCAGTGGCGTCTTCGAGGTGGAGAGCAGGAAGAGGGCCAAGCTTGACCAGATGGTTCTGACCCACACCAGGGAGCCTGCTACACCTCCAGTCCTCTGCGTGGTGTGAGGATGCCTCAGGACAAGCCCTCGTGGCCTCGGTTCCTGACACAGGACAAGTCAACCCACTCGATCACATGGCCACGATTCATCCCCGGTCTTTGATTTTGCTCTTGGCTGTAGGTTTCGTTAGTTTCTTGGTTTGCTGAGTCCACAGACGCAGGATCCACCTGGCCGCCCCCACCTGAGGTGTTTGTCTGAAGCACTCCAAGGGCCTGCGGGGGGTCCGTGGTGAGTGCAAGGGCTCCAGGGCTCATCACGGCCGAGACAGGACCGCCAGGGGCAGCACACTCTATTGGGGGCATGTGGAGAGGTTGCTCAGGGGAGGTCCCGCACATGGGCCAGCCACCCCGAGGGGAGGGGACGGGACTGGTCAGAGAGCTCCTGGGTCAGGCAACGCTTGGGTACGCTGTGGTCCCAGGCTGTCCCGTCAACAGCAGATGTTGGGTCGGTCTCGGGGGGTGTGGGATGCAGGTGGCCTCCCAGTGGTAAACCTGTGCTCAGCTGGTTCATATATGTTAAAGCGTGTGGATGTGCAAAATTTTGAGTTTGGTGCTGGTGGAGTTTTGAGCAGACAGGTTTGGCGGCTGTGAAGAGGAAACAACTAGGGCCAATACGCAAGGTCATCTTTGGCTCATTTATGTAATAGGACCTCGCGTCCTGGGTGCCTCTGCATTGACTGTGGACTGTTACCGACCTCACGGGGTTCACATCCCACACACCCTGGGCTGTCCGACACACCCTGGGCTGGTCGTATCCTGGTTTTGGTCAGTGTGACCCAGCAGAGGCTGGATGAGCACCAGCACACGGCGGGTCTGCTTGGGGCCCCTACTCTTGGGTGCCTCCTCTGGGGGCCTGGCCGTTGTGCTGGGAGAGGCCCAGCTGGAGGACGCAGGCTGCCCAACGGCCCCCGAGCTCCTGGCCGTGGAGTGTGCCACCTTGGAAGTGACTCCCCAGGACATGGAAACAAGCTGCTCCGTGAACCCCGAATTGCAGAGTCACAAGCAAATCCGTGGGGTCGGTTTAACAAAGATGAGCCGAGGGACTGGGGGACTGAAACACAGTCAGCTTCAGGGAGCTGGTGGGCAGAGTAGGGCTGGGGGGCAGGCATGGGCCACAAGGAGCAAGCGGAGCCCCCTCAGGATGCCAGCGTCCCCCAGCCTGTCCGGAACAAGATCCGAATCAGAACCAGCTGACTCTGCTCCCCCTGGTTTGAGCTCTGTGTCTGCGCAAAATCATTTGTTCTGCATTTTAATTTCTAATTCCAATCAAAACTGGTTCCAGAGCCAGCAGACCCGTGTGGGTTCGGTAGCTTTATAACAGTTAGCACACCTGGTTGGGCAGGTGGAGTCGGCTGTGATCCGGACGTTTCTATGAGTCCCTGCGAGCAGCTCTCACCCAGAAGAGTTCTGATGCTTCGACGTTGCCTCAGGCGATGGACGTTCAGGTTGCAAACAAATCTGCTCTTCACCTTTTACTCACATGCTGAGATTTAGGCTCTAAAGACAGTGTTTAGGGCAACTTCAGCTTTCAGGGAAATCCAGAGTAAGCCACGTGAGCCGTGGATCTGGCGGAAGGGGCTTGCGGGCGACGGCCGGCCGAAGGGTGGGAGCCTTGTGGCGGGGCAGCCTGGCTGGGGACTGGCTCCCGCAGTCCCCTCGGCCCTGACGTGCTCCTCGGCGCAGTGGTTGCATCTGTGCCCACCTGGTTCTCTATCCGCACTTGTCCCGGCTCCTGAAACCTGTCCCCATCACCTGTCCCAGGGGACACCCCACCCCATCACCCCACAGGGGTCAGGTGGGACAGGTTTCACCACAACCAAAGGATGCTCCCCGTGTCGGGATGTCCACGCGGAGACTGACCCAAACGCGGTCTCCAGAGGCAGCTGCAGAGGCCTGACTCTGTCCTGCGTTCAGTGCCACCGGGCTTCACCCCCCAAATCAGAAACAAAACAGCAGAAACCCCTGTGAACCCGACAGTGACCAGCCACAGCATCGCCCCCACCGGGTCTGGGCCCCCAGATAATAAAGCCTCGAATCTTCTCCTGACCCTGGACCCCTGAGAGAGTCTCCCTCCTGAGTTCTGCTGAGTCATGGTGACTTCTGACAGGGTGGCCATCCCGCCGGAGGCTGCCTCGAGCAGACAGACGCCCACTGGCCCCTGGCGGGCTGGTGGCTCTTCTCCTTTCGTTTGCTGGGCTCTTGCTGGGCGAGCAGTGACCCTCTCTGTCCCTTCCCAGTGCCCGCATCTGGCCTGCACAGGCCATTCCCGGAGGATCCCCAGGCAGCCCGCGTAGTCCTCGCAGGCATCCCCCAGCCCAGGCCCGGGCCCCCTACTCCTCGGCAGCGGGGTTGGGTCGCTGCTGGTCCTGATGGCACGGCCGGTGTGTCCACGCGGGGCGTCATGGGAAGTTGGGGTTCAACTGTGCACCCCGACGTTGCATGCTGTCTCCAGGTGGCAGGTGACAGAAGCTGGGTTCCTGGCAGGTGGTGGCAGGCGGACAGAGCTGGTCGATTTTGTTTTTCTGGTTTATGCGTTGCCCGAGGGAGGCACTGGAGGCCAGGAGCCGGGTCCCGTGAGCAGGGTCGCTGTAGGGGCTCCAAACGTGGGATCGTTCCAAGGATCATTCCGCGCCTCTCCGGGAACTTCAAAAGAAGACCACAGTAAGGGGTTGCGTCATTATTGTAAGAGATGGGGGCAGCGACCTCGCCCTTCCAGGTTCAGAGGGAAATCACAAAATTGCTCCGATTTTTAACAATGATTCTTCCCCAAGGACTTAAGCCGCCTAATTGCACGTCTGTTTCTGTCACTGATGGACGTCCCCTCGAGACCCCGCCGCCTCCACCACGCTGTCACTCTGCTCGTCTCTCCCTCCAGTTTCCACAGGAGCCGACGTGTTCCGTTTTATAATCGTGAAATACTTCTAGATAAACGGGTTGATACGCCTCGTCTTCCCCGGGGGAAACAAACAGATTATCAGGTCTATGAAAATTTTATTGGTGTGAAGTCCTTTTCCAATCAGCTTCTAGAAATAATGTTAATCTGTTAACTGCTTATATACCTGTAGAAGTGAGAAAACTTTAGAAAGTAAAGCGAGATTACTCCTTGTGCTGTGAATGTGTTGGCTCTTTGAATTTTTTCTGTGACTTGAATCAATGGCTTTGTTACTACGTTACAAGAAAAGGAGCAAAACTTACTCTTGAACGACTTAAACGTTTACACCTGCATAGAGCTGTCAGGAAAAAGTTCGTGTCCTGTTCTCCATCAAGATGCCTCTTTGGACAGATCACAGTAATTGAACAAGTTTGGTTTAAAAGTGCACTGTGTCTTCTTTCTTGTCTACACCATGTAAAACCACTGTTAGCACACTCTTGTGGTTTAGCATGTCTTGGGTTATTTTTTTCTTTAACAGCCTAGTTATGTGACTTCCTTAATGTCCTCTACTGGGATGACGTGTCAGAAGGACCCTGTTAGGACCGTGTTTCGTGCTGTGCTGTCAGATGGCAGAGGCCGCTGTGTAAGCAGAGGGGTTGCATATCTTGCCTTGGGAATTCGGGGGGGTTGTGACCTGAGGTCCCGGAGGGGGCTGCCATTATTTGTGGGATGCCAGGCTGGGCATGTCTAGGAGAAAGAGGCCTGGGGTCCCAGTGGTTCACAAGCTTATGTGAATGGGCGATGTAGGTCGGTGTGGGGCTGGAATTCATTGTAAGGACTGGGCACGGAAGGCCCGGCCCTGTCAAGCCATCCCTGGGTTTCCTGGTTTTGCTCCTGCGCATTAGAAGGGCCCGTGAAGAGCAGACTGGGGATGGGGGTGAGCCCTGGACAGTGGCGTCTGTGTGGAGAGGAGAGGAGTGGAGAGGAGGGGTGGGGATGCCATCCTCCACCGTGGAGGAGGGGCTCTGGCTGCTCAGGGAAGCCGGGCCCCAGCTTCTTTGCGTCCAGCTCCTGCTGTGTGTGCAGTGAGCTCCAGCCACCTGGGCAGAGACTTAGAGACAGGACACTTCCTGTTAGTGAGTCACCCACGGACAGGTCACATGGCCACCGCATGGGGAGCTCCAGGGAGGCCAGGCCAGTTGGGGAGGCTCCTTAGGAGAGGGAGACCAGCAGGGAAGTGGTTCCAGAGCTTCTGTGGGGTCACACGGCCACCTTGACTCACTGTCCCACGGCAGAGATGGACAGGTGTTGCCCAGAGCTGTCGAATCACCCAGGGGCTGAGGGCAGTGCCAGATGCAAGCCCAGGTGGTGTGGTGCCCTCAGGAGAGGAGAGAGGCCTGGGCACGCCAGAGCAGAGGGGAGCCAGATACCGTCAGAGGGAGGCCTGGCCTGGGACCCTTCTCCTGAGCCCAGGACCCCTCGCCTGAGCCCGGGACCCCTCGCCTGAGCCCGGGACACCTTGCCTGGCCCGGGACGCCTTGCCTGGGCCTGGGACACTCACCTGAGTGTGGCCTTTGATCCCATGCAGTCTGAATCCGGAGGCTGCTCTCTTGACTATTATCAGAGACTGAAAATGGGCATATTTGATGCCAGAAAAATGTGTAAAATGTTTGTGGGGTGAAACCTGTCATGAAGAAGACCCAGCAATAAATGGAAAACTGGGAAGAATGTTTCAAAGACAGAAAACAATTAGTGTTCATATTATACAAAGAACTAGAAATTAAAATCACAAAGATAGGGCCTGGCCCAGTGGACTAGTGGCTAAGTTTGGCCTGCTCCACTTCGGTGGCCCAGGTTTGGTTCCCAGGTGTGGACCTACACCACTTGTCTGTCAGTGGTCATGCTGTGGTGGCGACCCACATACAAAAAGAGGAAGATTGGCGATAGATGTTAGCTCAGGGCAAATCTTCCTCAGCAAAAAACAAACAACAAAACCCACAAAAAAGAAGACACAAAAAGAGAAACCAAAAAACCCGATAGAAGAAAAGGACAAGCCGTGAATAAGAAACTCACAGAACAGAAAATCCAAGTGGCCACCAAGTACATGAAAAGATGCCCAACCCACCAGGTGAAGGAATTCATGAAAGTCACACTGGAGATGCTGACCCCCCACGGCAGCCTTGGGCACACCTGCGCCCACCTGCGTCCACTGCCCAGATCAGGGGCAGCACCGGCTGGCTTTGCCCTGGGACAGCTGCGGCTTCTCTGGGGGGTAGTTCTAAGCCCAAGAGAAGCTTCAAAGAGGATGTTTCCTGGGCTCCCAGGTTTGGGCAGGACGGTCTCTTGTCTCCGTCCGGCTGTTCGAGCACCCCAGTCCCTCTGTGCCCCCAGCCCAGATCCAGCTTGGAGAGGGTGCCCAGGAAAACGGGAGGGTGTGGGGGCCCTGATCTCAGGGCTCTGGGCAGAGGACGCCCGCCTGTCTCTCGCCTCTTGTCACAAAGAATTAAAATCTATAATAAGAAAATTTAAGAGCTCCCCTATAATTTGGCCCATCAGCTCCATCCCGGCCATTTGCCAACTGCATCGGGGTATTAATCTAGTAGTCTCCCTCTAGTCTCAATGAATCGTGATAAAAATGTCAAACAATTAGATTATATTGGCCAACAGCGCCGGTGTGATTGAGTGGCGAGGCAGGGCGCGTCCCTTGAATCACCCTGACAGAGGAAGCCGGCTGCCCCCTGCCATAAATCCCCACCATCCCCCTCTGCTTTTATAGGGGCCCTGGATCTGAGAAGCATGAGGGTGTGTTATAGGGCTGTCCAGAGGTCAGTGTGGGTCCAGTGAGCAGGGCCATCCCGAGGGAACCCCGCTGCTGGGGGGCCTGGGTGGTGGGGGTGGTCTGTGGGGACCAGAATGATGCTGCGGTGGGGAGCAGGCAGCCCCGGGGGCCAAGACCCCTCTGAGAGTCTGCAGATCCCCACAGGTCACTTCCCCACGGAAATGACTACGCAGAAGTGCTGGCACACGGAGAAGCCGTCCCAGGGTCCAGGCGGAGACCCTCCAGGCCAGCCCAGCGGTCACACGGGAAGAGGTCACAGGGGAGGAGGCCAAGGAGAAGGGCGGCTGAGCCAGCCCCGGGGCCAGTCCCTGCCGGTCCAGCCCCTGGGGCCCCGAGGCCAGGAGGGAGTTTGCAGCAGCCGCTGTTGCCAATGTTTCGCCCGGCCTGCCCTTCCCAGGAACCTCACCGCTGCCTTCTTCTTCTTTTTAAGGGTGAAGACGTATTGAAAATTGATTTCTCTGTTGGAAATAGGATAATTAAACTGGTTGTTTCTATCTTCATCACCGTCATAATAAAATGAGAGGACAGCAGGGTTATGCCTGGCGTGAAGTAATATTGTATGTCTTAATGCAAGGGAGCATTAATTGAATACAAATGGCCTTTCTTTAAGTCGCTGGGTTATATTTCAGAGATATGGGATAATGATGCCAGTTAATCATTTTTACAAGATATAAAATTACTGGCTCCTCCAGGAAGATCATTAAGGAAAACAATTGTTCACAGCAATTGAAAATAGAGTTTTAATTATTTAACACAGAAATTAAACTATTAGACACCAGTGTTGGATGAGGGAACTTAATAGAAATTTATATACAAGCGTCTGTGAACATTTTAATTTTATTAACCCACCTAATTTCTTAATCCAAATCAGCCTGTTTTCACTGTGATTGTGAATTAACTGCTTGGCGAGGAGGGCAGGCCCAGGCGCCCGAGGCCCCAGGTGGACAGGGAGCCCGGGAACCAGACTTGCTTCCCGGGAGGAGCAGGTGAGGGGCAGCTATTGGCCTCCCAGATGAGCAGGGGACCATCCGCTTGGAACCCCGGGTGGGATCCAGGAGCCCAGAGTGCCCATGACGGGAGGTGGGAGCCACAGGCCAGGGTGGACGGAAGCCAGGGTCTCCCACGCTGCGGGCAGCTGGGGCTGGGGAGGGCAAGTGCGAGATGGCTACTGTGTGGAGGGTGACCTTGGTGTGTGCCCGGGTGATGCTATTCTATGGGGATGAAATGAGGAATGAACGTTAATTGTTGGCACGGAGTCCAGAGCTAGGGTGACCCACCTCACAGGTCACCTGGCTGTGACCCTGCGTGGGTACCGGGCAGAGTGGGGCCCTGACCCTGGCTGGCCTGGTTCCAGAGCCCACATTACCTGGGCCGGGCGGCAGGGGCACGGGTGTGCCCAGGGCCCCAAGCACTCTCATCCTGGTCCCCGCCCCATGATGAGGGGACCCCTGGACAGCCTCGACCCAGCCGAGGAGGACCCCCTCCATGCCCGGGGAACCCTTAGTCCTGGGGTATTGGGTCTTCCATGTTGGCAAGCAGCCTGTCTGAGGGTAGGGACGCTTTCAACAAGGATTCTGATTCAAAACTCTTGAAAAGGGAAATCCTTCACCACGTTAAGTGGAAACACACGGAGACTTGATCGCACAGCAGGAGCTCTCAGCGCAGGAACAAGGTAGAGAACCACCAGAAACTCATCAAAACATACACCTTTGGTGGGACTGTGAGTGCTTTTTTTCCTTCAATTTTTTAATTTTCCAAATTTCCTATAATAAAACATATTGTTTAGAAAAACCTCCTTATTTAAAAAATGTGGAAATCACTATTTCAAGACATAAATTAAGAAAACAAGCCGCACTTTTAAAATGTGACTGAGGAGAAGGAGCAGAACGTGTTGGTCTGCAGGTCGCTGCAGGTGAGCAGCCTGGTCACTGCCGGCCTGGGACGGAGGGGCCTGGACGCCGTGCGGACACAGGACTGTGGGCTAAGGCCGCCGCCTCCCCTAACAGTGCGGGTCTTGGAGCGGGGGCGGGTCAGGCCCTCTCGGGGCTGCCCAAGGCCGGGTGCCGCATTCTCCAGGGGAGAGGACAGGGCCCGAGTGACCAGCTCAAGGTCATGGAGTCCGTCCAGAGCTCAGCTTGGACCAGATCAGGGGGCCAGAGTCTCCCTTCCCCACCCCGAACACGAGGTCCCCTGGTATCCAGGAAGTCGGGGGCTGATGTGGGCAGTTGCAGTCATCTCCTGGAGCCTCCCAGCCCTGGTGCCAGGGTGCCCCCCGTCACCGACCTGCGTCCTTCCTGAACTTGCCATCTGGTCACCCCCTGGATGGGCTGTCCACCCCTAGAATTACATTCTGTCTCCTATTATTGCCAATAAATTCCAAGTGATCTCTTTTCTCCTTATAGTTTTTAGGGTTACATAAATTTCACCCATGCAATTTTTTCATGCTTGAATATATTACAGAATGCCACTTCTGTTCTAGAAGCTAATTGATAATGTGATTTGTTATGTTGCTGGGACATAACTCAGAAAGTTATTTTAGAGCCTTTGATACATGGACCAGGCTCCCTGTTTAATATTTCTCACGTGAGTCGACACAGTGTAAGGTAACAGATGTGCTGCACAGATGAAATATTTCCAGAAGCTTTTATTCTTGTTGTTTGGGTGGGTGCCAACATCTTTCTAGAAGAAAGCTCATATTTCCAGCGCTGCTCTGATTTGAATTTATTCCTTGGTCATTAGTTAGCTTTTTTTTTTAAACTGGAACGTGTATATATTTGAAAAAAGGAGAAATCAAACAAAAAAGAGGGGGACTCACTGCCTTTCAAGATTACCAAAGATGAGCTTTTTCTTTACCTTTTCTGTTGAATTAATTATAGATTCACAGGGAGTTGCAGAGACAGTACAGGCTGTGTGCCCTCCCCGCACGCAGCTCCCCGTGGTGACGTTGGAAACAGCCACCAGGCGCTGACGCTGGTGCGGCCCTGGCATGCGCTGCAGACAGTGTTTCCTTCACACCACCTCTTACAGGCATCCCCGTGTGCGTGTGTGCGCATATGTGTGCAGCTCTGTGACATGCTACCCAATGTATAGATTGCTGTCGCTGCCACAATCAAGGTGCAGGACTGATCTGTCACCCCAAGGCTCCCAGTGTCCTCCCGGGCCAGCCTGCACCCCCCCAGGGAGGGGTGAGTGGGGTGTTTTCTAGAATATCCACAGCCCAATGCCACCAGACTCCCACAGCCCTGCAGAAGGTGGGTCTGCCTGCGGAGCAGCAGCACAGGCCCCTCCCCGCTGTAAGGCCCCTCTACCACCATGGGCCCCTTCAGTGCCCCAGGACCTGCCAGGGGGCCAGGGACGCCAGGTCCAGCACGTCCAGGGCCGGCCACTCAGCCAAGAGGTGTTTGGAGGGAGTGGATTTCCCCATCATTTCCTGCTGGGCCCCATTGACACATGGTCCCCACAGTGGGACAAACGTGCCCAGGGTCAGAGGGATCAGCAAGGGGGTCAGAGGAGTGAGCACTGCCCTGGGTGTGGGGGCTTCACAGCCCAGAGTGTGGCAGGGCCTTCCAGGTGGGAGGAGCGCAATCCCTCCCTCTATCGTGTCATGTCCCCCTGTTGGCCTCTCTTCTGACACTGAGGGACATGGGGACAGAGCCTGGAGAGTCCCTCCTCCTGCAGAGCACAGTGGGCAGACCCGCCAGGCTGCACCGTGGAACCAGCCTGCCAAGGCTCAGGTCACACCATGGCAGCTCTGCTCCACGTGTCGTGGTGTGTCAGGTCCCAGACTGAAGACACAGCCCCACCCTGACCCCGTGGTGGCGGGAAGGCACAGGACCCGCTGACACCCAGTGGCGCTTAGGGCTTGGCTCGGCCTGTCCCTCCCTCCCAACTCATTGGCTACAGCCCCATGTGGATGTGGGGAAGGTCCCAGGCTGGGGACAGGGCCATGCAGCCCCTCAGGGACCAGCCTACAACAGACCACGTGCCTCTGCAGGAAGCCGGTGGGAGCAGCGTGTTCAGAAAGATCAAGTGGGAGGACATGTCCCTTCCCTGGGCACTCTGCTCCTGCAGTGGAAAGCCCCCGGGGTGGGCTAGGGCTCATTTCTGGCGTCCTCCTTTGTGCAAGTGTAAGAAGGTAGAGGAGTCCCAGCAGGAGGAGCGGGCAGGAGCCAGAGTCGTCCCACTTCCACACCAAGCGCCTGGGGCACAGACACCACACCGCAGAGGCTCAATTCAGCTGTTTACTGAAGCACCTAGACTGAAACCGAGTTTACGTCCTTACACTGTTTCTTGACAGGAACCAGGGCGGGAGGGAGTGGACGCACTCACTCTGAGCGGGCCGTCCCCTCGGGGATCAGGAGTCTCATCCTCAGGGAAAAGTGTTTGCTGTCAGCCAGAACTGTCTCCAGAGGCCCACCTGCTGCTGAAGCCTTGTGGGATGGACGCGGCTTCCCGATGACTAAGACCACAGGGAGCACACAGAGCAGGGGAGGGTTCTGGTGGTCTCGGCCGCTGTGGGGTTGGCCCCGGATGCATTCCTCACCCCCACCTGCCCCATCGAGCCCCCAGAGATATTCTCCCCCTCCTTGAGGGCCCTGTGGGCACTGGGTGGGAGGAGATCTTGAGGAGGGAGCCACAGAGCAGGCCAGACCCCCGGGAGGACATGGAGGCAGGTGCCGCCCTGTGCGGAACTTGGTGGGGGGGTTGGCCTGGGCAGTGCAGCCCAGCAGGAGGCCCTGGAGGAGGGGTCGGGCTGCGGCCAGGGCTGGAGATCCTGAGGAGGAACGGGGAGGAACGCCCGTAGGTGGGGACGCGGTGGGTCCAGGGCGGTGAAGTGGGAGCAGGGCTGTGGGGAGGCGGGCCCAGGCCACCATCAGCCGATGGCCAGGTGCGGCAGCCCGTAGAGGACCAGGTTGAGGGTGACAGGGAGACGCTCAGAGCGGGGCTGTGGCTGGAGGCACATCAGCTTGTCCTTGGAGGTCCGCGGAGACTCGTCTGAGGGGAGAGCCAGTGGGGGCTGTGAGACGCCAGGCTCACTGGGGCAGGGCGTCCACACAGGGTGGGGAGAGAAGCGGGGGGAGGAGGCGCTCCTGACTCTGCCTCCGGACGCAGCCTGGCGGGTGGACGCTGCTACACGCCCTTTACAGACGAGGACACTGAGGCTGGAGGGGGCCAGCACACAGCCAGGGAGTGACTGCACCAGGACCGAACTCGCCTGACCCCAAGGCCCACTCTCCCCTCCACACCACAGCTTGGCACTGAGCACTAAGAATCCGGAAGATCCCACCAGCTCTGGCTGCCTCTGCCACCAGCCAGCTGCCACCACTGACTGCAGGGAGGGCCTGCACGGGAGCAGGGTTTCCTCCCTTCCCTTCCCACGGACACAACACCAACAACAGAGGCGTGGGGGCTGTGGTCCACCCCTTGTCTACCTGACGGAAAAGGGGTGTGCTGGGCTCCTCACGCCAGCAGAGCCCGGCGGCTTCTCACTCCAGCCCGTTTATTATTTCTATTGGAATGGGCCTGGAATCCCACCTACCTCCTCCTCCTGCCGACACCCGCTGGCTCACTCACTCACTCGTTCACTCAGTCACGCACTCACTCACTCACTCATTCATTTGCTCATTCATTCACTCACTCATGCACTCATGCATTCACTCATTCACTCACGCACTCATTCATTCACTCACTCATTGATTTAACAAGCAGTTACTGTTTGGCAACTACATCCTGGGCACTGTGGACCATGCGATTTTTAAATGTTAAGCTCCCTTTGTGTGGTGTATTTTGGAGATTTTGCGATTTTGAATCATCCTGGGATAAATCTTTCTTAGTTATGGCAGGTTATTCCTTTAATTTTAAATCTATAACCAGGGTTGTATTTAAGTTGTTTTTACACCAGTATCTGTATGTGAAGCTGTTACCACGTGTGGACATCAGGGTCCCACTTGCTCTGAAGGATGAGCTGGTGGCTTCTCTGCTCCCAGAGGCTGTCCCTGGGCTTTTAGAATTTGTGTGATTTGAGCTGTTGTAAAAACTAATGAGCAGTTCTGATGACCGCTGTCCCCCCAGCATCTCTGACGGCAGCTCTCCCTGCAGGCCCTTACGTGTAGGAAGCGTGTGCTAACCTCTGGAGGCTATGCAGAAACAGGGGAAGTGGGGATACCCTGACCCTGCGAGGTGGGGCAGTTTCATTACCGTGGTGAACCATTTCACTGGCTCCCATCGTCTGCAGGAGACGGACGGCTCTCCCGACCGGCCTGCCAACTGTCAACAGATCTAGGGAAGAAACATCCCCTCAGACACCCCGGGAGGCTTCCGGGGAGGCGTGAAGGGCTGCGGGATAGGCCCGAGGTGCCCACGCCCACTCACTTTCCCACAAGACGCTGGCCCGAAGCGCGTTGTCCTGCAAGAGCGTCGGCCACTGGTTCGCCAGGATGCTCCTGACCCCCACCAGACTCAGAAGGATGGCGGTCTTAATGGGCTCCTCCAAGGACAGCTGGAGGGCACTGCAGGGGACCCGGCTCCCTGGGCCAGTGCCAAGGGGCGAGCCCTCCCCTCCCCGTCCACAGCCCAATGGCACCAAGTATTGGAATGTGCACTTGCACTGAAATCTCCTGGAATTCGTGAAAGAATCAAGAATTCCCACACACCCCAAAGCTGAATGCCACCTAACGAGGACAGGCATTCCAGAGTGCTGCCATGTCCCTCTGGACCGCTCCCAGCCACGGGGTGGAGCCGGGAAGGGAGGCCTCCAGCATGGGAGGGAGCCCCCCTCTGCCGACTGGCAGCCCACAGAGGCCTGGGGTGCGTGTGATGGGGTCTGAAGCCAGCGCACCCCCCTGGCTGCCGGTCCTGCTTCTCCTGGCCCAATCCCAGAAGGCCTCAGGTCCAGCTCGGCCTGGGGTCTGCTGCTGGAGCTGTTCCCCTCCTTCCCTCCCCCCTCCCCCCGGGAGTTTGCCAGGGAAGAGTTTGGGGCAGGTCATGGAGTCCTGCTCCCTGTGGGGCTCTGCCCATGGGGTTCAGGAACACCCTACCCCCACACTCCCCAGGGGGCACATCCATTGCTCATCCACCCCCAGGCTATCTGAATCAGCTGCCCAGAGGCCAGGCTGCGGCTCAAGCCAGTGCAGAGGGGACATCAGGCACCTCTTGTTCTCCGAGACCTCCGTCTGCCGCCGCATGCTCTCGTAGGACCGAGTCAGGTCCAGCAGGACCATCATCTGGCACTCTGCAGGACACAGGAGGGGTGGCTCAGCGGCTGTGCGCCAGGGGTAGGGAGGCCAGGCAGGCTGGCGGTGTCACTCAGGGTGCAGGCGGATCACGGAAACCCAGCGCAATCTGCCCGAGGCTCAGACTTGATGTCCACAGGCCCTTTTCCGGGGACCCGCTGGCCGTAGGGGTACACGGGGACATTATTGGCTTCAGGAGCTGTGGACCTTTCACAGCCTCCCTGTGTGACTGCGTCGGGCAACCGGGAGGGGCTGGGAAGCCCACTCTGGGCCTGCCACAGCTCTCCCTGCCCGCAGAGGGGTCTCAGCTCCCAGCATTCCACACGGACGAGGGCCCAGCTGTGGGGCAGGCCCAGGCACACCCAGCCCCGGGGCCCAGGGACATAGGTGCCAGGGTCCACAACGCAATACTTGGGTGTGGGCGTGCAGCGAGCCCCCGGGATGCAGAACCGCTGCCCCACTTCCCGGCGGTGGCCTGCCTGAGGGCAGGCTTTGGGGTGTCCCCCAGGCAGGCAGAACCGGCAGCTGTACGAGGACAGGCCTTGGTGGGAGGAGCGGGGGCCCCCAGGCGATGCTGTCGCCCCCACGTGCTGCCTGGGGAGCTCACGGATTTCTTCCACTTGCCCTCTCATCTGAGACGGCTTGGAGTGAAAGTGTCCAAGAAACCCTGTGCACCCCCCACCCCGGGTAAGGAACCCGCCGAGTGACCTGCGTACGGGGTGCGGGCATCTTTGACGGGTCCCCTGGCAGGGCCCCCTGGCGACTGTGCAGAGCAGCCAGCTGCCCAGGAGGAGGTCAACCCAGGGCAGGCCAGATGGTGTCCTCGGGCGGGGGGGCACCTGGTGGTCTCCTCTACTCTCAGCGAGAGGGAAACCAGGCCCAGCGCAGCCCCCTTAGACCAGAAGGACTGATAAGAGGGGTTGTGATCAGCGCCTTCTGGAAATGCATCCCCAGCCTTCCCAGAGCCTGCAGGCACAGCAAGGAGGCACGACCCCCCGACTCCTGACGCTGGCCATGCCTGCCTGGCCTGGAAATCTGAACTGGGGTCTCTGAGAGACAGAGGGGCACTGAGGCAGGAGGCGTTTCTTCCTAAGGTGGCCCGCCCTCTGAACCCTTTATCAGGCAGATGCTGTGTGACGAAGATGCGGGCCCCGCTCTGTCCCCCTGTGGATTCATCTTGGGCCCACAGGTCCTGGCAGAGAGTCGGGCTTTCCCAGCCCCGCCTCACCTTCTAGGTTCATGGCGGCCAGCCTTTCCACTAACACGTGCGACAGGACGTGCTCCATCCCGTAGAAGAAGAAACCGCTGCAGCCGCCCAGGAGCTGCTCCCACTCGGCCTGGCTGCAGAGGGAAGGGGAGACGGTGTGTGGACAGGCAGACGCCCACAATGCTGCAGCAGGGACCACTCTGTCCTGAGGCCCTCTGGGCTGCGGCTGCAGGCGACACCCTCCCAGAGGCCGTCCTGTGTGGTCCTCACTCCCCCACCCACGCCTGTGCTGAGGCAGAACTAGCACTGCTCTCCCCGTGTCCTCAGTCCTCCGTCCTGCGCTGACGCTCGGGGGCCCTGGACGGCTGCTCCAGGTGGCTCTCCTGAGAGTGGACCTCGTGTCCCTGGAATGAACCTCCGTCTCACTGGGCAGGGGCTCTGGAAAGTGCTAGAAGGGCACTTCCCTGATGGCCAAGCACACTCAGGTCCCCGAGGGCACCCACAGGAGGCTCTTCCTGCCCCCAGAGGCCCGTCGCTGGTGGTCAGGGGCGCAGACCCTGCGCTGGGCTGGCCGGGACCTCATGCGGGGGCATGCTCCTGGGTGCCCAGGTTCTCATCTGAAAGTACGGATGAGGACAATGACACCCTCCTCCAGGCACTGCAAGGACCAAGGAGCCCAGTGTGTGATGAAGAAAAGCTGGACACCAGGAGCCTCTGTGCCAGGGAGGAGGGACAGGACAGCATGGGGGGGTCAGGGCAGGAGGGGGCCTGTGGGAGCGAGAGGGGAGAGAGCGGGAAGGAGAGGAGTGGGACTGAGGACAACAGCCCCCCGGGTGTGGGCACCCCTCCAGCTGGCTCCCTGAAACTGCCCACCGCGGCTCAGCATCCTGAGAACCCAAACACGCACCTTGGGAAGTGTGTGTTTCCCAGGTGTCCCTTCCATTTCGCAGTGAATGTGTCTCGGTATCTTTCCAAAATTTCCCGGGTTACGGAGACAGGAGTCAGCGTTCCTGCGATGAGAACTGAATGTTGACAAAACCCAGGCGCTCTGTCCCACATGTGGAGCGCTGAGGGGCTGCGGGCGGGGCCTGTGCCCTGGTGCCCTTGGGTGGCACCTGGACCTGGACCTGGACCTGGACCTGGACCTCTCGCAGGGCACAGGGCCCGGCGGAGTCCACATTTACTGCTTGTGGAAATGTGAGTGCTCCTCCCCTCCTCATGGAGAGATTTTAGAAATCAATTCAGCAAATGGAAAACCCAAGGAATTAAACCCTCAGAGCCGCTGGGCGGCAGCCATTCCCGCTGTGCCCAAGCAGGGGTGCCAGGAGCCACTTCAGGTTTGTTCCTCACACCACGGTCATCCTGACTTGGCTGTGGTCGTGAGAGGAGGGCCTCAAAGCACATGTGCATCCCGGGCAGCGTGACCCCAACCCCCCTGTGGCCTTTGTAACAGGAGGCAGCTGAGGGCAGAGGCCGAGCACAGGACGTGGGAGCAGAGACCAGGGCAGGGCAGAGGCTGAGGCCACAGCACTCAGACCACGTTGTTCCGTGGCAGAGCCGAGGCCACGCCCTGACGCCGTGGGTGGTGTGGGTGCATGTGCTATGTGAGTGTCTGTTGAGGAGCCCTTGGGACATGCTCACCTATGCCCTGGGCCTCCTCGTAGGGGTCCACGATGACTGGGCCTTGGTTAAGGAGAAATAGGACCACAAACTCGGGTGTCTCCGGCGGCAGCGCATCAAAGGATACACGTGAAGTTGTCTGAGTCGACTACGAGGCAGTCAGGGGGGATGAGCCGGGGCATGCTGCCCTATAACAGACAGGGGTCCTTGGATGTGTCCCGGGAGGCAGGCTGGCCTCACTCCGGCCAGGCAGGGGCCAAGCCTCAGGCCGAGAGCTACCTGTGGGACCCTAGGCTCCCCAGGCCCTCAGCCCATGGCCAGCGGCCCTGTCCCGCCTACCTTCCCGCCCTTCTTTCCTGGACTTCTCTTCTTCAGCTCTTTGCCTCTGCCTTCCTTCTTTTTCACGTTCCCTTCTGTTGAGGACAACAAAAAGAAGTGGTGATGTTCTGGAACTAGATAGAAGTGGTGGTACACAACATTGTGAATGCACTAAATGCCACTCAACTGTTCACTTTAAAATGGTTAATTTTATATTGTGTGAATTTCACCTCAATAAAAAAACAAGAAGTAGTGAGAACAATTGATTTTAATTTTTGTAAGTCGAAATGGCAGTACTTTCACAAATATAAAGACTCACAAGGCTGGGAGAGGCGTGGGCCAGAGACCTCAAGAAAGGAACCGTCTCCAGAGGCTCCCAGGCCCCACCGGCTGACCATTCGCACAGCACGTTGAGCACCCGCCAGGGTGCCTGCCCAGGCGGCCTCCCCACAGGGCCAGGCCCTGCTAGTTCCCCTGCCTCCTGCACGAGGGTTTACAACCCCCTTGCTACACTGCACTGTTCTGGGGGCTCGTAGGTTCTTCTGGAAGTTCTGGGAGGAACCAAGTCTCTTCCTCTCTTTCTGCCCTCGCGTCCTTCCTTTCTGTCTGCGCTGGAAGTATGACATGAGGCTCTCCGCCAGGTCCTCACTTCTTTTTCAAACAACCAATTTTTGTCTTTGTGTCTATTTTGTTGACGCCTGCTGATGTGTTTATTGCAGCCTTCCTCTCCTTTCTTTGGGGTTTTTGCTGTTCTTGCTCTAACTTCTTAAATTCGATGCTTAGCTTACAAAGGGACACCACTTCTCCTTTCCTCACATAAACACTTAGAGCTACCAGGTCCTTCTGGGCCCTGCTGCCCAGACACATCCTGCTAGTCTTTGACACCCCACGACCGCTGCTTCTGAGTCCACGCAGCGTTTACGAGTGTGTCTTTTAATTTCTAGGTGTGCAGGGATAGCGGTGGTTTCTAACTCATTCATTCTGTGGACTCAGCCAATTTCCATGGTTGTTCCACGTGTACCTGAGAGAATGTCTCTAATGTCCAGACACGGAGTTCCCTCTGCCCCTTCAACCAAGGCTGCCGTTGTGTTGTCCCAATCCTCTCTTTTTCCCTCTCTTTGGTTGCGTGCCCGTCAGTGATGAGGCTGGAACCTCCCCCGACGGGGACAGACCACCAGCCATGCCGGGGTCGTTACTTGTGCTTCACCTGTTTCGAGGCTACTCTGCCTTCCTGATGAAGTGACCGCTGTCCTGCTGTGACGGCCTGTCCCCAGCAGGGCTGTGGCTGCAAGGTCCTTCCAGCCGACAGGGACACAGCCGCCCTTCTGCTCACTCTGCTGCCCACTCTTTCCAGCCTGCGGCTTCCTGAGGCGGCATCCTCTTGGTTCAGGTGCGTCTCCGCAGCAGTCCCTGACAGACGTCCCCGCCTGCTGTCCCGTAGGGGGCAGTGTGGCCTGTTCCCCCTCTCTGGTCAACGATCTACATGGACTAATTTCCAGCCGGCTGTTCTGACGTCTTGTCTTGCTCCGTGTGTGCTGCTCCATCCTCGGCGCCTTCTAACTGGACTGAGGCACCGGGTTCATTTGTTTTTCTTATTCATTTTCCTTCTTCACTGGTTGGAATTTATACAGCAATTCTCCCTTTGGGGGTCATCTTACCGTGGACCTTTAACACCCAAGTAGCATCCCCCCAGTGTGAACAGTCCAGGGCTCTGAGAACACTTCACTGTGGGGGCTGCAGGATCCTTTCTGTGACCACTTGTAATACATTTAAAAAGACTTGACTCACGTTTGCCAGAACTTGTTCAGTTGTGGTGAGAGTCTAGTTTCTTGTGGCTGCTGTAACAAATAACAACAAATGTACGGGCTTAAAACAATACAAATTTATTATCTGATGGTTCTGGAGGTCAGAAGTCAAAAGGGGATCCCCTGGACAAAACCCAGGTGTGGGCGGGGCTGGTTCCTCCCGGAGGCCCCCGGGGGGATCGGTTCCAGCTTCCAGAGGCGCCCGAGTTCCTGGGCCCGTGGCCCCTCCCTCCATCTCCACAGCCAGCAGCGTTGCCCGTGTTCGTCTCTCTGCCCCCTGCCTCCCCATTATGAGGACCCTTGTGATGACACCACAGCACCCGCAGAATCCAGAACCACCTCCCCATCTCAGGGTCCATCACTGAGTCACGTGTGCACAGTGTCTCTTACAATGTCAGGTCACGTACTCAAAGGTTCCGTGATCGGGATGTGGTCGTCTTTGGGGACTGTTACTCTGCCGACCCCACCGCACGTTCTAGACCCTCCCACCGCACCACGACAATGCTGGTGATGCAGGGCAGTGGGACAGGAGGCCGTTTCCAGAAATGGTGTGCGGACAGTTGGGACTCACACGGAAGAGGAAACTCAGACTTCACACCACACACAAAAATTAACTTCACAGGGAGGGCAGATAGAAATGTGAAAGGCAAAAAAACAAAAAAAACTGTATGAATAGCTTTACGATCTTGAGGTGAGAAAAGACTTAAAAAAAAAAAGAACCCAGGGGCCGGCCTGGTGGCACAAGCGGTTAAGTGTGCTTGCTCCACTTCGGTGGCCCGGGGTTCACAGGTTCGGATCCCGGGTGTGCACCAACGCACCACTTGTCAGGCCATGCTGTGGCGGCGTCCCATATAAAGTGGAGGAAGATCGGCATGGATGTTAGCCCAGGGCCAGTCTTCCTCAGCAAAAAGAGGAGGATTGGCAGATGTTAGCTCAGGGCTGATCTTCCTCACCAAAAAAAAAAAAAGACCCCCAAAGCACCAGCTACTAAAAAAGATTGTCACATTGGACTATATTAAAATGTTTTCTTCATCAAAAGACACCATTTAAGAGAATAAAAAGACAAGCTACAGGGTGTGGAGGAGTTTTCTGTAGTTCATAGAAATGATAAGAAAATTTACATCCCAATACATCAAGAAAACCCTACAAACCTAAAGAACAAAATCCAGATAACCCAACAGATAAGCTGGCAGAAGACGAGAACAGCTTCTTCACAGAGGAGGACTTCCCAACAGCTGATGAGAAGTGGAAGGACTCTGTCTCACCAGCAGGGGCAGGGACTCGTGCCCGAGGCGCCACCCTGACCCCACGCGGCCACACCCCCATGCGCACCCGGGGAAGCAGGCTCACGTGCCCCGAGAGGCTTCTAGAAGGGCCATGGTGTTTGCCACCCTTCATTTTCCACCCCTCATCGTCTTTTCATTTCACCTGGCTTTCCGTGAGGAGGCGCATCTTGGATCGCGCATTCTCATTCATGTGGAGGAGCTCTGCCCTCTAACTGGGGTGTCGAGACCACTGGCAGAGAACGTGATCAAGGGTGTGGCTGGATTGAAATCTACTGTCTTCCCATTTGATTTCCGTTTGTCCCTCTGTTCTTTGTTCCATTTTCCCTCTTTTTCTGCCTTCTCTGGGTTAATCAGCATTTGTTTGTTTGTTTGTTTTTTGTGAGGAGGATCAGCCCTGAGCTAACATTCAATGCCAATCCACCTCTTTTTGCTGAGGAAGACTGGCCCTGTGTTAACATCCATGCCCATCTTCCTCCACTTTATATGAGACGTCGCCACAGCATGGCCTGACAAGCGGTGCGTCGGTGCGCAGCGGGGATCCAAACTCTGGCGGCCAGCAGAGGAGCGTGGGCACTTAACCACTACGCCAGGGGCCCTTGCGTTAACCGGCATTTTTTACGATCCCATTCTGTCTCCTTCCTTGGTGTATTAGCTATAACTCTTTGTTTTGTTTTTGGTGGTGGCATTAGATCACACCTTCAGTTCATCACAGCCGACCTTCATGCACTGTCCCAACACATCATGTACAGTAATGACAACAGCACAGCATCCTTTACGTCCTGTGGAACTGAGGACGAAGGAGTTACAATTTCCCTAGATTAGGGTGAAACCACGCCTGTACCTGAGGTTCACATGGGAAACAAAGTAACCAAAATTTCTGAGCTCGCCTTGCAGAACAGCAGGAGCACTGCTGATAAGAGAGCAGCTTGCTCACAACCTGACTAAGCATCGCGCAAATGTCACAGACTAAAAACTCACCGCATGCAGCACATAGAACTCCCCCGAATTTGCACACATGGGCCAGGAAGGAATACGAAAGACAGTTGCGCCTGCGCCGAGGACTCAGAACTTCAGCCCCAAGGCCACATGCTCCCCCTCCCCCACCTAAAACCCCAGATAAAAACCCCTGCTGGTAGCTTTTCAGGGAGCTCAGCATTATATCGCTTTGCAGTAGAATTCCTACTTTCTTCCCCTGCACCCGCGTCAGATGCGCTTGCTTCGCAACAGGTGGGCGAACCCACCTCAGGTTCACTGACACTGCCTCTCAGCCTTGTCCTGTCCCGCCTCACATTTCACATTTATATGTTATAAAGCCCCACTACACGTTGTTACCATTTTTTTTGCTCTAAACTGCCCAAATCTTTTAAAGAGATTTTAAAAATAAGAAAAAAGTTTTAAATATTTACCCACATATTCCCCATTTCTGGTGGTGTTTATTTCCTTGTGAAGATGCATATTTCTGTTTTTTTCCTGCCTGAAGAACATTTTCTAGCATTTCTTGTAGTGCAGGCAGGCCTGCTGGTGAAGAATTCTTTCAGCTTTTCTGTTTCTGACAAAGTCTTTATTTTACTGTATTTTTAAAAGTTATTTTCAAAAATATTTAGATTGGCAGATTTTCTTCTCTAATAATGTAGATGCTGTCCACTGACTGCTTGCACTGTTTTTGTTGAGAAGTCCGTTGTCACTCTTGTATTTCTTTCTTGATCCACAATGTGTCTTTTTTCTTCGGCTGCTTTTAAAATACGCTGTCACTCATTGATAAACCAATAAATCATTGATTGGTTTTAATCAATCTGACTATGATGTGTCCTGGTATAGTTTTCTTTTTGTTTCTTGTGTTTGGGGTTCATTGAAACTCTTGGATCTGTGGGATTACAGTTTTCATCAAATTTGGAAAAAAAATTGGCCTTTATTAATGCAAATATCCCCCCTCCTTGAGGATTGTAATTACAAGTATATTAGGCTGGATGGAAATTAATAACAGAAGCTCGAACTAAACTGAGTCACAAGGCCTGCAGAGGGAGCTCTCACCCCATCACATGGTCAACCTCACCAAACAGGAAGACAGCACACCAGCATCTCAGACAGGAAGTACAACTACTGACTACGGAGGGCAGATTTCTGTTCCCACCCAGCAACAGCTCAGCCAATCAGAAACACCGCACCTCAGCCAATGAGAAACGCCACAGCTCAGCCAATGAGAAACGCTGTAGCTCAGCCAATGAAGAGCCGTTGCCGCCCTGAACTGTCACTCTCCCCCAATGGGCTTTCCTTTAGAACAGCCCCGCCCTCTCCCCCTCCTTCTCTATAAAAGCAGCTCCCTTCTTTGTTCTCTGGGTTTGCCTATGGTTCTCCATAGCATGCACGGCCTGAACTGTAATTCTTTTGGCTACTCCTGAACAAACTCATTTTGAGATAAAATAACAGAAAATTCGCTTTTTAAGTTGACAGCTGCTTGAACTTGTCCAACAGCTCACTGATGCTCTGTTCATTGGTTTCAGTCGTTTCCTATGGCTATTTCTTCAGGTTCACTGATCTTTCTTCTGGCGTGTCTAATTGCTGTTCATGCTAACATGTATCTTCCATCTCAGACAACGTCTTTTCATCACTAAAGTTCCGTTTGGGTCTTTGTATCTTCCACGTCTCTGCTCAACATGCTCAGTCCTTCCTCTCCCTCCATGGACACATGGAATATAGTTATAGGAAGTGTTTCAATGGTCTGTTCACTAATTCTGCACCTGCATCATTTCTGGGTCTGTTTCTGTGGATTGGCTTTGCTCTTCACTATGGGTCATAGTTTCCTGCTTCTTTGCAGGCCTGGTAATTTCTGACTGAACGTCAGGTCAGACATTTGTTGGGTGCTGGATATTTTTTATTCCTATACATGTTCTTGAGCTTTGTTTTGGGATGCAGCTACTCGGAAATAGCTTGATCCATTTGAGGCTTGATTTAAGTTCTGTCAGGTGGGCCTAGAGCAGGTGTCCCTCGTGCAGAGGCAACACCTCTGGTCCTGTACTAACACCTGCGAATTATAAGATTTTTCATTCTGGCTAGTGGAAACCTGAGCCGTTCCCAGCCCTGAACGAGCTCTGGGGACCGTCCTCTGCCCCTTGGGGGGGTTCTTTCCCTGACCTTGCAGTTCCCTCACACCGCACTGGCCAGTTCTCAGCTGAAGACCTGAGGGGTCCTCTGCGATCTGTGCAGCTCTCTCCTCCCAGTATCCGCCCTGCAAACTCCAGCCACCGTGGGTCCCCAGCTCCATCTCCTCCACTCAGGGAGACTGCCAGGCTCTGCCTGGGTCCCTCCCTCCCCTGTGCTGTGGCCTGCAGACTCTCTCCACGCAGAAAGCTGGGCTCATCTGCTGGTTTCCCCTCTCGGGGATCGCTGCCCCACACTGCCTGGTCTCCAAAGTCTGAAAACCGTTGTTTCATATATTTTTTCTGGTTTTTTAGTTGTTTCAGTTGGACGGGCAAATTTGGTCCTTGTTACTTCATCTTGGATGGAAGCACAAGTCCAATCTATTTATATTTTATTTAATTTGATATTTAGTGAAGTGCAACATATATGCAGAAAACTGCACAGAGCACATGTGTGCAGCTTGGAGAACTGTCACGAACTGGGCACATCTGTGTACCCAGTACCCGTGCCCCACCCCTAAGGCCCACGTCAGGTCCTCCGGCCTCTCCTTCACTGCTTCTCACCACTCATAAAGGACTCGTTGTGTAATGGTTGTTCACCGCCCTTCCCCTCCTCTGAAACAGAAGTTGGTGACGGCAAGAACAATGCCTGATTTCTTCTTCAGTGTATGTTTAGCACCTAACAGAACCCTTGGCACATAGGAGGTATTCTAATAAATACCTTTGAAAATGAGTGCCTAGAAAAATGTTGCAACATTTGATAATTATTTTTTGACAGGACTTAACATTCTCTTATCATAAAAGTAATTTAAATAGTTCCACCCTAAAAGTCAATATTAGTGTGGCCAAGGGTAGCTCTTACCTGTCTCCTCTTCCTGGAGGCGATTGCATAGCATTTGGAGAGAAAATTCTCGTGACACAGAGGAGACCATCCCTTCATTGAGCACAGAGAGACCTTCCAGCGGCAGCTCCAGAAGATCCCTGTCCACAATGAGGACGATGTCTGCAGCCTCGGGCTGAACTGTGGGAGGGAGGGCGCCAGCTGCAACGGAGAAACCCACAGCGGGGAGCCTGAGGGGCTGTGTCATTGCTGAGGCCGTCTGGCTGGCCATGGGAAGAAATCTGACCTGAGCACAGCTTGCAGAGAGGCGGGGCCCCAGGACATGCCGGGGCCATCTGGGGGAGAGACACTGGTTTCAGTGGGGCAGCCATCTCACATCTCAGACCTGGACTCGTTGGGTCCTCTGTGGTTCTGAGGACCTGCCCCCAGCAGCCAACGCCCGAGGCAGGTCCTGGAACACCATGGCTCCTTCTAACCAGGGAGCCCTCTTTCAAAGGATGAGGATTTGCGCCAACCCCAGTCCCTGAGGACACTCCAGAGAGGGGTCATGGCCGCTGGTGGCAGCTCCTTTAAAGGACGCTTCTCCAGGTGACCCCTGAGCCCTCGGAGCCACCGGTCCTGCCTGGCTTACTAGAGGAAACCTGCTCCTTTGACAGGCACAGCGGTCCTGAGGGGTGAGGCCACTGGACATTGTAATTCACAAAGTAACACGGGTTTACTAAACACCACACAAGGGCCTTTCCTGTCTTGATCTCGGGAATTTTTATTGCAGAATCTCAGTTCGCAAACGTGGCCTCAGGTGGTCAGACTCTGGCCTCTCAACTGGAGGGCAACACATGACTTGTTTTCCCAACAGCCGCACACACTTCAAAACCCTTCACCGACAGCGCTCTGCGCGCTGGCTCTGAGCATCCGCCTCTTGGGCGCTGTGGGAGGAGGGTGCCACCTGGAGCTTCCAGAAATCGAAGTGCTTTTTGGCAAAGTAACCGCCCCTTTTCCCTTCTGCTCAATAATCCTTTGTGGGAGATAGAAAAGTAGACAAATGAAAATGCCTTTTTAAAATGAGCAATTTATAAACTCCTAGGCTCCAGGAGAGATTAAACCCTTGCAGACACTTGAGGCTCCTTTCCAGTCGTGGGGTTTGGGTGATGTTAGCACATTTCAAACATTTTTAAGCCCATCAAGTGAGAAACAAGGGCATCTGTCCTGAGGGTGCAGAGACAACCATGAAGCCACAGGGAGCTCAGGCCTGCGGCTGTCCCCAGTGTACGCCGACCTTCTCCCAGGGTTGGGCTAAAACGGGAGCATTTCACCTTTTATTCATGGAATCAGCAGCACTGACCGGAAGGCCCACTTTGCCCTCCGGTCATCCGGGACACGCACACTCCGGATGGCGATGCCAACTGGTGTTGTGCTAGGATCGCATGTCGTTACTGCTACTAGTACGCACACGGGGGCTGCCGGCCCCCTGAGGAAGGGCGGGTCTGCTGGGCTAGGTGGTGCTGTTGGCGGGGGTTGCACAAAGCCCCCCCGAGGGTGCTGGTCAATGGCTGTGCACACAACCTCTGGGGGCCTCCCCGTCCACCTGTGGGTGCTCAGCACCCTGGGAGACCCTCAGAGGGAGGCTCTCCATGCAGGGCCCGCTGGGCCATTGCAGAAAGCTTGTTTCTC
The DNA here is from genome assembly GCF_057802395.1 of Ceratotherium simum simum. Lineage (NCBI taxonomy): Eukaryota > Metazoa > Chordata > Mammalia > Perissodactyla > Rhinocerotidae > Ceratotherium > Ceratotherium simum. The sequence goes on from NC_141905.1 coordinate 90,151,949, forward strand.
TGCAGAGAATCCCAGCCTAACTTCTCCAGCAACAAGCCCTCTGCTCCTGAGGTCAGATGCCTGAGGCCTTCACAGCCTCCTCGGGCGCTGCTCACCCTGGGGCAGGGATGGCTTCCTTTCTTTGTCTTTGCTCTTCAATCTCCCCAGATCTGCGACGATTGTGGGGACCTGTGTTCTAAAAGTCAAAGGCATATATTCAGGTTCTACAAATACATGAAAATCGCACACACTGATTTGTGAAGAGCGTGTCTCTGGACTGTTTCACTGTAAGGCCAGGCCCGCCACTCTCCATGGCTCACTTTCAGGGCCAGTCTCACTGCGATGGGGGCCTGGGATAACTGCGCACAGACGTGAGCACGCAGGTTCAGGACGGTCCCCGACCTACTGCAAATCCAGAGAGCGCCGTGTGCCAGTTCCCTCCGCCTTCTTTCCCACCAAAATTAAGTCTAAGGGCCCTGAACCCTCAGCTGTGCTCTCCTCTCCCACTCACACCCGGGCCAGAGGCTCAGAGGGCAGAGGGGACGTGAGCAGGGGGCGCTCCCCCAGAAAAGGTCTTAAGCGGAACCAGGACTTCTTCCCAAGGACAGATGGATGGAGTCGGGCATCCTGGGTTTGAAGGGGCCTTTGCACGGCTCCCATTTCAGTGGAACACAGTCCGAATCGGCACACAGAGAAGCTCACTGAGCACACAGTGTCATAATATCAGAGACATGCATCTCCACGTATGGACACTATCAGGAAAACAGCTCTGACTTTCCACCCGTCCCACATCCAGTCACTCAGCTTGCACCAGAAAGTTCTGGGGTCAGAGCTGGCCTTCAGGCTGAGCCCCCCACCCGTCTGCCCTCGCCCCCGGGCATCACATTCCTGAGTGCCCCCTGCACTTGTGGGGACTTGTGGTGATGGAGAGGCCCCGGGACCTCCCATCTGTTCGGAGGAGAGGCCAAATTGTGCCGCCCCCCCCAGGGCTCCGGCAACCTGGCTAGTGCCTCCTCTTGCCCTCCTGGCCGCCCTCAGCGTAGGGAGTGGCTCAGGCCCTTAAACACCTCAGGGAGTAACCCATCGACAGGCACCTGGCTTCAGGGCAGCTGAGCAGTGAGAGCAGCGGTCTCAGGTACTCCTCCATGGTCTCCAGGACATCACTGAGTCTCTGCAGAAGGCACCCCTCCCTTTCTGCTTCCTGTCTCAACCCAGACAACAGCCCAGGATTAGCAGGTGTCTGAGGGACCTCGTACAGTGCCCGCATGGTCGGAGCAAAGAGGAGGTTAGACCCCACTGGGTGGGGGCCCCGACAGGAGAGGCCTAGCTCCTGCCCTTCTGGACACAGCCTGGTGGCCAGGGGCCCAGCTCAGCAACACAGGAGGGCTCCTTGCTCCTGCCCGCCTGCCCCTTGTACCTGCCCGCCTGTCTTGGGCACTGGGGTCCCAGGGCCCCCTGCAGACAGTGCTCCCTGCCAGTTCACCTGCCCACTCCTCGGAGAGGCCACCCTGGCACCCCAGCCCCACCGGGTTCCTCTGCTCTCATCACAGAGGCGTCTGCATCAGACTTGGCTCAAGGATTCAAACAGGACTTGGCCCCCAGGCTGGGTGTCCGGCCGTGCCTGGGTCTGGATGGCCAGTGACCCTCACCCGCCTGGGCAGTGGTCCTGGCCCAGACCTCCCCACCCTGCCTCACTACAGCCGGGCTGGGGTCTCTGTCCCTCCGTGGGGTGGGGGCAGCCCTGGCAGCTGGGCTCGGGCCTCACCAAGCCTGGGCTCAGGGCCACGTCCTCACTGTACACTTCGGCCTGGGCCTGTTCCCGGAACTGCTGGGCGCTGGCCAATAGGCAGGAGAAGGTGGCCGGGCTCACGGCCACCCGAGCCACCTTGCAGGAGCCTGCAGAGACAGACACCGCCGCTGTCCCAGTACCCGGCCTCGGAGACCTGCCCTTCAGGGCCGAGAGGACAGCAGGTGGGAATATACGTGAACACTCAGAATTACGAGAGGAACAAATTGCGGGCAAAGGGCTTCTCCACGCAGGCGCCTGCCTGGCGTCCGTTTCCCCAGGAGGAAGGCTGAGTGGCCAGGAGGCTCTTCTTCAGCCCCACGTGGAGTCACCGAGATGTAATCACCACCAGGACCCTGCAGCCAGCACCAGGGAGGAAGCTGCCCCCTCAGGGCAGGAGGATGGGCCGGGAGAGGCTGGCTTCCAGGAAAGGCCAGGAAGGAAGGGAAAACAGAAACCACGTGGTGTTTGAAAGGCGCCAAGGCCGCGCTGCAGACACTTTGAGGGGCGTCAGCTGGGGGACGCACGGCCAGTCCTCCCGGACCCCAGGGGCCCTGCCCTGAGACAGAGCTCGTGGTCGCTCACGGCTTTCACAAGTGTGGACTCGCGCTCAGGGTGCGTGGAAACAGCCTGAGGGATCGCCAGGAAACAGCAGGCAGATGTCTCGACTGCTTCTAGAGCCTTCCGTAGTTTAAAATGAAATGGCGAGTGGGATTAAGCGCCTCAGGCGTAAGGAAGGAAGTGGGAGTGTCGCACTGGAGACGAGGAACTTGAAGGAGAGATAGATGGGTTCATCCCCAGGATTACAGGCTTTCCCAGAGCAGCCTGGACCGAGGGCGGCTGGACTGGGTGTGAGTGTCACTGCGCTGGGCGGCTGGGGGCTGAGACGCAGGGGGCCAGGCTTTGCAGCTGCTGCCCGACCCCAGGAAACACACGCCTCTGCCTTGTCTCCTCATCTGTCATGGGCTCGACAAGTCCCCCCTCGGGGAGATGGCGTGGGGGCAGAGGGCTGGGGTCGCCACGCCTGGAGAGGGACCTTGTCTCTCTCAGTCACTGGTGCCCCAGCTCCGAGGACAGAACTCACCCCCCACTTGGAGCACCTTCCCTTTGGCTGCAGGGATGACCTTGGGTCTCTCATAGGCAGCGCCGTACAGATGGGTCCTGTGGGGAGGATGCAGGGTGGGGTCAAAGCCCAGCTCTTGGGGTCCCAAAGGAGCCCCAAGACGCCAATTCTGTGAGCCACATGCACCCCTGACAGGACCCCCCTCCCCTCGAGCTCCTTGGCCAAGTCCAGACACAGAATAAAAACAGGCCCATCTGGGCACAGCCATCCACCGTAAACTGACCACAGCGCTGCAGAAGGCGGGCCAGCCACCCTCCCTCCAGGTGTGCGGGAAGTTCTGCCCACGTGAGCGGGGACCTTCAGACCAGACGCACAGGGCCCGTGCTGGGGTCAGGGTGGCACCGTGCCCCCAGGCATACTAGCCTGGCCATCATCACAGTAGTTCTCCCCAGACCCCTCCCAGAGGGACGCCCACCCACCCCACCTCAGCTGGGAGCCCCTGCTGGCCCGTCTGTCCAGCACGCTTCCCGGGCCAGCCGGGGCATCTGGCGCACCCACGGCATGCCCGCAGGCGCGGCAGCCCCGGTGCTGTGTCCGCACCGTGAGGCTAGGCTTCCTAGCAGGATGGGCAACAGGCACGAGAGCAGGAATAAGAAGGCCTCACCTGTCTCGTGAGTGGTGCAGAAGGAGGATCCGAACAGCAGGAGGAATTTCGTTCAAGAGGTTAAAGTGTTGCTCAGTGACGCAGAGATTTTGCCAAGCCTGTGAGTGAGAACCACGAGTCAACAAAGGCTGGTAGGAGGCAGTGATGGTCACTGCACCGCGGTCATCGCTTCTCAGGAGATGTCAGAGCAGAGGGTTTTGTGCAGCCCTGGGCGTAGGGGGCGGGACCCCTGCAGGACTCGTGGCCACCACAAGGGGGCAGCAGACGCAGGCGGAATCCGCTGGCTATCCATTAACATTTCCTCTTTTCTACTGGCAGAGTCAGAAACCCCACACAGCGCAAATGCACCAAGAACACAACGAGTGGAAACTCCAGCACCTCCTCCAAACAGTCTTCTCCCTCCATCCTCCTCCCTGTCTCCTCCACACTGCACACGTGCACATGCACACGTGCGCAGACGCACACAGCCGCGTCCCCTCTCTTCCTGGGCCTGCAGGCGGTCTGCCCTGGGCTGTGGTCAGGCTGCGGCTCAGCGCGCTCCCCGCTGTGCTCCCTTCTCTCCTGTGGCCCGTGCCCTGACAGGTTCTAAAGACTGTCAGGCTCTGTGTACCGTTCAGGCTCCTCACTCTCTGCAGCAGGTGGCCGGTGGGAGGGCCCGAGGGTTCCGGCCGCCTGCTCTCCCTGCAGGGCAGCCCCCACTAGATGAACTGCGACTGCTCAGAAGCACATCTTCCCACGTTCTGACGAAATGAGCTTCCTCAGGTTTGCAAAAGCTGGCCAGTGTCCAGACTCAGCCCACCAGGGTGACTTAGAACGCTTGTCTGAGCAGAGACGACAGACAGAAAGCGGTAACTGTACATGGAAAGCTGCATGGACTTCCACAGCGGGCCACACCCACGTGCCCAGAGGAGGAGACCCCACAGGGAACCAGGACAGACTTCCAATAGCTCAGGCTGGCTTCTTCATCCCACACCGGGTGGTAAGGTCCATCCAGGCTGGTGCCCGTGGAGGCTGGAGGAGGAGAGTGCCTCCTCCTCCTCTTCGCTGCAGAGGATTCCGTCTTGTGAACGCACCACGACTTCTTCATCCTTCTGCGGCCAGTGGCATCTGGGTAGTCGCCCTTTCTGGCTACCATGAATGTTGCTGTGATGGACACTGGAGCGCATGTTCTCTGGGGACCACAGGGAAGTGTCTCTGCTGGGCACAGGCTGCCGGTGGAGCTGCTGGGTAGAACATGCACATGCCCGGTGGCTCCCAGGGGGCTGTTGTACCCCCACCCCACCCTGCCCTGCCCCCACCAGTGTGCCAGAGTTCCAGTGGCCTTCTCGGGGCCACTCAGGGATCTCCACCTGTGTCCTTTGGCCATTCTGGTGCGGTCTCGTAGTATCTGAATGTGGGTTATGTTTGCATTTCCCTGACGACTAGTGAACTTGGGCGTCATTAACAAGGTTTCTTGGCCATTTGGGTATCTTTGGTGAAACTCCAGTCTTGGGATTTTTCTGTTGGAGTGTCTGTCTCTACTGAAAGGGAACAGGTGCTCTCTGCACACGGGATGCGAGCCTTTGTCAGGTACGTTTGGTGAGCGTCTCCTCTGTGGCTGCCTGTTGACTCCCAGTGCTGTCTTTTTGATGAACAGAAGTTCTTAATTTCAGTGCCAGCCAATCTGACATTTTTTCCCTTTTGTGGTGAGTGCCAGTTGTCTCCTGTTTAATGAATTTTTACCTACTCCAAAAGTATGGAGAAGTTTTCCTCTAAAACCTGGACACCTGTGCCTTCCTCAGGTAGATCTGCAGCCCACCTGGAACCACACCGTTGGTGGAGGCACACCCCCACATCCCTTCTTCCTTCAGGGTCACCCACGACATACATCGGGCAGTGTGTGAGGACAGGTCTGTTCCTGGACTTTTTCTCCTGCCTCACTGGTGGTCTTCTCTATGTGCATGTCAACCTCACACTGTCTTAACTTCTACACCTTTAAGTGGGTCCTGACATCCTGTACAGTAAGTTGGCATTTCCATGAAAATTTTAGAATTGAATTAACAGTTCTTAAAAAAATATAAGCCTGCTGTGAATCTGACTTGTTTTGTGTTGGATCTATAGATTAATGGCCCATAGGGGGTCTTCCTGGTTTAACTTGGCATTTAGGCTCACAAGGCCCCTGGGGGCATAAGGGGAGGAACCACAGTGGCCAGCAGGGCGGTGCCGGGCACCCCCCTCTCTGGGAGCGGTCCCTACAGTGGTCCCCCAACCATTCCTGGGGAATCCTCTAACCCCGGAGACAGATCAGGTGCGAGGGAAGAGCTCCATGGGGGCAGGTGCGGGAGCTGGCGTGGCTCCTGGGGTCCCCACAAGAGACACACTCCGTGACAAGGTGTTTTCGGCACGTTATTGATCATGAGTCCCTTTTACAGAACACAATGGTGACCAGGACCCCGGGGAACAGAGCTAGAAAGTTATGGCAGGATATCTGTTTAAGTCTGGCCTGGGGGGAGCTGCCGTCTAACCACTTGAAGCCTTCCACCCCGCAAAGGCGGGTTCCCTCTCTGTGCGGCTCTCCTTGAATTTCTCTTCAGAAGGTTTGCAGTTTTCAGGGTAGAGGTCATATATGTCTTTTGTCAGATTTTCCCGAGGTATTTGATTATTTTTGATGCTACTGAAAACGTTATCATCGAGACACTTCTGTGGTCCACTTGTTTGTAACCGGCACGCAGAAACACAGCTAATGCTGGTCTATCAACCTGAGAGCCTTCAGCAGGACCTGCCAACTCCGCACGTTAATTCTCACACTAACCTGGAGGCTCTTCATGACTTCCCAGGTACAGTCACGTTGACTGTGAATAACCAGTTTTAAGTTTTCTTTTTCAATCTTCTGCCTTTTTCCAGTGTTATGTACTAAACTAAGGAGGAGTGGTGACGGTGAGCTTTCTGCGTCATTTCCTCTGTTGGAGAACATTGTCCAGCATTTTACCGTTGAGTCTGAAGTCTGCTACAGAGTTTTACAGACATTCTTTATCAAATTAAGGAAATTATCTCCTATATTAATTTTTTGAAATCATGAACTGAATTTTGATAAATGCTTTTCCTACATCTCCTTGTCCTTCTGTTAATATGGTGAATTACACTGAATGATTTTTTAATATTAAACCACATGGGGTGCAGCCACGTGACCCTGGTGCAGACCCCTTTAGTAATCGCTGGACTCTAACATTTCGTGTCTGTGTTGATGAGACGTCTCCTTCCTTGTAATGTCCCTGCCAGGACTCCCATGTCAAGTTCTGGTCTCTTAACAGAATACTGAGGAGGTGTTCCTCTCACGTCTGTTCTCTGGAAGAGTTCTGAAGGACTATCTCTTCCCTCAAGGTTGGGAAGAATTTACTGGAGAAGCCAGTTTGGTCTGGAATTTTCTTTGTGGGGATGTTTTTAATGAAAGATGAAGTTCTTTAATAGTGAATTATTCAGCTTTTCTATTCTGTCAGCTTTGGTGAGTTGTATTTTTTGAGGAAGCTGTCATTTCATCCAATTGTCAAATTTTTAGAGTAAAGTTATAAAAAATATTCCCTTATTAGCTTTTTGATGTCTGAAGGATCTCTGTGATGTCCTTTTATTATTGATACTGGAATTTCGTGTTCTCTCTCTCTTTTTCTTTATTGAGTCTAAGTGTTTATCGATGTTCTTAGTCTTCTCTTTGGAACCAACTTCTGACACTGTTGGTTTCCTCTGCCATATATTTCTCATATTTCATTGTTACAGTTCTCATTTGTCCCCTTCTATTTTCTTAGGAGTTTTTATTCTAGCTTCTTAAAGTCAAAGCTTAAATCACTGTTTTTAAGACTTTCTTCTTGTATTCAAGGCTGTCTTTTTCCTCTAGGCCCTGTTTAGAGAAGTCTCACAGGTTCTGAAATGTACTCTTTTCATCCTCTAAGTCAATTTAAAATATCACCTACATTCCATTGTGATTTCTTCTTTGACAATCGATGATGATAAATATACTGTTTAATTTCAAGGCAATTGTGTTTTTCACAGGCATCTTTTAGTTATTGATTTCTAGTTTAATTTCATTGTGTCTGGAAAACAAACTCTGAATAATTGCAACCCTTTGGAATTTGTTGAGGCTTCCTTGTGGCTCAGCATCGGTCAATTTTGGTAAATGTTCCACGCACACTTGGAAAGAATGTGTATCCAGTAATTATCAATGCCATGTTCTGTGAACGCCGGTTAGGCTAAGGCTGTTCAGACCTTCTGAATTTCCCACCTCCTGCAGGCTTACCGATTTTCCATCTACGCATTCTCCCAGCGACTGAGAGAGTGGTTACAGCCTGCCACTGGGACTGTGGTCTGTCTGTGGCTCCTCTTGTGTCTGTCAGCTCTGTTCCGTGTGTGAAGCCCTATCGCTGGTGCACACAGATTCGGGGCTGTGATTCTGTTGGTCCATTCCTATGCGTCATGAAATGCCTCTCTTTATCTCTAGTGATGTTTTTTTCCATAACATCTGACTTTCATCTGATTAGTATTTTCATGGTTTCTATATTGCTTCTCATCTTTTCCTTTCCATATTTCTGTGTCCTAACATGTAAAGTGTGACTCTTTCAAGCAGCATATAATTGGATTTTGTTTTTCTTTTTATCCAATCCAATAATCTTAGTCTTTGACTTATAGTGTTTAGTCAATTTACATTTACTATAATTACAAATATATTTGGGTTTATATCTAATATTGTACTCTTCTTTTTCCGCTCGAAACATATGTTTTTATATTCCCTTTTTATCTCTTTTTGCCTTCGTTTGGGATTAATAAAATATTATTTGTTCCTTTTTTATTAACCTAGTTACCCATCATTTATGGTCACCCTAGAGACTACCACATTCATCCCTGCCTTATTATCTAATAAAAATATGAATGTTACACTTCCCTGGTAGCGACAGAACCTCAGCATCTTAAATTCTACTTAACCCTTCCTGCCTTTGGTATTACTGCTGTCTTTCATTTTACTGCTGTGATATAACTCCAACTCCACAAGGTGTTAAAATTACTGTCTTACACAGTCAACATTTATTTCTTTGCACCCACACACTTGCCCTTTGTAGTATTCTTGAGTCTCTCTGGCATTGTCGTGTTTCTGTCTGGGCTTATTTTTCCTCTAAAAGACGCCCTTTTAGTTTGTCTTTTATTGTAAGCTACCTGGTGACATGCCCTCAGTTTCCGTTTGTTTAAAAGTGTCTTTATTTTGCCCTGAATCTGAAGGATCTTTTTGCTGGTTGTGGACTCCTCAGGAGGCAGTGGTCTCCTCTGGCCCCGCCACAGGCTGCCCTCAGGTTGCTCTGTGTCCTTGGTGCCCAGCGGCTCTGCTCCAACTGTGCAGCAGCCGTTCTCCTTGCGTCTCTCCAGCGTGAGGTCGCTGGCATTCCTGACCCGCCGGGTTTCACCAGTCTGGGGAAGCGCTCAGCCTTCACCTCTTTTCAGTGTGGCCTCTGCTCCAGGTTTTCACTCTCCTCCCTTTCGAAGACTCAGGTTAAATGTGTGTCCGGCCTTTTGAGAGTTTCTCACGTGGCACCTATCCCCTGTGCTGTCTTTTCCGTTCTCTTTCCTCCCCAGGTGGGGAGCTTCTGCTGGTCTGTGTTCCAGCGCACGGACTCGGCCTTGGGCTGTGCTCACTCTCCTCTGGATCTGTGCGCCGCCCTCCTCATTTCAGAGGCTGTAGGCAGGAAGGCCTCGCGGGAGGCCAGTGTTCTTGAGGCTGTCTCCTCCCAGGCAGGTGTTTTTCCCCAGGCACCGAGAGAGCATGATGGATTTCATTGCCTTCTAGAAGCTTTCGGGCAAACTCCACAAGGCCCAGGACTCAGCCGCCAACCCCAGGCTGGTCATCACACAGGCCGTGCCAGGTCCCAGCACGTCAGCCCTGTGCGCATGGCTGCTGCAGGCGTTGCTGCTTCTCTTTCTCGGAGAGCTGTCCGTTGAGTCCAGTCCCATCTGCTCCCTGATCAGCAGTGACCCAGGGGGCAGACAGTGATGGTCAGCTCGCCGCAGAGGGCTCTCCCCTCCCAGGAACTTGAGCTTAGCTTGTTCTCGTTGCTTCCACAGCTGAAGCCGCTAAAAACATCAGTTTCTGCCGTTCACCTGGCTGTTTCTGTGGCTGTCGCAGTGGGCTTGCTGTGGCCCATGGCCTCCCCTACCCCATAGTGCAGCCGGCCCTGGAGTCTGTGACTGGTCTGTGCACCTGGGAGTCAGCACAGATTTTCCAAGAGGATTCTTGGAACAGTAGGAGGAGCAGGAACACCAGCCGTGATGGTGATGGCCACCACCGGCCAAGCCCCCGGCGCGTCCGGGCTCCGTTCCACCACCGGCCGGGTCCCCGTCGCATCCAGACCTTGTTTTCAGCACTTGATGTGCACTGATGCATTTGGTCCCTCAACTTTCCTATGAGGTGAGCACTGCGCTTCCCCAGGCACAGAGGAGGAAACGGAGGCAGAGGGAGGCGTGTGGCTGGCCCAGGTGTCCACCTACTGTGGAAGAGCTGGGACGGGAGCCATGGCGGGCATCTGCTTCTGGACTCCACCGCCTGGCTGTTCACACGGACCTCACTCAGTAACGCTGACCGGGGTTGCCCATTTTATTCCACGTGGCGTGTGCTCCCCCACATGGAGTGAACATGCATGGACATGTCCTCCAAGTGCAGCTGCCCAGCCTGTGCCGCCTCCTCCAGGCTGGCCTGGCCTGCTCTAGGCTCAGTCTGGGGCCACACCTCCAATGTCTTGCTTCTGCTCTTCAGAGGGAGGGAAGGTTTTCCGTCACTGGGGTTAAAGCCTTGGTTCTCAGCGGGGGCAATTCTGCTCCCACGGGCGACGTCTGGAGACATTTTTGGTTGTCACTTCTGGGGAGTGCACCCACCTGCATCTGGTGGGTGGAGGCTGTGACACTGCTAAACATCCCACAGTGCACAAGATGGCCCCCCAGAGAAGCATCAGGCCCCAACGTGACAAGAAGAAAAGCAGCCCCAGGTGAAGGGTGTGAGGTCAGACCCACACAAGGACACGGAGGGAACGGCTCCTGTCTGTTTTCCCTGATCTGTTAGATTCCATCAAGTTCTGCTTGTTTTTTTTTTTTTTTTTTGGTGAGGAAGATCAGCCCTGAGCTAACATCCATGCCAATCCTCCTCTTTTTTCCTGAGAAAGATTGGCCGTGGGCTAACATCCATGCCCATCTTCCTCCACTTTATATGGGACGCCGCCACAGCATGGCCTGACAAGCGGTGTGTCAGTGCACGCCCGGGATCTGAACCCAGGCCACCAGCAGCGGCGCGTGCACACTTAACCGCGACGCCACAGGGCCAGCCCCAAGTTCTGTTTCTTTAAATGCTCCACCTCATCCTGCTAATCCAAATAAAAGAGTAAGTGCCATTAGCTATAAGGATCTGCAAATGTTTCTCAAAATTAAACCCCATGATTCACTGAGGTATAAAATGTTTCCTTGAACTCAGTCAGGGCTAAACGCAGCACGCCACCCTTACAGAGACCCTCGGGGCACTGTCCCCTGCTGCAGGCCCTGGGCGTTTACAGTTGAGAGCTTGCCGCTCCTCATGGTCACCTAGGAGGTGGCTGCTGTCCCCACAGGCCCTTCAGGAGGATGAAGCCCAGAGAGGTCGAGTGACCCTCTGGGAACCACACAGCTAGCGAGAGGCAGGCCAGGACGTGGACCGCCTGAGACATCTCTGAGACCTGGGCACTGACAGTGGAGCGTGTCTGGGAGCTGCGGGGCCAGGTGCGGGTTGGGAGGGTGTCCCCAGCTTGGTTACCTTGGAAACGGCAGCCAGCCTCTGCTCCACGCTGGCGAACAGGCTGGTGGAGGTCCTCTCCTGGCGCCTCAGCCTGTGCTCCAGCTGCAGCAGGGCCGCCAGCTGCGAGCTGCTGGTGTTGGCCGTGGCCGTGAGCAGAACGTCGCGCATCATCGCCGAGGCTGCGCAGCTCTGAAACAGACGGCGGGGCGCCGAGGGCCTGAGCCCCATCCAGGGTGGCCGGTGCCCGTGGGGGGACTGTGCCGGAGCCTGGAGGACAGGCTCTGGGGCTGCCCAGGCTCTGCTGGAACCAGCTCCCTCGGGACGCCCCGTGTCTCCTGGCCGCCAGCCCCTCACGTTGTGAACCAAGCGCCTGCCCGCCACGGGGTGCAGGGAGGGATGCGCGGATGCTTCTTCGCTCTGAGCCTCAGGAATGTGAGGCTTGGTGAGCTTCTGCTGCTTGTGGACCAAGACGACAGCGATAAGAGGAGTCGGGGCTCAGCAGAACCTCGGGGGGACAGGACGGCCTCCCCAACCATCTTCCGGGGACCTGCAGCTCTCTCCTCTAATTGAGCACCACCCTCAAGACAGGGGCCCTGGTTGCAGCCTAGCTGGGGGGGGGCCACCAGCGGGAGGGAGCCGCGGGGTCCTCGGGGATCCCCCTCCCCTGAGGTGGCTGAGAAGGGCCTCGCGGAAGGTGCGCGGAGCAGGGCTGTACCTGAGACAAGGCCAGGAACTGGCAGGTGGCCGCCGGGTCCAGAGCGCCAATGCACTCCACCATCTCCAGGCTGGCGGCTGCCGCGACGTCCAGGAGGCTGCTGCCCAGGGCCACCTGTAGGCACTGCAGCAGCACCTCGGATGCCTGGGCCAGGTACCGCCGGGCCAGCGCCATCCTCCTCTGAGGGCACAAGGCTCAGGCTCAGGCTGGCTCCGCGGGCGGGGCACGTGCACGGCCACGGGAGCAGCGTACCTTCAGATCCGAGCCTTTCCTGCTGTGCTCCTCTGGGGCCGCCCTGAAGGCCGGCAGGTCGCTGGAGTGCTCCTCGCTGTCTCCATCCTCCTGGATTATCTCCAGACCCTTGCTCAGCTCCGCACCCGCCTACGGACACGCACTGCTAGTCAGCCAGCATTTGTCAGCCTGGACACTTCCCACCCCCCAAGAGTGCCCATGGCTGTCGGGGCATCTCTGCAGGATCCCTGGGTGAGGCCCCGGCCTGAGGCCCTGGTGGTTGGCAGGTGCATCAGGGTCTCAGGGTGGGAAGAGGAGCGAGACTCATTGTCACTGGTCTCGGATCAGTTGCATTCTGTGCCCACTTTCCTTCAGCCCTTCAAAGTCACCTTCCTGGGCCTTGGCAACCCCAACCAGCACCGTGCAGCAGGAACCGAAAAAGTCAGGTGCCCACCTGCCTGGGGGTGGAGGGGACAAAGGCACAAACAAGACCCCACGGGACCCGTCTGGCTGTCTGCAGGACAAGCCACCCTGACGGGGTCCTCGGGGATGCCAAGGCGACCCTGCCTGGGGGGCAGCCGGCCCAGGAGAACTTGGGTTGAGGGGCAGCCCCTGGGCTTGTGGGGTCATGGCAGGAGTGGCAGGAGGAAGGGGGCAGGGTCTGGGCGGTGCATTTCTGGAAAGCCTCCTGCCCAGCCACGTGCGATTTACTGCAGGTTTCCCTGATGGCCCCTCTGAGCAGGTATTGCTCATGCCATTTCACAGACGAGGACCCCAGCCCCCTTCCTGGTCCACCTCAGAGTCTACCTCAGAGCCACCTGGTACTGGTTGAATCATCAAGCCACCCAACGTATGCGAGTCCCGTCCTAGGTCCTGGGGACCCAGGACAGATAACCCATCAGGGTGACCCCAGGGCCTGCACACCGCCCCCTGCAGGGAAGCAGGGGCACCAGCCCCAAATCACACTGGAGGGCGAAGTTAGCTGCTCTGGGCTGGGGGTCTTCCCAAAGGTGCAGAGTCTGTGGGGATGAGCCTGGCTTCATTGGGCAGGTGTCCTCCAGGAGGAAGTGGCATCTGCACAGGTGTTTAGGATGGTGAGCTGGACCTTCCCTGACCTGCAGCAGCTGTCACCAGAGCCCCTTCCTGGGGTAGGGCGCTCCCGTGAGGGCACCCAGGCCTGCCGGGCAGCCTTGCTGGGGCTCGAGAGAAGGGTTCGGGCCTGCATGCACCAACAGGGCAAGTGGCCGTGGGGCTTGAGCCCTCCTTTTGGCCTCACTAGCCTGCGTGCAGGGGGTAAGGGTGAGTGGAGAGGAGTGAGGGTGGTGGCCCCCCTTCCCACCAGGACAGAGCTTTAGCACCAGTGCTCAGACACACCCCAGACTTGCCAGTGGAGAGTTGCTGAGGTTTGGGGAGATGCCAGGAGCCAAGATCTGCAGGACCCCTCGTTTGGGGCTGGGACCTGGCAGGCTTCCCATCCTGCCCTGGACCCCCAAGTGCCCACTCCTCCTCTCCTGCACTCTCCTCACGGGGGCAACTTCCCCCCGAGCTCTGTCCCCAGAAGCCTGTGTTTCTCTCCTTCCCCACTAGTCAGACTGCGTTGCCTTTTCCTCCCTTTCTCAGGCCACAACTTCTTGACCGGGGAAAATTCGAGGCCTGTTTTATATCCCAGTTCTTACTAAGATCAGGGGAGTTGTAAGTATTTTGTTTTTGTTTTAAGCATAGGCGACGAGTCTGTGACCAAGCCAGAACAGGAGCACGTACCGAGAGGCTCTCCTCCCAGTAGAGGGCGGGGCGTACGGGGTCTGTGTGCACGGCCAGCAGGTGGAGAGCCTTCCCGGCCAGGCCCAGGAGCCGGGCGTGGATCTCCACGCAGCCGACACACAGCGGCGGCAGGCTCCCCAGCTGCGCCAGCGCAATATGGGCCAGGGTCCGCTTCAGCGTGAACCATTGCTTCAGGAACACACACCTCGTTAACGTTACTCCCACCCCCGTCCCGGGAAACGCAATAGGCCCACCCTCTAAGGCCCCCGGGATCTACCCTCTAAGGGCCCCAGGATGGGATCCACCCTCTAAGCCCCCAGGATGGAATCCACCCTCTAAGGCCCCCCAGGATCCGCCCTCTAAGGGCCCCAGGATCCACACTCTAAGGGCCCTGGGATCCACCCCCTAAGGGCCCCAGGACTGGTTACATCAGTCACTCTGACAAACGCCTCCTCATGGGCGGGGAGGGTCTGCAGGGCTTAGGAGTTGGGAGGGTCACTAAAGTTTGCTTATATAACCTTAATTTGGGGCTTATTGACAAATATGTGAGTTTGTATCAAATTTTAGGACTATCTTTGATCCATTTATACTTATGTCAAATTAATTTGATTCATACTTCATGAAATCTAAGAAAATGTCTCAAGTGGCAGAATATGTTTCCTTCAAAACAAATATTTTGCAAATTCAACTTATTTTTTAACAAAATGTAATTCTCCTTTCTCAAGCTCTCACATGCTAACATAATTTGTCAAGACACAGTCGTGCCTCAGGAAGGAGAGCCCTGACGTGCGTGGGAGGCATCCCCCAATACCACCCCGTGTTCACTAGCCAATTAGGTCCCCTCGGGCGACCAGACGAGGCCTTTCCTCAGCAAGGCCTGGAAGCCCACCATGCCGCCAGCTGCTGGAGCAGGGAAACACTCGTGGTCAGAGATCCCAGGCAGAATGCTCCGGGCCCTCTGACTCCCACTGGTCAGCCTTCTCGTCAGGGTCAGGCACACCGTGACGGACTCCCCCGTGGATGGGAGAGGCCCCGAGCTGGCCGCGGGGATGGGATGGGGGCCCAGGCGGTCTCCGAAGACGCTCACCCAGCCGGTGGAAGTGTAGTCGCTCGTGCTCTGCAGGTAGCTGGCCAGCAGCCTATCCGTGGGGCCCTGCTCAAGCTGCCGCTGCAGGGCCCCCTCCTGGGCGAGCCGCAGCGAGTCCAGAGACGCCTCTGCGAGGCTGAGCTTGAGGTGCGCCAGCTTCCTCATCAGCGGGGTGTTGGCCTTCTGCACCTGAGCCATTCAGGGACACACTGAAGCTCGCAAGCGCTCCCACGAGGCCCAGCCTCTGATTACAGCCAGCTCTGAGGAGGCCTCGCCCACACAGCGGTGTTCCCACGCACGAATACACCCACAAAACCATCGCCATGATTAAAACAGGGGACGTGCCCGCACCCCCCAATTCCCTCACCTCCCTTTACAATCCTCCCTCCTAGCCCCCTCCTAGGCAAACACCTGGCTATTTTGTGGCTCTACAAATGAGCCTGTGCTTTCTAGGATTTTATATAAACGGCGTCCTACTGTCTGCACTCTCTCTGTCTGGCTCAGCTCACTCACTGTCTTAAAGCAGGGCAGTCATCTTGATCAGGACTGTGGATAATTTAGGAGAGAATTGACATCTTAATAATATCAAGTCTTCTGATCCATGAACTTGCTATATCTTTCCGTTATTTAGGCCATCTTTAATTTTTCTCAGCAACGTTTTGTGGATCTCAGGGTACAAGTTTCCACTTCTTTTTGGTCAAATTTCTTTTTTTATGCTGTCATAAATGGTATTGGTTTTTTAATTTTAATATCTGATGGATCACTCCTAGTATATAGAAATACAAAATTAATCTTTGCATATTGTTGTTGTAGCCTGTAGCCTTACTAAATTCACTTGTTGGTCCTAGCAGCTTCATTATTATTATTGCAGACTGCATGGGATTTTCTACACAAATGACCATGTCATCTGCAAAGACAGTTTATTTCTTCTTTTCCAAAGTGAATGCTTTTCATTTCTTTGTCTTGCCTTATTGAATTGGCTGGAACTCCAACACAATTCTGAATAAAGTGGCGACAGGACACAGCCCTGCCGTAGTCCTCGTCTATGACAGCAGATTTATCTGCTTCTCCATTGCAGTGTTATCAGTTCTTGCTTCATGTATTTTGAAAGTCTGTTATTAGGTGCATAAATGTTTAGAATATTATGTCCTCTTGGTCAGTTGACCCCTTTACATTATGAACACATTTTTTGTTCTGGTGGTACTCTTTCCCTGAAGTCTGCTTTATCCCACATGAACAGAGCCACTCCAGCGTCCCCCGACGGGTGTGAGCATGGCACAGCTCTTGCCATCCTTTCCCTTTTAGCTGATTCCCTCTTATGCTGACAGTGGCTTTCTTGCAGGCAGCCTAGGTCTGGGCTTTGCTTTTCCGTGCCATCTTTTGATTGGTGTTCAGACCATTTCCAGTGGGTGTAACTTTCAGTGTGACTGGGTCTGAGGCCATAGTCTTGCATGGTTTTCTGGTTACCCCATCTGTTCTTTATTCTCTTTTCTCTTGTTCTGCTTTCTTGTGGAACAAGTGAATAATTTCTATGATTTCCTTTCATCTCTTTCTTGTCTTACTAGGTACACCTCTTTGTTCTGTAATTTTTTAGTTGCTTCAGGGTTTACGGTATAGTATGCCACTTCATGCAGACTAGGAAAAAGTCCTTTATGCTACGGTTGTACATTTTGTTTTTATCTGTGTTACACACCCTATGCTACATTGTTATTATTTTTGCTTAAATAGCCAATTATCCTGTAGAGAGATATAGATAATGAGAGAGGATCTTATTTGTCTTCCCGGGAAGTTTATGTTTCTGACGCTCTCCACTCACTCTTGATCATACCTCCCTCTGGTATCCCTTCCTTCTGCCTCAGGACTGACTTTAAAACTTCTGGTCGTGTGAGTCTGCTGATGACACATTCTTGTAGCTCTTGAATGTTTGCGGGAAAAAATCTTTATTTCACCTTCATTTCTGAAGGATATTTTTGCTGGGTACGGAATTCTGGATTGACAGCTCTCTCTCTCAGCACTTCACAGACGCTGCTTCCCTCTCCTTGTCACACTGTTTCTGGTGAAAACCTGCTGTCATCTTATGGTTGTTGCTCTGAACACAACATATGCTTTTTTCTCTGATTTTGAGACGTTCTTTTAATCACTGGTTTTTGTTTTTTTTTTAAATTTTTCCCCCCAAAGCCCCCGTAGACAGTTGTATGTCATAGCTGCACATCCTTCCAGTTGCTGTATGTGGGACGCGGCCTCAGCATGGCCAGAGAAGCGGTGCATCGGTGCGCGCCCGGGATCCGAACCCGGGCCGCCAGCAGCGGAGCGCACGCACTTAACTGCCAAGCCATGGGGCCGGCCCTAATCACTGGTTTTAAACAACTTGGTTATGGCCTTGGTATGGTTTTATTCCTATTCATAGTTCTTGTGTTTGGGGTTCATTGAGTGGGTTTATGGTTATTTTTATTAAATTTGGAAAAACTTCAGCATTATTCCTTCAAGTATTTTCTCTGTCCACTCCCGTGTCTCCTCTCCTTGCAGGATTCCAATCACCCTTGTCCTCATGCACCTCACGTTGTTAATTTCTCTCTCTCTTTCTTTCATCTCCCATAGTCTCTACTGCTGCGTCGTCTTCTGCAATCTCAGCCATTTATCCCATCCAGTGTGTTCTCCATCTCACACTGTAGTCTTCACCCTTAAAAGTTCAATTTTGGGGGCTGGCCCAGTGGCGTAGTGGTCAAGTTCACGCTCTCCCCTTCAGTGGCCCGGGGTTGACAGGTTTGGATCCCGGGGGCAGACCCACACACCACTCATCAAGCCATGCTGTGGCGGCATCCCACATATAAAGTAGAGGAAGATGGGCACAGATGTTAGCCCAGGGCCAATCTTCCTCAGCAAAAAGACAAGGATTGGCAGAAGATGTTAGCTCAGGGCTAATCTTCCTCACCAAAATAAATGAATAAATAAAAGTTCAATTTTGGTCTTTTTATATCTTCAATATGTCTACCTAACTTTCTGAGCGTCTAGAATAGCCCTAATAACTGTTCTAACATCGTTGTATTCCAATTCTAATATCTGTGTCCATTCTGGGTAGGTTTTGATTGACTGATTATTCTCCATATTACGAGTCACGTTTTCCTGCTTTTTTGCATGGTAAGTTTTGCATGCAATTTTTCATTGTTTTTTTGGTATGGTCATTTTTGCTCGGTTGTCAGACATGGTGCATTTTACTTTTTGGTGGATGGACATGTTTGTATTCCTGCAAATGTCCTTGACTTTTGCTCTGGGACAGGTAAGTCACTTGGAGCCAGTTGGTCCTTTCAGGTCCTCCTTGTGGGACCTTCGGGCGGGTCTGGAGCCGTGCTCGTCCAGGGATGATTATTCCCGGCTGAGGCAGGCCCTCTGCTCTGCCCAGCGCCCTGGATCCTGAGGTTGTCCAGTCTGGCTGGTGGGAGCACACACTGTTCTCAGGCCTGAGTGAGTGCCAGGCAGTTTCCTAGAATCTTTGTGGCAGTTCCTTCCTGGCCTTGGGTAGCACCCTCCAGGAACATGTTGATGAGTCCCCAGCCGGACTCCCCGGGGGTCCCCTGAGGATCTCTGGAGCCTTGTTTCTGCACAGCACTCACCTTTCTGGTCCTCTGTCCTGCAAAGTCCAGCTGCCCTGCTCTCCTTGGACACCAAGCTCCACCTCCTCAACTCAGGCAGTCCACGAGACCCACCTGGGTTCCCCTGCTGTGGCCGCAGTGAGCGTGGACAGTGCTGGGATCGCCTCTACTCAGGGGTTACTGCTTGTGGTTGCTGGCATCCACTGCTTTGAAATTCCTGTTTCCTATTTTTGTCTGTTTTGGTTGTTTTGGATGGGAGGGTAAATCCACTCACTGTTGCTCCATCTCAGCCAGAAAGGGAAGTCAGCTGTTGCGTTTTTAGGGTAAGTTTAGTGGTGTGTATTCACATGACGACGGGAATGACCCAGGCACGAGGGAGTGACCAGGCATGCACCCAGGGACGCGGGACACACTTACACCTTGAAGGGACAGTAAGCCCTGAATCCTGCGAAATCTCTCTTCTTCTTCAGCCACGGCTCTCTGGACCAAGCCGTACGCTGCCAAGTAATACGCCGTCTTCCGCTCTTCATCTTTCTCATTTTCGGCACACAACCTTCACGAGACGGAAGAGCGGAACTTAGAACAGAAATACCAGTGTTACCTCATCAGGGCTAACACCGTATAGTATGTAACCTCTGTGTAACTACACTGCATTTTCTATCAGTGCTTAAAATTTTATCATTAGGTGTTTTACATATAAAGATATTCTCAATACATCTTAACACAAAAATAAGTATGCACACTACACTATTTTTATAAAAAATTAAATCTGTGCCTAACAGATCCGATGAACAAAACCAGTGTTCATTGTGCTGGTTTGATCACCTCATTTTCCTGCTTGTGCTTTTCTGCATTTCTCAAAGTTCTACAATGACCATCATTGCTTCTATAATAATAATATAATTACGGTTAGATTGCACAGGTGTCCAGGTTTCCTTTTCCCTCACAAAGGCTGTTTTTAATACCTTTCACGTGACTTGCCTGCTGTGTTTTGAAACCCTGCGTGTACACCAAGCATGTGGTAGCCCCGGGCGGGGTGGAGGGTGGGGAGGTGGGAGAGGGGAGTGTTTACTGAGGCTTTGCTTCGCTCTCTTCCCTCTGCGGAGGGTGGTGGGCAGGAGGAGCCTGGAACTGAGGGAGTCAGGCCAGCCCCTGCCCTGGGCGAGAGTGGGGCCTCCGAGAGGTCATGTGAGGGAGGTGACAGAGCCCTCCTGGGGGACAGCGCCTGGGGCCACCTCCTGAGACCAGAGCCAGTGTGAACAGGTGTGGGGTGTGTGGGTGTCCCGGAGGGAGTGGGGGACAACAGGCGGAGGCCAGGAGGAGGCCGTGTCAGGGGCTGATGGGAGTTTGCCCCTGAGGAAGGCTGGGCATGTGGTCAGGAGGTGGGGGAAGTGGCAGTGGAGAGGGAGTATTGAGGGGAGAAGGTGAGACGGGCCTGGGGAGGGGCTGCGTGCAGGGACTGTCACTGAGCACATGGCGCGCTGGCCCTGGCCCTGCCCCTGCCCCGTGCGGCCTCCAGGGGGACAGCGCTCATCGCAGGAAGAGGCCGCAGCAAGGCCACACACCTCTTCATCTTTGCGCGCTCCAGCTTTACATCCACACAGTTCTCCTGGTAGCCACAGCTGATAAACTTCTTCTCAATTTCCAACAAGCAGGCATCCATTCTGTCCAGCAGAAGCAAGTGCTCAGAAGGTTCGCCCTCCACTGGCTCCTGGGCGGCCTTCACGCGGAGGCTCACACACCTGCAGGTGGAATCCTCTTCAGATGTGGCTGAGCACACGCCCAGGCTGGCTGGTGGCTTCTGATAGGTCAGAAGCTCTAGGCCAACACCAACCACCCGTGTGGCTACCGCCAGCACCTCTAGCTTTCATCCAGAAACCGTGCAGGCCACATTCTTCAATCACAATGAACAAAATTAGAAAGTAACAACCCCTACGCCAGGCATTACGTCCACGTGGAAATTCAAAGCCACTCTCCTAAATGATCCTGAGCAGAAAAGCAAACCCACGTGGAAGCCTGGGGGTGCTGCCCCGTGGAGTCCAGAGGCGCGTTCACTGAGGAGGAGACAGAAAGCGGCTGGACTAAGTGATCCACCCGAGAAGTGGAAACAACAGCCACGAGCAGGCCCCTCACCAACACAGAAAGAAGAGCTGAACTAGGACGAAGCAGAAAGCTAAAAAAGTAAAAAGACTCAGTCCCTGCTGCTTTGGTCAATAGGGCCAAAGCTGCTTCTTTGAAAAGGTCATTCAGGTTGGAAACTCTAATTCTGATTTAGGAGAAGAGAGATGGTACAATCAGATGACAAGGGGCGGGACAGACCTAAGGCGAAGACTTGGAAAGGTCACAAGAAAAGAGGCTGCGAACGTTTACACTGACACAGCCGGACATCTAGAGGAAACAATTTTCTAGGAGAATACAAACTACTGGAAATTTGGCTCAAAAATACGCTAAAACTCTGAAAGATGGATAATCATAGAGGAAACAGTAATACTCTCTGAAGTTCTGTCCCTAAAACACCTGCTGCCTCCCTGTCCTGGGATAGTGGAGATAGTGGGATAGCAGGATAGAGGAGTCCCTGCTGCTATCTCCCGTGGACCGGACATGAGAGCTCTGGTCCCGTCTCACGTGGCTCAGACAACCAGCAGAGCAGAGAATAAAGACCGGGACAGCCTGGGGAGACCCAGTGCAACAGTGATTGTGGGAGAAGGGGAGGGCCCCCCACAGCTCACCGGCCAGGCGGTGCCTGTCCCTCAACCCCAGAGGTGACCATGGAAAGCTACCTCAGGCTTAACGGGAACTGAGAAGATTCCCTGAGAATTCAGGAACAAAACAAGGCTGCCTGCAGACCTGTTGCAAGAAAAAAGTTCATTGGAAAGGAAGAGACACTGCCTCCAGGAGCCCACGGGCCAAGGTCGAGGCCCCCTTCCTGAGAGGGGATGGGACACGGGGACAGAAGGCTCTGTTTCTCAGAGAAGGTCTGAAGGAATGACAGGACACTCTGGAGTTTTCTAGAGCTGGGTGTTGGTATACGGCCCTCGATATGTGAGTCTGTGAACTTCATAGGTTTGACATATGGCATGAAAACTGATGATAGAAAAAGTTAACCACACTTTCATGTTAATTAACCATTTCTCTTACAAAACATTACCTGGCTTCTAGGTCTGTGGTCATAAATTCCAATATAGGTGTTCGGTTAGGTCTTTCTTTCTTGAGAACCTTGAAGGCACCTATGAGTTTTTGAAACAGTTGGCAGACCTGAGGAAGACACGGCCTTGGTGTCAGTGTGTCGCTCTGCTGGCCGCCGGCCCAGCCCACAGGCCCCTTTCCCACCGGGCATGCCGACCATGCCCAGACGAGGCCCAGGGCGCCTGCTGCTCCTTACCACCACTTCTCTTCCTTCACTTTCCACGGACAAGAGTGTATCTGCCAGAGTCAGGGTTGAACTGTACCAAAACTCCTCACTTCCTCCCAGGAGCTGAGCCTTCTCAATCATCTTCCTAGCTTGTCCGTAGTTCTTCTCCTTGTTTGCCAACTGTGCTAGAAGGTGCAGGCATCTTGATTCTGCACAAGGATCCTCAAGCTCCTAAAAAAGATACTCACGTGGAGACAGGATGGGGAGGAGGTGAGGGGAGAGAGAGAGACAGAAAGACAAAGAGATAGAGACACAGAGACAGGGAGAGAGAGACAGAGACAGAGACAGACAGAGAAGGAGGGAGAGAAAGAAGAGAAGAGAAGAGAGAGAGCGTGAGCAGCTCTAGGCATCAAGCCTTTCCACACCCACCGTCCACTCAGCTTCTCTGACAACTGAAGGAGGAGGCCCCACATTTGCCCTCAGAGCATGGGGGTGAGCTTGACTCCTCTGCATGTGTTAAAACCTACTTCCAGGGTTCCAGAACGTGCTAACAGTCCTGAAAAGCCCCCTCTCTTCAGCAGCAGGCTGCAGTGCCCTCTCAGGGTGCTGGCCCAGGGCTAGGAGCGCCCCTCCAGATGCTGGACCAGGGCGAGAGGCAGGTCTGGTGACCGGGCCGAGCGTCCGCATCTACTAGGCCTTCTCCGTGCTAGCTGGCCAGGGCTGCCCTCATGCCCCATTCATTGCACACGGTAAGAGGCGGCCTGCAGGTGGGGTGAGGTGAGAGAAATTGCTGGCTTCTGGACCGAGCCCTGGCAGGAGGACCCAGGACTTTGAAGCAGGAAGAACAGCAGTCCAGGGTGGCTGGGCCCAGAGAGAGCGGCCAGCATGTGACCCACAGAGGCTGAAGTGGGGGACCTGGTGGGCCTGGGATTTCTCATCCCAAGAGCCAGGGCCTTGGCAGGCAAGTGCAGGCTTGGGAGTGGCTGTAATGGGACAGTGGCCAGGGTGGGGGTAGCGGAGGTGGACACCGAGAGAGTAGGTGGGCATGGAGGCTAGACACGTGTCAGGGACAGTGCTGGGGTCTGGCGGGTGGAGCCAGAGGGAAGAGGCTGACAGAGGGTTGCTGTGGGAACTCTGTGTGGGTGCAGGCACAGCTGCCTCCTGAGGAGTGGACGGACACAGGGGCCAGTCCCTGCAGACACCCCAGGGGAGACGTCACCAGGGTCTGAGTGCTTTGACCCCAGGGAGAGAACCGAGGGGGGCAGAACCTGAGACTTGCAGATGTGGGGTGGGGGATTCAGGGGTGTGGACGAGGGGAAGATGCTGAGACAGAACAGCCCTGAGAGGGAAAGAGAACCAGGGAGGTTGGGGGTGGTGGATGGCAGGGAGAGAAGGTGCCTGTGGGCAGGCTGCCAAGGAGACCGGTCCTGACCATGCGAGAGAAGGTCCAGGAGGGGCGGGATGGTGGCTGGGTGGACGTGAGGACAGCATGGACAACCCTTTTACGGGGCTGGATGGCAGACTGATGGGGAAGGTTAAGGACGCACAGGCACAGGCTCGGAGACCAGATCGTGGCAAGAGGGTGGGTTTGATAAAGCCAAGAACTTCTGTTACAAACCAGCATCAGCTCACAACCTCCCACTGCCTTCAGCCTCCGGGGTCAGAAGGGTGGGTCCCCATCCACCCCTGTGGCTCTCGCCCCTACAGCTCCTAGAGGCCTGTGGTCCTCCTCCTCTGGTCTCAGAAGAGCCCGTCGCCAGCAGAGTGCTGCCCCACCCCGGGTCCCACCCTGTCTGCGCTCCCTTCATCAGCTGGCACAGCCTTCTCGGTCCCTTCCCCGGGCCGTGCTCCCTCTTGAGTCTGGTCTGCACACACCATCCTCACTGGCAGACCCGCACACACCTGTCCCCACTGCCTGAAACAGAGACCTGAACCTCCCGAGGTGCACTTTTATACCCTTCTTAGGGACCTTTCTCTCTCTGGAGTTCTTCTTCAAAACAAGTGGCAGCCTGTCTGGTCTGTAGCTTTGCCTCACCCTCCCAGTGGATGCAGTCCTGAATGCTGGACGGAGACAGACCACCTGTCTACAGGCTTTGGGGAGCAGCTGACACTGGCAGAAGCGGGGGAGCTACGACCTTGTGGAGGAGTGACGCACACACGGGTGGCTCCACTTCATCCTGGATTTTTCCCGAGGGCGTCCATCCTTGCGGGGACAGAGCCCGCGAGGAGAGCAACAGCCCAGCTGGGAAGAGCAGGCTGGAGCTTGGGGATTCCAGGTCTTGGCACTGGAAGGGCCAATCCCAGGGTGGGGGGCGCCACGGGGAGGGCCCAAAGATCCGTGCTCTGAGGCAGAGCAGGTCCAAGAAACCCAGCAGATGGCAGCAGCAGGGAGCTAAGGAGCCGAGCTAAGATTTGAGCAGCCAGGCTGGAAGGCAAGCCATTCCAAGAGAGCACAGTCAACCCTAGGCTGTCAATGAGCCCCTGGAGAGGCCACAGACACCTGCAAGGCCCGCACCCCAAGAATGAGAATAAAACTCACAGGACGGGGGCCCTGGGGCACCATCTGCCTTTGAGAACAAGACTGACGCTCTCTGGAAGAAGCAGCCACCAAGCCTCTCCAGGTTCTCATCCCCACACACAACACCAGAAAGTGCACATTGACAGGCCTGCTAGGAAACAGAACAGAACCCCCACAGTGAAGAGAAGAAAGAGGTGCTACAAACAAACCCACAGCAGTCATCAGGAACAGGGGCTTGAACAAACTCTGAGTAACGAGTTCAAGAAAATAGAGGAAAAGATGGACAAAGGACATGAGAGACAGGCCTTCCATACAGAGTCGGATCTAAAAAGAGAACCAAATGGATGTTCTAGAACCGAAAGACACAACACAAGCTTCAGAACAGACAGGCCCGTTTCCCAGCTGAAGCAGTCTCAGCTGTGTGTGTGGGTGGGGGGGCTGCTTCTGATGGCGAGGAGGCCCCACGGGCCCTGATGGCCTGGGCAAGCGTGGCCCCTCACCTGGAAGGCCAGGTACGCCTCCGACAGGAGCAGTCTCGCAGGCTGGTACAGGTCCATCTCAAGGAGAACCTCCGCTTTGAGGGTCCACAACTGGGGAAAGGATGTTCCTTCCAGGCCTCTACCGGCCTCTCCGTTTATCTTCAAAATCTGAAAGACATGGCAGGCCTGCACTGCCTCCGCCTCTGATGTCTATGCCAGCGGCTCCACGGCAGGGAGGCAGGGGTGTCCCCAGGAGCCTGTGTCGGTGCAGGAGGCTGTGCTGTCGGTCCGGTTTCCCACCAGGCCCTGTGCCTCTGTGAGGTTTCCCTCCTGGGACACCTGTGTCTTCTCTACACCTCACACCCACCCAAGCCCACCACCAGCCACGTCAGAGCTGGCTCCCGGGCTCTGTACTCAGTGTTCCCCCAACCCCGCCCCGGCTCCCCCTCCTCACCCTCTTCCCGTACCAGGCAGCACCCTGATCAGCACCTAACGGCTCCCTGAGCTCTTGCAACTCAGTGTGCCACACGCGGGACTCTCTGTGGCCTGGTGCGGGTCACAGGCTGAGCCAGGCCTGCATGAGAAGCTGTGTACTCTGGGGTCCTGGTGTTTTCCTACCAGACCTCCCAGGGTGCTGACTTTGGGTCACAAATGGGTCCCATGGTGACAGGTGTTCTGGGACTTCAGAGCAGGGAGTGGGACGGTTACTTTCCTTTATGGGCAAGCCCATACGAGGTGAGCCCGTGTCAGGGAGAGCCGGTCACGGGTCAGACCTGCTGGGCCTGCCCTTCTGGGCGACATGGTCTCTCCTTGGGGACCTGTCTGTGCTCCTCCAGCCCATCCTCCCCGAAGTGCTGCGCAGGCCTGTTCTATGACGGCTTGCAGCCTCGTCCTCCAGGGGAATCCCAGGGCCCCACAGGGAGGGGACCCATCTGCTCAGTCCCTGGATTTCCCAGCACAAGGGTTTGGACCCAGCACGCAGTCAAGACAAGTCCTGGCTGACTGGCTGGAGCTGCAGCCCCGTCACACCCCCCGGGCTAGGACTCAACGTGCCTCTGGCAGAGTGGGGTACCTTATCCTTTGCTATGAGGGGCTTCATCTCCCCTTGCTGGACTGGAGTTACGGGCTCATTCAGTGCTGGCAGACTCTCTTCTAATAGCGATTCCTTATTTTTCTCCTTTCTCAAGGAAATTTCTTTTCTGCAGCTAATGTAAGTAAAATAGGCAATATGTCAAGGAAGAAATACAACAGCCAAGAAATACCTGAAAATGTTCAATTTCACTCATAATCAAAGAAACACAAATTAAAAAAGCTATAAGAAGCCACTATTCACTCACTGTTTACAAAGATTAAAAAAAATCTCGTGATTTACCAGCAAATGACTCCCAAATTCATGTTTCTAGGCCTTTCTCTCTTCCAACTCCAGACTCGTGCACCCAGCTACTAACGTGACATCCTGACATCAGTACGTATCTCAGACTCCAGGGCAGAACTCTCCCCTGTCTGGAAAGGCAGCCTTCCCTGCTAGGCTCCGGCACCAACCGAGGCGCCCGCAGGGCTCCTGCCGCCTGTCGATCCGCCTTCCCTGCGTGGCTTCAGTATGCCCGCTTCCCTCGCTGTGGCTGCGCCACCCGGACCCCTGCAAGTTCTCGGTCCTCCATCTCCCTCCACTTGCACGGCCCCAGCCCGGGAGACGCCAGCACACAGGAGGGGTCGTAAGTGATAAACTGCACCTCAGGCACTGCCCCGTGCCCCCCGGGGCCAAGGGTCCTCCCGACACCCCACTGTCGGGTCGTAGGAGAGATGGGGGCCTGGGGCTTGGAGGGGACACGGCCGAGAGTTGGAAGGGCCAGATTGACCAAGTCCTTCCTTCTTTACAGGTAAACTTGTGTCGCTGAGGAGAGTCAGCAGCCAGGAGGACGCACCACGGGTCCCTGAACACACCTGGCCTGCTCCGTTTCTCCGAGGTACGTCTGCCCGACCACTTCTTCATGGTAAGCGGCTGCTTCTCGCAGCTTCAACTCGGAACAAACCAGGGCAAGTCTGGGGCGAGAAGGAGGGTCAACACTGTCACACAGGCGCAGCGATCACTCAGGCTGTGCTGGCCTTAGTGTACTTGATAAAAATGGGTAAACGAAAATAGAAATGGATAATTTGATGATATTTTCAACAATCTTTAAAGCTAAGCAAAATTATTAGGGAAAAATAACAGGTGGCTCCATCAAATTTCAGGTGGAAAAACTTTTAACACTCATTCATATGTTTCACCCAGTATGTATTTGTGTTTGTGGGGTCAGGGTCTCCTCTAGGGAAAGAGAAGGCACAGCGGGGGCTCTGACTGCCCATCACAGCTCAGGCAGAGAAGCCCTGCTGTGATTCTTGTGTAAAATGACTTTATCTGAAGTGCTTTCGCGCTTACAGAAAAGTTGCACGAACACTACACAGAATCACCGCCCATCCTTGCCGATTCCCTGGCCGGACGCTTCCCCACGCTGGCTCTCCTGCTCCCTCTCCCCCTCCTCCCTCCTTTCTCTCTTCCTCTCTCTCTCTCCCTATTTTCTTTTCTTCTGGAGTATTTGAGAGTAAGTTGAAGACACAATGCCCCTTTATTCTAATAGTGTGTGTTTCCTTAGAACAATGATATTCTCTTAAGGACTAGGTAGAAATTTTAAAATAAAAATACTATTTTTATGTTCAAGTATTTTGATTTATTTGGCTTTACAAATCTTAGGGACTTTATTATTTACAGAATTAATATTTTAAAATGCTGTTTGTTTTTATATTGCTTTAGGGAAATTTGCACTGTAGCTGCTTAAACGTTTCCCAGTTTCCCCGAAAATAAAACAGGTATACCAACCGAAGGTGGTAGAGATCTTGGAGGCTCTTGCTTTCTACCACAGAGGCTGCAATTAGTACACCCAACTGTAGGACTGGGATTGTGAGCTCATAAAGGGACATCTTCTGCAGGGCCTTGACCAAGTGGTCCAGATAATATAAACTGTACGTCTACATAAATACACAACAAACATGTAAGGTCAGAGAGGGAGGAAGGTGAGGCCACTAGCTCATCAGCTCTTTCTTTAAAGAACTCGGTCCTTCACAGTGCCTAGCACACAGTAGATGTTCAACAAATGTTTGTTGAATGAATCAATGAATGAATGAATGATGTGCTCTCTTCCTTCTCGCCTTCAACAGCTTTCATTTAGTCATGTGAAATTCCCTATAATCTTCAGCACCCAAGCACAGCTAAAGATCCTCACGAGAAACAATCCATTCATGTATTTATTCAAATTAATGTTTTTGTTTTATTTTTTCCACTAAAAACTACTGGTCCCTTAAAAGCAGAATTTTTTTTATGTGCACATACAACTGCTTTAAAATCTAATATAGATAGAGAAGAACTAATAATTCTTATAATGTTGGACTAAGTTTGATAAAACAGTAACTCTTCAGTGGAAAATTAGAAAAGTTGGATGAACTATTTTAAAAATCTGCTTAAAAGCATTGAAAAATGAATAATGCTGGGAAAAATTACTGGACCAAGACCTGGAAAAAGATGGATATCCAGAGAAGTGAACCTGGCATACTGGGGTACATTTGTCCTGGGGGGTGTCTGCTGATTTGAAGAGGCAGCTGAGATGCTGAATGGTGCTTCTGATTTTTTCTTTGCAGGGTGGAGCCAAAAAACTAGAGTTGAGAGCCCACCCAAAGCTAAATACCCAAGTCGGGTCCCCGAAAGGCTGCACCTTAGGATTAAGGGCAATCTAGAAGTAGAGCAGCCCTCTCAGGGACTACATCCACGCCCAGTGCCATTCAGGTGACCTGGAAAGCGTGTGGTTCTTTGAGAGACTAATAATTGATAACTCCTGGTTAGGCTGATCAAGAAAGAGAGGTGGGGAGCCACAAGATCTCTATGGATCCTACAGACCATAAAGATCATTAAAGGATATTAAGAACAACATTATGCCAATAAATTTGAAATTTTATATTAAATGGAAACATCCTAGAAAAACAAAACCCACCAAAATTATTACAAGAAGAAACAGAAAATCTGAAGAGTTCTATAACTATTAAATAAATTGGATCCATAATTTAAAATCTTCCCAAATAGAAGACCTAGGCCCAGAGGCTTCACCAGGGAATTCCTCCAAACACTTAAGGATTCTAGGCATTCAATTCAATCACAACCAAAACTCCACCAGGGTTTTAAATGGAGTCTGACAAGCTGATTCTAAAATACACATGGAAGTTCAATGGAAAATGGAGAGGACCTCCCAAGTCGTCATGAAGAGTCAGGTGAGGGGACGTTCTCCACCTAACATTCAAAGTTATGAAGGTCATAATCGAGACAGTGAGATGGTGGTGCACGTGTGGACACTTGATTCACGACAAATGTGATGCAAAGAAGGTGGGCAAATGATTTTTCAATAAATGGTGTTAGAACATTCAGATATCCAGATTTAAAAATTTGAAGCTGGATCCCTCACCTCACACCACACACAAACCAATTTCAGGTGGATTGTAGATCTAAATCTGACATGTAAAACTATGAAGGTTTTGGAAAAATATTGTAAGAGAATATCTACATGACCTTTGAGAAGAGAAACTTTTCTTTTAAACAGGACACAAAAAAGCACTACTCACAAAGAAAAAGATTAATAATTTTTATTGCATTAAAACTAGAAATCTCTATTCACGAGACCTCAAAAAAGCCAAGGCACAGAGTGGACAGTGATCTGCTGTCTGTGAACTGTCAAACTGCTTTTTCCAGAATAGATAAAGAATTCCTTCCAATCAACAAGGAAAAGACAGAAAGCTGAATAGACTGTGGGCAGTGGACAGGACAGGCACATCACAGAAGAGGACACCCAAGTGGCCAACAGGCACTGAAAGGTCTCCTCCCTTGCCTTAACCAGGGAGTGTCCAATTAAGACACAGCGAGATGCTGCCACACGTCCACCAACAAAGTTAAGCAGGTGAGCCACGCTGGGCTGGCAAGGGTAGGGCAATGGGAACTCTTGCCCCTGAGGGTGGCATGTAGCTGGCACCATCACTTTCAAAGGCAATTTGGCAATATACTCTGTGGCTGAAGATACACAAGCTGTGTGATCCAGAAATTCTGCTGCTGGGTATGTGCTCCAGACACGTGGGCGTGTGGGCACAGAGACACGTGGGCACAGAGACACGTGTACGTGAATGCCCACAGCAGCTTCCTTTGTAACAGCCACGACCAGACACAGCCCCAATGACCATCAGTAGCTGAATGGACAAAAAGATTGTGGTCCAGCCAAGTCACAGAATACTCTACAGCCATGAACGAGAACAAACTATAGAGACACAAATGAGCATGGAGGAGTCCCACAAACATGACTGAATGAAAGAAGCCAACACCAAAGATTACATATGGAATGATTCCATTTTTATAAAGCATAGAAAAATAGGCCGAATGTAGTGAGCTAAATAATGGCCCTCAACGTCCTCAGGTGCTAACCCTGGGAACCTGTGCGTCTGACCTTACATGGCAAAAAAGGACTTTCCAGGGGTGGTTAAGATAAAGATCTGAGGGGCTGGCCTGGTGGCACAAGTGGTTAAGTGCGCATGCTCTGCTGCGGCAGCCTGGGGTTCGCTGGTTCAGATCCTGGGCGCGCACCGATGCACCGCTTGGCAAGCCATGCTGTGGAGGTGTCGCATATAAAGTGGAGGAAGATGGGCACAGATGTTAGGCCAGGGCCAGTCTTCCTCAGCAAAAAGAGGAGGACTGGCAGATGTTAGCACAGGGCTGATCTTCCTCACACACACACACACAAAAAGATAAAGATCTGAGACGGGGAGATCATGCTTATGCCCTAAATGTAATCACATGGGTCCTTATAAGAGGGAGGCAGAGGGAGACGTGACACAGACACAAAGGAGAAGCCACGTGAAGATGGAGGCCGGGATTGGGGTGAGGCAGCCACAAACCCAGGGACCCCTGGGACCACCAGGAGCTAGAAGGGCAGGAACGATCCCCCGGAGCCTCCAGAGGGAACGTGGCTCTGCTGACACCCTGATTTCTGCCCAGTGCTACTGATTCTGGATGTGTGGCCTCCAGAACTGCGGGAGAACACACTTCTGCTGCTTAAACCACCTGATTTGTGGTAACTTGTTATGGCAGCCACAGGACGACTAATTTTCATGTTTAGGGGTGTTACTGGGTGGTGAATGCGTGAGGAAAAGAAGGAAGTGTTGCCCACGGATGGTGGCAGTTGTCTGGGAAAGAGTGGGGGCCGGGCAGGGGCTGTGGGGAGCCCTGGGCCAATGGTGCTCTGCGCCTTGACCTGGGTGCTGACACCTGTTCCCTTCTTAACAAGTCACTAAGTAAACGCCTGTTTCTGTACTTCTCTTTCTGGGCATATTTCATAACAGAAGACGTTGGCTGGAGCTACAAGTCATGGAGATGCGGAATGCAGGCTTGCCAGTGTATTTCCAAGGCCTGGGACACTCTTTAAGTCAACTTACCGGTTTCTGGATACTTGATGTGTTAATTGTAAAGTCGCTTTTATCTTGTTTAAATACAGATATCACTTCTTCAGGGCAAGAATAGGAAGCCCATTCTTCTATGCTTGCTGGTAAATCTTCAGGTTGTTTCCTAGGAACTGGGGTTTGACACTGTAAGGCAGAAACACGGGATTTGCTTTAAAAAATGGAGCTGAAAACATACGCCCAGGTGGCACAGCTGAGTAGACAGGTCGTGAGCCTTGAGAAGGCAGCGCCTCTGGAGACCATGTGCAGTGCAGATCTGCGCTCTCCCCGTAGCCCCGTGGCTCAGGGCCGCCGCCCTACCATCCCAGCCTGGCTGCAGCCACACCAGAACCACGTCCAGTTCTACCTCCAAACCACGCTCTGACATCGCTTCCAAGAGAGTGCAAACGGACGCTTTCTGCCCCTCGCACAGCCAGAGTCTACCTGGGGGTGCCCCAGGCTTGCGGCCCTCCCCACCCACACATCCCGTGCTCAGGAGGACTTCGAGCCGGAGCCCAGGTGTGAGTCCCAGCTCCGGGGGCTGTGCAGACAGGACCACTGTCAGACGGGCTGCAGTGCGCACAGCCACGTGGACACGCAGGGACTTCAGGGTGAAAGGTCTGATGTGCGGTACAGGGCCCCACGTGATGCAGAAGCTGTTTCTCATGCCCTGAGAGCTGCCCGCCCCGCCCCGCACCCCAGGGCCCAGGTCTGCCTGCACAGAGTGACTGTGCAAAGGTGTCTGTCTGGTGACTTGCTCAGCATGAGATAACCAGGGGGAGCAGCCAGACATCCCTGTGTTTCTCTCCCAACAACCCTGGGGTGTGGTGCGATCACTGCCTCCACTTTACAGGAGAGAGAGCTGAAGCACAGCGTTCACCAGGCCCCATGTCGGGCTGTGGCCCCTCTGCGGCCCTCGCACTCCACTGTCTTGCCTCTGCAACCACCCGCCGCGGGGGCTGCCCAGAGTGGCCTGCACACTTGGGCCGAGTTGGCTACCTGCTTCTGCTCTCTGCCCTTCTCCGCGTCCTTGTCGTTGCTCCTCTCCTGCTCCTGCTCCCTTTTAGTCAACAACAAACGCGAACTAGCTGCTGCTGGAATTTTACTTTCTGAAATGGACTTTCCTGCTGTTAATAAAGAAACCTGGGAAAAACGAAATCCAAATTTGCAACGAGAACGGACGCACGTCCCCACCTTCCTCCTGCAGGCTCAGACCTGAGGGAGCTGGTGATCCTAAGGCTCAGAGTGGCAGCCTCGTGTCCACTTGTCCACTGTGGCCAAGCCTGTGAGGTGGCCAGCCCTCCTCTGCACTCGGGGCATCCTCTCCAGGACTCTGTACCAGTGGGAGCGTGGGGGTGAGGGGCAGACACGCTGACCCTTACGGAGGCTTGTCAGCTCCGTAAAGTGAGTGAGTTTAATGTCTAAGTAAGAACATATTTGAATCACTTTTAGCAGTTCTCCTAAAAGAATCGTAAAGAACTGTTACGTGGCAGGTGGTGGGGGGTGTGAGGTGTGGCCTGGGACATGCTGAAGATCAAGGATCTTCCTGCTGCCGAATGGCGACGGCCCTGTTCTCTCCAGCACATTACTGAGGGCAGGGCACAAACTTGCCCTCAGAAGAAAGGCCTGTCTTGATGGACGCTGTCCTGCTGGGGGGTACTGCTTGTAGGAGATCCCTGAGAACAAGGGGCCCCTGGGGGGCCCCTGTGAGGAGGTGGTGGGGAAGGGGGGCAGTAAGGAGGCTGTGGGGAGCACAGAAGGTTCTGGAAGCCCAGTGGCAGAGTGGTTCAGGATCTGCCATGCCAGGACTGCCACTGGTCAGGAAGACACGAGCTTCGGCTGACCGGGCACTCCACACAAAGAGGCGTGGGTGACCTTGGTAAGGCGGTTCTGGGGATGGTTGGGCAAAGGTGCTGGGGTGGGTTTCAGAGAGGAGGAGGGGCCGGTGTGGAAGGAGCGGTGAGGGCCCTCCTCTGAGGAGTTCCAAGAGCAGGAGGCCCGCGGGGCAAGAGTGGGATTTTTTTAACACTGATGGGAAACAAGTGGAGAGACATTTGCTCGTATCTCGAGTCTTCAGACAGTCTTTGGAGGTGCTAATCCACGAGCCCAGATTCTGAACCCGCAGAGCTGAGGACCGTGCAGGAGGGCAGTCGTGGCCTCACCTGCCAGATGCGCCTGAGGAAGGCGTAGGCCATGAGGCAGTAGTCCTGGTAGCTGGTGGCGCTCTGGGACACCATCAGGGCCAGCAGGATGTGGGCACGGGCCAGTGATTCCAACTGCCGCACGCTGTGCAGCCTTTCCAAGGAGGCTGTCCCCATGTCCTCGGACAGTGGGCTCTCTGGGGCTGCCTCGGGGGGTGCATGCTCCTCTGCAAGACAGGGGCAACCGCAGCTGTGAGCACGCCCGGACCAGTGTCTGTGGGCCTTAGCCATTTCCTCTCTGCCCCTCTCCCAGGCCCTCAGGTGGCCCCCAGTGGCCCTGCATGGCCCATCAGAGGGCAATGATCTAATCAATGCCTGCTGCCTGTCCTGGCAGCCGAGCCCCTTCCAGAAGAGGTGCCCACCCGAGCAGGGGCCAAGCTGGCCTCAGAGACGGCTGTCCCAGGGCCTCTCCCCGGGCCGGGAGACAACATGCCAGCCTGCCGCGATGCTGCAGGCTACAGTTGGGCCTGCAAGGAGATGCCTGTCCCAGGCCCAGGGTGGGTGCCTGGCTGGTGTCCTGCAGCTCTGGGGTCTACTCGTCGGGGTTGGAAGTGATGGAGCTGGTCTGAGCTGGCTGACTGCACTCATACAGACGGGCACTGGACATTGAGTGGACAGGTCTGGCGACGTCTGCGCTCCCCACAGAGCAGGCTCATGTCACCTCTCAGCCCCTACCCTGGCCGAGCAGAGGCCTCTGGAGCAGCCCTTAGTGCCCTGCGCCCTGCGTCCACTCTCCCACAGGAAGGGTGACTGGTTTACTCCGAAACGCTGCTCCCTCCAGGACGGGGTCTCAACCCTGCTGCCCGTGGGCATCTCCCAGGGAGCTCCGTGACCCCTGGCTGCACCCAGACCTGCTCTGGGCAGATGCCTGTGGTTTTCAAACCCCCCGAAATTCTGGCAACAGCGAGGCTGCCCCAGACTCCTCTACTCACCAGCACTCCAGCTCAGCAAACCCTCACCTCTCAGCCCAAACCAAACACATCTCCATCCCTCCACGACCTCAGGGATGAGCACTGAGGGACGGCAGAGAGGTGAGCTCTGGCGTGGGGTGTGAAGCACCCTCAGTGCAGAGGTGCGTTCCTGCACCTGCTCCTGCAGCCTTGGGAGTGGCCTGGGGGCTGACTCCTGATCTTGTCTATCAGAACAGGCTGGGCCTTCCTGTTAGTGCCACCTGATAATGGTGCGAGCAGGTCCCCCTAACCCCTTTCCTGAGCACGGGCACTGAGGGGAGTCTACTTGGAACTTCCTGGGCGGAGGCGGTGCTGCCTGGTGGGGGTGGCACTGCACTGTGTACGTGAAGCGACTCTCTGAATGAGAGACGACACGACCGTTGAAGGGACATCTGTGTCCAGGAGACAACAGTGGTGGGTGGCCCCCCTCCCCCCTCCCGGGCCATGTCTCCTCACCAGCCGGCTCAGGTGTGTCCCTGGCAGGTTTCATCATCAGCAGGATGTCGATCGCCCACTTCAGGTGGAAGATCACGTCGTCGATAGGAAACTGTTTGTAATACAGCCACTCACTGAATTCCATGATATAGTCAACTTTCTGCCACTCACTCTCGGGCTTCTTTGGGATTAAACAAAACAGGGTGTTAAAGACTCTGCTCTTCCCATTCCTGCCCCAGAACTGTACTGAAGATGTGATCTACAACATGAAGTGGTTTTATTATTTCATTTTCTAGAAGGAAATGGGTTTGTTTTCACCCTACGAGACCACTTCTGAATCTGCTCTCCCTGTGGACACCCCGCCCACCCGCCTGCCCCACCCAGTCCCCTGCAGACCCCGCACGTCCCTCCTGCCTTCTGGAGCAGGGCTCCTCGGCAGCCCAGCCTCAAGCGGCTCCCCGCCATCACGTCCTCAGCTTTGTGTTTCTCCAGCACACGTGGAAGTGTGTACACAAGGCTTGATCTGGACGGCTCTGCGGTCACCCGCGGGGCTGCCATCCAAGGGTGGGGAAGGCAGGACGGAGAAGGACGGCGCGCAGGAGCAGGAGTTTGGGTATGCTGGGTTAAATCGTCGGTAAGATAGAGTGTGGAGTAGGCAGTGGCACGTGCGAGGTTACAGTGGAGGGAAGTCTGGGCTGGGGACTTAGTTGTGAGGAAAGTCAGCGCAGGGATGGGATTTACCCCGGACACTGGTTGAAGTCACCAGGGAGGGATGGTCATGGAAGGGGGCGGTCCAAGCCCTGAGCCTGGGTTCTCCTCCCTCATTAAGGGTGGGGAGAAGAGAAGGAGGAGTGACCTTGAGAGGCGGGGGAACTTGGGAGCCAAGTGAAGGAAGTCTATCAGAGCAGAGGGGCCAGCCATATGCCCCATCAAGCAGGGTAAGATGGGGTCTCAGAATGACCATGGACGTTGTTGGTGGTTTTGACAAAGAGCTGTGCAAGAGGGGTGGTGGAAGCAAGAGTCCCGTTAGAGGGCTGGAGAGAGAATGATCATATTTTCAATAAACGGTGCTGGCAAAACTGGGCTTCCACACGCTGAAGAATGGAGTAGGACCCCTGCCTCACACCAAACACAGAAACTGACTCAAAACAAATCATACCTAAATGTAAGAGCTAAAACTATGAAACTCTTAGAAGAGAACTTAGGAGTGAATCTTCACGACCTTGGATTACGTGATGGTTTCTCACATACAATACCATAAGTACCAGCAACAAAAGAAGAGACAGACAAATTGAACTTCCTCAAAATGATAAACTTTGATGCTACAAATGACATCATCAAGAAAGTGAAAGAGTGGTTGAAAAGATAATCCAGAGAATGAGAGAAAATATTTACAAATCATATATCTGATAAGGGACTTGTATCCAGAATACATAATGAACTCCTACAACTCAAGAATAAAAAGACAAACAACCAAATTAAAAAATGGGGAAAGAATCTGAATAGACATTTCTCCAAAGAAGATATACATGTGCCCAATAAATGCACGAAAAGAAGCTCAGCATTAGTCATTAGGGAAATGCACGTCAAACCACGATGAGATAGCACTTTGCACCCAGTAGGATGGCTAGAACCCAAAAGTCAGATAATAACGAGTGTTGGCGACGATGTGGAGAAATTGGAACCCTGGTGCACTGCTGGTAGGAATGTAAAATGGTGTAGCCACTGTGGAAAACAGCCTGCAGTTCCTCAAATAGGTAAGTGTAGAGTTACCATATGACCCACCAATTGCATTCCTAGGTATATGCCCAAGAGATACGTAAACACATGTCCGTGCAAAAACTTGTACACAAATGCTTATAGGAGCATTATTCACAACAGCTAAAAAAGGGAACCACCACAAATGCCCATCAACAAAATGTCTCTCCACACAATGATGTCCATCCACACAATGACGTCTCTCCACACAATGATGTCTCAGGAGGTCTCTCCACACAATGACGTCTCTCCACACAATGATGTCTCATGAGGTCTCTCCACACAATGATGTCCATACACACAATGGTGTCCATACACACAATGATGTCTCACGAGATCTCTCCACATAATGATGTCCATCCACACAATGACGTCTCTTCACACAGTGGTGTCTCTCCACACAATGGTGTCCATCCACACGATGACGTCCATCCACATGATGATATCCATCCACACGATGATGTCTCTCCACACAATGGTGTCCATCCACACAATGATGTCTCTCCACACAATGATGTCTCATGAGGTCTCTCCACACAATGATGTCCATCCACACAATGGTGTCCATACACATAATGATGTCTCATGAGATCTCTCCACACAATGGTGTCCATCCACACGATGACGTCCATCCATACAATGGTGTCCATCCACATGATGATGTCCATCCACACGATGATGTCCATCCACACGATGACGTCTCTCTACACAATGGTGTCCATCCACATAATGACATCTCTCCACACAATGACCTCTCTCCACACAGTGGTGTCTCTCCACACAATGGTGTCCATCCACACGATGACGTCCATCCACACGATAATGTCCATCCACACAATGACATCTCTCCATACAATGGTATCCATCCACACAATGATCTCTCTCCACACAATGGTGTGTGTCCACACAATGACATCTCTCCACACAATGACGTCTCTCTACACAATGATGTCTCATGAGGTCTCTCCACACAATGGTGTCCATACACACAATGGTGTCCATTACACACAAGGATGTCTCACGAGATCTCTCCACACAATGATGTCCATCCACACAATGACATCCATCCACACGGTGATGTCCATCCACACAATGAGGTCCATCCAAACAATGACATCTCTCCACACAATGGTGTCCATCCACACAGTGAAGTCCATCCACACAGTGACGTCTCTCCACACGATGACATCCATCCACATGGTGACGTCCATCCACACGATGACGTCCATCCACACAACGATGTCTCTCCACACAATGGTGTCTATCCACATAATGATGTCCATCCACACAGTGAAGTCCATCCACACAATGATGTCTCTCCACACAACGACGTCTCTCCACACAATGGTGTCATTCACACGATGACATCCAACCACACAATGATGTCCCTCCACATGATGACATCCATCCACACAATGATGTCCCTCCACACAATGGCATGTCATTCAGCCATAAAAAGGGACAAAGCACTGACACACGCTACAACACGATGAACTTTGGAAACATTATGTTCAGTGCAAGAAGCCAGACGCAAAGGCCACATCTTATCTGATTCCATTTGTGTGAAATGTCCAGAACAGACAAACCCATAGGGAGAGGAAGGAGATTTGTGGCTCTCTGGGGCTGGTGGTGGGAGGGAGGGGGAGTGAGTGCTAATAGACTTAGGTTTTTGGGGAGTGATGAGATATTCTAAAATTGCTTGTGGGGATGGTTGTATAACTCCGTGAATTTACTAAAAAATGCCTCCTACCCCTAAGAAAAAAGAAATAGTGGCGGGAAGGGATTTGGGGTCAGCAGGAACAGAGAGCCTCTCCAAGGTCATCACTGCAAAGGGAGCCCGACAGGCTCAGCTCTGTCCAGGTGACCTGCCTCTCTCTGGTGGAGGCGGAGTCCACACTGCCTGGTCCCAGCGAACCTGGCGGAGCCATCGCCCAGGGAGGCCTTGGCTTTTGGCCCAGGAGCAAGGCGCAGGGGCACCCCACAGCCACTTGTTGGGAACCCAGGCCTCGGTGCTGACCACACAGCAAGTGGCAGAGCCTGTGGTTTGGACCCAGAGTGGCCTCCTGACCAGCCCCCAGTTAACCCCTTCCCGAGAGACACCCCAGCCCCTGGAGCACTCCAAAAATCCCAGGGCAGGATTTGCTCCAGGAGGGAGAAACCTGCTTAACAGAAAACCTTTCAGATATCTGCTGTGGTGTGTGTCTGGGACATCTTCAGTCCCACGATTAGGGGCCTTCTTTGTCCTTGGGCAAGTTCTATATGCTCTTGCATCAAATTGAGGTGCCCCCTCCCTCAGATCTACCCTACTTCACTCCAGGAGCATTGAGAGGAATGTCTGTCTTGGCTTCTTGGGGGTGAGGAATGTCCCCAGGACCCACGAATTCCAGAAGGCTGCGGAGCCCCACTGCCTCCACAGCCTGGTCCAGGCCTCGGGCTCCTCCTCCTTGGGTGGGCCTCACCCACTCTCACCCTGCCCCCAGGCAGCGACACGATCACCCGCGGACCCTACACACAAGGACCTCGTCCCTCCATACTGGAAGGGGGTGATGGAAGACGGGTCCGTCTGCTGCCTTTGACTCGTCAGCAAAGGAGATGGGGCCGCGCCTCCCAGGAGGGGGTCCTGCTGCTCCACACAGCAAGGGCTCCTTCAGGCGCCTCCCCATGCAGCTTCCCTCGAGGGATCACCTCTATACGGGAGGAGTTTACTCATAGCCACCCAGAGGGACCCAGAGCAGACCTGTAAGACATGAATTGCATTATGATAGCAGGTCAGCTCTCCGAAGACGTTCTTGGAGTTCAAGGCCAGGCGGTGCCACATGTGTGCCACATAATCTTCACTCTCGTCCTTGAATTTCTGTATCTCCATCGTAAAATTCTGGCCAAGCTTGGCCTTCACAATGACCATGTGCTTGAAAATCAAACTAAATAAAAGCAAAAGAGAGAAAGTAATGCTTGAAGTGAATGATAAAAATTTTAAATGTATCTAATGCATCCAAAGCAAGTATTTGGCATTTTCCTTCTTACAAAGGTAAAACAAAATGGAACCTGAGTTACTTGGGGTTTTTGTGTTTTATTTTTCTTATTTTTTTTTTATTTTATTATGAGGTGTGTGTGTGTTGTGTTTTTTTTTTGTGAGGAAGATCAGCCCTGAGCTAACACCCATGCCAATCCTCCTCCTTTTTTGCTGAGGAAGACCGGCCATGGGCTAACACCTGTGCCCATCTTCCTCCACTTTATATGGGACGCCGCCACAGCGTGGCCTGACAAGCAGTGCCTCAGTGCGCCCCCAGGATCCAAACCCGAGCCGCCAGCAGCAGAGCGTGCACACTTAACTGTTACACCACAGGGCCAGCCCCTGTGTGTTGTGTTTTAAATCCCCAACTTTCTTGTGTTGAACTCGTAGTGGGGAAATAAAGTCCTCAGGGGAAATGGGAGTGTGTGAGAAGGCACTGTGGGATTGCAGGGGGTAGGCACTCTGGGAAGGGGTGCAGATGGGTGAGGGGGTCCTCAGAAGGGGGTCCCTGGGCAGGGAAAGGTCCTGGGTGGGCAAAGGTTCTCTGGGCGTGGGGCGGTCACCCATCAAAGAGGGATCCCCAGGCGTCAGAGGGAGGGGTTCCCAAGTGTTGGGGCATCTCCTGGTGGGGAGGGGCCCCAGGCATCAGGGGGAAGGGTCCAGGGCACAAGGAGCCCCCAGGCAGGGAGGGGCCTTGGGTATGAGGGCGTTCCCCGGGTGGGGCGGGGTGGTGGGCTCCAGGGAAAGGTGGGGGTGGCGCAGCACTCACAGGCGGTGTGCCGTCCGCGGCAGCACCTGCACAGCCTCGTCCAGCACCTTGAGGCCGCCCTCCCAGTCGGCGTGGTCAGCATGGCAGTGGAAGAGCAGGCCGTAGAGTGCTGCGCGCAGCGTCAGGTCATCCTCGGCCCCTGCAGGGAGAGGGGTCAGAGGAGCTCAGGAGTCCTGCCCTGGCCGCCCCGCAGTGGGAACCGAGGGGCAGCTGCCCCGCTGGCTGCCCAGCGCTCGGAAGGTCCTGCTCTGTGTGCGGGCGTCCGCGGTAACTGCTCCGGATCACCCAAGACCTTGGGCGGCCGAGGGCAACACCTGTGTCGGGGCAGCTGGGCCTCCTGCCTCAGAGCCCGGCGAGGGGTGTAATCGCAGGTTGTAAACCAGCACGGCGCCACTGGACAAGTGTGCAATGCAGGCACACCTCAGGGCATGTGCACTGCCTTCATCGCACACACACACATACAAATGCCAGCAATGAGCCCTGATGACGTCCGCCTGAAAGCCACCCGCAGGCTCTCAGGACGCTTTGCTGTGGGCGGCAGCGCCAGGACCGATGCAGGAAACCAGCACACCAGCCCTGTCAGGACTAACCAGCCAGGGGGCTCCTCGGGGCCCGCCCCAGTGGTTTCTGACCCTGTCGACCTGCAGGCCGTCCCTCTGTCCTTCCTCCCGCCACCTGGCTCACCTTCTGCAGGTGCTTCCTGAGCGGCCTGTGCCCCGGCTGCCCTCCCTTAAGCTCTCTCAGACTCTGCAGTCCTCCCAGCCCTTTCTCTGTTTGAAACTCCTGATATTTTTCTGTAATTTTAAAAATAAACAATGTGAGCTTAAGGAGAGAAGAATCCTTTCCAAAACACCCCAACCCAGCTCTATGGGTCAGGTGCCCGGCTCCTGCAGGTGGAGAGTACAGAGGGGAGGGATCCATGTGTCTTGTTGACGCGCCATGACACACGCCAGCACTGCAGCTGCAGTCCATTGCTCATCTAAGCAGAGGCCCCACTGGTAGGGCTGCACACCAGGTTGTTCCCACCACCAGTTCTGGACACCAGGTTGTTCCTACTACTGGTCTGGACACCCAGGTTCTTCTATTTTACATCATTGACCATGTAGCTTCCTTTCTCTTTTTTGAATCATTGGAGTGAATGGGTGAACATGCCCATGGATCCTGCCACCCACACTGCCAGGCTGCTGGCTAAGAGGAAGCACCAACTCATACTGCCCAGGACTTGTGGGCTCACCGTGGCCTCTACACTGCTAGTGCTGGGGATTTAAATATACAGGTGTCCCTGCTCTAAATATACAGATGTCCCTGCTCTCCAAGCTCAGGGGAGGGTAGATTTAGATGCATGACCGGATAAGCCAGTCAACGTCTGAAACTTGAGAACCATGTAGGTTCTATAACATGGTTTCCTCCACTGTTTGAATTATTGTCCACACCTTGGCCAGCCGAACTTAGGAACCACCAACTGGGGCGGCAAGGGCCACTTACATATGTTATTTCCAATCCTGACTAGCTGAGAGGTCCCGCCCTTCACTCTGCATTTCCTTGATCCACACTGAGGAACAACATCCTCCCTGATCCACAATCATGGTCACGTCTGTGGACCATCTGCCGCTTTTCCAATCAATCTATGGAGGCACGTGGCAGAGACCCTGCTTGGCAAATACCGCAGCCGCTGTCTGGGGCCCGGGCACTGGGACAGTGCTCCTCCTCCATCTCCCTTCCCTGGAGACCATCGGTCCCAGACAAGCCTCGGGATGGAGGAGGGCCTCGAGGGAGGGCACTGCTTGTGTGGAGCCGAGCTGCTGGGCTCTGGGGGTTGTCAGTGCAGCACAGCATATCCTAGCCTGACTAGCGCGACTGTTGATATGTCAGAGAAACTAATCATTTAGTGCCAAATTTGATACAAATATTTTCCCAGTATTTACGTTTTAATTTCCTGCATTTCTCATTATTTAAATTTTTGTATATTTGAAAGTGTGCCTCTATGATCACTGCTACGCTCAATTTTACTGTGACGTTTTTCCTAGAATTTAAATTTTTTAAACTACTACACTGTCGAGCCTATTTGATGTTTATTTCAGCACATGGAGCACAGTGCAGCCTGACCCCCGCCCTCTCCCCAGCAGGGCTGTGTTCTACCACGCAGCCTGGCTCCTTATCAGGCACTGCATTCCTGCAGTGTCTGGGCTGCTCTCTGCCTCCAGATGGCTGCCACCTACACCTCTCTGCAGCACCAGCAAACGATGTTAACTGTTGTGGTTTAGTATTCAACTTAATATCTAATCGAATCACACACGGTCATATTTTTGTTCATTATTTTATGTCAAGTTTATCTCTCTAAACAGACTCTGAAGCACTCGTGGGAGGGCACTGCTCCACCCACAGCATTCATACTCCCCAAGACACACTGGGACTCTTACACTAAAAGGAATGATTAAGTTTTAGCAGATAATCATGATTTTTTCTTTAAACATGAATTCTAAAATATGGTTTTACTGTTCTAAGGTCAGCATTTTTTT
Organism: Ceratotherium simum simum; assembly: GCF_057802395.1. Taxonomy (NCBI): domain Eukaryota; kingdom Metazoa; phylum Chordata; class Mammalia; order Perissodactyla; family Rhinocerotidae; genus Ceratotherium; species Ceratotherium simum. The sequence continues at coordinate 90,195,091 of NC_141905.1, forward strand.
TTTGCAGGAGTATATCTCCACATTTTTTATGGAAGTAGAAGAATATGATTTATTTGTCAGAATAACCCAGAGGCTAGATTTCAAGGCAGCCACTACGAGGCTGAGAGCACTGGCTCTGGACCCAGGTAGCCCGGAAGGATCCAGTGCGGGCCTGGACCACGGGGACAACAGGCACCACCTGGGCTTTGGTTTTCTGGTGCACACAGTGGGGATTTCATGTAGTTCTTCTTGAAAAGCACTCCCAGTGCCCATCAGGCATTAACTGCTGAGCAGACACTACCTGTGGTTATTGTCATGATAAAGCTGGCTTTATATAAGGGGGCAGGAATTTAAAAGCACTGAGTCCTTGGCTTTCTTTGTGCCTGTGGCTCCCTCTGTCTCGCATCTACAAACCTGGGAGAAAACAACCTTCAGTGGTCCCTCCACTCTGGAAGTCCGCTGTAGGCCACTGGTGCAGAAGCAGCATTTTCCCCTTTTCCTAAAATAAAAACAAATAAACAATATATATATTCAAAACTTGCAATTTATTCTTTCACCGTTTTGTTTTCCATTGGCTCAGTATCTAATTACAAAAATTGCAGCTACATTTCTGAAGCACTAAGTCACAAAGAGTGACATCACAGCTCACCCATGAGAAAAGGCTCTCAGTGAAAGCTTCACTACGTCACAACACACAGACTGTCCCCCAACACAGTCTACAGCGTTTCCAATGACATGAAGCATCCAGGTCAGTTTCATAGCCTTAAATTAATGGGACTAAAAGTACATCAGAACAGACTTATGGACACGGCACAAGCAGTGCTCGGAGGGGAGTTCATGGCTGTAAATGTCTACACTGAAAAAGGAGAAGGATCTCAAATAAACAAACTATCTTTACTCTTTAAGGAATCAGAAAAAGGAAGAATAAACTAAACCCAAAGCTGGCAGAAGGAAGGAAATAATAAAGATTAGTGCAGAGAGAAAAAAACAGAGAATAAAAAAACCACAGAGAAAATCAATGAAACCAAAAGTTGGTTCTTTGAAAAGATCTACAAAATTGACAAACCTTTAGCTAGACTGGCAAAGAAAAAAAGACAGAAGAGACAAATAACTAAAATCGAAAATGAAAGTGGGAACGTTACTACCAACCCTAGAGAGATAGAAAGGATTATGGGAGAATCCCATGAACAACTGTATGTCAACAAATTTGATAACCTAGAAGAAATGGCAAAAGCCCTTGAAACACACCAATTACCCAAGCTGATACAAGAAGAAATAGAAAATCCCAACAAATTTCTAACAATTAGAGATTGAATCAGTAATCAGAAACCACCCAATGAATAAAGGTTAGTCCCAGACCAAATGGCTTCACAGGTGAATTCTACCAAACATTTAAAGAGTTGACACTAATCCTTCTCAACTCTTCAAAAAATCAAAGAGGAAGGAACAATTCCTAACTCATTGCTTTGATAGCAAACCCAGATAAAGACATCACAAGAAAAGAAAATTACAGGTTAACATCCTTTATGAATATTGATGTAAAATTCTCAATAAAATATTTGCAAATCAAATCCAATAGCATAGTAAATGTTATTCATCATGACCAAGTGGGATTTATCCCAGGAATACAAGGGTGGCTCAACATAAGAACAATCAATGTAACACATCACATTAATAGAACAAAGGAGAAAAACCACATGATCATCTCAATTGATGGAGAAAAGGCATTTGACAAAATCCAGTAACCTTTCATCAGAAAATCTCTTAGAAAACTAGGAATAATGGGAAAATTCCTCAACACAATAAAAGGACCGTATGAAAAACTCATAGCTAACATCCTACTCAATGGTGCAAGACTGAAGCTTTCCCTCTGAGATGAGGAACAAGGCAAGGATGCCTGCTTTTAGCACTGCTATTCAACATTTTACTGGAGGTTCTAGCCAGAGCTAATAGACAAGAAAAAGAAATAAAAGGTATCCAAATTGGAAAGGAAGAAGTAAAACTATCTCTATTCACAGATGACACGATCCTATTTATAGAAAATCCCAAAGAATCCACAAGAAAACTACTAGAGCTAATAAATGAATTCAGCAAAGTTGCAGGACACAATATCAACATACAACAATCAGTTGTGCTTCTACATATCAGCAATGAACAATCCAAAAAGAAAAGGAGGAAGGTGCTATGAACTTAATTATGTGTGCCCCACCCCCCTCCCAAATTCATACGTAGAAGCCCTAACCCCCAATGTGATGGTATTTGGAGACAGGGTCTTTGGAGGTACTTAAGGTTAGAGGAGGTCAGGAGGGTGGGCTCCTCATGATGGGATTAGTGCCCTTAGAGAAAGAGACACCAGAGAGCTTGCTTTCCCCACCCCCACCACATGAGGACAGAGCAAGAAGGCAGCTATCTACAAGTCAGGAAGAGCGCCTTTCTCAGAACCTGGCCATTCTGGCTCCTGGATTTTGGAGCCTCCAGAACTGTGAGAAATAAATTTCTGTTGTTTAAGCCCCCCAGTTTATGGTATTTTGTTATGGCAGCCTGAGCTGACTAAAACAAGAAGCAATTCCATTTACAGTAGCACTTAAAAGAATTAAATACTTCCAAAGAGGTGAAAAACTTATATGCTGAAAACTGTAAAACATTGTTGAAAGAAATTAAAGAAGACTTAAATAAATGGAAAGACATCCCATGACCATGAATAGGAAGACTTAACATTGTCAAGATGTCAATACCACCCAAAGTGATCTACAGATTCAACACAATCCCTCTGAAAATCCCAACAACCTTATCTGAAGAAACGGAAAAGCCAAGCCGCAGACCATACGGAACTGCAAGTGGCCCCAAGCAGCCAAAACAATCCTAAAACAGAAGAGGAAAGTTGGAAGATTCACAATTCCTGACTCGAAATTCACTACCAAGCTACAGTGATGGAAACAGTGTGGTGCTGGCAGACGGACAGACACATAGACCAGTGAAACAGACGGGACAGCCCAGAAACAAACTCTTGCATATATGGTGAAGTGATTTTTGACAAAGATGCTAAGACCATCCAAAGGGGAAAGGACAGTCTTTCAACAAGTGCTTCTAGGAAAACTGGACATCCACATGCAGAAGAATGAAACTGTACCCTTACCTTACACCATATACTAAAATTAACTCAAAATGGAAAAAAAAAAAAAAGATCTAAACATAAGAGCTAAAGCTATAAAACTCTTAGAAGAAAACATCGGAAAAAAATCTTCAAGACATTGGATTTGACAATGACTTCATGGATAGGACACCAAAAACACAAGAAACAAAAGAAAAAATAGTTGAACTTCATCAAAATTAAGAACTTTTGTGCAACAAAGGACACTGTCAAGGGAGTGAAAAGGCAACCAAACGAACGGGAGAAAAACGCCTGCAAATCATATATCTGATAAAGGGTTAATACTCAGAATAGATAGAGAACTCTTATGATTCAACAACAAAAAACAAACCAATGTAAAAATGTGCAAAGTACTTGAACAGACATTTCTCCAAAGAAAACATGCAGATGACTAATTAGCACATTAGAAGATGCTAAATATCATTAGTCATAAGAAAAACGCAAATCAAAACCACAAGATACCACTTCACACCTGTTAGGATGGCAATAATGTAAAAAAATGGCAAATAACAAGTGTAGACAAGGATGTGTAGAAATTGGAACACTTGTGCGCTGCTGGTGGGAATGTACAATGTGCGGCTGCTGTGGAAACGGTTTGGCAGTTCCTCAAAAGGTTAAATACAGAACTACCATATAACTCAGCAATTCCACTGCTAAGTATATCCCCTAAAGAACTGACAGCAGGGACACAAAGATATTTGTACACCCATGTTCATAGCAGCACTATTCACAATAGTCAAAAGGCGAAAACAACCCATCTCCATCAACAGATGAACAGATAAACCAAATGTGGTCCATCCATACAATGGAATATTATTCAGCCATAAAAAGAAAGGAAATCCTGCAATATGCTACAACATGGATGGACCTTGAGGGCATTACGCTCAGTGAAATAAGCCCCTCACAGAAGGACAAGTACTCTGATTCTACTTATATGAGGCCCCTAGAGGAGTCAAATTCAGAGACAGCAAGCAGAATAGTTACCAGGGGTTCTGGGGAGAGAGGAGGTATTGTTTAATGGGTAGAGAGTTTTGTTGGGGATGATGAAAAAGTTTTAGGTATAGATAGTGGTGACGGTCACACAACGTTGTGATTATAATTAATGTCACTAAATTGTACAGTTAATGAATGGTTAAAATGATAAATATCATATTATGTATATTTTGCCACAATTTTTAAAAAGCACATTATAAAGAACTGAACTTTTGGTAAATTTTATTAATTTCTAGACTAGGGCTTGGCTAATTTTTTCTGTAAAAGTGCCAGATAGTAAACACTTCTGGCTTTTCGGGCCACGTGGTCTCTGTCACAATTACTTGGCTCTGCTGTTGTAGTGAAGCCACAGACAGTATGTAAATGAACAGGCATGGCTGTGTTCCAATAAAACTTTATTTACAAAAAGAGGAGGAGGGCTGGACTTGCCCTCCCCCTCCCCAGTGGCGGTTTGCCCACCCCTGGCCTAGATTATTAGAGGTCATAAATATCTTGGTAAGAAAATAGGAAGCATCAACCAATCTCTTAAACAAGACTATGACTTTCCCATTTCCTTCTTGCTGTCTCTTGAGCAGCAGGCTCCCAGCTGGGGCAGCCACGGGAAAGCCACACCTTCCCACACGGCTGTGGGCCCTCCTGGCACGGCCAGCTCTGCATCAGCCCAGAGGGCAGCTCCCCCCTCTCATCCTGTCCCGGCCCGACCTCCCACGGCTCGTCTGGCTGCTGGTGTCTGAGGACTTCACTGGGCCCTGGACCAAGGGCCCAAGAGCTCCACCCATGGGCTCTGTCCTAGGCTCTCTGACCATGGACATCTGTCTGCCACATGGCCTTTGACCTGGAGACCTTCTCTTCAGAAGGGCCCTGCTGGAGACCACAGGTCTGTAGGTTTGTTATCCCAGGTCTGGCCTTCCTGGGCAGACAGGACAGGTGTTGGAGGCCCTGTGGGAGACCAAGTCCTGGGGCTGGGAAACTGCAGGACACACAGAGGACGCACGCGGTCAGCAGGCAGGCCGGGCAGCCTTCGCTGACCTCCGTGCACTCCCTGGAGCTCGATGGGGCCCAGCCCTGCCTGCCTCCAGGGCCAGGTGGAGGGAGCGAGGCCCTCAGCCAGGCAAGTTCCCTCCACCAAGACCACACTCACTGGGCGTCGGGGGCAGGGGGCGGGTGACATCCCCTTTTTACAGTCCGGTCAAGACCTCACTGGCCTGGGCACACATCTGCCCAGGGGCTTCTGCGGCTCTCCTCAGCTGTCTGAATCTGCTGTTCCGTCCCCATTCTCCTCCTCTCCCCTCTGGTGCTGGAGCTCAGGGAGGAGCATTTCGGGGATGCCTTCGTCCTCCCCACCCCCTCTCTGCAGGCCATCGTGTGCCTCATTTGAGCGGTTCTTTGGGGTCTGTCTTCCCTGAGGAATCTCACCTGCCGTCTCTGGAGGAAGACCCTCAGGAAGCCTGCCCCCCGTGGCCCCCCCACGCACCTGCTTTCTCGCTTCTGTCTTGTTGATGATGCTGATGATCCTCCGTAAGGCACTCCTGCATTTCTTCCTGTTGCCCGCAGAGGACAGCAGCGGGAGCCAGGCGTTCCAGTAGTGCCGGGCGGCCAGCATCACCAGGGCACTGCTCCCCGCGATGCCCCCAAACCTGAAAAGGAAGTCCTGACCTAGAGAGGGGCCACGCCCACTGTGTGGCAGCAGCGCCCAAAGCGTCTGGATTTACGGAGGGGAGGGGTGAGGCTGGGTGCCACGGGGCTCCCCAGGACACACTCGCTCCCTTTCTCCTGCGGCCCTGCGCCCGGCTCTGCAGGATGGGGCTCCTGGGGCATCCCTGCTGGGATCTGCTCAGGGCCACAGCCCACTCCCTACTCCCTGCCCCACCTTGCCCCGTGCGGCCCCAGCTCAGCTTCTCACAGGACTGCCCAGGACCCTCCGTCCCAGTCGCCCAAGGGGCCCTGTGAGCAATGGCGAGGCGGGCGTCCCTGCCCAGGGCAGGAGATGACCCTTGTCACAGGGCCACCGAGGGAGGGGCCGGCCACCGTGCCAGTCCCCCTTGAGCAGCGTGCTCATCTCAGGCACTGCAGCTGCCATTTATCTCACAGTGCACAGCTGTCTGCACAGTCACCCCACTTAGCACGGCACCTCATGCTCTCCAGGAAGGCCCTGGTAGCCGGCAGGCGCAGCCGCTTCCTCCCCCTCAGGCTCTCCAGGACGCTCCTGCCCTGCGTGCAGGCCACGGTGCTCAGCATCTCCGCCGCCAGCCGAGCCTCCTCCCTGAAAACAGACAAGTGCCCTAGCACATGCAGGCTCTCTCTGCGGGGAGCGAGGGGCCACGAAGAAAGGCGAGTGAGCCTGGGGATGCCGGGCCATGGGAGCGAGCTGGGGACCTCCAGAGTAACCTCATGCAAGTCCCCGAGCCAGGACTAACCGGCTGAGTCCAGTCAACCCGCAGAACCACGAGAGAATCGTAACCTGATGTTTTCAATGACTTCTTTGCAGGATGTCTTGTGCAGCCACAGGTGAGCAGGACAAGCCTGGTGGGCCCGCCCCCCACCACAGCCGAGCCCACGGGGAGCAATGGGGCTCTGTTCTCTGGGCCCCGTGTATATCTCGTCTCAGGGCCTCCGCTCTGCACCAGGCTCAGCCCTACACAGTTTTAACTCAGAGCAACATCAAGAAGGACATGCAATCCCTTGTCCCTGAACGTTTATTAACCCAGCCACGCCTGGGTCAGGCACAGATGACATCACACTCAGTCAGACATCATCCCGTCCAGTGCTGGAGGGGACCAAGTCCCTGCAACTCAGCTAGGGGGCACCGAATTTACTCTAGGAGAAATACACTAGTTCCTGGGTAGACCTCTCCACAGGCTGGGGTGCCCTGAAGCCAGGGACCCACCTGCAGGAGCAGACAGCCACTCCTACCACTCTGACCCAGGAGTCTCGGGGAGGGAGGCGCTGTCCCTCGGCTGCCAGGATCCACGGTGTCTGCCGTGCACAGTCAAGCCCGTACTCTGGAGGTGAAGCTGAGGGTGGCTGGGTTCTCCAAGGTGGGTGTGCCAGCCCCACAGGTGAAGGAGCCTGGCCCTGCCTGGGCGCTGCATCCTGGAGACTGATCTTTCTAATACAGTGTTGGGGAGAGTTCTGTCGATGTCAGCTGGGTGAGATCTGTGGACAGCGTGACTCACATCATCTACACACTTACTGATTTTTTTGTTTGTTTGCTTACTTTGTTCTATCAGCTACTGAGGAGGAATGTTGAAATCTCCAGCTCTAACTGTGGATGTATCTAATTTTTTGCTTCTTGAATTTGGAAGCTCTGCTATTAAGTGCACACACATTCAGGATTCTCATGTTTTCCGGCTCGTTTAACCCTTTTATCACGATGAGATGTCTCTGTCTCTGGTCACACTGCTTGGCTGCTCTGCGACAGCCACACCTGTGTCCTAAGACTCGAGTTTGCACAGCATCCCTTCCACTCTTCTGCTTTTAACAGGTGCCTTTATGTTTAAAGAATGTCTCTTAAAAGCAGCTTCTAGTGGGTCTTGCTTTCTGTATTCAGCGGGGTAAACTCTGCATTTTAACTGGAGTGTGGTCCATTTACCTTTAATGGATTGATTGGTATGGTTGGGGTTAAATCTGTTTTGCTGTTTGCTTTCCTTTTGTCCCATATGTTGTTTCTTTCCTCCCCTCTTTTGGGTTAACTGAATATTTTTTAGTATTCTATATCTCCTCTATTGGATTTTTAGTTACACGTTTTTGTTTTATCTTTTTTAGTACTTGCTGTAGAGATCACAACATATATCCTTCACTAGTCATAGTCTACCTTGAATTAATCTTACACCACTTCACAGATGACATAAGAATCCTACACAATACACTTCTGTTTCTCTCATTCCCATCATTAGTGTTAACGTCATCCATTTTACTTCTATATTTATTAATAATAACACAATGCAACGTATTTTTGTTTTTAACAGGCAAAGGTCTTTTAAAGAATTTAAGAACTGAAGGAAAAACCACCTTTTATGTTTATCCACACCTTTACCATTTACCTAGTTACTTCCTGACCTGAGTTTCCATCAGCCTAAAGAATTCCCAGCAGCATTTCTCCTTCTGCAGCTCTTTTGGCAGTGGATTCTCTTAGCTTTAGTTAATCTTAAAATGTCTTGATTTGGCCTTCATTTTTTGAAGGCTTTTGGTGGATGTAGAAGTCTAGGTTGATGGGTTTTTCTTTTTTAACGCCTACAACGGTGTGCTGTGCTTCTGTTGAGAAGTCAGCAGTCTTATCTTTGTTTTCCTGTGTGTAATCTGTCTTTTCCCCTTCTAACTTTTTCCCAAGGTTTTCTTGTTACCTTTGTCTTCAGCAATTTGACTCCAGTGAAAATAGGTGTGGTTTTGTGTTTATCCTGCTTGGGGGTCACTGAAAATCTTGGATCTCTGGGTTGATATTTTTTAATTCAATTTGAACAAATTTCAGCTCCTGTATTTTCAAATGTATGTACTCTGCCTCCCCATCTCACCTCTGTCCTTCCAAGACTCCCCCACACTTGTGCAGACCACGTGTCCTGTCCCACAGTCGCGGGGGCTCTGCTCATCTTGCCGTTCAGTCTTTCCTCCTCTGCCTCACCTTCAACTGTGTGCTGACCAGCACTCACGGACACTTACCACTTCTCCCATGTTCAGGCGTTGAGCTCTCCCAGTGATGCTTCTATGTCAGATGCTGTATGTTTCAGCTCTAGAATCTCCACTTAGTTCTTTATTATAGTTTCCATTTCTTTGTAGAAATTCCCCACCTGCACACTAAGTTGCCCAAATACTTTCTTGTACTTATAAGAGCTGTTTTAAATTCGTTGTCTGCTAACTCTAACGTGTGTGTCGTGTCTGCATCTGTTGACTGTTTTTTCTCCTGCTATGGGCCACATTTCTTGTTTTTCCCTGTGTCTAATAATTTTTGATTTTATGCTGGACACTGAGTTATACTGTTGAGAGTATGGATTACATTGCCTTCCTTTAAATGAAGGTTGGGTTTCATTCTGATGGACACTTAATTTACTGGTGGCTCAGCCTTATCCTATTGGGATTTGGATTAGGCTTTTTTAGGGCAAGTCTAGAGCAGCCCCTGTAGCCCATGTCTTTCTGAGTGCCTGGAAAGTTCAGTGAGGTCTCCCTGATTCTCACCAGTTAACTCCAACATCTCAGCACAGGGTGGCCTCCAGCGCCTCTCTTCAGCATAGGACCCAGAACCTGCTTCCTGCCAGGCCTTGTGGAATCTAGTGCTGTGCACAGCACCTTTACACAGCTGAGAGCACCCATTCTCTGTCCAGTACCTCCTCTCTTGTATCATAGCCTATGAACCCCAGCAGCCCCAGCAGCCCAGGCTTTGCTCTCTGCCTCCTCCACACACTTCTTCAGTCTGGGCTCCACTCCCAGGGCTGCAGCTCGGACGGCCCCCACCAGGCAGAAAGCAAGAGTGAGTGTGGGGCTCACTTATTTTTTTTTTTTAAGGAAGATTGGCCCTGAGCTAACATCTGTTGCCAAGCTTCCTCCTTTTTTCTCCCCAAAGCCCCAGTAGATAACTGTCTGTCACAGCTGTACATCTAGTTGCTCTGTGTGGGACACCACCTCAGCATGGCTTGATAAGCGGTGCGTAGTTCTGCGCCCAGGATCTGAACCGGCGAACCCTGGGCCACTGAAGCGGAGTGCGCGAACTTAACCGCTATGCCACTGGGCCAGCACCCGGAGCTCACTTTTGATGCTCCCCTTTTGCAAGAATTTCTGCTTTATGCCCTCTGTCATCCAATGCCTGAAAACAACTGTTTTATGTATTTTGTCAAGTTTTATAGTTTTTTACAGTACAAGAGTATGATATCCATTACTGTGTCGTGGCCAGATTTGGGATAAAAAGTGACTTTTAAATTCATATAAAGACTCAATACAGATGATGATTATGTTAAATAAAAATGTTGATCAAAGTAGTAAGGTACCAAATATTCTTAAACTATCTCCTGTTAATCTATTTTCTGTCTATTTTAGGGATCTACCTGAAATGTCTTATGAATATATATTCTTTTACTTTAATAGTATAAATGTGAAACTTATTCTGGTAATTACACACTGAGAGTTGACAATACCAACTGATTAGTAACTGCACTATTTTTCACCAAAACTGAAAACTATTTTCACTATTATTGTGAAATATTATCATAAAAATTACTCTGTAACCAATTCCACACTAGAGTTTCTACACATAAATTGCAAAATGGAAAAAAGTAGCATAAAAATTTGAAATATGTGTATTTTTTTAAAAAGGTGAATCATCTGCAGTGCATGCCATGTGGCTGCATGTGACCTGGTACCCTACTTGACGGGAGACAGGGTCCAGTACTCTCAGGGACCAACAAGGTCACTGTAAACTGTGGCATCTCCTACGAAGCCCAGGACCACTCCGTCTCTCCAGCCTCCTGGCACCCAGTCCCATGCCTGGACACAGCCGGCACTCCATGTGGCTGGATGAGTGGTCAGAACCACAGGGGAACCCAGGCTGGAGGGGCAATCCCACTGAGTGCAGTTACACCAATTACCACTAGAGGACAACCACGGCCCACAAATGAGTTTAAAAGTCTTAAGGTGGAAATCAAATTTTTCTAGTTTTGCACAATCCTCTCTTTCCCTATTAACCATATGTATATATTTATATTTTTAGCTTATCTTATTATAGGAATTGCTGTTTTAAAATAAAATTCAACTTCAGAATCACTGAGGAAAGAACGGCGAGGCCAGGGCACACATCCATCATTGGAGCCTGTGCCCTGCCCCCAGCTCCTCCTGGCCAGCTCTGCTGTGCCCTCAGCAGGCAGCGAAATCAGCTTTAATGCAATTACAGGAAGACTGTGAGGCAGCACCCATGCACCGACTCTTTCTATAAGACTGTCTTTGTAGTTTCTTCTGTCTTTTGAAAATAACTTTTGAATTTTTATCAAAGGGGTACCTACATATGGTTGACAATAACTGTCCCCTACCCAATGCCCAGTCCTGTTCCCTCGAGGGATAGACTTCTAAATATTTAGCTCTGTCTTCCAGCAGCTACATGCCGACCTCTAAAAGCAGGCTTCTGCCTGGATTTCCCCATTTCTCAGGCTCAAGCATTACCCACAGGACTCCCACAATGATAAATGGGAGTGAGCTCACTCAGACCACCCTTTTGCCCTTTTCCAACTTACTAATATAGCTGGTTACAGCATTATTTTTAATTCCCCTATTTATCATCTTTGTACCTTAAAACCTTACACTAGCTCCCCTTCTTGTGGACCCTCGACAAGTGGTCCCTCTCAGATGAGGGCATTACAACACCTATATTCTTCCCCTCTCCACTAATGTATGTCATCTGTGCTTTTACTTCACTTTTGTATTGTCAAAATTGATAACATTGGGAGCAATGTCAGCATCATGGTGGAGAGAGTTGTTCCCTTTGTCTCTCTCCTCTAAGTTACAAGCAGTAGGACATCCGTTCACCAACAAAGGACCCCTGCACAGCACAGCAGAGCGCCTGAGAGATCCATCATCTATACATCTGAAGGTGCGTGGACTGGATCTCCAAGAGGCAGTGGAACTAGGGGACCAGCTCCCTCCACTTTCCCTGGCAGTGGCAATCCAAAACACGAATATCCTCACCAGTGGTGGTGGTGCCCTGACCTGAGGTTTCAACAAGCACAGTGGCATGCACCGGCAACCAGAGGCTGCAGGGGAAGCAGCGTTGCACATGACCCAGCACCCCCCAACAGCAGTGGCAGGTGACACCTGCAACCTGAGGCTTCAGGAGCCACAGCAGAACCCATGACCCAGCCCCCAGTGGCAGCACCCTGGACACCAGCTCTACCAGCAGAGGAAGCTGCATACAAGAACCCAGGCCTCTGGCAGTGGCAGCAACAGCTGTGAACCCAGCACCCCCAGATAACCCGGGAGCAGCAGTGCAGGTGGTGCATGGGGAAGTGGCACATGAGCCTGCAGAGAGCCAGTGGGGGAACATGAGACTCAGGCGACCCCAGAAGCAGCAGAAGTGCTCACAGCCTGGTGACTCCAGTGGCAACACCTGTGACTGCAGTGACACTGTGAGCAGCAAGGCACCAGCAATCTCAGAGGCACACAAGCACAAGGGCACTGACGATGCCTCTGGCAGAAGCACTGGAGGGTAGAAGGTACAGGATCTCAAACATGACCAGAAGTAGCTCAGAACCAAAATAACCAAAGCCTTACCCAAATAAGAAAGGTGGTTATGGGGCCGGCCCAGTGACAGAGTGGTTAAGTTCTCGCATTCCACTTTGGTGGCCCGAAGGCCCAGGGTTCACAGATTTGGATCCCAGGTGTGGACCTACTTACTGCTCACCAAGCCAGGCTGGGGCGGTGTCCTATGTAGAAGAACTACAACTCTACAACTATGATATACAACTATGTACTAGGGCTTTGGGGACAAAAGAAAAAGAGGAAGATTGGCAACAGATATTAGCACAGGGCCAATCTCCCTCAAAAAAAAAAAAAAAAAGGTGGGATTAAAAAAAAAAAAGACAGGTGGTTACTACCACAAATGCGCTGGCAGAGGATCAATTCATCAAGCTGTTCTGTTTTCCAGAACAGATAAAAAATGACAAATCTCCAGAAACCAAACTTGAAGTCACAGAAGATTGCGATCTGACAGAGAATTCAAAATAGTTATCATAAAGAAACTCAATGACTTACAAGAAAACTCAGAAAGACAGTTCAATGAGCTTAGGAATAAAATTAATGAACAGAAGGAGTACTTCACCAAAGAGATTGAAACTTTAAAAAAAACAACAAACAAATTCTAGAGATGAAGAACACAGTAATGAGATGAAAAATAAAGTGAAAGCATTGGAAATAGAGCAGACCATATAGAAGAGAGAATTAGTGAGCTCAAAGATAGAAATCTAGAAATGATTCAGGTGGAAGAGGAGAGCACTAAGATTCTTAAAGAATGAAGAAATTCTATGAGAAATATCCAACTCAATTAGGAAAAGCAACATAAGGATAATGGGTATCCCAGAGGGAGAAGAGAGGGAGAAAAGAGCAGAGAGCTTATTCAAAGAAATAATAGCTGAGAATTTCCCAAACCTGGAGAAGGAACTGGACATGCAAGTACATGAAGCTAACAGAACTCCTAATTATCACAACATGAAAAGACCTTCTCCATGGCACATTATATTAAAACTGTCAAAAGTCAATGACAAAGAAAGAACATTAAAGGCCTCCAGAGAGAAGAAAATAACCTACAAAGGAACCCCATTAGGCTATCAATGGATTTCTCAGCAGAAAGTCTACAGGCCAGGAGAGAATGGAATGATATATTCAAAATACTGAAAGACAAAAACTACCAGCCAAGAAGACCCTATGCAGCAAAGTTATCCTTCAGATATGACGGTGAAATAAAAGCTTTCCCAGACATACAAAAGTTGGGGACGGTCATTGCCACTAGAACTGCCTTACAAGAAATGTTGAAGGGAGCCCTCCTACCTGAAACAAAAAGGCAAAGGTTTATAAAGCTTTGAACAAGGAGATAAATAGACAGACAGAATCAGAAAAATTGCAACTCTATATCAGAATAGGTTAGTAAATGCTTAATTATAACATAAAGGCTAAAAGGAAAGAAAGCATCAACAATAACTATAACCACTTCAATTTGGTAACAAACTCACAACACAAAAAAGGATAATGTGTGACAACAAAACATAGAAGGGGAAGAGGAAAAGGACAGAATCTGCATAGGCTAATGGAGACAAGATGCTATCAGCAGAAAATGGACTATCTCATCTATGAGATCCTTTACATAAACCTCATGGTAACCACAAAACAAAAAATAAGAGCAGAGTTACAAAACATAAATAAAGAGAAAACTGAGAAAAACATCACAGAAAACCACCAATCTGAAATGGCAGACAGAAATACAAAGAAGAAGAAACAATGGAAATATAGAACACCCAGAAAACAAGAGATAAAATGGCAGTATTAACCTCTCATATATCATAAATCACCCTAAATGTAAATGGACTGAATTCTCCAATTAAAAGCACAGAGTGGCTGGATGGACTAAAAAACAAGACCCAATATGCTGCCTCCAGGAAACACATCTCAGCTCTAAAGACAAACAAAAGCTCAGAGTGAAGGCATGGAAGACAACACTCTAAGCAAATGGCAAGCAAAAGAAAGCGGGTGTAGCCATACTTATGTCAGACAAAACAGAGATATGTCAAGCCAAAAAAGATAACAAGAGACAAAAGATGGACATTATATAATGAGAAAGAGGATGATCTATCAAGAAAACATAATATTTATGAATATATATGCACTTAACACAGGAGCACCAAAGTATATAAAGCAACTATTAACAGACCTAAAGGGAGAAATTGACAGCAACATAATAATAGTAGGGAACCTCAACACCCCACTAACATCAATGGATAGATCATCCAGACAAAGAGTCAACAAGGAAACACTGACCTTAAATGAAACATTAGACCAGATGGACTCAATAGATACATATAGAACATTCTACCCAAAAGCAGCAGAATACACATTTTTCTCAAGTGCACATGGAACATTCTCAAAAATAGACCATCCCGGGAAACAAAGCAAGCCTCAATAAATTTAAGAAGATTGAAATCATATCAAGCATCTTTTCTGACCACAATGGTATGAAACTAGAAGTCAACTATAAGAAGAAAGCTGGAAAAGTCACAAATATGTGGAGACTAAACAACTTGCTACTGAACAAGTATTGGATCAATGAAGAGATCAAAGGAGAAATTAAAAAAAAATACCTGGAGACAAACGAAAATGAAAACACAACATACCAACTCTTATGAGATGCAGCAAAACTGGTGCTAAGAGGGAAATTTATAGCAATAAAGGTCTACCTCAACAAAGAAGAAAAATCTCAAATAAAGAAGCTTACACTATACCTAAAAGAACTAGAAAACGAAGAACAAATGAAGCTCAAATTAAGTAGAAGAAAAAAAAGAATAAAAATCAGAGCAGAAATAAATGAAACAGAGACTAAAAAGACAACAGAAAAGAGCAAAGAAACTAACAGCTGGTTCTTTGAAAAGATAAACAAAATTGACAAACCCTTAGCAAGCCTCACTAAGAAAAAAAGAGAGAAGGCTCAAATAAATAAAATTAGAAATGAAAGAGGTGAAATTACAACGGATACCACAGAAATACAAAGGATCATAAGAAAATACTATGAAAAACTATACGCCAGCAAATTGGACAACCTAGAAAAAATGGATAAATTCTTAGACTCATACAACCTCCCAAAACTGAATCAAGAAGAAACAGAGAATCTGAATGGACCAATCACAAGTAAACAGATTGAAAGAGCAATCAAAAATTCTCAAAAAAATAAAAGTCCAGGGCCAGACAGCTTCTCTGGTGAATTCTAGCAAACATTCAAAGAAGACTTAATACTTACCCTTCTCAAACTCTTCCAAAAAATTCAAGAGGAGAAGAAGCTTCCTAACTTATTCTATGAAGCCAACATTACCCTGATACCAAAACCAGACAAGGACAACACAAAAAAAAGAAAATTACAGGCCAATATCACTGACGAACATTGATGCAAAAATCCTCAACAAAACACTAGCAAATTGAACACAACAATACATTAAAAGGATCATACACCACGATCAAGTGGTATTTACCCCAGGGACGCAGGGATGGTTCAACATCTGCAAATCAATGAGCATGATACACCACATTAACAAAATGAAGAATAAAAATCACATGATCACCTCAATAGACGCAGAGAAAGAATCTGACAAGATACAGCATCCATTTATGACAAAAACTCTGAATAAAATGGGTATAGAAGGAAAGTACCTCAACATAATACAGGCCATATATGACAAACCCACAGCTAATATCATCCTCAATGGTGAAAAAATGAAAGCTATCCCTCTAAGAACAGGAACCAGACAAAGATGCCTACTCTCACCACTCCTATTTAACATAGTATTGCAAGTCCTAGCCAGAGCAATAAGGCAAGAAAAAGAAATAAAAGGGATCCAAATTGGAAAGGAAGAAGTGAAACTGTCACCACTTGCAGATGACATGATTCGATATAGAAAAAACCCCTAAAGAATCCATCAAAAAACTATTAGAAATAATTAACGAATACAGTAAAGTCACAGGGTACAAAATCAACATACAAAAATCAGTTGCACGTCTATACACTAACAATGAACTAGCAGAAAGAGAAATCAAGAATACAATCCCATTTACAATCACAACAAAAAGAATAAAATACCTAGGAATAAATTTAACCAAGGAGGTGAAGGACCTATACAATGAACATTATAAGACATTATTGGAATAAATTGAAGAAGACATAAGGAAATGGAAAGATATTCTGTGCTCAATGATTGGAAAAATAAACATAGTTAAAATGTCCATATTATCTAAAGCAATCTACAGATTCAAGGCAATCCCAATCAGAATCCCACTGACATTCTTCATGGAAATAGAACAAAGAATCCTAAAATTTATATGGAACAACAAAAGACCCCGGATAGCCAAAGCAATCCTGAGAAAAAAGAACAAAGCCTGAGGCATCACAATACCTGATTTCAAAATATACTACAAAGCTACAGTAATCAAAACAGCATGGTACTGGCAGAAAAACAGACACAGAACAATGGAACAGAATTGAGAGCCCAGAAATAAACCACACATCTATAGACAGCTAATTTTCAACAAAGGAGCCAAGAACATACAATGGAGAAAAGAAAGGTTTTTAACAAATGGTGCTGGGAAAACTGGACAGCCACGTGCAAAAGAATGAAACTAGACCCTTACCTTACACCATACACAAAAATTAACTCAAAATGGATTAAAAACTTGAATGTAAGATCTGAAACCATAAAACTCCTAGGAGAAAACATAGGCAGTAAGCTCTGACATCACTCTTAGTATCTTTTGGAATACCATGTCTCACCAGGCAAGGAAAACAAAAGAAAAAATAAACAAATGGGACTACATCAAACTAAAAAACTCCTCCACAGCAAAGGAAACCATCAACAAAACGAAAAGACAAGCCACTAACTGGGAGAAGATATTTGCAAATCATATATCAGATAAGGGGTTAATTTCTAAAACATATAAAGAACTTATGCATCTCAACAAAAAAGAAAGAACCAACCAAATCAAAAAATGAGCAGAGGATATGAACAGACATTTTTCCAAAGAAGATACACAGATGGCCAACAGGCACATGAAAAGATGTTCAACATCACTAATGATTAGGGAAATGCAAATCAAAACTACAATGACATATCACCTCACGCCCGTCAGAATGGCTATAATTAACAAGACAGGAAACAACAAGTGTTGGAGAGGATGTGGAGAAACGGGAACCCTCATACACTGCTGGTGGGAAGGCAAACGGGTGCAGCACTATGGAAAACAGTATGGAGATTCCTCAAAAACTTAAAAATAGAAATACCACATGATCTAGCTATTCCATTTCTGGGTATTTATCCACAGAACATGAAAACACTAATTCAAAAAGATATATGCACCCCTATGTTCATTGCTGCATTACTCACAACAGCCAAGATTTGGAAGCAACCTAAGTGCCCCTCCACGGATGAAAGGATAAAGCAGATGTGGTGTGTATATACATATACACACACACACAAAATGGAATACTACTCAGCCAAAAAAAATACTGCTCGCCATGTTGCCATTTGTGACAACATGGATGGAACTTGAAGGTACTATGCTACGTGAAATAAGTCAGAGAAAGTTAAATACCATAGGATTTCACTCATATGTGGAAGATAAACAAACACACAGATAGGGAGTAACAGATTGGGGGTTAGCAGAGGGGAAGGGGGTCGGGGGAGGGCAAAAGGGGTAAAGGGGCACCTGTGTGTGGCGACAGATGGAAACTGACTTTCAGTGGTGCACACAATGCAGTCTATACAGAAGTCGAAATGTAATGATGTACACCTGAAATTTATATAATGTTATAAACCAGTGTGACCTCACTAAAATACATTTAAAAATAACTAATAAAAGATTGGTAACATTTATATTTTAAGTAACCACAAAGAAGTCTTCTTTGTCAAAATGTTAATCCTAAAACTAGAATACCAATAAACACCACGATAATGTAAATGTTTTTCACTGAAGAGTTAAGCTATACATTACTTTTGTGCTTCCTGGAGTCTCTGACTGACCTTTTCTCCATTGTACTATTTTCCTTTATCACAATACCTTCTCAACTCTTCACATTAGTCCTCTTCTTCCCTGCCCCCACCCTCCAGGGCCTTCCTGCTCTGATCCAGACAGATGGCTCTTGCAGCAAGCAGCACAGCTTGACAATTTTTCCGGATTGAATCTATTATTTCCAGTATCCCACATCTTTCTCTTTTTTGGTTTATTCTCTTGTTTTTCTGGAGCATATCCTCAAATAACGTTCTAAAAACAGGTGTATGGGAAATATATTTTCTAGGCCCCTGTCTGTCTAAGAATGGTTTTCTGTTACCCATATACTTGACTGGAAGTTCAGGTGAGTTAGAATTGTAGGTTGAAAATTCTTTCCACTTAGAATGCTCCGTTTTCTTTTAGCTTCCAGTGATGGTTTTTGAGAAGATCGCTCATTTCTATTTCCTGCTCCTTTGCAGACGGCTTTCTTTTAAAAGCTTTGGGATATTCCCCTTACCTGTGGTGATCTGACATGTCCCCACAACGCATCTGGATTCCTCTGCTCCAGGAAGTTCTCCCTCATGGCTCCCCTCTTATGTTGCTTTCTGAAGAACCCCTCCTTGACTCTTTCCGGAACTCCCACAGCAGGATGCTGGACCTCCTGTACTGCTCCCACATATCTTCTGGATTTTCTGTCACATTTTCTGTCCTTTTTCATCTTTTTTTCCGAGAGATTTCCTCACACTTTATCTTCTAACACCTCACTTAATTTATTTTCCACTCCAGAAATTATCTTTAATTGTCAAGAGATGGTTAGCCCCCAATTATTCCTTTCCCACAACACTACGTTTTAAATTTTAAATGCTGCACCTTCTCAAATATCTTTGAGGTTTTTTTTAATGTTCTCTTCTGATCGCTGCATAATCTCTTTTATCCAGAGTAAGTTTCCTCATTTCTTTAAGTTGGTCTTTTCTTTAAAGCTGTAGGTCCTTCTCAGGAGACTGAGGAAACTTTATTCACATTTATGAGTGTGGCTAAGATGCTGGAGGCTCCAGGTACGTGGGCCTGGTGGATCTGCTGACAGGCACAGCTGTACTGTGATTGGTGGAGAGTCAGATCAGGTGAGGGACACTCAACCCCACAAATCAAAGGCTTCCAGAAAGAGCCCTAACACCCTGCCTGGTGTCAGATGTCCCGCCAGGGGCCCAGTGTTCTGTGCACTGCTGCTCCGAGTTCTCAGTCTCCACACGCTGTGGGCCATCTCCCTGCTCTCGTCGGGGTGGTGGGCCCACCCCTGGCCCACACCTGCTGCATCGTGAGCCTGGGGTGGGACATCACAAAGCCTGGGAGCTTCTCCTTTTGGAAGCAAAGTAATTCTCGTTACAGATCGTCTAGGAAGAAATAAGCTCTAGCCTCTGACGGAGAGGTCAAATGTAAACACCACCAGAAAGGGTCTCCACTGTTCTGGAGGAAGGGTCACTCATGAGGCAGCGAGAAATGACGGCTGGGGGCTCTGTCCTGGCTTTGCTCCTGCGACCTCTGTGGTCGCGTCCCGACAGCCCCAGGGCTCCGTGAGGGAAGTCCCGCTCCCGCCCTTCACCCTCGCCTCCACGAACACGCAGCAGCCCTGCGGGAGGCCAGCAGGGCAGACTTCATCCAAATGCTCAGCCCCTAGGAGGGCACAGTCAACTGCGTGCTCACGGACTCGCCAGCGCCTACGCATTTCCAACGCCCCGCCCTCTGCCGGCTGGCCCTCCCTCCCCTCCTGCAGGGAAACCTCGTCCAGCCCCACATCATCCCGACAGACGTCCACGGCTTGGACATTTTCCCCGAAATCTATGCATCTGTTTCTACTCACCCCCGGGCCTCCAAAGGTGCTGCCCTGAGCTCCGGGTTCCCCCAGACCCGCCACAACCCCACCCTGACAGAGTCGTCCAGTCCACAGTCCTGGGAGTCCATCCAGACTCCTCCCCTGCAGGGCCACATTCTCATCCACGCTGCCACCTCGTGTGTCGGCCTGTGACTGTGGTCCCCGAGCAGGACTCCACGGCCAGGCACCACAGTACCCCGACCTCAAGTGAAACCCCTTCCCTTGGGTGGCACTCCCGTGGCGGCCTGGCTGGAGTGGTGCAGGTCTCCAGCAGGGCCCTCCCTCCGCACCCCAAAAGGACACTCGGATGCGAGGACCTGGTTGGGGTTCCATGGGGCAAGGCAGGAGACTCAGCACGAAGGGGCTTCTGTGCCAGTCGGGGTTCAGACCACCCAGAGGCACAGGACGCTCACTCTGGGGAGCAGCCACAGGGCTGGGATGTGGCCTGAGGCTGGGGACGCAGGGCGGCGAGGCCCTCCCTGGATCTGGCCTCGGACAAACAGAACGGCTGCTTGGCCACAACAACACCTCCACCGCCTGGGGTCAGTCATTTTGTCTCTCAGGAAACAGGCTCAGGAAATAAGCCGAAAAGAAGAACCTCAAGGAAAACAATCTTGACCGCAGAAATACTTGCAATAGCAACAAATTTAAAACAGCCTCGTGTTCAAAAAGGGGAAAGAGTGAGTCCTACAATCATCGATCACCAAAGGGAACCTGTACGCCACAGGAAACACGAAGACCACAGCAGCGCCTGTGGCTGCCCCGGGAGACGTGGGCACTGCTTTCCTTTCACTGAAACGACGTTTAGTTACCTCTGAATTGATTCAACGTGCCTATGCTGCCTGTTCACCATCACCCTAACAAAGCCGTCTGCTGGGAAGGGCAGAGGGTGGAGCTGCGAGCCCCCTTCCCCTTGTGTGCGGGTCACACTCATGGCTAGCGAGGCTCGTGTGGCCTCAGAACCCTTCTGAGTACAGCTCCCCAGGGCCACGGCTGATAGGGTTGTCCTGGCTGATGGGGAGCTGGCAGGTGGCGGTTGCACGGGCACAGGGCAGGGCTGATGGGAAACTTGCTGAGAGGAGCAGGGCCTGGGGAGGGTCTGGAGCTGGTTCTCTGTAACCTGGACGCGAGTTGCTCCTCAGTCCTGCACACGCGAGTGACGACGAACATGCTCACATACCCCTCCTGACCCTGGGGAGTGGCCCACAGCCTCAGGACACCAGAGTTCAGGCATTAGGGAGGTACTTACGGGCCAAATATCCGCAGGTACCTAATGCCCATCTGGAGAGCCTTCTGCGAGCACGCCATGGTGGTCTTGTGGTCGTGGGCCGCGAAGGCAAAGTGGGTCAGGCGCGTCAGGGTCTGCAGCTCCACCAGGGGGTCTGACCAGTTGCACTCGGACGCCATCTTCACCACCTCCCCGGCGGCGGGGGGAGAACGGCTGTCTGTTAGTGTGGTGAATCTCCGACGGCACGCAGCCCACAGTGGGGACAGTGCTGTCAGCTCGGTGGGCTATCTAGTTGTGTAAAACCCTAACTCCGGTGTATTGCTCACCAGCCGTAGACATTTAGTTAACGTTACTCCAAACAGACCCACGACTCGTAAAGGACCCTGCACAAGGCAGCCCCCATGAAGCCTGAGTCCCTGTGCTCACTACTCGTAAACCGAGGCCGAGTCTCTGGCCAGGGTGGGTAGGTTGGGGGACAAACGCCCCCAGGGTCCACACTGCCCACTGTCCCACACTCGGGGAAAGCACAGAGGGAGCTCCCACGTGACACTAAACTCAGCTGCCCTGGGGGACAGCGCCGGCTCTGTTGGGAGGCAGGTGAGCACTGTGGTGGGAACGCGGTCACCAGGACAGGCGGTTCCCACTCCAGACACCTTGGGTAAGGCCCTCTGACCACGGCTCCTCATCTCAACAGCGGAATTTGAACAACTGGCTTTGGGTTGGGGGGCTTTGTCTGTGCACAGCCCCTGGCATGCCTACCAGGACACCTGGTGACACCTACCTCGGCCAAGTGGGAGAATGGTGACAGTTGGGGGGGTAGGCAACACCTGGGGGGAGGTGACACCTGGGAGAAAGGGACATCCGGGGAGGAGGTGACACCTGGGGGAGATGGTGGCACCTGGGGGGAGGTGACACTTGGAGAGAAGGTGACATCTGGGGGGAAGGTGACACCTGGGGAGGAAGTGACCCCTGGGGGGGTACCTACCTGAGCCAAGGGGGGCACGTTGAAGTCCATGAGGCCCAGCCCGTTGCAGGAGTACATCTCCAGAGCGACAAGAACTCTGGTCACCGAGTTGATCTCCTCACTGTTACTCTGGTGGG
Source organism: Ceratotherium simum simum (assembly GCF_057802395.1). Taxonomy (NCBI): domain Eukaryota; kingdom Metazoa; phylum Chordata; class Mammalia; order Perissodactyla; family Rhinocerotidae; genus Ceratotherium; species Ceratotherium simum. The sequence goes on from NC_141905.1 coordinate 90,217,621, forward strand.
AAGGAATCACAGAGTGTCCATCAGCCCAAGGGTGCTGGGGAGAATCTGGAACACTCGGACTTGAACCCTATGAAATACCAGCTTCGTGGCAATAATCGGCGCTATCTTGGCTATGTGTAAATGTGTATTGCCAAGTCCTCTCTTCACATAACAAAGAGGCAGTAGGCAGTGCAGTCCCTATGGTAGTCTGACAGCCGGGCTGATCCGGTGGAGGTGGAGGGCAGGCAGCATGGCACAGTAGGGGGGTGGACCTCTGCCTGCAGGGTCCCCTCCCCTTGGTCCCACTCCAATCGGACCCTCACTCCTGGCCCAGCTCAGATACCTGTCCCTGACTGCCCACCGCCTTGCTGGCCTCACTTTCCGCCTAGACCAGCGCATCCCAGCTCCTGCCGGTGCCCCGTGGGAGTCTCCCGTTGGTCTGTCTGTGACCATGCAGCCCATGTCAGTGAGGGTGGAGGCCGTGGGCTGGCCCTGCCCCTCTCCTCTCTGGGTCCCCACTTGCTCCCCCGCCCTCCACTCCCGCAGCCTTGTGTGCACTGAACCTAGGAGGTGCCCCCTCTGGGCCGGGTGCAGATAAGGTCACAGTGAGCTTCTCCGAGGGTGGACAGCATCCCCAGAGGCCTGGCGCTCTTGGTGGACATTCAGAACAGCAGCCAGTCAGCTGGCGGAAAAAGGGAACGCCACAGCCAGGGGCAGTGAGCTCAGTGGGGACAGCCTTCCCGGAGGGGATGCACTCCTTCCACAGGAGAAGGGAGCTCTCCCCACAGCGTGCTGTGGTCCAGGCTGCGAGACCCGAGGGGGCCTGCTCTGCTCTCCCTTCAGGTGGGAGACAGAGAGAAGACTTCAGCAAGAGGAGTCCACCCTGCAGGTCTGGGCACGTGGGGATGGGGGCACTTCCAGACGTGGGACACGGCCACAGGGCGCCCGCACCTGCTCATCCGGGCCCAGCCGCGGCCCAATCTGCTGCTGCAGCAGCTGCTTGCCCTTCACCCAGGTGGCGATGAGCTGCTGTCGGGCATTGGTGGGCACCACCTCTTGGGGCACCGTCCCGTTGGTCAGGCTCAGCGCAAACTCGCAGACCTAAAATGGATGTGTCCTTGTTCATAAAACCCCAATTCTAAACAGAGAAACCTGGGCCAAGACCGTAATCATTAAAAATAAGGGGACCTTGCTCTTGGTCCCGGCCGCAGCAGTGGTCTAAACATGCACCAGTCCTGGAGCCTGTAGAACAGGGCAGCCTGGGATGTGAGAGCCCCAGGGGTGCTGGTGGGGCTTGTCTCCTCCTATGTCCCTACTCCCTACGGCACACCCAGGCAGCTACACTGCCAGGAGCAGCAGGCCCCTCACTGAGTCGTCACCATGTGCCTGCGGCTCTGCTGGCCCTAAGGCATGGTGCACAGCCAACCTCTTGACAGGCACCAGGCCCCCTCCCTGTGGACGGTGTTTGTTCTGGGGGCTGCACGGTGAAGATCCGAAGCCCAAAAGCTGGGAACCCAGCTCCCTGCTCGCCTGCTGTGTGACGAGGGCACGTTCTTCATTCTGTGCCTCGGTTTCCTCATCTTTGAGTGGGGACAAAACCCAGCATATGCGTTTTGTTCTGAGCCACGCTGGTGCCGTAAAGCCCTCAGCAGGCGGGCTCCTGAAAGCCACTACGGCCGCGGCTAACTACAAGCCGTGCGGTCTCCTCCCCGTTTTGCCTGTTTTTCCCCTGAAGTGGAACACGAACACCTGACCCTTGCAAACGTTTAGGGCCGTACCGAAACGCAGAAACAAAAACACCCTTCCTACCCGCTCTGCCTCCGTTCTTTCCTTCTGGATTGACCTGCGCACAGGCTGGTCACTTCCACCCGCGCCGGCCCCACCCACTCTCCCCCGCCGGCCCCGCCCCTCCCTGCGGCCCCGCCCACTTCCCCCGAGGTCCCGCCCACTCTTCCCCGCCTGCTCCGCCCCCCCACCCGGGGCCAGCCTCCCCTCCTTTCCAGCCCCGGCCCTGCTCCCGGCAGTCCCCTCGCCCCGACGGGCCCTGCAGCCCCAGGGCCTTCTGCGCCCTGGCTCTGCGCTCCCGCAGGTGTAAGCCAGGTGCGGGCTCTCAGGCAGGTGTGCGCTCTGACTCCAGTCTCCACCCGACTGCGCTGAGAGTGCCATGCGGCCCCAGAGGACCGCGCCACATGGGCTCCTCCCGCCTTTCTCTCTCTCCCTCGTCTTTCTGCATCCGGGGCTCCTGGCCGCGGCCCACAGCAGTGACCCCGGTGGCCTTTCTCGGTCCTCCTCACCGGAAGCACTTCTCTCGGCCCGTACTCGGGTCTGCCGCAGGTTCTGGCAGATTCCCTAAACTCATTCAGGAAATTCCTTTCTTCCACCTTTACTAAGATTCTTCTGAATTAGAAATGAGTGACGGATTATCAGACACCTTTCCACATCCATCAATGAGACCATTACCATTTCCTCCTTTATTATGAATGACTACAGTAAAACCCACATTTCCTGGGAAACGGCTTTTATGGAATGATGACCCACCAAGTCATCATACAACCTGTCCGTGCACTTTTTATCGTGTATGGTCGCATTTCTGTTTGAGACTGGCATTGTCTGTATTTCCTAGTTTTACACCCCCGTTTGTCTGCTCTGGAATAACCAGCAGAGGTGCGGCCAGGGCCTCGCAGGGCATCCTCCTGACACTGCCCCCCACCTCAACTTGTCTTGTTTCCTCATTTTTTGAGAAATGCATGTTTTCCACCGGCTCCTCACCCCGTGCCCTGTTTCCGGGCAGCTGAAAACCCCTGCCGGAGGTTTCCACTTCCCAAAGCGCCCTCCCACCTATCGCCTCCACTGATCTCAGGGAGACTGGTCCCTGCCTGCCCCGGCCCTCACACACAGCGAGGGTGCTGTACCTCCACTGCAGTCCTCACTGCAGAGCTGGCTCCTGAGTCTGGTGGCCCATGAAGCAGGTTTGGTCGCACAAGTCTTCTAGATTTTTCTGGTGTCTGGGTTGGAATCCAGCTGATAATCAAGCCTCGAGCCAAAGCATTGCAGAGCATCGCGAGCATCACGGGGTCTCTGGAAAACAAGGCACCAGCGAGTGAAGCGCAGCCTGACGGCAGCCTAACTGCAGCCGCATGAAGCCACGGGCCCAGAGTCCAGCAGAAGCCGGTGAGTCCTCAGAAGTCCACCACAAGTGTGTTTACGGGGTCCCCATCTGCTGGACTGACACAGAAGGGTGGCTGCCCATCGTCCCTGTGCCAGTTCAAGAAGCGAATCAGCCTTTCGAGGGAGGAAGGGAGCCGGCTGTGACAGGATGAGGGCTTGGTCCCCTGCCACAGGTGGCCTCCACACTGAGAGGTCAACACCTGTGCCATGTGGGCTAGACTCCTCAGGGAGTCCTGTGGGGCCCGGACGGGGTGTCCAGCAGGCCTTTGGTCGTGGTCTAAGCATTTCCATCAATTACCAGATCTGATGGGCTTACAACAGAACCTTCATGTTTCTCACCAGAAACGTCATGGTACTAAAACATTTAAAATAGTCAAAAATGGTCTCCGTATGCCAAGAATTGGGGATAAACGTCTGATCTTTGTCCACAACAGAACCATGCAGGATGACTGCGTGACTGGGAGGGGCTCAGCTTCCGATGGCTGGTTTCTCGGAGCCCTGTCAGGGTGCTGACTTCCTCTCCCCCTGGCCATGGGGACCCTGCCCAGGGCCTCACACTTGGAGGAGAGGTGAGGACCACTGAGCAATTCCTTACTTCATGGCCCATTTTCTTTATTATCCGTAACTTTAAAAAGTTACCACATGCCTATGTTGCTGCATTCTAGCATTTCTACTTCAGTATCTGATGGAAAAATTTTAAATCTTATTGTTTGGATGAAAAGCCAAACCAACAAAAAACACACAAAGAGAGTCTTAAAATTTCATCCTAGTTAGATGAAACTTTGACCTGACTTGATGTTTTCGGATGTCTGATTTTAGCTGGTGGACACAGTCCCTCAGGAGTTCACACCCATGTGGATAAAGAACACACAGACACAGATCCTCACCCCTGCCCCAACCAGAGTGAGGTCTGTATGGAGGAGATCCCTTTCCTTTCCTTCCCTTCCATTTTCCCGAGACACTCGTGTCTCAGCAAACCTTCCTTGCAATTGTTCTGTTCAGAACAGAGTGAGGCAGGCTGGGAATCGGCACTGTGGCGATGCCTCGGGGCCACGTGTGGCTGTGAGAGCTCTGCTGTGGGTCAGGGCCTCACCAGCATCTCATTGACCCCCACATGCCACCCTGCAGCTCAGAGAGGCTGAGTAACTGGCTCAGGGGTGCACAACCAGGAAACAGAGACCCTGGGATGACTCAGGCAGCCCTCCCTGTGTCCCCTGCAGGCTTTTCCATGGCCCGTCACTGCCAGGTGCCAGGCGCCAGTGGCCCCAACTCTCACTGGAAGGATGACACTAAAGATGGGGGCAGGGGGCTGGTGGCACCACCTCCCAGAGTGAATACATGTCTGACCCCACAGCTCCTGGGCCTGGATCCGAGGGTCACGAGTGCACACAGCACCCGCCAGCCACACCCACCCGCTGTGGCCTGTGGCCTTGACGATGCTCAGGAGGTGACACAAGGTATCCACAAGCTCTTTCTGCCGCCCGGCCACGAGGAGATGGTGGTTGTGATTCAGGACGTAGACCACGGCGTTCTGCACGATCCAGGCCTCCTGTATCTCCTGTCCGATCTCAGCAGACCGCAGCCAGTTGCTCATGGCGTAGTGCGACAGACCCTCTATCCAGTTCCTGCAGAACACACACCATCAGGCTCTCCTTTGAAACAAGACTTTCCCCAAACGTGCATTAAAGACGTAAGTGTGGACTCTGCCATCGGCCCCGCCCCTGTCTATGGAGCCCGGAGGTTAGAAAGGGGCAGCCCGACGTGTTCCCTCCCGAGGACCCTGGACCTGCCCAGCTCTTCCCATCTCCCAGCTGGACGCCCCTTGCTCACCTCTGCAAGCTCCCACACGTGCAATAAGACCCTCTCATCCTGTCCCTTGCCTGCAGACCTCCCCGGACCCTCCCCGTTTGAGGACCAACCCCTGGCCCGAGGCCTGCCCGGCTGCCTGTCCAGCTTTGCAGCTGCCCCTCACACCTGCCCCTGTGCCGAGTCTCGCTGGCCTCCACCCATTGCACACAGGCCGCCTCCTCAGGGCGAGCCCTTCCCACGTAGTGCTGTGTGCACGTGGCGTCTGCACCAGGGCTCCACATCCTTTTCGGTAAAGGGCCAGAAATTCCTGGCTTTGCCAGCCACATGTCGTCTCTGCTGCATATTTTTCACGATTTTATTTTGCAACTTGTTTAAATGTCCAAACCACTCTTAGCTCGTGGGCCGTACAAAACCAGGCTGTGGGTCAGATGTGGCCTGGGCCCTGGTTCGCTGATCCTCCTCCAACTGTAAGCAGGGCCACCAGGTAAGGACAGCTCTGCTCCAGCCTTGGGCCTGGGCCCTAGACAGACCTGGCCTCCCCTTGCCTTGTGGCAGCAGGCTCCGAGGACAGGGCCCCGGGCTGTGCTCTGCACAACACTCTGAAGGCGACTAAGGCAGAGACGGCCTTAAAACACCAAGACGAACATCACCCACACAACCCTCGTGCACACTCTCCTTTCTCCACACAACACTAGTGCACACTCTCCTTCCTTGTGCCTCTTGAGGGCTCAGTGGTCTCCCCATGCCGCACGTGGTCTCCCCACGCCCCACGCGGTCTCCCCACACCGCACGAGGTCTCCCCACACCGCACACGGGTGCAGAGGAAGAGGGGCCAGGGCTCCACCTCCACTCCCGCACGGGAGCACAGGGTGCGGGCAGCCTGTTTACTGGGTAAAACCAAGAGTAAAATAGGCTTCTCTTCTCCCCCAGTTAACAGTGATCAGCTCCTATGACGTGAAAACACAAATATTCACTCACTACCACATTCACTTTTAAAAATACTTAATTTTAGATTAAAAAACACTAAAAATCATCATTGTTAATACAGCACCTCAATTTCACAACTGTTTTTGCACTTGGCATCTCTTGTGGGCAAGTCTTCTGGAATGTTCCATATGAACTTTCTCATTCGCATACTGGGAGTGATTTGTGCCCCAGACATCCCGTGACGGTGCTCCCATACTGAGAGCTGACCACAGCCTCCCCTCCGAGCAGACAGAAAGAGCGCTGCTGGTCTATATTTTCCACCTTTCACATGATCTCCCTGACATCGCAACTTTACTGATAACGAGAAGGACTAACCACAAAGGACACAAGTCTGAACTACAAAGCACTGGACAAACCGGTCTCGTCACTCTTCTCACACGTGACACCACACCACACTCCTGGTCTGGACACAGCCACTCGTGACCTGTGCCCTGCTTCCCAGGCCATGAAGCCTGCCCTCTCCGTGGACAAGCAGTGCCGCAGGTGCAGAGGACACCTGGCCCCGTCAGTCCACGTGGCAGCCACCTACCGGTACATGATCCACTCTGCGTTGTCCTCTGCAGACTCGAGCGTGTAGCCGGCTGGGTGCTGGCTCAAGTCCTCAGGGGGCCTGGGACAGTCATTTAGCTCTACACCTTCTGACCGCAGCAAGTGGACAGTGGCCTGTGAAGGAATTGCGGTGGGAGAGGTCACGGGAGCAAGGACCAGCACCAGGCGGGAACATGCAGACAGGCGCAGGTGGGGAGACACTGTGACCAACCCCATGGCCTTCACGACCTTGCGTGTCTTCCCTGTGGGCAACACTCGCTCCCTCCCCACACATCCGTCACTTCACCTGTGAATCCTGCATCTCAGAAATGAAGGGCTCCTTTCAAGAGCACAACCTGAGCCATCACCATACCTCGGACACATTAGCAAGTGCCCAGCCAGCGTCCCTGTCCCCCGATGGCTTCACGAGTGGGTATAGAAACACTCAAGACTGCTGAGACCCCTGGGCACAGGCTGATGGGGCTGCGGAGAGGTAGCTGGACGGCCTTGCCACCTGTTTCCCTGGTCGTCGCTGTCAGATCCCTGAGTGCACACTCTCCTCCAGTCCTCACCGTGTCCCCGGGTCATGGCCCGACCTGCACTTGGAGGTCTCAGCAGACCCTTACTGAGCAAACCAGGGAGTGCTCTGGCCAGGTCACCTGCCCACTCCCAAAAGAAACAAGCTAAAGTTGCTCGAAGAAATCTGAAGTTACAAAATGTCACCAAATGTCCCCCCGGCATCGAGGCACAGGTGCCATGGCTGAGAGCTCAGACCTGGGTCCCAGTGCTGGCCCGGATCCAGCTCTGCTGCCTGCGAGTCCTGGGGTCCTGTGCTCACTGTGGGGACTGGGCTCACAGTGGAGGCAGCAGGGAGTCCAGGTAAGGCCTGGCGGCTGGTCCCCGAAGCAGGCAGCCCGCCTCGGACGGGATTAGATCCAACACACACTTTCCCTCCATCACCCCTTGTTCACAGTGCTCCTGACGTCCACTCTGATGCAAACACCCTCCCAGATGCAGGCAGTCAACCCCTAGTACCGATGTGACTCTGAGTTCACAATTCAGAAACTATTTCTAAAGAAAAATTTATATCAACACACACCACATTTTGATTTATCAGTTTCTCCTAGAAAATACCCAAGAACCCAGGGAAATCTCCATAATCTGCAGTCTTATTTGAGGAGCAGAGGTGGAGCGCTGGGAAAAACGTCTTCAGGGGTCAGCATGCCCCATCAGTGCAGACGCGGCGACCTCAGAGGATGAGAAGATACTCGTGGGGGTCCTTGCGCCCACGTGCCAATGCTGCAAACGCACACCCCGTGATGCTGCCATGCAGGGACGCACCTCAGCATTGATGAACCCCACCTCGGCGAACTTCCGCAACAGGCTGGGGGACACCTGCCTCTGCAGGGTGGCGTCTGACTGGCCCCAGGCGTCCTGCACGGAGCTTGCTCCGCCCTTCTTCTTCTTTCCTGAGGGAAACAGCAGAGTCTCAGATGTGGTCAGATGTGGCGAATCTTTTCCAGCAACTCAACAAAAAAGCAAGGATTCCTGGCCTCTCCTCAGCTCCGCGGGGTGGGCAGGGGTCTCTGGGCGGTGGGCATTTTTCCCAGGAAGGGGCTGGAGGAGACCTCCCCAAGTGTGCAGGGCCCCCTGTGAGGTGGCTAAGGTGTCCCCAAAGCCAGCTTGGCCACAGCCAGTCTCCAGCTGACACCCCCAAACCCACGGTTCTTGGTTTTGGTTGTGTGGTTCTGGTGCTCGAGAAGCACCCGGCCCCGCCAAGCCGGCAACACCCACGGTCCAGGCCTTCTCGGAACCCTGGCAGTTCCCTGTGTCCTAACAGTCCACTAGACCAGAGCTCCTCCAGGGACCTGCACACTGGACTGGTCAGTCCGCAGACCCAGTGACGACAGTGGGGAGCCTGCTCCCCGCCCACATCCCCGAGAAACAAGCCTGTTCGGGAGGCTGCTCCATACTCGGCCCCCATACACGCCATCAGCCTCTGCCCTCTGGGCTCTGCCTGCAGGCTCCCACCACGCGGCCGTGGTTCTCTCGCTCACGGCAGGTCCTTTCCCCTTTCTGAGCCCCCTGATGACCCCAGAGTGATGGTTAAGATCAAACGGGATGATGGCATGTGAAGTCAGCCTGGCACAGCGCCAGACGCACACAGGAGGCCCCATAATCAGTAATGATAATAATAATTATTAGTATAATAATAATATAATAAAGTAGTATAGTAATAATAATAATTAGTAGTGATCGTTGTTCATCATGAACTGTGCTGGGCAGTCAGCTGCATATATTTAAAATACCCTCTCCATTTGAAGGCCCCACTGGATTCAAGTCCTGGCACAGCAACCCTTTCCGTCACTTCAAGAGCAAATCCTGGCCTCTTCCAGGAGGCAGTGGACGGCACGGCCGCAGCCTGTCGGGACTTGGCCAGCCCCTGCACGGTGACTGCCAGAGGTGCTTAGCCACTGCGGCCAGGGCAGCCACGGGCCTTTCTGGCCCCAGGGCTTCAGCGAGCATGTGAAGCCTGGAGATGGTCCTGACTGGCTGGCGACTCACTGCGCACGCACGGCCGGGAAGCACACACCTCTCTTCCACCTCGCAGGCTTCTTCACCTTGACATTGTCGTACAGGAGACAGAAGCGGCTTGCTGCCCGGCACACGTCCCACACACCTTGCTTCCGGGCAACTTTGGCAAGCTCTGCCCAAATCTGAATTCTGCTCACCAAAGATGGAAAGGAGGGAACAAGTGCACAGAGGTGTGACTGGTAAAAGCAGAAATCACATCGAACTGTTGCTTGTGAGCAAGAGTCACCGGCGGTGCTGCAGTTTCAAGGTTGCAAAGAGCGACCTTGAGACAAATCAATGCTCACAGCTGGGGCCTCGAGGCAGCAGGACGGGCCTGATGGGGTGGGGCTGCCCCCCGAGATCAGGGGGGAGAGCGCAGGGGGCAGAAGTCTGGCTGCCACTGGCCAAGTGTCACTGTACCAGCTGACCTCCCTCCCCTGGGGCAGGTGGCCCTGGGTGGAGACCCCTGCAGTGTGCTCCAGAAGCCAGCCACTCCCGCCACTGCGTCCTGAGAACCACACGCAGCGCCCAGCGCTGGGCGTCCTCCTGGAGTCAGGACAGTCTCAGCAGAGTGACAAGAACACCCTCAGGGCTGTGGTTTGCTGTCTCACAGGCGACGGGGAGGTCCATCTGCGAGGCCATTGGGGAGCCCGCGCCTCCCCCTCCCGCCGCCCGGCCGTGACGAACGCTCTCGGTGACAGCCCCGCCCGGCCAGCTCGGCCAGCTCGCGTCCTTCTTCCTCTCCTCACTCACCGCTCCTTGTCATTCTCATTCCCCAGACGCCGGAGGTGCCCGGTGGCCTTGTCCACGCTGATGATGTGGTGCCGCGCCTTCGCGCAGAGGTAGGTGAACCGGCCCCTGTTCTTCCCGGTGGAAACTGAGGACGGAAAATGCAATGCAAGCGCCACATGGTAAGGGATCACGCGACTCAGAGGAACCCAGCTCTGTTCAAGGGAATATTTGTATCATCTGTCCTCAGCTGCCGCGGCCGTCGCAGCAGCCCTGGGGCCCTGGACTCCAGGCAGAGCCGAGAGCGGCTCCTGGGGCATCTGTGGTCTTCTGATGGAAGCAGGTGGAGCTTCCTGCGAGTGCGGGAAGCCCCCAGGCACCAGAGCAGCGTGTTTCAGGGTGGGACTCATCACCCTGCCCCCTCTTCCACCCACCCAGGCCCCATGGCCTGGTAGCTACTCATGGGAGTAGCACCCATGAAGGGGCTACTCCCTTCATGCGGTCCCTGCCCACCACCTGCTGTCCTTGCCCGAGGTCGGCAGTTCTCTCTGCTTGGTGTTGGAGGCTCCTCCTCCCGGCGGATCTGGCGCTTACTCTGAGAGCTCAACCCCACCCACGCCCGGCCGCCCGGCACAGCTGCATGGTGTGGGACACAGGACACGCACTGCCCGGGCCACCACCCATCCTCCCAGCGAAACAGGCATTCGCCTTCAGGCGCGGCTCACGGAGCCCGCGGACACCAGGCAGGCCAGCAGGCCAGCAATGCGCGTCACCGTGAAACGCACCAAGAGCACCAGGCGTGTGTGAGCGCCGACAGAGCCCCGTGCTCCTCAGATTGCGGGGATGAGATGAAACAGGGAGGCATGATGCCCGCCCCAGATGAGAATGACTCAGGGGAATGACCAGCGTGAGGCCACAGAGAGGGCGGCTGCCCCCAGGGCGAGGGGCACGCCCCACCACGTCCTCCTCCCCACCGCTGGGGCAGGACTTCACCCGTCCTTCTCCCTCATCTCGGATCCGCAGCACGGGACCCTGCGGCTCCTCTGTGTGTGACAGCTGGGGTCACGTCTGCGGGCGGGACCCCCAGAGGATGGGCGGGGGTGGGGCCCCCAGCCAGGTGCAGACCTGTGTCCACAAGGGTGAGATAGGCTTGTGGGTAGTGCAGCCTTCCATTCATTTACCGAAAATTAGTTTACAGTCCCCCTTGGGATAAAAGCCAACGTTTGGTGTGAGTGGAGACAGAGAAGAGGTCCGCTCACGCTGACTCTCATCTACAGACACGACAGAGCAGCCCCGGACCTCGTCCTCGTGCCTCAGACGGTGGTTTGGGCAGAAGTGTGACCCCCAAAAAAGACGTGATGAAGCCCCAACCCCCAGAACCTCAGAATGTGACCTCATTTGGAGATAGGGTCTTTAGAGGGATAATCCAGTTAAAATGAGGTCATTGGGGTGGGGTGGACCCTAATCCATTATGACCAGTGACATTAAAAAAAAGGGAATCTGGACACAGAGAAACAGGTACAGAGGGAAGACGGTGTGAAGACATAGGGAGAAGACGGCCGTCTGCAAGCCCAGGAGTGCGGCCTGGGACAATCCTTCCCTCCCGGCCCCCAGGAGAAAGCAGCCTGCCGACACCTTGATCCCGGAGTTCCAGCCCCCAGAACCGTGAGAGGATGAATCCTATTGTGAAGGCTGCCCCACTGTCCGGAGCACTTGTCATGGCAGCCCGAGCTGACCGATACAGAGAGCGGGAGAGGAGACCCCTCCTGGCACCTCCAGAGACCACAGGCCACACATCGAGGCCCAGGCCGGCGGGTTCGGACCTTCAGGGGGGCACAGCGTGGCCCACACCTGTCGGTCCGGGTCTGCCTCGGGACCGCATGCGGCCAGGGCGGCTCCTGAGCAGGAGCACAGGCTCCAGGAGGGACCAGCGCACCTCTGGCCTCGTTCTCACTGTCGAGCACAATCCGGAAGGTGTCGGGGGCGAGGGCCAGGCCCGCGTTCACCAGCAGAGCCCGCTTCTCCCTGACACTGTCTTTTGGGATAGCTTTCTTTGCCTGCAAAAGAAAGAGAAGGTGTGATGAGTGGCACTGTCTCTGGTCTTTTCTGAGTGCTTGTGGCCTCTAAAGAGGACCACATGGGTCCTGCCGGGGGGCCCCGCCCGGGACAGGCCTGCCCTTGGCAGGCACTGAGCCGGCAGGGCCCTGGGTCCTGGGGGCGAGCCCCGAGCAGGCCGTGCCAGCACCTGCTCGATGGCCATGGTGGCCTTATCCTCGGGGCGCGTGGGGGACTGGTACAGCATGGTACACAGGCGCAGCCGGTTGACGGCCCTCCAGAGCTTGTCCTGGTAGAGGCCCAGGCTGTCCAGGCGCATGGCCTTCTGCAGGTGCTCCATGGCGGGCTCCAGCCGGTCCTCATCCTCCTCGATGCACGCCATCTCCATGTGCGCCTGGCAGCGGAGCAGGACCATGAGGCTGGGGAGGGACAGCACAGCGTCACAAGGGCCCGGGGCGTGCTAGCTTCCTGGGAGACCCTCAGTGGGCCTCCTGGCTCCTGGCTTTCCTGCTTCCTTCAGGTCCCGCCCTGCCTGACCTTATGGCCTCACACAGGGGCACAAGGAGAGCAGGTCCCTGCAGACCACAGGAGACCTCAGACCCAGCTGGTGAGAGCCCCTCTCCACCCCCTGCCGGAGGTATAGCTGAGCGTCGGTCGGTGCCGTCTCATCCATCACTCCTGGACGGCTCTTGGCATTGCCAATGAGGGGCTTCAGTGCAAGTCCCTCACTCCCCACTGTCCACACCTGAAGCCCTGTCTTTGCCTCGGAGGACGGGGCCTCTCTGCTCTGCTCTGGTGTCTCATTCTGGTCTCATCGGCTGAGGCTCTTCCCCGACGCACACATCCGCTCAGAACAGCACCACTCCCTCGGCCCCCGGTCCCTGCCTGGCGTTTGCCTCTGCTGGAACCTCACGGGGCTGGGTGGGGGCTGGAGTCGCTGTGTCTAAGCAAGTACATCAAGTGTCCCCTGAAACGTCTCCAGCATTCCATGCAGAGACCACCACGTCACGGTCACTGCCTGGGACACAGCGTTAGCAGATCCCACAAACACGTGGAGTAAGAGTCCACAGGACCCCCGCACCGACTCTCAGCCCAGATGGGGCGTGAATGCCATATGGTGTGCACGTAACCTTGGGACGAGGAGCAGAGAGCCCCGGTGCCAGGAGGTGCAGTGCTGCTGTCAGGGGAGCCGGGCATCGTGGGCGGGAGAGGGCCACTCATGCCCACCGAGGGGTCCTGGTTAAAGCCACAGGTGAGGTCTGTGCTCCCCATCAGGGAGCCAGGTTCCACAGACTCTGCCTAGAAGTCCAGACTGCAGCCAGAAACAGCTCACTGCCCTCTGGCCTGAGGCAGGGAAAGAAGCAGTAGACAAAATGGGGGCGGATCCAGCACTGAATCACGCTCCCCTGGGCAGCGTGAGCCCTGAACCCCGTAACGTGAGACTTGTCCAGGGCTGGATGATCCAAGGAGCTGGCCAAACCAGGCCGACGCTACACACACAACAGAGAGGTCCACACAGCAGGACAGCCCGTATCAGGGAGAACCCGGCAGAGAGGTCCACACGGCAGGACAGCCCGTATCAGGGAGAACCCGGCAGAGAGGTCCACACGGCAGGACAGCCCGTATCAGGGAGAACCCGGCAGAGAGGTCCACACGGCAGGACAGCCCGTATCAGGGAGAACCCGGCAGAGAGGTCCACACGGCAGGACAGCCCGTATCAGGGAGAACCCGGCAGAGAGGTCCACACGGCAGGACAGCCCGTATCAGGGAGAACCCGGCAGAGAGGTCCACACGGCAGGACAGCCCGTATCAGGGAGAACCCGGCAGAGGTCCACACGGCAGGACAGCCCGTATCAGGGAGAACCCGGCAGAGAGGTCCACACGGCAGGACAGCCCGTATCAGGGAGAACCCGGCAAACCGCTCCCTCCCGGAGACCACCGTGATGACGGTGAGTCAGCAGAGCAGATTTGAATGAGGGAATCCATACCCGCCAAAACAGGACAAATGGGACCAGCTGAAAAGGACTCAGAATGAGTAATTTCAGAGTTACTTCTGCTTGCACCTGTGATCAAGTAAGTCTGCCATGCATATAACAACCACAGGCTGGACCAGGTAACTCGAGGCAGCCGTTTCAGGCACTGGGCTCCGAGCACAAGACCGCAGCCCCTGGAGAAGGAAAGTCAGGCATGAGCCCGTGACTGCCAGCTCCGCCTGGGACCGCTTCCTGAGGCACAGAAGGGAGAGCACAGGCCCCGTGAGCCCTGGAAGCAGAGACCAGAGCACGGGCTGCCGAAGCAGCTGGAGTCTGCACGCAGGGATGGAGGGACAGGCTTTGCACAGGGCCCGAGAAGTCTGTGTGTGGGCTCTCGGAGAACCCGTGACCAAGGGCTGGGCTGCACACGTACAGGGTGAGACTGCTCCAGGCTGGAGAAGTAATACTGGATACCAGAGACGCCAGAGGCCATGCCGCGCTGCAGGCTACAGAAAGTTGGCCCAGCCAGAGGGAAGAGACCTGGTGAGTGGCTCACTGACGTTCTGGACATCCCCCCGAGACTCCACGGAGGCGTCTCACCCTAGGAGGAAGGGCCACCCCGTGGAGGAAGGCCTGCTCTAGACCCGCCCAAAGAAAACCGAAAGTCAGAGCCTGCTGAGATCACAGGTGTGACGCGGTGTAGAGGTCGTGGCCCATTGAGACAGGCTGGGAAACACCTTGACATTCCAGAGGTACGGCCCCAACAACACATGAAGCCAATTCCCAGCCAGTAATTGACTGCCTCCTAGAACAAGGATCAACACTTTTCTAAAGATAACAGAATCCAGAGACTGCACAGTGCACTGTACACAATAAAAAATTATTAGTTATGTGGGGAAACAGAAAAATGTAACCCACAGTCAGGACATAAGACGGGCCAGATGTTGGGTTTAGCAGACAAATCCTTTAATGCAGGTATTAATAATACAAATATAAATATGTTCAAAAAGCAGAAGGAAAACAATACTAATGAGTGAACAGATAGGGAATCTCAGCAGAGAAGTAGAAACTACAAAAAATGGAAATAATAGAGTGAAAAACTATAATAACTGAAATGAAAAAATTCCCAGTTGAGCTTACCCGCAGATTGGAGAAGGTAGAAGAAAAGAGTCAGTGAACCTGAAAACAGATCAACAGAAATTATCCAGTCAGAAGAACAGATTGCAACAGGTGAACCGAGGCAAGGAACCGTGCCTTGGGGACCTGTGGGACAACAGTCAATGTTCCAGCACATGTGTAGCTGGAGTCCCGGAAGGAAAAGAGAGTGACAATGAAGCAGAAACGAATCTGACGATCTGACAAAAACATCATCTTACATATCTGGTATTTCAGCAAACCCCAAGTGGGATTTTTAAAAAAGGCTCCAAGGAGGGGCTGGCCCCGTGGCTTAGCGGTTGAGTGCGCGCGCTCCACTACTGGCGGCCCGGGTTCGCATCCGGGTGCGCACCGACGCACCGCTTGTCCGGCCATGCTGAGGCCATGTCCCACACACAGCAACTAGAAGGATATGCAACTATGACATACAACTATCTACTGGGGCCTTGGGGAGAAAAAGGGAAAAAAAAAAGGAGGAGGATTGGCAATAGATGTTAGCTCAGGGTTGATCTTCCTCACAAAAAAAAAAAAAAAAAAAGGCTCCAAGGAATACCATAATCCAAAGGCTGAAAACAACAGTTGGAGACAGAAACTCGAAAACAGAAAGGAGGGAAACACATGTCACATCCAAGAGAACCATGCTGAAATAATTCTTGACTTTTTATCAAAAACTAGAAAGACCAGAAGAAAATAAAACAACCTTTTCAAAGTGTTTAAAGAAGAGGGGCCAGCCTGATGGTGTAGTGGTTAAGTTCACATGCTCTGCTTCGGCGGCCCGGGGTTCAAAGGTTCGAATCCTGGGGGCGGACCCGCACACCATTCATCAAGCCAGGCTGTGGCGGAGGAAGACTGGCACAGATGTTAGCTCAGGGACCATCTTCCTCAAGCAAAAAGAGGAAGATTGGCAATGGATGTTAGCCCAAGGCTAATCTTCCTCACCAAAAAAAAAAAAAGCATTTAAAGAAGAAAAATGTCTGTAAACCCAGAATCCAATAACCAGTGAAAATATTATTCAAAAACAAGGGTGAGGCAAAGTCATTTTCAGATCAACAAAAGCTGAAAGAATTCATCACAAGCAGTCACGCATTGCAGGAAAAAACAAAGGAAGTCCTTCAGGCTGAAATAACACCAGATGGAAACTCGGATCTGTGGAGGAGAGAGAAGAGCCAGTGGGACTGGTAAAGACGTGGATAAATGCAAGAGACGATTGTTTTCTCTGCAATTTTCCTAAAAAAAAACCACTGGCTGCTAAAAGCAAAACAACCGCACTGTATGAGATGCGGTTTATCATATATCTAGAAGTAAAAGACATGAAAACAGCTGCACAGAGAGAGTGGGTGGGTGGACGGAGCGCAGCCTCACAGGGGTTTACGCTTGTGAAGTGGGCAGAGGTGCAGCACCGGCCTTACACGACTCCGGTGAGTGAGGAGGTATATTTAGCCCTAGAGCAACCCCCTCCCCACCTCCTGCCGGAGGTATAGCTGAGAAACAAAGAAGCCAATAGAGGAAATAACATAAAATTCTTTAAAAAGTCCCATTAACCTCAAAGAAGGCAGGGAATGAGCAGCAAGTGGAAACAAATAATGAGATTTGACAAATTCAAATTACACTAAATGCAAAGAGACTAGACACTCCAGTTAAAAGTCAGAGATTGACATACTAGATAAAAAAGGAAAACTGGGATATATATTGTTGGCAAGACACTCACTTAACAGCTGTGGTTTACACTTTAAAGATACACAGAGGATGAGAGTTGAAAGGATGGAAGAAGAAATGCCGTGCAATAGCGAGCACAAGGAACTGGGAGGCTCTATTAACATCCAGCACAGGAGGCCTCCAGACAACGGAGTCACCAGAGACCAAGAGGTCACAAGAAGACCACAAGCCCAAGCGTGTTACACAGGTTCCAAAGCACACTGAGCAAAGCTGAGAGGGCTACAGAGAGCGGGAGTGGACCCGCAGTCAGAGCTGGGCTCCACACTCCCCTCTCAGCAATTGTTGGAACAAACAGACAAGAAATGGGGAGACCACAGACCTGAGCCAAAGCATCAGCCAATATGATGGATGCTGACATGAGCAGCACAGACTCCTTCAAGAAGGAAGGACTGTGCCTTCAGCTGCCGGCAGGAACTCCTCAGTGTTCAACCCCCAGAGAGTGTGTGTCAGCTCGCAAACCTTCTACCAAAATACAACCACACAGCACCACCCCGGGGCCAGAGAGCTTCACTGGATTCTATCAAACATTTAAGGAAAACAGCACCAATATTACACAAATCCTTCAGAAAGCAAAGGAAAAAGAACACTACCCAACTTCCCAATTGATTTTACAAAGTCAGCATCACCTTGACATCAAAACCCGACAAAGATATTACAAAAGAAGAAAATTGCAGGTCAACATCCTCAGGAACATACACATAAAAATCTTTAACAAAACACTAGGAAATCAAACCTGGCAATACATAAGAAAGTGAATATCTCAGGACCACGTACAAGATGCAAGGTTGGTTCAACCCTCAAAAATCAATCTGTGTAACTCACCATATCAAAGAAGAAAAGAGAAAATTCACATGATCATTTTAATAGCTGCAGAAGAAATATCTGACAAAATTCAACCCCCATCCATGATAAAAACAACTCAGAAAACTGGACATTTAAAATGTGTGCAGTCTATTGTATGCAATTATATCTCAATAAAGTTGATCAGGAACAGAATTATCAGAGAAAAAGAGGGCAACTAGAAGTTATTTTTTAAAAATCAGGTAAATATGAAAACAACTAAAAGGATATTTTTGGAAATGAGAAATAAAGTCATTAAAATTAAAAAAAGATAGACTAAAGAGGAGAAGAAACAATTCCAGAATTGTAAAATAACTGAGAGCCAATAGAACGGAGGAAATCTGTCAGAACTCAGTGTGACTGCGCACAGGGCACAGGACCGGGAGGATGTGAAGATGGAGGGATGGGGAAGTGAGGGCCTCGAAGCATGGACGAGAAGCTCCCCATACATCCGAGTGGAATTCCAGAAGGAGAAACTGTTTTTTAAAAGGGTAAAAATCTCCAGATTTGAAGAGAGACGCATCTTCACACAGACAAGACCTCAGGCCAGGAAATGAAGGGTCCTGAGGACGCTGGTGCACTCCCCTTGCCCGCTGACGACTAGGCCTCCTTCCCCCATCAGGGGGCTCACGAAGGTGACAAAACCACACTTAATCATTCACAGGAGCGGATGGGGCAGGGTGGCTCTCCCCACACCCCTCCCTGCAATCTGCGCCCAGTCTCGAGGCCCTCCTGCTGCTGGCACCTGCTCTCCTGGGTGATCCTCTACACCTTCTCTTCTCTGCCCAGACTCCCAGTCCCCGTCTCCCAGCCTCTCTCTCACTTCTTACTTCTCCCAGAAAATGGAGTAATAGGAGGCCATTCCCACACATCTGCTCGCCCTGCAGGATTGATTCCCCTTGTCTGCGGGGGGATCTTCTGCAGCATCTCCATGTGCTGTGACACCACGCCAGGACAAAACAGAAGACACTGAGGAACCGAGAAACAGGCAGTGGCTTCACCCACTCATGGCCCCCGCCAGGATGGCACTTTCCCAGTTGTCCCACCCCATGCCTTCTCTCCTGTGCCTGCTCCAACAGGCCCTGCGCCTGCCTGGCGTCACTCTCAGCCCGCAGCAGCCCAGGACCCCTCCCGACAAGCCCTTTCTCCACTGGCTGGGACCCACGTCCTCCTCCCACTGCCTTGCCCCTTCCTTCTCGGCCTTTTGAGGGTCCCTCTGCCTTCCTGACCTCAAATGGGGTGCCACTTTGGGCTTGCTCCCTTTCTGGAGCCCAAGGAGACCTCCCGGTCACTGCTCTACAGCCCCCTATTCCCCATGCTCCAGACGCACATTTGCCAAGCCAGCTCACCTCCTCCACCGTCATCTCTTGCCCAAACTCCTGCCGCCAGCTTTGTGCACAGGCTGTTATCAACAGCAGCAGAACAATTATTTGACACCTCAAGACCCCTCCTCCATTCCAGCCTCTCGGATGCCCACCCCACCTCAGGATAACCCACGTCTCCGGGGCATCGACAAGCCCTCCTTCTAGCCTGTGCCCAGAGCTCAGCTCCTGGGGCTTCACCTTCCTCAGTCCCCAGTTCCCTCCCTTCAGTCTGGGCTCTGACTGAAGGTCAGCTTCTTGGGGGTCAGCTGGGATCACCCACCCAAAGGAGCATCCCTTCCCTCTCTTCTCTCCCCTCTCTCTGCCTTACTGGCCTTCTGCCTTGCTGGGTGTAGATGTAGGTGCAGGTGTAGGTGCAGGTGCGAGTGTGAGTGTGAGTTTGGGTGTAGATGTAGGTGCCGGTGTAGGTGCAGGTGCGAGTGTGAGTGTGGGTGTAGATGTAGGTGCAGGTGTAGGTGTGGGTGTAGATGTAGGTGTGGGTGTAGACGTAGGTGGGAGTGTAGACCTGTATGTAGGTGCTTTGGCCATGCCCCTTCACTGCGTGTTTCCAGGGTCAGTGCTTAGCAAGTGTGTGATGAACGACTCAGACCCAGTGAGGGCAGCAGGCACATGGTCTTGATCATCTCAGCGCTGGCCGGGGAACCGTGCTGCTCACCCTGACCTGTGAGTATTGCAGACACCAGGGGAGTGGATGCAGGCTTCATGGCGAGCTCTGGGCCACCCTGTGGAGCCACCTTGTGGGGCACAGGTGACCTGAGCCTCATGGCTGTGCTGTCCCCACAGGCTCGCAGGCCCTCGGTAAGGGGATGCAGGCTGCTCTAACTTTACATTAGCAAGTGGTGAAGGGCAGCCTAACCCTGCTCAGGGCACACGGACGGCTTTATCACTCAACAGCCATTCAAGCCCTGTTTGAACACAGGGGGCTTTTCCTGTTTGCATCACTTTTCGGGAAAATGAGTTGGATTTCATCCTTACCCCTTATGGTGCTGAAGGACCCTGCCCTAGCCCTCTCCAGCCCATGCACCACCCCTCTCTGAGGGGACAGCCCAGGACAGAGGCACACAGCTACCTGTCCACCTTCTCCAGGACCTCCACGATGCTGGTCAGCGGCTTCCGCAGGTGGTGCCTCAGGTTGTGCTGCAGCAGAGGCAGACATGTGTTCCACTGCGTGGTGCACACCACCTGGATGACCCGGGGGTCGCCCAGGCGGATGGCTCGCTGGAGCGTAATGTCAAGTCTCCGTATTATATTCAGCTGGGTCTGCACAAAAGACGTTGACCAGACTGAGAGACGAGTACCAGTTATCAGGCCTGCTGCGCATGCCCGAGCCCAGGAAGCATGAAGGCTAGGAGGCAGCAGGTGGGCAGGGCCCACGGTCTGAGTGTGTCTGTGGAAATGGTCTGTGTGATCTTTTCTACGAGGGACTGGTTGCCTTACAAGACACTTCCTTAAAAGGCTTGGAATGGGCTCTGCACAGCCATGCGAGTGTCTCTCTTCCGTGAACTGATTTGATCCAAGCCTGCTTGTTCCTTGGTCCTACATATTTATTGGGGCCTATGTCTCATTACATTTACTAACCAAACAACATCTCCTCCTGGCTGCGCTACACGCACCCTTCCCAGCAGACAGGCTCTGGTCCCTGCCTTCAGGACCTGTGGAACCAGCCTCACCAGCTCCACCCCTTCCTCAGAGCCCACAGGGCTGCCCACGGTTCTAATCTTGGCCACGTCCCATGGCTCTGGCTTCCAGCATGCTCGGGGCCTCTCCTCACACTGCTCCTGGGCCATGGGTCCAGGCCAGGCTTGGGACTCACGACTCCGTGCTACCTGGCTACTAAGATGAGTCCGTGAAAGCCTCAAGAACCGATGCCCGAAGCCCCTCCAACCGGTGCCCCCTGAAAAGCCCCCAGCCTCTGAGGTCCTCAGCAGGCAGAGGCAGAGGCAGAGGGACCATGTCACAGCCAGGCAGCCCCCCGCACCACATGCACAACTGCCTCTGTTGCAGTTTATGATCAAACGTGGGGGACAAAGTGTTCTCTATAAATCATCCTCTAAACAACATTTATAAGTGCCGACCATGCACCGGGGAGCGGCACGTGGCCGTCAGCAGTCAGAGCCCTCCCTGGAGCAGTGCAGCACTGGTGCGGCAGCCACGTGAGCAAGCCCAAAAGGACAGCAACATCTGCCAGGGGGCCATGAATGTGCACGGAGGGCCCGCTGAGGGCTTGGAGCCCAGAGCCCCTGGCCGGCGGCTTATCTCCCTGCAGAGTGCTCACAGCACAGGCCAGGTGGGTGACGTGGGGCGTGGACAACCCGGCCAGTTCCATGAGCTAATCCCAGGGAGCGCCCGCCTCGGCCCCAGATCAGCACCAGCCGCCACTACTCTGCTTCAATAGCTTTCTGTTCCTTTTTTAAAGCTTTAAAATTCTTATGAAAACACAGTCTCAATGATCTCCGGATTCCTTTTCTGGCAGTGGCAGCTGGTCCAGACCTACTGCGTTAGATAAACAGACACCAGAGTGGAGCTGAGCTCACGTCGTCGCTAACTCTTTGCCATCATGTCTAGACGGCTGCTGCTGTGCCAACTCGTCACCAAGACAGCTGCCTCCTCTCTAACTACAGATGGAACGTTCTAAACAAGTCTCTGGCTTCCAAATGGGGCAAATGGGGAAGAGTGGTTGCAGTGAGCTCAGCACGGCACCTCCTGGTGGGACTCCTCTGGACCTGCCTCCCCACCCATCCCCAGGGACCCCACCCGCTTCCCCACACACCCCGGGGCCCTCACTTCCCCACCCACCTGGGGTCCCCACCCACCACCCCATGCACCCCAGGGTCACCGCCTCCCCACCCAACCCCGGGGGGTTCCCGCCTCCCTATCAACCCTTGGAGTCCCTCTTCTCCCTACCCCTGTATCCCCAACTGCCCCTCATCCCTTGCAATGACCTCACCACATCCCCAGAGCACCTGGAGTTTCTAGGCCCAGTGAGGCTGATGGCCCTACACTACGGAAGGGGGTGACTTTTGCCTTCCTGGACGTGACTCAGGCTGGTAAAGGGCCCTCACGGGGAGAGGGTGGCTTTCACCAAGGGCAAGTGTGCGTGGGGGGTGGGGAGAGCAGTTCCACACAGGCTCAGGAGGGCTCGGCTGGAGGAAGGTCTCATCCCAGCCCCCAGCCTTCAGGCCAGCACACGGGCTGCGTGACCCCAACACACCCATGAGGCCAAGGTGGCCCTGGCAGCCGTGGGGGCCATGCTCCATGCCACAGAGGATGATGGTGGCTGGCCCTGGTGGCTCAGGTGCCATCCAGGCTCCTGGAGTTCCTGCCAGAGAGGCCGTGTTCACAGGTGGGAAACTGAGGCACATGGGGCTGGCCTCAAGCCCCTGTCACACAGGAGCCAGTGGCAGACCCATGGTGAGGCCAGAAGTGGGGTCCCTGCGATGTCCCAGCACCCTCAAACCTGGTACAGACTCAACTCTCACAACTTACAAGAAATCTGCAAACAGTTCAAGTGTGTACTCTGCCTCCTACTCAATATTTACCTCAACAGCCGCTCGGATATAGATTTTAATTTTATTTTCAAGTCTTAAAGCTTCTAATTCATACTCCAGGCATTCAATTTCAATCAGCTTCCCAGGATCCTGCAGGATACAAATAGTTTTTGTATACACAGAGATTTTTAACAAAAGCAATCATGCACATTCATTGACTTCAAAGACCATTTTAAAATACAATTCATGGACTAGGTAGAAATTTAACAAATAAAAATTATAAAATAATACAAAGATATATAAGAAAAACTCCAAAAGGTGCACAGATTTCAGCAAGAAAGCTACATTTTTTTTTTTACCTTTTTAATAGAGCAAAGATAATTTCATTGGACATTTAATTTTTAAATATTTACACCAACTTGAGACAGTGTTTCTGTTACGAAATTTGGCAGACGTGCTTCTTTTACTTAATCTCTGGCGGGGTTCGGGTGACAGTGCCCCGTGTGGAGGCGTCGGAGGTGGGAGGGGCAGCGGCCGGGATGTGTCGTCTGGGTGGGGTATGCCTAACGTCTCACAAAACTGCTAAACTGTTTCCCAAAGGGTTGTGCCATTTTACATTCCCACCAGCTGTGTACGAGAGTCCCAGCTTCCTCCACATCCTCTCCCACGTTTGGTATGGTGAGTCTTTTCATCTTAGCCATTCTAACAGGTGCGCAGTGGTGAGAAAATAGAATGTACATACTGGTCTCTGCCCCTGGTTCCAGTATAGGGCTCCTAAAACCCTTGTAATTTCCTAAGTGAGAAGAGCACTAGCGGCACCTTTTCTTCTATTGGGGCAACTCTAGGTCGGCTCCTGGATGGGGGCTGGTCACCAGAAGGACCAAGCCATGATTAGAAGCTTGGAATTCTCAGCTCCACCCCCATCCTTCAGAGAGGGGAGAGGAGCTGGAAATAGAGTTAATGATAGATCATGCCTACATGAGGACGCCTCCATAAAATCCCAATAGTACGGGGTTCAGGGAGCTTCCAGGCTGGTGAACACATCCACACTGGGAGGTGACGCACCCCAACTCCATGAGGACAGAAGCTCCTGTGCTCGGGACCCTCCCAAACCTCGCCCTGTGTGTCTCTTCATGTGGCTGTTTATCTGTATCCTTTAGCATATCCTTTAATAAACTGGTCAATGTTAAGTCAGTGTTTTCCTGAGTTCTGTGATCTGCTCTAGCAAATTATCAAACCTGAGGAGGGGATTGTGGGAACCCTGATTTATACAAGTGGGACAGAAGTGTAGGTAACCTGAGAACCTACTACTTATGATTGGCATCTGAAGTGGAGGAGCAGTCTTGGGGGCTGAGCACTTCACTGTGGGATCTGGAGCTATCTCTAGGTAGAGAGTGTCAGAATTGAGTTCAACTGTAGGACACCCAGGTGGGATCGTGGAGGATTTCCCCCTCCCTTGGGGAGGGGGAAAACCCCCACATTTGGTGACCAGAAGTGTCAGAAGGAAAGCATTCTGTGTGAAAGTAAAGGAGTGACATACAGGAGGTGAAAAACTAGGTTTTCCCAAATACAGTAGTAAACATCATAAGTAATGATACTCAGCATCTTTTTTTTTTTCTTTGCCATCCATATATCATCATTGGGAAAGTGTCTGTTCAGATCTTTAGCATTTTTTAAAGTTGTTTTTCTTGAGTATTGAGAGTTCTCTACATATTCTGTATAAGTCCTTTATCAGATATATGATTTGCAAACATTTTCTCTCAGTATCTGGCTTGTATTTTCACTTTCTAAACAGTATCATTCAAAGAGCATAAGTTCTTCATTTTAATAAAGTTTAATTTATCAATTTCTTCTTATATGAATTGTGCTTTTGATAACCTATCTAAGAATTCTTTGCCTAACCCAGGGTCACAAAGATTTCTCTTACGTTTTTCTCTAGAAGTTTTATAGCTTTAACTTTTGCATTTAAGTCTGTGATGCATTTTGAGTAATTTCTGTATATGGTGTGAGGTAGGGGTCACTGTTCATTTTTGCACATGTGGTTATTCAATTGCTCCAGTACCCTTTGTTTAAATAACTATCTTTTATCCACTGAAAGACTTTGCACCGTTATCAAAAGTCAGTGGACCCTGTGTTTGTGGCTCCATTCTGTTCCATTGGTCTGTGTGACTTTCTCCATGTCAATGTCACACTATCTTAACTACTGTGCCTTCATAACAGGTCTCCAAGTTAGGGAGTGCATGTCTTCTGACATTCTTCTGCTTTTTCAAAGTTGCTTTTAGCTATTCTAGGTCCCTTGCATTTCCATATAAATTTTATAATCAGTTTGTCAATTTCTGAAACACTCCTGCTGGGATTTTGGTTAGGATGGCATTGAGTCTGTTGTTCAATCTGGAGAAAACTGACATCTTAACAATATTGAGTCTTTTGACGCATGTTATTATCTTTGCTTTTAACAGCAATTAACTTTTGAAGAGATTTAAGCACTTTTTAAGTCTTTTATATTTACTCACGTAGTCGCCCTTTCTGGTGCTCTTCCCTATTTTGCGCAGATCCAGATTTCCACCTGGTATCATGTTCCTTCTGCCTGAAGAACTTCCTTTAACATTTCTTGTAGTGTAGGTCAGACTCTTTCAGATTTTGTATACTTTAATAAATCTTTATTTTTCCTCTGATTTTGAAAGATAATTTCTCTGAGTGTAGATTTCTGGGGTGACAATATTTTATTTGAAAGATGTTGATCCTATGTCTTTTGGCTTGTATTGTTTCCAACAAAAAGTCTGCTGTCATTCCCAGTTTTGTTCCTCAGCACATAATTTTTTACCCCTCTTTAAAGACCATCAAATTTAGGGGCTGGCCCCATGGCCTAGTTGTTAAGTCTGGCACATTCCACTTCGGCAGCCCGGGTTCGCGGGTTCAGATTCTGGGCATGGACCTACACCACTCGTCAGCCATGCTGTGATGGTGACCCACATATAAAGTAGAGGAAGATTGGCACAGCTGTTAGCTCAGGGCTAATCTTCCTCAGCAAAAAAAAAAAAAAATCATCAAATTCAGAATTTTGAACCATTATTTCTTAAAATATTTTTTTCTGTCCCCTCCTTTCTCTCATTTCCTTCAGGGACTCCAATCACATCCATATTGGTCTGCTTCACATCAGCGCACATCTCACTGATGCTTTGCATTTTCTTTTCAGTGCTTCTCCTCTCTGTTTCATTTTGGATAGTTTGCATTACTATATCTTCAAAAGTTTGCTGATCTTCTCTTCTGAAATGTCTAATCTGCTTTATTTTTTACTTGAAAGTTTTTTTAATTGAGGTATAATGACCAAAAAATTGCATATATTTAAAGTGTAAATGTGATGATTTGATAGATGTATACACCGTGAAATGATCATCATAGTCAAATAAATTAACATGTCCGTCACCTCACATAGCTGGGGTTTTTTGGTGAGAACGCTTAATATCTACACTCTTAGCAAATTTCAAGTATACAACACCGTTTTATTAACTATAGTCACACATTATTAACTATAGTCAGTACAGTTCTGTCCCCAGTATAGTTAGATCCTCAGAATTTATTCATCTTATAACTAAAAGTTTGACCCACGTTCTGCAGCTCCCAGGCCCTGGCAACCACCACGCTAGTCTGTTCTTCTGTCTGGCTTCTTTCACTTAGCATAATGCCCTCCAGATTCATCCATGTTGTCACAAATGGCAGGATTTCCTTCTTTCTCATGGCTGAATAATACTGCATTGTATATACATACATTTTATTTATCCATTCATCCATCAACAGACACTTACTTGTTTCTATATCTTGGCTATTGTGAATAATGCTGCAATGAACATGGGGGTGCAGATATCTCTTGAGATATTGATTTCACTTCCTTTGGATATATACCCAGAAGTAGGATTGCTGGATCATATGGTGGTTCTATTTTTAATTTTTTGAGGAACCTCCATATGGTTTTCCATAGTGACTGCACCACTTCACAATTCCACCAGCAGTGTATAAGTGTTCCCTTTTCTCTACATCCTTGTCAACACTTGCTATCTCTTGTCTTTTTGAAAACAGCCATTCTAACATGTGTGAGGTGATGCTCACTGTGGTTTTGATTTGCATTTTCCTAATGACTAGTGATGTTGAGCACCTTTTCGTGTACCTGTTGGCCATCTGAATATCTTCTTTGGAAAAATGTCTATTCAGGTCCTTAGCCCAATTTTTTCACTGGATTATTTGGGGGCTTTTTGCTACTAAGTTATATTAGTTCCTTACATACTTTAGATATTAACCCCTTATCAGATACATGACTTGCAAATATTTTCTCCCATTCAGTAGATTGCCTTTTCATTGTGTTGATGATTTCCTTTGCTGTGCAGAAGCTTTTTAGTTTGATGTAGTCCCATTTGTTTATTTTTGCTTTTGCTTTTGTTGCTCTAAAGAGACTGTCCTTTCCCCATTGTGTGTTCTTGGCACCCTTGTCAAAGATTAGTTGACCATATATGCCTGAGTTTATTTCTGGGCTCTATATTCTGTTCCATTGATCTATGTGTACGTTGTTATGCCAATACATACTGTTTTGATTACTATTGTTAGTGCCACTGAGGCAATTCCAACTCCTAGTGACACTGTGGACAGCAGAGTGGAACACTGTCTGGTCTTTTTGCACCATCCTGTCACCTGAGTGTTGTATCAGACAATGCTCTGCTGACAGTCACAGGGTTTTCATGGCCAATTTTTTCGGAAGTGGGGGCCAGCTCTTTCTTCCTAGTCTGTCCTAGTCTGTAAGCTCCGTGGAAACCCGTCCACCGTGGGTGACCCTGCTGGTATTTGAAACACCAGTGACACAGCTTTCAGCGTCACAGCAACACACAGCCACCACAGCGTGACAGCCGACAGCCGGGTGGTGTGATTCTCCAACAGGAAACGAACCCGGGCTGCAGCAGTGAGCGTGCCAAATCGTAACCACTAGACCACTAGGGCTGGCTATTGATGACAACAGCGTTGGGGCATAGCTGGAAATAAGCAAGTGTGATGCCTCCAACTTTGTTCTTTCTCGAGAGTGCTTTGGCTATGTGAGCTCTTTTGTGGTTCCATACAAATTTTAGGATTGTTTTTTTCAATTTCTGGAGAAATGCCAGGGGAAATTTGATAGGGATTGAATCTGCAGATAGTTTTGGTAGTATGGACATTTTAACAATTTTGATTCTTCCAATCCAAGAACATGAGATATCTTTCCATTTATTCAGTCTTCTTCACTTTCTCTCATCAACATCTTATAGTTTTCAGTGTATAGGTTTTTCACTTCCTGGTTAACTCTATTCCTCAGTATTTTTTTTTTTTATTCTATTGTAAATGGGATTGCTTTCTTTTTTTTTTTTTTTTGTGAGGAAGATCAGCCCTGAGCTAACATCCATGCTAATCCTCCTCTTTTTGCTGAGGAAGACCGGATCTGAGCTAACATCTATTGCCAATCCTCCTCCTTTTCTTCCCCCAAAGCCCTAGTAGATAGTTGTATGTCATAGTTGCACATCCTTCTAGTTGCTGTATGTGGGACATGGCCTCAGCATGGCCAGAGAAGCTGTGCGTCGGTGCGCGCCCGGGATCCGAACCCGGGCCACCAGTAGCAGAGTGCGAGCACTTAACCGCTAAGCCACAGGGCCGGCTCCTGGGATTGCTTTCTTAAGTTCTCTTTCAGATAGTTCGTCGTTAGTATCTAGAAACACAACCAATATTTGGATGCTGATTTTGAATCTTGCAACTTTTTTATCTTTCTGTGAGGAAGATCAGCCCTGAGCTAACAACCATGCCAATCCTCCTCTTTTTGCCGAGGAAGACTGGCCCTGAGCTAACATCCGTGCCCATCTTCCTCCACTTTATGTGGGACGCTGCCACAGCATGGCTTGACAAGTGGTGCGTTGGTGCGTGCCCAGGATCCGAACCCGGGCCGCCAGCAGCAGAGCATGTGCACTTAACCGCTATGCCATGGGGCCAGCCCTGAATCCTGCAACTTGACTGAATTTGTTCATTAGTTCTAACAGTTCTTGATGGAGTCTTTAGGGTTTTCTATATATAAATAACATGTCATCTGTAAAAATAATTTTATTTCTTCCTTTCCAATTTGGATACCTTCTATTTCTTTTTCTTGCCGAATTGCTCTGGCTAGGACTTTTGGTACTATGTTGAAAAGAAGTGATGAGAGTGGGCATCCTTGTATTGTTCTTGATCTTAGAGGAAAAGCTTTGATCTTCTCACCATTGAATATGATGTTAGCTGTGGGCTTGTCTAACTTGGTCCTTATTATGTTGAGGTACATTCCTTTTATACATCATTTGTTGAGTTTTATCATGACATGATGTCAAATTTTGTCAGATGCTTTTCCTGCATCTATTGAGATGATCATACGATTTTTATCCTTCATTCTGTTAATGTGGTGTATCACATTGATTGATTTGCATACATTAAACCATCCTTGCATCCCAGGGATAAATCCCACTTGAACATGGTGTATGATCTTATAATGTGCTGTTGAATTCAGTTTGCCAGTATTTTGTTGAGAATTTTTGCATCTATGTTCACCAGGGATATTGGCTTGTAATTTTCTTTTCTTATAGTGTCTTTGTCTGGCTTTGGCACCAGGGTAATGCTGGTCTAGTAAAATGAGTTTGGGAGTTGTTCCTTTCTTTCCAATTTTTTAAAGAGTTTTAGAAGGATTGGCATTAATTCTTCTTTCAATGTTTGGTAGAATTCACCAGTGAAGTCATCTGGTCCTGGGCTTTTCTTTGTTGGGTGATTTTTGATTACTGATTCAAAGTGCTTACTAGTTATCAGTCTGTTCTGATTTTCTATGTCTTCATGATTCAGTCTTGGTAGGTTGTATGTTTCTAGGAATTTATCTATTTCTTCTAGGTTATCCATCTCAGCATATTTGTTCATAATAGTCTCTTACAATCCTTTGTATTTCTGCAGTATCAGTTGTATTGTCTCCTCTTTCATTTCTGATTTTATTTGAGTCTTCTCTCTTTTTTCTTAGTTTAGCTAATGATTTGTCAATATTATTTTTTTTTAAAAACCAGGTCTTAGTTTCATTGATCTTTTCTATTGGTTTTCTGGTCTATATTTCATTTATTTCTGCTCTTATCTTTGTTATTTCCTTTCTTCTACTAACTTTGGGCTTAGTTCTTCTTTTTCTAGTTCCTTGAGGTATAAAGGTAGGTTGTCTATTTGAGATCTTTCTTTTTTCTTATTACAGGTGTTTTGCTATAAACTCCCCTCTTAGGACTGCTTTGCTGCACCCCATACATTTTGGTGTGTTATGTTTCCATTGCCATCGGTTTCAAGACATTTTTTGATTTCCCTTTTGGTTTCTTGTTTGACTCACTGGTTGTTCAGGAGAGTACTGTTTAATTTTCCCATGTTTGTGAATTTTCTAGCTTTTCTCCTATTATTTATTCTAGTTTCATACCATTGTGGTCAGGGCACCAGCTGGGTGGGGAGTGGCAGCTACAGGTCTAGAGAAGGTCCAGCATTGTAGTCTCCATGCAGCTCCGTCAGCTGAGATCAGCATCAGCAAAGACTCTTTTGTTCCTCAAAAGCCAAGGCCACTGGTTTCTGCAGCAGTCGCAGGTCTGTGGGGTCTTTGGTGGCACAGGCTGCTGGGACCTCCTGATCACTTTTTCTCCCACAGTGGATGTCACAGCCATGGGGTTCTCTCTTGGCATAGGGTCTGACTTGCAAGCACCCTAGCAGTGATGGTGGCACTGCTGTCTGATGTGCAGGCACCCGTGGAGCAGCCATGGAGCTGAGGACTGAGTGTGGGTGTTTGCAGAGGAACAGCAGCTCTGGCGTCCTGGGCGCTGGCTCACCCACAGCAGCAATGACGTGTACAACACAGGTGTATGTCATGTGGCCACAAAGCCAGGGTTTAGATCTAATCTGCTTTAACTCCCATTCCAGGAACTAGTCTCAGCCTGTAAGAGCTCTGCAGATTGTCCCTGTCTCCCCTCAGGCGGCTCTTTCTCAGCTTGTGTAGATCCTCACACACATGCGCTGACCAGTGCTCAGCTGAAGACTCGAGGAGGCGCCTCTGCAGATCCCCAGAGCTCGCACTTTGTGCAGTTCACTCCTCTCTGGTCCTCTGTCCTGTGAACTGCAGCTGCCTTGTCCTCCGTCAGTTCCATCTCCTCAATTCAGGTGGACCACCAGGCCCCACCTGCGTCCCTCCATCTGCCGATCTGCCACGCCCCAGACAGTAAGCTGGACATCACAGACTCACCTCATGTGTTCCCCACCTCTACAGTTTTACCTTCCTCCATGATCTACTGTTTGGTGTCTTGAAAACTATTGTTTCATATATTTTGTTTGGTTTCTCATTTGTTTCAGACTTGAGATAAATGTGGCCCTTTCATTCCATCTTGGCCAGAAGCAGAAGTCCATTTATTGTTTCACTATGCCACTTTCACATTATTTACTCCTTTTAAGAAAAGGTTCACTACCAGGAAAAAAAAACTGGGAAAGTGACAAAAATGTGGAGATTAAACAACATGCTACTGAACAACCAATGGATCATTGATGAAATTAAAGGAGAAATCAAAAACTATCTGGAAACAAACGAAAATGATAACATGCCATATCAAACCATATGGGATGCAGCAAAAGCGGTCCTGAGAGGGAAACTCATAGCGATACAAGCCCACCTTAACAAACAAGAAAAAGCCCTAATAGGCAACCTTAAATTACACCTAACAGAACTAGAAAAAGAAGAACAAACAAAGCCCAAAGCCAGCAGAAGGAGAGAAATAATAAAAATCAGAGCAGATATAAATGATATTGAGACCAAAAAAACAGTAGAAAGGATTAATGAAACAAAGAGTTGGTTCTTCGAGAAGATAAACAAAATAGACAAACCCTTAGCCAGGCTTACTAAGAAAAAAAAGAGAAAAGGCTCAAGTAAATAAAATTAGAAATGAAAGAGGAGAAATTACAACGGATACCATGGAAATACAGAGGATTATAAGAGAATACTATGAGAAATTATATGCCAACAAATTGGACAATCTAGAAGAAATGGATAAATTCTTAGACTTATACAACCTCCCAAAATTGAACCAAGAAGAAATGGAGAATCTGAATAGACCAATAACAAGTAAAGAGATTGAAATAGTAATCAAAAACCTCCCAAAAAATAAAAGTCCAGGACCAGATGGCTTCTCCAGTGAATTTTACCAAACATTCAAAGAAGATTTAATACCCATCCTCCTCAAACTATTCCAAGAAATAGAGGAAGATGGAATACTTCCTGAATCATTCTATGAGGCCAACATCACCCTGATACCAAAACCAGACAAAGACAATACAAAGAAAGAAAATTACAGGCCAATATCGCTGATGAACATTGATGCAAAAATCCTCAACAAAATATTGGCAAACCGAATACAACAATATATTAAAAAGATCATACACCATGATCAAGTGGGATTTATACCAGAGACGCAGGGATGGTTCAACATCCGCAAATCAATCAACGTGATACATCACATCAACAAAACAAAGAATAAAAACCATATGATGATCGTCTCAATAGACGCAGAGAAGGCATTTGACAAGATACAACATCCATTTATGATAAAAACTCTCAATAAAATGGGAATAGAAGGAAAGTACCTCAACATAATAAAGGCCATATATGACAAACCCACAGCTAACATCATACTCAACGGGGAAAGACTGAAAGCCATTCCTCTGAGAACAGGAACGAGGCAGGGCTGCCCACTCTCACCACTCCTGTTCAACATAGTACTGGAGGTTTTGGCCAGAGCAATTAGGCAAGAAAAAGGAATAAAAGGAATCCAAATAGGTAACGAAGAAGTGAAACTCTCACTATTTGCAGATGACATGATTGTATATATAGAAAACCCTAAAGAATCTGTTGGAAAACTGTTAGAAACAATCAACAACTACAGCAAAGTTGCAGGGTACAAAATCAATCTACAAAAATCAGTTGCATTTCTATATGCTAATAATGAACTAACAGAAAGAGAGCTCAAAAAGATAATACCATTTACAATTGCATCAAAAAGAATAAAATACCTAGGAATAAATCTTACCAAGGAGGTGAAGGACCTATACAATGACAACTACAAGACATTATTGAGGGAAATCCACGATGACATAAAGAAATGGAAAGATATCCCATGCACGTGGATTGGAAGAATAAACATAGTTAAAATGTCTATATTACCTAAAGCAATCTACAGATTCAATGCAATCCCAATCAGAATCCCAATGACATTCTTCACAGAAATAGAAAAAAGAATACTAAAATTTATATGGGGCAACAAAAGACCCCGAATAGCTAAAGAAATCCTAAAGAAAAAGAACAAAGCAGGAGGCATCACAATTCCTGACTTCAAAACATACTACAAAGCAACAGTAATCAAAACAGCATGGTACTGGTACAAAAACAGACACACAGATCAATGGAACAGAATTGAAAGCCCAGAAATAAAACCACACATATACGGACAGCTAATTTTCGACAAAGGGGCTAAGAACATACAATGGAGAAAGGAAAGTCTCTTCAATAAATGGTGTTGGGAAAACTGGACAGCCACATGCAAAAGAATGAAAGTGGACCATGTGCTATCGCCATTCACAAAAATTAACTCCAAATGGATCAAAGACCTGAAGGTGAGACCTGAAACTATAAAACTCATAGAAGAAAATATAGGCAACACACTATTTGACATTGGTTTTAAAGGAATCTTTTCGGATGACATGCCTACCCAGACTAGGGAAACTAAAGAAAAAATAAACAAGTGGGACTTTATCAGGCTAAAGAGCTTTTATAAGACAAATGAAACCAGAATCAAGATGAACAAACAACCAACCAGCTGGGAGAGAATATTTGCAAAACATACATCTGACAAGGGGTTGATCTCCATAATATATAAAGAACTCACACAATTGAACAACAAAAAAACAAACAACCCGATCAAAAAATGGGCAGAGGAAATGAAGAGACACTTCTCCAAGGAAGATATACAGATGGCCAATAGGCACATGAAAAGATGCTCAACATCACTAATCATCAGGGAAATGCAAATCAAAACAACACTAAGATATCACCTCACGCCTGTTAGAATGGCTATAATCACCAAGACAAAAAACAACAAATGTTGGAGAGGATGTGGAGAAACAGGAACCCTCATACACAGCTGGTGGGAATGCAAATTGGTGCAGCCTCTATGGAAAACGGTATGGAGATTCCTCAAAGAATTAAAAATAGAGATGCCCTATGATCCAGCCATCCCACTACTGGGAATCTATCCAACGCACCTGAAATCAACAATCCAAAGAGGCTTATGCACCCCTATGTTCATTGCAGCATTATTCACCATAGCCAAGAAGTGGAAGCAACCTAAGTGTCCCTCGACTGACGCTTGGATTAAGAAAATGTGGTATATATATACAATGGAATACTACTCAGCCATAAAAAAAGACAAAATCGTCCCATTTGCAACAACATGGATGGGCCTGGAGCGTATTATGTTAAGTGAAATAAGCCAGAAAGAGAAAGACAAACACTGCATGATCTCACTCATATGTGGAATATAAACCAACACATGGACAGAGAAAACTGGACTGTGGTTACCAGGGCAGTGGGGGTGGGGGGTGGGCACAAGGGGTGAAGGGAGTCATATATGTGGTGATGGACAAACAAAAATGTACAACCCAAAATTTCACAATGTTAGAAACCATTAAAACATCAATAAAAAAAAAAAAAAAAGGTTCACTTATTTCTGAACAATCATATAGAATTACATGCTTATTTTTATTTTATTTTTGTTCAACATTCTTCCTAAGAGGACACTAAAGTGTCAGACATTACAGTTCAGTGTTAGAAATCTGACTCTGCCTCAGAGTCAGATTTGGATGATGTCTCCTTGGATGATGTCTCTCCACTGATGTCTGCCCCACTGGGAAGGACCCAGTTCCTGGACTCCCCAACCATGTGGCCCATCATGCAGGAGACCCTATGAGGAAAGAGCTGGCAGCCCTGAAAACCTGGACATGCCCACTTTGGAGAGACTGTAATGATCTTAACGTATCCGTCCATCCGTTCAACAGGTATTTACTGAGCACCTCCTAACTGCCAAGTATTGTGCTAGGAAGTGGGGCTGTAACAGTGACCAGACCAGACAGGTCCCTGTCCTCAGAGAGGGTGCACTCTCACAGGGAAAATGGACGAGTAACTCATACACAACACTATCAGGCATTAAGAAGGTCAGAATGTAATAACATAACTAACAATTTACCAGGAAGATATATTTCACCAGGAAGATGTAACAATTCCAAACCTATATGAACCAACAGCCACGAAAAAATGACATACGTACAATGTAAAATTGAGATATCCATATTTGTAAAGAGAGATTTAAAACATTTCTCACAGAAATCAATAGAGCAAATAGGTAAAAATGAGTGAGGATGTAAATATTTAAACCAATCAACACCAAAGTGCTATTTAATGGATATATACACAATCCTGTATTTTAAAAATAAAGATATTCTTTCCAAGTATGCACAGAATATTTACAAAATATAAGACCAGTAAACACTGAGCACGTGGGGACAGACCAGTGAGGAGAGGGTGCTGTGAACTCAGAGGTGCAACTCACTGGCCTCTCTGCATTTCAGATAAAAATGTAAAGAAAGAGCCAGTACTAGACATTTCCACAGACAGCAAAGATGCGGCATCACCTGAGTGCACTGTCAGACCAAAGCGCCTGGAAGGGTGACGAGCCCCCAGCAGAACGCTGCACTAATTAGAGGAGGTCACGTTCTACAGGTGGTCTGAGGGGGTGACATTTGAGATGCTGCCTGAGGCTGGGCAAAGAGCCATGGGTGCTGGAGGGGCACCACGTTGGTGAGAGCCCCCCTGCCTCCACACGAGCCTGCTTCACCGGCACCTGCTGACGGCAGCAATGGGGCTCTTCTTACGAGGTGCCAATGCCTGCGTTTCACTTCTACGGCGGCCCTTGGAGAAGGGGCCTACCACTGCCGCCATTTCACAGAGACAAAAACCGGGCTCCCGGGGGTGTCCCGCAGCTAGTGAGCCACGGAGGCAGTGGGACCCCAATGCTAAGGTTGGGCCACTGTGTCGTGGAAACCCAGAGGAGGGAAGGGTGGCAGAAGCACTCTGCGGGGCACTGCAAGAACAGGCGCCCCACGCAGGTCCTAGCTTCGGTGTCCTCCAGCCTCACCTGCACCCACCCCATCCCGTCTGAACTCTGCCTGACGGTCAAGGTCCAAATGAACTTTTATTTCTTCTTAGAACCATTTCCAGATCAAAAACTATGATATCACTAACTGATTTCCCTTTGCTAAACTATACTTCTCAGCATCTGCCCCATGAAAGGGCAGTCACCTTGGAGCTCTATCTGGAGGTCAGCTCCTGAGGGTCAGCTGGTATCTAATCCTCACAGGCAACCTGGGACTAAACACAGCAGGTGCTCAAGGAAGACGGCGTGAGGTGACACTGTAGTGGGTGGTCGCACTGCCGGAGCGAATGAATCCTTCATCTACCTTATTCATCCTGTGAGCAGCCGCACTCAGAAGAGTCTGTGTTAGAGTCCACGCGCTGCCTTCACACTGGTCAGTGCCGACTGCTCTACGCAAGAGCCCTCTCACTCAAATTAAAAAACAAACGCACTTGGGGCCGGCCCCGTGGCTTAGCGGTTGGGTGCGCGTGCTCTGCTGCTGGCGGCCCGGGTTCGGAACCCCGGGCGCGCACCACTTCTCCGGCCATGCTGGGGCCGCATCCCACATACAGCAACTAGAAAGATGTGCAGCTATGACACACAACTACCTACTGGGGCTTTGGGGGGAAAAAATAAATAAATAAAATCTTTAAAAAAAAAACAAACACACCTGAAGCATGCACGCTCATAAACTTTTGGTGAGAATGTAAAATTTTCTTTGGAGGATGATGTTGTAACAGATATTTAAAAATCTTAAAAGCGAGGGCCGGCCCTGTGGCTTGGTGGTTAAGTGCGCGCGCTGCGATGCTGGTGGCCCGGGTTCGGATCCCGGGTGCGCATCGAGGCACCACTTCTCCGTTCATCCTGAGGCCGAGTCCCGCATACAGCAACTAGAAGGATGTGCAGCTACGACATACAACTATCCACTGGGGCTTTAGGGGGAAAAATAAAATAAATAAAATCTTTAAAAAAAAAAAAATAAAAGCGAGAACTCCCTAGTAATTTCAAGTCCATGAATTTATCTTAGCAAAAAGTTCTAAATGCAGATAAAAGCTTTAGGCACAAACGTTCATTGCAGCTCTTTACATAATAAGCAAAAAATGATAGG
This sequence comes from Ceratotherium simum simum, assembly GCF_057802395.1. Lineage (NCBI taxonomy): Eukaryota > Metazoa > Chordata > Mammalia > Perissodactyla > Rhinocerotidae > Ceratotherium > Ceratotherium simum. Next base: position 90,254,377 of record NC_141905.1, read on the forward strand.
ATTTAAATGTCCCATCACAGCATTGGGGAGTAAATTATGGATCACGATTATTATGAAATACCGTGCAGCCCTTAAAGGGAGCTGTAGAAACACCTGGTGGCAATGCCTGCCTACGATGACAGGAAAAGGGGAAAGGCGTGACGCGAAAATCACATCGTCTCAGCTGTGCAAAACGCACGTTAAAAAGACTGGAAGGAAATTTACGAGCGATGCACATTTAGGACCTGCTGGTGAGGGTTTTTCAATTTCTTTCTCTTCTTTTGCCTTTCATGTCCAGATCACAGTGAGCGGGTACCGAGCATCCAGTCATTAGGCTACTTACTTTGCTGTCAATTTTCTTCAAGTCTGAGAGGCAGCCAGAGGAGACCTCCTCGCATTTCAAGATCAAAGACAGATGAGCTAATTCAAACAGCAAAAGAATTCTGGAAACAAAGAAACCAAACACCAATGGATCAACAGGGGGTGACAGGAAACACAGACCTGCATGGCAGAACGAGCGTTCAGCCATCGTTCACCGCAGGCAGGAAACAGAACAGAAGAGAGGGGGGACCCTATGGGATGGTCCCAAGCCCGGCCCACCCTGGCCCTGACCCAGGATCTGGAGGAAATCACAGGGCTGCGTCCCGCTGGGTGAACTGTCCCTCCTCCCCAGCCTCGTGGGCAGGTATGAGTGCGGTCTGGGGGAGGCAGGGACAAACACCCTGCAGAGCGGCTCGAGTGTGGGTGTCACTCTGAATTATTGGAGCAGTGGCAACGCAGGGACAGACATGCGTCTCCTGACTCAAAGCCAGCTCTTCCTATCACGTGACATGCAACTGGGAATGTCACCAAGAGCATCCGCAGTCCCCATTCAGGGTGTCTGTAGAAATGGACGGGCTGATGCTAAAATTTATATGGAAATGCAAAGGACCTATGGCGGCCTAAGCAACTTGGGAAAAGAACAAAGCCAGAGGACTAACTTCCCTGATTTTATATAAAACTTAACATGAAGCTCTAGGAGTCAAGGCCACGGCCCTGGGTGAGACAGGCCAGGGGTCGCAGCCCTGACTCTGATGTTCTAGACCGGGTAATTGTTTGTTGGGTGGGGAGGCCTATCCTGTGCACCGTAGAATATTTAGCAGCAGCGCTGGTTGCCAGGCACTAGATACCAGTAGCAGCCCCACTAGTGGCCACCAGCAGTGTCTCCAGACACAACACATGTCCCCTGGGACAAGCCAACCCGCTTTCTGCCCTGTCCGAAGTAATGTCACAGCCTTACCCAGGAATGCAAGCAGCTGCTCTGCTGTAATAACTGAACTCCAACTCGGTGTTACCAACTCCCTCCCTGCGTTGGGAAGGTGTGTGGGTCCCTGCACTCCCCACTGCCCCACCCCCCTCCTCCACCCACTCAGCACCTGGACCTCCAAGGGCCCTAGCAGGCCTGGCCTCCCAACCTCCAGCCCTCCACCCTCCCTGAGCTCAAGCCACACAGGCCTGCTGCGTAGGTGAGAAGGGAGAACCCACAAAGGTATAAATCACTGGTTTTCATCCTTTTTGGTTTTAAACTAATAGAACAGTTTTTTCCCACCCAGAATTCCAGACACAGAAGCCCAAGTGGAGAGGTGTCAGCAGGGCCCCTCATAGAGGGCGGGGAGCCTCTAAGGCTCTTGGGGCCGAGGGAGGACCTGAAGCCCACGGAAGGCAGCTCTGACTGGCTGAGCCTGTGTCCCCAGCAAGCAGAGGACACACCTCTTCCAGGGCCCAAGGAGCAGCAACCAAATGCTGACTGCACATGAAGCCTCGAGGAAACTTAATTGTCCAAATCAGAAACTGTTCTGGCCATCCTCTCTGGCCACAATGCAATAAAACCAGAAGTCCTTATAAAAGCAAAGCCATAGAGACACTGCAGGGAAGAGGATCATTTTCAAATCCTGAGGGTGGAGGGGCCTTGCTAGGTGCATGGGTAGAGGCGGAGAGCAGGGGCCAGGCTGGTTCATGGCGGGGGCATTGGGGCAGGGAGGGTGCATGGGCAACGGGGCGCAGCCAGCTCTGAGCTGGGGCCACATAGCCTGTGCTTCTGGGGGACCTGGGTCAGCATCGACTCACAGGACTGTTGGGCCAGGAACTGGGTGAATCCACTGAGGGGCCTAAAACAGCCACTGGGCCAGGATCGGTGGGAATAAATGTTCACTCAAATTACTCTTCTATTAAATAAAACATTTCTGTACATCAAGAATTATTTTAAAAACCTCAAGGTAAACAAACTGGGACAATTGATAAATACAGGGGGGTTGGAGGACTCAAATTTCAAAATAGAAAAGGCATTTGCAAGTCAATAATAAAATTACTTATACCATACTTTTAAAAAATTGGGCAAAAGAAATCAATAGGAAATTAATCAAAGAAAAATGATGCCAGTAAATATATGAAAAACTTCCAACTTCACGAGAAGTCTGAAGACTTGAAGTGAACGCAATGGCATGCATCTCGCCTGACACGCTCAGAGCTTATCAGGAGGCAGGAGGCAAGCATCCTTACGTGTGCGCTCTGTACAGCTTCACAGCATGTGTCAAGGGCCCCAGAGTCTCATTCCTGGAAACTTCCCCCAGGGGCTACTCCCACTAGCAGTGAGACCCCAGCAGAGAGCCCAGCCATGGCAGGGCGCTGGAGGCCACAACCAAGGCTGGCCTGCTTTCAGTTAGAACAAGTTAGAGATTCTGATGAAAAGAACTGACCCTCCACCCAGAAAAATGCTCACACCTACATGTACACACATGTGCACACACCCCAGACGGCTTCCCAGAGGATCTGAAAACCCATGTTAGGAACATGGTTGTAGAATATTCCCTGATGCAGAAAAATGTGCACAATTTATGTGGAAGGAGCAGGTTAAAAAATATGCAATGATAATTTTGAAAATATACATTGATGCCATTTTCAAACTTTCTATAATAATTACATACTAAATTTGAAATAAGAAAAAAATGATGAAAGTCACTTAAAAATATATATATACACAACCTCTGGCCCATGAAATCTGTATAAATTTCAGAGCAATGGAGGAACTCACATGTGAAGTGACATGAACATGAGAGGTCTTGGTGCGTCCTTGAGCCCAATCCAGCTGCAGGCCGTCTCAGGACACCCATGAGCCTGTGTCCTGGTGTTCAGGGCCTGTGGGGTCCCATCCCTTTCAGTAACCTGTTTCTAACCCAAAGACCTCAGGGCTGAACAGAAGCCACTTTCCCGATTAGATCACAAACAATTCTGACTTCCTTGCTGCTAGCTGACCGTCCTTTTTGGCTTTGATAAAGTGAGCTGTCCTCTGGAGAGGCTCCCCTGCAGCCTGCAGGCACTGGATGCTACCAGCAGCCACATGAGCCTGGAAGCAGTGCCTGCACCAGTCGAGCCTCAGAAGAGACCACAGCCCCACCGACACGTTGACCACAGCTGTGCCCAGATTCCTGTCCCACAAACACAGTGAGATAATCAACATGTATTGTTTTAAGCTATGTCTGTGGTAATTCGCTACACAGCAGCAGATAATTAATACACCCTCAAATGAGTTTTCTAGGGCTGCTGTGACAAATTACCACAAACTGGGTGGCTAAATTTACTCTTTCACAGTTCTAGAGGCCAAGAAACTGAAGTCAAGGTGCCGGCAAGACTGTGTTCCCTCTGAAGGCTCTAGGGGACAGCCGTTCCTTGCCTCTTCTAGCTTCTGGTGATTATTGGTGACCCTTGGTGCTCCTTGGCTTGTAGCTGCACCACTCCCATCTCCGCCTCCTTCGTCACGTGGCCTTCTTCCCTGTGCGTCTCTGTGTCTCAAATTTCCCTCTTCTTCTAAGCAAGATTCACTGGATTAGGGCCCATCCTAATCCAGTGTGACTTCATCTTAACTTGATCACATCTGCAAAGACTCTATTTCTAAACAAGGTCACATTCACAGGTAGAGAGGGATAGGACTTGAGTATATCCTTTTGGGGGACACAATTCAACCCACAACACCCCAAAATCAACCATCAAACGACAAACTGAAAAATTATCCAAAACAATTATTGTAGGCAAAGGACCAAAATGTTTCATATATTAGGAGTATGGAGAAATTGATGAGAAAATCATTGAGAATTCAAAAGACAAATTCTCAAAAGTGGCAGTTCAAAGGCCCCCAAACATGGTTGAGCATTACCCCTCCCTGGTAATCAGACATGCAGATGAAAACCAAAACAATAAGATAATTTCAGCCACCACGTTAACAAGTGGGTTTTTTTCCATTCTTTTAAATAAACACACAGGAGAATGGCACAAAACAGCTGCTGGGTTGGGATGCAAACCCGCCACCTCTGTAGAAATAAATCGGGGAGTACATTCCAGATCCTTCTGTCAGCCTCTAGCTCAGCTACCCACTCCTGGGAATCCAATCCAGGACTTAACCTAAACTCTGAACAGAGCTCTGAAAATGCTCAGAGGATTCAGAGGACAGCGCAGAATTGAAAAAGCTAGCCTGGAAACGCTCAGGAAAAAACGCTGTTCTTCCACCTGCTGAAACATTGCACAGCTTTCAGAAAGGTGTAAGATGTTGTGGCAGCTTGAAAAGTGCTTAGCTTTGAAGTTAAATTTGATTTTAAAGTAAGACATGAAGTTACATGCCACAAGTGCTCCCCAAACAGTACAAACCTCAGGATAAAAAAAGACTAGAAAGAAATATCCTAAAATCTCCACAGTGGCCGACACTTGGTAGGGTAGTCATGGTTGCTTTTCCTACTTTTTCACATTTTCCTGTACTTACCAAATTTTGTACAATGATTATGTAGATGTGAAACCAGAAAACTTACTTTTCTTCTCTGATTGAAGGGAAGTGCTGGTGATTGTAATAACCTAAATGTTTATAGGTCTTCTTCAGAATTTTGTTGACGTCTTCAGGTATATCATTTTTATCCAATTTTCTATAATTAATTCAAACATTAAATCACCAAAAAATCCTGTCAGATTAATTTAAATTATCCTAAGAGAAACTCTAAGTCTATAAACCTATGTTCCCCACTAAACAGAAGGCCTAGAATAAATCCCTCCTCCTTTCTCTCCTACACTCTCCCAGCCGACTTCTCACATGGCCTCATTCTCCCTCACTCCCAGTCAAGGCTCTTTCTTCCTACGTGACTAAACAAGCGGCTTTTTTTCCATTTTTAAATAAACACACATGAGAATGGCACAAAACAGCTGCTGGGTTGGGAAGCAAACTCGCCACCTCTATAGAAATAAATTGGGGAGTACATTCCAGATCCAGATCCTGCCAGAGCCAGTCCCACACACAGGGCCCACCTTTGTGGGATGCTTTGCCCTTCCCATGTCCCCTGCTCCAGGACGCAGGGCCAGCAACCCACCTCCCTCTGGACAGCTCCCCTGTCCTCTCACAGACTGGGATCTCCTCAGTTCCCCCTCCTCTCACACACACTGGGATCGCCTCAGTCCCTTCTCCTCTCACACACACTGGGTTCTCCTCACTCCCCCCTCCTCTCAACCACAATGGGATCTCCTCAGTCCCCCTCCTCTCACACACACTGGGATCTCCTCAGTCCTTCTCCTCTCACACACACTGGGTTCTCCTCACTCCCTCCTCCTCTCACACACACTGGGATCTCCTCAGTCCCCCTCCTCTCACACACACTGGGATCTCCTCAGTCCCCCTCCTCTCACACACACTGGGTTCTCCTCACTTCCCCCTCCTCTCAACCACAATGGGATCTCCTCACTCCCTTCTCCTCTCACACACACTGGGATCTCCTCACTCCCCCCTCCTCTCAACCACAATGAGATCTCCTCACTCCCTCCTCCTCTCACACACACTGGGATCTCCTCAGTCCCCCTCCTCCCACACACGCTGGGATCTCCTCAGTCCCCCTCCTCTCACACACATTGGGATCTCCTCAGTCCCCCTTCTCTCACACACACTGGGATCTCCTCACTTCCCCCTCCTCTCACACACACTGGGATCTCCTCAGTCCCTTCTCCTCTCACACACACTGGGATCTCCTCACTCCCCCCTCCTCTCACACACACTGGGATCTCCTCACTTCCCTCCTCTCACACACACTGGGATCTCCTCACTTCCCCCTCCTCTCACACACACTGGGATCTCCTCAGTCCCCTCCTCTCACACACACTGGGATCTCCTCAGTCCCTCTCCTCTCACACACACTGGGATCTCCTCAGTCCCCCTCCTCTCACACATACTGGCATCTCCTCACTTCCCCCTCCTCTCACACACACTGGGATCTCCTCAGTCCCTCTCCTCTCACACACACTGGGATCTCCTCAGTGCCTCTCCTCTCACACACACTGGGATCTCCTCACTTCCCCCTCCTCTCACACATACTGGCATCTCCTCACTTCCCCCTCCTCTCACACACACTGGGATCTCCTCAGTCCCTCTCCTCTCACACACACTGGGATCTCCTCAGTCCCTCTCCTCTCACACACACTGGGATCTCCTCACTTCCCCCTCCTCTCACACACACTGGGATCTCCTCAGTGCCTCTCCTCTCACACACACTGGGATCTCCTCACTTCCCCCTCCTCTCACACACACTGGGATCTCCTCAGTCCCCCTCCTCTCACACACACTGGAATCTCCTCAGTCCCCCTCCTCTCACACACACTGCCGTCTCGTCACTTCCCCCTCCTCTCACACACACTGGGATCTCCTCAGTCCCTCTCCTCTCACACACACTGGGATCTCCTCAGTCCCCCTCCTCTCACACACACTGTCATCTCCTCCCTCCCCCCTCCCCTCCCTCACACCGGGATCTCCTCAGTCCCTCTCCTCTCTCACACACTGGGATCTCCTCAGTCCCCTCCTCTCACACACACTGGCATCTCCTCACTTCCCCCTCCTCTCACACACACTGGGATCTCCTCAGTCCCTCTCCTCTCACACACACTGGGATCTCCTCAGTCCCCTCCTCTCACACACACTGGCATCTCCTCACTTCCCCTCCTCTCACACACACTGGGATCTCCCCAGTCCCTCTCCTCTCACACACACTGGGATCTCCTCAGTCCCCCTCCTCTCACACACACTGGCCTCTCCTCACTTCCCCCTCCTCTCACACACACTGGGATCTCTTCCAGCCCCCCTCCTCTCACACACAATGGGAGCTCCTCACTCCCTGCTCCTCTCACACACTTCAGGATCTCCACCATACTAATTCCCGTTTGCCACTGTAGCAGGTCTCTGCCTGGGTACACTTCCTTTCCCTCATTCACTCTAACCCACTCCCATCAGGGTTTTCACCCACAAACTATTCTTGTTTTGCTCAATTTCATGGTCCAGTCTGTAGGCACATTGGCAACCCCCATCAGAAGCATCTGATAAAGCTGGTGACTCTCTCCCCCTAAAACTACTTTCTTCACTGACTTATAAGCCACAGCCACCCTTGGCAACCTCACTGGCCGTGTCTTAGTAAAGCGAGGCAAGGCAGAGTTCCATCCACCCTGCAGGGCCTCTCCCTGCAACTCCACACTCACCAACCCACTGGCACACCACATCCCCTCACTGAGGGCACAGAGACTCCACGTCAGCACCTGTAAAACTCAACTCCTGCTCTCCCTCTGAAAACCACTTACGCTTTTAGCATATTAATGTGGAAAGTGACAGAGAGGCTAAGGGAAGTTTTCTTTTCTTCTTTTAATTGAAGCTCGTCCATTAATTCATGTCGCACCTGTTAGAAAATGGAATAGAATATTAATTTTGATTTAAACAAATAATTAGGTAGAGATCTAGATATTTCGTAGCTATTATTTTGAAATATTCCTCACTTAAAATTAATATTTACAATTAACAAGTATCTTCTCATTAATTATGTTTTATATTTAGTTTTACATATATAACTTAGTTGATTTCCTAGACACAAAAATTAATAGATGATGAATGCTCTTCGTACATGTTGTCATGGTAACTACTTTTTCTTTACAAATTTTCTGCTAACTTTTTTTTTAATTAAATGCTGTTACAAAAGAAATATCCAAGTGGTCACAAAGAAGCAAAGAGATTTTCTTTTGTTTTGTCCATATATGCACATATGTATGTTTTTATATCTCTCAATGGATGGACTTGTTTGCTCTTTTTATACACAGTTTTCTGAACAATGACATTTAAGAAAATTACTTCTATCAACATTTTTTGATATGCCAATTTACCATAACAGAAAATATTTGTCGATATTTCTGTGGCACGTTAGCTTTTATGAACGGTGCTGCAGTGGCGCAAAACTTAGCGGCCTCCTCCTTTTTTCCAGCCTGCAGATAACACTCCAGAAGCTCCCTGGATAATATAACAGTAGTGGGTATTAAACCTTGATGAAATCATTTTCTGCTGCAAATGTGTAATAACCAGGTTATTATACTTGTATTATTTTTATGTTTACAAACTTCAGAAAGATACACAAATGGGCCAGTTCCTAACCTCACTCCCGCAGTCTGTGGCTCACCGAGGACAGGCCAGCAGGGACTGGGAAAGCTATGCTATTGCTGGCAGGAGGGAAAGGGAACTGCTTGCACTTTAATTACCTAAGGTATTTAAAAATGACCTTTTAAAGAAAAATTGTATTTATATTTATTTTCTGTTAAAGGCTCCCCAAATGGCCATAAAGCAGGTAAGGAAAGCCTGCAGATTCTGGATTCTGAATTCAGGGCAGATTCTCTGGGTCCTCCTTGCCTATGGCTTCCCAAATACAGGAAAAGTCTGACAGATTGCCTTTCACTCCCCCAGCATAAGGACCATTTGTTGACATCTCTTGCTGTGGCTCCACAGGGCCGCCCCTGTGGCAATAAACTCAGCACCCGCTTCCCTAACAGGGGCGCCTAGACACGGACGCCCATTCTGGCTGAGTTTTATATTGCTAAAATGTCTATTACACTAACAATTTACTGAACTAAGTTTTTAAAACCATGAGCCAGGACTATGACACAGGTTCACACTTCCTGTGTTTTCAGTCAAAACATTTGCCCTGTTGTAACACCGCTATAATCAGGACACTGTGATGTCATCCACAGAGTTTAGAAACATCTTCAGACAAGACACACAGACAACATAATTCTAACGACAGAGTAGAAGGCAACGACATACACCCCGCCGTGTAAAATAATCACCCCTCTGGGAGAAGGCAGGGTGGGCGCTCAGACTCACAGCATCAGCTCTGCCCGCCAGGCTTTGTCCTCTTCCTCAGTTTGATTCAGCACATTCACAATCTGGGAGAGGCTGGAGATCAGATGGTGATGATATCCAGGCTTGAGAAGCGGCCTCACCGTCTGCCAGTAGAGGACTGAGGCGTTGTACAGCAGGAAGTAGTACCTGTGGCGCAAGAGGAAGTCCCACGGAGACGCGGTCAGAGGGCAGCCTGCCCAGAGCCCCCTCTGGGAGGGAACCTCGAGTCCTCTGCCTCCAGCAGATGGCAGCAGCTGCGTCTGACATGCTCTGGCCCACACTGCATGAGCGCCCTGCACAGCCTGCCCTGGAGGCAGCCATGGCACCCTGCTCAGACGGTGCTGGGTCCAACCAGAGATCCTTTCACTCATTCACTCACTTCACAAAGTGATCGAGTCGGGCCGGCCCCGTGGCTTAGTGGTTAAGTGCGCTTGCTCTGCTGCTGGCGGCCCGGGTTCGGATCCCGGGTGCGTACCGAGGAACCGCTTCTCCGGCCATGCTGAGGCTGTGTCCCACATACAGCAATTAGAAGGATGTGCAGCTATGACATACAACTACCTACTGGGGCTTTGGGGGGGAAATAAATAAATAATTAAAAAAAAAAAAAGAAATTTAAAAAAGGGCCGGCCCCGTGGCTTAGCGGTTAAGTGCGCGCGCTTCGCTGCTGTTGGCCCAGGTTCGGATCCCGGGCGCACACCGCTTCTCCAGCCATGCTGAGGCCGCATCCCACATACAGCAATTAGAAGGATGTGCAGCTATGACATACAACTATCTACTGGGGCTTTGGGGGGAAAAAATAAATAAATAAAATCTTTAAAAAGAAAAACAAAAACAAAGTGATCTGCTCCCTGTGAAAATACACTAGTGAGCAAGCCCTCCTTGGGTTTCCAAGGGATAGACAAGAATGGGCAAGTGCAGAGCAAAATCAAGGAAGGCTTCCTGGAGGAGGTGACATTCCTGGAGACCTGAAAGGTGACTGGGAATCAGTCAGGGGAGCAGTTCAGGGAAAGAGGGTCAGGCAGGTGGACGAGGGAGAGCAGGACATTCAGGGAACAAAGTCCCTGTGCCTGTGCACGAAGTGCAAAGTGCAGGAGGAGGGGGGGTGGGGAAGGGAGCAGGGGCAGCCTCAGAAGCTGGGCTTTTTCCTGAAGGCTGCAGGGGCCACCGGAGTTATCTGAGTAAGGGACCCACAGGGGCCAATGTGCCTGACTCCAGGCCTCTCCGGAGGGGCCAGCCCTGCCTTCTGGAGCCCAGGGACCTGGTGGCGTTCTAACGGGTCATTAGATGGACAAATGCTGCTCATGACCACTATTACTCGGGAAGGAGGAAGACTCCAGGTGTAGGCAATAGGACAAGTCCACTTGCTCCTTCATGGCGTTTATTCAGAGCCATGGAATGACCTGGGTCAGGACTCATTTTTTCCCCAGCTTTTCTAGGAAAGGAGGGGAAGCGCAAGACGTCATGAACAGTGCAAGCTCTGACCCTCGGCATTCTGTCCAGATGGTCAGTCACCTCTGCCTGGAGGGACTCCAGTCAGCCTGTTCTGTCTCCCCAATGCCACATCCAGAAAGGAGCTCACGTCCCCGCAAACTCTTCTCGTGATTCCTATTGTGGTCGGAGGCTGTGCAGACTCACTCCCCCATGCCCTCACGTTGGGTTCCTCTCTCTTCCCCACTGCTGCAGCCCTGGCCCTGCCATCCTCTCTCTCCAGGACCACCCAGGGCCCTTCTCCCAGCCCCTCTCTCCCAGGTCTATTTCTAAAGGTGGTCCTGACAGCCCCCAAGGCTCCTGATCCCCCATCTAGGACCCCCATCGAGTCTGGAGGTGCCCCCAAGACCCCCTAGAGTGCAGCACTGGCCAGGCCCCTCCCCAAGGGTGCTCACCACCCCGGCTTCACAGCTCCAGGGCACAGTCCCCTTGAAACACCCACTGTCCTTAGAACCTCTGGTTCAAGGTCGGGTCTCCCAGCCACACGTCCCCACTGAGAGAGGGTCTGCAGGGCTGGGCCCTGTATCCCCAGCACCTACAACAGCACCATCTCTGGCTGGCCAGAGATGGCCATCAGTGAACCTAGGATGTATACTTACATCTCCTTTAAATGTCGTGTCCTATTTAAATAGGTTGTACTAATGCCAGTTTGTATGCAAGCTTAACAGTTTCAGTAATATTGATTTTTGATGAAGAAAACATTAATTAAGTAGCAATCTGTGCTGGAGTTTCAGCTAAATCACCTCTACAGGCATGAGGCCTTGGCCCAGGTGGTCCCCCAGGGGCAGTATAAGCAAGTGGGGGCAGCGCGGGGAGGGACCCGAGATGCTGAACCCCCCACAGAAAGTGAGGGGGCCCTGGGGACGGGTGAAAGGAGAAGCCCATAGAGAAAGCTGACAAAAGTCATCCACAGATCACAGATACCGCTGAAGGGGGTAGAGGATGCAGCTAAGGGAACTGTACGCGCACGCAGCCAGTTCTCATGTCAGAGATGTGAGTCTATGACCCTAAATGCATCAAAAACACAAAACAAGGACAAAAAACCCCTACAGTCTGAACAGATAGAACCACTTGGTAAATTCTGCTTCTGAACCTTTTACACCATCAGTTAGAAACGGCTGATTCCATTGTACCCACCTCGGTTCTCCTTTGGCAAAGTTGATCACCTTCATATACTGAGTCACACAATTTTCAAATTCCTCCTAAAACAACACAAAGAACACACAATTAAATCCAATTTGCCAGTGAGACCTCGATCACTGCTCATTGTCACTTCCGTGAACCTGAAGCCTCTCTGAGGACTGGCCTGGCCCCCTGTACGGAGCATCAGGAGCTGGAGCACGGAGCAGAAGCCACGGCTGCGTGTGCTCTCGGGCGCCTGGCCTCTCTCCCTGGAAGTTCCCCTCTGCCTGGCTCAAGGGCTGGAGGGCTGCTGCGGCATGACGGCATGACCGCGGCACTGGGGTACAAAGGTCAAACGCCAAACAGGATGCACGTCAGACTCCACTGCTTAGGGAAAAGCATAAACAGGAAACACTGCAAGTTTCCCGTCACTGAAAGTCAATCTGTCACTTGACTCAATAAAAAACTTTAAGATTTGTCTAGCCTGACACAATTTTGGACGTGGGGTGAAATTTTTACTGTTGCGATACCAGATGTGGAATTTTGAGGAGAATCAAGGCAACCTCAGGGAAAAAAACACAGTAGGACAAACCATTACGTGTTCATTTTAGACGGGGAACTAGCGAGCATGTGCCCTCCACCTCACTGGGAGTGTTGAAACTGCACGTGAAGCTCCACGATTCAAATGACTAATAAAGAAAATCGGAGGAACTGGCACGCAGGGTGCGCTCCTCCTGGCAGTGCCCGCTGGGCCTGGGGACCCAGGACCCTCTCTCACCAGGTTTTCGGTGGACTTGGGGGCACACAGCTGGGCCCTGCACAGGTGCGCTCGACCCAGAAACTGCGTGACTGGCCCCTTCACCTTGAAGTACATCTTGATGCAGTCCTCGCTCACCTCTGGTTGCCCCATCTGCAAGAGAACACCTCCGCCATATAAGGGCTGGAAGGATGCCTTGGATGGCGCTGCCTCCCTTCCCATAAACACACGACTGTCCTGCTCTGAGGACAGACCCAGTGGTTTCCTCCCGTGGACCACCCCACCAGGCGCTGCCGCTCTCCCCAGTCCCACCTTCTGCTCCCATTATAAACCCAGAAACAGAGATCTCCCGACACGACGTCCCAGGAGCCCTGGGCTTAATTACCTTCAGGGCCTGTTCCGCACACAGAACGAACAGGTCGGGGCTGAAGCTTTCTGTCGGGTCAAACTCCGATTTCGCCAGGTTGGCTGACTTAATCAACTCATAGGCCCTCTTCAGGGAGGCAGCATCTATCAGGACGGCAGTTGAGGAGTCGGTCAGGAAAAGGAGCCCATCGCATCACCGAGCAAGAGCGAGGAGGTCAGGCGGGTCCAAGAGAGGCCTGGGGGCGGGATTCTGCGGCTGCAGGGGCCCGGTCGTCTCCAGGGAGAGGACAGCCAGGGGCAAGATGCCCCCTGCACAGCCCGCTCCCCTCCTGCAGCAGCGGCCAGTTGGAGCTTCAGAAGCAGTGGGAGTGAATAATCCTGAGGAACGCTTAGAACGACAAAACCCTTCTCTGTAAAAAAGGCGCCTTAGTTCACATTTGCCCGGGCGGACAATCCGCGCAGTGGGGGCTTCCACAGGTCACTGAGTCTGGCAGGGCTGCGACCAAGGGGGGGGAGGGTAGCAGGTGTCTTGGTGGGTCCTAGGGCCTCCCTGGGTCAGGGGTGGGGCGGTTCCCGGGTCTCCCGAGACGCAAGGGTCATGGCCCTTATCCCAGGGCCTGGACGGGGGTTGTGGCCGCCGCGGGATCAGGCGGGGTCCCGGGGGTCGGTCTTGTCCCAGGGGTTAGGGCGGGTTCGGGGTCTCCCCAGGTCAGGGGTCGGGGCCCCCGCCCACCCTGCTGGCTCTCGGCGCGGGCCAGCTCCTCCGTAACCACCAGGTCCATGGCCCCGCCGCCTGCGGCCGGTTGCTTTCCTCCCGCGTGGAGATGCCGGCGGTTGCTTAGCGACCAAGAGGGACGCGGCCCGGTCCTACGGGTCGGCGGCGGGGCCACACTTGTCCGGGGCGAACCGCCGCCGCGTCCACAGCCCCGCGCTGGTTCAGCCATCCCCGCGGGAGCGAGGACGCGGGGCGGCAGGGGGCGCGGGGTGGGGGCAGCGAATGGGAGAGGGTGAGGCAGGAGGGGAGGGCGCGCCCGCGTGGGGGTCGTGCTCTTGCAGGCCTGTCCGCCCTTTCTCTGGCCCCGCACACCGGCCAAAGCCCCCACATTGCTGCCCGGTCGCCCGTGTTGGGTGATGGCCCCCGCCCCCACCCCCTGACGATGCTGCAAACTGGCGCTGCCCTGGGTTCCAGTCCTGGCCCTGGGCGATCCCCGTCACGTTCTCCTGGAGCATCCTCCTGCATTCCTTGGCTCATTCATTCATTCACTCTACAAATAGTTATTTGCCCCCTGCCGTGGGTCAGGGCTGAGCGGGGCCTGGGCAGGCAGTGGGGTGGATAGGCTGCCCCCCTGGGTACAGGACATCGCAGAAACGGAGTAAATGTGCGCCTGGGGGAGTGCCACCAGCGGAGGCCAGGGAGCCTAACAGCTTGTACAGGGACCTGATCCTGGGTGTGGGGGGGGTGCGCAGTAGGGAGAGCCCCCCAAACAGAGGACAGTTGAGCTCAGATCTGAAAGAAGACAGGAGGTGCCTGACAAAGGAGGGAAGAGGATGCCAAGAGAGTAGCATCTTCCAAGGCCTGGAGGAGGGAGGGGCCAGCTGGGGATGCACAGTGCTGTGAGCTAGGAGACAGCTACTGCCGGGCCGGGGTTCTCCTCTTCCCACATCCACAGGAAGCCCCAGGCGTGCCTTAAATGCTGTGTGTGGGTCTGAGCGTTTTCTGTGGGTGCGAGGTGGAAACTGGCTTGGAGAGGGTGAGACTGATGAGGACTAGCCAGTGTGAGCAAGCAGAGAGGCAGTGGGCTGGCGCACACACAAGGGCAGGAAGAGAAGAGCAGGTCTGAGTGATGGAGCAGGTGTGGGGCCAGGGAGGGCCAAGAGGCCATGGCCCTGGAGACTACACACTGGGATGGAGGGAGGGCACACACCCTTGGAGGGAACTCTGGGAAAGGACTAGCTGGCGGAGGGCTCAGGAGAAAGTCCGGGCATTCTGTCTGGGACTTGTGGGATCCTGAGGTGCTTAGAGTTGACATTTGTAGGAGGGATCTGGGCTGAGAGGAGAGCTCTGGGCTGGAGGTGCAGGCCTTCGAACAGCTGCTTAGAAGTGATGGGGTGTGGCTGAGATTGCTGAGGGAGAGCACACCAAGGGAGAGGAGCAGGGGGCTGGAGACCAGCCCTGGAGACCTCCAGGCCACGAGCAGCAGGAACAGCTTCAGTGGAGACAGAAAGAGGGCCAGAGAGGTGGAAGGGAAGCCACACAGGGCTGAGTCCAGAAGCCAAGGGAACGGTGTTCTGAAGAGGGGAGGGATCAGCGAGGTCAAATGTGGCCAAAACATCAGTAAATGAGCACTGAGAAATAGCTGTTGGGTTTACCAACATGCAGGCCGTCGGTGACCCAGGAATAGACATTTCTCTGAACTGGGAGTGCAGAGCCAGTTGGAGGGAGTGGAAAAGTGAGGGTGACAGGGTGGAGAGAGAGAGATACACAACTCTTTCGAGAAGTTTAGCTCTTAATGAGGAGGAAAGAGACTGGGTGGTGATAATGTAGGGGCTTTGGTGTCTTTTTAAAGACACCGTGTATGACAAGCACTTTTAAACTGATGGGTTTTTATTCATAAACAATATGATTGTGTATGTAAAAAAAGCCTGTGGCATCTACAAAAATACTACAAGTACTAATTAGGGAAGTTAGCAAGGAGCAGGATACAACATCAATACGTGAATATTAATTGTATCTGTAGATACTGTGCTAGCAATAAACAGAGAAGGAAGGAAAAATACCACTTAAAAAAGCATAAAAGACAAACTACTTTGGAATAAACTTAACAAACGATGTCTAATACTGCTACACTGAAAACTACAAAACATTGCTGAGATAAACTGAAGACCTAAATAAATGGAGAGATATGCCACACCCATGAACTGGAAGACTGATGTTTGTAAGAAGTCCCTTCTCCCCATGTTGATCTTTAGACTCAATGCAATCTCACTCGAAATCCCAGCAGGCGATTTTCTGGAAATTGACTGCTGATTCTAAAATTTATATGGAAACACAAAGGACCTAGAATGGAAAAGATAACTTGAGGAAGAGGAACAAAGTTGGAGGACTCACACTACTTGATTTCAAGACTTACTGTAAAGCTGCAGTATTTTAGACAGTGTGATATTGGTGAAAGATGGACAGGTAGACCAAAGGAACAGAAGAAAGAGTTCAGAACCAGATCCACACATATACAATCCATTGATTTTGATAGATGTGCCAATTCAATGGGGAGAAGGAAAGTCTTTTCAACAAAAGATGCTAGAACAACTGGATAGTGAAGGAGAAAAGAAATGAACCTGGATCCTTGCATCACACCATGCACAAACGTTAGTCTGAGATGGATCGTAGACTTCAAAAGTAAAATTTAAATGTGTATAGCTTCTAGAGTAAAACATAAAATGTTTTGCCATCTTAGAGCAGACAAAAGTTTCTCAGATAGGACATAAAAAGTGAAACCATAAAAGAAGAAAGATAAATCTGTCCTCATCAAAAGTAAAACCTCTGCTCTTCGAAAGACACTGTTAAGAAAATGAAACGGCAACCTATAGGTTGGGAGAAAATATTCACAATAGATATATCTGACAAAGGACTTGTATCTAGATTATATAAAGAAAGCCTATAAATCAATAATAAAAAGACAAACACAAGTAAAAAAATGGGCAAAAGACTTGAATAGACACTTGATAGTACAAGATGTATGAATATCCAGTAAGCACATAAAAACATCATTGGTAATCAGGGAAATAAAAATTTAAATCAAAATGAGATACCACTTTAGACCCATTAGAATGGCTAAAATTAAAAAGACCAATAATGATAAATATGCTGGGATATGAGCAACTGGGATTCTTATACACTGCTAGTGGGAAGGTAAAATGATACAATCACTGAAAAACTGGAAGTTTTTAATAAAGTTAGACATGCACATACCCTATGATTCAGAAATTCTACTCCTAGGTGTTTACCCAAGTGAAACGAACGCATGTATCCACAAAAAGACTTGTATGAGAATGTTCATAGTAGTTTTATTCATCATAGTCCCACAGTGGAAACAACCCAAATATCCAGCAATAAGCGATTGTGGTATAGTCACACAATGACCCACTACTCGGCAATAAAAAAGAATGAACCAGTCATACTACAACAAGATGGATGAATCTGAACAACAGTGAGCAAAAGACCAGGCATAGAAGAGCCCTCTGTGGGATTCCATTTCTGGAATTGGACCAAAGGCTAGCAAGTTCCAGTAGGAACCGCCTTATTTCAACAAGTCAGGCCAAAGTGCCAAACAAGGACCCACAGAAAGGACAAAGCCTTTAAAGAAGGGACGAAGTCTTCAAAAAAACAAAAAATCAGATCCCAAATAAAGCTTAGAGAGCTTCACAATGCAAAAAGAGTGGAGCTCGAGATGCAGGAGAGACTTACCCTCAAACTCCGGGATCCTTGAGAAAGCAGTGAGCACAAGGGGCTCTGTGGGTACCAGCACCTGTTACCTGTCTGCTCACCCTCCTCGGAGTCGTCAGGGGTCTTCTCTGGATCTCAGTGGGACCTCCAAATAATGTTAACCTAAAACAAATGAACAGCCAGTTGTTTTACCAGCAAAATGATTTATTTGGGAACATCAAAGAATTGCAATTCAGGACACGCAATCTATGGCAAACCACAGGCAAGTCCAGAGAACAAAAGAGAGAAGGCTTCCTTTATAGAAGAGAAGGGGGAGTTGGGAGGGGCTGTTACAAACAAAGAGTCCATTGGAGGAAACTGGGACTTCAAAGTGTAGTGGCTTTTCATTGGCTGAGTTGTGAGTTGTGACAGTCTCTTATTGGCTGAGCTGTTGCCAGGCAAGGAGAGAATCTTCCTTCCTCCTGCTGGGGTAGTCAGTATGGCTTCCTGCTCTGGGTGCATGGTCCTCTCTTCTTGTTGGGGTCTGTATTGACATGGGATGGTGCTGCTGGGAGCTCCCCCTTCTGGCCTCCTGACTCCATTTTAAATGAGGTTTCTGTTTATTAACTTGCACGCATGAAATTCTAGAACAGGCACAGGGGACCTAAGGCAGTAGAAATCAGAGTGGGAGGTTAACAGGGAAGGTGGTGACGGAAAGGTCCACATCTTGACTGGAGCATCAGGCACACAACTGTGTACATTTTTCACAACTCATTGAAACCAACATTTAAAGCCGGGGCATCTCGTTTTATGTCCATCATACCTCAATGACAAACCAAGCCAAACCGAACACAAAGCCCCAGGAGCTCCAGGACGTGAGCTCCGACATGAGAGGGAGCTTGGGCTCCCCCAGGCCAGGCGGGCAGGAGGAGGAGAAGCTGTAGGCCGGCAGTGGTTTTGCCCTGGGAAGCTGAGGGACTCTCTGCCAAGTGCTCCTGCTTTTGAGGACATTGGAGGCCTGGTCGTCTGCTGAGGGTGAGGACTGTTGGGGTTGAGCATGGAGGAGGGAGAGGGAGTGAGTGACGAGAGGCTCCTGTGGGTGCTGGGGCAGAGCCGAGCTCTCGTCGAGGTTGGGGGCCATGACCCCCGAGTGGCACCCTGGCCCCGTGAGGCTCCTGCAGAGCTCAGCTGCTTGACTCAGGACAGGAGAAGGTCCCGTCGGGGTCCTTTGGGGTGGGAGGCTTGGCATGTGGCAAGGGTGAAAGAACAGGCCTAGCTTGGTGCAGGTATCAGGCAGAGAGCACCGGCATGCTGGACGTGGAGGTCACTAGGGGAGGAGAGCTGGTGGGTGGGGAGAAAGTGGGGTGTCGGTGTGCTGGGGCAGGCTGGGACGTGGTGAGGGTGAGGGGCTGGGTAGCCCGTGCAGCAGGGCCAGGCTGTGACCCAGTGATGCGGCCGAGGAGCACTGGACCTGGGGCCCCGAGGGCAGGATGGCTGTGAGCTGACTCCAGGCCTTGGAGGAATAGGGGGACATCACTGTGTGAGCCAGTAGGACAGACTAAGAAGAGGAAAATGTCTTGGAGATTTTAAAGTCGTTAGCTAAGCCGTGGCAGAAGCGACTCCCTCCTTTACCTTGCCTCCCAGGCTTCGGGGAAATCTGTGCTGCTCCTTGTACTGCTCATCTTTTCTTACTCTCTCTTCTCTCCTTCTTCCTCAGGATTAGACCCCCAATTTTTGGCAGACACAAGGCTACCCGACTTCCTGCGTCCCTTGTAGCCAGTGTGGCCAAGTGATCTAGTTCTGATCACTTTAAGGCAGTTTTAGGGGAGTTTTCTCAAAGGGAGAGCACCCTTTCTTTGGTCCTTCCTTTTGTCTGCTGGTGGAAATGTGGCTACAAACACTGGAGCTCTAGCAGCCATTTTGTGCCACGAGGAGGAACCCTCCATGCTGCGAGCCTGGGTCTCCTGCCTGTGTGGCAGTTGCTCAGTCCTGGATGGCCTTATGTGAGAAAGAAATAAACTTCTTTCTTGTTAAATCTATGGCTGCTTTGTGTTTTCTGGGACACTCCTAACTGATGTCCTCACCAGGGCTTCGACTTTGCCTGTCAGTGAAGATTAGGATGCAAATGCAGACCACAGTGGGGGCGGATTTCTGACAAGCATTGTGTCTAAGTTTTCTTAGATAAAATTTAAAATCCAAAGGATGATGAAATATGTATACATACACATATGTGTATATATACATGATATATATGTGAGATATACATATATACACACATACTTACACATGATAAAATAAGTTCTGCCCAGATGTAATTCTGAAATCTAAACTCCATGTTTTCCTCAGGATCTAGAGCCATGCACCATCTTGAAGGTAGAGGCTCAAGTCCCTGTTAAATGAACCAGCTGTTAGTTCTCACAGATGATTCCCAAGTATGTCTGTTTATTCACAAAGACACTCAGCACCATGCGCACAGCAGTTATAAAATATTTATTCCCGCCGAGGAAGTATCTCCCAAACATTATGTAGTAGGAGATTTTCCGAATCCTAGAGCATTAAATATTAAAGCTTATTTCTCTAGTTGTACAGCAGCCTTAATACTAAGAGTGGAACACAGAGTTGTTTTTCACTAGATGGTATTTCATTTGGTGAAGACAATTCAGGTCAGGCACAGACTGCTCTTTTGCTTTTTTGGCCCGAGAATCAAGTGTGGAAGCATCTGGGTGCCGTGCATTTCCCCCTGAAGTTCTACTCCTCCTCCCTCCAAATGTTCCACCTTGTCCTTGCTCTGCACCCGGAGAAGCCTCGAGAAAAGGTGGAGACAACCCAGTCGGACACCCCCAAGTGACCAGGCATCTGCACTTGTAGGGACACACTGGACTCACAGGAGAGCCTCAGCCCGAGGGTGCTCAGCACAGGCGCTTTTACCCTGACTTTTCTCACACCGCCCCAGGTGGCTTCCAGCCGGCACCTGCACCCATCTGCAGCAGGAAGTCCATAGCGCACCCTGCCTGTCCCTCAAAGCGGCATTTTGGGTCACCATCTTTGCGCATAGAGACCGTGTTCTGTGTCTGGGTTTTCCAGCAAGACCCCCGAGGCCTGCGGTATCGGTCAGCTAGAGCTGCTGCAACAAAGCACCCCAGCCGGGGGCTGACACCGCAGGAATTCACCACCTCACAGTCCAGAAACAGAAGTCTGAGATCAACCTCTCTGCGGGGCTGGTTCCTTCCGAGGGCTGGGAGGAGGATCTGTTCCTGCTAATATTTTCCTTAAGGTCGTTCTACAATTTCTTTTCAAACAAAGGATTCAGAAGCTTGTCCTTGTTTTTCTATGCTCTTGCACTGGTTTCATAGCATTGTAATTATGTGTTCCTTAAGGTTTGCTAGAACATGTGAAACTGGACATTTTCTTGTTTTGTTTTGAGCAAGTGTGTGTGTGTATATATATGTATATATATTGTGTGTTTGTACTTGTGTGTGAGTACTTGTGTGTATTTGTGTGGATATGTACTGCAGAAATTAAAGAAACCTTAACTAAACTGGGTCAGGAGGCCTGCAGGGGGAGCTCTCACCCCATCACATTGTCAATGTCACCAAGCAGGAAGAGAGGACACTGGCATCTCCGACAGAAAGTACAACTACTTTACTACTGAGGGAAGATTTCTGTTCCCACCCGGCAACAGGCCAGTCAATCAGACACGTCACAGCTCAGCCAGTCAGAAACACTGCAGCTCAGCCGATCAGAAACATCACAGCTCAACCAATGAGAAGCCCATTGCCACCCTGAACTGTCACTCTCCCCCAATGGGCTTTCCTTTAGAACAGCCCCGCCCTCTCCCCTTCTTTGTAAAAGCAGCTCCCTCCTATGTTCTCTGGGTTTGCCTGTGGTTCTCCATAGCATGCACAGCCAGAATTGCAATTCTTCTCTGGGATTTACTGAGGTTCCTTTGGGCCTAGATATGCAATCAATTCTTGTAAGTGTCCCACAGGCACTTGAAAAGTATTTGATACAAATCCAGTAGAACGTGCTATTGATTATCCTGTTTAGGTCTCTACATCCTCACCTTGTTTTATTTATCCGCTAATGTGATCCTGTCTCCTTGCACGCCTGTAGGCTTTCTCGCTTTCTGTAAATCTGATTCTATTTGGCACAAAGGTGTTTACGGCCATTTGATCTTTCCTGTGGTTGTCACCATTGTCGTTATCGGTGCCCATCTCTGTCTCCTTCAGTGCTTTTTGCCTTGAGCACAGCCTTGTCTGATGTTAAGATCACACTTCTCCTTTCTCTCTTCTCTCCCGTACCATTTTTTATTGTGTATAATTTACCTGCAGGGAAATGCACAGGTCTTAAGTGTCACATTTGGATGAGTTTTGACAAATGCGCACACCTCATAACCTCACCTCTATCAGGATGCGGGTCATTCTGTCACCCCTTGGAGGTCCCTCGTGTCCCTTCCCAGCCGATCCCACCCTCCGCCAGACAAGCTCTGCTCTGATTCCGTCACCAGTCTTCCTGGTTTAGAACTTCCTACAAATGAACTCTTACCACATGTTCTCTTTTGTCTCTGGCTTTTTTCCCATTCAGCACAGTGCTCTCGAGGCTCGTCCACGCTGCTGCGTGCCAGCGGCCCGCTCCTTCACGTGGCTGGTAGCATTCCATACGTGAACACACGAGGTTTGTTTACCTGTTCTCCTGTTGAGGGACGTCGGGGTGTTTCTGTCTGGGCTATGATGAACAAAGTTGCCGTGAACTCCATGTGCGGGTGTCTGTCGGATATTTGTTTTCATTTCTTTTGGGCAAATGCTGAGTAGCGGGACACTGCTGTACAGGGTGGGCATTTCTTTCTTCATAAAAACTGCAAACCACTTCTCAAAAGGCTGCACCATTTTACATTTCCACCAACAACGCAGGAGAATTCCAGTTGCCCCGGATATTTGGCAACATTTAATGTTATCTTTTTATTTGAACCGTTCTAGTGGGTGGGCAGTGGCCTTTGATCAGTAAGCATTTCCTTAATGACTAATGATGTCGAGCATTTTTCACATGCTTGTTGGACCTTCATGTATTTGATTTTGTGAGGTGTCTGTTCAAGTCTTTTGCCCATTTATTAAACTTGGGCTGTTTGTGTTTTTGTTATGGAGTTACTGAGTTCCTACATATTCTGGATACAGGTCCTTTATCCACTCTTTATAGATGGTGACTATTTTCCTTCCAGTCTTTGGATTTCGTTTACCTGCCCTTCACTCCCAATCTCATGAGAGTCACGTGAACTTGATTTTAAAGAACAAGTTGGCGTTATCTGGAGGGAGAGTGGGGTGGGCAGGTGTGTGAAGGTCCCACAGTGTGATGAAATGGTGACTTCTGTGTGGCTGGAGGGACAAGAGCCCATGAGATAGCTTGAGTGGGGGTGGGCTGGGAAGGCCACAGGGTTTCAGCCCGAAAATCTCAGGCCTCATTTTCCCACACCCACTTTGTCACTGATTTTGAATTTCCAGTGGTAGTTCTGCACAGCTGTGTCCTAAGAATTTGCACTTTTTTTAGTTCTTCAACCAGTTGAACACAACATCTGCCTGTGAGCACAGAGCTGGAGGTGTGAAGCTGCCTCAACGGGTGCACGACCAGAGCCCCTCGCTTTATCCATCTCTAGGGACCCCCATAGCCCCCAGTCAACCTGCACACCCCCGTGTACTCAAAATGGGGACGCACCCTTTGTTTTGGTGCCAGGACCAAAGGCAGATACAAGCACTCTGCCTGTCTGACGCAGTTCCATCCCACACCTCCCCTCCAGCTCCACAGCACCATGGAGGTTGTGAACAAGTGGGTTTCATAGCCGGTGGATACTTCAGCCCTCTGGGTGGAAGCTGGCACCCACTGTGACCGGGAACCTGGCAAGGAAAGGGTTGCTGAGAATCTGAGCAATAACTGACGTGGTCTGTCAAATGTTTTCCAGAAAAGGAGAAAACTAAATGTGCTGTTTTTTCAGAAGTTGATGTCCCCATTTTTGCAGGGGTTGCCATCTTACAGTGAAACTTACATGATGGCAGCAAGACCCCTGCAGATTGCTCCAACTCCAAGTGTCCAAAAGTCACCATGGACCGGTTACATAGTGACACGTTCATTGAACTCGTTATGTAATGGTACCTTGAACTCATTGTGTAATGGCATGTTACATTGAACTCATTGTGTAATGGCCTGCACATGTGCCCGACTGGGCCCAGTTGTTACACAGTTGTCACATATCCTCTGCACTCTGGTGTGTAAAGTCTCTGACTGCACTCAGCTTGGGGGGACACTGCATTGGGAGCTATCCCCAGTGTTCTCCATTGCTTGTGCAAACAATAAACCTTTTCTTCACCCACTTCTGCCTTGGTTGTGCTTTTTGGCTCCACACTCACCAAGAGACGAATCCATTGAGTTCAGTTACACCCCAAAACCACCAACACTGGATTCAAGATGGCAGCTCTTTTGGAACCTTGCAGGAAGGCAACTGAGGGGGATCCCCCCACCTGGCCATCCCCTGGTAGGGATGGGGCTCACTTCCTTCACCCTCACCTACCGGGACCTAAGGCCTTGCCCACCCAAGGTGTTTGGTGGTGGTGAGGGTGGGTTGATGGTTTTTCCCTTCCTGCTCTGGTCTGAGGGTGAGAAAGAGGCAGAAGGTCAGGAAAAGCACATTAGGAGGGGTCCCCATTGTGTACAAAACCGTAAGGCAAGGGGAACCTTCTAGAATGGCAGCTTTCCTCTTACCTTCCTTGTGAGATCATAGCATGTATGTATTGGTCTCTGCTCCCGGTTCCTGGCACAGAGCTTCTAAAACTCTTGTAATTTCCTAAGTGAGAAGAGCACTAGGAGCTTTTATTCTATTGATGTGACTCTGGGTGGGCTCCTGGATGCTCCTGGACAGAGGCTGGTCACCAGAAGGACCAGGCCAGGATTAGAAGCTTGGAATTCTCAGCTCCAGCCCCATCCTCCTTTAATGATCCGTCATGCTTACATGAGGATGCCTCCATAAAGTCCCAGTAGTAGGGGTTTTGGGAGCTTCCAGACTGGTGGTCAGGTGGAGGTGCGGGGAGAGTGGCGCTCTCAGAGAGCCCAGAGAAGCTCCGCGCCCCTTCCCACATGCCATGCCCTATACATCTCTTCCATCTGGATGGCCATCTGTGTCCTTTATCACGTCCTTTTATCATAAACTGGTAAACAACAAGTAAACTGTCTTCCTGAGCTCTGTGAGCTGCTCTAGCAAGTTAACTGAAACTGAGGGGAGTCGTGGCACGTCTGGGGGACAGCCTGTCTGTCAGAAGCACAGGTGACGACCTGGACTTGGATGGGTGCCTGAAGAGGGAGCGTCTTGTGAAACTGAGCCCTGACCTCCGGGTAGATGGTCAGAACAGCGTCAGACTGTGGGGACCCCAGCTGGTGTGAGGAAGCCCCGCACGTCTGGCGTCAGAAGTGCTGTGAGTGTGGTGGTGTGGGACAGTAAAGGAGACTCACAGGAGGACGGGTTTCTCCCAGCTCACTCCAGCAGCAGGATTTAGTGAAGGAAGCAGCTGGTCAGAAGTGTCGTCCACGAGAAGTATTCTGCAAACAAGAGATCTGCTGGCGAGCTTCTGTCTCAGGGGTTCGGAAGGCCAGGGGGGCTCAGCGTGTCCTCAGCCCCATGGGGGAGAGGGCTCCGGGGTCACCGCCTCGTTCTTCAGGCAGAAAAGTCTGTGGGGAGAAGCAAGACTCTTCCAGGAGACCTCACAGAACAGGACCCACATTCTCAAAGGACCAGCCTCCTGGGCCAGGTAGAGTTCCCCTGCGAGGAAGTCACAGCCCAGAGCCCAGGGCGGGCAGTTTTGGGGCAAACACTTCGGTCTCGCCAAGCCTCGGCTTCTTCACCTTGCTGTGGGCTCCAGGGCCTCTGCAGGAACTAAGCCAGGAGAATCACCCTACAAGTGGGCGCGTGTTGGAACCAGCACCTGTGAGCCGGGCAGACGCAGGCCCTGAGCAGGTGGACAATAGGCTCGAATTTCTGAGCATGTGAAGCTGAGTGAGGCCCAGATGATGTGACCTCTCGCCCTGACCTGGCCTGATGCCCCCCCCCCGCCGACACCCCCAGAGCTCAGGAGCCCCCAGGCCTGGCCCTAGGGCAGCACACTTGGTATCCTTCAGCCATTAGCTTTTTTAGGAGACCCTAAAAGGCTATCTGTGTGTTCGGTTCTCCTAAAACATGCTGCCAGATGGACAGACACATGTCTGGGGACAGGCTGCAGTGTTCTGTCCTCAAGAACACCGTGGGTCCCAGGCGAGTGGTCACCAATCCCAAGGCTGCTGGCTGCTCGCCAGTCTCACCCTCCGCACGCCCGTCGTTCATCAGTGGCCGGTGCCTCCTCTCCCGAGGTGTCCTGGAGTGACACTCTGGGGCAGCCTTTCTGGACCTGAGGACAGGTGAGGAGGGGCGAGCTCCCCTGGGCCCTAGTGCTCGCCTAAATTCATTTCTACAATCCTGGTACTTAAATACTGACAAACATAAAAGGAGGTGTAAATCCCTTATATTTACCCAAATATAAAACCAAAGCAAATTTACAATTTCAATACAAACAAACCAGAAAACCCATGCACTTTAACTTAGCAGCACTCATTCGGTTAATTTGTCAAAACCACAACGCTGCCCAGTGTCCCGATGCGGCCTGGAGCAGGCTCCCCGGAGCCTGGAGGGACCCTGGAGTGTGAGCCCCACACAACTGTGTGCTATTCCTGTGGGGAAACACTGTGGGGCTGAGGTCCGCGCTTCGGCAGGTGGGAGGCACCATTTTGTCCTCTCTGCCCTTTCTGGTTGGGCTGCAGACGTAAGTGAGCATGCGTGTCGGGCGTGGACGGGGGGCGCACGCTGGAGGTGCAGCCCAGACCATCCCGGCTCTGCAGGTGCAGGTTGGTCAGGTTGTCGCTACAATGAAGACGCAGCGTTTGAAGTGTTTGGAATGGAACTTAGGGCCTCCGAGCATGTGTGGGGCCCCAGGCTCAGCAGACCCCAGTGGAAGGAACTCTACTCTGTTGAACCAGCCACGGTGAGCCCACTCAGCAGGGAACCAGTCTCAGAGTGGCCACAGACCCAGGGACCCTGGTTTCCTGGTGCCGATTTGCTGGGTCCGAGTCCCATCATCCAGACAGCCTACGCCCCTGCCCGCTCCCCTTCCTGCATCAGACCTTTCCAGAAGCTTTCCTTGCTAGGGCTGGTGCTCTTTGATAAGGGAGCAGCATTGCTTTGCTTCAGCCAAAGGAAAAAGTCCACAAGTGTGAAAGTTAGACACCATGCAGACCGAGGCTGGAAATTTTATTTGGCATGGAAGCCTTTGCAAATGTCCTGAGGTCCCATAAATAAGAGTTAAGTCAGTTTGTTCCTTCCCCTCCTTGCACCCCTGACACGCACAGATAGGGTGGAGTGCAGGAAAGAGGAGAGGGGGTACAGGCACTAGAGTTGGGTGCAGAGCCAAGAGAAGGCTGTCCTCTGCAATGCAAGCCCTGCAGAGCCAGAAAATGTGGTGTCACTTGACCAGTGGGGCCCAATCTCCCCAGACCCAGGCCCCAGACCCAGACCTCAGACCTAAACCCCAGACCCAGACCTTGGACCCCAGACCCAGAGCCCGACCCCAGACCCCAGATCCAGACCCCAGACTCCAACCCACCGAGGACATTCGTCAGAGGGGGAAGGGGCTGAGCACGTGGGGAGTGGGGTGTGGGGGACAAGCCCAGGCTCAGGAGGGGATGTTAGGAGGGACTCTGTTCCTTTCTCCTCTTCCGCCTGTGTCTCTGGCTGGTTGTTGCTGACACCACTGACCCTGTGCGGCCACTTGTACCCCCTGGGGGTGGCCTGGCGGCAGGAGAGACTATCCCACTGGCCTTCCCTCATCACCAGCCAGTGGAGGATGGGCAGTCACAGGGCGGGAGTTGTGCAGGCACGGGACCTTCCTTCCCTACCACCCCCCACAGACGTGGACGTCACCGCAGGCCCCCAGATGAGAACAGCGGAGGCTGAGTCCTCAGAGCGCACTGCAGTGGGGGTCCCATGTCACTTGGGTTTGGCAGAAACCCAAAGACAGGCAGAGCAGTGGAGACTTCATGGTGGAAAGGGGGGCTCAGGGATCCCCGGTGGGGGCTGGGAGGCTGGAGCAGGATCTAGAAGTGGGGCATCCTCACGACTGGTTTGGGAGCATTTTGACTTCCTTGAGGGGTCCTGAGTTGGAAGGGGAAGCAGGAACCAGAGAAGCTGGCGGTCACTGACGGTGTCCTGGCGGGTCTGGGCTGCTCCCTGCAGGCTGTGGGTCAGGGTTTTGTTGTCAGGTGTGGTCTGGGTGTTGTCCTTTGTGTCCCCAGCCTCTCACAGTTTCTGAGGGTCCCCCGGGGATTTCCTCCCTCAGACCACAAGGAGCCCTCGGGCTCCCTTTAACACAGCTGCCCCCTGCCCCATCCTGGGAGCCTAATTCCTAGACTGCTGGCTCGTGCCTCAGAGCACAGCCCGTGTCTCCAGGAGACTTACACTCCCTTCCTCTGGCTGCGCCTGCCCCTCGAAGGTCCCTTCCTCTAATGGATGTCCGGGAACTGTGGAACCCTGTCCCCCTCCGTGTGGCCCTGACCACTGACAGCCAGAAAGGCACAGACGCTCCGAGCTGCGGGGTCTCAGCAGCCAGACCTGGAGGACAGGGCCCTCCAGGAGTTACCGGGCTCCCACGAAGCAGTGTGACCAGGGCAGGAGGAGGAGGGGCACGCGTGCCATTCTGCGGCATCTTGCGTCTCCACCATCTCCATGGGGACAGTGTGGTTCCAGTGTCCTCTGCTTACCTCCTCCAGGGGACGTGGGTGCTGGAGCCTCCATCCAGGTTAATCTGTGTCTCTGGAAAACCCTCTGGAAGCTGGCGATGCACGATTGGGGCCCTAGTCTGGCTCTGACGGGACCTTCTTTGCTAGTCTTGGGGTCATTTTATTCAGTTTTGGGGACTGTGGTTTTTTTCCCACTGCACACACACTTCTCTCCTTGCAATATCTTCCATCCCTACAGCCCTACTCTCTGAGGCACGTAGGATCCCCCCCTGCCCCGCACCAGAGGCGTTGTCACGCCCACTTGGACTTGTGGTCCCCATCACACACCTTGGCTGTCCCTGTGTCCAGACCCACCCTGGAGGGTGGGGACAGGTCCCCTGCCCACCTCAGCATGACACCCAGTGCTGCTCAGGAGGGGGTGGAGTGGGCAGGTGCCATGTGGACCCTCCCCTCCCTGTCCACATGCCTCCAAAAACCCTTCAGTGCCTGTTCCAGAACGCAGCCAGAGGCGCGTCAAGGTGCGAGCACACGCCCACCCATCCTGCAGCTCCTCTCACCACTGCAGTAACCACCGAGCAGTTCAGCCATCCATCCACTGATGTCCCCCAGCCACCACAGAGCTGCCGGGGGAGGCTGCCCTGGGAGTGAGAAGGATGGCGGCTGCTGACTTGTCGTAACTTTAGGGGTGCGGGGCAAGCCCCCCTGCGTCCAGGCCTGATTTCTGCACATAAACATGTCCTTCCCTGTGGTAGAGAGGACAGACCCCGGCCAGGGGAGAGAGCAGGACATGGGCTTTGTGCTGTGCCTGGTGGGGGGGCTCCCTGCTCCATGCCAGGGGAGGCAGGAGGGCCTCCCTGTGCTCAAGGACCTTAGAGTTGAGGCCGGCTCAGAGAGGTCTGGAGGTTGGGCAAGGTGGCCGAGCAGGTCCTTCTGTCCCAGGCAGTGGGCAGCTTGGTGAGCAGAGAGGGACGGGGAGGTGGTGACACCTAGAGAAGCGTCTGGTGAGGACAGTTCCTTCAGTAGAGGGAGCACAGACAGCACCAGTCGGGGTCAGCGGGGGTTCCTATCTCTATGTAACCAGGCTGACTGCACAGGAGGCCCTGGTGAAAGAGGAGCCCAGTTGCCCTGACAGCCTGGCCCCGAGATTGGGGATTTCAGATGATCTGGAAAGTTCTAGGGGCACTGGGAGCAGCCCCTGCCAGCGTGGACAGGGTGGGTGGGGATGACAGCAGCCCCTCGCTCAGAGATGGGCCCTTCTGACTCGGGAGCAGAGGGCACGGATTGAGGCGCCAGAGGCCTGGCGATGGGCCTGCTCCCTCCCAGATCCACGTGTCCTGGGGGGAGGGGAGGGCGAGCAGCCCCCACTGGCCACAGTCTAGAGCCTTCCACAGCAGCGTCCTTTCCCAGCGCCCCTGTTGGAGGATCCGGCTCCCTCAATTCTCAGCCTAGCTCTGAGGGTGCTGGGCATGCATGCCGCCCACTCACCTGACCCTGTCCTCAGAACCTTGGAGATTCCTTCCGGTGGATTTGAAGAATTTTACTAGGAAAAAGTGTGTTAAGGGGAAAAAGTCAGGAAAAAATGACACTCTTCCTTAGAAAAGTCTAATTCTTACTTAAGAGTTCTTCTCTCTGAGGAAGGAGGAGGAATAGGCCAGTTCTAGCAAGTTCTCCGTGTCTGTGGTGATCGACAGAGCAGTGCCCTGACAAACACGTCCAGCAGCGGTCAGCTTGCGCCAGTTAGGAAAAGTGGAGAAAGCACAAATACACACATGACAAAGGAGGGTGGAGAAGGCGCAAGGAAATTTAAGACTAAAAATCCTACGAGAGTTACAACTTCGCTCTCATGGACCTTTTTCTAGGAAAATGTGAAATATGAACACTCCCCCAGAAGAGACCAAACCTCTCAATGGACCAACTACCGCAGAAGAAACAGTGAGCGCAGTGGAGGAACCATCCACCCCCGGAGCCAGACCAGACAGCTCCACAGGGCCAACGTGCACACTTGCAGGAAACGCTGACTCCACGGCTACTTCCAGAAGGCTGGAAAAAAGAGAAGGAACTACCACATTCTTGCATAGAAAGACTCGCTATCACTAAGATATTAACTCCTTTAAACAGAATTAATAATTAATGCCCTTTAAACAGTTTCAGAGCATAGAAGAAGAAGGAAATCTTCCAAATTGTATGTATGAAGGCAGAACAACATTGGTATTCAATTTTGAAAAAGGTAACACAAAAACGAAAACTACAAACCAATCTTGTTTATGAATATCAACATAAAAATCTTAAGTAAATAAAGTATTACTCAGTAGAATCTAGCAGCACATGAGAAAGAATGCTCTACCATGGCCAGGTGGGGTCCTCCTAGGACACCAGGAAATTTATTCTTCTAAATCGGCGTGTTACAAGCTTAAACAGAAGAACGTACAATTATTTCCACAGATGCCTAAAAGGCATTTGGTAAAATCCAGCATCCATTCTTGAATAAAAACCCTAAATAAATCAGGAAGAAATAAACGTTTTTCAAGTCCTGCTTAATGGGGAACGTTAGGGTCATTCTCATGAAGTCAGAAACAAGACAAAGATGTTTGCTATCACCTTGATGCAATTTGATAAGAGAAAGGAATCAGAGGCATAAACATGAGAAAAAAGGTAAAATGACTGTAATTTCAGGACAGTGTGGGTGTACAGCTGGACACTGCAGGGACACTATCACAGACAAGAGGATTCCATAAGGCCGCTGCAAACTCATTGTAACAATCCATAGACTTCCTGTAAAAACAGGGCAGTTAGAAGAAGGATGGGAGAATGACCCCATTTAGTGACAGGTATAGCTTAGATAAAATGCCGAGGAATAAACCTAACAAGACATAGGCAGAATATTCCCAAAGAAAACTTTAATTGCTTTTGAGGATCAGAAAAGAAGACTGAAGAGAGAAGAAAGGATCAGAAAAAATAGAAAGAACACCATATTCTTGGATAGAAAGACTCAGTATAACAAAGATATTAATTCTTTCTAAGTTAAGCTGTAAATTTGGGTTATAACTTAGAGGTAATTGTTATGGACAGGTGAGTGAATGAAGAGTTAAGTCAGAACCCACTTCACTCTCACACCAAGATAGTTCTGGAGGAATCCACACATTAATTAGAAAACAAGATGAGGCCAAAACATTCCCAAAGAAAGCAAGAGAGTTATAAAAATCCCTGGTCTGAGTAATGGCTAAATCTGACACAAAACCCAGAGACTCTAAAAGAAAGATTGATTGAATACAGCCACGCAAAAACTTCTAACTGATAAAAATCTCACCATAAATAAGTGAAAAGACACATGAATAACTGAGGAAACATTTGCAATACGTAGTACAAACGAAGGGCTGATTTCCTTACTGACCATTTCCTCCAGGAAACCCTTCTCATCAGAGATCTCGCCCGCACGGGGGCAGGGAGGCGCTAGGGTGCACACTCACATGCAAGTCGTGGACGGAGGGGATGGAGTGGGCAGGACCCAGGCCCAAAGCTGCCAGGACCCCTCAGGGGCATCGTCTGTCCTTCTCCGCCAGTGCCTTCAGGGGCCTGGGCACTTCCTACCCTCCCGGGAGGCAAGTCTGCCTTCATTCATTCCACAGACAGAGCACCGCTCTGCCGTGCAGCCTGCGTGGGGCAGGCGGAATCCCACCTCAGGGCCCTGAGGGTCACTGCATGGTGGTGGAGGGGGCGTGGGCTCCGGAACCAGACCCAAAGGGTTCAGGCCCCGCTCCCTTAATTCCTCCACGAGCAGCTGCAGCCACTTGCTCAAGCACGGAGCCTGGTCCGTAAATCAGGGACCCACTCTGTCTGGGGGCTGCAGCATGGGGACCTCCGGTGTCTTGGGGTCTGTGGCATAAGGACTCTGCCTGTGTTGGAGGGGCTGCTACGAGGCCGGTGAGAGAAGCTGTGGGCCTGGGCGTGGTGGCGCTCAGGATCAGTGCTCTGGTGGCTTTAGGCTTTTTGCCTCCTGGGCTCTGATAACGAGGTCCCCGACCACGGAAGGCCCTGTGTGGCTCCCTCACTGCTTGAAGCACCAGAATTCAACTCGATGTCCATGGAGACCGTCCTTTCCTGCATTTGGGGAAGAAAGAGCCTGGCCTCGGGCCCTGCAGGCCTGCTCCTGAAGGCCAGGCTGCGTATTTTTAGCAGTCCTATTTCGGCCGCCTCTCCTTTCCCCTTGCTGACTGTCTCGGTATTAACTGGCATCTCCTCTTATTCTCCTGGCACCGAGACACAGCAGGCAGCTGTTTAAATGCAAGATCAGTCAGCTGTGACAGGATGCACAGCCATCTGACGGAAAGAGAAAGTTTCACAATTCTACCACCAAAGTCAGTGACTAAATTGGGATGTCAGCTGTGAGGCCACTGTCCTCAAACACAGACGGTGACAGCTGTGCTGAGGCACTGGGTCTACCTCCAGGACAGGGCCGCCCGCTGTCCCAGGGGCAGGGATTCTGCAGGCCCCTTGCACCTTCCCTGGAGGAAGGGGTGCCCTGCGGTCCCTGATGTCCTGGCTCTGCCTGGCCTCTCGGCAGGTGCCACGGGGCCCTGCAGGGTCTGGGTTCTGCAGGTGAACCCCACCGTGGGGACAGAGAGGCCCCCAGGGCCTGGTCTCCATAGTCCACCCGCCGGGCACCATGGGCGTCCAGGGGGTCCTGTCCTTTCTTGGCAAAAGGCTGTGACTCCAAAGCTGGTCCTGGGTTGTGGACAGGGCCGGGGGCACCCCCAGGAGGAACCATGCCCCAGGTGGGCATGGTTAGGGGTCAGGGGATGCTGGGCAGACCTGCACGAGGAGGCCATGGAGGATCCAAAAGGAAGGGGAGGATCAAGCTAGCCACCTCCCAGGGCCTCCTGAGCCCCGAGCTCCAGCCCCAGCCCCATAACCAGAGGGTGGGGGTGGTCAGAGCCAGAGGCGTCTCAGCCTCGAGCAGAAAGTGCAGTGGCGCCGGGGTCCGCTGGGCACCTCAAAGGTCACTGCACATCCTGGTGATTCCTAAGAGGCAGTGAGGGCCGGTCCCAGGACCCAAGGCTGAGACAGGCACCGGCCGAGGCTTTCCCAGGTTCACGGAATAGCCAGCCCCTCTATGCAGATCAGTGAATGTTCACAAGGGTCCTAACCAGGAAGACTGTAGTGGACGGGCCACTAACAGCCCGCGTCAGATGCAGCCACCCAGCACCTGGCCCTTCACTCTCCCTGGACGGCCGGCCACTGGCCTCCCTCAGAGCAAGGATGCTTGGTCCTGGTGGGCCTTGGGCGCCTGGAGACCCCGTTAATGAGACAGCAGTCTGGTTCTAGGCCTGACTGCCACCTTGGGGCCTTTGGGCAGTCACTCACCCTCTCGAGTGACCACTGCCGCCTCTATGACAGGGTCATTTTGGATTTCTGTGTCTATTCTCAGTGTTTGGGTATAAAATGAGCAAATGCCCTCAGGCCCTTCCGCTGACCCAGGCTCTCGCCTGCTCCAGGGTCCGGGGGCCGCCTTAGTTGTGCTCTGAACACTTGGGGTCCACATCCACATGGGCTCCCCCACGGCCTTCCGGGCAGCTCACAAGCCCCCCATGAGGCTGCGGTGGCTGACCCACCTGCCCCTCGGTAAAGCTGCCCGCCTGGGGGACTCAGCTGGTGGGAATCAGGGCCAAGAGCTTCCCTCCCTCTCCCGGGCAGTGTGGAACCTGAGGCATCTCCACTCGTCTTCCGGGGTCCCAGGAGGAAGGAGCTTCAGGCCCTAGTGGGACTCCTCTGAGTCCCCTCCCCAGTAAACCTGCTCTGGGACCGTGGGCTCAGGCCCGTGGCTGGGGCAGACCCTCGATGAAGCCGAGCTGCCCCCTGGGGACGGCACTGGCCTTGGGGCTGACCCAGCTCAGCGTCCAGTGGCCTGAGCCCCCATGTCCACGTCTGACCAGCAGGGACAATCATACATCTCACCCACCTGACCAAGCTGCTGAGCAGATGCTGGAAAGAACGTGGAGGAGGTTGAGGAGACGGTGGCCCTGGCACAGCTCTCTGGGGACTCGGCCGTCCACACCCTCGGCGAGGACGGGTCACCAGCTTCGTCCTCAGACTTTACTCCCAGATTGATGTAGAGACAATGTGCTCCCACCTCAGGCTGCCAGGAAAGCGGCCCTCCTGCAACGGAGCCTGAAGCCACAGCTACCTGTCAGCCCAGGGGTCCCAGTGCCCTGCCGCGCCTCCCAGGGACGCCCCGGATTGTCCCTGGAGGGGATGAGCACGCATGAGTCCAGACTGTTCCGCTCAGGCCTTGGGTGTGTGGGCGGGTGGCAGGCCTGGGAGACACTGTTTGCAGCCATGAGTTACCACCCGACCCCCACGGGCACCGTGCTCAGCGTCTGCTCGGGACAGAGGGCTGCAAACCTGCTCTGACTTGAGCTGAGAAGGTAGGAAGGAGGGTGTCACCACCCAACGATGTCAGCAGTGTCTTGGGAATTTGGAAATGATGTGATGGAGGCTGACTTTAATGATATTCCTAAAGGATGAAGCCAGAAGGAGGGGGCGCAGTTCCTGTGAAGACAAGCAGGCAATGTTGACATTTCTGCACACCCGAAACCGCCGCGGAGAGGCCTGGGTGAGGGCCAGCCTGTCTTCTGAGGACAGTGGGCTGCGGGTGAGCATGTGCGTGTGAGTATGCGTGTGTGAGTGTGAGCATGTGTGTGAGCATGCACTTATGAGTGTGAGCATGTGCATGTGAGTATGCATGTGTGTGAGCATGCACTTACGAGTGTGAGAATGTGTGTGTGAGTGTGAGCATGTGCATGTGCACATGCACTTATGAGCGTGTGCAGGTGCGTGTGAGTACGCGTGTGTATGAACATGTGTGAGTGTGAGCATGCACTTACAAGTGTGAGCTTGTGCATATGTGCATGCACTTATGAGTGTGAGCATGTGCGTGAGTACGCATGTGTGAGTATGAGCATGTGTGTGAGTGTGAGCATGCACTTACAAGTGGTAGCCTGTGTGAGAATGTGCATGTGCACATGCACTTATGAGTGTGAGCAGTGTGTGTGAGTGTGCGTGTGTATGAGTGTGAACATGCACTTATGAGTGTGAGCATGTGAGTGTGAGCATGCACATGTGAGCACGCACTTATGAGCGTGAGCATGCGTGTGTATCTGTGACAAACTCTTCCGTGTGCACGCTCCCAAGCAGTCCCATTCCAACCTGTCTTCCTCCCTGAGAGTGACGGCTCCCTCTTCCACAGGGACGCTGGAGTCACCAGGCCATCACTGTGACATGAGGAAGGGGCTTGCGCGTGGCCAGCATGAAGAGAAGCCAGGACAGAGTGCGCCACCCTGACCACTGTCTCCTGGGAGAGGAAGGGACAGCACGGTTCAGGAGGCATGTTGGAGAGAGAATCCAAGGTGTCATCTTGAATCTAAATATCTTCCTTCAATGAATTGGAACATGAAACTCACTCCTGCCTCAATTTTAAACAAATGTCATCAAGAGGGCCAGGGGAAGAAGGCGGCCTTGGTCCCCTGGCCCCTGGGCGCCTTGTTATCGCACCTAAGGAGCCTTCCATTATTTGCTGAAATATTCATAGCAGTATGAAAAATTAAGCATTAGTAGTTTGCCTTGTATTTCATTATTTATTAAGCTAGCAACTTATTTTTATTTTGGCGAGGAGCTTTCATCTTTTCCAAGGAAAAAAAGTGAACAAGAATAACAGCTCTCATGTTTTTAGTGATTGAAATTAAAATTTAAATGAACTCCCAGGCCAATGTGAAAACTAAATACAGATGTTTATGAATGCAGATTGATTGAAAATGAAAAATGTAAGAGCTTTTTGTTCTTTGCTTTATGAATGTCAATTTTGTTCAAATGACTCTTCTCGTTCACTCTGAGCCCCGTTCGCTTCCAAGGTTCATCTCCACTTCACGGCAGATACCCTGGCTTGCTCAGTCCCTCATTCATCCTTCCCTCCGTGCATCCACCATTTCTTGGCACCTGCCCTGTGTCAGCCGGGTGTTGAGAGTCCTCGAAGGGGAATAGCCTGTGCCAGCTCCCCCCAGAAGGTGCAGGGACAAGGCTGGGCTGTCACTTCCAGGGAAGATGTGCCTGGGTGGAGGTGGCCCCCAGGCTCCTGCAGGCTGGCTCCCCCAGGCTGCTCCGGAGAGCATCTCCAAAGCTCCGTATAGGAGACCAGAGAGGTGACCAGGGGGACTGGACGGGGTGCTGGTTTCCTGGGGCTGCACATAAACTAGCACACACTGGGTGGGTCAAACACCAGAAATGATCTCTCTCTGTTCTGGAGGCACATGTCCATACTCAAGTTCAGATTCCCTCTGGAGGATCCAGGGCAGGCTCCTTCCTGCCTCTTCCAGTTCTTGGTGTCCTCAGGCGTCCTTGGCGTGTGGCCGCATCATCCTAATCTCTGCCTCTGTCTTTATGTGGCCTTTCCTCTGTATCTGTCCCCTGTCTCAAATCTCCCTCTCCTTTCTCACATAATGACACCAGTAATTGGATTTAGGGTCCACCCTAAATCCAGAATGATCTCATCTGGAGACACTTAATCACATCTGCAAGGACCCTATTTCTCCAAAAAAGTCTCATTCACGGGGACCAGGGGCTAGGATGTGGACACATCTTTTTGAGGGACATCATTCAACCAACTCCACCAGTGATCCCACGCTCAGAGGAGGGAGGGCTGCAGAGTTGCTGAGGTCTTTAATCCAAACCTCATTTCAAAATTTTAGTATAAAGGAGAATGAACTGCAAGGGTCCATGTGTGTGTGTTTTAACACCACCAAGCAATTCTCTAGCACCAGCTGGGTGTCCTACAATTCAGTCAATCCTGACACCATCTACCTGGAGATGGCGTCAGACCCCACAGG
This sequence comes from Ceratotherium simum simum, assembly GCF_057802395.1. NCBI lineage: Eukaryota > Metazoa > Chordata > Mammalia > Perissodactyla > Rhinocerotidae > Ceratotherium > Ceratotherium simum. The sequence continues at coordinate 90,291,393 of NC_141905.1, forward strand.
TGAAGGGCTCAGTCCCACAAGGCTGTCCCCCACTTCAGATGCCACTCGCAAGTCCAGGCTGTCACCTGTGCCTCTGACCAACCGGCTGTAGATCTGAGGTTCCAGCGACCCCCGCCTTGGGTTTGATTAATTTGCTGGAGTGGCTCACAAAACTCAGAGAAACGTCTCACTTACTAGATCGCCAGTTATGAAAGGATGGAACTCAGGAACAGCCAGATGGAAGAGGACATAGGGCAAGGTGTGGGAGAGGGCGTGGGGCTTCTGTGCTCTGAGTGCGCCCGCTCCCCACGTCTCCACCTGTTCACCGTCTCGGAAGCTCTCTGAGCCCCTTGCTTTTGGGTTTTTACGGAGGCTTCATGACACAGGCATGATTGATTAAATCATTGGCCACTCCGATCAATTCAATCTCCAGCCCCCTCCCCTCCCAGGGGTCGGGGGTGGCACTGAAAGTTCCTCCAAGGTCAGTGTCAGTTCCCCTGGCAACCAGCCCCCACCCTTAGCTGACCCGGGGGCTTCCCAAAAGTCACCTCATTAACATAATAAAAGACACCTTCATTGCCCTCCTCTCAGGAAATTCCAAGGGTGTTAGGAGCTCTGTGCCAGCAATGGGGACAAAGACCAGATATATGTTACTTACTATAAATCACAATATCACAAAGAGGATATTTTCAGAAATACTAAAAAGACGCTGGTGAGAGAGAAGGTTCCCAGTGACTGCCCCAACATCCAGGCTTTCAGCTCAATGTGGGAGGTGGCAGAGAAAAATGAGAAAGAGAAAATGAATAAGATGAAATCTAAGTGAATACAGAAAGTTGCAGAAGGTTTTCGGGAAAGAAATTTTATGTTATGAGGTCAAAGCTGGCTAAGATTAAATGGACTTATTTATAGGGGTTTTTAAAATGAGCTCAATAACGTACTGCTACAAAACTAGAGTTTAATTTTCTCTCTGTTAAAATGACTAGGTTTCTTAGATCATTGGTCTTCTCTTGATAAGGGATTATGAAAGATTTTTCTTTACTCTTTAAGTAATCAGGAAACAAAGATTCTGTGTTTTCTTTATCAGGTCTCTGATTACTTATGAAAACTGAGTCTTCTCTGTTTTACAACTATGTAACTTTCTATATTTGCCTTTAAAACCCTTGTCACTTTGGTTGAATGGATAACTAAGTATTGTTTCACAGTGACCTATGATTTTTTTCTTATGGGTTTGTACCTTTTTATCAACCTCTCCCCGTTTTCCCCACCCCCAGCCCCAACAACTTCTCTACTCTCTGTTTCTATGAGTTTGACTTTTTAAAAAATTATTTCACATATAAGTGATAGCATGCAGTATTTGTTTTTCTTGTTTGGCTTATTTCGCTTAGCATAACGACCTCCAGGTCCATATATGTCGTAGCAAATGACAAGATTTCCTTCTTTATTAAGTCTGAATAATATCCCATTGTGTATATATATCACATTTTCTTGATCCATTCACCTGTTGACGCACACTTAGGTTGTTTCCATATCTTGGCTACTGTGGATAATGCTACAATGAATATGGGAGTGGGTATATCTCTTTGAGATCCTGATTTCAGTTCTTTTGGATATATTCCCAGAGGTGGGGTTGCTGGATCACTTGGTGGTTCTATTTTTAATTTCTTGAGGAAACTCCATACTCTGTTTTCCATACAGGCTGTGCCACTTTACATCCCCACTATGATCCACTTTAATCAAGTCTTTTAAACTTTTGACAGACTTCCTAAAATCAAATTCTAAATGCAATCTTTTTGACTTTGAACTAAATTTGGGATTTTCCAGAGCATCCCTGAAAAATCTCAGATTTTTTTCTCTCTCCTTATAAAAAGAGAGATGTTAAACTAATTAGGCTTATCCGATATGTTAAATTACAAGAGAAACATTGTCTGGTAGAAGTGGTGATTAACTTTCGTTAGGTTCTATTCGTATGGGTATATCTTACTAATATCCAAAAAGTGTACAAAAGTCCTGAAAATTTGTCAATGTCGTTACTGTCCATATAATCAGCCATATTTCCAATCATTATTTTTAAATGTTGTATGCCACAGCAATAATCCAATATGCTTGTCAGCTGCATCATTTCCTACAGTGGACTCTTGTCAGGTCCCTCACCACTGCTACTTCCCCATTTTCGTTACTCTCCCACAGTTATGGTTTTACTCTCAATTCTTCTCTCAAAGTGTTTACAGTCAACTGCAGGAAAAAATGCTTCATCTTCAAGGAGATTCTTGGAAAGGACCCTGACTGGTATTCTAGAGTACAGGTTTCTGATAACTTTAAGATCATACCATTGAACCAGATAAGAATTTCTAAAACTCTGATGGAGAGACATTGATTCGTAAAACTGCCAACCCCACAGCAAGCAAAACTAAGATTAATTACGTGGGGTTGGATGAACTGATAAGGATGATTATAATTTTTATTACTTTTTTTTCAAAGCATTGTTGGTTCTTTAACGTTTTGTCTCTGCATGTGAAGAATCCCTTTTTTCTTCTCTTTCTTCTCCTCTCTAAGCTGTCTTATTTACTGCCTTGTTTACTGTGTTACTTACTTACTATCTTACTTACAGCTATTTGGTAAAGTAAACATCTGTAAAACAGAAATGAAACATTTGTCTTGTTCTCTTCACCTGAGCTCTCCAGAATTCAGAAACTCTATTATTGTGTATTCTTATTTTCATGGCAATAGGTATTTACATAAGTTTAATAAGAATCTGTTCCCCTTTTAACGGGACATAATTGGGTGAGTCTTTGGCTTGGATTCTGAGCCTGGAGAGGCTTTTAAAAGTCTAATTTCAGATTTCTTATGACCAGACAGTTTTAAGGAACTAGGATTGACTTCACGGAGCCAATAAAGCCCCTTGGATGTTACCAAAGCTTTGACTGGAATATTGTATTTGAGAATATGCATAAAATCATATTCTTGCTGTGCTTATGTAAATAATCAGGCCAAGTTCAATGAGATTGGACTTACTTTGCAGACAAATTTGTCTTACTATGATTACCTTTGGTAAAAGTGGGGTGACTGTAGAAAGAAAAATTGTATTTCAGTAGAAAACTATAGTGCACCCGTTATCAGATGTTAGTCCTACTCATTGTCTTTGAGATTTTGCTATCTATTGGTGAACTGGACTGGATCCTAAATTCTTCTGGTTTCCTCAAATATCTGGCGACAGCTCTCTAAACTAACATTTCCAATTTTCCTTACACCTTTCTGACGTGGTGTCGCTGAGAGCTAAAACCACCCTTTTCCTGCAGCCCTAACGAGCTGAAGCTGGGCGGCTTGACGTAAACTCAGAGGAGTCACCACAGCAGATCCCTCGTGGGTAATCTTTGCTCCATCGTCTGTGTGGGCCCCTCAGAGGGCTCACCAGGACGCCTGATGACAACATCAAAGACGTCCAAACTCCAAACCAGGAGAATCCACCAGATTGAAGCTGCCACTCTCATCCTACCATCTAAAGATGCTTCAAGCTCAGATCTGGGCATTTCCTTGAATGGCTGCTCTCCAGACTCAGAAACTGAGTTTATAATTTGCTCCAACTATTAACCCTTGTTTTTCTTTTGTTTCCATAGAAACGCCTCTCATTAAGTACCTGATTGCTGTCACCGTATAGAGGCCTAACTCGGATGAAAGCTCACCCGCAGCCCACCCCCTGAGATCAGACTTGCTCGTGCTCATCTTGTTCTAAGTGATGATGACATGGCTCGATACTGTAAGGCACAGATACAAGATTCAAAGGCTTATGTCCACCAAGTCCCAAGAACTTTCTGTGTATCCACTCCCAACAGAAGACAATGTTCTCCAAACATTAGAACCTGGAGATTTAGTTTATTGGAAAAGACATCAATGAAAATCTGTGCTTGAACCTCATTGGAAGGGACCTATCTATTGCAAAATCTCTGCAATTACAGCAAAAATCTATGAACTCTTTAGCCAGAGTTGTCTTAGACAATTGTGTAACCTTAGACTATTTACTAGCTGAACTAAGAAGAGTGTATGTTATTGCTAATGCATCATGCTGTGTCTACATAAATAACTTAAGAAAAAATTGAAACCCAATTACACATGATCCAGAAAAATGCAGATTGGCTTGGAAAAGTCAAACCCAAATCTGATTATAATTTAACCAATTAGCTAAATTGATTGATTTAATTAGTTGGTTAATTTTGGACAAATGGAGTCTTGGCTCCGGTATCACCCTCCTGAGAGTAACACTCATAATCTCTCTTGTGGGCCGAATCCTCTCAAGTCTTAAATGCTTTTCAGTGGCCACTGACTCAGCCAATGAGAATCGACCCTCAGTCGAGACGCCTGCAGAAGAGGGAAGGGCACTGTCTAGTTGGTCACGCTCTCGTCCAGCTGAGAGATCAACCAAAGGGGGTGTTGTTAAAGAAAAACCGATACAGAGGCGACTTCCGGTTGATGTCTCCCTGTTTGCAAACTGTTTCCCGCTCAATAAAATATCCATATTAAGTCAAGCTCTTGGGATTTCCTTTCTCCTTTAATCTTGAACAGTTTTTTTTAGCCCTTCTTTGTATTTCTTAACCTTGAATTTTTTGTAGAGGACAAGTCAACCACTTTGCAGCGTGTCTCTTAATTTGGGCTGGCATTCATATTTTCTGTTTCATCTACGACAGTTTGGTAAGTTGTGTTTTTCAAGCAGTTTTTCCATTTCATCTTAGTTATCAAATTTATTGCCAGAAAATTGTTTATCATATTCCTTGATTTGCCTTTTAATTACCGGAGGTTCTCTGGTGATATTTCCTCTTTCATTTCTGATGTTGGCCATTTATGCTTTTTTCCCCCGATTGGTCTCATAGGGATACATCAAAATTGTATTCATCTTTTTAAAGGACGAGCTTTTTACTCCAGCTACTTTAAAGATTTTATTTTATTTATTTCCCCCCCAAGGCCCCAGTAGATAGCTGTGTGTCATAGCTGCACATCCCTCTAGTTGCTGTATGTGGGACTCGGCCTCAGGATGGACGGAGAAGTGGTGCCTCGGTGCGCGCCCAGGATCCGAACCCGGGCCGCCAGCATCGGAGCGCGCGCACTTAACCACCAAGCCACAGGGCCAGCCCTACTCCAGCTACTTTAAAAATATTTCCCTTTATTTGTAGTTTTCAGCCTAGCTAGGTGTGGTCTCTTTGTATTTATTTTGCTTTGGATTTGCTATGCTTCTTGGGCCTGTACATTTATGTTTTTCATCAAATTTCATCACTATTATTTCTCTTTTTTTATGTTTTAATGGTTTCTAACATAGTGAAATTTTGGTTGTACATTTTTGTTTGTCCATCACCATATATGTGTCTCCCTTCACCCCTTGTGCCTGCCCCCTACCCCCATTGCCCCTGGTAACCACAGTCCAGTTTTCTCTGTCCATGTGTTGGTTTATATTCCACATATGAGCGAGATCATACACTGTTTGTCTTTCTCTTTCTGGCTTATTTCACTTAACATAATACGCTCCAGGCCCATCTATGTTGCTGCAAATGGGACGATTTTGTCATTTTTTATGGCTGAGTAGTATTCCATTGTATATATATTCCACATCTTCTTGATCCAATCGTCAGTCGAGGGACACTTAGGTTGCTTCCACTTCTTGGCTATGGTGAATAACGCTGCAATGAACATAGGGGTGCATAAGCCTCTTTGGGTTGTTGATTTCAGGTTCGTTGGCTAGATTCCCAGTAGTGGGATAGCTGGATCATAGGGCATCTCTATTTTTAATTCTTTGAGGAATCTCCATACCATTTTCCATAGAGGCTGCACCAGTTTGCATTCCCACCAGCCGTGTATGAGGGTTCCTGTTTCTCCACATCCTCTCCAACATTTGTTGTTTTTTGTCTTGGTGGTTATAGCCATTCTAACGGGCGTGAGGTGGTATCTTAGTGTTGCTTTGATTTGCATTTCCCTGATGATTAGTCATGACTATTATTTTTTCAAAATTGTTTCTACCCCGTTGTCTTTCTCCTCGACTTCCAGGACTCCAATACCCGTCCGTGAGGCAGCTTGATATTGTTACACTCTGTTCATTTCTAAAAATCGTTTTTCTCTCTGTTCTTCAGATTGGATGATTTCTATAGTTCATGCAAAATAACAATAACCATTCCATAGATAAGAGAAATAAGGTGAGTTTACTTGAGCCAGAGTGAGGATTATAACCTGGGAAGGACTTAGAAAGCGTTCCGGAGAAGCATGGTTTTCAATGCAGTCCTATATCTTTTTAGAACAAAGAACATACATTAAACACACCCAGGCTACACTTTCATCAAAATTTCAAAGAGGTCTTCAGTGGCAAATTAGCAGGTCAACGTGACCGTGATGTTAGGAAAGGGACTAGTCTGGGCATTACCAATAGGGTGTTATCAATAGGGCATAGGAGGGGAAAGTATGCATTCTTATCTTAAGAGAGTGCGTTCTTTAAAGGTTAAGCAGATGTACAAGGCACGTTTGACAGGCCATAAGTCAGGATTTTTAGTTGAAGCCGAACCAGTTTTGAACCCAAATAATTACACCCTATATACCTCAATATGTGAAAAATCTCTTGTCACTACTGATCTGGTGATTCAGAGGCACCCACGGGAGCCTTAGTGGAGCCAGGTGCACAGGGCCGTGGGCTGGCTGGAGTTGGGGCCCATGGTCTCGGAGGTGACTAAACCTCATCCTGGACAGGCTCAGTGGGGGGTCCTTGGGCCCCTTTCAACTGCCATTTGGGGTCAGGACTCCGGCAGAGCACCAGAGAACACACCCGGCCAGCCCCTTCCAGAGTGGAAAGGAGTGGAGACCGTGAGCCTGCCTCCCACTGCGCATGGTGCCTCCAGGCACAGATCCCCTCACTGGGCCTCAGTCCCCAGGCTGGCTGGACCCAGCCTGTAGGACATGGCAGGGACCGCCCCAGACAGGGGCTAGGCATCCTCAGAGAGAGGCACCAGAGTGGCCAGCACCGATGCACAAGGTGCCCACTAGAGCCCAAAGGCTTCCCCCAGCTTCAGATGGAGAGACTGCCCTTCCAAGAACTGTCCAGCTCCGTCACACATGCTCCAGCGCCTCCCGTGAGCTTTGCTGACCCCAGAGTAGCAGGGCCTCGCCGGCTTGGACGGAGCTCTCTCCGTGACGTGCCCCCTCCACTGAGTCAAGGGCAGCACAGGCGGCCCGAGGGTCTGCTCCCTGGGCCCCAGACTGTCGGGTGGCCCTCTGGGTGGCCAGCCAGGTGACCCCACATCCCTAATGGATGCTGACTGCTGCCAGGTGGCCAAGGGCAGCCCACCCTGTCTGTGCTGAACCTGCCCTGGGGGCTCCTCACTCTCTTTCTTCCTCTGTCTCTGTCCCTCTCTGTCCCTCTCCATCTCTCTCTCTGTCTTTCTGTCTCCCTGTCTGTCTCTCTGTCCCTCTCTGTCTCTCCCCTGCCCTCTTTTTCACCTTGGACTTTGTAAACACACTGGCCTGGATTATATAAGCCCCCTCCCGCGGCCTGAGCAGAGACATTTAAAAATAAAACTTGTCAAGTGTTATTACCTTCCCATCTCCTCCAACTCCAAGTTGGGCTGTGCAGTCGAGGAGCTATTTGAAGCCACACCAGCACCGGCGGGCCTCTTAGGGGGAAGGATGGGGGCCCCCCACCTGGCCACTGGCTTCTCCCCCCACCTTCCCTCTGGCACTGACCTCTAGAGAAGGAGAAGGGGCAGTTTCTGAAAGGGGCCCCTCAGGAGACACCGAGAGGGCTTGGAAGTGACAAAGTCAGGACCGGACACAGATGATCTCTCTTGCTGAAGACACGGGTGAGTCCAGGCATAAGGGGTGCCCTGGGGGCCAAGAGCCAGGGTGCAGAGACCTGTCTGCCTGGCCTGCGTGGGGGGCACGACACTGGGCCCTGAAAGAAGGGAGAAGATGGGCTGGAGCTGAGGAAGGACCTGGACGCAAGTGGAGGCCTGCAGGCGTCTGGAGGCGCTGCCGCTGCGGGAGTCCCGAGAAGGGTCCTGAAGGCAGAGTTCATCTCACCAAAGAGCGCGCTGTCCCGAGGCCCCGGGGTCTGTGGTGTGCACATATGTCACACTTGCTCCGCACAAGGAAGAGGGTGCCTGTCCTGGGAAGCACACACAGACCCTGCCACATCTGCTGGACGAGGAGGGGCGCAGGTCTTGGCCCACACTCGCTCCTCCTTTGCTGTAAAGAGGGCCCCAGTGCCATGTGACGCGGGACCCCGTGGTCCATATGCTCCTAAGGCTCAGGTGGAGGTGCTGGCTGAGGCCCTGCAGGCAGGAAAGGCCCCCACACCCTAAAGCCCCATCAGTGAGGAAGGACCCCCATGGTGGAAGGTGGAAGGGTCCCCACGTGGTCAACTGCATGGAGAGGCAGCCGCCTCCCCAAGCTCAGGGCGCAGCCCGCTCAGCCTGGCGGCAGTCTGACCTCACGGTCCGCTGCTGCCCCGTGGCCAGGCGGCCTGTCTGGAGCGGGGCTCAGGGATATTCTAGGAGTCATTTCCAAAGGCGGATCATTTCCACTACAGGTGTTACTGCCCAACGTGGGGCCTCCTGCTCGCCGCAAGACATGCCAATAGTCAAGAGGCAAGGTGGTAGGAGAAAAGGACTGGTTATATCACAGCTTGCTAGCAAGGGGAAGATGGGCAACAAATGTCTGAAGAAAACCATCTTAAAAGGGCACAAAATCTTATAGCAGTTATATGGGCCGGTGGGTTATAGGGGAGGGGTTAGGAATGTTGACCTGGTGTTACAGACTGGGAGTGCCACGCCAGATCTTTTGGTTTTCGTTGATGATGGCTATCAGCATAGATTCTCTGTTGGGAGTCATCACATTCCTAAGGAAAGCAAAAGAACAAAGTTATCATCTTATGGCAGCAGGGAGGTGCATGCACAGGCAGGGCTTGTAAAATCAACACAGCGGTTAGATGTCCTGGAGGGAGCATATCCAGGTTAGTCTGTCAGAGGTCATTCAAAGTTACAGTAGGGTTTCTTTACTACAAGATGGCTTCCCTTATGTCAACCTCGTCTTGAGCCAGTATCACAGACAGCCTGGCCTGTTCCAGGGCCCAGGGGGTCTGCGTGTGATTCTCCCACTGGGCCTTGCCACAGACCCACGCTCAGGGTCTGCCACATCACATGGCCCAAATTGCCCTCTGGAGCCCTTCCCTGCTCTGGCCCCCTCAGGCTGGCAGCTTTGCCTGGTACCCAGGAAATGCGCCAGAGCAGTGTCCCCAGAGAGGACTGTGCTGCCTCCAGGACACACAGAGGCATCCAGCCTCCTTCCTCGTGGTGGGAGGAGCAAGATACAGTGACTGGCCTTTCGCCTTGGGGGGGGTCCCTGCATGCCACGATGGATCCCTCCTACCCCACCTCACCCAGGCTGCTCCAGGGCCCTGAGCCTGGGTGCCCACTCCCTGCAGCTGAGGCAGCCCAAGGAGTGACGGCAGTGCTGATCACACCCCAAGGCTGGGCAGCAAGTCCAGCTCACGCCTCCTCCTGGAGTCCCCGAGGGCTGTGTGAGGGGCAGGTGAGGTGGGGAGCAGGCCTGGGGGTCCAACCCCGTCAGTGGGGAGGGCGTCTGTCACTCGAGCATTCTGGGGGTGGAGGCGGTCAGATTCATGCCCCTAACAAGTGGCATCCTCATCTTCAGGCAAAGCCGCCCACACTCCTCTTCCACGACGCAGGAACATCCACATCCCTTGAGCTCGTGTCGGTGGCCAAAGCTAGAATCAGGATGGTGGGCAGCAGGGAGACCCTTCAGGGGACACACGTGTGCCCCGGTCCCATGTCAGAGCCTGGGGGGCCCGTTACAGACACTGGACCCTGGACCCTCGGTGGTGAGGTGGGTGCGCTGCCCCCAGCCGGGTGCACCCCGAGTGGGAATCGGAGGCTGGGCAGGAAAGTGGGTGCGCTCACTCAGATGGGCCCTCCGGTGCTGCTCATCCCCTGGGTGGAGCGAGGCTCCTGCAGGCCGCATGCTCCTGTCTTCGTGCACCACGGAGGGGCCCTGACAAATCTTCCTTCTGCACGGGTCCTGTCTCTTACCTCCCTTGGCTCTATTTGAGGTGCAAACGCCGGGGGAGGTTCAGAGCGGCTGTGCGGTGCATCAGTCTGTGAATGGCTGGCTGGCGGCAGCTGGAAGGGCGAGGAGGTGGGAGGGGGTGGGGGCAGAGCCACGCCCGCAGCCCTGGACAGGGGCTGCTCTCCGACACCCCCTCGTGGAGGCACCAGAGGTTTCTCCAGAAGGCGAGGGCTTTGGTTTGGGCAAGAACAAGCTGGTCAGGTGCCCTGCGCTCCCCACCTTCCTAAGTGTCCACCTGCCAGTGCCAGGAATGAGGGACGGGGGCGCAGGCCCCACCACCCACGCCTGGGACGCGGGGAGGCCCCCCGTGGCTGCACCAGTCATCTGGGGGCTATGGGAGAGTCACACCCTCAGCTCCGCCGTGGGATTCTGTGGTCAGGGAGGGCTCTGCAGAGGAGGGCCATGGCTTCTCCAGGTGGTGCTGTGCCCAGTCCCTGCTCCCGGCCCAGGGCAGTGGGGCTGTGATCCCCGGGGTGCAGCAGTGGGGTGGGGGCGGGAGGGGTGGTGGGTGCTGCAGAAGGAGGTCCTGGAAGATGGAGGTGGCCTCAGAGCCTCCTCGTGGACGTCCTGGTGAGGCCCGACCAGGGGCCACGTGGAGCCTCAGGAAGCCCTGCTGCCCTGTGACCCTGCCCCTGGGTGACCGGGACACCTGCGGCTGCCAGACACAGGACCAGATGCGGGGCTGCTCCTGGGCCTCCTGTGCCCCCTCCCAGCAGTGGTGCCCTCACGGATACTCAGCGTCCAGATGATGCCCCATGAGTGAGACCAACCCCAGTGAGTGTCACAGAAGCATTCCATAATCGTGTCTGGAGCATGTGTTACCCGCCCTGCGTCCTCCCTTTGAGAGACACATGGAACACGCCAGACGAGAAGGACAGCGTGCCTCACACAACCAGACAGGGGCCCAGGCTCGAGGCTGGTGGACCTGTGCCTCTGTGTCACTGCCCTCTGTGCCCTCTGTCCCCTGTGCCCTCTGCCTCTGCCCTCTGCCCCTTGTGCCCTCTGCCTTCTGTGCCCACGGCCCCTCCTCTCCTCCCTTGGGGCTGCTGGGTGGTCTCCTTCCACAATGTGGCTGTTGCTTGTCCAGCAGGGCTCCTGAAGGGGGTCAGCCCATGACCTCCGGGGCCCAAGCCCAATTTGGGAGGGGACACAGCCCACCCTGCAGAGTGGGCCTCAGGGGAAAACCGGTGCAGCAGTGCCGGGTCAACCCGCAGCAGGTGGCTCCGAGTCCGCTGGTCCAGAGCCGTTCCGGAGGTTCCGGAGGCTCCTGGGGCCTGGAGCCCAAGCCTGGGTAGGTGGGAGCCTGAAACAGCAAGATAAGTGGGATGCAGTTTATTTTTGAACTGTCCTATTAATTAAAACAAAAACGGAACCAAAAAAGAGTGTTAGAGTCGTATTAATCAGCGACATTTCTTAAAATGCACTTTTTCTGGCTTCTCCAAGGGCAGCTGCCCCTTCCCCTTTCCTCCCCCACAAGACCCTGAGCCCTTCCCAGATGTGGGACCAGCAGCGCCCCTCACTCCCTCTCTCCCCGTCTCTCCTCTCCCGAAGTCTGTATGTCCCCAAGCCTCCCTCTGACCACTGCTGTTGCAGACCAGCCTCCCTGGGCCTCTCCTGCTCCTCCCACCCCTGGATCAGCAGAAGAAAGGCCATCCCGCCTCCCCTCGCCAAGGGCTGCTGCCTCTCAGGGGCAGGGGAGAAGACGGTGGGTGCTCGTCCTGTGTCCTGCATCTGGTGCCCGTCCCCTGGCGAATCTGCCACCTCACAGACAGCAGGCCGCCGTCCAGGGAATTCCCAGGAGCTGCTTTCCCAAGCTGAGCCCAGCACTTTCCACCAGGTGGGACCGAGTGCCCGGACCTGAGTGGGCAGCCAGGGCCCCGGGGAGCATCTCGGGGTGGGGTGCATGGTCAGGTACCGCCCTCCCCACACCCCTTCTGTGGAGAAGTGAGGGGGAGCCCTGAGAGGCGCCCGGAGGAGATCCGGCCACACGGGCCCCAGGAAGCGGGTGGACCCTCTGTCTGCTGCTCTCGCCCTGCATCCTGAAATTCTGTGTCTCTGACCCGGGAGGCGCGTGTCTCCTGTCAGCAGCCGTGACCCTGGGCAGCCAGCCTGTCAGCTCACACCTGGACAACGTCTCAGGCCCTTCGCAGCGGTGATGCTGAGGACGGGGTGCTGACAGACGTGGTTTCCTGGAAGAGGAAGAACAGGGACTTCGTGGCCTAACCAAGAGGATTTGGAGGAAGTCTCTGGGAATCAGTAGCAAGTACATTGACCACATCATACGGTCAGTGGGAGCAAATGGTCCTCCTCAGTGGGAGGGTTGGTGAGGTGGCCGAAGACCAGGACAGGAAGTGGGTTCACGGAGAGGCCCAGACGGTGCCCTGTGTGTTGCCACCTCCCTGGGCAGGGGCGCCCTCACCAACCTAGCAGTCAGCGGTCAGCAACCAGCTCTCTCAAACAAACCAACAGGTCATTAGAGTTGACAGGTATTTGAGAAGATAAAGGGGAGAGACCTCGGCAATGGTGTGATGGCCCGTCCCTCCCACCACCTCCGGCCCTGTCCTGGGGGAGGGAACAGGCCTGCCTTTACGCTGACCCTGAACCTTGAAGACTCGAAGCAGCTGAAGTAGCTACCGCTCCATTTCTCAGTCAGCTGTGAGAAACATGTGCAATGGGAAGGTTCCAGAATTTCAGTTCCCGTGAAGATGAGGGAAGGAGCTGCCAGAGGAGGTGGCTCGGAGGAGCCTCTTGATCACCTGCGGTTGCCTGCCCCTCAGAGCTGCGAGCTAGTGGCCGTCTCGGGCTTCTCCACCAGAGATCCCCGGGGCACCGTCCCCGCCCACGCCAACCCCTGACAGACAAACCTGTGTCACGTCTGTGAGAACTGAAGCGAGGTCACTGTCTTTCTCTCCCTTCCAGGCGTGAACAAGGGCACGGCGAGCCTGAAGGCGGGTTTTCTGCGCTTCCGTTCACATAGATGACCCGCACCGTTGACAGAATCCTCCACGTGGTTGGGGGTGCTTGCCAGTGAAGTGTAAATCGTTTATTTTGCAATCATATTTTTGAAATATCAAAGCAAATCTCAAGAGCAAAGTGTCATTTGTCTTTAAAATTGGAACATTTGTGGTAAGATTGTTTTTGCTAGATATTGTTATTTTTCTGATTATGGGATGAAAAATGTCAACCATCCTCTGGAAAGTGGCATTGAGCTTTCTTCTGAAGCAAACAGAAATGATGAACATTCTTTGCGATGCCTCGGCCCTTTATTTGTCCTTCTTTGTAAATTTTTTGTGGATAAACTTTAACACTGGCTCAGGAGCAGCAGGACAGGGAGCCATGTGGGTTCTGTGTGAAAACACTGCTGAGCGCAGCTCTCAGTGAAGTTCATCTCAGGTTCCTTGTTCAGAGACAAAAGCTCTTCCGGCCTCTTAGAACACGGGCCGCTGTCATCTCAGCTCATCCTGGTCCACACAGTCCTCGGTACCCATTCTCCCCCTGAAGTCGCCCCTGCCCGTCATCCTCACACTTAACTTTCCAAAAATAAACTTGTCCCAGATGGAGACGGGGCGGCCCACAGACACGGATTAGTCAGAATGAAATAAAGTAAAATGCTCACCCTTTGAAGTTTGCTTCTCGGAACATCATCACGCTGGCTCCACAACAGCACCCAGGCCACAGCTCAGACGGACTGAGGTCATTCGTACCAGGCCCGGTGTCCCACCTCCACCCCGTTCCTCCCCCACCCGCCCCTCACCCAGGACAGCTGGGGAAACTGAGTCAAGAGAAACGACTCATGCTCCCAAAGGCAGAGGAGAGCCAGGAGCTGGTGAGCTGCCGGAAGCGAGGCAGCTGGCCTGGAACTGCCTCGGGTCACGGCTACTGAGGACTCGTCTCGTGGCCTGTGCTGATGATGCAAAGCCACGGCTACGCCCCGGTTGAGAATCGCAGGGAATGAAGGCACAAAACCCAACTGCAACTTCTGGGCAGGTGGGGCTTCTGCCAAGGCTTCCTGGACATGGCGTGACTTGGCTATGTGGCTCCAGGGGTGACGTGGACGCTCCGTGGTGGGTCCGTGTAACCGACCGTGACAGCTGTGTGCGTCTGTGTGTCCTGGGGACACCTGTTGGGACAGACAACATTCTCGGTTCTGGACCTGCTGTGCTCCCCAGAGGGCAGGAGCTAGTACTCTGCAGATTTCAGGGGGCTGCAGCATTTAACCCACTGGGTTGTGGGGACGTGACTCCACGTTCCTGGCCAGCATGGTTGGTGGCCTGTCCAGCTGGCGTCTGTAGGCCTCGGCCTCAGCCAGGGGACAGTCCACTTCTGAGATTCCACGTCCTCTGAGCTCTGTTCTTATTCACGCTGCCCTCGGGAAGATTTTCATTCTTCATCTTGCTGGTTTGCCACCTAATAAAAAGCTTCACGTGAATATTTGATTTTGCATCCTGAATTCATTTTATTACTGCAGGAGGAAAAGTTAGAAAAAAGGTGAGCTCATCATTGGTGGGCGTCAATCCTGCAGCTTCTGTGGGAGGGGATATTGCTTCCGGATGCTCTTCAAGTGGTGTGAACACTGACCTTGCAAACTGGAAATTAATTTCAAAGGGAGAGAACTTGGGGCACTCATGTGGACTTTGAAAATCACCTTTCCCAACCTCTGATGGCAAAGCGCGTGTTGGTGGACAGGCTCATGCTGCGGTGGGCGTGTCACTGGTGCTCTGACTCCTGGTCTCCACTGGGTCCTCACTATTGTCCTCATTGGTAAAAGCCAACAGAGGTCCCAGCCAGCCTCAGGGGCAGGCGAAGTGGGAGGAGGGGAGGGTGCTCCTGGTGGGCTCATGGCGGGGTCTCCTCTGAGTCTCTCAGTCAGCCTTGGGAAGGGACACTGTACCTGCTTCCCCAAAAGAAGCCCTCCCAGCCTCACCCTTCAGAAAGGCCCTGGTGGGGGGCCCCCGCTCAAGGAGGCCACGAGGGGGGCAGTGGCCGAGTGGGAAGGGTGGGAGGTCATTGCCATAGGGCACAACGCTGTTGGCATCACATTCAGAGCATGGTAGCTATTTACGGAAGTTTCTCTAGTGATGCTTTGAGGAAGGAAGGAAGGAGGGAAGAAGGGAAGGAAAGAAAGGAAGGAAGGAGGGAAGGAAGGAGGGAAGGAAGGAGGGAAGGAAGGAGGGGAAGGGAGGGACAGGAAGGCAGGAAGGAGGGAGGAAGCCGTCCTCAGCCTCCACACACTCAGCCCATCTAAACACCCGGCCGCTGCACAGGTCAGAGGACGTGGGGTGAAGTAGCAGGTGGAATGTGTCTTTTGTCCCAAAATGCAATGTAACCCCCACAGATGCAAAGAAAACCGTGCTCTGCGCCTGGCAGTGCCGTCTCTGTGATATTGCAGACAGAGACACCAAGTTCAAGGGAACATCACAAAAACTCAGAAACAGGCCCACACAAACATGAACTGATTTTTACAAAGGCGCAAAAGTGATCTGGTGAAGAAGGAACCCTTTTCAATTAACAGTGCTGGAGCAGCTGGACATCCAGGCAGAACACCCCCAAATGTACACCCAATCCTTTTCTCTCTGGAAGAAAGGTGACAGAGGACCGGCAGAGAGCTGAGGATTTCTGCGGCTCACTTCAGACTATAATTTGAAAAAACTTACGTAATCACCAACCAAACATAGATCTTATTTTAAAAATGTCCAGACTCAATCCAAAATAAATTTCATGGGAAGTTTCCCCTCTGTGTTTATTAGTTTACACCATGTAGATGCTTGATGAGAGTTCTGAATTCAAGGCTCAGCCACGTGAGTTCAAACGCAAAGTCCTCACTTCTTCTAGGATAAGGGGGCTCTGGGCCAGCTGGGGGAACGGGGAGGAGGGACAGGGGCAGAGACACAAGAAGGAGAGCCGGTCATGACTGCACCAGCCTGGGAAGACCCCGCACTCTGAGGTTCACTACCTTGATGGTTGAACTTTAGGTATCGAATGACAGCTTGGGTCACAGGGAGGCTGTGTTATCATGGGCTGGGGCGCGGGGCCTTCAGCTGGAGCCGGGTTCTCCTTCTTGGAGCTTTCCTCTGGGGCTCTGCTTGAAAGTGCATCTGGATTTGGTCCATTCCCTCAGCGGGAATTAATAAAGACCATCAGCCTGAGAGGTGACACAGAGGGCATGTCTTAGATTCCAAGGTCACATGTCCCCCACACAGGTTCCCAGACACCAAACAGATGCACTGCAGGTCAGTGGGTCCCAAAGCCGTGGCATTTGGCACTCTTCTTGTTTCCTTTGTCACTACCTTTGCAGGGAGCTCGCCACCATGCACTGGCTCTACAGTGGGGGGGACATCCTCGATCTCAGCCCCAGGGGCATTGAACTCCACCCCGTCCGTGGCCCCTGCTCTGGCCTGTGCTCCTGGGGGCGGCTCTGAGGCCCCAAGACCTCCTTCCTATTCCCGTCATCACAGACCCAGGAGAGCCGGAGTCCCTTAGAGGTGTTTAGAGAAGGAGGCTCTGCGTGTGTGTGAGTGTGTAAATGTGTGTATGTGAGTGTGTGCTCTCGCACAGTTACAGATACATCCGGACACTTCGCTGGCCCGGCCCCATCTGCCTTCCTGTGTCCGCCTCCCAGGTGTTGTGTCCCTGCGGGGCCCCTGTCTGAGCTCCATGCCATGCATGGGTCACCCACCCTCTTAGCTGTTCCACCTCACTGTGTGTGTACAGTGTGCAATCACAGACAGTGGAATGCATTTCTAGACCTACAGAGTATCCATTTTCAGATACTCAGAGGAAGGAAAGAAAGAAAAGACTAACCCTCACTCTGACTCGAAGCTCAGGGAATACCCGTGTCCAGGCTCCTCTCATCAACCAAATCAACACTCGAACCGTTATTCCCTTGGCCAGTGGAATGCAGGGTCTCTTGCCCAGCTTCGCAGGAATTTATGCTCTTTTAATCCAAAATGCTCCTCCACGGGGCTAGTTACAGAAAAGACATACAAGTCTCTGCGGGATGCGCTATTTTTCAAGGTCTAGTGGTAGTTTGCCTGTGAGCGATGTGGCAGCTTTTCCTTTAAAATCTTTTGCAGAAAACCTTGTAAGAAGGCACTTGAGCAGCAGGTGCCTGAGTCCGGTGCACACAGGCAGGAGTCTGGCACACACAGCCAGCCATCCCGGGACACAGCAGGTGGGCTGGTCCTGCTGTGACATCCACACTGTGGCCCTCGGGGATGGAAATATGAGCACAGCCTCCTCCCCCAGAGCCTCCCCAGGGCCACTCAGGCCTCCGCTCAGGACCCTCACTCCACGGACATGCTGGTCCCACACGGCTCCTGCCCGATCTCCTGTGGGTACTGCCCCCTGACCCCATGATGAGGCTCCTGGGGTTGGGATGGGTTACACGAGCCACGTCACTCACGTGCTAAACCTGCCCCATGTCACAGATGATCTCATTCAGTCGTGTTCGTGTTCATCAGATTTACACTCATGTTCCTGGGACAGTCTAACAATTCCACAGACCTTATGAAAATCACGGTGGGCGAGCCCCTCCCTCTTCTCAGGGGGAGCTCGCTTCCACCCTTTTATGTCCATCCTTCTAATTGCTACTTCTTGTTTTGATAACTTTCAGAAATTGTCTCCTGATGTGCTGCCTGAGGACAGGCTCCCGCCCTCCCCACAGGCCCATTCCAGAGAGAACAGCAGTTTTGTTGGGTCAGGGCTCCCAAGTTATACGCCCATGAGCATTACTGGGGTTTCGGGGGGTGGGGAGAGAAAGTCGTGGCCCCATCGTCCCCATGGACACACGTCTTGGAGTTTTCTGAGAGATGCTCGCGTCTTGAAGATGAGCAGAAACTTACTCACTGGTGACCTAGCAGCCCCTGCTCAAACCTGCTCCTGGTTTCTGGATTCTGCTGGGACAGGGTCCTCAGAAGACTGAGCCAGGGCAGTGCTAACTGGAGCCACTGGTTATTTTGACTACAGAAAACTCACCCCCACGCCCTGTGAAGTCTATGAAAGCCTGCGCTTGAGTCCTTTTTCCATCTCGGGGTTTCTTTTTGTTTTTTTTTTTGGGTGAGGAAGATTCGCCCTGAGCTAACATCTGTGCCAATCTTCCTCTATTTTGTACGTGTGTCGCTACCACAGCATGGCTGACGAGTGGTGTAGGTCCGTGCTCGGGATCCAAACCCTCGAACCCAGGCAGCCTAAGCGGAGCATGTCATACTTTAACCACTACGCCACAGGGCCAGCCCCTTGGGGGGTCTTTACAAATAACTGAAGCTCTGTGCACCGGGGTTCCTCCAGGAGAAATGCCCTCCCTGCAGGGCTGCTGGCAGGACTGAACTAGGTGAGATCCAAACGCCAGCACCAGCCAGGGCAGCTTCCAGGATGTTCCTTCCAGAGACGTCTATGAACTCCCCAAATACTGATGCTTCCAATTGACATAAAGATTTTTTCTGTGTTTGGTTTCCATGTTTTGATGGATTTATCCACTTCCTCGTGAATTATCTGGTCTTATTCCTGTTATCGAGGAGCACTTCACTACTGTATCATCTTACTGCTTCTTCCAGCCACTGCTCACCTGTGACCCTTGGTTTTGCTCTTTACGCCGGTTCAATCCTAGGCTGGCCCAGGTCCAGGACACTCAGTCTTGGTCTCTCCGTTCTACTCCTGGCACCATCAAGGGCCCAGGCTCCTCGTGGACACCCTCCTCCCCCAGGGCCCACGTTACCTCTTCCCGTCTCCAGATGTTCCCACCACACGCGGTGAAGGAGATGGGGGGGCCTCTGTCCAGCTCCTGCGGCCCCAGGGGAGCTATGCGTCCCTAAAGCCCGGGGGCGGGGGCTCCTTTCCTTCCAGATGCAGGTTCCTGCCAATCACACCCTTCCTGCAACTCAGGAGGGGACGCTGCCACATCTGCCCACCAGAATCCGAGACTGGGGGACCTGGCTGCCCTCCTTCTCCCCATGCTAGCCTTACAAGGAGACTCCGAGGTGGGGCATCTGGGCTCCTCCTCCCTGCGCAGCAGGCCAGGGTTTCCAACTTGGCTCCTTCTCCTAGTGTTCATGGCAATTTCAAATCTTTCTGCCTTTCTCCTAGGGGTGAGCAGGGGAGAAAGTGCCTGAAAGTCTCCTCGAATCACCTTTCTCTTGGTGGAGGACCAGGTCTCCACCTTTCCAGCAAAAAACAAAAATCACAACCTGCCAGATGCCCCTTACTGTCTGGTCTCCGAGTGGCCAGATTAGCCACACCCACACATCCCAGGTCATTCCCACTTGCTGAAGCGGTGTGTCCGTGGCCCAGCCTCCGACATCTCCACATGTTCTGCGGATCATCCTCTGGTCCTAGTCCTGAGGCCCCTCCCTGCAGCACTGAGCCTGCTCAGGAGACCTGCTGCCCTCAGCCTCTCCTCCCCTCACAGCCTTGGAGTCATCACCTGGGCTCTGCCTCCCACCCTTCTGAAAATACTCCTGTCATGGCCAGGCCCACAGTCCCAGGCGACCAGTCACCACCCCTGAGCTCAGCATGTCCTCATCTTCAGTGCCAGCTTAAGTCTCCCCTTAACCTCAGGAGGTCCTTTTGCCCTCTTCAATCGGCCTCAACAAAACCCACCCCTCGTCTTCCACCCCATCAAGTCACTCCTCCCACCACATCCCTTTCCCAGTGAATGGAGGGACATCCCCAAGTTGCCCCCAGCCAGGATCCCCTTTGCCAACTGTTCAGCAGTATTTAATGACCTCAACATTTGTGTACCTTATGACCCAGCAATTCCACTCCTAAAGATGCACACCACAGCATGCATACATTCACCAATCAAAAGATATGCACCAGAACATTCACAGCAGCATTGCTCACAATCCCGCCAAACTGGAAACAACCCGAATATCTCGCCTGTAGCTGCCCTGGTAGGTGGAACACTGGGCCTGGGTCCCAGAGGGCTCTGGGTGAGCCGCCTGTTTTCTTGCATCTAGATCTTGGTGATGAGCATGATTCACGGAGACAAAGGGGACATTGGCAAATAGCCTTGGCCAGTGAGACTCCCCCTTCAAAAGGCACCTGTGTGAATCAACTGGAAAAAATGTGGAAAACACAGAGTAAGGACCGTCAAGACAAGGCATGGGTCCTGTTTACTCTGAAAGCCCCTGCACCCTCCTATCCTGGCTGCCACCCCAGGGTTCCTTCTAGAGGGAACAGCCCAGGGGCAGAAGCTAAAACAATGCCCGCCCATGAGGTCAGGGCCGGAGCACAGGGCTGTGAGAGAAAACACCAGAAAAATTAACACCCTTTTCTCATTTGCGACCTCAGGCATTACAAGGTTTTTCCTTTCCCTAAATAACTCTCTACCTCAAAGACTGATCAGCAGAGGAAACAAAGCCGTTCATATGCACGTGTAGAAAGGAATGACCAGAACCAGACGTTAGCTGCGATCTGGGATGCTCTGAACATCCATTAACATTTTACCCATCAGTCCAGTCAGCTGCAGGTCCAGACGTATCAGAGACTCTGAAGCTTTGCGAAGTGTAACCATGCCATCCAGAGGAACATAACCATGTGCTGTCCAGACGGTGAAATTACAAAGTGAAATCACAAGCAGCATATCTTAAGGATGAGACTGCAGGCTCCCGAGTGCAGGTCCAAAGTCTGTGCGCTAGTAACTGCATTATGTGCAATAACCGGAAGTGATTTATGTCCCCTGGGGCTCCGTCCTGTGTTGGGGGCGTCAACTTAAAAAGCAAATTTGCGGGCTGGCCCCATGGCTTAGCGGTTAAGTGCGCGCGCTCTGCTACTGGCGGCCTGGGTTCCGATCCCGGGTGTGGCACCAACTCACTGCTTCTCCAGCCATGCTGAGGCTGCGTCCCACATACAGCAACTAGAAGGATGTGCAACTACGACACACAACTATCTACTGGGGCTTTGGGGAAAAAAAGAAAAGGAGGAGGATTGGCAATAGATGTTAGCTCAGAGCTGGTCTTCCTCACAAAAAAAAAAAAAAAGCAAATTTGCCTTTAATTCTACCCTCAAAACGAGTTTATTCAGGAACAGCTGAAAGACTTACAATTCAGGCTGTGCATGCTATGGAGAACCAGAGACAAATCCAGAGAACATAAGAGGGAGCTGCTTTTATAGAGAAGAAGGGGGAGAGGGCGGGGCTGTTCTAAAGGAAAGCCCATTGGGGGAGAGTGACAGTTCAGGGCGGCAACGGCTTCTCATTGGCTGAGCTACAGTGTCTCTCATTGGCTGAGCTGTGACATTTCTCATTGGCTGGGCTGTTGCCAGATGGGAACAGAAATCTTCCCTCAGTAGTATAGTAGTTGTACTTCCTGTCGGAGATGCGAGTGTCCTCTCTTCCTGTTTGGTGACATTGAGGATGTGATGGGGTGAGAGCTCCCCCCGCAGGCCGCCCGACCCCATTTAGTTGAGGTTTCTCTCATTCATTTCACAAGAAGCTCATGAGAACGCTGCATCTGCTGTTGCGCCTGCAGGGGTGGTGAGGGTGCCTGGTCCCTGCTCAGCAAGTTCCCCTGAGCACAGCTGGACTCTTGGACAGCCCCGTTCTCAGACACTGGGCAGGGGGTCAGCTGTGGGACTTGGGCAAGTAGCTTGACCTCTCTGAGCTTTATTTTCTCAAACCCAAGTCAAGACAGCCCAACTGTACAAATGCAGGGAGGTGACCTGGCAGAGGGGTGGTGGCAGTGACCACTATGGTTACTTGAGGCCACATATCTGTGGTGAGAGAAAACTGCTCTTACTGGTCAGAAGTGTGGGCTGCACCAGACAGCAGGACGAGGGGGAGGTGCACTCAGGTACTTGTGGCTATTCACTCACAGACCCCAGGTGTAAGCAGGGGCTTCCTCACACACCCTCGCTCACATGAGTCAAGATTCCGTGAGGGGCGAGCCCAGGCCAGGCAGACCCCGTGGGAGGAGCACGGCGTCCCTGACTTCGCTCAGCCCACTGGCCCAAGCCTCGGCCACTGGCAGTTTCCGCTGTTCTCTGCCAAAGACTCTGGGCCTCTCCTTGGTGTGTGGAGGGCCGTCTCCTCTCTGTGTCCTTGAGGTCTAGGATTCTAATCTGTCTGGAACACAGGCTGTCAACTCCGTGTAACAGCATCTGATTAAAATAAGATCCACACACACAGCGGGTCTCAAGGAAGAGCCTTGGTTCATCCTGACGGTGGAGCTCATCCCAGCCCAGGCCCAGATCTGGACCTCGTCCTGTAGGGCATCCTGCTGGGCTCGCCTCCTCTTCCTGGTGCTTCTTCAAGTGCATATTTTGTGAAGGATGACGGGGAAAGGGCCTGGTTACATTGTCCGAGAAGCATCGCGGCTGCAGCCCGCGATGGGCTGCCTGCTGCAGGCTGTGGTGCTGCCCGACCCCGCATGACAGCTCGGGATCTGCTGGCTCCTCCGGCGGAAGTGCAGTAAATCTCCACCCTCCGCTCTTTCTTTCTAGCTCTGACGGCCCCCCTCCTCTGGAGGTGTGCTTGCCAGTATAGACGTCCACACATTCCAATTTCCCTGGAAGTGGAAATGCGAAGTGTGTCTCCTAGGGTTTTAAGTACCAGAAACCCTTAAAAATGCTGTGATTGGACCCTCCTTATGCAGAAGTGTCCTGTCTGGATTCCTGTCATGGCATCAGTCAGTGTCTCAATTTTGGAAAGACCAAGATGTTGGAGCAGAGGAGGGTGCTTTCCGTGGCGGCCAGGCTTGTTTAAGGTGATTGCATTTGGAGCCCCTGGCTGCAGACCAGGGCGAGGTGGTGTATCTGTGGTCCCAGTAAAGGAGAGTGAAGTCAGGAGGTGGAGGGGGTGGTTCAGCCCCTTGTGCCCACAGATTGAGGCCTGGCAGCTACCTCCTGCTTGTTTATTGTTTATTATTTTCTTTCTTTATTTTTTTTGTGTGTGAGGAGGATCAGCCCTGAGCTAACATCTGATGCCAATCCTCCTCTTTTTTCTGAGGAAGACTGGCCCTGTGCTAACATCCATGCCCATCTTCCTCTACTTTACATGGGACGCCGCCACAGCATGGCTTGACAAGGGGTACGTCGGTGTGCACCCGGGATCCGAACCGGTGAACCCCAGGCCGCCACAGCGGAGCGCATGCACTTAACCACTTGCACCACCCGGCCAGCCCCTGAGGTGAGTTTTAAAATATCCCATGTTCAATTAGCACATTTAATTTAGGGGCCGACTGCAAGTCTGAAATTTGGGATTTATCGCACTTCCCTGCGCACCACATCACGCAAATGCTCAGCACTTTTTACACATGTCCTGCTAGTTTTCCAAGATGGCACACATCACTTAGAACAGGCTGATTTAATCAGGCCTGGGGATTTCCAGTTCATACCGACTGTTTTCAGTGATGTTTAACTTTCAGATGTGGAATATTTTTTCCTCAGTAACTGATACTTCATTGAAAAAACTGCACATCCCACTTGGAAATTCTTATTTATAATGAATCAAAATACTCTTGTGCCCTGTGTCTACAGCAGGAAGGATGGAAACGGTTCAGACAGTCCTTCACTTGAAGTTGTTCTCCCAACTGCAGTGGAAGACTTCTTGGGAAAGGGGGTTTCCTCAGCAGCCGCTATTGCTTATTTTAATTCAGTGAGAGACAGACACACAGACACAGAGTGAGAGAATTAAATAAAAACAAAGCCAAAAAATGAGTAGAAAACAGAAATGAATGAAGTATTTCAAGAGTATCAAGTTCTCCAAAGTGTGGAGGGGTCTATGTGTCTGGAAGGTTTTAGATCCTGCAGTGGGCACCCCAGGTAGGGCCTGCTCACACCCCACCGGAGGACCCTGTTAGCCGTCCTGGAGAACTGGGGGATCATTTAAATTGTAGTGTGTGCTGGTTATTGGGGTTGGATCTGTAAAAAAAATTTATTGAAAAAAAGGCTCTCAAATTCCATAGTTGGAGTAGAATATTTGAAAGCTTATTACTTTTTCTACCTTTGTTTCCTGACTGTCTGCCTCTTCCACTAGTAAGTGAATTATCTTCCACCAGTAAGAGCCAAATTTTGAGTTAACAGTAAAACATGCAGAATATTTAGACATTTTTCATAATTTTCGCTGAGTGGAATAAGAGAGAAAGCCCCCGTTTAAGTAGGTGTGTTGGATTTATGGATTCTGTTTTGGCGTCATTAGCAGTCACATCTTTGTAGGATGTGTAGTGGCTGTTACCCGTGGGGTGCGTGTGGAGGGAGATAAGCCCTCCAGCTCAGCCAGCCCCTTTCCTTGGCTTATCGTCACTTGGACAGCCTCTTCTGGGGAGTGCCAATCCTCAGCTGAGAAGAGCAGTGACCAGTCTGAGGGTCAGCGAGGGGGAGTGGGCGTGGGACAGGCGTCCATGAGACCCAGTCCAGCTGAACCTAACCCTCTGAGCTTCCGTCCACTCACCTCTAAATCGTTGGCCTAATAACACCAATCTATGGTCATTCCTTTGAGGCACAGTTCAGTAACTGCCCCGCCTGGGACTCGGGCCACCCCGGGGACACAGCACACGTACATCCTGGTTGTGGACTGCACACTGTGGGGGCTGGATGACTGAGTTGTGTCAGCTGACAGCCCTCCTGGACCGTGCGGAGGGGTTGAAGGGAGGGGTCAGAGCATCTAGATCCAGCTCCTGCTCTCCAGTGGAGTTGCTTTGACTTAATCTCCGCAGGCCTCGGTTTCCTCAGCTGTACACTGGGACCAGGCCTGGGGTGACGGCACTAACACAGGTGAAGAGCCCAGCGGGGCCTCATGGCACACGCTGAGCCTCAGAGGGGCTGGGTGTCTGTTGGGGTCCCTGGTGTCCTTTCCGTGGCCAGCATCTGCCATTCCGAGCCAGGGGCTCAGCTCGCACTGAGGAGGGTCCCGGCTGGGAGCCTTTCTGCTCCCCCGGCAGCTTTCCTGCAGGGCCGCGCTCAGCAGAGCCCGCGGCTGCTCTGTGCTCTGCGCACCGGGAGATGTAGGGTCTCGGCCTCTCCCTGTGATGAAGACGTCTTAGAAAAGGTTATTGCATAGATCATAAAAAAACCCAACCTGTCAGTTTCTGAAAGGAATTCCAACTCAGAAAGGTATAATACATAATTTACCAAAGCTGTATTACTGAGTTTTATTGAACTTTCTTCTTAGATTTTTGGAGACAGATTTTGCCATTAGTGGCAGAAACCGTGGAGCCAGGAGACAAGAATCCACCTGTCCCTTCTATAAAAAGTACAGGCGATCTAGTTAAAAATAGCCCCGGGCGCCCCTCTTAGTGGCCTAGAAATCTCAGGATGCATTTTCCCTTGTCAAGAAGCGGGTTGTGGAGGAGGGCTCCTGACACCAGACGCCTGGCGGCTGCTGCAGTCCCCCTACCTGGGCAGCCAGGTGGGGGACTCACTCTGAGAGGTCCCCAGGCGAGGCCATGACAGCCTGGAGGGGACGGGGAGGAAGTGTCCTTCTTTCGTCATCGTCGTCGTGGACCTTCTCCTTCTCAGGCTAGAGCTGCAGAGGAGGCTGCGGGGTTGGAGGCTCAGACCCCGCTTGCTCTGTTACGGGGGAGGGGCAAGTGGGAGGGAGGCCGGCGTCCTCACCGAAGGAAGTGGTTTCTTCCCAGATCAGAATGACTGTCATGAGACACACGATGTCTGCTGTGGCTCTCGCAGAGGCCTGTTGGGGTTGGCCCGTGCCGCTCCCATGAGGGATGCCTCAGGCCCAGTCCCATGCTGCTCCGTTCTCAGTGCTGTCTTGTGGGTTTTCACCCAGAGGAGCGTGTCTTTTCAGGTACCAAGAGAGTGGCTTCCCGTGGGGATTTGGGACATCTCTGGCCTGGTGTGACCTCCATTTGTCATGGCTTGAACCTGCTTCTCAGCGCTACACCGGGGTCATGTCAGGGCCAGTCTTCTGACTGGATAACAGCAGAACTTCCAAACTACGAGGGCTCCTCGGGGTGCTGGGGTGGGGACGCCCCGAACACCGGAGCACACTTCTTATTTCTTTTTTCCTTAGGACACCGAACACTCTAACCCTGAAAACCCCAAGAAGTCTTCTGAAGGTTACAGGTGATCATGGGAGTGTCATGTGAGGGTGTTCAGACGGCAGAGGGAGCTGCACGGCCCCGCTCTCCAGGCAGGACCCACCGCGGTCAGTGTCCCAGCTGCTTGAACAGAGGAGATTTGGAAGACTGACATCCCGGGAGTGGCTGGCCCAAGGCGCGGAGGCAGTGCGGGCCCAGGCATAGGGCTGCTGACCAGGTGGACGGCAAGGGGCTAGTTCATTGTTTATATCAGGGGTCCAGGGTCCATGAACTGTAAGCAGTGTCCAGTCCAGGTAGGGGCGGCCCCAGGTAAAACCAAAATGGCAGAGGGCGATTCTCCCGCCTGCCCTGAACAGGGTGCTGGGTCTGCTCCTGGGCCGTCCCCGGCCTGGATGAGAATGACCCTCCAGCTTGACTTCCTGGGCACCTGGCCCACTGCAGACACTGACGGGACCTCTAGGAGGCTCGCGGGCTCTCAGGGGCTGTGAGGAGAGGGGACAGGATCCCTCCCTGGTAGTGAGGCATTTGGTGTGCGCTCCGAAGAGAGCTCCGTGTCCCAGCTTCTAACTGCTGGGTGGGAGCAGACACCATGTACAAACAGAAACGGGCAGTGAACAAAACGCAGCACAGCAGAGTTGCTGTGGGGAGAAATGGAATGCAGGCGGCGTTCCAAGCCAGTTTGTGAACCTGCAACGCTGTGTGGCTGTTCTCCCGGGTGGCTCCTGCTCCTGGATCCCTTATGAACCCACACTTGGGCACTTTCCCCCCTGGAGAGACCTGGAAACTTTGTGCTGTGCACGGAAACTGAAGGACTAGGGCCTGGGTCAGGTGCAGGCCCTCCTCACACCTGAGACCTCCAGCAATCTCTTGTTCTCCTGGGGGCCTCACAAAGTATTCCTCACCCCATGGACAGAGCTGCACAGAGACAGAACCCAGCAGGCGGGTCTGGGGTGCCCGGAGCACCGTCCTGTCCCTGGAGCCCCGAGGCTGCCCCGTGGAGGCTCGCCTGCCCCGTGGAGGCTCGCCTGCCCACAGCCGGGTCTCTGTCCCTGACAGCGAACAGCGGAAGTGCCTCCCGAAATGAGACTGATGTTTTTGGTGCTGGAAACTAAGTGGAAACAAAAGGAAGAAATATAATTTTTACTGCCAAAATTTATCCTCATTTTGCAAGAATTTGAGGAGAACCACAGGTGCATGAAATTGCGTTTTCATCCCCACAAGCAGGCCGTCCAGTTTCAAACTCCACCTGAGAGCCTGCCTGCCTCTCGGGAGGTGCTGGTGTGCACGGGGCGCACTGTGTATCCCTGTCCTCAGGCATCTGTCAGCCTGGGGTGGGGTGGCTCCCGTGGACAGTGGCAGCTTCTCTTCGTGGGTGGGAGGACGCTGTGCCCTCGGGGTTCGCTCTCTGGGGTGTGAAGGCTGGTGTAGCAGCTGTTGAATTCCACTTGTCTTGGCTGCAGGGCTGTGCATCATGATCAATAAGTGTTTCAGAAACTTCAGGGGATGGGCTGACTGTGGGAATTTCTTCTGAGTTTTGCCTGCAGAGGAATCAGCCTCAAGTGTCAACAAGGTGCTGTTTCCCTGCAGGACGTGGCTCTCACTGGCATCCCACAGGTTCAAGCTTGCTTTGGTGACATCATTGAAGTGCCCAGAGCCTTGTCCCCTGATGGACCAGGACAGAGGGGCCTTGGGGCGGAGGAGGCACTGCTCAGGGCCTCTGGGCCTCGGGCCTTTGTCCCCCAAGGTGGCTTTGCAGTGAAGTTGTGTGTCCTGGGTCCTGTATGAGATTTTGTTTGGGAAAATCAAGGCTCTTCTGCTTGAAAGGGAAAAACAAGAGAAAGAAATGTGGAAACCACTGGATCAAAGTGCACTTCGCTGCTGGGCTGTGGGAAAATCAGGGTGGGAGGGGCCTCTCTGGTCCCACCTGTGCCTGGTGCTGATCACCCTTTCAAACACAATGGCGGACGCGCTAGACTAGGTTTGGAGAACTCATGATGCCAAAAGCTGAGCTGAAAGAATGTCTTTCTGCCCCTCTACAACATAAATCATCATGTTCCATAGAATTCTTCACCTCAGCGTTTTCCAGGTCACAGAGGTATCCTAGGAAGCAACTACCGATGACGGTAGAGATGGTGATGATGGTGATGGTGGTGGTGCTGATAGTGGTGATAGTGGTGATGGTGGTGATGGTGATGGTGATGATGGTGGTGGTGATGGTGGTGATGGTGGTGGTCAGGATGGTGATGGTGGGGATGGTAGGGATGGTGGTGATGGTGGCAGTGGTGATGGTGGTGGTGGTGATGATGGTGGTGGTGATGGTGATGATGGTGGTGGTGATGGTGATGATGGTGGGGATGGTGGTGATGGTAGTGATGGTGGCAGTGGGGTTGGCGGGGCTAACACTGAGAGCTCTCCTGTGTGGCGCTGTGTTACCAGCACTTGGTGGCACACCCATGTCTGGTGGGTGTTGTTCTGGAAGTCTCTTTGAAGGCTGACCAGAGGTGGGTCTGTAGTTTTTCTTGAGAGTCAATTTAACCCATGGTGAGTCAGCTTCTGGTCTCCCGTGTGGCTTTGGTGAGTTACAGAGACTCTGAGGCACGTGACAATGACACATGTCCTCAGCAAGTGTCAGCCATCGATGGTGCGGTTACTATGGACCTCGGCACTAGGGGTTCAGAGCACCCCTCCTGTTGCCACAGTAAGGACAAGCCGGGGGCCTGGCCAGCTGGAAAGAAGAGTGGGCAGCAGGACTGAGGCCTGTCCCGGCCCACGGCGTTGAGCCTCCGGGTTCCGCCATCCAGGTCTGCATGTGGGGTTAATTCTTGGAGAGGAGAGCATAAAGCTTATTCCTGGGCAATGCTTTCCAGGGGCTAGACCCCAGGTCCAAGTCTGGCTAGAGGGATAGTGTGGAGCCCACAGTACCTGAGCACACGAGGACCAGCCACCAGCCTTTGCCAGGGCAGCCCTGGAGGACCAAGCTCTGCATGTGGCAGGCACAATCGAGAGGGGAGGTGACAGGGGCACCCTCTCCGTGGTGGGGAGGTGACAGGAGCACTCTCTCCACAGTGGGGAAGTGACAGTGGTGTCCTCTCTGCAGTGGGGAGGTGATAGGGGTGCTTTCTCCGCGGCGGGGAGGTGACAGCATTGTTCTCTCCAAGGCCAGCTGAATGAGCTGCTTGGCTAACCAGCAGATGGGACCTGGAATGTGCGTTTGGCGGGCAGGATGCCCTCGCTCACAGGCAGCCCCGTGGACACGTGCCTCTCTCCCCCACGGAAGGTTGGTTCATGCTGGAATTCACACATGGGGAACTTGGTTATGGGTGAATGAGTGGGGTGACCCAACTACTGGTTTGCCAGGACTGAACCTGTCCGTTTCAGTCCTGAAAGTTCCACAGCCATCCCCAGTCCCAAGCACAGCTGCAGGCAAATGACAACCTTACCTGGGACAAGGGGCCTGTGTTGGGGGGCTGCGGGGCCGTAGGCTGTCTGCTCGAGTCTGTAGTTCTGGGCTCAGCGATGAGGTCGTTATGTAAGCGAGTCTCACAGCTGCAGCTGCATGAACTGTGCTATGAACAGCTTAAAGGCCTTCACTATAAAAATTACGATGATTAATCTAAACCATGACCGTGGACTGATAGTGTTTATTCTTTCTTAATCTTCAAGATGCCGTTACTGTTCCTGAGGTACTTTAGTGCAGTTTGTTGCCAGGAGACGGGAGGGAGAAGCAGGGTCTTTACCTGTTTTCTGCGTTTAAGATGGTGGTGCCCGGTGACAGGGGGCCATGGGGGGGACCATGACGGGGGGGCCGTGCCGGGGCCATGAGGGGGTCCTTGGCGGCGTCGGGGGGGCATGGTGGGGGGGCACGGCGGGGGCCATGGCGGGGCTGCAGGGGGCCAGGCCTGGGTGGTGCTGAGCTGTGAACTCCTGAACTTGGAGGTGTGCAGGGTGCCCCGTTCTTCATCACCAGCTGGAATGAAGCCCCTTGAGTGGATCCCAGGGCCACATTCCCGTGAGCAGGAGCTGATGAGCCACTTCCAGGCCACCGGTGTGGAGGATGTGTGACTATTTGATGACACGTGAGGACTGAGCCCGCGTTTGGCTTTAGAGTCATTGTGTGCTGTGCTTTCTGCCTCCTAAACCAGGGTCCTCAAATGTTCTCTGTAAAGGGCCAGATGGTGAGTACTCAAGGCTTCGCAGGCCCTAAGGTCTTGTCCCAGCTACTCAGCTAGCGGCAAAACACACCCCAATGGCGTCTGTGTGCCCGTAAAGCTTTGTCTGCACATGGCCTTGGGGCTCAGGCCCGTCCTGGAACAGGGGGACGCCACCCTCGCCTGGTCAGCCCAGCCTCCCAGCAAGCACCGGGACCTGCGAACGGACCCTCTCCTTGGTGTAAATTGTAGCGTGAGGAGGTGCGAGGGAAGCAGTCTCTTCTTGTGAGGGGGTCTGGGCCTCCTTCTCTTGCTCTGTTTGTGAGGAGCCGTGTCCTGTCCAGGAGTCTGGAGCCGTGGCTCTGGCCTGTCCAGGCCCTGGTGGCGAGGGTGCTTAGGGGCCTGGCTTGGCCCCTCCGGGTCATAGCCTGGCTGCCGTGCCCCCTTCTCCGTCCCCGCCTGGTGCCCTCGGGCATCCTCACTCTGCCTCATCTCCCCTCTTCGGCCGTCCACAGAAGTTTCTCTGGAGGACGTGGGGTCCTTCCAATTTCACTTGGTCTGGGGGGTCAGGGGCTGGGGAGGAGAGGCCCCCACCCGGGGTCTTGGGGGGCAGCCCTCGGGGGGCTTTCTCAGTGACACTGGGACAACTTTTGCTGCTTACGGGACCAGACTGAGGGCAGTTTGTAGAAACTCCTAATTCCCGTGGACTTGGGTAATTGGTGTAATATGCATTCCATGCCTATTACTGCGTTTCTAGGTGAGGGCCCAAAAATAGGGTTAAATATTCCGCAAAATGCTGGTTAGTCAGGATGCGATCCTAAGAGCCATCTCTTTCACGTTTGAAAAACAGTCCTTTCTGCCCTGGCGGCCTGGGGTCAGGCTGTAATTTGGGACTTGGGGTCAGAGCTCGTTAGGGCACAGGGACACCAGTGGGATTTCCAGAAAACAACTCTGTCATCAGAGATGATAGCACGGGCCACGGGGATGCCACGGGGCCACAGCCCTCAGGCCAACAGCGGTTGGGGTCCAGGCCACCCCGAGTCATGAGGACATCCACCCCGGCTGGGGAGACCCCCGTCCCACGGCTAGAAGAGTTGGGGACACATTGTGCCCCTCACATTTCAGGACGAGGTCGCCCCGCGGAGGTGACACCAGGCTGAGGGTTCTGACCACTGCACCGGGCCCTCGGTGGTCAGTGTTCTCCCTGAGCCCGCTCCCTCTGCCGTCACTTTCCTCAGGACACACAGGCCGTGCCGTCCGATGGTCAGAGTGTGGGCTCCGAGGCATTTTGTCAATGGGATGGCTGGAGTGACAGTCCCGAGTGCTGTTGGACACTCTTGGGCACCACCTTCCAATGGGCCGCCCAGACTAGGGAGATTGGGGGTGACTCGGCTGTATTTCTGACCACTTCTGCATTCTCCAGCTGCGGCCTCAGGCTCTTTGGGGACGTGCAGACTTACGGTGTGAGCGGGCTTCCAGGGGTAGGCTTCCCTTGGCCTGGACGTGGGTGGTTCATGGAGGAAGCCTGCCCCTCCCTGCCAGGGGCTGAGAAGAGCAGTCCTGGGGGCCCAGGGCTGGAAGGACAGGTGAGGCCCCTCTCTGGTGCGGATGGCCCATTTGGACCTGCGAGGTGTGACTTTTCTTTCTCATCGGCCCCAGGAGGGCAGCTCCAGTTTCTGGTCTGAGCTGCCGGCTCCAGCAGTGACCGTCGTCCTCCAGCCGTTGGGAGCTCCGTGCTCCCTCCCCTGGGACCCAGGTGGGGGTGCTTCTTTCGGACCCCACAGGAGCCCTGCATCTGTGCAGGCTGGAGGACAAGACTGTGGCTGGGGCGGGGCAGAAGTGGACATCACAGGTGCAGACACAGGGTGGGCAGGTGGCCCAAGAGAAGCCCTCTGGAAAAGCAGAATGCCTGAGGGCGCACCAGGCTGCGCTGCCCCCCAGAGGGGGTTCAGAGGCAGGTGACAGCACTCTCCACCGACGGCCAGTTGGCACCTGCTCTCCACTGGGGATGGGGTAGCTGTGCCCCTGCTCGGCCACAGGGCCATGGGCATCGCCAGCGGGGACCTGCAGAGGCTGAGGCAGGGTGAAGACATGGAAGAAGTTTCTTCCCCAGCATCCCCTGCTCCTGTTGGTCAGACACAGAGCGGAGCTGCGTGTGCCAGCTGTACCTGTCCAGGCCCCGCTGAGCTGGCCCGGGCGATCGTCCCAATGCCTTTCACTGGGCTGCTGCACACTTGGAGAGCAAGTCCCGGCCTTGAGGCTGAGCTCAAGGCTCACCCATCAGGCCCCTGCCTGGCTCCCAGCAGGACCATGGCCCTGCCAAGTCGTCCTTGGAGTCAGGACAGCCTGGATGGCCAGGTGAGAGCTGGTGAACGCTGGGGAGGTGGCTCCTTGGGGGCCTCTGACAGCTGGCATGTCTCCTGTCTTCTTCCCCAGTCTCTGTCCTCCTGATGTCCACCCAGGGTCCTCACCTGCCCCAGCCTCAGAGCCCGCCTCTGCCCTGCCCTCCTCCCACACACCCCCGGCCGGAGCTCTGGCCCCGGCCTCACACTCAGCTCCCAGATTGTCAGCGCCTCGGGGCGTCCTCCACGCTACATGGAGATGGACGGGGATTTACCGGGCTTTCACTGGGTTCCCGCCGGGGCCAGGCCCTGCCACGGAGGAGAGGAGAGGCCCTGCCACGGAGGAGAGGAGGAGAGGGAGACGAGCGAGGAGGGAGCCAGCCAGCAAATGGGGGCAGCGTCCACTCCAAGTGGAAGCCAGCCTCTGTGCCTTGGGGGCGAGGTGCAATGCCCATCTGGGAGAGGGGGTCCTCGGGTGGAGAAGTCGCAGGTGTTCCATCCAGAGCGTGGCTTCTTGGCCTTTGTTGTTTCCTCATCTAATCACTCCCATCTTGTTTCCTCATCTAATTACGCCCATTTCCCACTTGCGTTGCTTCATCGTAACTGTTGTATAATTCCCGGGATGATTCTACCTTGACCCAGGGCTGGTCAGCAGAATATTTTTAATGTGTAGGAGCTTTTAAGCTTTCTATTATTTCTGATCCTGGGGCTGGGACCCCTGCCCACCCCGGGATCTGCGTGGGGGTGAGTAGCAGGGAGAATGGTCAGCTGACAGGCTTGTGGCCCCAGGAGCGGGGCTGAACTGTATTTCCCACTCTGGCCATTTTCACCACACAGCACAGGAAGTGGTCAAGACTAAACACTGGTGTCATTTCCTTAGCATTCCAGATGGAAGTTAAAGCATCGTTACGGAGAAGTGAAAGAAAGGGAGAATCTCGGCATTTTCTTACCTGTTTTTATTTTATTTTTTTTGTGTGTGTGAGGAAGATGGGCCCTGAGCTAACATCTGCCGATCCTCCTCTTTTTTTGCTGAGGAAGACTGGCCCTGGGCTAACATCCGTGCCCATCTTCCTCTACTTTATATGGGACGCCACCACAGCATGACTTCACAAGCGATGCGTCAGTGCGCGCCTGGGATCCCAACCAGGGAACCCCAGGCCGCCGCAGCAGAGCGTGCGCTCACTTAACCGCTTGCGCCACCAGGCCAGCCCCCTTTTCTACCGTTTTTAATGAGAGAGGAGTGATTCCTCCCATGGGGGACACTTCCGTGACGTGGGGTTCCTTTGCTGACACCCAGTGAACGAACGGGCTGCATCAGTCGTCCACTGCTGCGTGACAAAGTCCTGACCCCAAACCAAGGAGCTGACGGGGTGACCGTGTACATTGACCCCCCAAACCAAGGCGCTGACAGGGTGACCATGTCTTCAGCTCAGGGTTCTATGGGTCGCTGGGCGCTTCCCTGTCCAGCTGGCTCAGCAGATGCGTGATGACCCCTCCTGTTTGTGATCAGCCGGCAGTTGTCGGAGGACCTGGCAATCAAGGACGGCCTCACCCGCTGACGCCCGCTGCCTGGGCCACCTCCCTCTGGCGTCTTCAGATTTCACTCTTCAGATTTCACACTTCAGATTTCACTGAGTTTGATTATCACGCTTCCTTCCAGTGCGTTCCCTGTGTCTGTAGGCGGCCCTGAGCGTTCTCAGAACAAGGGCCTGCACACAGTTAAAAATGACAAATGGTAGCTTTTCAAAAGCAGTGGCTACGACCTGGACCCGATCTCCTTTAAATCTGTCCTGGTTGTTTCCCTTCTGCTCTTTCCCGTCAAGGACTGCCTGCTCCCGTTCCTCCATCCGGCGTCCTGTAACCCAGGCGCCAATTACGCGTTTTTTCCAGTTCTGACAAAAACATGCCATAAAACCAGTGACAGGGTTCTAAAATCATTCTTTTCGAGCTACAATTTACAACCATGTAAGGGAGATCCCTTCCCATTACATGGCAGAAAGTGGGCTGTGGATCCCACACCCTCCCGAAGGCTGGGGAAGGCCGCCCTGCAGCCTCACTGGGAGTGAGATTTTAGCAAATTAGCAGGGACCTCTCGTCACAGTTAACAGTTTGATCATCACACTTGATTAACTTATTGAGGTTGCAGACCCCGGGAGCCAGAGGCCTGGGCACTGAGTCTCTTTGTCTCCACACTTCAAAGGCCAACATATGCTTAAAATTTCAATTAGGAAACAGATAGTGTTGTGGCTGGCTCATCTTTTTTAAGTTGTTTGGAAGAAAACTGACAACTTTTAATCCTAGAGAAATAGTGGTGCTCTGAAGAAGCCCTGGGGAGCTTACCTACCCTTCTACCACCACTGACCTACCCATCTGCTAGCACTTCACTACCCACCTACCACCACTTACCTACCCATCTACCACCACGTACCTACTCATCTACCAGCACTTACCTACCCCCACTGCCACCACTTCACTAGCCATCTGCCACTCCTTCACTACTCATCTACCGCCACTCACCTACCCATCTCTCTTCTGCCTACTGGCCCACCAGCTCTCACTTCACCCGCCATGGGATGGGCCTGGGCTTCTCCTGCAACTCCTCGTGTATGAAGCTCCAACATGCTCAGCAATGGGTGACATGCTCGTCGCAGTTCATGGAACAAATGGCCTGAATAACCTGAGGAAAACTCTTGCCCAAGGACTCAGGCCACCTGCCTTCCTGCCCTAAAATCATAGAAGTTTAGAGCCAGTGTGACTGGATGTCCACCATTTGTCCCCCTGCAGCCACTGAGCCCAGAGAAGTCCCACAGCTGGCGACAGTCACGCTGGGTCCCAGGACCCTCCTCCCCGGTGACATCCTTCTGTCTTCTGTTCACTCAACTCCCAGCGAGCACCCGCAGCCTGCGAAGGAGGGAAGCAGCTCTTTCTGGGGGTCTGTTGGGTCACCCGGCCCCCCCGGCCTGTCTCCACCTCTGTGCTCTCTCCAAGGTTCCTATAAAGCCCGGCATTGGCTGCTCAGCACCTTCCTCTCAGGAGCAGATGGCCGGCCTCTGAGGAACGCTGAGGGGCCTTCCCTGGGGGTCCAAACTGGCCAGTGAGGTTTTATCTGGCTCTGGGCGTGGGGCTGCCTCGGCCTCAGCTCCTGTCAACCAGAGAGTCCCTCACCCACTCACTCCCTGCTTGTCCAACTCAGATTTGAGCCTCTGGCTATTTAGAGCAGATGGTGAGAGGCGCTGTCAGGCAACACAGCACTTTCCTTTACTGCAGATGGGGCTCCCTTGTCAGACGGTGAGGGCAGGGAGCCCCAGGGACCAGGAGGGAGAGGCGCTGGGACCGTGAGGTGATGGCTTCTTCCTTCCCTCCCAGGGTACCACGCCGTTCTCGTTCATCACATCTGGTTTCTCTTTATCTTCTCAATTCAGACACTGTATTTATTTTTAGTTCTTAGCATAACTTCTGCAACAAAATACTTGGGCTTCCCGAGTTTGGGCAGATGATTTTTGGATACTCAAGACGAAAGGATTTGATGAGTCCACGGTTTCTCTGTCAGGCTTCAGTGTGACATGTTAAGTATTCTATAACATTTAGCTTAATAAAAGACTGGCATTTCCTTTGTGCAAACAAAAGACTAGAAAATTCCTTCTGCCTTGTTTATCACAATGCCGAAGGACTCAGGCCTCATCCTCGGTGGACCTCTCTGAGCTCCTTTCTCCTCCCTGACAGAGGGGCAGACTGTGATGCTGTGGGTCTGCACCCCGGAGGCCCTGGCAGGTGAGTCTGGCTCTGGCCACGCACTCATGCCCACCTGCATTCCTGCCCATCGGAGGCCTGCTTACTGGGGGCCTCCAGTGAGGCCTCCTGGGCGGGAACCTTGAAGACACCTCCCTCCACTCTGACTCCGTACTTCTCTATTCCCACCCCCCGCCGGCTCTGTTCCAGGGGGAGCCGGGCCCCTCCTCTCTGGCTTATACCATTACAGTAAGTGACTAGAGGGCCGACCGCCACTTTCCCTGTGGCCGGCTGTCCCAATCGACCTTGGACTCCTGCCACCAGGCAGTAGCGCTCACCCACTCTTGGCTGCAGGAGGGGACAGCGAGTGATGACAACAAGGGGTCAGTGGAGGTCAGCCCTGTCCGTGGCCCTTTGTCCCTCGTGTCCGCATCTGTGAGGTGCAGGGGTGACACCCCAGCTGCCTCCCTCAAGGCCGCACATCCCCACAGACACTGGACAGAGGCCGACGCCCTCAGGAGCCTTGGAGGCGGGTCTGTTTGGGGTCTGTGGGCTTTGGCCTTGAGGCAGGAGCAGGGGGATCGTGCTCTGAGGAGCCTGATGGACGCGGGTGCAGCCTGGGGAGACGGAGCCGCTCAGCTCTTCCTGCCGAGGTCAGTGGGTGACCCAGGCAGGCGCTGGGCTCGAGCCGTGAGCTGTTGCTGACTGCAGGCGCCTGGCCCAGGCATCCCCTCTGGGGACTGGGGTTCCACCCTCCTAGCAGGTTCTCCCCGCACACGGCAGTTTCCTCTAGGAGAATCGTCTTCAGGCTGACTTGGTCTGTCCCATGCGAGCGTCTGGGGAGTGGTTCAGTCCAGCGCCTCTGACTTCTGGTCTGACAGCACCGACTCTTCAGGAGGATCCTGCAGTGAACAAACAGGTGTCATCTCTGGTGGAGGGTGGAAATTTCTAGAATCTATTTTAAAGTGCAGAGTTCAGGGCATTTCGTACATGCACACTGCTGTGCAGCCATCCCCACTGTCTACATCCACAACATTCTGATCACTCAAAAGCAGCACCCATCAGCCGTCACTCCCCCAGCGCCCACTGACCACTAATCTGCTTCTGTCCCTGCATTTATCTTCTCTGGACATTTCATATAAATGCAGTCACACAGTATGTGGCCTTCGGTCTGGTTTCTCTCACCCAGCATCATGTTTTCCAAGTTCATCCACGTTGTGGCATGTTAGTGCTTTCCTCCTTTTCATGGCCGAGTGATACTCCAGAGTGTGGATGGACAGCTTGTGTGCATTCATTCTCTCTGCTGATGGACACGGGTTGGTCCCACGTTCTGGCTGTTGTGAGTCATGCTACAGCGAACATTTGTGCATACGTTTTTCTCTGAATGCTTGTTTTCAGTTCTTGGGGTATACGCCCAGGAGAGGAAGGTCTGGGCCAGGTGGTGACTCGATGTTCAGCATTTGAGGAGCTCTCTCTCTCTCTCTCTCTCAGTGGAGAGTGACCGCGTGTACTCAGGTGTCTATACAAAGCTCACAGGTAAGCTCTTTCACACGTGATCTTATATTTAAAGCAAGTGTTAGCGAAGCTTAGCGTCGGAGCAGCCCGTGACATCTGTGCATCAACTGTCCTACGGTGCGAACGTCCATGCTGTTTGGAAACTTTCTGAGCTGTGCTGAATTATGAGCTGGGTCAGGGAAGCTGCTTCTTCATTTAGACACATCTTGGGCTTGACTGGTTTTGTATTTATAAAATAAATGACTTGCATGGTTTTTTAAATTAAAAATCTTAACAAATGTTATCACTGAGATGAACAAAATTAGGTGAGATCCTCAAAATAAGAAAATGTCCTCTCTCAGAGCACTTTTGGGTATAAAAATAAAACCAGTGCATCTCTGGGGAAGATTGTCCTCTTCACAGCACAAATTCCCTGGGGCTGCTGGAATGGAAGCCGTATCAGGGTGAGGCGGGAACGGATGCTGTAGGACCGTTCATGATCTGCCTCTAGCTGGACTTGGGTGGGGGTCTTAATTAACAATGATTTTAAGGAAATAGGGTCATGCACTGTGCTGCTTCCTTAGCTGGTCGGGCTGTGTCTGGATTTGTCTCCTCAAGGGAACAAGGAAGTCAGACCCCAGGAGAACGTTTTCCCTGGTTGTGGCCGGGTCCCTCCCTGCGGGCAGTATCTCGGTTTGTCTGATGTCTTGGATCCCTACATTAGTTGTATCTGATTTTAGATGCCACGCCAGGGTCCCTGTGTGCCTGTCTCTGTTAACATGCAATGTCTCTTTCATCTGAGAGAAGTCAGGGTGCTCGACTTCTCAAGGGAGTGTTCTTGGCTCTGGATGGGGTTCAGATGGGCGTGGGGAGTGTCCCCGTGGCTTGTCCACAATGGAGAGTCCCTGTCCCAGGACCTCGTGGGCCTACCGTGGAACCTGGGGACCGATGGCTGAGGCTGAAGAGTGGCAGTCCCACAGCACGTCACTTGTGACCCAGGAGACCACGAACGAGCTTGTGGGTTAATCCAGCCTGTGCCAGGCCTGGGGTTTGCACAAGGAGCTCCACTCGGCTGACAGGGCATCCTCAGGCCGCCTCCTATGTCCTCCTAAACGCCTTGGCTCCAACGCAGCCTCTGCAAAGCGAGCTGGTCGCCTCTGGGGAGTGGCCTCTAAACTGGCCAGATGTGAGCTTGTGTTGGGGGAGGGGGGCTTTCAGTGGTGCTAGAAAGCCATGGTGCTGGTCACCCAGACCTGGGGTCCCAGTTAGAGAAACCCCGAGACATTCCTGTCCTGGAAGCCGCTCCTGTGTTCAGAACGCACTGCCTACCACAAGGAGTCTCATGGCCAGGGCAGGTCACCGTGGGGTGGAGGCTGACTCCTCTTTCCTTGGGTCCTCCGGAGATACAGGGCCCGCTCACTCACCTGCAGAGGTGAGGGCGCTGGAGAAGGTGGTGGCCGCACGTGGAATGGCTTGACCTGAGAGTCTTCAGGACGTCACATTGCTGAGACCTCGCCTTGAGCAACTGGGCATGTGGGGCGGCCGGCACTGCAACGGGGACATGTCGGGTGGGAGTGCAGGGGTCAGGAAGGAGGAGGGCCATGGGGGGCGGTGAGGAGGATAAGTCAGGGTGCTCTGGGGCATCCTCTGCATGACCCTGCAGCCAGGATGTGTGGGGAGGCCCACCCCCATGCCTGGTGCTACCTGCAGGTGTGGACAGTGAGGCCCTGCTTTGTGGCCCTGAAGGAGGATTGGCTGGACCATGGCTGTGGTACCGGGCAGGCCCCGGCTCTCGGAACCTGGGCTTCTCGGTCTGAGCAGGATCTACCGAGCCCGGGAACCCAGGCAGTGCTAGTGGAAGGGGCTGCCTGCCCAGGCCAGGTGCTGGGCACATCGAGCCAGCCACTGCTCAGCTCCCTCCAGAGGCTGATGCTCAGAGGAGGAGCTGAGTGGACGCAGCAGCCCCTCGGCTGGCCTCTCTCCCCTTGCTTACCTGTCCACAGAGTGGAGGGAGCACTGTGCTCGCTTTGAGGTGGAGGGTCCCGTGTCCTCAAAGACTCAGCAGGTTCTCCATACGGGAGGTGGACTCGGGACCCAGTGTCCAGTGTGGGGACACTGCCCCGGCCACACGCCTGAGGGCTGGGAGACGGGCCTGGAAAGGAGTGTCAGGTCCACAGGATGCCGGGGCACGAGACCCGGCGACGTTTCCAGAGAGGCCTTCGGTGCACAGGAGACCCTGTGGCCTGGGTTCCCGTGGACGTGCGACCGGCAGGGGGGTGCTTGGTCGTGGATGTTGATGACGATGCCATGGGAGGAACGTCCAGCCAGGGAGGATCCAGCGCTGGGCTGAGGATGGGCAGGGGCGGTGGGGGTGGGAGCAGCCCTTTGCTGAGGGTCATCTGGCCTGCGAGCCCGTGGGGCAGCCCAGGGTGGGCTGGTGGTGGCGGCTGTGTTAGGGTGGGGGTGTGTCTGTGGTGGGTCTCGGCCCACAGACACTCGGGCAGCCTGCCTGCAGCCTCTGGAATTTCCTCCTTGGTGTTGGAACACTTCCTCAGAATCTCCCTCACCAGCCGTGCTGCATGGTAAGTTGGGCCATCGGGGCTCCGGGGACCATCTTGTCTGAAGATCTTTATTTCGAGGTTTCGTGAGTCTCCTCGTCTTTGGAACTGGAGCTGCAGGTAGGGAGCATCTGCTTTATCTCTTGTGCAGCCTCTCGCTCAGCTCACGTCTGATTCTGAGAGAATCACTGGAGAGCATCAGGGTGGAAGGTCTGCTGGTGAAAACAGTGTTGCTCGAATGGGGAATTCTACCATGTTGTTAAATATTACGTCCTTGTCAATAACTGACATTATCTCAGTCAGCTCAGGCTGCTGTAACAAATACCACGACCAAGAGGCTTAAATAACAAAAACTCACTTCTCCAGCTGTGGAGGCTGGAAGTCCAAGATCAGGGAGCTGAGAAGTGGGTTTCATTCTGAGGCCTGTCTCAGCTTCTCGCTGCGTGCCCACAGGGCGTCTGTGTTCATGGGGAGAGAGCTCTCTGCATCTCTTCTGACAGGGACACTGATCCCATCGTGGGGCCTCGCCCTCAGGACCTCACCTAACCCTGATCACCTCCCAAAGGCCCACCTTGAACACCATCACTGGGGGTTAGGGCTCCAACACGCGAATTTTGGGGACACAAACACGCAGCCCAAGCAGACACAAGGACAATTATAAATGACAGCCGCTCACACAGCCCTCATGGCCAATTCCAGAGAGGCTGTTCCAAGGGCAGTGATCTAGTCTTTCTGCGTGCTGTGAGGAGACATCTATTCGTAACGTGTCAAGGTCACGGAAGGAGGAGGTTAGCGGCTCTCAAACTTTTTGGCTTATGAAAACACTGGGTGTGGCCTGTCCAGTCCCCAGATGAGCCGCCTCTGGGAGAGAAGATTCTTGGGAGCCATCGAGGCAAGAAAGGCCGGCCACCTCAGGAGAGAATGCCCCCTCAAAGCCCGTCGGGAACCAGACCTTTTACCCTCTGTCAGAGGAGACGTGGCCTTGGGTTCCATGGCTGCATGCAAGCCCGGCCTGTGGCTGCCTTCGGCTTTTTGGTGACCATGAAGACCCTCCAGCTGGAGGCCTGGACCAGGCTCCACATCACGGGATCTCGTCCAGCTTAACAAGTCAGCGAAGGTTGTCTGTTGCTGTTTTTTCAAAGAATATGAATGGATGATGCTGAATCCACCATCCAACAATCTGTATCCTACTTTAAAGTCTATTTCTCATCAGGATATGTTTTAACTATACAGCCAAATTAGACGCAATAAACAAAATGCACCCTTAACTAGAAGCAGATGAAAGCCGTATGCAAAACAGATTTGGAAACAAAATGAACGCAGGCGTCATGTGGTTTAAAAGGAATGAGAGATGGAATTACCTTCACCGAGGCGCGGAGAGCTCCGTAGTTGTCTCCGGGATTCTGTGGAAAGGAAGCTAGTGCTGTCATGGGAGGTAAATCTGCCTTAGGAACGCTCGGAGAGCCAGCCTTGCCCTTTGGCGTCATCCGCCAGCAGAAAGATGCTGGGGCTGCTGTCTTCAGCGTGATTCTGCAAGTGGTGAGGGATGAACGTGGGGGTGCAGGGCCCACGATTCTTGCTGCATGAGGGGCATCATTGGCAGTCGGGTGCTGCTCACCCATGCTTGATGCTGCCTCGAAGTGAGGAGCCTGAGGCCTGGAGGTGCTGCCATTTCCCCCTCAGTGCCCATGGGTGGACCCGGTGGCCAGGGAATAAGGATCCGGCCCTCTAGAAGGAAGACAGCGCGGGTGGTAGTGGCCTTGGGCACTGTCGGGAACTGGCTCGTAGTGAATATTCATTTATGAACCCACTTTATGGTGGTATAATTTACATAGAATAAAATGCACCCATTTGGAGGGTACAATTTGATGGCGGTTTGGCAAATGCACATGCTGGATTATTGCCACAGTCGGGATACAGAACATTTCCTTCACCCCAAAAGTCTGCTCATGCCCCTTAATGGTGCATGGGCCCCGCCCTCAGCCGCAGGCTCCCAATGGTC
The DNA here is from genome assembly GCF_057802395.1 of Ceratotherium simum simum. Classification (NCBI taxonomy): domain Eukaryota; kingdom Metazoa; phylum Chordata; class Mammalia; order Perissodactyla; family Rhinocerotidae; genus Ceratotherium; species Ceratotherium simum. The sequence continues at coordinate 90,333,741 of NC_141905.1, forward strand.
CACTTTCTGCCCTACAGCTCCGTCTTGCCTTTGCAGGACTTTATGTGCAGTGTCACACAGGATGGGTCTCTTGCTCTGGCTTCTTCTGCCCGACGCTGCCCTTGAGATTCACCAGCTCTTGCGTGCATCGGTAACCGTTCTTTGTTATTGCTGAGCGCTCTTCTGTCGTACGGATGCACCACTTCCCATTCACCTGTTCAGGGACGGTGGGGTTGTTTCAAGTTTTCACCGTGATGAATAAAGCTGCTGTACATATTTGTGTACAAGCCTGTGTGGGAACACGTTCTTATCTCTCGTGGGTAAACACCCAGAGGTGCAATGAGTGGGTCATAGGTTGACGTGTGTGTTTAACTTTTGAAGAAACTGCCAGGTTGTTTTCCCAGGTGGTAGTTCCAGCAGCAGGCAATGAGAGTTCCAATTCCCCCACGTCCTCACCAACCCTTGAGGATGGTCCGGTTTTGTTTTGTTTTAATTTTAGCTGTTCTATGGCGTACACGGTGTTTTAATTTGCACATCCCCATTGGTCACTGATGTGAGTGTCTTTTCCTGGACTCATTGGCCTTTCACACATGTTCTTTGGTGAAGGAAGCGTCCACTGAAATCATTTGTGCGTAGTTTATGGGCTGTATGTTGTCTTACTGTTGCGTGCTAAGAGTTCTTCATACATCCTAACACGGGCCCTTTGCCAGATATGTCACTGCAGACGTGCCCACCAGCTCTGTAGTTCGCCTCTTCATCCTCCCAACAGTGGCTTTCTAAGGGCAAAATTTCCACTTGTGATGAAGTCTGATTTATCAATATTTTCTTATTTTAAATAATATTCTCATTCCTGATATTGGTGTTTTCTGTTTTCTCCTCTTTTTTTCCCTGATCCCTCTAGCTAGAGGTTTATCAGTTTTATTAATATTTTCAAAGAGCTAGATTTTGGTCTCATTGATTTTCTCTATTGGTTTCCTGTTTTCTGTTTCATTTTCTTCTGCTCCAATCTTTATTACTTACTTTCTTCTGCTTACTTTGGATTTAATGTGCCCTTTTTCTCCAGGTTTCTTACAGTGAAAACCGAGATCATTGATGTGAGATGTTTTCTGTTCTGATACAAGCATTTCCTGCGATACACAAGCTACAGTTTCCTAATAGATGTTCAGTCCAATTATTCTATCCATTATTGAAACTGGGGTATTTAAGAATCAAACTACTGGGGCCAGCCCCGTGGCTTAGTGGTTAAGTGCGCGCACTCTGCTACTGGCGGCCCGGGTTCGGATCCCGGGTGCACACTGACGCACCGCTTCTCCGGCCATGCTGGGGCCGCGTCCCACATACAGCAACTAGAAGGATGTGCAACTATGACCTACAACTATCTACTGGGGCTTTGGGGAAGAAAAAAAAAGGAGGAGGATTGGCAATAGATGTTAGCTCAGGGCCGGTCTTCCTCAGCAAAAAGAGGAGGATTAGCATGGATGTTAGCTCAGGGCTGATCTCTCTCACCAAAAAAAAAAAAGAATCAAACTACCATGTTGAATTTTCATTTCTCCCTTTAATTCTGTCAATTTTTGCTTTGTGTATTTAGAGATGCGTTGTTAGCTGTATATATGTTTAGAATTGTTATATGTTCTTGATAGACTGAGCCTTTTATCATTTAAAAATATCCTTCTTTGTCTCCACTAAAAATTTTTGTCTTAAGGTCTGTCTTGTCTGATATTAGTATAGCCACTCCAGCTCTCTTTTGCTTACTGTATGTGTGATATATTTTTTCCATCTTTTTACTTTCAACCTATTTGTGTCTTTGAATCTAAAGTGTGTCTCTTGTAGCCAGCATATATTAGGTCATTTTAAAAAATCCATTTCACTGATCTCTGCCTTTTTATACTAGTGTTTAACCCATTTGCATTTAATGTAATTAAATGTATAATTTCTATTATATGTTTAAATGTATACATTTAAAATTGTATAATTGTACATTTGTATATAATTGTATAATTATTGTATAATAATTGTATACAATTGTATAATTGTATATTGTATATAATTGTATACAATTGTATAATTGTATAATTCTACATTCAAAATTGTAAAATTGTATTTAAATGTATACATTTAGGGTCCAGCCTGGTGGCATAGCGGTTAAGTTCGTGCCTGGTGGTGTAGTGGTTAAGTTTGTGTGTTCTGCTTTGGCGGCCTGGGGTTTGCTGGTTTGGATCCTGGGTGCAGACCTACTCACTGCTCATCAAGCCATGCTGAGGCGACGTCCAACATAGAAGAGCTACAACTTGGCAACTATGATACACAACTACGTACTGGGGCTTGGGGAGAAAAAAGAAAAAAAGAGGAAGATTGGCAATGGATGTTAGCACAGGGCCAATCTTCCTCAAAAAAAAAACTTTAAAAAAATAAAACAAATAAAATAAAAGTATACATTTAAAATTATAAATTTTAATTTATATAATTTAAAATTATAAATTTTAATTTATATAATTTAAAATTATCATTTTTTAATGTATATATCACTTATTTAGAACACATTTCAAGTGCCTTATTAGATGTTTGGGTTTTTTCCCATTTTTTTTATTGTGGTACAATACATATAACATAAAATTTATCATCTAACAATTTTTAAGTGTGTGATTGAGTGTTATTAAATACATTCATAATGTTGTGCCACCATGACCACCACCCATCTCCAGAACTCTTTTCATCTTGTAAAACTGAAACTCGACATCATTAAACAGTAACTCCCCAAACCCCTCTCCCACGTGGAAACCACCATTCTACTTTCTGTCTCTAGGAATTTATCTACTCTAAGTACCTCCTATTAGTGGAATCATACAGTATTTATCTTTTCGTGAATGACGTATTTCACTCAGCATAACGTCCTCAGGGTCCATCCATGTTGTAGCATATTGCAGAATTTTCTTCCTTTTTACGGCTAAATAATACTCCGCTGCATGGATAAGACCACGTTTTGTTTATCCATTCATCCATTGGCAGACGCTCGGGTTGCCTCCACATTTTGGCTATGCTATGGACGTGGGTGTGCACAAGGGCACAAACGTCTGTTCCAGTCCCTGCTTTCAGTTCTTTCACGTGCACACCCAGGAGTGGGATCGCTGGATCACATGGTAGTTCTATTTTTAATTTTTTGAGGAACCACCATACTGTTTTCCACTGCAGCTGCACCATTTTACATTCCTACCAATAGTGCTCAAGCGTTCCAATTTCTCCACATGCTCCCAACATTTGCTATTTCTGGTTTTTTGATAGTAGCCATCCTAATGGGTGTGAAATGGTGTCTCACTGTAGTTCTGATTTGCATTTCCCTAATGATCAGTGATGTTGAGCATCTTTTCATGTGTTTATTGGCTATTGGTATGTCTTTGGAGAAATGTCTATTCAAGTCCTTTGCCCATTTTTTAATCAAGTTGTTTGTTTTTTGTTGTTGAGTTTTAGGAGTTCTCTATATATTCTGGATATTGATCATTTATCAGATATATGATTTGAAAATATTTTCTCGCACACTGTGGGTTGCGTTTTTACTCTGTGGATATTGCTTTTTGATGCACAAATTTAAAATTTTTGCATGAAGTCCAGTTTATCTATGTTTTCTTTTGTTGTCTGTGCCTGTGGTGTCATATCCAAGAAATCATTGCCAAGTCCAGCGTCGTGAAGATTTTGTCCGATGTTTTCTTCTAAGAGTTTTATAGTTTTAGGCCTTACATTTAGGTTCTTGATCCATTTTGAATTAATTTTTGTATACAGTGTTAGGTGAGGGCCTAACTTCATTCTTTTGCATGTGGCCAGAAGCGGAAGGGGACAGCTAGCCCAGCTGGTTTGTAAAGGACGGGGCATCTTTGAGGCAGCCCCATGCTGGGGGTGTTGCTGGTCTGACTCTGGCATCTCAGGGTGGGGGCTCTAAGGGAGGCACTTAGGGGCCAGCACCTGGGCTCCTCTCCCTGCCCCTGGCCTGCCCACTGCAAGTGTCCAGCTCCGTGGGGCAGTGGGCTCAGTGACTCTGGGGGCGGTGAGAACAGCCCTGTAGCTCTGGCCCACGCCGCCCTCGGGTGCAGGGCTCGGTGCTCACTGCTGTGTGCTGAACTGTAGCTACAGATCTCCTCTTGTGACTCTGCCACCCTTAACCAGCTTCATGTGCTGAAGTGTTTCCACGGCCCTGCAGTAAAGCAGCCTATTTCCCTGGGTTTGAATTTCCTGTCCAGTCAATCGTATTTCTGAGGCCTCACTATGTTCCCTGTTGAGACCCATCAAGCGCTCTCAGATCAGGGCTGTTGTGGCCGGCAGCCCGGAGGAAGGCACACCCCTGGCTGTGCAGGCCACTCTGAGCGATGGACACCGGGCGCGGCAGCTGCCGGGGGACCCCACTCCATCCTCGGGACCCACCAGCAGGCATGTGAGCACCACGGAGGCACTAGTGGACATGGCAGGAGGTCAGAGGGAGCTTTCTCCAGAAGCCGGAAACCGTGGTCCTCACCATGGAGATGTCGTGCTAAGTTTGCTGTTTCTTCATGTGATTAAGCAGAATATAGTTAAGGCATATTGCAGCGGGTTAAATAGTGTCCACCCAAAGATGTCCAAGTCCTAACCCTTAGTCCCTGTGAATGTGACTTTGTTTGGAAATAGGTTCTTTGCAGATGTGACAAAGTGAAGGATCTCAGGCTAAGATCGTCCTGGATTTAGGGTGGGCTCTAAGATGTGAGACAGAGAAGAGAAGGTGACGCAGATGGAGGATGCAGCCACAGCCAAGGAGCGCCCGAGCCACCAGCAGCTGGAAGAGGCGAGGAAGGATCCCCTGGGGTCTCTGGAGGGAGCACGGTCCTGCAGACGCCTCAATTTCACACTCCTGGCCCCAGAACAGTGAGACAATAAATGTGTGTTGCTTTGAGACCCTCAGTTTTTGGTGATCTGTTGCGGCAGCCCCAGACACACACGTGTGTTCCTGAGGCAGACGGAGCACCGGGCACCCGGCCCAGATTGTGTCGTCGGTGAAATAAACACATTTTCTTAAGCATCTTTACCCAATTATGCCCAATTCTCCTTGGTTTGTGTAACAACTTTTTCTGTTATTTTTTCATGCTGCTGAAGCCATTAAAAATCAGACCGGGTCAGAGCAGGTGGCTCCACTCCCAGCGGCGAGTGCACCTTGCTACGGCCGCTGCTCCACACCAGGCTCCTCGTGGGGGCTGCGTGCTGGCCGTGCCCCCCAAGGATGGCTCTCTCGCGTGCTTGCTCCGACCTTTCTGCCACCGGATCCCCCAGTGTTCATCTTCTCAGAGGGCATCCCCTGTCGGCTCCACCACCGTTCCTCTGCTCCTCGCCTTTTCTCTTCTCTTCCCTGCACTGACCACGGATGCACTTTTACTTGTCTCTGGTCTGTACCCTGTGCCGCAGTGGGAGGGGCCTTGTTGGGGTTCACTGCCATGCACTCACCCGGAGCAGGCTGGCTCCAGGTCATGCCCAGCCGGCCTCTGATGAATGAAAAGCTGGGGATCGTGGTCTGGCTGGTCATCCAGCCCTTGAATTTACTGGGGCCCCAGGACTGACCAGGCTGGAGGGCCGGTCCAAGGGATGGAGCCAGACCCCAGGGGTGGTGCCAGGGCTGAGATAGTTTTGGGGTGCTGGAGGGAGGGCAGGGCTGAGCCAAGGCTGTGAGAGGTCTGGCAGCTTGCAATCAGCCATGGTGGGAGCACTTACAGGACAGAAATCGGCAAACGCTGCTCACCGGGGCTCCTCTTCTGTCCAAGCCAGCATCGGGGGTGGGGTGTTGCTGGGGGTGCTGTGGAGGGCTTGTGGTCTGAGACCCATGTTTCCACTCTCTGTGGCCTGGACAGTGGTGGGGACACTGAGCTGAGGAGGGCAGAGGGCACAAGGGCGTACCAGCCTGAGTGCCGGGGCCGGAGCACTGTGGAATGCTCTGTTCTAGCTCACTTTTTACTTAGAACAGTGGAGGTTAAATTGATTCTACCACCTGCTCTCAGGCTGCGGCCTGCCCTTTAGAAAACACTGCCACCCTTACCTAGCCCCAACGTGGTGCCGCCTCCTGCAGGAAGCCCTCCCTGATCGCCCTTGCAGTGAGACCTGCTCACACAGCAAGACTCTCACAGCCCCACAAGATCAGGAGACAAAGGGGCCAGGGCCGTGTGGTCACGCGGTAACCCAGAGGGGAGCTGGGGACCTGCCATCTGACCCCCTCCCCGTGACATGCAGCATCTGTGCCCTGAATTCTCTGCTGAATAAATGTCTGTTCAATAAAAACGTGACAGATAAATGAGGACGCTTCCTCAGAAATGTTCAAAACAGCCTGAGAGTGCTGATGTTTGTTTGTTTTATTATAATCACAGTGAGCCACAAGGCGCTTGCTTATTAAAAAGAAATAAGTTGAAGAAGTAATTGCCTGCTCTATAGTTATAAATTATCGTCTCTATTTTATTTATTGCTATATAGGGAAATGGAAATGTAGCACATAATTTAGTGATTAGAACTTTATAGGGCTTTCATTTCCGATAATTGCATGTTTTTGTTCAGCCCAACTATTGCCCTGATTTTTTCACCCGATTGCTCTCTGACCTCCTGTGGGAGCCTGAGAAACAGCTGGCGCTAGTGGGTGAAAATGGTGTTTCTCACGGTCTGCGCTCCTGGAGGGGCTGAGGATTCTTCTCCACCTGGAGCCGCTGTGGGAGGTGAGGGTTTGTGTGTGTGGTCGGGACAGTCAATAAGGAAGCAGACAACAGATGGGCTGGGGGTCCCACAAACGAGAGCAACTTCTACCTGTACCCAAATCCATGCAGAGTGATAGAGGCTGGCTGGACATGCCCGTGAAGGGGGCCGTGTGGACACTAAGGCTTCGTCCAGCTGGTGTTGCCTGGCTCTGTCCCTGAGGACATGTCCATCTGCAGTGAAGGTGGCCCTCCGAGGACCCCGGGGGCTTTGGTCTGCTGAGTTCACATGCCAGGTCTATGGGTCCTGAGGACAGAGAGTGGACAGTGCCCTGCTGGTCACCAGGTCCTACTCCAAAGCATCGGGACAGTGGGGCGTGCGCAATGGATGAGGGGCTGCTGTTTGGCTGAGGCGTTGTCAGTGGGCCGCGGACGCCGTTCACAGTGTGGGCAAGGGATCCCCATTCCCAGTCCACGACTCCCGAGGCCTTGGGTCCAGCTGGTCTGCCCACCTCGCCCCTGACCTCCTGAGTCCGCAGTTCTGTGCTGGCCCCCTGCTGCCCCCTGGCAGAGTCCCACTCTCTGGGGTCTCCCTCCCTCAGCGGCAGTGCTCCTGGGGGCCCACCGACCAAGCCTCCTTGTCCCAGAGGCTGTCACCGGTGCCTTCTGCACCTGCCCCTCAGCTGTTGGGAGGAGTGAGCGGTCAGCGTGTGATGGTCCCTTGGCCCCCAGCTCCCCTGTGCTCTGGGGCGGCTCCACCCTCGGAGCCCGTCGAGCCCACCCCACAGCCATGTCTGCTGTGGCAGGGCTGTCCTGGTTCTCCAGGCTCGACCAGGCTGTGCCTCGGACCTCTCTTCTGTGTGCCCGCCTGATGGACACTGGCCCCTGTGCCCCCCAGACTCCTAAGGCTCCCTCCTTCATGTCCAAAGGCACAGTGTTCGCCGTTTCCCAGGTGTGCGCCCAGACGCTGAGCAGGCAGTGCTCCCCACCGGCCCCCTTACATGTAGTCAGTAGTCAGCGGCCCAAGGATGGGACACATTGCCATTCTCGCCCTGTCTCCCCTCTCAGCCTCGTGGAGTCTGACTACCTTGGAGGCGGGATCCGGGAGCCAGTGCCCCCCAACAACCCCAGGACCCCTCTCCTGAAGTGGCCCCTCCATCTGGCCCTCCTTTAGGGGCTCGGCTGGCCCAGGGTCTGTGTTGACTGGTGCTTACTCACGGCCCATCCATCCTTCCACGCGGGAAAGGCCTGCCTCGCCTGTCCTGCCTACACCATCTGCCCAGGCCAGACCCTCAGGAGGTGTGTGGACCTCAGTGTGGTTGCCCCACCTTTCCCTACAAATGGTATTCTTGGGCTTTGTGCCGCCAATGCCGTCAGACTGCCAGGGCACTCTCCGCGGACGTCCGACGTCCTTAAGGGCAAGCGTCTCAGTCATCTAAGCTCTCCCCGGCTTGCCCTTCACAGTTGCAGAGAGCTCCTCTGGGATAGAGGCTCTAACTTGGGAAGAAGGATCTGTTCCAGGAGGTTGGGAGTGGGTGGAAAGCAGGGAGGCTTTTCTTGTGAATTTCTGCCCTCATCTTTCTGAGCTCACGGCCTCCTGGCTGCAGTGTCAGCTCTGGTGTGGCCCTGAGCTGGCCTCTGGCTCCCTGCGGCCTCAGGTGGAAAGATCTTAATGCCCCGTAAGCGTGACATTCCCTCTCTGTGGCTCCTCATTGCTTGCAGGAAGGACAAAGCACAAACTCCCCATTGTCCGGCATGGTGGCCACCGGGGAGGCCCCCACTCTGCTCTGGAAAGGGGTCCGCGGATCTGGGTGGGCAAAGTGAGTCGTCAGAATGACTTTCTGGCAGGTCCTGCCAGCGCCCAGCTCGGGCAGGGGCCTTGGATGTGATGAGTTGTGTGGCAAAGACAAAGGAGCCCTCAGACTGGACACTGGGTCGGGAGGGGAGGGGTTCGGGGGATGTGCAGGTGGCCATCCCTTGAGCTTGGTGAGGACCCCAGGCAGGGATGGCCTCGCACCCAGTTGATGGTGAGCGGGCTCTGCCCCATTCCAGCCCCTTCTGCCCAGAGCACAGGGGCACGCTGTGGGGCCTGGATCACAACTAAAGATGGCTGCACCTGACGTCTGGTCCTGAACAAACGCTGGGGCCTCCTAATCACATTGACCAGGAAGAGGAGCGGCCGACACCTGAGGCAGGTGCTTTCCCAGGATCTCTGGACCAGGCCCGTGTACCTTTCCTTCACTGCTGTCTCTCACTTTGTTTCTTCCCTCCCTTCTGTGGAAGGATGACACCCTTCTCCATATTTCCCAGTCCCTCATAAGAGGGGGAAACCTCTCTGATTGCTAGATTTGCCATCAGAAACCTCCATCTTTGTAGGAAAATAAGACCCCTTAGTTCACCCTGTGAGAAATTTTGCTAAAATTCCAGATGCCACTGTACATTTAAATGGTTCTGCAGGCCCATTTTATATAGTCAGGGTACTAAGCCCACCTAATTTCATTCCTTGCTTTAATTTAACCCAACCATGGGAAGGAAAGACAAGATCTTATAAACATGTGTGTGATAAATTCTGTAGGACAGCCGATGGAAATCAGATCATTTGTACACTTGTTGATATACCCATCTATTTAGGCAACCTCTCGATATGTAACAACACAATGCCTGAGCCTTGGTTAAATGGTGGTAACACCTCTATGCCAGTGAGTGAGTCCACAGATACTGTCACTTATGCGGGAGCCTTATGTACCCCCCTGGTTACATTTTCATCTGTGGAGGCTCTGACGGTAGCCTTTATGCTCCGGCATCTCATTGCCTTGACAGTTGGAGAGTATGAGGACAGCGTGCCCTTGCCATATTCACCACCTGTTCTCCCTGCATAACCAACCAGAAGCCTCTCATTGGTCATTCCACTAGATTCCTATAATTGCCTCAAACGAGAACTTCCAGGAGGCATATGTGATTCTGGGTTTGCCTCCACAGGGAGCACTTTGTTTCTGTGGATTGGAGTAAGTGCCAGTGAACAATGATCAGGAATCTCGCCCTCACTCTAGAAGAGTTGGCCAATTCCACAGCCAAAGCAGTTGCAACCCAACCATGGTCGCTGAAGGCGTTGTCCAGGGTAGTCTTAGGTAACTGCATAACTCTTGATCACCTATACGCTGAGCAGGCAGGTGTCTGTGTAATGACAAACACCTCCTGTTGCACGTGGATAAACAGCTCTGGAGGAGTGGAGACCCAATTACACAGAATTAGAGAGCAAGCACATTGGCTGCAACAAATTTCACCCAATAACCCACTGTCTTTTGATTTATTCAGCTGGTTGCCCTCAGGTCTGGGATCCTGGTTTAGAACTATCACACAAACTGGCTTGTTGTATTGTTCTTAATCCTGTGTCTGCTTGTTAAACTCTGTACCTATGGTGTGTTGAACTTTTGTAAACATGACATACCTAATAAGGTGATGTTAGCTCAACAATTTGAAATGAATCCCTACACCTAGCTCCTTGGACTGAATAAGGGATGCCTGAGAGTTGTGCCTCCCAACCCTCCCTGCTACTCACATGTGGACCAAATGGTTTCCAACCAATATGCACTTTCCCTCCAATGTGGGACATGACAACCAGGAAAGGTCCTTCCTGGTACCGAGGGACAAAACCACCGCATGCAGAGAACCTGACTCGATCAGCAATGCTTTCTGAGAAAAATATTGATCAAAAGGGAGAAATGTGAAATTAATAAAGGGAAACATCATTTAAAATGGAGTCCGGCGGCCAGAAGTGGGGTCTCCCAGCAGTACCACTCCTGGTCAATTACAGGAAGACAGTCACTTACAGACCTCCACAGAAGTCCTCAACAGGGAAGAATCATCAGTTATAGGGGGAAATGTACATTGCATCCCAAATAGAAATCGAGGAGCCAGCAACTCAGCCAATGAGAAACCTTCACACCTGAACTCTCGCTCTCCTCCAGTGGACTTCCCTTCAAAACCACCCCTCCCAACTTCCTCCCTTTTCTATATAAAATAATGTTCCTCTCCCTTGTTTGTTGGATTTGCTTATAGCCTGCTGTAGCATACACAATTCAAAATGCAATTCTTTGGCTGTTCCTGAATAAACTTTTTGCTGGTAAAATAACTGGTTATTTTATCTTTGAGGTTGACAAAACCTTGACAGGTTTTACCTGATTGGGGCTCACATTAGAGCCCACGGCTGCTATGGATTAAGACAACAGACATTTATCCCCTCGCAGTTCTAGAGGCCAGAAGCATGAAGTCAAAGGCTGTGCTCCCTCCATGGCCCTAGGGGAGGACTTCTCCTGCCTCTTCCAGCTTCTGGGGGCACCAGACGTCACTGGGCTTGTGGTTGTGTCACCCCAATCTCTGCCTCCATCTTCACATGGCCTCCTTCTCTGTGTCTGTGTCCAGATTTTCTTCTGTTTATAAGGGCACCAGTCATTGGGTTTAAGACCCACCCTAATCCAGAGTGACCTCATCTTAACTTGACTGCATCTGCAATAGACCCTATTCCAAATAAGGTCACAATCGCAGGTTGTAGGAGGACATGAATTTTGGGGGAACACTATTCAACCCAGCTCTAAACGCCGTACAAAATTAAACCTGGTGGCTCACTGTTTCCCACTCTGCTGGCAGGGTTGGCCACAGGGGGCAGCTGATGGTGACCCTCCAGCCTTGCTGGTCTCCGAGTGGATCGGCAGAACCACGGGCTGCGATTTAACTTGACATTTTTTAAAAATAAGGCACAAAGTAATTGAGATGATACAAATTCACTAAAACTGAACGTTATTGTTAAGCCTGTCACTGGACTACGTGATGTCCTATAAAATGGAGGCTGCGGCACTGCCGGCACGTGAACTTTCAAGCAGCGGAGAGAGGTGAGGGCTGTGCGGAGGGCGCAGAATCGCGTAGCTGTGATTTCTGTTTCCACGTGGAATATCCTTGTGTCTCCCCGGCGGTTTCGTTCCCTGGAGGAAGCTGTGACGGCGTGCCCCACGCGCTGCTGTGGAATCTGTGGCAGCACTAGCTGGATTCCGAGTCCTCCGCGTACAGCACAGCCTGGCGTTCAGGCTGCGTCAGTGACGAAGGTGGAAAGGCATGTTTGTTAGGAGCCGCCAGTCGTGACCGCTCAGGACGGTTTCCAGGCAAGAGCCATCGGCCGAGTGCCTCCCGGTCACAAGAAAGCGGGCGTCAGATCCTGCTGTGTGGCCTTGTGTGCTCGCCACGTCTCTCTAGGCCTGCTCTCGGGAGGCGGCAGGAAGGACTTGCTGGCCGCGAGACCCCGTCAGTGACGATCGGGGGAGCAATGCTTGGAGGTCAACACTTACTAATATCTGTTGTTTTTGTTTTGTTTTGTTTTAACCTTTTTTTTTTTTTGAGGAAGATTGGCCCTGAGCTAACATCTGTTGCCAATCCTCCTCCTTTTTTCCTTTTTTCTCCCCAAAGCCCCAGTAGATAGCTGTATGTCATAGCTGTACATCCTTCTAGCTGCTCTATGTGGGACACCACCTCAGCATGGCTAGATGAGCAGCGTGTAGGTCCATGCCCAGGATTTGAACCCGTGAACCCCGGGCCGCCAAAGCAGAGCACGCAAACTTAACCACTACACCACGGGGGCGGCCTCCTAATATCTGTTGTTTTAAAAGGAAAATGTTGGTGTCCAGAATTCCATGTTTTTGTTGCTTGGGTGGAAATTCGTCTTCTCTGCAACGTGTTTGAGGCAACTTCATGAACTGCACAGGATTTAAGAATTATTCTTCATGAGTCTTTATAGGTAAATCACTTATAAACCCAAGAAAGTGACACTTTTTCCATAGAGGAGTGTGTTGGCTGTTTTACAAAGGGGAAGAAGATGTCACTTAAGTAAGACGGATTCCCAGATTTACCTCAGTTTACTTCCGCAATGTAAGTATCACCACCATGGAGATACTACTAGCAGAGGTTTTGTGAGTTGACGTGTGTGGTGATGGCTACACTGCTGGGTGGATTAAGACTCAGTTTGACGTTAATCTGTAATTGTGAAGGAACAAGAAGATGCATTTGTGTATGCGTGTGTGTGGATGTGTGTGTGTGCACAGGTAAATAGATACAAATAGGTAGGTAGCTGGAGATCCATGAGAAGGATAGACGGATGGACAGACAGACAGCGATTGCTGGTGTCCCCACCCATCCTGGGTGCTTCCTCTTCGTGTGGCCGCCTGACTTGCTTTGGCCGATGATGTGTGAACAGCAGCCACCAGTCCTTCAGTGGAAGTTGCGCAGCCAGTGCCAGCCTTCTGGATGGGGCCGCCCTCGCACCAGGGCCCTGAGGGAGCACAGCCCAGATGCCTGCGGTGGCTGAGAACCATGTGTCTCCTTCCGCAGAGGTCTGGGGAGTTTTCTTCACTGCTGTCCAGCCTGTATTTGCAGATGACTCACTGTGGAAAGAATCTCACCTTCCCTTCAAATCCTGGATTCAGCCTGGGCGTCAGACCCTAACCGTTCACCCCACCTCACACCAGCAGTGGGATCATGGGCGAGCACAGCCTCTCTGTGCCTCAGCTCCAGATCTGCAAAACCGGGATGGCCTCAGCACAGCCTGGATGGAGGGAGAATTGGGCTAGTAGCATGAGGGACTTGGCCCCATGCCCCAAGGTGAGCGCTCGGCCTGTGAGCCTCTGCTGTGAGGCCGGAAAGGCACCCACACGTGGAGAGAGATGACAGAGAGGAGAGCGTGAGGAGAGGAGGCTAACACTCAGCACCACGGATGGTATCGACCGCGACTCATAGGTACGGCCTGCGATTAGCGGGGCTCTTGTCCCCGTTCCAGGGCTGCCCTGCTTGAATCCTGCTCGGGGGCGTCTCTGGTGCAGGGTTTGGAGCCCGCTGCAGCACCAAAGCCACATGGCTTCTTAGCTCTCGCATGTGCATTTTCTCACCCGTGCACACTGAAAGGTCGAAGGTGCGTTTTCCTGGGGAAAAGTGTTGGTATCAGATTTTAATAAAGTAAAGGCCACAGGTTTTAGAAAAGAATTGTATTCTGGTGACAGCGACACCGAAGCGCACTCTTAGGGATTTTGTGCTTTGTATTGGAAATGCCGGTGTGCTCAGCCCCAGGGCCTCAGACCAGGTGGTCCCCTCCACTGAGCACGGGGACAGAGACCCTCACACTGAGAGCCCGCCACCAGGTGCCCATGTCCCAGGCCCCTGCTTGTGGGGAAGGGACCCAGCCCGTGCAGGCTCGGGGAGGAGAGTGTGGGCGGGTGGGAGGCTGCTGGGGGCCTGCAGCCCGGGCCTCCTGGAAGGGTCTGCAAGTCCCAGACAATCGCTCCGTCCCCAGAACCCTGAAGGAGGGAGCCTCCGGGTATTCATTTTCTGTATAATGAGCTATTTTTATGAACGTGTGTATGAAGGTGTTGTCAAAATTCCTGATTTTTCCCAGGGGTGAAAGGAGACCCCCACAGCCTGAGAGAAGCCGGGCACCGCCCCCCCGCAAGCTCGTGTCTCTCGAACGGGCCCTGCAGCCAGCTTTCCCAGAAGCCAGAAACTGCCGGCGACTCACTGTGGCAGCTCCAATGGTCCCGGCGTTTTCTGTCTTGTCTGTGTGAGAAATCAGCCCAGGGAAACCTTTGCTGTTAACAGAATAAAATAAATACAGAAGACAGTGAAAAAACTTACTTTTCAGAAAACATTATTCAGAAATATTGGTCCGACCTCTGGCTGAGTTTTGCTCGGCCACATGAAGTTGTCTGCCTTTAGATGTTGATAAAACCTGACCAACCAACCACCAGGCCACCAGGCTACTCGCTGTGGTCACAGGGACCTCGAATTCAGGGTCATGTGTGTTGTGGTTGCCAAAATGCTGGATAGATGCCGTCCTGGCCTGCTGCACTCACCCCAGCCTGGTGCCCACCTGGGCTGACAGGAGCCACTGACATGCCTGGCTGCGCTGAGGACCAGGCTGTGAGGGGTCAGCGGGCAGTGGAGGGGACAAGCCAGGACAGGCTGGGCTTTCACCCCTCAGAGGAGTGGATGCTGCTGCCCTGTGCCTTGGTCCCGTCTCTGTGAGGGAGGAGTGTCCAGGGACCCATGCTCTCCGTCATTCGGAGCGAGCCTGTTCTCTGGGGCACGCTCTGCCCCGGCCAGGTCACCTGCCTTCCCCGAGGAGGCAGCCTCGCATCCTCAGACAGCCTCTTCTCTGGGGAGCCGGCGCCAGGCCCTGCCTCTGATTCCCTCCACGTCCACCCTCTGCCTTTCTCAAAAGCGCCGCCCTCCAGGTGAGGACCCTCAGCCCACAGCTCTCCGGTCAGCTGGAACCCCTGAGAGCGCTGTGACGCCAAGCTGCCTGCCTGGCCCTTGACCAGAACTGCAGCGAGCGCTCTGACCTGCAGTTTCTCGGCACCTCGTGTTTCACTCTCTGATTTTATAATTTTTATAATTTTATTTATTTTTTTTCCCCCAAAGCCCCAGTGGATAGTTGTATGTCATAGCTGCACATCCTTCTAGTTGCTGTATGTGGGACGCGGCCTCAGCATGGCTGGAGAAGCGGTGCGTCGGTGCGCGCCCGGGATCTGAACCCGGGCTGCCAGTAGCAGAGCACGTGCACTTAACCGCTAAGCCACGGGGCCGGCCCTCACTCTCTGATTTTAAACAGGACTTTTTCTCCCAACTTCCTTTGAAAACCCTGGCACTTGTCCTCTCTGCACTGGGTCACTGCTGGATGAGCTGTGGTGGCACCTGGACGCTGTCACCAGTCCTCTCATCAGCATCAGTCCATTTCCAGCCGCTCCTCACCAGCTGGAACCCAGCCAGCCAAGGGAGGTCCTCCCACAGCCCAGAGGCCGTGTGCCAGTCAGCTCCACCCTCCCGCTTCCCCAGGGGGAGGCCGGTGGTGCAGAGGTGCACTTCCTGTCCGGCTCAGAGGCCTGAGTGGGTGAAGTGCCGACTCAGGGTTGGAGTGTGGCCCCAGCAGAGCAGACAAGGATGCACGCTCACAGGGGACAGACGCTGTCATTCTCAGGAACGCCCAGAGATAGCCCCTTTGGACTTTCTGTGCAAAGGTGCTCGGGGGTGGATTGTGCTTGCATTTGCACGATTCAGCTCTGTCATAGTGAAAGATTTGTTTTCACTGGTTCTGAAAAAGTGCATGAAAGACATAAGACAGAATCCTATTCTGATGTGGTGGAACAGATGGCCTTTTCCTTCAGAAGTTGGTTTCTAGAACATAAGCTGCCATGGGTCCAGCGGATGGGGAGATAATTGCAGTTAATAAAGCAAAATTGGTGCCGACCCATGACTTGTAGGCCTGATTAGCGTGGGCTTTGCTTGACGTGATGGCTGTTGTTCTGAGCGGTTGTGCATAACTTAATCTTTGGTTAATCAAGTTCTAGAACATATCCTAAATATGTTCCATGGGAGAGCTCTCTATTTGAAAGGAACTTGCTTATCCTTAGTGCAAACTCACGTCAGTGTAGTTTTTCTAAAAACCAAGAAGAGGCTTCCACAGTAGTTCACAAAGGCCGTGTGGCCACTGGGCTGGAAGGGCGCCCTGCAGCCTCCAATGGGGGTGGCTTTAGTCTGCCACTCTGGTCTGCTCCAGAAACACTGCGTAAAATGAGTACTATCCCCATCCCCAGCGCCATTTCAGACAGGGGCTTTTCCAAAAAGCACTTTGCCCCCAGGACATAATGAAGTCACCTGCCTTGAACCAGGCACCAGGAATGAGGCAGACAGGTACACACTAGCACACCCACATGCACACACGTGCACACAGGTGAATGTCTGTGCACACAGGTGTATGCACACTTGCACATCTGCACGCACCCATGCACAGAAATGAACATCTGCACACAGATGTGCACACACCCACGCCCTCATACACCCTTGCACACACGGATGTGTGCACACAGTTGCACATCCACACACATGTACACAAGACACATAGGAAATACACTCACACACCTGTGCACACAACACACTTGCACACCTGCACACACAGATGTGTGGACACCCACCACCACACATAGACCAGTGCCCTCACCCCACTCCCACCTCAGCCCCTGGCTGTTCTCCATTTCTGTAATTTTTCCTTTTCAAGAATGTTATATAAATGGAATCACGCCACGTGTAACCTTGGGGGACTGGCTTGTCTCTCAGCATGACTCCCCGGAGGGTCGTCCAGGTGGCCCTCAGCAGTCCTTCATCCCTGCTGCTGAGTGGTTTCCGCTGTCTGGGGTCTCCCAGCGTATTTAACCACACTGTCGAAGAACACCTGGATTGACTCCACATTTTGGCTGTTATGGATAAAACTGTTATAAACATTTGTGTACAGGTTTTTGTGTGAAGAATAATTTCATATCTGGAGGCCAGCCCAGTGGCATAGCACTTAAGTTCGTGTGCTCCGCTTCAGTAGCCCAGGGCTCGCCGGTTTGGAGCCTGGGCACGGACCTGCTCACCACTCGTCAAGCCATGCTGAGGCAGTGTCCCACATAGAGCAACTAGAAGAATGTAAAACTACGACATACAACTATCTACTGGGGCTTTGGGGAGAAAAAAGGAAAAAAGGAGGAATATTGGCAATAGATGTTAGCTCAGAGCCAATCTTTCTCAAAAAGAAAATGAAAAGGCTTTAAAAAAAAAATTTCATTTCTCTGTGGTAAATGCCCAGGAGTACGTTGGCTGTGTCATACAGTAATTGCACATTTAATTTTTTTTTTTGATGAGGAAGATTAGCCCTGAGCTAACATTTGTTGCTAATCCTCCTCTTTTTGCTGAGGAAGATTGGCCCTGAGCTAACATCTGTGCCCATCTTCCTCTACTTTATATGTGGGATGCTGCCACAGCATGGCTTGATAAGTGGTGCATATGTCCGCGCCCAGGATCTGAACCCTCAAACCCAGGGCCACCGAAGCGGAGCATGCAAACTTAACCACTACACCACTGGGCCAGCCCCTGCACATTTAATTTTTCAGAAACTGCCCCACTGGTTTCCAGAGGGGTTGTACCGTTTTGCATTCCCACCAGCAACAGATGACACTCCAGTCTCTGCCGCTTGCCGGTATCTGGTGTTGTCACTCTTTTTATTTCAGCCGTCCTCATAGATGTGCTGTGGTGTCTCACTGTGGTTCTATTTGTACTTTCCTACTGGCTAATGACGTGGAGCGTCTTTCATGAGCTCATTTGCCCTCTGTGTGTCCTCTTGGTGAAATGTCCCTTCATGCCTTTGCTCATTTTACAATTGGATCATGTGTTAGTTTTCTACTGTTGAGTGTCGGGAGTTCTTTATGTGTCCTGGATACTAGTCCTTCATCAGATATGTGGTTTGTAAATACTTTCTCCCAGTCCATAGCTTAACTTTTTACCCCCTTCACAGAGTCTTTCACAGAACAGATGTCTTTGATTTTGATGAAGTCCAATTTAACAATTTATCTTTTACGGGTCACGCCTTTGGGGTCAGGTCTGAGGACTGTTTGTCCAGCCCTAGATATTGACGATATTGAACATTTTCTCCTGTTTTTTCCTAAAAGTTTTACAGTTTCATGTTTCACATTTCGGTCCATTTTGAGTTAATTTGGTAAAGGTGTGAGGTTTGGGTTTAGGTATTGGGTTCGTGTTTTTGGCCTGTGAGTGTGCACCGCCGTAGCGCTGTTTGTTGAAAAGGCAGTTCTCCTCCTCTGCACTGTCTCTGTGCCTTTGTCAGAAATCAGCTGGCGTGTTTGTGAGGGTCTGCCTCTGGGCTCTCTGTCCTGCCCCAGTGGTCTGTGTGTCTGCCCTGCACCGGACACACGGCCGTGATGGTGGTTGCCGTGTAGGTTCTGAAGGAGGATCACAGATCCCTGCACTTCATTCCTCATCTTCCTTTGCTTTTCCGTGGAAATTTTAGGACAACCTTATCTATCTCCATAAAAGTCTTGCTGGGATTGTGATGAGAGTTGTGCTGAGCCTGTGTGTCAGTTTGGAGAGAAGGGACATTGTTACTGGGCTGAGTCTCCCAATCACTGAGTGCAGCGTGTCCCTCCACGCGTTTACACCTTCCTTGATTCTTTCGTCACCATTTTGTAGTTGATCACATACAAGTCCTGCACGTGTTTTGGTAGATTTATTACAAGCAAATCTTTCTGTCTTTCTGTCTTTCTCCCTTCTTTCCCTCCCTCGCTCCATCCCTCCCCCTCTCTCTTTCTTTCATGATCTGATGGCATTTTATCTTTGATTTTGATTTCCACACGTTCGTTGCTGGTTGACAGAAGTATATTGATTTCCGTACGTTGATCCCTTGCTGCTGGTTCTGGGAGCTGTGGTCGTTGGGATTTGCTACATAGACAGTCACGTCACCTGTGAACGTGGACAGTTTTATTTTTTCCTCTCTGGTCTGTAGCCTTTTAATTCCTTTTCCTGCCTTATGACATTGGCTGGAACTTCCAGCACCATGTTGACTAAGACGTGGCCTCACTGACCTGACGTCAGCAACCATAGTTTTCATTTCAGGCTTGACGTTCCCAGATATAAACCCAGCTTCACATGGTCCAAGGGTCTGAGAGTCCCCCCGGGCAGGACTGCTGGACTCAGGGCCAGGCTGGGCCACTGAGAGTGCTAGGGAACCAGCACACGCCCTCCCTGGGGGCTCAGCCTCGACTGCTCGCGAGGATGGAAGGTAGATGTGAGGCTCACAACGGCGGGTTCTCGGCATATGGCCGCAGGCACCCCTGTGCATCTGAAGCTGCCCATCGCATCTGCCTCAGTTCCACCAAGACCTGCAGAGGCCTGAGCGGAATGGCTGGGGGCATTTGGGGCACAGAAGAGGGCACTGTGTTAGGGGACAGAAAGGAAAGGGGCAGCTTCCCTCAGGGGTGCTCCTGAGTGCCTGCTGGAGGCTGTGGGGCTGAGCACACTTTCCTGCGCCTTCCTGCACCTTCTAGCACCTTCCAGCCACATTCGGGTCCCTTCTGCCCTGTGGCCGGTCTTTCCACCCCCTCTGCAAGCTCAGCCCCTCCCCAGCCTCATCGCAGAGCTCCTCAAGGCTCAGCACTCTCTCTTCCCCTCACCCCAGGCTCTCTCCAGGGAGGTCTAAACCATGACCATGGTGTCAGCTGGCACCCAGACCCGGGGTCTGCCAGACCTGTGTCCCCAGCCAGACCCCTGGCCCTGAGGGACACCTCACAGGCAACTCCCTGGGCCTCATCAGGCCCCAACCGGAGCCAGATTCCCTCCATTTGCACCTTCCCGTGTCCACGTCTCAAGGTTGGTGGCCCGATATCCGTGGGACCAGCAGAATCTGGGAGTCACCATAATCACTGTCCCCTCGGCCGGCACCCCTGGCCTGCCACCAGGTCTGTGAGTTCCAGTTCCTAGGATCTTCTCCCTCTCTCCCGCCATTTCGACGTCCCAGCCATGTCTCACAGGCTCCGTGGAAGCTTTTGTTGGAAGAAAAAGGTTGCTCTGCCCTCTCAGGTTCAGCGGCTGGGCCTGGGAAATAAACTGATGGCAGAAAGGCACACAAATTTACTTCATGTTGGAAGTTTTATGTGGTCTATAGGAAGAGCTTCATAGAAAGAGGAACCGCCAAAGAAACAGCTGGGCTTGGAGCCCTTTATACCATCCGGACAAAGAGGGACGAATTTAAAGAGGGGTGACAAGACGGAGGGCTGGCAGGTTGTGGGAGGGGAATGTACGGGGCAGAGGGAGCGAAGGGCCAGCAGCTGAGGTGTGTTGTGCCGGCTCCTTCTCTGGGTGGCTCATCTCTGGTGACGAGGTGTTCTTCCTCGTCGGGAATTGAGGGGCACCTTCACCAGGGGGTTTATGTGCTGCTCTCAGGCGGATAGGGGGACAGCAAACTCGTCCTGCGTCTGCTTTTTCTCAGTTGCCTTCAGCTCGAAATCATCCTCATGCCAGAGTGGCGATTTTGGGGCAGCATACTCTGAACTGCTTCACTTTCAAACTCTGTCCTCCTCCACCCCAAACCCCTTCTCCAAGCTGTAGCCAGAGCTGCTTTTTCCAGATGCAAACGTTTTCTGATCAGTCCTGCCTCCATCACCGCAGGGTGTCCCAGGCTGAAGCGAGGCTCTTTCTGCAGGGTCCCTGCCCACCTGGAGCATCCACAGTCCCTCCAGGCACAAGGCCTGGCTCGTCTCCTCTCACAGGTCCGAGTCCTCTGCCTTGGGGCTCTCTCCTCCCTCTGCCGGGAGCTTCTGCCAAACATCATAAACTTCCAGGGAAGGGCCTTCATTCAAATGGAAGGGGAAGAGAGGTGAAAACAATGGGGACTTGGAAGGCAGTTGCTGCTTCTTTTGAACTGGAATCTGGTGAAGTCCCAGGGCAGCAGCCAGCCCCCTCTTCCCCCCACCGCCCCCCACCCCAGCCTCCTGCTTCCACAGGCGCTCACTCAGCTCAGTGCAGCCTGAATCAGGGTGTCGGAGACGGGACGTGCGATGGGTGGGCTCCCTCCAGTAAACAAATCATCTTACCTTCAAATGGGAAAATAAAGGTTTCTTGAATTCTTTTCATGTTAAGCTGAGCAGGCACAGGAAGGTGAAGCCAAGCTGCCCCTTTGTTTGCCAAGATGCTGCTTCTCCAAGAGGCACCTGCCTGGGGCACGGGTCGGGCCCTTTGGATTACACTACAAATCCTGAATCCTGATGCGGCCATTCCCCGCTGGTAGGAATACATGCATAATAATAATATAAATGCATTGTCAACATGCAATTAAGCTGTCAGTGATCTTAGGATATAAGTACTGGCCTAGTCAAAGACCTGGGAGGATGACGTTCTTCTTAAGTGTGGGACCCGTCACTGTTACGGTGGCTGCAGGTGTCAGAACGAGACCGCGGGGGACGTTGTCCTGGGGTCTAAGTGAGCCTGGCCCCCACGGATGCAGCGTGGCTGAGCAGCCCAGCAAGAGGGCGTCACGTGGCGTGTGAAGGGTGAACTCCCACTGGGTCCCCCAGCCCTATTACAGGCTCTCAGACATGGGTGGACGGAGCTGTGCCCCTCACATCTCAGTGGGATGCTGAGAACTGCTCGCCCGTGAAAGGCGGTTGTGCATGATTCTTCCCAAGTCCACGTCGAGTGGTGTCAGGGTGTCGCCTGAAATCCACCGTGGTGGAGGGTTTGTTTACACCACGGAAATCGGCAGATGCCCCGGTTGAGCTCTGTCCTGATGGGCCCTTGTTAGGCGCCAGCAAGCCCCGGAGTTAGGAGGCTCCTTGGGGCAGGCACGCGGTCCCCACTGTCAGCCTGAGCTCCTTAACCCAACCCTGCAAGCTTCACAGGCAGAAGGTGTCAGAGTGGCGACGGCGTCGGTGACGTCCGCGGGCACACGCTATGTCAGCCATGTTCTGAGGTCCACGCCACGCCCCCACCCACACAGCCGGCATGTGGGCCTGCCAACCCATTTGCAGAGGAAAGCAGGTGCGGCGTGCATACGCAGCTCACTCAGAGTCCTGTGGCGGGGTTAGGGGGTGGCGGAGGGTCAGGCAGGGTTTGGACCCCCAGCCGGGCTCAGGGCATCCCTCCATCTTAAACTCTATGCCCTCCTGATTCTTACGTACAAGCCCAGCATAAAGCAGCCAGCCCTCGTCTGAGCACCAGGAGCCTGGCGTTGCCTGTGGGAGGCTGTGTCATGGTGGTGGCTGTGGCACGGATGGTGAGCTTAGGCCTGGGGACAAGGGCCCCATTCCTCAGGGGATGCAGCAGGAGCCCCTGGCCCCCCTGGAGGCAGAGCCTGCAGGGTCTTGGATAGCCCTTGGGGGCAGGATGTGCTGCAGACCAGAGGAAGCAAGCTGGGAGGAGACCCAGGTCCCAGGGGTGGAGGGGATGGAATGTACTGGAAGTGTAAGTGGTGGAGGGGAAAAGGAAGTCTGGAGGGGCCCACGTGGAGGAGGCAGAGCTGCCTCCTCCCAGCTGCCCCAGGTCATTCAAGTGTTTTCCCATCCTCCCAGTGACCTCTCAGTGACCTCTCAGGAGAAGCACTTACTGCTCAGGAGCACTGCCCGCTGGGCCCAAGGACACTCTCACCTGGTGGCCGCAGGGCGGGGCAGGCAAGACCAAGCCCACTGTGGGGACAGAGCCTGGAGCGGCCGGCCGACGGCCTTCCCCTGCATGGTGCTGCCATCTGTGGGGGTGGCCAGCTCCTCTGGTCACCAACTGCTGCACCCATGTGACCAGCCCTCCGCAGCCCCGCACCCCCAGGAGAAGGACCTCACTGGCCCGGGCCCCAGTGGCTGCTGCAGGTAGATAGGAGAACGCCGGGGGTCCACCTGCCTCAGGGCTGAGGGAGTCCCTTGTGGGGTAAATGGGAGAGACCACTGGGCAGCAAGCTGTTTGGGGTGGCCCTGAGGCCAGAGCAGGACAACGGCAGGAAGGAAGAGGGACTGGGCGGGGCAGTGTCTGAGGGAGCCCACAGGGGAGGGATAGGGCAGGCGATGGAGGAAGAGGCTGGGGTGCCCTGCCCCGTGGCGGCCTCGCCCCCCTCATCCGTCTAACTCACTGCGGTTCACACACACTCCTTCACGCTCACCGTGAACAGGAGGGCTCGCAGGGATCACAGCCATGCTGCCTCCAGGACTCAGGGCTTGTGTGCGTGCGTGTACTTTAGGGGTGGACCAGCTGAGTCACTGGACTTGCGTTTCTGTTTTCTACTGAAGCCACTGGTTGAGGGCGTGTCTCTGTCCTGTGCAAGGGGACAGCTCATGGCGGCAGACACCTCAGCGCTTGGACGTGAATGGGAAGGACGCGCGAACTTACAAAGACCGTATCTGGGAAGGCCCGAAGTAAGAGGGGCTGCACACAGACGTGGGGGATGAGGGCTCCAGGAACGGCCTTACGGCAGCTTCCAGCACCCTCCCCTGGGCTCCTTCCCACTGAGGTGCGGGTGTGGACAGGAGGGTGCTCCTCCCACAGGGCGAGCCTTCCATCCCTCTCACATGGCCTCATGCCACACCCATCGGTCAGCAGTTATGTCCATGAGGTCAGCAGCTATGTCCTTGAAGCTCAGAGGTTATGTTCTCAAAGGTCAGTGGTTATGTCCCTGAAGGTCAGAGGTTATGTCGCACTCGTGGGGGGGCAGAGGCTCACCACGATGGCCTCCTGGGACCCGAGCAGCCTGGACAGGTCTTCTGCACAGGACTCAGGCCCTCTCGGCCCCGCGGGGTGTGTGGCAGGGACTGGCCCAGTGGCGTTGGGAGTGGCCGCCTCACTCCGGGCAGGGGGCCGCAGGGCAGCTCTCACACTTCGGGGGCCTAGCCGGGCCACAGAAGACCGTGATTTATCCTGGATAAATATTTACGGATTAAAGTGAGAGGAGAAGCAGCTGCCTCTCATTTTGGCTCTGAGGGAGAGATTGGCTCGGCTGCGCCGGCGGGAGGGGGTCCGTGCGGAGCCACCCCAGACAGCAACGGGCGGACATCCGAGTCCGGGTGCAGAACACGGAGTTTGGTGGGCACGGGGCCTGGTGGGGTCTCGTTCTCTCTCTGGAGCTTAGACTGAGTGCGCGGACCGCAGTAGGTGGCGGCGGGCCCAGACCATCGTTTTCCTGGCGTTTACCAAGCACACCCGCGTCCTGCGCCTGGAGGGTTGCTGTTGTAACTCCCCACGGCGGACTCTAGCATTCTGCCAGCTGCATTCCAGAATGCAGGTCTCTCTGAGGGGCCCTCGAATACACTAGACAAGTGAAAGCCGTGTTTCCTGAAGCCCCACCCGTGTCGGTGAATGACGTAGAAACCAATCGCTGGCCCTCCCTCCTTTCTCTTGCTCACAGGACGTGTGAGTTGGGTCTTCTGGAAACAGCCCCGGTCTCTTCCTGGGCTTTTCTGGGCCACCTGGAGTTTCAACTGTTCCACAACAGGCTCCCCATGATGTGCGGAGGCCCAGGCGCCCAGCTGGCCGGAACAGAAGCAGCCAGCTTAGGGTGGGGCCTCTCCCGGGCGGCCGGGCCTTAGGGCAGCGCTGCAGGTAGTTCCTGAGAAGGTGAGGCCTGCCCAGGGGGAGCCCTCACCCCAGATTGATCCCTCCACTCTATGACCTGTGAATATACAGACATTTCTTCAAAGAAGACATACAAATGGCCAAGAAACACACGAAAGATGCTCAACATCACTGATCATTAGGGAAATGCAAATCAGAACTACAGTGGGATACCACCTCACTCCCATTAGGATGGCTGCTCTCGAAAACACAGAAAATAGCAGACGTTGGAAGGATGTAGAGAAATTGGAACCCTTGTGCACTGCTGGGGGTGGGAATGTACAATGTGTAGCTGTTGTGGAAAACAGGACGGAGGTTCCTCAGGAAATTAAAAATAGAGCTACCATGTGATCCAGCGATCCCACTCCTGGGTGTGCACGTGAAAGAACTGAAAGCAGGGACTGGAACAGACGTTTGTGCCCTTGTGCACACCCACGTCCATAGCATAGCCAAAATGTGGAGGCAACCCAGGTGTCCGTCTACTGAGGAGCAGATGAACACAGGTGGGATATTCATAGAATGGAATACTATTCAGCCTTAAAAAGGAAGGAAATTCTTCAGTATGTTACAACACGGGTGAACCCTGAGGACATTCTAGGTGAAATAAGCCAGTCACGAAAAGACAAATACTGTATGAGCCCACTTACATGAGGTACTTAGAGTAGACAAATTCATAGAGACAGACGGTAGAAGGGTGGGTGTCAGGGCCTAGGGGATTGGCGACTGGGGGTCACTGTTTGATGGATGTCGAGTTTCAGTCTTACAAGATGAAAAGAGTTCTGGAGATGGGTGGTGGTAATGGTTGCACAACATTATGAATGTATGTAATAACACTGAACTGTGCACTTAAAAATAGTTAAGATGGTAAATTTTATGTTATGTGTATTTTACTACAATGAAAAAACCTGTCGAGGTCATCAAAAACGAGGAAAGTCTGAGAAACTCATAGCCAGAGGAGCTCAAGGAGACACGACGACTAAATGTCATGTGGGGTCCTGGGTGGGATCCTGGGACACAAAAGGGACATTTGGCTAAAACTAAGGAAATCTGTTAGTTAATAATAATGTATCGATATTGGTTCATTAATTGTGTCAAATGTACCTAGTACTAGGGTAAGATGTTAACAGAGGAAACGTATGGGATACAAGGGAATTCTCCAAACTCTCTTTCCAATTTTTCTTTAAGTCTAAAACTACTCTAAAATTAAAAGTTTACTTACAGAAATAAAGCAATGCAGCATGCGTGGTGATCGCCTAGCCAGTTAGCCTCTGCAGGCAAAGGGAAGCAGCCTGGTGAAGAGAACCTGAATACTGACCCAAAACCTGGGCAGTTGGAGCCCTACGTGACATCTGGTTGGAGGGGCTCGATGTCCAGGGAAGCGTCCCCAGCCATGGGCCCTCTCCTGAGCCTCGCTGCCCTGGGGAGAATTGTATCGTGTAAGCCTGCATCCGTGGTAGCTGCAGTAGGATTGACAAAACCCTTTGCATGCAGTTTTTTACTTGCACTAAAGGAAGTGGCCTATTGGTGTTTTCTTTGGGAGTAAATCCTATCGTTGGCAGCGACTGAGACAGCAACCACAGGGACGTGGTGGGAGGTGATGGGCCAGTCATTTCACATGTCCCTGCAGGGGCCTGCAGTACTGTGCTCCAGTACGTCACGTAAGCACACAGCTTCCCTCGCTGGTCATGGGTCCCCAGCAAGGGGGCCTCACTTGTGGCCCCAGATGACCCTGCGCCATCGAGCTGCACCTTCCCTGGTGAAGGCCAGATAAACAGTGGTGGACAATGCAAAGCACTGGCCACTGATGAGTCAGGTGTCAGCGAGACCCAACCCCACCTGGAACGGGGTTGGCCGTCCTGCCAAGGGGCTGGTTGCTCTGAAGCGTCACCAATAGCTATTGGTTTGCCACCTGCTCTGGCCACACCTGCAATTCTGGAGAAGGGAGTCAAGCTCTGTCTTCGCCCATGATGCCCTTAGTGGGCTTGGATGTAGAAATGACCAGACGACAACCTTTCCAGCACGGGGCGGAGTGTGGCCAAGAGTGCCCTCAGGGTCCTGCCTTATGTTATGTGGAGGCTGTGCTGCAGATGGCGAAATCACAGCTAGGAGTACACAGGGAAATCACTGTTGTCATTCGTCTGAGGTCAAACGGTATAAGTCTTCAAAGAAGAAAATAAAAACAGATCATTACAAGGGAAAAGCTGCCTACGAGAATGTGTGGTATGTCCTGGAAAATGACGGCCCTCTGACGACTTCTCACTCCCCGCAAATGCAGTGAGTGCTCAGAGCATCATGGCAGCTCAGCTGGCGACGGCTGAGAGGGGGCCCTGTGCATGGTGGGAGGTCCGTGTTCATCCGTGATCATCCATGTTAATCCATGATCACCTGTGAACACATGATCATCCGTGTTCCTCTGTGATCATCCGTGCTCATCCATGTTCATTCATGATCATCCATAATTATCCATCATCATCTGTGTTCATCAGTGATCATCTGTGTTCATTTGTCATCATCCGCATTCCTCCATGATCATCTGTGTTCATCCGTGATTACCTGTGATCACCTGTGTTCATTTGTCATCATCCATGTTCGTCCATGTTCATCTGCGATCATCTGCGCTCATTCACATTCATCCATGATCATCCATGATAGTCCATACTCATCTGTGATCATCTGTGCTCATCCACGATCATCCACATTCATCCGTGATCATCCACATTCATTTGTTAAATTCCTTTTCTTGTTTACACAAGTGCTCAACAATTTATTTTTCTTTCAAGCAAAAAGGAATCCCAAACATGACTTTTCTCTTCTAGCGTGGAAAGATGAATGTTAGGATTTCTGATTTCATATCTGGCCAGATCCGGGCAGCTGTGTGGAGGGAGCTCCTTCATGATGGGTGACACCCCTCATAGCTGCCCCTTCAGCTCTCCCGGTGTGCCGTGGGCTGTGAGCCCAGGGCTGCTTGGACGCAGGGCAGGAAAGCTCTGCAGGTTGGTAGACTCCACTGCCCGCCTTGGAACTCGTGGGCAGAAACTTCTTAGCAGGGACCTGCTTTCCACCCGTGGATGTGGCTGTCCCAACGGTCATGTTCCCTTCCAACCCTGCTCCATTCTCAGCCAGGGGCCCCCTGGACAGGAGGTTTGCCTGAGGATGCACTCCTCCTTTTGGGGAGGTGTCGGCTCTGCTTGCCACCCCCTCCACCAGCTGGGACCCCAAAGACAGCCCTTGCCCGCAGCCCAGGATGGACCTGGCCTTCGTGGTGACAAGCCTCTGAGCAGAGTCTTCTCTCTGTCGACAGAGCCTTGGAGGTTGGGCCGTGGGCTCGGAGCTTCCTTCTTAACGCAGAAGGAGGTGGAACTGTGTCCCAGATGACGGCAGCACAGACTGGGGGCTTAGACAACAGAAATGAGGCCGGAAGTCCGGGATCAAGGTGTCAGCAGGCTGGTTCCTCCTGGGGGTGGGGGGGGCAGGATTGTTCCAGGCCGCTCTCCTCACCTTACAGACGGCCGTCTTCACGTTCACATGGCGCTCTCCCTGTGTGTGTCTGTGTCCAAATTTCCCCTTTTATAAGGACACATAGTGGATTAGGGGCCACCCTGATGACCTCCTTTTAACTTGATTATCCCTGAATAGACCCTGTCTCCAAATAAGGTCACACTCTGATGCCCTGGGGGTTAGGACTCCAGCATACGAATTTTAGAGGCTCACAGTTCCTAACAGGACCAAGGCTCAGTCCATCAAAAACCCTCGCCCCCGAGGAGAGAGCACAGCATGTGGCCGCGTGCCCAGGGACACAGGGGGCCTTCTTGTAGCAGCACCTGCGGGTCCCTCTGAGGTGGAGGGGCTCCTCTAAGCTGGTTAGGGTCTTTCCTAATCGTCTTGAACTGCTGTGTCTGACTCTACTTCTGTTCCGACAGGCCTTCCCAGGGGTGACTTTTCTTTTTGTTTTAACACTGTTCAGAAAGGGTCTGAATTTTGAGACGAGACTGTGATTTCAGGCTGGTAAGAAGCAGGACTTGTGAGGTTGCACAGGGGTTTCTCTCTGTGGGGTCTCTGGGGGTCAGGCGAGGTGCAGGTGGCCCCTGTGCCTCTGTTCTCTTTCGGCCCAGTGGGAGCAGCTCCGGAGGTGGCAGAAGCTGGAGGCCTGCCTCGGGTTTCTAGAAGCTTCTGTACTGTAATGTGTGGTCGGCCTCTGTCTGCCAGCACAGCCGGGGGCCCCAGGGCTACCTCTGAGCCCAGCTGTCCCATCAGACGTCCCTCCCTGTAGGGTCACTGTGTTGGGGGGATGGCACCAGAGGGTCACAGAAAATCCAGGCTCTGAGTGAGCAGAGGGAGTCACTGTGATTCCTGCCCAGCGCCTGGGGCCCTGAGTGGAGTTAGGGGGGCAGGGTGGCGGGCTAGGCTTTGTGGATATAACTGTTCAGACGCCCACACAGTTGCACCTGGCCTCGGAATTCATTTTCCTGTGTCGGTGTGAACACTTGCTGTCCTCAGGGGTGGGGAGGCAGCTACTAAGTGGGGAACCCACCCCTCCCTGCCTCCGCCAATAACACTGTCAGCAGAGTCATTCAGCCAGATGTGCTTCCGATTGTTACGTGTCAGGAAAGGGAGGCGTGGGTGAGAGACCTGTGAATAAGGGATGTTCATCTCCGGGAGATGGAGGGAGGAGGCGCAGGGACCAGGCCGAGACCCCCGCACAGGGGAGCACGCCCTCCTTCAGGCTTCCGTGGTTGATGTCCACCTGTTCTGTTGCTAAGTCTCTTGACGATCTTCTAGACTTTTCATTTAAAAGCAGTTTATATAGATTCTAGCGTTAGGTGCCTCATGGGCTCTGTTTCCCTCAGGCGAGCTCTTTCAGGCAGGTTGAACTGAAATGGTCTTCACCGCAGGGTTTCTAGAGCTTCAGAGAACAGGTGTGTTTGCTGGTTCCCACTTGTCTCTCCACGGCAGTGGGATGGAGAAGGGGTTTGGGAGACAGGGTTTTGATCTTTTGGAACCGAGAGACTGAGAGCACACCGATGCCTGTGTGGGACCCAGACGGAATGTCCCCATTCTCAGGTCACCGCGGAGAGAGCGCCGTGTTGAAGCGTTCATTAAAAATACGTGTCACTCTGCATGCTGACGTATCAAGCGGAAGTGCTCCTGTTTGACTTGTAGTGCCCTCCAACGATTGCATCTGGCACCGTGGGCTCGTGAGTTCTGTTCTCTGGGGTGACGTGCTATGATCGGACCTGAGGGGCTGGACTCCTATGTGAAGCATTAAGAGCATCTTCCAGATGTGCACGCATTTGTCCCTCGGGTTGTATTTGAGCCAGGAGAGAACTGGACGCCTGGGCCTGGGCCTCAACTTCTGCCTCTCACCAGGCGGGTCCAGCCGGCCAGGTAATAGATGTGGCACGTGTCCAGTCAACATAGACATCTGCCGTGTCTGCCAGCCAGTTTAAGTAACTAAACAGTGACATCAGTGGGGAGACGTGTCTGGGCGCCCTGGGTGGCCACGTGAGGGCAGACGAGAGATTTACCTGCCACCGAGCCCTGGACAGGTGAAATGCTACTCACCAGGGAAGGGCATCCCCTCCGCACCCCTGCACCGCCCGTGTCTGCTCAAGCCTTCTCCCCGATGCTCAGCTGTGTGACTGGACCCCCAGGGGGGCACACCTGCAGGCCAGGTGAGAGCCAGACATCCTCTCCACGTGTCTGGGTCCATGTGTCCATGTGTCTGCTGATGGCGTAGGTTGCCCCACACTGTGGGGGCTGTCCCAGGTTCCCCGGCCTCCTGGCAGGGTGAGGGGGCCACATGGTGAGGCAGGGGCGGGGTGGTCAGTGGAGACTCAGTTTGGGCAGCTTGGGAAAGCCTGTCCCCCCTCTGGGTCCATGTCCCTCCCAGAGGCTGACTTCATACCCCACAGGACACTCTGCCTCCCCAGAGGGATCTGAAGACTTCTAAGGGCTGCAGTGGTCATTCAAGGAGGCCAGCAGGTTCTGACGCTCAGACCTCCACCTCCACACGCGGCAGCCAGCGCCGTGCTCTTGGGAAACGGACATCAATCAGATGATCCTCTCGCAGACCACCCACATGGGCAGCAAAGGTCCGAGGAGTGCGGGGTGTGGTGTAAGTTATGGGGGATCAGGAAACGAACGTCCCCTGAGGAGGGTGGAGCAGGCTTCACATCAAACAGTGGCGATGAAGGGGCAGTCCAGAGAAAGTTTCACAGCCTGTGGGCCTCAGTTTACCTTCACCCGATGCCCAGTGAGCCGCTCCTGCCCACAGAGACGGTGCTGTCATACCTCTCAGCAGGCTGTCCTACATTCCCTGGTGCCACCCTCTCTCTCCCCATTCTGTCCAGTGACTGTAGGCTGAGAAGAGGGGCGGCCGTCCTGTCCTCCCGGTTACTGAGGAGAAGCTCCCTGATGGGGCTCCAGTGGGTATGCCTGTTGTGAGGGGCTGTGCAGGACACCGCCTGGCCCTTCACTGCCTGGACTCTGCGGGTGTGACCAGGGGTCCGTGGGGGAGCTGCGTATTCTCCCATCTGGGTGGGAGCGGGAGGGACTTGGAGGAGGGAGGTGATTCAGCCTGATTGTGAGGCCTCAGGACGGGGCCCTCCATCTGCGCGCCGTCACGACCACCTCTCCATGGGGACAGTGGGAACGGGGGCTGCACGTGAGTCGTGGACGACACCGCAGAGGAGGACATTTTACTTAAAAACGAGGCTGTTGAACTACAATCTACATGCAATAAAATGCACCCCTTTGAACTGCACAGTTGGATGATTTTTGACAAATGAACGCGCCCATATAACCACCACCATAGTTGAGGAATTAAACATTTCCGCTGGCCCCAAAAGTTCCTTCCTGCTCCTGTGCAATTAACCCTCCTCACGTCAGCCTTAGGCAACAGGGGTCTGCTTTCTGCCCCCCAGATTAGATTTGCCTTTTTCAGAACTGCTTGCAAATGGGGTCATAGAGAACGTACTCTTTCTTGTCCGACTTCTTTCACTCGGCGTAACTGTTTTGAGATTCACCCGTAGTGTGCGTGTATCGATAGTTCACTCCTTGTTATTGCTGACTGGTATTCCCTTGGGTGGATTTGTACATTCCTTTGACTCTTGATGGACATTTGAGCTGCTTCTAGTTTGGGCTGTTATGGACAAAGCTGCACAAGGCTTTGTGTGGACACGTTTTCATTTCTCCCTAGTCAACCCCTAGGAGTGGATTGCTCGGTCATATGGTAAGAGGATGTGTGAGCTTTTAGGAAATTGCCAACCTGTTTTCCAAGGTGGTTGTACCACCGACATTTCCGCCGGCAATGATGAGAGTCCCAGCTCCTCCATGTCCTCGCCAACACTTGGTGTGGTCAGTCTTCTAAATTTTAGCTGTTCTGGTAGGTGTGTAGTGGTTGTGGTTTTAATTTGCATTTCCCTGATGACTGGTGTGGAGCTCTTTTCCATGTGCTTATTGACCATTTGTGTATCTTCCTTTATGAAATGTCCGTTCAAATACTTTGCGCCTGTTTTCACTGGGTTGTTTCCCTTGTTATTACTGAGTTATAACAGCTCTTCTGCACACAACTCCTTTGTCCCAGCACTGCAAGTGTTTCCTCCCAGGCCGTGACTTGCCTTTTCATGTTCTCAGCAGTGTCTCTCAAAGAGCAGAACTTTCCAATTCTGGTGAAGTCCAATTTATCAAATTTTTCTTTTAGTTTATGACTTTATGTCTTATCTAAGGAATCTTGCCTATTTCAAAGTTGGGAAACAATTTCTCCCGTGTTTTCTTCTAGAACCCCTGTAGGGAGAGCTTTACAGGACAGTCTGTGATCCGTTCTGAGTTAATTTTTGTGTATATTGTGAGGCAGGGGTCAGAGTTCATTTTTTTTTTTCCCAGCTAGATATCCAGTTGTTCCAGCACCATTTGTTGAAAAAAGAATTATTCATCCTCAAAAAATTATTTTGGTGCCTTTGTCAAAAATCAGTGGACCATGCATGAGGGTAGATTTATGAACTCTTTTTTGTTCCCTTTATCAATATTCTATTCTTATACCAGTGTTACTCATCCTGATTGCAGTGACTTTAGGTAGATCTTTAAATCAGGTAGCATGAGTTTTCCAACTTTGTCAATTTCTTCAAAACAACCTGTTTTGATTTTGATTGGGTCGAATTGAATTTATGGATTGTTTGGGTGAAAATTGACATCTTAACAATACTGAGACTTCTGAGTCATAAATATATTCTTTATTTCATTTAAATGTTTTTACTTTCTTTCAGTAACATTATGTAGTTTTCAGTGTACAGGTCTTGCACATGTTATGTTAAATTTATTACTAAGTATTTCATGTTTTAATATTATTGTAAATTTTTTAAGACTTTATTTTTTTAGAGAAGATTTACGCTCACAGCAAAATTGAATGGAAGGTACAGAAATTCCCCATACACCACCTGCACCCACACGTGTACAGCCTCCTCCACTATCAACATCCCCACCAGAGTGGTGCATTTGTCACAACTGATAAACCTACAGTGACACATCAGTATCACCCAGTCCACAGTTTACGTTAGGGTTCACTCTTGGTGGTGTACATTCTGTGGGTTTGGATGAACATATAGTGACACGTATATGGTGTAGTATGATACAGACTATCTTCACTGCCCTAAAACAACTCTGTGCTCCGCCTATTCAACCCTCCCCCCAGCCCATGGTGACCACAGAGATTTTTACTGTCTCCATCATTTTGCCTTTTCCAGAATATCATATAGTTGGAATCACACAGTTTGTAGCCTCTTCAGATTGGCTTCTTTCACTTTGTAATACGCATTTAAAGTTTTTTCATGGCTTGGTACCTCATTTTGTTTTAGCAATGGATAATATTCCATAGTCTGGATGCACCCCAGTTTATTTATCCATTCACCTACTGAGGAACATCTTGGTTGCTTCTAAGTTTTGGCGATTATGAATAAAACTGCTATAAACATTTGTGTGCAGGTTTTTGTGTGGACATAAATTTTCATCTCCTTTGGGTAAATATCAAGGAGAGTGATTGCTTAATCGTATGGTAAGAGAATATTTAGTTTTGTAAGAAATGCCAAACTGTCTTCCAAGATGGCGCCACCATTTTGCACTCCCAGCAGCAGTGAATGAGAGTCGCTGTTGCTCCACATCCTTGTCAGCATTTGGTGTTGTCAGTGTTTTGGACTTTGGCTGTTCTAATAGGTGTGTAGAGGTGTCTCATTTTAATTTGCGTTTTCCTGATGACATATGATGTGGAGCATCTTTTCACATGCTTATATGCTATCTGTATATCTTGTTTGGTGAGGTGTCTGTCAAGGTCTTTGGCCATTTTTAATCAGGTTGTTTTCTTTTTTCTGAAGCTTCAGTTCATGGTTGTATATCCCAGTTGTAGGTTGTTTGTTTTCTTCTTGTTGAATTTTACATGTTTTTTTGTATATTTTGGATTACAGTCCTTAACAGATAGGTCTTTTGCAAATATTTTCTCTCAGTCTGTGGCTTCTTTTCTCATTTTTTTCACATTGTCTTTCACTGAGCAGGAGTCTATAATTTTAATAAAATCGAGCTTATCAATTATTTCTTTCATGGATCGTGACTTTGCTGTTGTATCTAAAAAGTCATCGCCATGCACAAGGTCCTTCTCAGCCTGAGCAGAGAGGTGGCTTGGCAGCCCTGTGGGCCACGTGGAGGCTGCAGGTGGTCTGCCAGCCCGAGCTACATCCACCGAAGACGACGGTCCTGCCACTGTCAGCTGCCAGTACGCAGCCCCACAGCCCTGGTGGCCCCACTGACCTATGGGATGGCCTCCTTGGGGTGGGAGCAGCAATGTGGAAGAAGCTGCTCCAAACTCTGTGCCTCTCTCCACCTTTCTTTCCCACGGCCACGTGTCTTTGGTTTCTGGACTTGTCTCATCTGCCTGCAGGTTAACCTGAACACCTGAAAGCTGTTTCATGTACCTATGTTTATATATTTAAAAAGTAGCCCTTCCTGTCATCATGGAAGGTGTGTAGGCCATGCTTCTCGGGGTCTTAGTTTTACAGAGTGTGGTGGGCAGACTCTAGGCCCCCTCCATGAGCCCTGCCGCCTGCCATCCACTCTCAGGTGGACGGGGGCCTGTGACTTGATTTCAACAACAGAACATGACGAGAGTGGTGGGACGTCGCCTCTGAGATTGTGCTGCTCAAGATCGTGATGCCCAACTTGCGAGGCTCTGTCCCCTGCTGACTTTGATGAAGTGAGGGGCCACGTAGGGAGGCCCACAGGGTAGGGAATGAGGGAGGCCAGCAGCCAGTGAGAAACTGAGGCCCCCAAGTGCTACAACCACTAAATTCTGCCGCCAACCATGTGATCTTGGAAGCGGCTCCTTCCCCAGCCCTGCTGACTCCCGGATTACAGCCCTGCAGAGCCCCAGCTGACCCACAGAAACTGAGATGATCAGGGGCTGTTTTAAGCCCTGAGCTACAGTTATATTACAGAGACAGGAGCTGTGTGCTGGGCGAGGTGCTGGCTGGGGAGGGGGTTGTTCACTTGTCTATCGGTGAAAGACGGGCAGGAGGGTGAGTGTGTGACTGTCACTCCCGTGGCTCCTTGTGTCCCTCCTCCCCACCCCCCCACCCCCGGCAGCCCACAGCTGATCACCCTGAGGCAGATTGGATCAATACGTGTGTAATAATTTGATTAACTCCGCAGGTGCCTGTGGTTTGCCATTTATCCCAGCAGGGAGCAGCCATCAGCACGCAAATGCTTAGAGTGGAGGAGGGGCGGCCCTGTCTCGCAGAGTTTAGGAGGTAGCGGGAACGTGGACCAGAGCTGATGCAGTGTGGTCATGTGCTCCGGGGAGGCTCGCCACAGGCGCTCAGGAAAAAACACAGCGGCCAGGAGAGTGACTGGCAGTCGAGCCAGCGCTGCCCGCTTCCACTGTGGAGGCCAGAAGTCGGGAGCATGCCTTGTGTTGCTGAGCCTGTGGGGAGAGCGTTCCGCCATCTCAGGGCCTCAGTGACACAGTGACAGAGCATCTACTTAGATGAGTCGTCACTCAGAAGCTAGAGGAGCAGCCAGGGGGGCAGGACAGCAGCTGGCTCACGTCCAGATGGAGAACAATGGGGCGGGTGCCCTTGAGGGATGGTGCCCTGAGACCCTAAGCCTGGACAGAGTGACCACTGGGTGGTTGTCTTAGCTCTGAGTGACCATCTCAGCACCAGGTGGCCATCTCAGCCTTGGGTGACCGTCTCAGCATTGAGTCATCATCTCATCTCTAGGTGACCACTGGGTCTCTGTCTTGGCACCAAGTGACCACCAGGTGACCTTCTCGGCACTGTGTGGCTGTCTCAGTCCTGCCTGGGCCGTGTGGGGTTTGCACAACCTGTTTGCTTACAGGGTGTCCTGGACGCAGATCAGGAGGACTTCCTGGACGGGGGCTACACGAGGATGGAGTGTCCCAGACAACTTGACAGAGGAGGAGGCTTCAGACTCGTGGTGGTTTGCCTTGTGCACAGGGATGACTGAGCCTGGCCACCCCCTACCCACCACACAGTGGGGGCTCCTGAGGCCCGGGCAGTGCTCCACGGGGCCCAGATGGAGTTGGCTGATGGTGCCCCTGCCGTCTGGGGGGCTGTGACTCTCCAGAGGCCCCTGTCCCAGCTGATATTTCTGGTAAACGATGGCTGAACCCTGCAGTTTCCAGCCTGTGAAGGAACCCAGCGCTGTCCACTTAGCCCCCCAGAGATGGCAGGCGGGGCCTAGGCTCTGTCAGGGGAGGGGTGACACAGCCTCACTGGGTGGGCTGTCGTCTAGGCCTTCCTTCACACCCGAGGGAGCAGAACCATCCACCCCTCACTCACCAGATAACTTCCTCCTGGATGAGGGGCAGGGAGCGTGGGGTGGGGGGACCCCAATGAGACTCACGGATGGGCCTTTGCACCCCGACCTCTGTGACCAAGAGCAGTTTGTCCAGTTCAGGCTGCGTGGTGTGGGACTCACTGTCCACCTGTCTCAGTACCTCTGCCCGCCTCCTCCGGGTGCACCAGGGCCCTGCTCCACGGGTGGGGACTGGAGGGCTGCCCCGCGTGGGGAGGGGAAGGCCAGTGTGGCCAGTGGAGGAGGCCCCGTTGCGTTGGGACAAGGGGGCAGGCGGGGGCGTGGGCACCCCTCCAGGGCACTGCCACGTGTAAGTGTCATGGGGCTCTGTCCTCAGACGGTGCCCTGCAGTCTCCCGGCCCCTCTCCCTTTGGGGCCCCGCCTCTGGGGGCCAGTGCTTCGCCCTTCGTGCAGAGGTGGGTTTGTCAGCCCAGGAGGCTGCAGTTCTGCTAACATTTTAGAAAAGCCGCTGTGGGACCCAGATCCTGTGCTGAGGTTCCCCTAATGACCTGAGGGGGCATGGTGGGCACTTTCCCGGCCGCGCAGAGCCGCGTGGCAGCTGCCCGCACCCCTCCCCCAGCCCCTCTGCCTCCTGCGCCACATCTCTCTGGTCGGGGTATTTCCAGCATGCCCCCGCAGACATGTATGCTCTCCCCAAATCACCCTTCCCTGAGACCCAGCGCGAACACTTAGAGTGCTTTTCTCTCAAGTTATAAACAGTGGCTGAAATATGCTTTACAATATGAACTGTCCATGCTGGGAGCGTGTGGATTAACCCACGGAGCCCAGGGCCGGTGCTGCTCGAACATCCTGCATTGTGTGCACACCGACCAGCCGATTGGAGCGTCTGTTTTGCACCAAAGCATTTGCACAAACCTCAGCAGTGATTTCTGAGGGATGGAAAAATGCTAACGCTCCACCAAATTGACCACGAGTGTCTCAATTTAGCTCGCCAACTCCTGCCCAGAAACCCTGGTCTATACTGCGGTCGGTGGGCTCCAGCCACATCCTCTTGGCGAGGTTCCAAACCTCTCCACCTGGTCCCCCAGGCCTGGTCACACCAAGTGCAGACTGTGCCCCCTGCCCTGATATGAGCACTCAGGACCCTGGCTCTGGGTCCTCCTACCTGATCCCCACCCTGGGTTGGGCCTCGGTTCAGCCAGTCCTGCTCCCTCCAGGCCTGTCCCGAGACCCGCCCCGTTCTCCCTGTGCCCCTTTCACCCCTTTCAGGACCTGGACCCAGGTCATCCTCCCCCCTTCCTCCCGCGTGCCCCCCAGACCCCAAGGAACAGTGCACCCAGCCTTGGTTCCTTACCCCCTGGTGGCCCCTCTCCTCACCAAATCGAGGAGCATGAGGGGACAAGAGGTGGGGGTCTCAGACTAGATGCCCAACAGCCAAGAGGTGGGGAGAAAGGCCAGGGGCCAGGGGTCCAGAGGCCAAGTGGTGAGGCTTGGGGGGAGCAGAGGCCCTGAGGAGAAAGGCCAGCACAGTGTGGGGGACCCAGGTGCCGGACAGGGAGGCCCAGTGTCTGCCCCGGGACCCACGGCCAAGCCCCCAGGCACAGACCCCACAGGACTTCTGGAGCAGGGTTCCTGGGTGAGTGCTCGCAGACATGGGTAGAGCAAGGAGTCCAGGGCCCTCCTCTGGGCCCCCCTCACTGTCCCTCTCAAGCCCCCACTGCCCATCACCATCACCATCACCGTCACAGTCAGGGCTGTGGCCCCTCCCTTCTAGTTGGTGTTTCTTCCAGGGAAACTGACCAGAGGAAGGCTAAGGAGACAGAGTGTAGGCCGCTGTGGTCATCCTGGTGGGACGCTATCGTCTCCCTCCTCTGTCCCTTCCAGATGCTGCTCACCCCTGGCTGGCACTTCCGCTGGTGTCTTAGTCAGCTCCAGCTGCTATGACAAAAATCCCACAGACTGAGGGGCTTATAAACAACGAGTGTTTATTTCTCACAGTCTGGAGGCTGGAGGTCCAGGATGGTGGTGCCAGCAGATTCAGTGTCCAGTGAGGACTCACTTCCTGGTTCACAGACGGCGTATTCTCTGTGTCCTCACATGAGGGAGGCGGGTAGGGAACTCTGTGGGGTCTTTTATAAGTCACTCACCTCATCATGGGGGCTCCACCCTCATGGCCTCATCCCCTCCCAAAGGCCGCACCTCCTAACACCATCCTCTTGGGGGTTAGGGCTTCAACATATGAATCTGGGGTTCAGACATTCAATCCACAGCAGCTGGTCCACTAGGGCTTACCCGACGGGGTCACCCAGACCCTCAGTCCTGGGAGTCTGAGCCTGGCCCTTGTGCACCTCTCGGGCTGTGTTTACATCAATATGGACATGAGTGTGAAGGTGCCCGGTGGGTCACTCGGGGTCCAGACACATTCTTCCCTATGCACCCTGCTAACAGCAGCCCAACATCCCCTTGACGACCAGGAGCGACCCCTATGGTATGGTGGCGCCTGTGCTTGTCTACTGACCTCTTGGCACCAGGGGCCAGAGCTTGCAGTTTAATGGGACTGTCCCTGTGTCCCCTGGTGGAAGTGTCCCCTGGTGGAAGTGTCCCCGGGACCCCTGTGCAAAGACTGTCGCGTGAAGGGCGGGCAGCACAATTCCCCCGGGAGTCTGCAGGCCGCTCTGCCTCACCTGCAAGTTCTTGGACATGCTGGGGACACGGTGTCACACGAGGGTTGTTGAGGGAGGGTGTGCGTCTCAGCAGACAGAGAGCCGCCCGTCCTCACAGGGTGTCACCTCCACATCCGCGCCTCTGTTGCAGCTTCCGAGGCTGGTGCATGGCTGACGCGGGCTGGCGGCTGCTAGGGGAGGCATTCCATGAGACCAGCCCTCTGTGGGGCTGCTCTGTGGGGTCCCTCCTGCTTGTGTGCACACGACACTCTTTGAGTGGGTGCCGCATATTGTGAGTCTCACCCGGGTGGGTTGGCTGTTTCTGGATTCCTCTGCAGTCTCGGCTTTGTTCTAGGACTCTGTAAGTTACTGGATCTTTCTAGGTCTTGCTCATTAAGCTCTGTTAGGTGGGACCAGAGCAGTGTTTTTCTAGGCCTTGTTATTTTCCATTGTGGTGACAAAGCCCTTCTATGAATTCCACCCAGGACCCCGTGAATCACGGGGTTTTCTGGACTGGCTGGGGGCACGGACCCCCGTGAGTACCAGGCACTGTTCCCTCTGACCCTCGCGGCTGGTTCTCCCTGACCTCAGGGGGTTTCCACACACGTCCGTGCTGAGTGGCCTCGGCCAGAGACTTGCAGGGGCCCCTCTGTGCCTCTCCTGGTCTCTCTGTGCAGCTTTGTCCTCTCTGGTTCCGTGTCCTACAAAGTCTACCTTCAGGCCCCTGGACTGTCTGCTCCGTCTCTACAATGCAGGGGCCCACCAGGCTCTGCCTCATTCCCCTTTCTGCAGACTCTCTCAGGCGGTCAGCGGTAGTGTTGTGGGCCCCCTGGCCTTGGTTGCCTGATGTCCAGTGTCTGGAACAGTGTTGTTTTGTACATTTTTCCACGCTTTTATTACCTCGTTCTGTCCAGCAGCAGGAACGGAGCGGGTGTCTGACTTTCTTTGGTGGATCTTGCCTCCTCCTTGGATTGCCCGTTTCCTCCAGTCTCCTCTTTGTGGCTGGTTGTCTGGCCTCTGTCTTCCATGTTACAGGCTTTTTCAAATGCCTGGTGGTCCTCGCTGTCCACTCTGGTTTACAAGCCGGGCACTGAGTCACTGATTGAAGCTCAGGGTTTGGGCTGGTTTTCACCCTGCAGCACCCCTACAACGCCATGGGGTGGGGACCCCCAGATGCCAGACGTGCAGGTTCCTTCTCTTGGGCTGGTCCCTCCTGAAGATGGTCCCTCCAGTCTCCTGCCTGGGGTGGGGTGGTAAGTCCAGCCTCAGTGGTCAGGTGGGACGGGGATCGTAGGGTCGCCTGCTCCTTCCCAAACTTCTAGCCCTCGTGAACTCTGCCTTCATTGGCACCAGGACTTCCCAATCCCGAGTCTTTCCAGGGCCTGTGGCTCAATCAACCTGTGTCCCCCAGGCTTCTCCTGTGGTGGGCCTTGGTCATCTCTGCTTTGTCCGGTCAGGGTCCACCCTCCTTCTAACTACAGAATTCTGTGGGTGTCCCTGTCTTGACATGAGTACAGCCATGTTTGGCCACTCCATTGACCTACAGCCACCAGCACAAAAAGAAATATAAAAGCTGCTTTCTGCACGGTGGGAACTGGCCCTTCTCCCATGGACATAGTTGCAATGTGTAAAAATTTCAAGGCCCTTTGGGCACCGCAGCCTGGGACAGACTGGCCATCTGTGCCAGGCTGGGATGATAACCAGGGTAAATAATGCACATACACAACTACTGGGCTGGGATGATAGCCAGAGGGCTCAGTGCACGTACGCCACTGATAACCATTTGTGAATGGGAACACAAAATGCTTCATCTGTAAACTCTGTAACTGCTTCTATAAACTGCTGGAAACCGAGGCCTGGTGAGAGTTCCACCTGTGGAAGGGGCGCCTTGCCGAGGATGTGTGATCCTTGCCCAGCTGATTGACAGGACTCTCCCAGCAGTGGGGCGTGGATGTTGTGAGTAACTGATTTATTGTGAAGTAATTGATCTGATGTGTTCTCTTTTCCCTCAACCTGGTGTTTCACTTTCCTGTTGGTTTTTGTCATTCCCCTTCAGTCGATCTGGTGTTTCCCTTTCCGATCCATCTGATGTTTTTCCCTCTTGTTATATGACCTATTCGAATCTGCCGCTATCTTAGCCGATGTGGATGTTTTCCCTTTCCAGTCGAGCTGGTGTTTTTTCCCTCTTATTATTTGACCTATTCGGATCTGTTTGCAGACTATCACCTTTACTATCCTCTATATAATAAAATATACCTTCAGTCCATTTGTTTGGAGTGGAAAGTTTCTTTTACGTCTCCGATCGAATCCCCGAACCTCTCATAACAGTCCCCATCCCATGCTCTGTGTTCTTGAGCGTTGATGCGATTTTTTTCCTTTCCTTCACTTTGGTCCTTTTAGTTGGGTTTCAGGAGCAATCAGAGATAAATGAATAAGACCGGTGGTGTTGATGGAAAGCCTTGCCTTTTCCTGGGGGCACCCGGCATAAGAAACCACGTTTGGTGTCACTTCAGTAAGAGCTCGTGGACTTTGCAAACTAACCCTGTGACTAACCCCAGGTGAAGGAGGAAGAAAGGAAAGAAGGTTGGGTAATTGATTTCCAGTGCTTTCTGTGCTATTTTCACACATAAAATCTGGGCACATCCAAGAGAATGTGTCTCATTCTGAAAGTCAAAGAGTGTGAAGATTTGAACCTCTGATCCCAGACTGTAGAGTAGGTTCTCAAACTCAACCAGGCCCCAGAACCCCTGGGGATGTGTCACAGCAGATGCCGGCCCCAAGGACTCTGAGTCGGTGGGTGCAGGGCCTGCGGACCTGTATTTCTGACACGCGCTGGGTGATGTCCAGGCCCCAGCGCGAGCACCGCGGTGTGGAGGGAATGGCGTTGGAATGACAGGCCAAAGGGCCCAAAGAACCTCCCGTGAGTGCTCCCTCCACACAGTGTGTCAGGAGTGGGCAGTCCATCTGCAGCAAAGGTTACAGCAAGAGATCTTTGTTATCCGACAACAAGCGGGGTCCACAGTCCACCGTAGACAAGCAGGTCCGGAGTTCTATGTGAGGCCTCACGTGTTTGCCTTCTCAGTTTGAAAATA
This sequence comes from Ceratotherium simum simum, assembly GCF_057802395.1. Classification (NCBI taxonomy): domain Eukaryota; kingdom Metazoa; phylum Chordata; class Mammalia; order Perissodactyla; family Rhinocerotidae; genus Ceratotherium; species Ceratotherium simum. The sequence goes on from NC_141905.1 coordinate 90,375,924, forward strand.
AGACTCATCAACGCAGTAAGATGACCTCCTCCTTCGAGCAGGGGTCTCTGTTCAGCTAAACAGTCTTTACTCCCCCCAGCAAGCGTGTGCTGCACACCTGGGCGCCAGCCCCTCTGTACGCACCTGGGGCTCACCGGTGAACAGACAGTGACCCGGGCCCGGGGGTTCACATTCTGGGCTGAGGCGTGGGGGGAGTCAGACCAAACACAGCGGGCAGGACAAAGAAGCAGATTACACAGTAGGAGGAAGGTGGTGGGTGTCTGAGGTCAAGGCAGGTTGCAGTGGAGGACGTGAAGCAATTCTCCACCACAGGGAAGGGCCACATCAGGGCATCGGGTCAGAGGGGACTGTCACATCTCCAGGGCCTGCCCCCCCCCACTGCCTTCCCCCACACACACCCACAGATGGCTGCCTCAGGTGACATCACCACACCTGCCTGGCAGTGGTGACAGTCCACTCCCTTGGGGTGGGCGGCGGGCAGTGGCCCAGGGGACCTCAGAGGCAGGCTCAGAACAAGGGGGAGGAGTGGGCATCCCCTTCCTGCCCCACTCAGACCCCCAGACCACAGCAGTCAGGCCAGAAGCCCAGGGTCCCTGTGCAAACCTGACCCCTCGGGCCCAGCGCTCAGGGTGCCCCCGGCCAGGCCATGCAGAGAGGCCCCACAGCTGGTGGGCGGAGGGTAGGCCGCACACCCGGCTGTCAGTGTGTGGTGAGGAGCTCGAGACAAAGCCGGGCAGATTGTAATCAGGATGAAGAATTGTTCATAATCACAGGAAGCTGTAGTTACGTTTCCCAAAATAAGGACTTGCGGAGAGAGACGGGCAACTTAGCACTTGTCATCAAAAAAGAAGAAAAAATGGAAAAAACCCAGCAGGCTTAAAAAGGAAAAGGAGCGGTCACATGAAGAAACGCCTGTCAGCGTGCCGGCTTTTCTCTGGCCGGCGTTCTGGCCTCGTCCACGTCTCCTCCCATCTGGAGACCTTCTTATCATGCGGAGGGTTACAGCCATCCCTCCTGTGACCCTTGACATCCCAGGTGCCGCAGGCTGGTGAGGCGGTGTCCTCACGGCCGTGCGTGGAGAACCACCAGCCTGGATGGCGCGTCCACACAGACCCCGTCCGAGGGTCAGGGCTGCGCAGTCTACGAGGCACGTGGGCAAGGCTTTCTGTCTGCAGAGAGAAGCTTCCACTGACTTGGAGGGAAGCAGCGCCCTAGGGCTCTGGTGGGAGGGTCTCGAGGAGCCCACCCTCGTGGGTGGGTGGTGATCCCCAACGTGGAGCAGCAGGCTCAGCTTCAGGTCACGCCCCGAGATTCCAGGGGAGCGAGGGGGAAATCGCCCCTTTGCTCCAGCTGGAGCCTGCATAGCATGGGAGCCAGTGGGCTCTCCCTGGCCAGCCCCCAGGAGAGAGGTGACCACCCTGGACCAGGGTTTGCCGCCTGCTGCCCATGAGCCCAGCAGGGCCAGTACCCTGGACCTGATGGGGCTACTTGCCCAGCGTGCACTAAGGGGCCCTAACTACCCTCTGCTGTCCCAGAATGCTCTCTACCTGCAGGGCCCAGCTCCAGCCGCAGGGGGACGCTCTCCGGCCCCGCCGAGCAGCGAGTCTCAGACCACAGTCCCTTACGATGCACATCCAGGACCCACGCGGCCACATCCAATTCATGACCTTGATCTTGTGGACAGACTTTGGGTACCCGCCTCCCTCGTCTAAGAGGTGAATCTAGCAAGTAAACTGCACAGGCTTTAAGTCAGCACAGTAACATCCACACTGTCCTGTGAAACAGCCGGCAGGCCGTCCTCAGCCTGTGTCCAACGACCTTGAGCCCCACACCTCATGACTGAAGACGCCCACTGGACAGACCCACAGCAGGAAGAGATGAAGGGTGCCTTGGCCCTCACATTCCCAGCTGCATTTCTTGGAGACTGAGGGAAAAATCAACGACCCTGGTCCTTGCTGCCTCCACACACAGATAACGTCAGCACCTCTGCACTTGTGTGATGTGTAACCAAGGAGTTCTTATTTATGTCACCTGCAATGTAGAGTCTAGAGAAGAGCCCAGATGTACCCTATCCCTTTTTTTACATATATGAAATCTAGTTGTAAGGCTTTTTTCTTCTCCTCTTCCCTGCACATGTGCTATTTGTGAGAGAAAGATAAGCTGCCCCTAAACCCATGCCCTCGGAGCAGTCCCATCAGAGCATCTGCCACACTGTGTCCCGGATTCGAGCTCCTCACACTGATTATTGAATAAACTCCTCACGAACGTCACCCAGACTCTATTTCAGTCGACAGCCTGGGCCTCCGGATCCCTTTCGTGGGACACGGGCTGCGACTCCAAGTGGAAGCCACATGTCCAAACCCGGGGTGCCTGTATCCGTGACCCCTCTGAGAGCTGCTGCGCACGCACATGCCAGGCGGGCTGCACCCCCGGCTCTCCCGCAGGGTCCTCTGGCAGCAGAGCTCCCTCACACGGCTCCGTCTCAGGCAGAACCGTGAACCGACGCCTCAACATGCTGTGAAGAGAAGCGAGGAGGCGTGATAACGCACGGGGTACATCTGGCTTTAATTAGTTTGAACAGAGTAAATGTGAAGGAGAGGATCTCTCTACACTTCACCACGTGGGGAGGGGGAGGGTCTGGGAACGCGGTCCCCCGCAGGGGGCCCTGGTGCCCCCCAAGGAGCCTAACCCTGGGAGAAATTGTCCTGAGGGACCTCAGCCTGTGGGCGGCAGCCACGGTAAAGGGGAGGGAGAGGCGCCTGCTGACAGGGGGCGACACCCAGCCTCTCCCCGCCTGGGCCCTAGGACCTGGGGGCTCACGCCCTCCCAGGCGGGTGGGTGTGGATTCCTCTCTGGAGAAGCTGAATGCCCAAGAGAAAAGCCCTACAGCCCTTCCCCCGCCAGACAGCAGCTCCCAGCTCACTGAGGCTCTCGCCAGCCTAGGAGCGGCCGGCTCTCCGAGGTGAGGGACGGCCACGCCACCGGGGCCACCAGTCTCCAACATGGGAGCCACCCAGAAACAGATCCTCTGCGGGAAGCACAAAACCTGAAACAATATTATGAGAAAGAGGAAAGAAGATACTGTATTCATGAAATAACAGAATGCTCGGAGAACTAAAAACAGCAAACAGAACAGGGGCTGGCAGAGCAACAGGACCGAGGGGGACTCAGAAGGACAGAGGGAATCTCCCCAAAATGAAAACCAAAAGCTGTCGAGCGCCTGAACGTGGCGGACACAAGGCGAGGGCGAGGAGAAAATCAGAGGCGTGCAGGAGTTTCATAAAGAGACGACAGGAACATGCGGGAGGGTCTCCAGCCCAGACAGACGGTCGGACGGGGACCCAGGGAGAAGGGAACAGCAGACACCCACAAGCTCAGGCAGTTATTTTCTCTATTGAGGTAAAATTCACATAACATAAAATTGTTTCAAAGTGAACAATTCGGTGGCTTCTAGTGTCTTCACAGTGTTGTGCGCCATCCCCCTATCTAGTTCCAGAACGTTCTCATCGCCCCCAAAAGAAACCCGTCTGCATTAGCAGTCACCCCCACTCCCCTCACCTCAGTCCCTGGCAGCCCTGATCTGCTTCAGGCCTCTGCGGCTTTGCGTGTCCTGCACGTTTCGTGGAAATGGGGTCCTGCAGCACGTGGCAGGACGTGGCCGGCTCCTCCCCGAGGCACTGCAGCCCACCTGCTCCCGGCTGTCCCCGTAACGCCAGCGAAGCGTTGCAGGACTTGTCCTGAAGGCAACCAGGCTGCTCACGCCCCCATTTTAATCTCAAGGGGATTGCAGGTGTTCACTCAGCCGTGGGGAAATGCAGCTCGGTGCTCGTGTTTCCTAGGAGTTCAGCGAAGAGGGGAAAGCCGAGGATGGTGACAAGACCCCACCAGCGTTTTTGTGGAAGCCCACGTCCAGGGCAGAGCAGGGTGACACAGGTGTTTGTCACTGAGGTCATGGCAATGAGGACGGAATGTGAAGAAATGTGCTGGCCAGCATGGGGTGGACATGGGTGGGGGTGCTTTGCCGTTCAGTTGTTTTCTCTCTCTCTGTCTCTATCCCTCTGTCTCTCTGTCTCTCTGTCTCTGTTTCTCTGTCTTTCTCTTGATATCTCTTTCTGTCTGTCTCTTTTTTTTTTTTTTTTTTTTTTTTTATTGCAGTAACATTGGTTTATAACATTGCAAAAATTTCAGGTGTACATCATTGTACTTCTATTTCTGCATGGACTACATCATGTTCACCACCAAAATACTAATTACAACCCATCACCACACACATGTAACGAATTATCCCTTTCACCCTCCACCCTCTCCCCTTCCCCTCTGGTAACCACCAATCCAATCTCTGTCCCTATGTGTTTGTTTATTGTTGTTATTATCTACTACTTAATGAAGGGAATCATACGGTATTTGGCCTTCTCCCTCTGACTTATTTCACTTTGCATTATACCCTCAATGTCCATCCATGTTGTCACAAATGGCTGGATTTCATCATTTCTTATGGCTGAGTAGTATTCCATTGTGTATATATACCACAGCTTCTTTATCCATTCGTCCCTTGATGGGCACTTAGGTTGCTTCCAAGTCTTGGCTATTGTGAATAAGGCTGCAATGAACACAGGGGTGCATGTACCTTTGCAAATTGGTGTTTTCCAGTTCTTTGGATAAATACCCAACAGTGGAATAGCTGGATCATATGGTAGTTCTATCCTTGATTTTTTAAGGAATCTCCATACTGTTTTCCATAGTGGCTGCACCAGTTTGCACTCCCACCAGCAGTGTATGAGAGTTCCCTTCTCTCCACATCCTCTCCAACACATGTTGTTTCCTGTCTTGTTAATTATAGCCATTCTGACAGGCGTGAGGTGATATCTCATTGTAGTTTTGATTTGCATTTCCCTGATAGTTAGTGATTTTGAACATCTTTTCATGTGTCTGTTGGCCATCCGTATATCTTCTTTGGAGAAATGTCTGTTCAGGTCTTTTGCCCATTTTTTAATTGGGTTGGTAGTTTTTTTGTTGTTGAGATGCATGAGTTCTTTATATATTTTGGAGATTAAGCCCTTATCAGACGTATGGTTTGAAAATATCTTCTCCCAATTGTTAGGTTGTCTTTTCGTTTTGTTGATGGTTTCCTTTGCTGTGCAGAAGCTTTTTAGTTTGATGTAGTCCCATTTGTTTATTTTTTCTATTGTTTCTCTTGCCCGGTCAGATGTGGTGTTAGAAAAGATGTTGCTAAGACCGATGTCGAAGAGCGTACTGCCTATGTTTTCTTCTAGAACTTTCACAGTTTCAGGTCTTACATTCAAGTCTTTAATCCATTTGGAGTTAATTTTTGTGTATGGTGTAAGGTAAGGGTCTACTTTCATTTTTTTGCATATGGCTATCCAGTTTTCCCAACACCATTTGTTGAAGAGACTTTCTTTTCCCCATTGTATGTTCTTGGCTCCTTTGTCAAAGATTAGCTGTCCATAGATGTGTGGGTTTATTTCTGGGCTTTCGATTCTATTCCATTGATCTGTGTGTCTGTTTTTGTGCCAGTACCATGCTGTTTTGGTTACTATAGCTTTGTAGTATATTTTGAAATCAGGGAGTGTGATACCTCCAGCTTTGTTCTTTTTTCTCAGGATTCCTTTAGCTATTCGGGGTCTTTTGTTGTTCCATATGAATTTTAGGATTCTTTGTTCTATTTCTGTGAAAAATGTTGTTGGAACTTTGATAGGGATTGCATTGAATCTATAGATGGCTTTAGGAAGTATGGACATCTTAACTATGTTAATTCTTCCAATCCAAGAGCACGGAATATCTTTCCATTTCTTTGTGTCTTCTTCAATTTCTTTCATAAATGTTTTATAGTTTTCGGTGTACAGATCTTTCACCTCTTTGGTTAAATTTATTCCTAGGTATTTTATTCTTTTTGTTGCAATTGTAAATGGGATGGTATTCTTAATTTCTCTTTCTGCTACTTCGTTGTTAGTGTATAGAAATGCAACTGATTTTTGTATGTTGATTTTGTATCCTGCAACTTTGCCATATTCGTTTATTACTTCTAAAAGTTTTCTGGTGGATTCTTTAGGGTTTTCTATATATAAAATCATGTCATCTGCAAATAGTGACAGTTTCACTTCTTCCTTTCCAATTTGGATCCCTTTTATTTCTTTCTCTTGCCTGATTGCTCTGGCTAGGACTTCCAATACTATGTTAAATAGGAGTGGTGACAGTGGGCATCCTTGTCTGGTTCCTGTTCTTAGAGGGATAGCTTTCAGTTTTTCACCATTGAGGATGATATTAGCTGTGGGTTTCTCATATATGGTCTTTATTATGTTGAGGTACTTTCCTTCTATACCCATTTTATTCAGAGTTTTTATCATAAATGGATGCTGGATCTTGTCACAGCATCCATTTATGATAAAAACTCTGAATAAAATGACAAGATCTTTCTGTCTGTCTCTTTTTGTCCATGTCTCTGTGTGTATCTCCGTCTCTGTGTCTCTGTCTCTCTCTTTCTCTCTGTCTCTCTGTCTGTGTCTCTCTGTCTCTGTTTCTGTCTCTCTCTCTCTCTCTGTGTCCCTCTGTCCCTCTGTCTCTGTGTCTCTGTATCTCTGTCTCTCTGTCTCTGTCTCTGTCACACACTGACTTTGTAGGTAAACAAACATGACTTACTGATGGGGAGAAATGGGTGGTTGTGAGACCCGAGCAGGTGAGGGCAGGAGGGGTAGACGGGACCCCTCCTTCAGGCTTCAGTGCCCCAATTCCCTCTGTGCTGTTATTTTGTTTGTTTTCCATCGAGTCTTTCTCATTCATTCATTTGTTCAGCAAACAGCTGATGAGCTCCTTCGAGATTCCAGACCCTGCCCGAGGGCAGCGCAGTCTGCTCTGGGCTTGGAGGAGCCGGAGGAGGATGTCCCCAGTGAGCTAGCTCTGCCAAAACCTCCGAGGCGGGGCCACCACACCCAGCGCTCAGTGCAGGGACTGCCATGCCGCCCTTGCCCCCACCCCTGAAAATCTGCTCCTCCCTCAAATTTTTCTTTTTGAAGAACTTTGTTGAGGTGTGATTTACATTCCACAAAAATCACCCTTTTTAGGTGTACATATAATTCAGTGACTTGCGGTAAATTTACTGACTTGTGCACCCATCACCACAATCCAGTTCTGGAACATTTCCATCACCCCAAAGAGATCCCACATCCCCATTTGCAGTCAACCCCACACCCAACCCGCGCCCGGCCAACTCCTCTGCCGTCCGCCTCTGTGGACCGGCCTCTCCTGGGTGCCTCACACAGACAGAGTTGGTACTACGCGGCCTCAGGTCTGGCTTTTTTCACTGGCACAGCGTTCTCAAAATTCACCGTGCTGTAGTGCGTGCATGCTTCATCCCTCTTTATGCCTGAACAACAGTGCCCTGCTGGGATGTACCACAGCCTGCTGTGTCGTTCGTGAGCTGATGGACATCTGGGTTGTTTCTACTTTTTGGTGACTGTGAATAACGCTGCCATGAACATGGCATGAGTCTGTGTGTCTTGCATTTCTCCAGGACAGATTTCCAGAGTGGAATTGCTGGGTCAGATGGTAAGCTTGTTTTTAATTTTTTAAGAAACCTCCACTCAGTTTTCCCATTTTATATTCCATCAGCAGCGTATGAGGGTTCTATTGTCTTCACATCCTCATCCACACTTGTTGTTGTCTCTTTCTGAGTTTAGCCGTCCCACTGAGTATGCTGTGGTGTCTCGCTGCGGTTTTATTTGAATTTCCCTGGTGACTAATGATGTGGAGCATCTTATTGGCCATTCCTATATCTTCTTTATTGAAATGTCCATTCAAATATTTTGCCCACTTTCTTTTGGATTATTGGTCTTATTATTGAACTGCAAGGGTTCTTTATATATTCTGGACACAAGTCCTTTATCAGATATATGATTCGCAAATATTTTTTCCAGTCTGTGGCTTATCTTTTCACTTTTTTTTTTTTTTGGTTAGGAAGATTAGCCCTGAGCTAACATCCATGCCCGTCTTCTTCTACTTTAAACGGGATGCCACCACAGCATGGCTTGACAAGCAGTGACTCGGTCCTCGCCTGGGATCCGAACATGCGAACCCCTGGCTGCTGGATCGGAGCTCGTGAACTTAACCACTATGCCACCAGGCTGGCCCCCTTTTCACTTTTCTAATGGTATCGTTTGAAGTCCACTTCATCAATTTTTCTTTAATAGCTTATGCTTTATGTATTGTATCCAAGAAATCATTGCCCAGCCCACAGTCACAAAGCACTACTCCTGTGTTTTCTCTTAAGAGTTTTATATTTTTAGTTCTTTCATGTAGGTCTGTGATTCATTTTGATCAAATACATCTTTTTTAATATAAATTCCTCTTTTTGCACATGGTGTCCAAGTGTCCCTGCGTTGTATGTTGAGAAGACTATTCTTTCCCCCACTGAATTGCTGTTGCATCTTTGCTGAAAATCAACTGACCATAAACATGCGGTTTATTTCTGGACTCTCTGCTCTGTTCCATTGATCTGTGCGTCTGTCCTTACGCCAGAACCGTGGAGTCTTGACCTGTGCCTTTAGGAAGTTTGAGATCGGGACGTGCGAGTCCTCCAGCTGTGTTCTTTTTCAGGACTGTTTGCTATCCTGGGTCTGCTGCATTCCCATATACAGGATCAGTGTGTCAATTTCTGCAGAGTCTCTGTTTGCTCATTTCTAGTGTCTATCCCTTCCTCTGAGTTCTGCAGACCTCCCACCCAGAACCCACTCCAGGTCTGTGAGCCCACAGCTGTGACGCACGCGGTTTTAGCCCCGCAGTGGATGAGCGGCCACCAGAAACAGGGCTTCCACTGGCCTCCCGTGCAGGGTCTGGCCTGTGTCCTCTGACTTGGTCACTGGGTGTCTGGTGTCCTCCAACAAGGGCGCTTCGGGAGCTGATGGTTCAGGTAATCAGATCATCCTGATAAGTCCAGTGGGGTTGGCCGAAGAGCACATGGGGTCGTCCCTCACACTGAACAACTGAGCAAACCCAACTTGCGTAACAGGGTGAATTTTAATTTTCTCTTTCAAACAGCCTCAAACCAAAACACGGAAGCTCTTTGAGTAGCTCCATTTTGCCGTCCCGTCTAAACCTGGGTAAAAACTGGCTGGAAGCTTTGGTTTTAGGACAAGTCCAATGGTCCCGCCTCTAGCCTCAGGCCAGGATGCGGAGTTTGTCCCGGGCAGCGGAGCTGATGGCAGCAGGATGCTCTCCATCCTGGCTATTTGGTGTGGCCTGGGGGCACCGTCAGCAACGTCCAGGCCCCCCTTCAGAGAAGCAAGTGAGCACGGCCTCGCCAAAGGCCACTATGGAACGGAGAACCCACAGAGCAGCGTGGCCGCCCCGCTGCCGGCTGAGCCCAGCGCCATCTGCCCGAACGTTTGCCACCAAACTTAGTGACTTCTCCTGTCCACCTGCCTCTGACTCTCCCACACCACAGCCATTAGTCCCAGCCCAGCCTGGTACGCCCGGTGCATCCAGGTTAATTTAGCGGAAAAATTATCTTCTTTATAACACTAAATACATAGGAAGATATTTTGCCCCATTTTACCATTATTCAAAGAATTTAATACCTTCCATGGTTTAATCTTAAGCTCAACAATTTCTGGTTGACATTTACGTGTGCTTCCTGGAAGGACCACCAATTGCTCCTTCTCTTCTCTCCAGAGACTGCAGAATAACTTGATCTGCACGGTTGAGCCAGGGGCCTGTCTTGGCCTTTCAGGACTGAAGCATCCGTGCGTATTAATTCTATCTGAATTGCCGTAGAAACTGCGTTCCCGTTGACCTCTCTCCTGGGAGAGCCCGATGTGTCACAAGCAAAAGTAATGTAAGTTCTTCTGGAGACGAGCACAGTGCTCTTGGATCTTCATGTTCTTCATTTCTGCTTTGTTCGTGGTTTTCTCCAGACCACATTTTGTATATTCTACTTTGGAAATACTTTTGAGACAAGTTTTAAAAGGATCATTTTTGCCTTGGAGCAAAACAAAGAAACCTCCTGTTAAAAAGTGCCAATGAAATAGATGTATTGACTCACGCTGAGAGTTTTCCATGGCTAATGGATTTTAACAGTCTGGACGTAGGAATCATTTTTGACAATTAGATGTGAACTATTTCTACGTGGAAAGCAGCCACGACAACCCGGATATTTTCCAGGGCAGGCAGTGTGGGTGCGGGGAGGGGGGACGGGGTACAAACTCCAGGGTGGCCAGGCTGACGGGCATGCGTCCTCCTGCCAACTCACACATGCCCTCCCTGTGCGCCAAGTCTCCTCAGCTTTGACTGTCCCCAGATCCAACAGCGGTGTCCCAAGGCCCCACATGCCAGGAGAGGGGCGGGGCCCGGGACAGCAATGGATGGACAAGGTCCCCCCATGTGGCACCAGGATGGGAAGCCTCCTGTGCACTGGGCACAGTGAGAGCCACCAGGGTGCCGGCTCACCTGCCTGCCACACTCACCATGGGGTGCAGGGCCTGTCTGCCTGAGAGACGAGAACCTTGACCCAGGCCAGGCTCCTGGCAGCGCAGGGCATCTTAGAGGCCCCCACACCACTCTGACCCCGAGTTCCTCAGAGTGGGATCCAGGCCAAGAGGACAGCCGCCTCCGTGACTCAGGCCAGAGACCGTGACGGCTTGGGCCCTGGGGCTGCTATTCCCACTGGCCTCTAGGTTGGACAACTCAGGAAGTGGGGGTGACCTCTCCCATCAGCTGCCACACAGTGCACTTAGGCCCCACAGATACCCCGATGGATCTGACGTGCCGGGGACTGTCGGGTACCGTCCCATGTGTGTGACCTCCCTTCTGTTCAAGGAAGGATATCGAGGTGCACACACAGACCCCTAACACTGCAGCACCAGGAGCCCAGTGGTCATGAATCCTGGATGCGTGGAGCTGGGAGGAAGGACAGGATTTCTAGGGGTTGAGGGGCCACAGGTTCAGACAATTTGGATGGTCCACTGAAGGGTGTTTTTCTGGGGCTCTGTGGGCCCTGGCACCCGTCAGTGCCCCTCGCTGGGCCCCCATTCTGCTCTGAGCTGGGATGCCCACCCAGATAGGCAGGTTGGGAGGGAGGCTCGCCAGTGTCCACCAGAGGGCGCCGTGCATGTTACTGGCACATTTCCCCCCAAGGCTGGAGGGTGTGCGTCCCAGGCCCCTCAACACCACCAGGGGGAGGCAATGAGCTGGAGGAGCCATGCGGAGCTGACTGAGGGGAGAGGCCACGCGGGGGGGAGGGTGGTCGGGAGGCACTACCTACCAGTTTCTCCCAGGATTCTCCGTCAATTTTAAACTCAAGAAAGAGCCTCTAGAAGCTGTGGGGATTAATTATGTCACCGTGGCCCCCGAAGGCGGGTCTAGGAAATGCTCTTGGTTGGGATCCAGGAAGCCGTGAGCACAGCCTCCGGGGGTCTGCCCTGCAGCGCCATCCAGGGGTCAGAGGATACCCACTTCCTCTATAGGAAACCACGCGGCATCGCAGGTCCTCAGCTCTGTGTGGAGAAAAGCCTTGCTTTTCAGGGCGGGAGGCCCGGCCTCTGTGGGGACAGGAAATGTGCAGCTGTGAAAGGAGCCCTCTGTTCTGACCTCAGCAGATGAATCATCAATCCATCACCCTGTGTGCCCTGCACTCACCTCAGGACCTCACATTCCCACTCTTTGTATTTCATTTTAAGCATTTAAATATTTTTTATGGACTGAATTTCCTTTAAACCATGCAAATTCTTCAGGAGATATGCAAGCTGGGTTGATGGATAGGTTGGTAGATAGAAAGGAATGGAACGTTTTCCAGAAGGACAACGTGCCCCCACAGGCACAGGCCATTGATTTCTACAAGGGGGACCCTCCAACAGGAAAGGACAGTCTTTTCAACAGACGGGGCTGGGGCACCTGGGCATCCACCCTCCCTTACGCCATCCCCAAAGGCTTGGTTGAAATGGACTGTAGACTTAAACACAAGAGCTGACACTGCAAAACCTCTACAAGAAAACTGTGTGACCTTGGACAACGGAAAGATTTCCTAGATAGGAACCAAAAGAGCAAAAACTGTCAAAGAAAAAGTCAATAAATTGTACTTCCTCAAAATTAAAACTTCTGCTTTTTAAAACACCCTGTTAAGAAAATTAAAAGACGATCTGCAGATGGACACAAATGTTTCCAGAGCAGGCATTCAATGACGGGCTTCTGTGAAGAACATGCACGGGCTCTCACATCTCAGCGAAGGAGGGCAGACTATCCCCTCAAAGCAGGAACACCCCTGAACAGACACCTCACAGAAGAGGATCCGTGAAGGAAAGACAAACCCGTGAGAAGATGCTCCGCCTCACTAATGAGGGATACAGGTCAACCCCAGGGAGGTGCTGGGAGGAGACACCCCCGAACGCCTGGGGGGACGTAGAGCAATGGGACACTCGCTCCTCGATGGAGGGAACGGAAGCGCTGCAGCCACGTTAGAAACAGTCAGGTTAAACACTCACCACATGAACCGGCCACTCCACTCCTAGCAATTTACTCAGAGAAACGAAAACCTATCTCGTAGCAAGACCCATGCACAAATGTTCCTAGCGGCTTTATTAATAATAACCCCAACTGGAACACCCAGATGTCCTTCACTCCGTAATTGGATGAAATAACCACGGCACATCCATGCGTGGAATGCTACCCCATAACATAAAGAAACAAGCATTACTCCATACATTTCTCAAAACCCATCAAACTACATGCTTCAAAATGGTTGATTTTATTGCACGTTAATTACACCTTGAGTATAATTATGAGTAAAAACCAGCTCAGGTAGATCTACTTTTCCTGAAACACAGTGTTAGCCATTTCCTCCCTAAATAACGCCTGTTATCCTCGGCTGGGTTCACGTGTATCGGAGATCGGGAAACACGTCTCCCACCACCTTATGTGTCACAGGGTCAAGTGGGTTCACAGCATGGCCGTGTCCTGCGATCCAGCACCCTCGCATGCAGCTGCGTCCATGCACGCACGTGTGCACTCACACTCACACTCCTGCACGCACACACGCTCTCGCACACGTGCACACATGCACGTACACTCACACTCACACACATGCACGCACACGCTGACACACATGCATGCACACACCCGTCAGCACAGCCTTAGGATGACGCTGACAACAGTCATTCAGGCAGAGCGTGCCCCCCGCCCCACACGAGCAGGCCCAGCCGAGTGCCTTTGCCCTCCATCTGCAGCATTCCCCCCTCTTCACCATCCTCCCTCCCTCCCACTTCCCTCTCGCCCGTCCCTGGTCCTCTCTAGGTCTCCCTCCATCACCAGTCCACTATGTCCCATGGACGTCTCTAATGGTTTTAGTGCCCTGCATTTGGGTCCCGGGAGCACAGCTCTCCTATCTCAATGCTGCAGCCCAAGCTGAAATGCCCCCTGAATCAACAGGCCCCAAGTGGCACGGCAGAGGGGGGTTAACTGTAGCTGTTCCACCTATGACAGGAAACGGTGGCAGTCTAGGCACCCACCTCCTGTGGGGACTTGCGCTGAGGTCGTGCTCCCAGGCTGCTTGTCAGCCCCCGAGGACCCACAGCCAAGATGGCTGAAGAGACTCACTGTGGTCTGGCCCTGGCCTGGCCCCTCGCCCAGCCCGGCGCCACCCAGGAAGGAGCTCTGAGTGCCAGGCCCGCCCTGGAGATGGCCTGTGAGCCCCCCGCACACCCACTTGGCTGCTTGACTCCAGGACACAGCACAGCAGGCACTCTGCCCAGTCCCTCCACAGCCTTTGACCCCTGACCCAGCCCTTGGATAAGGGCATCACTTTGGACAAGGCTTAAACCTCTGTGTGCCTCAGTTTACCTATCTGTGAGATGGGGCTGAAACGGGCCCACCTGCCACAGTCAGTAGGCGACTTGGGTGAGTGACCCTAGTGGGGCCCTGGGACCCGGGGAGGGGTGGGGCCACATTCGTAGTACTTTTAGGTTGACAAGTGTGTGTGCACAGCTGTGAAATCAGACGTGTCTTCGAATAATCACAGTTCGGCCTAAAGTGGCGACCCCTTCGGTCTCTCCCCACCCGCAGCTGGAAAGGGCCGTTTGTGTGGCTGTTCTCACAGTCCGTGTGGCCGGCTCCCTCCTCCATACACAGCAGGCCGGTTGTCCCTCCCTGCAGCAAGGCCGGCCCCGCCGGAAGGGCCCGGGCTCGGGGCCGGGCTGCTGTGTCCCGCTCCGTGTGGTGTTCAGGAGCACCAGCAGCCCCTCGGCCTGCGGGAGCCGGGGAGCCGGGGAAGCTGCCCTTGTTCCGTGGGGTGTGGTTTGAAGCCGGAAGATCTGTGTCCAGACATGTTCTCCACGTCCAGCGTGATGGGCCGTTTCCAGGATCCAGTCTGTGCCTCGGGTGGGGCCCCCAGGGCTGGCCTGTGGGTGGGTGAGCACCTTGAGTCCCTCCAGGGTCTGTCCTGCAGCTGTGGGTGCCCTCGCTGGACCCGCCAGTCTGGGCTTTGGGGTCTGGTGGTCCAACATGTTAGACAGAACAGAGGCTGGTGTCTCAGCCGAGGGGAAGGATGCTGGCTCAGTGACACACGGATGCTTCTCCTGAACTCAGACCCTTCCTCTTCCTGTGTCATCCTGCAGTGTTTTATTATTTGTTCTGCATTGTGGTTATTATTATTGTTTATGCTACTTTGCTACTGTTTAAACAGAGACGAGTATCGTCTGACAGCTTACAGGAAGTGGGGAATTTCCCTGGTTCTGTGCATGGCAACTCTTAACTGGCAGAGCGTCTGACCTCTTGTGTCTTCCTACGGGGACCTTTTCCACAACGACCGGCTGCCTGACCCCCAGCTGTTCACTGGACTCAGAAGTCTCCACAAAGTATCTCCCGTCAAACCGTTGCTGGCACAGGCAGGTGCTCGAGGCCGGGTCGGGGCCGTGCGACGTCTTTTCCTGGATAAAGGGGCACTCTGTCAAGTCGAGGTAAGATCAGACCCTGGAAGTGCATCTGCAAGACGGAGGAACAAGGAGGGTTCAGAGAAATGTAAAACTCAAGGATAAAGGAGGGAGAAGCAAAGGCTAAAACAAGTCGGGGGCCTGGACATAACGTGGAAGACACGTTAGGAAACAAAAACATGTTTAATGTGTTTCTGAGAAATTTTAGTGCAATAAGATTGTTAGTTTCTGAATTACATAGAAAACATTTTTATGACTGAAGCACAAATTTTTTAAATCTGGGGTTTTATATGTAAGGAATATAATGTGTCATCCAGTCATCAGTTTGCAGCCGTTGCTAAAATAAGACACGATTTTCTACTATTAGGACGACTGTGGTTACCTGTGCACGTAAGTGTCCTTAGTTTCCTTGAACACATCTAGTCTTATGGCAGCAACTTCCGTGTGGCACGGCTGTGGCTTCTCTGATTCCTGCAGCAACATTCACTCCCAGCAAAGGCCAGCCTGGCGTGCATGCATCTCCCAGTGACGGAAGGGTTAGTGCAGGCTGCCTGCCCTACACTCGTTCCTGCATAGTGATCGCTCAGTTTAGTAGGAGAGCAGCTCCCAGAGCACTCGTGCTAATTGTGCACAGTTACAGCAGCCAGGTGACATTCTGCATTCTGGAGTCGCTAAGCCGGAGCATGCGTTCTCCGACACAGCCCTGCCGCTCTTTTGTAATTATGCTTTCTTAGTTGAAAATGCACATAGCTCAAAGTGTAAAAGAGAAACGAAGAGGTCAGCCTCTTGTTTATGCAACGTGTGATGCACACAGTGAAAAGCCAGGAGAACGTGGTGACCTGCTGGCTGTGCGTGTCCTCCGGGGGTAACTGCCCTTTGCCCACAGGCTCTCCTGGGCGCTGGTCTTCCCATGGCTCCACCGGGACTGAAACAGTCAAGAGACGACAGCAGACACGCGACTGTCCCTCAGTGTCCTCTGGGTGTCACCTGCTGGGCGGGGCACCCGGGGCGTTGGTGCCTTATCACAGTAGGACCTGAGTCCAGAGGGGTCAGGACTCATCTAGGGCCAGAGGCAGGGGCTGGGACTTGCCCCCAGGTCTGTTCAGGTTTTCCAATCACAGGGGTCTGGAGCGTGTTCACGAGGGAACCTATGAAGGGTCGCTGCAAATATGTGTAGACGTTTACTCCGCAGATATTTACGGAGCACCTACTGTGTGCAAGACACGGCCGTGTCAATGCTGTGAAGCCCTGAGATGACGCCTGACAAACAGAAGGAGGGAGAAAAGTATTCACAAAACCAACACAACAAAAACGTCTGCTGGTTTATTGAAACCTGCCTTGTTCAGGAAAGGATTTAGGGCAATTGCTGGAGAAGCAGGAAGACAGAAAAATTAAATGTCCAAGAACAAGAAGAAAGCTGGACAGGAGGGCGGCTGCAGGCTCCTCCCAGGGGCCTGTGCTCACGTGGGTCATTGCTGAGGGCCAGAAGAGAACTCGCCAGCAGCTGGCCAGCACACACGGGCAGCCTTTCCTGTGCTCAGGGGCCGTGTCGGTGGCCTCCGTGGTGTCCCCGGGCTCTGGCCTCTCTCCAGGCCTGCAGACCTGGTCAAGGTGCCTGAGCTGGCCCCGCCTGGCTGGTTTAGGCCTCCCTCCCCGTCCATTCTGACAGGCCTCACAGTGGGTGGGCCCTCCCCTTGCCAAGGCCATGGTGGTGGGACCCCACAGGTCCTGAGGTGCTGGGCACCGCCACAGGGGGCTGTGCAGCCCCTCTGTGCTCCGGAAGCAGTGTTGTGAGACCTTGCACTGTGCTGGCGTGGGTGTGTGGATCAGAGGGTGCACATGTGCTCCTCCTCGCGTCCCTCCCCAACAACGCTCTCAGCATATGCACAGGCACACTTCCTCCAGTGTCACCGTACCCTGCAGCCCCTGTCACAGCCATGGTCCCCACATGGCTGCGGGCCTGCTCTGAGTCACACTCCAACCAGGACGTTCAGCATGGCAGAGAGCCGGTGGGAGTATGGAGAGTGCGTCAGTGAGGCCCGGGGTCAGCAGGGGATGCGGGAGCCGGGGACCCAGCTTCAGAGGGTGGAGCTGGCTGGGTGAGGTGGGACCCCACGGAGCAGGGCCCAAACGCTCACCCAGCTGGAGCACGGCAGTCAGGGGCCCCGGGCAGGCAGCGCGGCTCTTCTGGCTGAGCAGAGATTCGGCCAGGGCCCCTGGGGACGGTGGCCTCCCTCCGAGCTGCAGTGAGCAGCGACCACAGCTTCCAGGAGAGTTCCAGGAGAGTCTTTTCCTTCCAGACAATATGTTGGTATTGTTACTACTATCATTTAAAAATCAGAACCAAATCTCAGAAACTGAGGGGACAAAAGCCAGACCATGGAAAGGACTTCAGGGCTCAGGGGAGTCAGGCCCAGCTGGAAGGCAAGGGCCCGGGCCCCCACCAAGCCTGGCCTCCAGCCTCCAGGGTGAGGACACCCCAGGCTCCAGGCCTCAGGCCGGCTGTGCCCAGACCTGCTGTTCTGATGAAGCTGGACCGCATCAGGTGGCACATCTGAGGTGAGCATCCTCCCCATCCAGAAACCCACAGACGCCATGGCCGCGCGTGGAAGGGACCACATGGGGCCCAGGAGCCACGAGCCTGCTGGAGTGTCCCTCTGGGCCCAGACACCAGGAAGCCACCTGTCTGAGAACCAGCCAAGGCCGGGCAGCCTGGAACGCATCCAGGGTGGAGAGTTACCATGGAAATCTCCGGGAAATCCTCTCCCGGTTTCTCCCAGAGGGATATAGATGTAACATTCTTTTTTTTTTTTTTTTTTTAAGATTTTATTTATTCCCCTCAAAGCCCCAGTAGATAGTTGTATGTCATAGCTGCACATCCTTCTAGTTGCTGTATGTGGGACTCGGCCTCAGGATGGCCGGTGAAGTGGTGCCTCCATGCGCACCCGGGATCCGAACCCCGGCCACCAGCATTGCAGCGCGTGCACTTAACCACCAAGCCACAGGGCCGGCCCAGATGTAACATTCTTGAAACAAGCTTCTAAAAGCTGTAAAACCAAATCCCCTAACCGCCTCCACGAGAAACAAATGACCAAGCAGGCCCACGTGCGGGCTCGATGAGCCTGGCGTGAGCACAGTGCTGATGGAGGAGGAGGCCGGCCGGTTCCAGCGGGTCCTCTTCTGTGGAGACTCCGGTCAGCGTGCAGGGGGATTTGGAGGAAATAAAATGTCCCAATTGTGACTGTGGCTCCCGAAGACACGCGTGGTCCAAACTGGAGGCCGCCGCTCCACCCTCTGGCCCCTGCGTGGCTGTCCAGACCTCACGAGAAGGCGGGTTGGCCAAGGCCCACATGGGTCCAGAGCGGCTCCCGCCACGAGTCTCCACGAGGCTCTGGGGTGGCTCCATCCTGGGGAGCTGTCCTCCTCACGCCAGGCGCCGTGGACACGGTTTGGGTTCAGAGGAAACGACATCGAGGAGCTGCTGCCTTCTCCCACCAACTCTTTTCAGACACGTTGAAGGTTCTCGACGCCATCCCAGCAACTCTCCTGACCCGTGACGGGGACACCAGGTGAGGCTTAGGGATCCCTTCAGGCTCAAGGCTGCCGTGGACCCAGGTGAGCCCGTGGAGGGAGAGATCTGTGACCCTCTGTCTTTCCTGGGTGCACGGGCTCCTCACTGGGAATCCGGAGGGCAGTGGCCATCCCACCTGAGATGGGAGGTGCAGTGCTGCAAAGTCAAATGTTGTCTCTGCAGGTCTGAGTCGCATCTGTTCTCCAGAACATTCCCACCATTTTGCTTGTGTTTCATTTAAAGAAAGGGGGTCTCTCTCTTGAGTTTCAGGGGTTCGCTTCAGCAGGCCGCTGGGCAGGGCCAGCTTTCACGCTCCATGCAGTGCTGGCCCAGTGCCCGCAGGTCTCCGAGCTCTGCAGGACCCGGTGCCAGCCCCGCCCAGCCCAAGCCCTGCAGAGGGGCTGCTTCCCTGTGCCGCCTGAGGTCTGAGCCCTCCACACCCCTTACCCCCACGACCCGCAGGGTTCTCCCCGCTGTGAGCTGACCAGCAGTGCTGGCCTGAATCGGGCTTACACAGCCCGGGAGCCAGAGGCAGGCTCTAGGTGCCCAGAGGAAAATACCAGAAACATCTACTTCCGTGCATCTGACCTGCTGAAGAGACCAGTGCCCCTTGTTCTAAAGGTTTATTCTTGGCACTTGCACCTGCTGGGGAAACGATCCCCATCAGCGTTTTGTAGCCATTTAAAATGAGGACATGTGTGAGAAGGTGGAGGGTTAGCCCCACAGCTCTTCACGAGCACGGCCCCCATGGCTGCGGATGGTGGCGCCGTGATGAGTGGTTAATAATGGATTATGCACTCACTTTTGTGTCTTTCCACAATGCCAGAATTTATTAGGGTCAATTCAAAGGATCTTGCCGCAAGCGACTGACGTCTGGAAACTGTGGTAACAGCCCGGCGTTCCTTTACAGAGACTCAACGAAACGTCACACATTAAATCATGTGAGCATCATGAAAACATATTAACCAACACAGCATTCAATATGCAAGGGGTTACGAACCAAAGTCAAAGACCTTGGCATGGTCCAGCAAGTCTGGAACAGGAAATCAGTCCAGCCAAAGGGAGCGGCCAGAGGCCAGGGGACCAGCAGCGTCTCCTCCTCTCTCTGCGATGGCGCTGGCGTCAGTGTTTCTTCCTCTCTCCCTTTTATGCTGCTCCCACAGCTTATCCAGGTCTGCAGTTGTGCTGTCTGGTTGTCTCTGGTGTCTGTGGGTGTGCTCTAAGGCATTGTCGGTTACACCCATAACTCCATTTTCTTGTTCCCTTCCATGAGTCTTTAGCATAAGTTCTTCCATTTTCGTGTGCTCTTTAAAGGCCTTTGTCTCAATGCTGGGAGAGGGGACACGTGTCCCTTCCGTGGGTGCCTCCTTCTTCTGGACCATGGTCCGAGAGTTCTGCACCTCCCACTGCAAGGGGCCCCATTCTCTGCAGGGAAGGGGCTTCTCAAGGCTCCCATTCCCTGGCCACCTGGCCACGGTGGTGGCCCTGCTGGTAGCCTGCATCCTGGAGCGCTTGCTTGTGCCTCCCGTTTACTGAGTTTTGGTTTGCTCCAGGCTTCTCTTGCTCCCCAGGAACTTACAGGGAAATATTTTCTCCAGCCTGGTGCACGGCCGTTCTCAGAGCTCTCAGCTCTGAAAGCTGTGTGAACACGGCTCATGCTGCATTCAGGGTGGTCTGGCTGGTGCCCCTCCAGAACGGAAAACTCCACAGAGCCGAGCCTCAGTCCTGTCTGGAGAGGCCGGAGAGCCGCCTGCCCAGGCCCCAGCCTGCCCTCCCCTGTCCCAGTCCAGAGAGAAGAAAGGGTCAGGGGGCCATGATGGGGTGAGGCCCAGCCTGTCAGGGGGAGATTCAGAGGGTGCCAGGAGCTCCCACCCTCTCCCGTGTACCTGCTCCTAGTCCGCCTGGACCTGCACCAGGACCTGAAGGGGGCCTGTCCTCGCGCAGTGATGGTCCCACCACCTGCCCTCCCAGCCCAGCGGCCCAGGCCCTGTGCGTGTCTCCCCATGTGAGGCGGCTGCACGGCCCTAGGGATAGAGGCCGATGCTCCTAGCCTGAGCGAGGCTCCTCCTGTGTCTGAGGCGGAAGCTTTAGGGGACAAGCTTGTGAATGGGAGGAAGACTATCCTCTACCCACTCCACATCCTTTCCGCTGGGCCACAGATTAAATTGACATGGGACCAACTAGCAGGAGAAAATCAAACAAAGCTTTATAACATGTATACAGGGGAGAGACTCACTGGGTAACTCGACAAACGAGGGAGCTTCTCATCTTAAATCACATCTTCAGGTAAAGACAGAGGATGTTGGGGGTGGGGGGGTTTACTAGGAGAGATTACCAGAAAAGCACAGTAAACAAGAGTAAGGTTATTATGCAGATTTAAGGCCTCGCCTTCTCTATTGACAAGTTTATAGAGATGAAGTCATCCCCCCTTCTTCCCCGTACAGAGAGGGAGATACCTTTACAAATGGAGATTTCCCTTATGAATGTAAATGTTTGGTAAACAGAACTTTGAAAAGAATGGACTTAGCAACCACCCTTCCTGTCTATCCATACGCAGAGTTATCTGCGGTGATGGCCTGTCCTGGGGACAGGCATCTTATCCTAAATTATTTTAGGCAGTTTGGGGGAAGGTCAAATGTCCTTTGTGATTCTTCTTCAGCTCAAAATAATCCGCATATCAGAGTAGCACATCTTGGGGTGGCCTGCCCTGAACCCCACCACTTGCATCTTGCTGCCCCCACAGTGCAGAGCCTGAGAGGGTGCCCCACTGCCACGCGGCTTGCTCGTTGGGAGCCCGAGATGTGGCCTCAGCCCCACACCCGAATGCTTCCTCCCCGAGGGCAGTGCCCTCTTGAGCACCAACAAACAGGGATCCGTTCTGAACAAAAGCTCTCCTCCTGCTAAGTCGGCCCTTTAGGGACTTGCTGCAGAGCCCGGCGTCGCTGTGAGAAGCACTTGGCCTCGTGTGTCCATCTAGGTCTGTCTAGGGCCACCTATGCCTCCCCAGTGTGGTGAGTCACAGCCGGGCAGTGATGGGTCTGAGGGGACAGAACAAGCACAGGGAGCGGTCGAGTCCACAGCAGTGACACCCTGAGGTCACATCCTCAGGGAGGCACATCGAGGAGCAGATGGACACGTGTGGAGCCCAGGGAGGGAACACTCGAGTGAAATACCGCCTGCATACGGTCCATGTGGTCGTGTGCTCGGACGTCAGTCACGGGCCTCGGGAAGCCATGCATTTCCATAAGGGGCCGAGACGCCATTAGTCTTTAGTATCGGTCTTGACGGCAAACACAAACGTGAAACCCTAGAGTTCTGTCTTCTAGCTACAAACCTGTGCTGTTGTGAGCCCTCACACGCCATGGTGTCTGCGATCCGGATTCTCAGTCAAGCCCAGAAAGTTCTCAATGCGTCTTCCTCCAGGGCCCACACAGGGGCCAGGGGGTCCTAGGAAGTGACGAGGAGGAAAGGGGACCATCTGTGAGGCTCCAGTGCTGACGGCTCTGCAGCAGGTGCCCAGCAGCCCCAGCAGAGACTTCTAGAAGGGGTATGACCTCGAATTCCTGTATTCATAAACGAACATACAGTGGAGAAAGTTTGGGAAATCCAGAAAACTACTTACGAGAGAGCCGTCGGTTGATGCACCATTCAGATGTGAGCAATGCCCACCTCTTGGGCAGCTGGGGCAGTGCAGCTGCCGGGCACCATCCTCACTCAGCAGCGCTTCCGGGCTCTGCGTTCTCCTCCTGTGTGGGGTGGGGTGCGGTGCTTGACCCGGGCCCGCCCACACTGCTCCCCTGACAGCCCAGCAGGCAGAGGCGACCTGGGGCCCCATGGCACGTGGAACACACACCAGACCCTGGCACCCCGCTGTCCTGTCACCGTCCACCCCAGGGAGAGGCCGAGGCCCCTGGGGGACGAGGAGCCCGGTGTCTGAGGCAGGGGTCCTGCTTACAGAGCGAGGGAGGAAAACACGAGAGGTGTGGCCAGAGGAGGAAGGCACCAGGACTGACCAGCACAGTTTGGATGGCGCATTTAAGGTCAGAATAAGGAGATGCGTCAGATCCTGAGAGCTGTGGGACCAGAACTGGCCGCGCGGGATTCTGGGGTGAGGCCCTCGTGGCCAGGCCACCGCCCTTGGGTCTGATGGCTCCACTGCTGGGCCACCCTCTCCAGGGCGGAGGCAAGGTTGGGCAAGCGGTCAGTGAGGGAGCCTCAGAGGCAGGGGAGGGTGGGGAGGCTGCGGCCTCAGTTCTGCCCCCAGCGGGCCTGGCCAGTCACGGTCACTGCAGTGGGGGGTCAGGAGGACAGAACCGTGAGGTGACCCTCTGGAGAGCCGCAGGCAGCAGCACAGGACAGGCGAGGGAACTGGCAGAAGGACCCAGGGCTCTGGGCAGGTGTGACAATGCCTGCCATGGGACCCAAATGGAGCTGGGCCGTCCCTCCGAGGCCTGGTCTCTCGGTCGGCCCCCAGGGAGGGGAGAGCCTGCACTCGGTCCCTCTGCGAGGACGCACCTCACTGGCTTTTGCGCGGCCCTGTCAGTCGCCTTCCCCGCAGCCGGGCTCTGGCGGAGGGTCTGGGCACGGCGATGTGGCTGAGACCTGGCCTCTGAGTCTGTCCTGACTGGTGCCTCGGGAGGAGACGAAGCCCGCAGGTGGGTCCTCCTCGATGTTCTCTCCTCTGCGGTGGTTTTCACGAATGTCCTGCAGCCAGGATGTGACAGCCCTGCGAGGGGAGAGTCACGCCTGTGAACCTGCCTCCAGATGAGCAGCAGGCTCAAGAAGAGTATGCGACGCTTCCTTAAAGCTCCCTAGAGAAAAAAAGACACCGCAGCATGAGGATTATCAATATTGTTGCTAATGAAATATTTACTGAAAAGCCAAAACAGGACATTTTTCTAGTTAATTAAAACAGTGCATCTTACTAGTGGGGCTGCGCAGTTAATGTAAGCAAGATCCCTGCAAGACGAGGTGAATGGACCCCAGGGCAGGTGACCCAAGGGACTCCTGGGGCTGCCGGGCGGGGTCACAGCTGAGACGAGAGGCGCACAGGCCAGGCGTCCGTGCTTTGTGACGCTGAGGGGCTGGAAGGGAGGGACGTGGAGCAGACCCCAGGAAAAGGCAGGGCCTCCCTGTGGAAACACGGCTTTGTAGGGCTGACTCAACGGCCAGCCCTGAGCCCTCAGGCCCAGCCACTGGGAGGCTCTGGGCCTTCTTCCTGGGGTGGGGCTGGGGGGGTTCATGCGGCTGGGACGAGCACACTGAAGCTGATTTTGGAAAATGGAAAAAAGGTTTCTGTCTTTCCACAATTGTGCTAAACACTAGCATCCATCACCCCGAGGGGCCTCTTGAAACCGTTAGGTGGGCAACGTCGTTATCCTGATAGCTGGGGAAACTGAGGCAGGAGAGGCCAATCAACCTGCCGGAGGTCCCAGGCTGCAGGTGGCCAGCGATCTGTGCCCAGTTGGCCAGTGTCCACCTCCTGCAGGGAAGGTTGGGGGCAGCGATCTGTGCCCAGTTGGCCAGTGTCCACCTCCTGCAGGGAAGGTTGGGGGCAGGGGGCTCCAGAGGTCTGCACATAAGGTGGGGGCAGGACTGGGGGTCCCATAGGTGCAACCGCCCAAGTGGAGATGGTGTCTGGAAGGGCCACAGACTCCAGGCTTGGGTGCAGGGGGCAGGGAGGGACCTCAACCTTGGAACCCCTCTCTGGTGCACGCCAGGCCTTGCATCCCCCAGGCTGGGGCACCCCCACGGATACCGAGTCCCCCCAGGGAGACAAGCCAAGGGAGTGGAGCTGGGGCCTGCCCCAAGCTGGACTGTGACCCCCACAAACTCCGAGCCTGCCCTGGGGGGTGGGCTCAGCCACATGCAGCCCACTCCCACGATCCCTGACCCCAAGACCCCCAAGCCCACTACTCCTGATTCCTCACCCCTGCGACTCTACTCCTAACCGAGACCTCACCCTCAGCCCCCACGGTTCTGCAGCAGACAGGCATTTCCCTCCCAGAAGACCAAGACAGCTCCAAATGGGGACCATTCGGGGGTCTAAGCCGATCCTGCAGCCGGGGGTCCCGGGGCCCCAGTACAGCCCCCTGCCCACCCTGGCACAGGGGCTTGGGCTCCCAGCCCCCACCACGTGGGTCAGGGTGAAGAGATGAGCGTGGCCCCCACCGTGGACCACGGAATCAAGCCTCCGCTTATAGGGGTCTCTTCCTGGGGGCCCGGGAGTGAATAAACGCAGGTGTCAACCAAGCGTGCTGGGCGGCGGGTGGAGCAGCTGGGTGCAGCCCAGCGGGTGGAGAGGCTCTGGGAGGAGGGGGCCTCACGGTTGGAATGCATGCGGCGAACATGGACCTGTGTGTTGCGCCTGCAACAAGGGGCCACGGAGTCAGGCTGCCCTGGCTGCGTGGCCCTGCTCGGTCAGGCCATCAGCTCCTGCAGCCCCACCAGACCCTGGACAAAGGGACACCTCGCCCGGGGCCTCTCCTGCCCAACTCCTTGGGGTGGACACACAACTCCTCTTGCTTTTCTCCTCAGATAGACAGAGTTGTTCCTCCTCGGACACGGCCTGATCCAGCCGCCCACCTCCCCAACACTGCCTCCTCAGCCCCACGCAGGACTAGTGGGGGCCTTCTCCAGAGACCCTGGCCTCCTAAAGGTCAGCCAGCCCCGGTCCCCGGATTCCCTCAGGACAGTTGACCTTGGGCTCCTGCACCTGGTGAGACCCCTGGACTCACACCCCCAGTCCCTGCCTGCCCCAGGGAGGACCCTCTGAGCAAACCACGTTTGCTGTTTCCATGAACCCTCTGCGGCCAGGCGAGGGGTCCACGTCTCCCGCGACAAGCCAGAGGGAGAAGCACCGACTGCTACTGGCCAGCTGCCAAGTAGCCATTTCAAGAACAACCTGTGAAAATGAAAGCCTCGTTTCTGACTCAGTCCCGCCACCCTGCTGCCCCAGTGAGAACGGACCTGGGATCCCTGGAGACCATTGTCCGTTGTCTCAGGACAAACTGAGACTCGTGTGGGGCACACCGCCCCTGTGCCTGGAGCTGACGGCCAGCCCTCCAAGGGATTCCACTCGGATTTAAGGCCGACGCAACACAGCTGCCACGTGAGCCAGCAGTCCTCTCCTAGGTGCACGCCAAGAGAAGCAGAAACAGGTGTTCAAAAAAAGCCTTCTACCTGCATGTTCACCACAGCCAACCGTCCGTCACTGATAAGTGGATAAACAAACATGGGGCAACCCCTCAATGGAATGTTACTCAGCCTTAAAAAGAGATGAAGCGGGGCCGGCCCCATGGCGTAGTGGTTAACTTTGGCGCGTTCTGCTTTGGTGGCCCGGGTTCGCGGGTTCAGATCTTGGGCGCAGACCTACTGTTCGTCAGCCACGCTGTGGCAGCATCCCACATATAAAGTAGAGGAAGATTGGCACAGATGTCAGCTCAGGGCTAATCTTCCTCAAGAAAAAAAACGAGGAAGATTGGCAGCAAATGTTAGCTCAGGGCTAATCTTCCTCGGCAAAAAAAATTTTTAAAAGAGATGAATACCACAGTGCAGATGAAACTCCAAAACATGCCAAGTGAAAGAACAGACACGAAAGACCATGTGTGTGATTTGTGTGGAAAGTCCACAATAGGCAAATCCATAGAGACAGGGAGAGCAGACGTGGCACAACCTGAGAAAGTTTGGGGTCAGTAGCAGGAGGTCAGTTAGAAACTTCCAGAAGCCAGCAGGCAGAACCCAACTTGGCCTTTGTGACTCCTCTGGTCATGGGGCCCAGCTCTCAGTGCTGCAGGATGGAGGAGCTCCTTGTCCCTTTCCCCAAGTCCCTCTTGCATGCGCACGGGGGACCCCATGGAGGAGGCAGGAGATGGCACGTCACTCGAGGCAGCGCTGAGCTCGAGCAGAGGAGGCCCCACCGAGAAAGGGCAGCCCTAGGGCCAGGGCCCAGCCTGTGGGAGTCAGGGCAGCCCTCTGGCTTCTCTGCATGAACTGCGAGTGGTCCCAGTGGTGCGTGAACGCTCTGCCCTATGCGCGCAGACGCAGGGGCCAGTGGGGCCAAGGGAGCTGGTGCTGGAAAGGGGCTGCCGGCTGTTGGCCTGTTGCGGTTGTGTCTATGCTTGCTACCTCACTTTACAAAGATCACGAGTCTGCTTACGGGAGAACACACAACAGAGCAGGACATGCACACGGAGGTCTCAAGTTTGGGCCCTGGGGGCACAACAGACCGGCAGAGGGACCAGCGGGTGCTGGTGGAGGTGGGTTCAGAAAAGCATGTCTTTCCAGGTGGGGCACTCTACCAGACGAGCCCGTGTCCAGCCTGTGTCCCCCAGGGTCCCCAAGCTGCCTGTTTGGGCGGATCCCCTCCTGGCTCCAGGTGCTGTCCCAGGACAAAAAGGGCTTTCCATACACTGTGAGCTCCGTGGGCGCCGCCATACGGGTGTGCTGGGACCATGGGGGCACCTGGCAGAGTCACTGTGCAGGACCCCTCGTCCGTGACTGCTGCCTCATTTCCCAGTAGGTTCCCCTCACGTGAGCCTCTCTGGGCTGGAGGAAGGCTGGGGGCTACAGTGGGATGGGTGAGTCCTTGGGGAGGACACAGGCCCAGCAAAGCCCCCCAGGTCCCGGCGGTCTTCACAGCTGGGGAATGTGGCCAGCTGGTGGGCTGCGGAGCATTCCTGGCACAGAGTCATCATCACTGTGGACCCACCAGGCTCAGGGCTCAGGGGGCTGGCCGGGTCCCCTCAGGAGAACAGTGCTCTGTGCCCTGTCACCTGCCAGCATCCCCACAGCTCAGCTGCCACCCACAGATGGTTGATGGCCTCTACGGTGGGAAGGCCCAGAATCCACGAGTGAACCGGCCCGCTCCAAATGGAGAAAACAGATGGCACAGGGACACCCAGGCACAGGAAAATGCATGCATACACACACTCATGCATGCATGCATACATTTATGCACACAATACACACATTTGTGCATGTACACACAGCCATACACACATTGATACACACACTCATGCATGTGTGCACACAAGCACACATTCATACATACTCATACAAGCGCATGCACACACTCATGCACACGCATGCACACACACATATTCGTGTACACATATGCACATGCATACACACATTTGTGGCCACATACACACGCACATATTCGTGTGCACACACATATTCGTGTGCACACATGCACGCAAACATACACGCACATACATTTGTGGGCACATGCACACGTTTGTGCACATGCATATACATGTGTGTGCACATTTGGGCACACATGCATCTCCGTGCACACATGCGTGCACACTCATACCACACTTGTGCACAAGCATGCAACACACACGTGCGTGCACACACATACCACACGTGTGCACAAGCATGCACACACATGCACCTGCATGCACACATGCGTACACATACTTGTAGCACACGTGTGCACAAGCATGCACACACAGGCACATGAATGCCCTCCCTGGGAGTCGACTGCAGTCGTTTGCTGCCAGCACCAGCCCCATGAGTGGAAGTTACTCAGCTGAAACCTCAGGTGGCTCATCCTGGTGTCTGCTTCTCACCTCCCAGAATCTGAGTGTAGGAAGAGCAGGTGAGGAGCAGGGACGTGGCCCCTGCATGGGGACACAGGGCAGTGCCCCCAGGACTCTCACTGGTGGACTCTTGCTGGATGAGGAGAGACTTTCTTGGGCCTGCTGAGCACTCTTCCCCCACGTTAAAATCCAGACTGTTCATCTGATTTTTAACACCATGATTTTATACAGGGTGGTGGTTGTTTTTTTCTTTAAGAAAAAATAAAAGGATTTTTCTACCCTGAAAAAATATCATTTTGCTTTTGTACAATATATAGAAGAGCCCCTGTGATTTCTCTTTGTTCAGTGCAGTTTATTGAGCTACGAGGAGAGCGCTTCCTTCTGACAGTTTAATATCTAATGACAGTCGAGGCTGCCTCAGCGAGATGCTCTTTCTGAACACATGAAAAAATACATTTTTACAGATTTAGATAAAAGGTGAAGGTTGTTGTGGGTTTGAAACGTTTTCCTTTCCGTGTGGCATAAATGTGCATCACACACACCCAGGAAATCCTTTCCAGCACCTTCCAGCTCCTTCCCAGCCAGCTCTTTCATGCTGAGTGTGGAGGCGAGGCTGACACATTGGTCTGCAGCTGCAGGGCCCTCAGCATGTGGATGGTCGGGCCTCCTTCCCGCCACACCTCTGTGCTCTCTGTCCTGCTGGTGTCCTGGCTCAAGGAGCCAGTATCAGCATCCTCACGAGGACAGGAGGTGGCCAAGCCCAGGAGCATCCTGCTGCTCAAGGCTCTACAGCAAACCAGGAGCCTCGGGCAGCCGCCCATACCCCCACCTTACACAGCCACAGGCTGGAGGAACGGACCCGAGAGAGATGTGGGCTGAGAGGAAGATGGGTGCAGCCTGAGCCGCTCTGCAGCCCCCTTCGAGAGGCACCTCTGTGACATTTGTGCCCAGGATAAAGGTGAAGACTGACCTCCCCAGATCAATGCAAGTGAGCCAGCACGAAGATGTCCTTCCCTCCTGGGGTGACACAGGCCAGAGACAGCGCTGCCTCCACAGAGGGGCCAGGTTTCACCCTGTTCTGTTGGCGAACAGAGTGCCCTGTGCTCGTGCTGGGTCTGTAACTTGCCCTCAGCAGATCACACGCATCCCGGTGTGTGTGGGATGGAAATTCATACTCAGAAGTTTCTGTAAACGTGGAGCATTGGACACATCGCAAAGTCTTCGGGCAGCGTCCTCTTTGTGGCACCAGTGGCTGGAGAAGTGGCCTTTCAAAAGGGTATCGAGTCTGAGCTTGGAGCTGCGGCCCTCAGCCTTCAGCCACGTCCAGGCTGTGCCCTCACAGGAGTGCTGACACCCTCCTGTATGTCGTCCACTGATGCTCCAGCCTGGGCACCAGGCTGGGCTGCAGAGCTGCCAAAACTCCAATTTGCACCAGCCCCCAAGTTGCTGAGTGGCACCGAGGCTGCAGGACACAGGAGCCACAGGGCCAACATGGTGGCATGGAAACCAGTGGGAGCTCAGGCAAGGCACAGAACCTTCTGGAACTCAGCATCTCCATCTGTAAACGAGGAACCGAGCTGGAGCCTCTCAGGTCCCGCCCAACTCAATTATCTGAGGTCTTGGTTCTAGTGGAGCTCTTTGGCCAGGGCCTGTCTGGGGGCCTGGAGGTCCCCACATTCGCTGTTCCCACATCCCTGGACCGGAGTCTCAGGGATGGAATGCCAGGCTCCGTTCAGGGCCATGTTTGCTGTCGATGCTGACCCCAATGTTCACGTAGCTGCTTGCGGCCCCGACATCGCTGGTGCTGCGTGGCTGCAAGGCCCCGGCTCTGGCCATCTGCTACCCTGCCCACTGGACGGCCAGCTCTTGCCTCATGCAACACCTGTGGGCAAGGGACAGAGTTGGACTGTGCCCAGCAGGAGGACAGCAGCACCGTGTCCCTGGCCACCCAGTCTGCGAGGCAGTGCCCAGCCCGGGACCGGCTGAGTAAGATTAGCCCTCAGCCCGCAATCCTGGAGTCAGATGCCTGGACGCTCCAGGCCTGCTGCCCCCTCAGCCAATCAGGCACCAAGGTGCAGACTTGTGCCTCCCGCCCACACGGACACCCAGCCAGGCCAGGAGCCCCCTCAGACCCCGAGCAGAAGCCCCACTGTCCCTTCCTGCTGTGTGGCCAGAAGTCTCCGTGGCCCAGATGGGATAAGGGAGGGAAGCCCGACAGCCAGAAACGGTCACCTTTCCCTGCTGGTGGCAGTAGCTTGGGTAGCTCCAGGGGTGAGGGGGAGCAGAGGGACGTTTTCCAGGCATTCGTGGATGGCCTGGGAACAATACACCCTTTACACGCCAGTCTGTCTATGGGAACGCATGTTTGAGTTCCAAAAAGCCAACCAATTGCTCAGACCAACCCCCGGCCAGTTGGTGTGTGACCCTGACCACCTGTGGTTGTGTCTGAACGTGGCTGTCAAACCACCAAGCCCGGCCCTGGGCAGGTGCCGTGACGGGCACCCTCCCACCAGCTGTGGTCCCAGCCGCACACCTTGGAGAGACGGCAGGTGGGTGAGAGCAACCTGGATGCTGAGCAGGGGAGAGGGCCGGCCACGCTCAGCGCGGCTTCCGGGTACTCGCGGGAAGTGGGATGGCCCGCCGCGTGCAGACAGACACCGGACTGTGGAGGGGACTTGGGAAAGTGAGTCCCGCTCAGTTTCCGGCTCGTTCCTCGGCCAGCGTCTGTCGTGCCTGCTCAGGCCAGAGACAGGAAATGAGGACGTCCAGGAAGCACCCACCCAAGCCCGGCCCAGAGAACGTGCCCACCAGGGGCAGAACAATCCCAATGGACACCTCGGAGTCAGGATTGGGGTTCTGTCCCCACATTCGATTCTGCCTGGGCTTGATCCCAACAGGGAGAGCAATATCGTCTCCGTTCTCTTCTTCTTCTCCAAACCATGTTCTGAATCACTCGACTGGCTGTGGGTTTACAGCTCTCCCCTGAGGGGCCCACACTGGCAACTCGACCGTGCGCAGGAACATGTGAAGGCTGAAATACAGGAAGTGCCATCAGTCTTGATCCAAACGCACCCAGGAGGGTGGCCAAGCTCTAGCTCACACTGTGGTGACTCTGGGTGTTGCTTCTGCACAGGGCGCCCTGCAAAGAGGGGCGAGCTTTCAGCCTTCTCTCCGGGTGACCAGGGTAGCTCATGGAGTCCAGCTGGCTCCCTCCAGACTGGCCGGAGGCCCTGGGCCATGGGCTGGTTCCTCCGTGAGCCCTCACCGGGAAATGTCCCTGGCCGCCCCGAGCTCCTCTCTAAACTATATGGAGGCTCCCACTGACGTTTCAACCCTGTGACGTGCACAGGCTCACACTTGGCTACGCAGGTCAGGAGCAGTGCCCCGGGAGAAGGCTCGCACCCTCGCCCACGTCTCCAACCCTGTTGTCAGGATGCAGAGAACTTCCCGCACCGGCACCAGCACGGCCACGCTGCCTGGGTTAGAAACGTATTATTACAATTTTACCTACGCGTGTTTCTCTGGAGTTCTTCAAAAGTAGGGTTCATGGAGTCTGGAAGCTTCTGAGTCACACATGCTGAGCAGGGTGTGGACAGACCTCTGGGTCACGGTCCTAAATCCTACAGCTGCAGTGCCAGAGCTCAGAACAAAAATGGACTCTCCAACTACTCCCACGGAATTAAGTCTGAATCATTATAAATCCAGAAACTCAATTGTCACTTGGGTGACCTTGGGTTTCTGGCAGCTAAAAATACCTGAACTATAAACTTGACAAATGATTTTGCCTGAACAATCCATTAGCCACGTCAGCTCTGAGCTCTGAGGGCGGGGCTTCCTCCCCTCCTTCTAATTCCCTCCGGCATCTAATCAGATAATCAGGCATCATTAGAAGATCAGCCTCCCCTGAGCCATCAGATGATTTATCTGGGAAGAATTTGCTGACCTTTTGTGCAGTTTGTGGGCGATTCCCAGGAGCTGTCGGCCTCGGGGCCACGTGGGGATTTCAGGACGTGTCTCAAAATCCTGCTTCCTCCCCAGGCCAGACAGGTCTGCCGGATGTGACTTCCCAGCCCCTTATGGCCCCCCCACCATGACACTGTTCTAAAGGGCCTCTGACCTCGTGGACCCCAAAAGAAAGGGGCAGAGGCTGGGAGCTCCCTCCCGAAACAGCCGCCCATGTAGCCGGTCCAGACTTCATCAGGCATCAAGGTTGGTACTGCCGCTTCCACGACTGGGTTCTGTCGGGGTTTTCCCATGACTGCCCCATCACTAACGCAGGTCTGGCAGGGCTTCCTTACCAAAACAGAAATCACATGAAGACTGCCATGAGGACAGCCAGGGTGACCCTGAGCGATGCCCCCACAGCCGTGACCAACACGCCTCGTGAACACACGCGTTCTCCTTCAGTGACAGACTGGTCTTCAATAACCCGGCCATCACATGGGCACCGTAAGGCCAGAAACATAGTTCCCTTAAAAGGACGGAGTGTTTCCCAGGCCGAGGTCTCCTGGGGGCCGTTTGCTGTACACGTGGTCAGTTTGGTCGTCTCTGAACACCAGACTCTGCAGAGGGGATGGGGGCTGCAGGAACCACATCTCCTCTCTCCATCTGGGGTCCGGGTGCCGTCCCGTTGGCCCCGCTGGTTCAGGGCCCACAAGGGCGGCACCTTCTGCAAACGCTCCTGGGAGTGAAGTCGTCGTTTCGGGGATCCGGTGAGCAGCTTGGTGTTAGCCTCAAATTTTCAAACCGTCCTTTCATTGTTTTCTCTCTGCTTGACCACTTACGGTCTCTGAAAACTTGAAATAGGCTCCTTTGTCTCCAGGAAGCACAAGTCATGACTGAAAACGTTCACCCAGCATTTCAGCTGCTCTTAAATCCCGACTCAACACGTCGGTGGGTCGGCTTCTTGCCAAGCCGTGAAGGTTGACATTCCTTCCTGCCTCTGAAGACAGCCGGTTATTCTTCAGGAGCGTCGGAATTTGCAGCGCCTCCTGTGCAGGTTGCATACGTCGTATTTGCTGATGGAGATCAGGCTGGCAGACTCCAGAAAAGGACCCCAACCTAGCGCCACAGCAACTTGCATTGCTGCCATAATGGTGGGCGTCTGGGACGTCGGATCTGTACCTGTCCGCGATATTTTTACCTGAACTCCTTTTGCTACGAGACCCTGGCTGAGAAGTTCCAGAGCAACGCTTCGTGGGGGCTCAGCTCTGCCCATGACGTGGTAGCTGGGAACCATCCACTGTATCATGAGGCTGCTGCTGGGGACGGCTCAGGCATGGGCCTCCAGGCACGATGGCCTGACCCATCCCCAGTCCAGCCCAGCTTAGGACCACAAGGGCTCAGGCATCCAACTTCTTGTTTCTGAAAAATTTGGAGAATAGACAAGATATGAAGATTTTATACATTTTTCTAGGTTAGCCATCTGATTTCTTTAAAGCTTGCCCTTGAGTTTCTTGAAGACGCTGTGCATTCTAGTGCACTCTGATTAGCACAAGGGCGTGCATCCTAGAAGGCAGGTCTAAGTGATCATTAACCTTGGGAAGAGCAAGATGCCTTGCGTGAGAGCCACTTAATGAGGCACTCTGATTACCCCCAGCCTCGCCGCCCTCGTCACGACTGGCTCAGTTTGCAGTCCTGTGTGAGGAGAGTGGTGGCGTCCACCTGGCGGGTCATTAGCCAGCGGTCCCAGAGGGGCTCATTAGAGAGCACTCCGGGTCATGGCTGCGTGGTGGGTGCAGCTCTGAGAAGGATGGACAGCAGGTTTGGCCATCCGCCCCTGATTGCAGAGTCATCCCCGACTGCCCGTCACAGCCAGTGCTCCACAAAGATGTGAGGACTGTGGAACGGGAGGCCTTCCTCAGGAGGACTCAAAATGGCTAAGACCGTGCAGCATTTTGACGTTGGGGACACACTAATTGTCGTTTATTTATTCAGCAAGAATGTGTTGAGAACCCACAAGCACCAGGCACTGCCTGTCCTGGTGATTTGAAGATAAGACAGGGCCCTGTCTTGAGTTGGGCCCTGCCAGGAATGGCTCAGTTTGAAGTGGAGATGACCACCCAAGCAAGCGTTTGCCAGACAGAGAAGGGAGAAAGGGGATGGAGCCTGTGTGCAGGGCGTGAGGGGTGGGTGTGGATGGTCTAGCATAGGATGG
Organism: Ceratotherium simum simum; assembly: GCF_057802395.1. Classification (NCBI taxonomy): domain Eukaryota; kingdom Metazoa; phylum Chordata; class Mammalia; order Perissodactyla; family Rhinocerotidae; genus Ceratotherium; species Ceratotherium simum. Next base: position 90,410,127 of record NC_141905.1, read on the forward strand.
CAGCAGGGCTGATGGCGCAACACCAGCCCGGGGCGGGAGGTGACAGGCTGGGACCCACAGGAGCCGTGGAGAAGGGAAGAGTCCCGCAGATTTTTGGCTCAGCGTCCAGCAACGATGCTGGTACAAACGAAGGTGAAGGGGCAAGAGCTGGGGGGTCAGTGGCCACTTTTGGCCCCTGGAGTTTGGAGCAACCACTGGACTTGACATGAAGTGAGGCCAGAGGTGAAGCTGGGAGCCCAGGGCAGATCCTGAGGGCACAGGGTGGCTGGGCAGGCGCAGAGCCGCACGGAGGAGAGAGACCAGGACAGGAGCCACACCGGGAGGCTGAGAACATGCCAGAATCTGTGGTGGAATTGGGGAGCCCAAGGAGGACAGAACAGCAGAGGGAGGGGGTGACTGAGGAGCCTAGGGGCCACCAAGCTGGGCGCTGAGGCCTCGGCAGGTGGGGAGGGGGCACCCAGGCTGAGGGTGAGGAGGACAGTGGGCTGAGGAGGGCAGGCAGGAGCAAGATCACCCCTGGGCCTCTGCTCACCAGGATACAGAGCAGCAAGGGGCAGGGGGGTGGAGGGGGCACCCCTGTGCGTGTGACAGACTAGGGCACGAGGGCTTTGGGGGAGGTGCTGTTTCCTCCAAGGAACCCCAGCTCCTGTGTCCCCCAGGAACATGAGGGTGGCCAGCTTCTCTCTCTCTTGGGTGGGTGGGTGACCCGGGAAAAGCCCTGGGCCCTCAAGAGTGATGACGCAGGGGCACGTCTCTGTCAGACCAGAGGGTCCTCATAGGGTCCTAGACAGGCCAGCAGACGGGGCTGTGGGTGCGGGGGCTGTGGGCGCGGAGGCTGTGGGCACAGAGTGGGCCTGGGGAGTGCAGTGCCCGTCTCCGTGAGGCAGGGCTGTGCGGCCCCCTCTGCCCTCCTCCATGGGCCCACCCCCCATGCCCACAGCAGCCATCTCCCCACAGGAACCCCAGAGGCCACCCTCCTCCACATCAGCAGGGCAGGCCCTGGACCCAGGTGAAGGCAGCCTCTCAGGCAGTTCACCCACTGGTGGTCAGTGGGGCCTTCGCAGCCCACCCACTGCTCCTGAAGGTCTCTGTAAGGATCTAATCCTGAGTTTGCTCAAAATCGACTCTAACACCAATTTTGACAAGCGGGCCCGTGGCGAGGGGGGCAAGTGTTCTGTTTGCATCGCAAAAAAGTGCGTTTCTGAACATCTCTTCCGAGATGGAAGCTGCCTGGTGCCTGCCTTCCTGCCCCGAGTCAGGCGGGGGGGGGGGGGGGGGTGAGAGGGACACGGGGCACCTGATCACAGGGCATCTAAGCGCGGGGTATATGAGCACAGGGCAGGGTCGGAAGTCCCAGCTGGAGCCCCCCGACCCCCACAGATGGAATGGGCTGCACACGAGGCCCCCAGCTGCACAGCCCCCATCACTGGAGGCTCAGGGCCTCAGTGAATAATTAAGCTTGCTAAATAAAATATTAGAAAGTCCAGAGGAACCAGCAGACCAGGTCCGCCGCCTTTTCTGCAGTGAAAACTGCATGAAAATACTGGGCTAGGCCATAGCCTCAGCACCACGTGGCCTGTTCCTGGGGCCACGCACACGGACACAGAGGCTGCTCTTGAGTCTGATGCTCTGGATATTAAGACACCAGCCTCCCCTTGCCTCCCACCCAGGGCCACAAACCAGCCAGACCACTCGCCACATGCCCGAACCTGAGCTGTTTCGTGTCCCAAGAACAGAGACTGTTGCGACCTGACGAGGGAAATGCAGGGTGAGAGATTTTCCCGTTGTTTCTCCAAGACGCGGCGGGCACACCTGCCCACAGTGAGGCTGGGCCTGGGTCTCGAGGTTTGGGTTTTCACACGTGACATCAGAGATTCCCTTGTCTACCCAGTGTGTGTCACACCACGGTTTTCAACATCCCAGTTCTTGCTGCAGAGCCCACGAGCATCCTTTGATGCTGCTCGTCAGCCCAGCACATGGCCGTCCCATGGAGCAGAAGCCCCGCCCGAGTCATCCGGGTGTCTGTAAGGGCTTGGCATGGACAGCCGTGCCCCTCGTCCTACTAGACGCAGCTCTCGGACGGGCAGGTTTGGGCAGTGCTCAAGAGGGCAGCTGAAAGCCAGACTTTGAAATTTGTCACTTCAATGCCAAGACGTTGCTCCTCAGGTCGGACCCGGCCTCCCCGTCCTGGCCCCCAGGCCCAGGGGTTGGATGTTCCAGTTAAAAATAAAACTTTAAAAGCACATCATCTGAGCTGGCGTTGGGAGCAACATAAAACTCTCGCACAGAAACTCTAGGAGCCCTCGAGCCGCTGCCAGTAAACGTCCTTCTCTTGAACAACAAAAGGTTTGTTAAAAATTCTTGCACTTCCTAACAAAAACCAAGGGCGTTCTGGCCTTGTGCAGCACTCGAAAGGAAGGAGGATGCGCCCTCTGTATTGATCATGCCTTACCAAGTCCACTCCGTTTTATTTTGAAACGTGTATCAAAAGCCCGCTGATTCTTCTGGCATTGAAGGTATTGTGCTCAGAATTAAAGAGACATCCTCGGACCACACTGGGCACTCGCCCGGAAGCCGGCTCCACGGGCCCGCCTTTGAGGACACATCTGCAGGCCGGTCACACTTTAGGGGGGACTCAGGTCTGCTCTGATGGCAGAGAGGTGAGCACAGAGCAGCCACAGAGTCGCTGCTGGGCGTTCGAGGGAGGCAGGCGAGGGGGCCCGCCCGGGTGGCGTCTGTAATTGAACAGCTGGGAGAGATTAAGGGACGAGCATCCACACATGGGCTCCTCAAGCCCACACTTCTTTCTCTGACCTGCCTCAAAGCTGTGTCCCTGAGTGCTGAGACGAACGGCCGTCCCTGGCGTCTGCTTATTACGGGATGTGGACACGTGAGCTGAGTTCCCCCCGACCGAGGTGAGGCAGGGACGGTGCTGCTCTCCCGTTTGTTTAAATTTTTTATCAGCTTCTTCCCCGGAGCCTGCGCGCTGCTCTCCACCATGTCTCAGCATGGCTGGTGAGGATGGGATGGAGGTGATCTGTCTTCCCTGTCACGCTTACTGGGAACTGAAAGGCCTCACCGCCGCAGAAGACGCTTCTGCCAGGAAGCACGGCAGCCAACTGGGCCTTGCGGTTTAGGGTTAAGACCCAAGAGGAGAGCTGGGCTGCGTGGCTTCACCTGTCTCATCAGCAAACAGCCTCCCTGTCCCCTCCCATCCCTCCAGCAGCCCCACCCTCTGGCTGACAGCCCACTCTCTTGCCAGCAGGTGGTCCGAGCCCTTGGCGGCCCTCATCCGGCGGCCCAGCCCCACCTGAGCCCACGCCAGGTGCCCCTGATTGACCTCTCCCACCCAGGCCTGCGTGCCAGCTCTTCTCTGTGCCCGGAGTGATGCCCCCACTCCTGGTGTGGGGGTGCAGACGCCCCTCATCCCTCAGCGTGCTCGCCTGCCCCCCTGCGGGCAGGTCCGGGTCTCACTTACCTGCTGTTGTCCAAGCACCCAGCCCAGCCTGCAGGGGACCATCTCCAATGCTTGTGGAATCAATTGGGTCAATTGATCGGCCCTGGAGCCAGGCTGGGATGGGGACACCTGGGAACCAGCCCTCGTGAGGCACCAGCAGGCTCCGTCCTGGAACTCGGGGTCTGCCCAGGGGTGCAGGTCACCGGAGATGACAGGGTACAGGCGGGATGCGGTCTCAAAGGCGACAGAGGGACCCAGGAAAACACGGTCCTGCTGGAAACCTGCTGCCTCAGACAGCCAGGCTCTGCTCCATTGTCCCAGGGAACAATCTGTTCAGGGAACCAGCTGGTCAGCTGTCCCCTGAGGGCAGAGGACCCCTGAGAACTCACGTCGTCCAGGAAGAGGGGACCTCCCAAGCGCCTCTCCTCAGAGCAGGGAGGCCGGGCAGAGGGGCGCAGCCTTCCTGAGCCCTAAGTCTGTGGGGCCCACCGGGACCAGACAGCACTCCCCAGGTCCAGCCTGAGTGAACCCGTGGATCTGAGGCCCAGTCGGGGGGCTCTGGTGGGGGCACCGAACCTTGGGTGCAGGGCACACAGAGCCTTGCTATGGGGGGCCTGATGGGGCGTCAGACAGCCCTCAAGGACGGGAGGATTGTTGGTTATTGGGGCTAATGGGCTGTAGAATGTTCCGGAAATTTTAATAACTCTCCAAGAGAGGAAGCCCTACTTTAGTGAATTGGGCAGGAAAACAGGAGGGGCCCCCAGATCCTGCTGGGTGACCGGAAGATTCCAAGGGCAATCCCAGCTCCCTCTTCAGACTGTCCCCACACCCCTGGGCTCCTCCTCGGCCCCTCCGTACTAGTGAATTCAGTGACCTCCACCCAAGCCTCTTCCTCCCAGGAGCCCCTTAGCAGGCCCGCTGCTCAGCTCCTGGGGCACAGCCTGGCCACAGGGTCACCCCTCGGCTGCCAGGAGAGGGCAAGTCCCATCCCGACTCGTGGCCCCTGGTGTAGGCCCCCCTCCAGAAACTCGAGTCACTGCATCTCTCCAGAGGAAGCAAACCAGAGGCCACAGAGGACGCCACCCCACAGATGTGGTGACAAAATGCAAATTGAAACAGCCGCCCACTATTAGAAACCAGATTGCACAGGCAATTCCAGATTTCTGGCTTGCAAATAGTCTCTGTGAAGCCCGGCCTGCACCCTCTGGGGGGGTCAGAATTGGCCACCCAAAACGTGTCTCTTGGGCGTGATTCCTTTTAAGAACAAAAGACTCTGGGGCCGGCCCGGTGGCACAAGCGGTTAAGTGCTCGCGCTCCGCTGCGGCGGCCCGGGGTTCGCAGGTTCGGATCCTGGGCGCGCACTGACACACGTCAAGCCGTGCTGTGGCGGCGTCCCATGTAAAGTGGAGAAAGATGGGCACGGATGTTAGCCCAGGGCCAGTCTTCCTCAGCAAAAAAAGGGGAGGATTGGCAGATGTTAGCTCAGGGCCAATCTTCCTCACAAAAAAAAAAAAAAAAAAGAAGCAGAAGAAGAAGAAGAACCAAAGACTGGAAGCAGCCCTGACCTCCCCCCACTGCCTGAAAGAAACTGCAGCAGGAAGGCCTGTCCCCAGTACGGGCCATCACCGCAGAGCACCGCGCATCGGAGGCTGGCGGGTCCCTGCTAAGCCCACTCTCCTCACAGCTCCGTGCAGCACACGCGGCCTCTGCACCTCCACGTGAGCCCCTCCCGCGGTGGAGGCGCGGTCCCCCGCCCCACACCCCCCTTCCGCCCTCGCTGAAGGCGCTGTTCCAGACCACGACCCCCGCCCTGCCGCGAGCGACCGCTGTCCGGGGCTCTCCACAGTCAACGGTGGGCTCTGTGTGACTCTCCGGCTGTTCCGTCCCACGTCAACTCAGAAGGCCCGCAGGGCCGCGGGTCTGTGCTCGCCCGGCCGCTCGCAGCGGTCGGGGAACGGGAGCGAGGCTGCCGGCCGGCGCGGGGCCCTGGCCGCCGCCCTCACCTCTCCCTCGCGCCCGCCCCCTTCCTCGGGCGCGTTCCGGCCCGGCCCCGCGGCCTCCGAGCGGGCAGGGCAGAGCGGGGGGCGCACTCCGGCACCGGGACGGGAGGGCGGCGCCACTTCCGACCGCGGGACGCGGCTTCGCGCCGAGGGCCGACCCGCCGGAGGCGCAGGGGCGCCGAGCGGGGGCGGCCGCCCTCCGCCCCGCCACGCGGTCGCGTCACGCCCGTCGCGCCCGCCGTCGCCGCTCGCACACCAGAGGACGCGGCTCGGAAGGTCGGCGGGACCGGCCGGGCCTCGCGGCGTCCCCGCCGTCCGCGCGGCTCGGCCCGGGGTGGGGCGGTCAGCGGCCCTCGGGGAGGTCGGCGGGGCGTCCTCCCGCGCGCCGCCCCCCGGCCCGCGGGCATCCCCGCCGGCACGGCGCTCCCGGCCCGGGCTGCGGGCTGGGCCTCAGGGGGCGGCCCCGGCCCTGCCCCAGACGCGCACCTCTGGAGAAGCGGTTAAACCGGCTCAGCGAACCTGCTGGGAAATGAACCAAGGAAACCTCAACTAAACGGGGTCGGGCGGCCTGCAGGGAGCGCTCTCACCCCGTCACATCCTCAACGTCACCAAACAGGAAAGAGGACACACGGGCGTCTCAGGCAGGAAGTACAGCTGCTCACTACTGAGGGAGGACTGCTCTCCCCGCCCGGCAACAGCCCAGCCAATGAGAAACACCGCAGCTCAGCCAATCAGAAGCGCCAAGCTCAGCCAGTGAGAGACACTGCAGCTCAGCCAATCATCCAATGAGAAGCCAATGCCTCCCTGAACTGTCACTCTCCCCCAATGGGCTTTCCTTTAGGACAGCCCCGCCCTCTCCCCCTTCTTCTCTATAAAAGCAGCTCCCCTCCTTTGCTCTCTGTATTTTCCTATGGTTCTCCATAGCATGCATGGCGTGAGTTGTAAGTCTTTTAGCTATTCCCAAACAAACTTAAGGTTTTTCAAGTCAACAGTACCAAGGGCCAGGGTCTTATCACAAGGACCCCCGACATCTCTGTGGTGAGGCGACGCTTGTTTTTAGGGTTGAAGTGAACTTTGATCAATCTGAGCAGCACCAGGCCGAGTGTCCGCAGCACTACAGGGCATTAGGGTGGCATGTGGCCTTGGGGCCCCTCACTCTGTGGTTTGGGGATGGGATGAGCCTTCATTCATTCACCTGCTCATTCATCACCGGGTACTGATACCTGTCAGGACACAGCCACAAGTGAGGCCCACTCACCTGCCCCAGAATTTCAGGATGGCCCAGAATTCCTGCAGAAGGCACTCCTTGCCTGCAGAGGAGAAGGAGGGCGGCGCCCACAGGTGTGGGGAGTGGGGCCTCGTCTCCTCAAGCCCCAGCAGCTTCCCGCTAAAAGGCCAGGCCCAGGTGGGGCTGTGCGATGGGGCGTTGTGGGTCCCTTCTCCCTCCTCCCTCCTGATGGGAATGTTGGGAGGAAAGAGGAGCCTGTCTGACCTGGTAGCTGCTCTGGTGGGAGGAGAGCGGCCATCACTGTGGAGACTGGTCTGGGCTCTCATGGACCAGAGGATAAAAAGGACATGTCTTTCCTGAGAGCCAAAAGCAACTCCTGCAGGATGTGCAGAAAGCAGGAGGCATCTCGTTAGAGCTCTTCCATCACCATCAGCCCCAGGGAAACCTCCTCCTCTGGGGGTTTCACCATGCTGCCTGGGGGCCTCGAATGTGGACCCCCCCTCTGTGCCTTTGCCGCCTTAGACTTGACCCTGCTGCCCTGCTCTGTCCTGAAGGCTGCAGGCCACCACCGCCTCCGACGGCCCCCCACCCCCCAGGCCCCAGGTATACAGGAAGGCGGCCCGACTGGGTTTGCCCAGAGATGCGACCTTGGGGTCATGGTCAGCCAGCCATGTCCCTGCAGCGGGTATCTGGAAGGTCAACTGTGCCTCTCACAGATGTGCTCTGCTCCCAGACCCCATCTGTCTCCTCCCGCATTTGAAAAGGAACACCTTCCTAGAGGAATCTCCAGCCAGGTCCGTTTCAGTCTGGGGGAGGCAACAGGAAGTGCATATTCAGATCTGCATAAACCTTTGTGAGGAAACGTTGCTGCGGCCAGGAAAGAGCGTGAAAAGTATGTGTGTGTATGTGTATATGTATGCACACACACACATATATCCTGTTGCTGTAAGCCTCCGGCTAATAGGATTTATAGCTTGAGAGTTAATCCTTTTGGCTAATTTATAAAAAGCAGCTTCTAGAAAGTGTCATTGAAAGTGGAATGAAACGATTTACAACCTTCAACTTCCACCTAATGTATGCATGGAGGGAGAGGGAGCTTCCTTTCTTGGCAGAAATCTCTGCTTAAATCCTAATTCCATTTGGAATAACTAATGCATCCCTCGTCCCCAGGAAGTCAGCCTCTGCAAGCCCAGTGCGTCTGTCCTGTGACCTCCTGACTCCATCCAGCACAAGTCAATCACCCCATAGGCAGGCTGATGGGTGGAGGGGGCCACTATATGAAAATGTGGAATGTGAGGGTCTTCCGGGTGAGGGGGAGGGTGTGTTAGACACGTGTCTGCTCTCCCTACTTTTTTTTTTTTTGGTGAGGAAGATCAGCCTTGAGCTAACATCCATGTCAATCCTCCTCTTTTTGCTGAGGAAGACTGGCCCTGGGCTAACATCCGTGCCCATCTTCCTCCACTTTATATGGGATGCCGCCACAGCATGGCCTGACACGCGGTGCGTCGGTGTGCGCCCGGGATCCGAACCCGGGCCACCAGCAGAGAAGTGCAAGCACTTAACCGCTATGCCACGGGGCCGGCCCCTCTCCCTACTTGAATTTCACTGAAAACTACAAAACAAGAACAAAAGAATCATCTTTAGTCACGCAGGGCCACTGCCACTGCCTCAGACCAGCAATCACACCAGACACGTGTCAAAACTTGCAAGGTCAGGCCCTCAGCTGCCTCGGACCTCAGGCTGGACGCTGGCATGTCCATACCAGGCTGCATGTCCCAATGGCAGGGACACCCCTCTATTGATCAGAACTTGGGCTCCAGAGTCTAGATAGACCCTGGTGGAGGAGGAGTCCTCTTGAGAAAGCCATACCTCCTCAGGATTACAACCAGGAGGGGCAGGAAGGAGCTGCAGGGGTTACATTGACACACTTGCCAGCCAGAAGAGCCATCCAGAGCCTGGAGATGACATCCTCCGAGCTGGGCCAGTGCCAGACTCGAGGGAGGAAAGAAGCGGCCACTGTGGAGAAGGGACATTGCCAGGAAGGCTAAGGCGGCCATGGGGGCTCCTCCCAGCTCCTCTCAGCTCCTCAGCAAATGGCCTTCCCCACTTGGAAGCCAGTGAGGCTCCGAGAGGAGTGACCCAGAGCCGCCTATGGAAACAACTGCCTCAGAAAGAAGGCTGGCGGGGAGAAGAGAAAGCGGAGGGCAGGTGGAGACCATACATCCCAAATCAGAGGAGGAAACATGAGGACACCAAGGAATTCTCCAGAGTGTCAGCTGCACCACAGGCAACAGTCTCTCTTTACAAAGCTCTCAAGGAAGAGAAACAAGGTCCAAAGATGTGACTGGTGCAGAAATATGAGAAGATGGTTGAGGGGCCAAGCTAAGGAAAGGAACAGAGGAAATAAATATATTGCACAGATGAAAGCTACAAGGAAGCCCCATATGTGACCAAAAACAAAACCAGGAATACAGCCAGTGGCTTGAAGCAACCACGCAAAACAATGGAAATGAACTGTCACATAAAAATAATTTCAGTGAAGAGGAACATAGAGAACACAGAGGCAATGCACACGCAGTGTTGTTCCTGAAGAAGGGAACAGAACAAAAGGGTAGAAAAATATACAAAGCAATAAACGATGAAAACTGTCCTTAAATATCCAAGTAAATATCCAGTGACACAGAATTATCAACCAAGACTTGTCATAGTGAAGTTATCAGATTTCAAGAACAGTGACAGAATCATTTGAATATCCAGGCAGAAAAGGCGATCACAGAAAAGGAGAGAAAATTCTGGCTATCCATGCCCTTCCCTTAGGGGCAATAGGTCCTGAGGCAACACACAAAGTCTATATTCTGAGGTAAGGAAAGTATGACCCAGAAGTGAATCTGCAGGCAGTGGGAAGACAGCTGGTGGCCCTTCTCACACACAAGGTACCAAGGAAACCACACCCGTGAACTCTACTCCAACTGGGGGAACCGAGGGAGTCACACCCCTGAACTCCACTCACACCTGGGGCACGGAGGGAGTCACACCCGTGAACTCCACTCACCCTGTTAATCCTGTGTGCCTTGCGTGTAAAAATAATAATAGTAACATATAAACTGAGGGGTGAGGAAGAGGAGCATGGAGGAAGTACATGGGTGTAAGCAATCAATACACTGCAAAATATGAAATGTAGATTTTTTAAAAGCTCAATCATTCTAACCACTTAACAATTCATAGTATTTTGTGTTCAGGGCAGTTGGTCTCGGCCTTGGCTACTCATTAAAATCTCCTGGGGAGCTCTTAAAGCATCGATGCCAACTGCACCTCCGACCCATTAAGTCAGGATCTCTGCAGCCAGCTCTCAGGTCAGGTTTCTTAAAGCTCTCCAGGATTCCCACGCGCAGCCGAGGTGCAAACCCGGGCTATGGGGGAAGTTCGCAATATCTCCTACTTAGGAAGGTAAAATTTATTTATGTTCTATTCCGTCAGGTTCACTTCAACTGGCTTTTCTTTGGTTAATTTCAAGGAAAGTTAGCTATGCATGTTTTATTAAAATACCATGTATATATTATCCCAATTTTCAACAATGATTTCTATCTTTCCAGGTATAAATATGTGCAAAGAGGTATCTGCATTGAGTGGTTGGATTTTGGATAAGTTTTTTACTTTCTTGGTGGTTTTCTGTGTAGCTTGAATTTTTCTTAATAAGGAGCATGTATCACATTTTACAAAAACAAGTCATTACTGTTAAAAGAAAAACACCGTGGAATGAGGCAATCAAGTAAAAGCAGAGCGAATGGCACTGTGGATGAAAACCCGGGGCTCAGGTGCATTCCTGGGGGCCAGGCCCTGGGTCTGGATTCACTGAGTGTCTTCCCGAGGGTAGGGGCACGGCGGTGGGGAGGGGGAGAGGGTCCTCACTTTAGCACCCTGTGACCCTGGAAAGTCCGAGGCCCCTTTCCTCCTCCATAAAGGGGTGGTGATTGGAGACACCTGCCCAACTGCCTTCCCCCCCACTGGGGTGGTTTCTTTAGCTCAAATGAGATGATGATGTTTGTAAAAGAGATGCAAAGACCATAAACAGCTGTCAGATATTCACGACGGTCTCAGTGGCAGCCAGTCAGTGTGCATGGAAATGAATATGTTAATTCACAAACCTTGAGGTTGGCACGGAATAGCAGAGAGAACGAATGCCCAAGAAGGGTGTTTTAAAAATTAAGATATAAATTTTTAAAAGACTAAACATATTTTTGTTTTGTAGAGAAAACTTATTGTTTTAAGAAACACATTAATGTTTAAAATGCATGTAGATGAGGAAGGAGGATCTTTCATCCAATCTAAGACAGCTTTAAAATGTAAGAGGTTCAAAAAGAGCTAACGAATTTTTAATCTATTTAGTCTCAAGTAAGTGCAGTTCCGGAGTATTTTGGGAAAACCTTTTATGATAAATTTTCCATTTCTGCCAATACATAACATTTAAAATTATATTTAGTATGAAAAGATGATGTTACATTACAGAATTTAATCTGTATGCCCCACTCCAAAATTGAGAAAGTAAGTAGAAAAAACTTGAAGTGGCTCGAACTAAGAAGGAGCATTTTCTTTTCCCAAGAAAAATCTCAAATTGTCAGGTCCAAAATAAAATCCAAGTAAAGAGTGAAGATGTGACCAAGTAAATTATGCCAGAAACGTTGACCCCAACCATTCAGGGGGAGAGGGGAGCACCGTGCCAGTGTTTCAGGCATATTCGCATGTTTCCGAGCTGATGGAACCCTTAACCGGCTCCGGATTGTCCCCATGATGCAGTAGCGGGGGTCCACCCCAGGTCTCCACAAACAGGGTCAGCCATGGTCCCAAGGCCGCCAGAGCACCAGGAAGTAGTCTGATGAGGAGACATCGTAGGGTAGCTCGTCACAGTCGTTAACAGTTGGCGAGGCGCCTCGGTCTGGGCAGCCTGGGCCAGGAGCGCCAGCCCAGTCTCACTCTCAGCCGGGAATCAATCATTCCATGTAAATTTCACCCCAAGTCTCACATTAACATTTAGATTCAGCATCTTCCACGGAAGGACTGGATCCACAAAAGCCATTTTATGGGGAAATTGGAAGGTAGCTTTACATATCTTGTCAGAAATCTTCCCTTTCCTTGGGGGTGAAGTGACTGCCCCCTGACCCAGTTGGTAGTTATGAGGAGTCGAGAGCCGGGCTCTGTGACTACGGTGCTCACAGCGTGTCCCAGGTGGGCCTTGCATTTATGTGTCCGCAGCACCTCTGTGCTGCGCTCTGTGTGTCCAGGTGCTCTGTGCAGTTCCTGGAGCAGCAGCCAATGGGGCACGCAGCGCCCCGTCTCCCCGGGTGGGCAGCCCTGTCGAGAGGGTTGGAGAAGAAACGCCCCCTCATTACTGAAGTCCAGCTGTGGCAGATGCCCTGAGGAGGTGCAGGAGGACGTGAGCCCCTCCCCTCAGATGTGCCTCTGCCCAGTCACGGGATCCCACCAGGACTTGGAAGCTGTGACAGTAAGGTCACTGCAAGGCCCCGTCTCAAGTGTGAAGCTCGGTGGCCTTTGTGTGCCTGGTGGACCATGACTCGAGCCTCCTCCAAGCCTTCCCCGCACGTAGCTGCTCTCCCAGGCCAGATGCCAGGAAGAGTGTGGTAAAGCTTGTTTCCATGAGACATAAATTTTAATTAGATATTCCAGCATTCGTGTTAATTATAGCATGATATTAACCTTAAAAGAAGATGACTTGGTGTCAGATATAAGAGAAGTGAGACACCACATAAGAATGGAGCGCCCTCTCCGTTCACCTCAGCTTCTGTAAGTCACACCAGACTGGGCTCGATACTCTCAGGAACCTGGAAGGTCAGCCCTGGACACGACCCGTCCACTGCCCCCTCGAGGCCTGTAGCCCGCACCGTCTCTAATGGTGAAGCCCACGTCACTGGGGTCTCCAGGGAGGGGCCTTATTTCCTAGCCTAGACCTCCCTCCTCTTCTCGCCCCCTGAGCCGTGGCTCCCAAGATGTGGAGAGAAACGCCTTCACTTCCCGCAGCCTGGCGCCCGGTCCCCGGCTTGTTCACCAGGCAGATTTCCAGAGGAGGCAGCGTCCACCTGCTGCCTCGCTGCCGCACCATCGCCGCTGCTCACCCACCCCGCCGACTTCCCCACCACACTCCTGCGTTCCGAGCTGTGGGTCCCCAGGACTGGAGAGTGTAGTGGATTGAATGGTGGCCCCATAAAGACGTGTCCACGTCTTAACCCCCAAACCTGTGAGTGGGACCTTCTTTGGAAAAGGGTCTTTAACAGACTTAAGTCAGTCAAAGATCTTGAGAGGAGACCATCCTGGATTGTCCAGTTGGGCTCTACGTCCAACGACACGTGTCCACCCCGTTCCAAGTCCACACAGAAGGCGCTGTTGCCTCTGGTCTCTTCCAAACTGCATTTTAATGTGTGATTCCTGTTTCACTTGGAGGTGAACACATGTACAGGTGGATGTGTTTTACCTAGGTGGGAGCACACATTTTTGTGCACAGGGCGCTGTATGAGACAAGGCTCCTGAGCTACGAAAGTCTGTGTTGAGGCAAAATGTGTTCACAGCAAACGCTGACAGCGTGGAGGCCGCGGCCCGGCTGGGCCAGACTGAAACCTTGCCTCCTTATCCTCCGCCTCACGTCTGTTCCTGCACCACAAGAATGAATTCCGTGTGACTTAGGGAGGTGTGTTGAACGAGTGCTTTCCTGACCTCAGGGCATAGTCACTGGGACCCAGAGCGTGGTCTGCTTCCCGCCACACCTCGCAGACGTGGGAGAGGGAACTGACACGCATCGAGGCTTGGCGGCATGCCAGGCGCTGGCAGAACAGAGATGCCCACACTGTGGCCTTCCCAGAGCCCACCGGCAAAGGTACCGAGGTGCACGCAGGCACGAGGGCGCCTTCACAGCCGGGTAAGCCAGGAAGGCTTCCTGGAGGAGGAAACTCATCGGGCCTTCTCTCTGCAGAAGTTCCTGAAAGAGCAGAGGATGCAGGAGTGAGGGCAGGTGTGCAGTCAGGCCGGGGTGGGAGCGTTCGCAGTTGGAGGCCCTGAGAGGGAAGGTGAGGAATGCTCAGGAGTGTGGACACACCCGACACAAACTTCCCCCGACTCAGGCACTGAAACAGCCACCATTCCCACAGCTTGGGGTTCTGTGGGGGCAGTCCGTCCGGGCTCAGCTGGAGGCTCTTCTGTCTTTGCTGGGCTCACTCGTGCATCTACGTTCCGCTACCAGGGAGGTCTCAGCTGGGACAGCTCATGCCACCCACACAGGGACTCGTCCCTTGGGTGCTCACAGTGTCAGGGCTCTCGGAGCAAGCAGAAGCCACACGGCCCCTTGAGGCCCAGCCGGAGCCGGAATTACGTCACTTCTGCCACATCCTGTCGGCCAAGCCATCACTGGAGCAGCGCAGACTCCAGGCCACGGGGGAGTACAGAGCCCGTGGCAGAGGCATGGATGGGACAGCGACAACTGGGGCCATTTCCACAAATGACCCACCACAGCGGGTGAGGGTGGGGTCTTGGGCCTGAGCCCTGGACATGGAGGCTCTGTGGACGGGCAGCCTGAGGGGCCTCAGGAGGGCAGGGGCACCTGCTGCCCGTCATCTCCAGGGAGGGCGCTTCCACCAGGTGGGGGGTGGGGACCCTCTGGCCATCCTGCTTCAGGCAGACACCCCTCCTTGTCAGCGTTACCTCCTCTCTCCCCTCCTCGGCTCCCCTTCTCGGCATCAGACCCCACAGCCTCCATCCCCTTGAACACAGTCGCCCTTGACCCGACCTCCCCACAGCCACCCCAGTTCCCGCTGCCCAGCCTAGTAAGCGTGAGGTGAGGCTGCAATGGTCCACCTGGGACAAGACGCTGAGGCAGAGAGGCGCCATGGTGGTGTCGGAAAACCACCTCAGCCACGTCCTCTGGCGCTCACTTTGTGTCACCAGGTGAGCCTCTTGTCAGGGCGCGAGTGGATATTTACAGCCAGCCTGACCCCGCCATGAACACATGGGGCTGTGTCCTGCTCCCATCCAGTGGTGTGGTCTGGTCCCTGCTCAGACAGGAGGCAAGTGCAGGGGTCACAGGGCAACCTGTCCTGCCACAGACAAGAACGGTCCATCTGGTTATAAACAAAGCTCGTGATTGTGGAGACAATGCCAGACCCACCGGGGCAGCCCGGCAGGAGGACGGGCGGAGGGAGGTGGGCAGGAGGATTTCTGCGGCAGCAGACTGAAGTCCCACCTCGTTCACATGAGGACGAGCAGGGAAGCCAGCGTGACCGGAGGCCGAGCTCCTCCCAGACTGGCCCAGGCATCCAGGCAGCAGGCTGGAGGCTGGAGCGAGTGGGCGACCTGCAGGGTTCTCATTCCCCCAGACTTCGCTCAGACGCAGGGTCGGGGAGCTATAAGTCACAGGTTGAAAGCCAGGCCCTCAGCATTGGGCCCAGACAGGACTGGAGGACAAGAACGAGAGCTCCGGGTGAGATGGAGCTGAGGGGCCACCTCCCCTCCCTCGCTCCCATCCTGGAGGCCGGGCCCACCGAGGGGGTGCCCTGAGCCTCCACCTGCCCCCGCACCCCTCCCGTCGCACTGCAGGCCCCGAGTCAGCTCACTCATCCGCACACCTGGGCCACACAGCTCCTCTTAGGGGGCTGCCCCGCCGGCCCCACACCTTCCTCACCTGGTGACAGCTCAGTGTCACCTCTTCTGCAGCCTCCCTGTCCTCCCGGCCTCGCCGCTTCATCCTGTGGTCTCACGTCCCCCCTCGAGGTGACACCTCAATGCAGGGTCTCCGTGGTGCACACGCGTGGTGACTTCCTCACACGCCTGCCTGTTGGCTGTGTGTCCTGCCACTCAGAAAGGCCCAGGCGGACCTCGCCAGCCCATGATGCTTGTGGACGACTGTGTCCTGTCGACGGCCCAGTGCGAGGCCAGAGCCGGCAGCCACGTCTCTGCAGCGTGGGGCAGGTAGCTGCACGCCACCCCGGTGGCTGGGGTGGAGCCTGGTGGCCTGGGGGGCGTCCGGAGGAAGCCATGAGGGTCCAGCTGCACTTTCCAAGCCTGGGGAGTGTTTGGAGGAAGGAGGGATGGGCGTGGGGCCCTGGACAAGGTGTGACTTGCTCCTCCCAATTCCTGGCGTGACTGCAATCCTATAGATGCACTTGGGACCCAGGCCCCTGAAGCCCTGACGTGGACCTGCACCTGCGGGCCCTGAGCTGGCTCGGCTGCAGCCCTGGGGGCCCTTGGGCAGGAGGGGAACATGGGGAGGGGGTTGCTCGCTCTCTCTGAGCCCCCCCTGCCTCAGGGTCCAATGAAAAGGGAAGAGAAAAGAGCCCGCGTACCCCTGCCCACCTGCTCCTACCGCCCCCTATGACCCTCCGCCAATCGGTAGGCCGAGCTGGCCCAGGACTGAAGGACTGAAGCAGGGACAGCGCTGGGCCTGGAGGCGGCTCTTTCCTGGGGACCCTGCTCGATGCCCTGCTCATTCTCCTGGTCTTCACTGCTTTCCTCACAACATCATGTCTCATCTCTGGTGAAATTTGCAGAAATGAGCCATTGTCTCTAGAATGTCCATGCAGGGACCCAACAATGCAGCCATCCAGGTAGGACATGTCACAGTGGGATGCAGTGCAGACCACCAGGGTTCCAGGATCGGACACCGCGGGGGGCAGCAGGAGGGGTGGCCTGGCACTAGGCAGTGGGCTGGGCTCACAGGTACAGGCAGCACAGCGGCTCCTGTCGCCAGCACGGACGCTGGAGCCCCATTTGCTCTGTGGAGAGGTGAGCAGCATACGCTTCCTGGCCAGACTCTGCTCGTCCAACTGACCAGCCCCCCGAATCAGGATCTGGGCTCCCCATCCAGCGCGACTCACCCTTGGACAAACTGAGACGAGACCAAGAAAAGGCCGAATCCTGTGTGTGCGAGGGAAGGGAGCAGAGGCTGGGCGGGCACAGTCCATCCACCCAGACAGAGGGTCTTTTTCTCTGAAACAACTGTCCCGATCCCTGACCGGGTGGTCATTAGGAATTCTGTGCACACAACTCAAGTCTTGAATAATGAATCAACCGTCCTGGTGTGAAGGATTTTCTAAATGAGCCATTTGCATACGGGATTAATCACGGGCCCCTCGGGGCTACAGCTGGAGGAGCTGGTCAGGTGCAGGCCTGCGTCCTCGGCACACCCCCACCCTCACCCTGGGGTCTCAGGACACAACCGCACCCAGGGCGGCCACTGGACTGAGACTTCAGGAACAGAGCGGACGAACGTGGAGAGGCAAGGCCCCCAGCGATGGTGTCCAGACACTAAGGGGCCAGCAGTGCCAAGATTCCTTTGATGTGCCCTCGTGGGGAGAGGCTGGGCATGATCCCAGAGTCATCCTTGGCGTCTGTGGGGAGTGACTGGACGTCCTCTGACCAGGGGCAGGGCCCTCTCAGGCCTCAGATCCTCCATGGCCATCTCACCAGCCCTAGAACTTCCACGCCCCCTGTGATGACCACAGCAGCCCATTCAAACCCATTGCCGGCCCCAACCGTGGGCATAGAGGGCCAGGTCACGGGAGCCGGCTGCTCTTCCTGCCCCAAGCTGGTGCTGGCCCCCAGACTCTCTGCCCATCTGCCGTCCGGGCATCTCCTGAGAAGGACGCAGGACAGAGACGGAGGCCAGCTCGAGGTGGCTCAGGCCAGACGGTCGCTGCACTTAGCAATCAGCCCTCCCTGGCCTGGGGCAGCCTGGAGACCACGTCCACCTTCAAGTGGTTGACACCGGGCAGCTGTCCCTGAGCACATGGGTCAGAGGCCGAAACCACGGGACAGGAGGGAGCCAGGCACCACGCTGCCACGTGCTGAGAGGTGACCCAGGAGGTCCCTGGCCACAGGCGGGAGCCAGTGTTAGGGAACGGGGGGAGGGGCCCAGGCAGTCTTTCTAGACCCTGGTCCTGGGGCCCGGCTGCCCCTCATGCCTGGGTCAGAGCTGTCAGGGAGCAGGGAGCATTTGAAGCTCGTCCATCCGGAAGGGGCCTCCTTCATAGCAGCACGGCCCAGCCCTGCCCCCGCGCAGCTCATCCCGTGGTCCTGAGATGTGTCCTCCAAGTGGAACACGAACCGCAGTGTCCCCAGGTGGGCCGAGGGGCGGGCCAGGCCCGTGCCCCTGGGCAGATTCCCACAGGGGCGCATGGCGGGGGTCCCGGGCAACAGGGATCAGGGACGACGGGACGGGCAGAAGCTCCCTCTTCCTGCAGGAGACTCTGAGGCCTCCAAGCCTGGGCCCTGGACCCAGAGACATGTTCTGGGAATCAGTCCCTGGTCGGCAGGAACAGAGCGTGGAGATTAGACACTCAGCTGGCTGCCGTCTGCACCACCTCCCCACCGCTCATCCACATGGAAGGCGGCACCAGCGAAACCGAGGTCAGGCTTGGATTTAGTCCCTCCCATTCAGCTTCTCCCTCTGCTCCGGGTGCCCGAGCCCATGGTGTCCAGTGGGCTGGGTTGACCAATGATGCTGGTTCCCTCTGCTCTCATGGGTCTCCCAGAATGTCACCCTGGAGGCCTTTGCCGTGGAGCCATCCAGTTTCCGAGGGGTGACGTGCACCACCTTCCAGAAAGTTCCTTGAGCACACTCCAGACAGTCAGCCATTCCATGGGACCAGAGGTAGAGCTCAGCCCAGGGCTACATTTGCATTCCAGATGCTATGTGGGCGGGTGGGGCCACAGGGGCTTTCCTGCCCGAAGTGCTAAGGTCCCGGGGTTCACGTGGGCTACTCAGCTCTGAAGGATCCCAGAGAGGCATGGAGGGACAGGAGGGCTGGGATGTGACGTTCAGCTCTGAATGGCCGTCTGTGCAGATGCGGCTCAGGGCAGCAGTCCTGCGGGTGGGCTGAGGTCTCAGACCAGGGGACGACCCCTGGCGCTGTGTGCTTGGGAATCAGGAGCTTGGGAGAGAAGAAGTGAGGGATCCCTGAGGAGCCTGGGCAGCACTACAGTCAAGACGGCCAAACAGAGCACATGAGCACATTTTAAAAACATTTATCAAAGCAAAACACTGAAAAACATCCTGGAAGTATAATTTTCCCTTTCATTGAGCACATTAATTCCAAGAGTCTGAAGCTGGGTCACACCTGGAGAGGCTCTGGTTTAATGGACGTCGGCCCTGAAACGCCCAGCTCTGCACATTCCAGGGGCGGCGGTGCAGTCTTGAATGTGACGCTGTAATGGGGTTCACGTTCCTCTGCTTCTTGTCACACCCTAAGTGGAATTCTGGGGGACCCTCTGCAGTGTCCCCACCACCCCTGTGATTCACTAGGAGCACTTTGGGGCCAAAGTGACATTTCTCGTCCGGGCTCTGCTGAGGGGTGCTGCAAAGCCCAGATGTCGGTGGTGAGACTGGCCTGGGCGCTGTCCCCAATCTGCACTGGATGTGCCCTGTGGCTTGTTCGAGGAGGCGCAGGCTCGCTGGGGCCGTCATCAGCGTGTGTTTGCAGAGTCGCCAGTGGGCGGCGTTGGGGCTCTGGGTTGGGGTCGTGGGGCTGTGGCCCCAAGAGCCTGGAGGGCCCCTTGTAGAGACCACCAGGGCAGTCAGATTTTGCCACATAAGTTTCCAACCAGCGCCGAAGTATGGAGCGCAGGAGCCTGATGGGAAGAAATGGTTAAAATTCATTCATTCATTCATTCATTCACAAATACTTGCCAAACATCTCCTGGGTGCAGTGTCTCGTCGGGATAGTGAGGATGGAGAAGATGGGGTTCATGTGACCAAGGGGAGGGCTGGGCAGGCAGGGGCGTGTGCTGGAGAACCAGGTATGGTCTGAGGGCCTGGGAGCTACAGACAGGCATGGGGGATGGCTGTGATGTGGCGTTCATGGGAACGTGGCAGAATTGGAAAGGCCCCCCTCCCCCAGAAGAGCCGCCACCTCATCCTTGTGTTGCTGTGTCTCCACCCGTTGCAGCAACTGAGGCCCCTCTCAGCCAACCCGCAGCCTCAGTGACTCAGTTTGCCAGCTGTGGGGTGGGGGCGCTGTCCAGCGGCATGGGAGGTGTGAGCTGGAGAGGGTCACCCTTGACCCCAGACAAGGGCTGGACAAGCTCAGAGGTCTCCTCTGCAAGCCTCCTGTGGGCCCAGGCCACGGCCCCAACATGACCCCCAGCTACGAGCCCCAGCCGTGACCTTCACCCATGGCCCCCAGCCCACTGCCATCCAGGACAGTTGCAGTGGGTCCCTGCTCCGTGGCGGTCAGGTTGTCTCTCCCTGGGTCCTCCCGTGCCCAGGGCCAGTGGGTCGGATGATGCCAAAATGACAAAATCGTCTCCGCGCCCCGGGAGAGGCAGCCATCATCGGCCCATCCACGTGTCCACTCATGTCCACTGGGCAGCTCTGCGCCTCTGGAGCACAGAAGCCCATTTTATCCAACTGCAAAATTTTAATGGATGAACTTCTTCACCAGTGACTCTTCGGCCCTTGGTAATGAGAGAAAGATATTTTCTTGCTTTGGGATGTTCTAAAATTTACTCGTGAGACATTTTTAGAGCCACGAAGTCTCCGAGGCTGGAGGAGCCTCACCATCACCCTCTCCGGCACCCGAGGATGAGCACTGGAGAGGTCTCAGGGGCAGCTCTGGAATTCACGCCCAGCCCGGGGCGGCCGAGACCTTGGGCTGTTCCACACCACTTCTCTGTGCTAGTTTGAAATACCCCTTGGTCATAAGCAATTCACAGATGGGCCTGTTTCTAGAGCTTCCGTTCCCTTCCGTGATTGGTACTTCTGATCTAGAGGCGAGCACCTAGTTCTGACCAATGAGCATCTGAACAGCCTGAGTGTAGCCTTGCTCACCGGCCGTCACTCCCACACCTCTCGTCTGCCCTCGCCCAGTTGATATGTCCAGCAGGGAAATCGTCAGAGTAGCCGAGCTCGTGACTTTGGAGTCAGATCAAGATTCTAATGTCCTCCGCCCCTTGCCCACCGAATGATCCAGTAGTGAGTCGGTGAATTTCTTTGGGCTCAAAAATGTGGAAAAGAACCCCCACATCAGCTGTGACGTGGCGGGCTGAAGCCCAGACACCACGAGTGCTCAGAGTCCCTTTGGTGGCCACCTGGTCTTGCTGCCCCTGAGGAGGGAATGGCCCACTGGTTTCCTCTTGCGCTGCCTTCTTGCTCCTCCTTGCCCGCAGCTCCCCAGTCCCCTGTCCTGTGGTGTCCCACTTCCCAGTGGCCAACACTCCATCCACTCGCCCACTTAGCAGAACCACACTCACCATGCTCCATGCTGGAGGCCGACAACTGCGGGGCGGTCGGGACGTTCCTGCACGTTCTGGGTCGCTCCTAAGGGACGTGTCCCATGTAAAACTTAAAAGGAAGAAAACGCCCCAGGACAAAGGGGCCATTCGCCATTTTTTTAAGTGGGAAATATTTTTCTGAAAAGATTCCTGCCAGGCGAACGCATCGTCGCCCCATGTGGGCGTTTTGTCCACCCTTGTGTGGCTCTCTGGAAGCTTCTCTGTCTGTCGAGTCCCCCCACCTCCATGGTCAACACAGCGCACCGCGTTTCTCTCCGTCCTGACTTTCTGAAGCTCCCTTTGCAAAGTCTGTGGCCGTGGCTGCAAGCTACCTGGTCTGCGGGGGCCATTATCTTGAGGAATAAAACCCCGGCTCTGACAACACCACACTCCGAAGCCCTTTAGGTGGTGTGTTTTCACTGCTCTGCACCAGGCGCCTTCCAACAGCCAGTCCTTCTGGGAACGTCGCCCCTTTTATGGCCTGGCCCAGGGGATTGCCACCCTTGAACAGAAGCAATTTGATCTCTTTAATATTGAGAACACTGTGGACGAGTCTCCCCAGACCAGGGGCCTCATAAGTGTTGTGGACAGCGTAACTGGAGGACTTTCATCCCTCGGGACCGCAGCCACCTCCCAGAGCCACTGCTCTCTGCCCGTTGCACCTGGAGGCCCAAGTCCAGGCGTCCAGGCAGGCTGCTAACATCAGAAGGGCACCTGGCGGGCAGGTAGGCTGGATGAGGTGCATCCACCGTGTCCATACACTCACACGTGTCCTGGACGGGCATGTGCAGAACACACGGATGCACTTGGGGACAGCGCCACGACCCTTTGGCCTGGCACAACCTGGCACCCACAGGTGGCCCTCTGCCCGGTGGTCCTGGACCCTGATAGAAGGAAACGCTCCTTCAGCTGATTCTAACTGTGCTGCATCCTCTCACCCAGCGGGGAGACAGCTTCAGAGCTATTGTGAGCAGTTAATTGAATCTGCTCCAAAACTCCTAGTTAAATGTGCGTTAATTAAATTTGCCATCGAGGCAAAGAAAAGTCTGTGGCGAGATCCCTTGCATTGCGTCGCACGAGCAACAGTCTCCACGCAGGATTGCATTGCGTGCTGCCAGCACAGACCCCCCACTTGCTCCCTTCTTCCCACCAGCTGGGATACATTGGCCTCTTCACAAACGTATTCACGTCACGTAGACAAATTTAGCCTTTTTTTTTTTTTGGTTTTGCTTTTTTGATGAGAAGAGAGCATCTTCAAATGAAAACGGTTTTAGCAAATTAAGTCCAAATCAAGGAAGAAAACTTGAAATTAATTTTTTAAAAAGTCTTCTGTGTATTATTGTTCAACACCAAGACTAATGGAATTTCCAGCCATGCAGTCAAGACTACTGATCTGTGCAGCTGCGAGAACAATCCAACAGAAAGCGATGATGTCAGGGGCCCAGCTTGCCTCTGGCCTGGCTCAGGGGAGCAAAGTGGGGTTTGGTTGGATCGAGAAGTCACAGTTTCCACAGAGACCCAACAATTCTATGTGTCAAAAGCATAAAGGTGGTTTTCTCCTTCAGAGGCCAATCCAGAAGGGTCTCAGCAGAGCCCTCTGGGCAGAATTGGATGGTTCTTGGGGGGCAGCAGGTCACCCCCTGAGAGTCCCCCTCCAGGTGCCCCTCCTCAATGTCCCCTCCAGGTGTGCCCCATCCTGGAGCACAGTCCTCTATTTGTACTCTGTCTGATTTACGTTCTTCCCAGGGGTTACATCTGGCTCCGAGCATTCAGGGTCTCGGAAATCACCTCTGGACGGTATGTCCCTGCTGTCTGGGAGGGTTGCAGCAAGATGCCCTCTGGTCAGCCTCCACCCGTGCTCCTGCAGGGGCTGCACCGAGCTTCCTTCACAAGCAGAGTCTGCCCTGTGGACACTCTGCTCTCGAGTGGTCCCCACCGTCTGCTTTCAGAGCTGGGGTCACGCCCCTGACCAGCCCAGAGCTCCTGTCGCTGGACAGCCCTGGGCCCGGCATGAGGGCCAACAGGGACCCACAGCTGCCTGTGTGAGGCTTTCATTTAATTACATACTTTGATGCACAACCAACAAACTGCCTCTGTATATCCCAAATAACTTCTTTCACATGCAAAACCCAGTCACAGATTTCACCTTCCGCCGGCGCTCAGTGTAACTTTCAGGTGAGATCCTCCATACGCCGTCACTGCACTCACGGGATCCGCGTTGTCTGAGTTGTTTGTGGTGTCTTTGTCAATATTTTATAGGTTTCTCTGGTGTGATTTGTACAGACATCTCTCTCTCAATATGTCTTGATTTACTGCTTGTCTGTGTGAGTATGGAAACATATCTCAGAGATATTATGACAATGATATTGATATTTATTGACAGAGCAGTTTATAAGTGACGTCTTGGGATTCGCAGGCAGTAGGCGTGTTTCAAGCTCCCAGGGTCAGCCTGTGACCGCTCGGCGCTCTGGGCCGTCAGGAGAAGCGCACAGCGCTCGGCCCTCCCGGGGCCCCTCCTGCCTGTTCCCGCGCAGTGCCATGGGGCTGACAGGCGCCCAAGAGCCCCCAGCTTTGTCCAGATTTTTCTAGTTTCAGGTAAGTAATCTAGAGGCAACTGGTTGAATGTTGACCAGAGAGAGAAAGGAAGGTCACCTGGGGCAGAGCAGGGAATTTTCTTCTCTAAGTTCTGAACATGGAGTCCACACCAGGAAGCCCAGGTCAGGGCCATTCGTGTTTCAGCTTAGAGATGGCAGTGACCTGTCTCTGCCCCTGTGATTTAGACCTCAGAGCAAAGGTCAACGCTCTGTTAAAATACGTCAGGCTCCCAGGTGCTCTCCCACCCCACTGCCCATACCCCACACCCGCACCCACACCCAGACCCCACACCCTACACCTCTCCCCACACCCAGTCCCCATACCCCAACCTCACCTCACACCGTATATCCCACACCTCACCCACACCCTACACCTGACAGCCCACACCCTACACCCCACACCTCACACCCCACACCTCACACCCCACACCCCACACATCACACCTCCCACCCCACACCCCACACCTCACATCCCACACCCCACACCTCATGTCCCACACCTCACCCCCACACCCCATACCACCTCACACACCCCACACCTCGCCCACACCCCACAACCCAACCTCACACCACATCACCCCCCCCACCCCACACTTCACCTCACACCACATATCCTACACCTCACCCACACCCCACCCTACACCTAACACCCTACACCTCACCCCAAGCCTGGCAGGGACGGGGGTGTGGCGCCAAAGGAGATTGAGCTTCAGGCCGGGGAGCTGGGCCCCCAGGACGCCAGGCAGGATGAGTAACCTGCCCCCTGAGCCCAGGGCTGTCCCTCTCACCCCCGAGGACAGTGCAGCTCGGGGCAGGGGAGACCCGCCACCTCCGTGGCCCGGAACTCTGGAGGTGGGCTGCCTTGGTCTCACTCCCACCCCCATTCTGGCTCCAAAGCAGAAGGAGCTGGGGTACCAGGGCTTATGGGACGCTTGGGGAAAGGCGAGCGCCAACAAGGCCTTGGGAGGGACGTCTGACCTTGGCGCAACCCCCCCACCCCCGCCAGGAGATACACCAGGACCTGCCCCCCAGGCCCACAAGCTGGAGAATCCCCAGAGAGGGGGCTCAGGAAGACCCCTGGGGCTCACTTTGAGAAGGCGGGGGGTGGGGGTGGGAGAGGGGAGGTGCAGGCAGAGCCTGCTGGGAAGTGCTGTCACCCTGCTCCCCGGTGATAGCAGGACAGGGTCAGGGTGCCTGGCCCTAGTAGGTCCCTCACCACTGATCTGGAAGCCCTGACCACTGCTGACACGGGGGGAGCACTTGTGCCCGACATAGGGAGGGCTCCGCGACCTGGTCAGCCTCACACAGTTCTGTGTCCGTGAATTCCTGAAATGCCCCTGGCATGGGTTCTGTGGCTCCATGGCTGTGTGGAGCACATGGAGCTCCACCGAGAGCACGCCACCCATCCGGGGCACAGACGCCAGTCCCTTTTACATCGTGTTCTCTCATATCTCACGGAAAGACACGCCCTGCGTTCCATTTCAATACAGAAGCCGGTAGACACAGAGCCCCCCAGGCTCAGACACGCCTCCTGGTCTGAAGGCGCGATTAAATCGGTGGCTGCGTCCACTAGAACCTCAGCCCGGCCTGGATGTGCTGACCCCAGCACCAAAGGCAGAGTGAGTTATGTCTTCATTTAAATGCAGATTTCAAATGGAAACCAAATCATTTTCCTCTTAAGAAATTGCCAGCCTAAGAGTGCATGCTAAAATATGGCAAGATTATGCCAAGTTATTTGGAAATCTGTCTCCTTCATGGTGTCCAATGGAAGCTGACAATTGCCCGCTCAGGCCTGAAGTGAGTTCCTTGTAGGACACACAAGCAAAACCGAACCAAGCTTCCCATGGCGGCTACCTTTACTCTCCCAAGCTGGTGGTGGAAATGCAGCCACTCCCCTCCCAGCAGGAGAACACGAGCAGCTCCACGGAGGAGCCATGTCTGTCTTGGTTGCGAGGTCACATGACAGGGCTGTGGCCCACAGTTTGTGCCCATCGGTTCCGGGAGAGTCACCAGAGTGGCTGTCATGGCCCCTGACCATGACATTGAGCTACTGCCCAAGCCTGGGGGTGCTGGGGGCTGTGCTGGTGATCGAGGGGTGGGCGAGTGGGTGCCAGGCTTGTGGAGCAAGCACAGGTGGGGACTGAAGGAGGCAGTCATGCCCAGGCGGGTTCTGGGGACACTGGGCTGTGATGGGAATCTGGTCCCGGCTAAGGCTGGCCAGGCCATGCTGGCTCTCGCTGTCCCTCACCGAGCACCTGGGCCTCAAAGCGCCAAGCCTGGCACCAGTCAGCTGGAAGGCGTCCTGCAGCGGGACCTCTGCCCACATCAGTCCCCACCGTTCATGGACAGAGAGGCCTGGTGGCCACAGTGCGTGCAGCCAGTCTCACTTTGCAGACTGGGCCGCTCGCTCCTACCTGGGTTGATGCCTCGTGGACCCTGCACCACCGGAGTTCACAGCCGCCCGTCATCCAGTCTGCACTCGATGCCATCGATCCCGTCTGTGCTGACAGGTCTCCTCACCCTCCTGCTCCCCTGGGACCAGCGGCCCGGCTGCCGCATCCACCAGCAGGAGGCAAGAAGGAGAAAGAGAGAAGCGGGGCGGCGTGGCCGAGGTCTCCCCACCCTCTTGGGCGATGCTCACTCCACTCCCAGCCACAGCAGTCGTCTGCAGTCACCTGGAGGGAGGCCCTGTGCCGTGTCCCAGGGAGGTTGACATCGTGAGGTGAGGACAGGCTCCGCACTGCGCCGTGGCCGTCCTGCCCCACCCCCACCCCCAACACATGCTCGCTTGACGCCACAGAGGAAGGGGTCGGCCAGTGCTGTTCTGACTGTGGTCATGGGTCAACATGAGCCAGAATGGGCTCTTGCCCAGCCACGGGGATGCAGCCAGCCAGGATTTGTGCATTTATCCAGAATCAGGTCCCAGCCAGTGGGCAGGCCTGGGCCTGGGTGCCAGGCGAGGTCAGGCCTGGCGGGACCCTGGCGGTTTTCATCATCCAGTCTGGGATGGGATCACGGGTGCAGTCTGCAGGGGCCCATCGGGGGGGCACATGACACTCATCATCACTGCCATCATCTGAGACCAGTGCCCCAGGTTTGCAGGCCTCTGCCGGGCCTGCAGTTCTGGACGCCCTGGAGGCCACCCCAGTGACAGTTCCTCCCTATCCTGCCTGGAACAGCAAGGGGTCATTCTCTCTCCTGAGATACAGTGGCTGAGCGGGACTCTCCTCACTCCCTTAGCCCAGATGTTGGAGGAGTCTGGCCTCTGCTTCTAAACCTCAGCTCAGTGCTTGTCCAAGCAAGGCCTGCTCTGCTCTGGAGTCGCCCGGGGACTTGTGTGCGATGCACGTCCTGGGCCCCACCCTAGTCCTGCAGAGTCAGTCTCCACGGGACCCAACGTGGACCCTGTGACCCCCACGGCGCCAAGCCATGGACTCTGTGACCGGCGTGGGCCAGCCACATCCAGGAGAGGCAGGCAGCACTTGGCCCGCCTCAGGGACGTCTGCTCCCTCCCGGCCTCCCCAGTGGGGGATCACCCAGGAGGAGCAGCTGTGTCTGAGCAGGAGCAGGTGCAGGACCCAGGCCGGACAGGACGCCAGGACCCGTCCAGTGCAAGGCTGACGTGATGCAGGGCCCAAGCGGGCAGGGCGGCCTGGCTCTCTGCCTGCCTGGGGGCTGAGCCTGGACCGCATTCCCCACACAGCCTGGTGGTGGGCTGGCCCTGTCCCATGTGTTGGAGGCACCTGCTGGGACCATTGGCACTAGTGAAGAGCATCCACCTCAGCCCCTGCTCGACCCTTCAACTCTCCTGGAGAGCAGGGGGCTGGGGATCGTCACCCCTGGGTGTGATGAGGAGGGTCTCCCCACGGGCAGCAGCTGACTCGAGCCTGGGTCCCAATCCACACCCTCACCCTGTGCCTCCTCCCTCTCCAGGCCCTAAGGGAGGGCCGGTCTGATCCATCCTGGGTCCTCAGTGGCAGCTCAGTCCTGCCCACAGCAAGCACCCACCACATGCTGGGACGGGTGGGTGGTGGCCGGATGGGATCATAGACGGACGGGTGGGGTCATGGAGCGAGCTGTCTTTCCCCAGAGCAGCTGTGGAAGCCGGTGCACTCTGTTGACGTGGGTGTGGCCCAGGTGTGCCAATAGCTAAAGGCTGCATAGCAGGGGCGCAGGGTCGCGGAGGACCATCACAGATGCCCACACAGCCAGATGGGCAGTGGTGGGAGGGAGATGGGTAGGGGTCTGCTGCACCCACAGAATCAGCTCAGTTAGTGATGTGGCCACGCAAGGATCGTGGAGGAATAATCCCACGGGGAAGGTGAGAGACTGTGGTTTCCATGGTGAGCCATGAGAGGCCTTCTCCTGGGGCCACGCCGTGAGCTTCCCAACCTTCCTGGGGCCTCAGGAGAGGGCTCAGGCCAGAGTCAGGCACGAGGTGGAAGGTAAGGTGTCCTGGGATTCCATAAGCCCCAAGAGTGGACAATGGTCCCTTGGGCACAGGCTCCAAGCTGCAGGCTGACCGATGAGCTCTGTTCCCCTCTAGCCATCTCTGATCCTGAGAGCAGAGGCCAGTCACACCAAGCACAGGCCATCAGACAGACGGGGGGCTCACTCAGAGCTGGCCTGAGCCTCGTCTCCTAGACCTGGTCTAGGAACCAGGAGGCTTGAGCACACAAGCCCAGGAGCCCAGGGTCAGAAGGCCTGGCCTGGCACAGGAGGGCAGCGTCATGGGCCCGCCAACCAGACCGGGCTGTTGCCTGAGCTCATTGTCCATGCCACGCCAGCGTCTGCACTGGAGGAGAGGGTGTGGGGCAGCCTGCGGGGGGTGAGGGCAGCAGGGGTGGGGGGTAATGTACGGACATATCAATCTCGTTGGAGTCCCAGCCTGCAGCTTCCAGAACGTCCTTGCGGAGGCCTTCAGCTGAGAGAACTAATTTGGAAAGAATAAAATAAATGATATCAACCTTGGCGAAAACCTTGTCCAAAATTATTTTCCTCCCCCGCACACGTCACTTGGAGGCTCTGAGGCCCATGATGAGGGGAGGGGCACTCAGGCTGAAGTCCTTCTAGGGTCAGCCCTCCGCCTGTACAGCCCCGTGGCCCACCCGATCCCGAATCTGTCGGCCAGTGGCTGCGGGTCCCCAGGGTGGGGGCTCCATGTGGAGCTATCCGAGGGGGAGGGGGCCAGCGGGCGAGGATCCCTGGGGCAGGCCAGAGTGCGTGCTCCTAGTCAAAGCCTTGTCTCCAAATGGCCGCACGTGAGATGCAGGGGTGGGAGAGCAGATCTCAACCATCATCAGGTCACCACGAGGTTCTCTGTGGCCAGCAGGCCTGATACGCATGGCAGCAGGGGCGCGGGGGCTGGCGAGGAGAGCAGAGGAGCATGGGGCCGATGAGGAGCCAGCCGTGAAGGACGGGCCGTGGTCATTGGAGACAGGCAAAGACGTGTGACGCAGTGCCTCCAGGCAGGAGTGCAGCCCAGCGTGCTTCCACTGACGCAGGGGTTCCTGCGTAATGTGACCAGTGCGGAGCCCCATCCCTTCACACCTGAGGCATCGGGTAGAGGGGAGAAGGTGCTTTTACTCCAAAGGAAAGGCTTCCTGGCTCCACTTGACACATTTTTCCAGTGCCCGGTGCCAAGAGCTTCAGGTGGAACATTTGAAACTTCCAAGAAATTGGATGTCTCCCTCCTGTTTGCAAAACACTGTACAGAGGATCATGGTGGACGGGAGCTGCCCTGGAAGGTGAGGTCCTGTGTGACTCTCGCAAGGGGAGGATCAGGGCAGGTGTGAACCTCACAGGGGAGGAGGGACTGAACAGGTGTGACCTCACAGGGGGAGGAGGGTCGGGGCAGGTGTGAAATTGAGAAGGGGAGGATCAGAGCAGGTGTGAACCTCACAGGGGAGGAGGGTCAGGCAGAATTTTGATGCCTGGGTCTGGTATCTTCTGGCCCCAGTGGTGGTGAGTGGCCTTCAAGTGTGCCCTTGTCACCTCTTATCTCTGGAAGATTCTGGAATCTTCTCTGTCCTTTACATGTTGTCCCTTAGTGAGTGGATTTCTTGGTGTCTCTGGACCACAGACCTGTCCCCCAGATATGGACGGTTCCTCAAGTTCTTTCCCTGACCCCCACTCCATTTCTCAGTGCTTTTTGTGATGCCCCCCAATCAGACATGCGCATCCTGCATCTGCCCAGCGCCTACCTCTCCATCCTGAACTGCCCAGGGGGAGCCACAGATCGTGGTCTGTCGGGAGGGGCTGAGCCATCAGCCGCTGGGAACTAAGGCTGGAGCGTTGTTACTGGCTGCCTGTCCTCCGCAGTCCTGGTGGAGCAGGACCAGCACGGCCAGTAGAGCCGCAGCGTTTTCTCTGGAGGTCTCACCTAACAGTGACAATCCTGTAGCCCTCTGTTGGCTGCACCTGACCACACACAGGCCACTGGGCCCTTTGGAACTGTGTGGCACCCAGTAGAGTGTGGTTTGACAAGGACTGACCTGGCAGGAGTCTTCTGCTGGCCCAGGTTCGTGTGTTTCCCTCCAGAGGACTGGCCTGGTCCCCAAGGACACCACAAGGACAAAGCACAGGAGATAACGGGTGACACAGGATGGATGACTCCAGGGCAGACGTTTCAGCTGCAGAGGCCAGCCCCGTTGGAGTCTGCCGCTCATCAGGCCGGGGCTCTCTGTCTTCCCGGCGACCTGCAGCACACACCTGTGAGCTCTGTGGGACTGTCTCAGCGCAGTGAGCAGGGAGCGCCGCAGGCTGCCCAGAGCCCAGCACAAAAGGGCTGTCGCTTTCCCGTCCTGGAGGAACTCGCCCAGCTCTGTGTTTGTGCCGAGGCCCAGAGTTGGAGAAGACGAGGAACAGCCTCCTTGCCCGCCTGGATTTCACTCAGAGGAGAAGCAGCGGGCCTCTGAAAGTCACCGCACTGTTGGGCTAGTGCATTTGCAGGAGAAATTCAAATTATCGTGTTCGTTTCCATCTTTGGCTGTCATGCAGCAGGGTCGAGAATCCCCTAGTAGAAGCTGCCGGCGGGATAGCAAGGGTCTGAGATGACGCTCCAAGGTCGTTCCCAAGCACTGATGGTACCGCCTTTGTCTCTCAGGGAAGCTGGACATCATGGGACCAGATGCAGGGGGCACCTCTCCCCAGCCTGACCATCCAGGGCCACTTGCCAAGCAGAGAACTAGGGATCAGAAAAGACACCAATCGGGGCCCCTGTCAGGGTGCTGGGGTGCCAGCACGCTGACACCCGAGAGCCAGCAGGCAGCTCCGCCACGTGGGGAGAGTGCAGCACGTCCCTCGCTGCCGCCCCTGCCCGGCTCATCAGAGCTCTCGCCTGCCCATCCCGTCTGCTGTCAAGGCCAAAACAGCCAGCCTGATCAAGGCCTGGTCTTGAACACCCCAGCCGTGACGCTTTATGTCGCTGCCAGGTGGGTGTGAGCGCTGGATCATTCCAGTGACTCCCAGAAAAGAGCCCGCTCTGCTCGTTGCCACCCTGCCTTCTCCACAGAGGCCCTGAAAGTCTGTGTGTCGGGACAGCCAGGGTGCAAGACCCCGTGGGTCCCCACACCCCTTCCGGCCCTGTGAGCACCACAGATGTCCACTGCCCATACCAGTCAGTGCCTGCCAGGGGAGAGTCTGCTCCTTCTGAAGGCTCTGCTCTCTGTGGCTGGGGTGGCATCACAGGCAGAGCCCCTTCGGCCTCTGGGTGCGCTCAGGGTCAGCCAGGGTGGACCAAGCCAGCGCTCGCCTCCCTCCCACCAGGTAACCAGTGTGTGTCCCCGTCCGTCCAGGGGCAGAACTGAGCATGCTGTCTTGTTACAAAGACATCTCGTGGCCCCCAGTTGCCAGCCAGGGAAATCCCAGCCCTCCGACCAGCACCCCAGGCCTCCACGATTCCGTCAGGATGGTCCCTCCTCAGTCTCAGGAACAACCCACCCGTCGTGTGCCCCGCACCAGCCCTCCAGGGAGGGGCCCACAGGCGCCCTGCCTCGCCTCTGCAAGCCTTTGTCCCTCCAGGCCCACTGTTCATCCCCACCCTCACCTCTGGGCTCTGAGCACAGAGGAAGAAAGATGCTCCGAGGGAGGAAGCCTGTGTCGAATTATAACCCGACAGTCACATGCAGACACCCCGGAGAGAGGCCAATCGTTTCTAAAGGTTAAATATGACGGCGCTTAAAAAATAATTCTGCTGTTTAAATTTAGGGAGCTGAAAAAAGCTCATTCCAAGAAGATTCTCTGGCTCCAGGAGGGTAACGCTTTGCACCTCCTGCCTGGGGTGCCGGCATCAGGGAACTGGTTTCCCGCGAGCCGCACGGCCTCCCCTTTAACTGTCATGTTAGATGCCCCCGGTGGCCGGGCCAGGGCAGCCCCTGATCATGCACCCCCGCCAAGAACACTGGCCCCCTCTCTACCTCGTGGAGCTTCTCCTCTTCCTTGGGTGGGCAGCCCTTTCTCCTCCAGGGAGGGGTCCGCCCTGATTTGGGGGACTCCCCAGGGTGTATCTTACAAGCGATGGATCTCCATCTTCAGCGCATGACTGGAGAGGAGGGGGCCTCACACACACGTCCATATGAGCACCACCCGTGAAGCCACGGATGACCTGCAGCCATCTCACGGCCCGGCCAGCCTGGGCTGCCCTCAAAGTTACGTGAAGGGAATCGCACAGTATTTCTCGTCTGTGAGTGAGGTTTATCCTCGTGGCGCAAGTCCCCTGCTTTCGATTGCTGTGTGGTGTTCCTCACGCGACACACCACAACTCATCCTTTCCACTACTGCAAACATTTAGGTTGTTTCCAAATTTTGCTCTTATGAGCAATCTTGAGGCTATTTTTCTAGCTTCTTTAGATGGAAGATTAGATCATTGATTTCAACCTTGTTCCTTTTCTAACATTGCATTTAGAGCCGTAGGTTTCCATCTGAGCGCGTTAACTATATTTCCCAAACTCGATACATGTTATTTTCATTATTGTTTAATTCAAAATGGTCTCTCATGCTGTTTGAACTTCTTCTTTGTCCCACGTGTGTTTCTGAGTGTACAGCTCCATTTCCCAGCGTTTGGTGATTTTTCAATTCTTTCCCTGTTGGATTCTGTGCTAATTCCACTGTGGTCAGACACATGCTCAGGATGATTCCAGACTTTTGAAATGTGTGGGGACTTGCTTATGCTACAGTGTGTTCTCTGGTAAATATGCACGTGCATGTGAAAAGCGTGGGTTCTGTTGTGCGCAGTGCTCAAATGATGCCAGTTAGGTCAGCCCAGCTAATCCTGGTGTTCAAAGCTTCTACCTTCTCACCGATCTTCTTTATGTTCATTCTGTCATGTCCCCAGCCCCACTTCCCCTTCCAACCCTGTATCCCGTCACACCTGCACCCTCATTCATCAGCCTCAGTACCCACCCATGGGCTCACTGCTCCCTTGCTCTCATCACACTCAATTGCAGCTGTCTGTGTGTTTGTCAAATCCACAGAGGAGTAGGGAATCCTTAAAAAAGGTTAGACGGATGGATGGATGGATGGATGGATGATTGGATGGATGGATGAATGGATGGATGCATGGTTGGATGGATGGATGGACGGATGGATGGATGGATGGATGGATGGATGGATGGATGAGTGGATGGATGGTTGGGTGGATGGATGGATGGGTGGATGAGTGGATGGATGGATGGATGGACAGGTGAGTGGATGGATGAGTGGATGGATGGATGGATGGATGGATGGATGGATGGATGGATGGATGGATGGTTGGGTGGGTGGGTGGATGGATGGATGGATGGATGGACGGACGGATGGACGGATGGATGGTTGGATGGTTGGAAGGATGGATGGATGGATGGACAGTGAGCAGATGGATGAGTGGATGGATGGTTGGGTGGATGGATGGATGGATGGATGGTTGGATGGATGGATGGATGGACAGGTTGATGGATGAGTGGATGGGTGAGTGGGTGGAGGGATGGATAGGTGGATGGGTGGGTGGATGGACGGGTGGGTGGATGGATGTGTAGGTAGATGAATGGCAGGGATGGACAGGAGAGGGGAGGAAAGAAGAAACAGGTGGCTGGAGAGTGGACAAGGCACCAGATGGCCAGGAAGGTGCTTTCACCTTTCAAAAAAAGAGGAAGGTTTTCTCCAAGGAACAGCATTTTAGCACTAACAATTTATTTCCTCCTGGAACTCATTATAGCTTTGTGAATGTGGACAACACACAGGGAGGGCATTTATTGATCCACTGCACAAGGAAATTGTCCTTTAAAAATTCAAATATTGGATGAAATATAATGAAGCAAAATCACGTGTCAAACCCCCTAATGAGAAATAGTAGCTCATAAGCAATGATGAATTACAGGAGGTACAAGAGAATACTCTCTATACAGTCATCTTAGATTAGTGACTGAATCTGACTCTTGAGACAGATACTCTCCTAGGAGTCGTTGGAGCTCGTGAGGCAGCCCTGTGCGCCCATGGATGCTGTAACGATACATCCATGAGCGCTCATTTCACAGAGGCAACTGAGAGAGGGCTGATGCAATGCTCGGCTCAAGACCAATGCAGGAGCAAACAGTGTTTCGTCAGTACGTTCTTCTTAAACAAGGTTAAGTGTCATAAATATACAAATTAGTTTAACAAAAACAAATACGTTTGGGAATTCCTCAGCTACTGCGTGAAAATTATCCTGGATTTATGCAAAGAAATTACAGGTTTAGTGTTTTTACTCAAACTGGTCATTACTGAATGACTGAATATGTAAGCAGAAGGTGGCAAGTGAGCAGTTAGTACTTCATTGCCATTCGTGTAGCCACTGGAGCTGCTCAGTGTGTTTGAGAGACACCCACACAGACACATGGACACAGGGACACACGGACGCGTGTCCCGCCAGTGGGATGCAGCCCACACAGCATTGCACAGAGGTCAGAGCACTGCAGCTGGTCCTGGCAGCAGGGGGACACGCCACCTCTTCTTGTTTCAGTTGCTCGGGATTGTGGTGAACATGCCTCTCCAGACGATGAAGAGCTGAGAGGCGAGCCCTGCCCATGCAGGGCCATCTGCCTGCCTACACCTCCTGCCGGGGAATTGCCAGAGCTGTGTCCCCGTGGGTACATGTCACTAGGTCACTAGTGTGTGGAGCTTCCGGCCTCAGATCTCCCTGCTCCCGCCCTGTCCTGTTCTTCTCTGCCTTCAGGCTGGCCTAGACCCCGTGCTTTGGGAATGACCATTGGGTGGAGACCACTGAGTGCAGGTGGGAGAGCCCGGAGGGGCACACCTGGGACTCATGCCAGCCAGGCTTGCAGACTCTGGACCCTCTGGCCCTTAAACAAAGGCACGGTGGCCCTCTGCTCAGCCCCCCGACAGACTGCTGAGAGCATGGATTTGAGCTCCTTTGGGGTGGGAGAGGTGTCCAGCACTTTAGCCCATTGACTGGAAGCTGGAGGAGGTTCCAGAATGTTCTGTGCTGATGGGTGGGGCACCTGAACCTGGCCCAGCGTTCAGTCCAAGCTTCCGTGGTCACAGCCAACTGCAGGCTTGGGGCCCCCAGGCCCGACCCCCCCCCCCCCCACAGAAGTGGTCCAGAATGCTGCCCGGCCTGATTCCTACGCTCAGCC
Organism: Ceratotherium simum simum; assembly: GCF_057802395.1. NCBI lineage: Eukaryota > Metazoa > Chordata > Mammalia > Perissodactyla > Rhinocerotidae > Ceratotherium > Ceratotherium simum. The sequence continues at coordinate 90,445,280 of NC_141905.1, forward strand.
TCCTGCCTCCTGGCATTTTCTCCAGCTGTCCCCTGCCCAGCAAGACCCTCCTGCCTTGCCCACCATCCAACCCTCCCTGCTCTGGAGATGTCCCGAGCTCCCCCACCACCTGGGTTCATCTGTCCCACTGCCTCAGCTGGCCTGGGAGCTCCTGGCTGTGGGACGACCACAGTGCCTCGGTGGGCCATGTGCCTGCGATGCACTGCTGCCTGAGGCCCTGATAGCCTGTAATGGCCAGGCCACTGCATCCCCTCCAAGCCCCCAGCTGTCTGGCACAGCAGTGACGCCCTAGGCACAAGGAGGCAGTGCAGTGGGAGGTGGGAGGTCAGAAGGTGGCTACGACCCCAGCCTGCGACACATGGGCCCAGGAGTACGGTCTCCTCGGCATCACGTCAGACATTGAACTAGCGAGGAGACAGCGGGTCTGACCTCATTTGATGATTCTGTCAGGCGCTCCTGAGGGGTGGTCCCTCTGACAGGCACAGGCAGCCTGAGGGCCCGAAAGACCAAGAGGAGGCGGTGTGGGGGTGACCAGTCACTCCGGGTGGGGCCAACGGCCTGGTCAGAGATCAACGGATCCCGGGAGATAGGAGGCGAGGACAGTGGTTCTTGGACCTGAGCACTCGCCGTACACACCACCCAGCTCGGGGAGAGGTGTCTGTCACCAGATTTCAGAGGAAGGAGAGGAGCCCCGGGAGTGGCCAGTCCCTGCAAGGCGGGGCCCTGCCTGACCCCTGAGGCCTCACAGCCCCGACAGGGGCGTCACTGCTCCTGGGAGGACTCGGGTCTTTGTCACACAAAGCAGCCGCGTGACGGGTGCTGTCTGGCTGAGTTTGGCCTCCTCATCGAAAGGGATTGCCACCTGGGCCCCATGATGACAGGATTCGCTGAGGATTCTGCAGAAGCCCACGGGTAGGGAGCGCAGCTAGAAGACAGAGTGGGGTGGACTCAGATGGCGCCAGTCCTCACTCTGGCCTGGGCCTCCATCCCAGTGTGTGGCCTTGGGCCTCAGTGTCCCCCTGGGGACGGGGACAGTGGTGGGACAGGCCTCTTGCTGCTTGGAGTCTGCTGCTCCCTCCACATAGAGGGTGTGCAGCCTTTTCCAGGGTCACAGACAGGCCTGAGCCCCAAGAGAGTGGAAGGACTTAGCCTCAGCCTCCAGCCGTCGACCCAGCACTTGGCCCCAGAGCCACAGGGGCACCTGGTAGTCTTCAGGTCTGATCTGCACACAAGTGAGGACAGAAGGAAATGCAAGGGGACCCGAGAAGGTCGGCCTGGTGCGCGATGTGGGCCAGGAAGGGCGGCCAGGTGATGGAGGCTGGGGTCAGGGAGGGGGTGTGGCCAGGGTCACCAGCCTGGTCACAGCAGGAAGCCGAGTGAGGAGCAGGGGATCGGGACGTCCCGATGGGGAGCCCCCACGGCCCCAGGATGGGCTGTAAGTTCCTGGCACACATCAATAGTGGGTCTTGCAGCTGCCTGGGTGCACTGGAGGTGTGAAGACCTGGGTGTCTGGTCATGGGAAGGCCCAGCCCTCCCTCAGAATGCCGGAAGGGATGGTCAGCCCTGCAGTCAGTCCTCAAAGCTCCCCAGATCTCCTGCTCCTAACTGGCCGGCCTAAGCTGGACTCCAGGAGGCTCCGGCACAGCGGCCTCTTTGGGATCCTTACAGAGGATTCTGGGAGCAGGTGGTCGATGGCACTGGAGGGCGGGGACACTCCAGGCTGCCTCGCAGCTGACCCTGGAGGAGGACGGTTCACTTTCCCAAATTCCAAACAGCTTAACCAGCCTCCCAGGAGGCTGTTTTGGAAAACCACACGTGATTAACATCTTACTTTGACCATAAGGACGTTTCTTAATTTTAATGAAAGACACCACCCCCCCTCCGCGTGGGCACTGAGCAAACACTGAGGCAACAGTTGGACCATGACAGTGGGGAAGAGGCTGGAAGGTAGCTGCTCAGAGTCCCTCTGGCTCCCCCAGGGGCCAGGACTCCAGAACAGGCCAGCCAGCTCCTGAAGAAGGACAGACACCACTGACCTGGCCGAGATTCTGAGGGCCCAGGAGGCCCGCTCCCTAGTGCTCCTCTCCCGCCCTCTCCCCGTGTGGTCCCCTGGGGACACCTCAGGTGGCACCACTGTGAGATGCACCCCGGCCTAGGGAGCTTTCCCTTTGCTGAGTCTTTGGGTGCATGTGGCATTTTCATGGGGTCATTTACCCTGAAATTGATCACAGGAAACCCCAGACGAGGTGGAGGGACCTTCTCCAGACGACGCTGTGGATTGACAGTGATGTCCAAGTGCACGTTTTCCTGAATGTCGGGGTTCAGCCGGAGAAGCAGGGCCAGTAGGAGATGGATATTAAGAGGCTTATTGTAAGGAGTTGGCTCAGGTGGTGGTGGGGGCCGAGGACAGGTGGAGGAATCTCCGCTCCCCCAGCCAGTGTAGGCGCTGGGGTGGGGGCCCCTGCGGCGGGAGGCGGGTCCAGAACGCCCAAGTAAGTGAGAGCTGGGGCTCAAGGCCTCTCTGGAGGGTGTGCTCCTGACCCCAGAACAGGCAAGTTTCCCTTCTTGGTTGAGGGGCTCTGCTCGAAGTCCCAAAGGCATTGGCTCCCTCCCTCTGCTCCAGCCAAGGCCTCCTGGGAATTCGGCTCAGACACGAGCAGACGCTGGGGTGTGAGGAGGGCCCCCCAGCCCCAGAGGGAAGAGTAGCCCAACTTCCACCCCAGTATGAGGCTGTCAGCTTTCACTGTCTGCCGGGAACAGCCCAGTGGGGATTTTATTCCCGGTCACCTGAGGGTGGACACTGAGGCCTGACTTGTTAGGCCACAAAGGTCAGAGGTCGGGGCATGCTCCCCACAGGCCGCCACCTGCCCCTGCCCCAGGAAATGCAGGCGGCTTCAGGGAGAGAGCCACTGTCTGGGGTCTGGGACCACCCTGGGCCCCACTGTCCTGACTGTGGTGACCTCCTGGCGCTCCAGGCCACCCTTGACAGGCAGTGCCCAGGGAGGTCAGACACTCAGAGAAGCTTCCTCTTGGCATGTGGGAGCCGAATTCTGGCCCACGGGCTCCATCCGTGCAGCCCCGTCCACGCAGGCCGTGAGCCTGGGGCCGTTTCCCTGAGTTCTCAGAGGCTCCGGTTTCTGGATCCCGGGTGCTTTCTTCTTTTAGTTAACGCTCACTCATTATAGCCTTCCTGTCACTTTTCTGAAACCAAGTTGGGGCTCCGTCGGGAGAGAGAAAAGATTTTCTCGCTGTTGGAGCCGTCTCTCAGCGGCTACTATGACTGGTTTTTATTTACTTTTTTGTGTGTGTGTGTGAGGAAGATCAGCCCTGTGCTAACATCTGCCAATCCTCCTCTTTTCTTGCTGAGGAAGACTGGCCCTGGGCTAACATCTGTGCCCATCTTCCTCCACTTTATATGGGACGCTGCCACAGCATGGCTGGCCAAGCGGTACATCGGTGTGCGCCTGGGATCCAAACCGGCGAAGCCCAGGCTGGCGAAGCCCGGACCGCCACAGCGGAACACGCGCACTTAACCGCTTGCGCCACCGGGCTGGCCCCCATGATTGGTTTTTAATTATTGCGAAACCCTTCGGAGCCTTCTCATGGGCTTCAGACCAAAACCAACGAGCAGGTTTATCCATGTCTGAGCAGTGCCGCCCAAAGGGTCAGCGCGGTCCTGGGCAGGGAGATCTATGAGAAGGTTCTGACCATGTCCTTCACTGGCCTGACCCCAGCAGCGTCACCGTTCTTGTGCAGGGAAGGGGTCACCACCTTGGGCCTGGGACCCACTCCAGCTCCTGCAGGCTGCCCTCGAGGTCGGTCCTGGCCCCTCGGACCCACAGCCAGGAAGCGGGGTGGTGAGGCCAGCTGGTGGGCTGTCCTGGGAGATCTGAGGCGGGGATTCCGGGGTGTTCATGCTGACCCCGTGTCTAGCCCACCACCCGCCACATGCGCCCCGACCGAGATTTGCTGAATCATGAACGAAGGAAGAGAAAGCGTCTGACGTTTTTCTTGGAACAGTGAGAAATATCCTTGATGATTTCAATTGCATTTGCCAAAGAACATTTAAATCACCCCAGAGCAGTGTGAGAAAATCTGCCCCTGTCCGTTTAGGATCAAGCATTGGAAGGACGAGCAGCAGCAGTGGGTGCAGTCTCAGAGCAGAGGCAGAAAACCCATGTTCTAGACTCTTCCTACCCAACCCCGCTGTGCAGCCTGGGGCAGACCCTGGAACGTCCCTGTGCCTGGTCTCCTGGTGCCGGGCAGAGCCCCACACAGGAGCCCAGTGAACACAGAGGCAAGAGGGCTCTGCCCTGGATCCACTAGGGCACACTTTCTAGAAAGGTCCACAGCCCACATTCCGGCTTCACAGGATACACGGTCTCCATCTCGACTCTGCGTTGTGCTGCTGTCGCAGGAAGGGGCTGGCTCTGCTCCAGTAAGACCTTCTGTGCAGACAGGTGACGTGGCCGCTCGAGCTCCCACTGAAGCAGTATCAGCAGAGGGTTTTTGGGTTTTTGCTGCCAGCTGGAGAACATCGGGACTGGGGTCGGCCAATGTCGGGGCCCCCAGGAGGCCTGTGCAGCGGCCAAGGGTGGGTGGAAGTCTGGCCAGCGGAGGGAAGAAGGCGGGCGCTGAGGGGCGGCATGGAGCCCGTGTTATTCCTGGGAGGGGCAGGGGCTGCAGAATCTCAGAGGCCCCCACTTGGCCCAAGACCCAGTGGGGCTGAAGCCAGGCCTGTTTGCCACCCAGTCCCGCACCACTCTCACCCCAGGCCCGTCCAACCTCCCCGTGGCCTCTCCCTCCGGCTGGTCTCTGGCCTCACTCCCTCTCCAGCCAGCTCACTCTGACTGTCACTCCTCTGCCTGAGACGGTGGGCAGCTTCCCAGTGACCGTGAGGAAATTGCCCTCCCACTGGCCTTTGAGTGTCTGACAAGCTGGCCTGAGCCTCTCGGTGGGGTCATCGCTCATGGCCCCAACCAGACCAGGCCCCTCTGCAAACATACCTGCTCCCTGCCCTGTCCCTGCACAGTATCTCCTCACTCAGTGCAACAGCTCAAAGGCTGCCTCCACCAGGAAGCCCTGCCTGCTTGCTGCCCCGCATCAGAGTGGACGGCCCTTTGCCCCAGGCTCGCTCCCGTCCCACCATGCCTTAAACCATATTCATTTCTACCCGGTCTCATTTCCCCAGGGGATGGTACGCTCCTCACAAGTAGGACCTTCCCTACCAGCCCCTCATTCTTCCTGCTAGGGCTGCACGTGGAAGGTGCTGGATGAGCCTCCCGTCCTGTCATGAGGACGGTGCTGGCCTTAGAGAATATCGGTTCCTCCATTCACTCTGTGCTCCCGGGATCCAAGTAGAGGCCCCCCTTACCCAGTTTCTCGGGGAGACCCAGCCCTCTCCACAAAAGGAGGGACCGCCCGCTGGGGTGACTACATTGCCATGGAAACCACTTACGGTGAAATCCAGGTGTTTGTTTGGGTGACATCCATCACCGCTCAGTGACAAATCGCACAGGAGCCCGTGTTGCCAAGAGTGCGTTACTGGAAGGTCAGCTGGACGGCAGGGGGCCAGGTGGGCACGCACAGTGGGGGTGTCCAGGGACAGACAGACGGACCGCACTCCCCAGGGCCAATCAGCCAAGAGCAGCAACTTCAGCTCTCCCAGCAAATTTTTCTCCCAGCAAATTTTTCCGAACCAGAACACCCAGGACTCTGAGGTTAGCTGGACACCAGCTAAGCAGCCAAGGGGGCGGGAAGGGAATCAGTGCAGAGTCGGGGCTTCCTCGACCCTTCTTCCTACTGCCAGCATCCCCCCCACCCCCGCACCAGCCTCCTCCACCGCCCCGGGGGGGCCTCCTCCACCTGGCCCAGCAGTTGGTCCTTGTTTTCTCTCCCTCTCTCTGTCTCTGTCTCTCTCTCTGGATTGTGACAGGCCCTGCCTTTCCCTGTGAGTCTCCTGGCTGGGTCCGGTCTGGGCATCACAGTGGGAGTCACGGCCAGGAGTGAAAAGAGGGTGGAGGCCCAGGTCCTGACTCCCAAGGCACCCTGCATTTAGAGGTCAGAGAGGAGAGGGGTCGGCAACTGACAGGGGGCAGGACGGCCAGCGAAGCGAAAGAACCTGAGAGAGCCGACCCCAGGGCGGGGGACCAGGAGTGGGGGTCGGTGGTCACATGATTTGTGTGAGAACAAAAACCAGCTCCAAACCAGGCTTCTGCTGGGTTTTCCCCAGGGAGCACCGAGGCTCTGAGGAGGCCTCGTGGGAGGACAGGCGTGACCCAGAGGCAACAGTCGAGGATGGGTGGGAGTGGGCCAAGGAGAGAGCCCACCAGGCCATCGTCTTCAGAAGCGATGTGCTCCCTCAGGCAGGCTTCCTCCCGAATTTCCAAGCCTGGGTTAGTTCCTGCCACAGAGACACCTGGGGCAGCCGCCTCCCGAGAGGGTCAGGTCTCAGAGGGACGTCCAGGTGAGGTGGGTCAGGTCTCAGAAGGACCAAGCTTTGGGACCTGCAAAAGAGGCCCTTCTGGGGGCAGTCCAGGGGCGAATTCTTGGTGAGGAAGGGGGGAAGGGCTCCAGAGCGCTGCCCAAGGAGGACAGTGTGGCCTAGTGACGGAGGGCACACGAGGGCCTCCTCACTGGAGGAAGCTGGTCTCAGTGAGTCGGTTCAGGGAGAGGGGTGAAGGTGAGCTGGGCCATCATCCAGGGGATGGAGAATGCCTGGGGAGCCACAGCTGCGCCTCAGGCAGCAGGCTGAGGCCTGTGAACACCAGGCCGGGGAGCCGGCAATCCACGATGTGGACGTGCAGAGGAGGTCGAGGCGGGGGGCTCCAGGGAGGGACAGCGGGTCCGCCAGTTTGCTGTCATCACAGGAGCCTTGTTGTTGGCTTCGATGCAAAGGGTCAGATTTACGTGTGTTTATTATACCTCGAGGATTTAAGAACCATGAGTATCTCATTTACAGAATTCGTACATCAAGCTTTTCAATTTCATTTCCAATTTAGTATCATCTACCCAAAGTGTTTCTCCTCTAACACAGTCTTTAAAGTTCAGTGAGAATGTTCCGGGAACATCCAGCCTGGGCAGCACCCCCTCCAGAGCACACACGTGGGGTCGCAGGACTGGGGCTGGCTGACCGCTCAGGTGGCAGCCCAGCGCCGAGCAGACGGAGATGCAGCTGTTCAGAGAACAAGGCGTCTTTACTTTCCCCGACTTCCCTAGGCAACAAGTAACCGGGGGCTGCCGACTCACTTGGGGAAATTGGTTCTGGGAACAGTGTTATTTTTACCTCTGTCTCGTATCCATCTCACACCCTCCCCACCTCCGGGACCCAAGACACGCACATCACATGTTGGGGAGCAGCTGTGCACGTCTGTGAGAGCGGCCCGTAGCTGAGTCTGTGGGGCTGCCGGGAATCCAGCCATCGCCCAGGGGCAGGCCTTGAGCGTGGACCACCGTCAGGTCCTCTCCAGGCTGGTGAGGACCTTGGGCAGCAGGGACCCAGAGTGCGCTTATGGGACCAGGGCTGAGGCTGCAGAGCGGGGGCCAGTGCCCAGTGGCCAGTCCGGCTGTGGACTGCGGGGCCAGGACACATGCAGCCGGAGGCTTCGCCCAGCATTGGGGATGTTTCTGCTCATCCAAGCAGGTGGCAAATGCCCCGGTGACTTCAGCGAGAAGTGGGGTTGGAGCGTAGGTCTCACTGGGGTCCCAGTGACAGAGCAGGTGTCCAGACAGACGTCGGGGTGTTTATAAACACACGTGCACACGCATGCACACTCTACATGACATTTTCAGCCTCACACCGTGGCAGGAAGAGTGGCACAAGGAAGCGACATCGGCCCCCAGAACTGTCAACACAGCCACTCTGGTCTCCATAACCCTCCCTCTCCTGCACACAGACGATTCGGAAGCAAATCCCAGACGTTTTATCACCCTGGCTATAAGTGCATGGTATGCATGACCGAAAGGTAACCGCTATTTTGTAAATATAGCCATAACACCACCACAAAACTTTGTAAAATTAGCAAGAAAATTCCTTTATTTAATCAAATGTTTGGCCTAGGTCCACATTTTCCAGATTGTCTTATAATTTTTACAGTTTATTTTTAAAATCAGGATCAAAAAATTCCCCTGTGTAGTGACAGCTTGTGTGTCACTAAACCCTTGCACATTTTTGCTGGAGAAACCAGTCGCTTGTCTATTCCTACGTCTGGACTTTGTGGGTGGCGCCCAGGTGCTGATTCCAGGGTCTGTGGCCCCTGTGTGTCCTGTAGGCTGGCAGCCATGTCTCAAGGTGTCTGACTGTCCAGGCGTTTGGGGCATGACTGCTCACAGGCAAGATGCGTCCTCCCGGGAGGCCGTGGGCCTCTCTTCTCACAATGGCCCTGCCTACACCAACCAGCTCTCCAGGGCTTGCAAAAACCGAATTCCGTCGTTTCTCTTTCCTCTTAGCCAGAACACTCCTATAAAGGGAAACTTCCTCACATCACGTGTTTGATGACCCTCCAGTACACTTTCAGGGGAAAGGTAGGATGGACACCTGATTCTTTCCTTTATTGCCTCATTTTCAAATAACAACTTTCTTCCCCAGAATCCTCCCAAAGTGACCAGTGCGTCTTGTCCTGAATGCATGACGCCGAGTCAGAGAGAACCACTCTACTGATGCTGGGCCTCCTCACACTGGCTCCCCAGTCCTTCTGCAACGGCTAGTGGGCTCCACCTCCGACGGTGCCTGCCCCAGACCTGGCATCACCATGTCCCCAGGAGACCAGGCCCCTGTAGTGGGAAATGGTATCTAGAGACCACAGAGAGGGCACTCGGGGTGTTCGCTGGAACTGGGCTGATCATTGTGACTTGGCTTTTTTTACTGGGCAAGTTAGGAGACACCAAGACCATCGAGGCCTAGGGATTCCCCGGGTAGGCGGGGAGAGACTTGAGGACCGGGGAGGTGGATGAGCATGCTGGCGAGTGTGGCCGGCCCACGGAGAGCGTGGCAGTATGTGGGTGTGTAGAGGCGCTGCCCGGGCTCCTCCTGATGGTGCAGAGAGGTTGAAGAAGACGAGGCAGGTGCTGGCAGAGTGAATGTGTGGGAGCAGGACCCCCGGGGAGATCTGGCCAGACAATGCCCTGGAAGGGTGAGGCCAGGGCCCCAGGAGCAGGGCCTGAGCTGGTCCAGCCTTGTGTCCTTGGGCCAGCTCTGTGTGGGTGGGCACACCATGACAGCGGCTGGGGGCCCCACGGTGGGCACCCAGCGGGCACCCCACCAGGCTGCCGAGAGCCTGGGCTGTGGGGATGCTGTCAGTCCACACCAAATCCTCCTACGTAAAAGCCATTTCAGAACGTTTTCCCTGCAATAGACATTTGTAATGAACCGTCTGAAAACAGCCCCTGAGGAGAGGCCACAGGGGACTGCATTTTCTAGGGATCCATCATGGTTCAGAGTGAAAATGTGAGTCAATCTGTGGATGACAACTCATCCCCCAGGAGCTGGCCCATGTCCAGAGCAGGAGCCCCTTAGGTCTCGCCCCCCCAAGAGAGGGGACATGCCTTCAGAGAGGGAACGAGCTCAGCCGGAGGGGCGTGGCAGAGGCACTTGCTCTTCTCGGGGCTACAGGGACAAGACCTGCTGGCCCACTGCTGCCCTCTGTTCCCAAGATCTTACCGACAGTGTCAGATCCTGCTCTGCCAAGACTCCAGCCGGAGGGGTTTTCACCCATCTGTGCTCTCCAGATGGAAGCCAGTGCTTTGGGCGTAAACTTGCCTGGCTCTCTGAGAATGTTCGGCCCACTGGCACAACGAAGAAAACCAAGTCAGACCCCCCAGTCCACGGCCTCGGGGCCACGCCTCCATGAGCACAGGAACCTAAGGTGCTTTCCAGAGGAGCACGGCTGCAGGCCCCGAGGGATAGTGCAGCGTGCCATCACAGGACAGACCCATAGGCCTCATGAGCTGAGCGGGGGAGCCCAGGTGAGGCTCAGAAGAGGTGGTCCTTGCTCACAGCCCTCCCACTGCTTGCCGCCCATACAGGGCACAGCCGAGGTCCTGTAGGATCATGTCAGGAGCGCTTGGTCAGGAAATACCCCCAGCCAACCTGAGCCGAGCATCTTCCAAGCACAAAGCACCTTCCTCACAGTGACAACCTGGGAGGTGCCAGATAGGATCTGGTCCAGGAGAAGCACAGGCTCCGGTGGTCCCACACGGTCTGTGGGGCTGCCAGGTGAAGAGGTGGGCCCATCAGTCCTCCTCACATGCCACATACCCCAACCCCGGGTCCTGGGCCCTTCAGGGCGTGGGGAGCTGCCTCTGAGTTCACATGGGCATCAGAACCTGCTGACTCTTCCAGGAACAGAAAGGGCGGGTTCACATTTGAGGGAGAATTTTGAAAATCAACTTGAAATCCCGACTTGACAGATCTGGCTGTGCCCAAATTGCATTTGGAGAAAATTGCTTCATCAGGAATCTTTATTAAACCAAGGATTAAGAAGGCGTGTTTTATCAGTGGTTTAGAAGTGGCTAAGGATTAAAACATCATGACGGATGGATTCAAAGTAGGAAACAGAATCTCTGCAATGCTGTGCCCCTCACATTCCAGCAGGGACACTGGGGTCCCCGGGGTTCATGGGCCAAGGCAGGATTCCTTGTGAGGTGTTGTGCACAGAAAGACAGTCAAGTCTGGCCTTGGTGCCTGTGCAGCCCATTCTCCAAGCCTGTACCTGACGATCATTTCCCGTATCGCCAACTCAGGGGCGAGGCAAGGTGTGGTCAGGCTACCAGGGACACCATTCCTGACTGCTGGGTGGCCCTGGGCACGTCCCTCCCTCACTGCCACTTGTCCCTGAGCCAAGCCCTCCTCCCTTGCACTCCATCTCTGCAGTTGGCACCTCACAACCTCAAGGAGGAACGAGGCAGAGAGGATCCCTGAGCCCAGCCTGGGGTGGGGGCGGGGAGGGGAGGACAGCGGGGACGGGGTCGGAGCGCGGAGTCCCACAGAGGGAAGGGTGAGAGGGTGTCTGGGGAGAAGGGACGCCAGCTCTGAGGCAGGTGCTGGAAGGGGAGGGTGTGCCAGGGGCTCTTCTTCCTGCCCCCACCCATGACGGGCGCTGGGTGACAAGCTGGGCCAGGATGATGGTGGTGCTGGTGACACTGGCCGAGGCGCTGGCTGCCTGGGAAGAGCAGGGTCCTCCTGCCACGGATGTGGCCCCAGGGGCTCAGCTATGGGGGCTCGGCTCTGAGGGGCTCCCTGCGCCCTGCACGCCCGCACATGCCCTGAGAAGCACAGGGAGGGCTGCACGTTCCTTGTGCCTCCCCTGACCCCTCCATCCCCCAGATGCCTGCATTTTCCTCAAAGCTTGTGCTTCGCCTGCTGCTCTAGCTGAAAAAAAATTGTGGAACTTATGGACATACTGGTCAAGTATTTGGAGTTTGTGAACTGTCTTTTGAAATTGATGAGGATCTTAGCTTTTATAGACTTCTAAAGTAGATAAACGTGCCCAAGTGGGAGAAAAGGATTTGAAGTTCCATGTGAAGCCAACTCGTTGACGGAACTGCTCCGTGTGCAGAGTCGTCAGAGCTGAGGGGAACCTGGTTCTGGACGACAGGCTGACATGCACACACGAGTGCCCTGGCTCTGGGGGTTCCTTCTGTCACTTGTTCTTGGGAACAGCCTGGTTGACAACGTGGTTCCCAAGGGGACTCTGCATTTCCAGCGAGGCCCCTGCCCTCCTGGGACGGCGCCAGGGCCCGCCTGCTGTCCTCATGGCACATGCCCCTCAGACACCATGTTTGGGTGCTGGCTCATCACAAGAGGGACTCCGAGGTACAAGGCTCGTCATCACCGCGTCCCCGGCCCCAAGACACACGCCTTCAGACACGCGTGCAATCCAGGAACATCCCCCGACGCGTTTGATATGATCGTGCTGGGTAAGGGGGGTGTTGAAAATGTTCACTGATGTGCACGTGTTGTGATTCTTTCTCAGAATTCAGGGGTTTTTCTACTTTTGTTTCTGCTTGTAATCACGTTTGCTTTTTCTTCATTTCTTGGGTTTTCGTTTGTAATTAATTTTAGTCATTTTTCCTACCCTGCTTCATAACGTAGGCGAACAACAGAACGAACCAAATAACTGCAACTGAGGAATTAATTGACAAAAGACTAAATGTCACAATTATAAAATGTCATACTGTTTTTTATTGTTTAAAGTGATTTTATTGGGGTTTTTCTTTACCAAAAAAAAAAATACGTACTTAAAGTAATAGTGAAAATATGAATGCAAAAGAGTAAGGTGACCAACACTCACCATCCTACCTGCTGGATCCAACATCATCGCCCCTGGTTCCTCGGATCGTCTCAACGCACGTGCACACGCACACACACTCGCACTATCACACTATCGCACACTCACACTCTCACGAACACTCGCACTATCACACTATCGTGCACACGCACTATCGTGCACACACTCTTACACACTATCACACGCACTATCACACTATCGCACACACACACTGTCGTGCACACTCTTACACACTATCGCACACACACACACAATACCACACACACTATTACTATCACACACTATCACAGTATTACACTATTGCTCACTGTCACACACTATTTCACACTATTACATACTACTGCACACACTCACTCACACTCGTATCCATACATGGGGGCTTGCACAAACGGTCTGCTGGCTGCTCACCATGAAGTGTTGACCAGTCACCAGTTGACAGGTGTTTAGATTGTTCCAAACCTCTGCTAGTCCAACAGCTCAAAGCAAGACTAACTGACTGAAAAAGGATTAGAAATTTAAAAATAAAGATTATTTTTAGGCTTAAGGGTATTTTGTTTTGTTTTTATTTTTGGTTTATTTTGGTGAGGAAGATTAGCCCTGGGCTAACATCCGTGCCCATCTTCCTCTATTTTTTATATGTGGGGCGCCGGCACAACATGGCTTAATGAGCAGTGCATAGGTCTGCGCCCAGGATCCGAACCCAAGGACTCTGGGACGCCGAAGCGGAGCACACAAACTTAACCACTGCGCCACCAGGCTGACCCTTAAGGATATTTTGAAAGGAGAGAAAGAAACGTTTGAAGGCCTTAAGAACCGGAAGTCTGCCCTGTGGTGTGCTAAAATTGCTAATACTAGGAAAGCCAGTGACTCAGGAATATTAATTTTCAAACAAATCACTACTTTAACAAAATTGCCAGATGGAGCGACTTGCTTTCGACCACATTTAATTTGGTGAAATTGCTTTGACCCAAATGCCAGAAGCTTTGGCAGGAGGAACCAGGCAGGAAGCAGCCGGGCCGGCGGTGGCAAGGAGAACAGAGCCGGTGAGGAGGGTCTGGAGCTGGCCCTACCCAACAGGCCAGCCAGGCGGAGGCTGGTCAGATGCTGGAGCCAGAGGGCTCAAGCTGGGTCGAGGGCACGTCTGGCAAGTGGGCTGGGGCAGCAGAGACGGGCCCGGGCGCATTCTGGGCAGCACCAGCGACAGCACCCCAGCAGCTGGGTCTCCCCGGCCGGTCCCCAGGGAGGGGCTGTACCCCGAGCTGTCCAGAGCCTCCCAGGTCAGACGGCCCCGTGGACTGGCTCTGGGCCTGACCCTCACGATGCTGGGTGGGGGAAGGCATTACGTGAACATCAGGGGCAGTGAGGGGCATGAATGAGCGGGGCTGAGGAAGGGGTGCTGGCAGGGTGGGCGTGCGAGTGGCCCATCCTGTGGGATGGGAGCAGGCTTCTTGGGTCGCCTGCCTCCTCCTCCTTGTGTCTCCTCTGAGCAGGACACCCAGGGCCACAGTGTGGGCCGGGCCCAGTTCTCCCTGTGTCCACCGTCCAAGAATGTGGCTGTGGGGGTGGTGTCCAGCCCTGACAGAGCAGGGACGGACAGAGAAAGGCTCTCACGAAAGGAGAGTCCCCAGAGCCACTGCACTCCTGGGGGGCCCCAAAAGTGGACTCAGCCCCACAGAGAGGACCAGGCCCTCCAAGACATGAGCTCCAGTCCCAGGGGGCCCAATGTTCTCATGAAAGGCTAACATTTGGTTAATCATTCAGGTCTGGAAACTGGACCAGTCCCTCAAGTATAAACCATCTGACCACCGGGTGTTCTTGTTTCCGTCCCGATCCCGTGTTTGAGATCTCGGACCATCTCAGTGCCAATGGGGCAGGAAGCAGTGATTCGACGTAGAAAGTTCAAGCAGAAAACCCCGGTTATAAAAGCTCCATGTGCGCAGATGTCCGAGGACCCATGTTAACTTCCAAGTCCAGAAGAGATTATCTGCATGAAGCTGAAGACCTTCACGTGCTCCTCCTCCTTCCACAAACCCAGCGTCAGGGTGGTGTGCTCCACCCTCCGTGCCGTGGGGCTCCCCGGGAGACGGGCGTGTGTGCTGTCCTCCCTGCGTCCGGCCCGTTACCCTCTGCCCCTGGAAAGGTTTCCACAGCAGCGTCTACGAGCGGCTTCCTCACCCCGTGCCAGTCTGCTGAACCCCAACCCCGTGCAGAGGGGTCAGGCCCCCACAGGGCTGCCGTACGTGTCCAGTGCCCTCAGAGGTGACCGTGGGCAGAAGCTTGTTTAAGCTCGGGGTCAAGGGTCCCAGACAGCATCCGGAGGGCAGACGGCATGTTTGTGCCTAGAGACAGGCAACCGCAAGTGCTGTGTTACAGTCCACGCGGGAAGCTCACACGTGTCCTTCTCTGGCGGCCAGAGGGATGGAGCTGTGTGTTTCCACCGCGCGATGCCCGCGGTGGGCTGCAGGCAGTGCCATTGGGATGCACTACAGAGCACTGACCCTCGGAGCCCGGCTGCAGACCGTGCTCTGCTGTGGCCGTGCACAGCTTTTGCTCCCAAGCCCCACGCCCCTCACGAGTTGCAGACAGAGGTCAGCAGAGTCCCATTGATGGGCTAACCTTCTTCTAGGGGAGAACGGGGGAGGGGGCTGAGAGGGGGCTGGCTGGCTCAGGAGTCCGAGCAAAGTCCCGGCATGTCAAACATCACCTGCCCTCCTCGCTCTGCCCCCACATCCACCATGGCTCCTCATCGCCTACAGAAACAGCAAGAGTTCCTCATGCGCCCAGCCCTCCTACCTGGTCCCAAATAGCATCCTGCTCCTCTTCCTCTCCACGTGGCCCCCTTCCAGGCAAACCAGCGCCCTGGTGCCCCCAACAAGGCCAGAGCCTTTCCCGCACCCACTCTGCCTGAGCCCGTCCTCAGCCCCAGGTCAGAGCCCACCTGGAGCCCTGCGCCGGGCGGAGCCCCGTCCCAGGTACATGCGGCCCCAGACACTCCCCTGAAGGAGGGAAGAGCCCAGGCTTTGGGCTCCAGGAGGGTCTGAGGACTAAGAAGGAGAAAATAAAATGTGATTTGAAGAGAGGAAGGGAATGAAAAATTGAATAACAACTTGGAAATTGTCAGAAAGGAGAAAAGAGAAGCGGGTGGTCTGCTCTCAACGCTTGAGAGCTTTCTTCCCCGCGTGTCCCCCACTCTTCCTCTCCCGAAGGGTCTTCTCAGAGTGGCCCTTCTGATGGGCCCTGAAGATGCAGCAGAGCGAGGGGTGAGAGCCCCAGAAGGGAGGTGGGTCTGGGCCGGCACCGGGCACTCAGAGACAAAGGACAGAGTCCCCGTCGCGGCCTCCTGGGACTCCACTCACCGTGTGGTCACCGCCTCACCCCACGCCCAGCCTGACCCCATGGACAAGAGAGTTGTGTGCCCCTGACCCACGAGCCTGGACGTGCCGGGGAAGGCTGGCACAAACACACGTGGGTGCAGACCCCACACAACACCTTTTCAGAGGTGAAAACCTCTGAGACCCTGGTTCTGCGGGGGGACGCAAACGCCCTTAAGCTGCCTGTTTATTACAAATGGTCAATGAGAAGCTGCACAAAACACCTCAGCGCCCTCCCCTCGGCTTTGGACAGTGGCCTGGGTTCTCCCTGGCGCTCTGACGAGAGCTTTATGGAGGGAAGGGGCATCCTCGAGAATGTTTTAAGTTTGTTGATTTTATTATTTGGTTCTCAAACTAAGCTTCACCTCAGGGCAGAATGGATTTGTTGGCGTAAATCTTCGGTAGAAATCATCTGCACAAATTCAAACTGACGCTGTCGAGGGGAGACGGCTGGTTGTCATAGCAACGGAGAGCGGGTTTTAATTCCACTCCGTGAGCCAGGATGCAGAGTGCACACGAGGCTCGCAGCCCGCAGCCCCAGGGCCAGGCGGCCCACATGCCCGGAAGCACCACCTCTGTCTCCAGCATCTCGGGCTTCTCCTGAGTTCAGGTTATCAGAATTCTCACACGATAGCTGGAAAGCGAACAATGCCACAGGTCTCAAAAATGTTCAGAAAAGAGGCAAGCCCGGCCTGAGACGACAGCGGCTGACCTGAGGCCTCTCTCACCCCAGCGATGCTGTATCTTTAGCAAGCACTCTGTGCACGTCAGGGAGAGGGCCGCCCGCTCACCTCAGAGAGAGGGAAGCCGGCGCCTGCGATTCCCTGAGCTGACCCCCAGACCCTGGGTCTCTGCTCTGATTCCGTCCACGTGAGGCCGTCCTGAGGCAGCCCCCACGTCGGCATCGGGCTGTGTCCCGTCCTCCCACCAACGGCCTGCAGGTTCCTGAAGCCAGAGGTGCAGAGAGGAACTCGGTTTCCCTCGAGTGTGCCCTGGGCATGGGGACCCGGGACTCTGGCCCTCCAGCCACCTGCTCTTTCCGGGCATCATTGTGGGCTCAGCCCCCATGGCTGCCCCTCCCTGACGAGGCAGGGACCAGAGCTGCAAGCCTCACGCTGAGCCTGGCAGGACACCCCAGCCACCCCAGCAGAAAGCAGGCAGCCACCACCTCTGTGTCAGCAGTGACTTTCCCACGGAGGCTCTTGTAGGAGGTCAGAGTTGCTCACCCATCGCCTGTATTGTGAAGACCTTTGGCGGGAAGTCCTGGACTCAGAGTGTGCCAGAACACTGAATTTTCCGGAAGGGAAACAGAGACTCAGTGCAGTGAGGGGCTGAGGCCTGCAGTCCACCTGAGACGCTGTTTCACCAGATAAAGTGAGTCTCTCTTTTTTTTTTTTTTTTTTTGTGAGATCAGCCCTGTGCTAACATCTGCCAATCCTCCTCATTTTTTTTTTTTGCTGAGGAAGACAGGCCCTGGGCTAACATCCGTGCCCATCCTCCTCCACTTTATATGGGACGCCACCACAGCATGGCTTGCCAAGCAGTGCGGCGGTTCGTGGCCGGGATACGAACTGGCGAACCCTGGGCCGCCGCAGCGGAGTACGCGCACTTAACCGCTTGCACCACTGGGCCAGGCCCTAAAGTGAGTCTTTTATCTTTAAACTGCAGACACGCCACACACGTTTCAGGAGTGAGGTTCTCGGTGCCGTCGGAGGCCTGCGTCTGACGAATGTTTCCTTTGGAAAACGAGTCTTTGGTGCATCAGGAAGTTAGGAAGGGCGAGGAGTGTCCTAACACTCTAGTCGACTCCAGATTCCAGGAAGAAGAGGCTTTGATGATGAACCCAGAGAAGAGGCACAGGGGCCGTGCCCGCTATTTCCACAGCAGGGCCCAGCAGACAGCAGCCCAAGGGTTTCCAGCCAAGGTCGCCCTGAGGCCCCAGGAGCAACATGAGGGCGCATCTCCATCACAGAGCACCGAGCCCCTGCCTTCTGGGACACAGCCACATCCAGTGGGGTCCCCGAGTCCTCTGAGCTGAGGCCGTTGTCTTGTCAGGGGAGAGAAGACCTGAGGCTCCTGCAGTGGCCAGTAGCTCTGAGTGCACAGGGCTGGCCCACGGAGCTGTGGACCTACTGTCCCTGGCCTGCCAGACAGGACCAGGGCTCCACAGAGCGGCAGCAAAGGGCACGGTGGGCCCCCGCCCAGCTCTGCAGCTCTAACCAGGCTGCCAGCAAAGTGTCTGACCGCTCCGTGCCTCGATTTCCCCATCTCAGAGGTCTGCTGCTTCATGTTGAGTGCAGAGTGCCACCTGCCGTTTGGGGCTGTGTGTCCCATCCCCACCGCAAGCCCAAGACCCGAGTCTGGAGCAGACTCCCCTCCTCAGACAGCTCTGAGGCCTGGGCACTGGGAGGCGAGCCGGAGGAAGGGCTGGTGGGGCAGCTGTGAGTGAGCAGGGCCACCCCATCCAGTACTCCAACCCCTCACAATGCCAGAGACCTGCAGATGTGGCTCCCGAGATGGCCCCCAACGTGCGGCAGCACAGCCTAGGTCTTCCAGAGGGACACCCACCTTCACCTAGGTTGACGCTGGGACTCAGGCTTCCGGCCCCACTGGGCCCAGAACACAAGGTGCAGGGTCAAGACCCTAGCAGCCAGGCAGGCCTGTCTACCTGGAGTGCCCCCCAGAGGGCCCCGAAAGCACCAAGGGACCCTCCGTGCACCCCACCTGGACCCCAGAACCCACAAAGCACTCAGAGACCCTTCATGCATCCCACCTGGACCCCCAGGACCCCCTAAGCACCCAGGGACCCTCCGTGCACCCCACCTGGACCCCAGAACCCCCAAAGCACCCACGGACCCTCTGTGCACCCCACCTGGACCCCAGAACCCCTGACGCACCCAGGGACCCTCTGTGCACCCACTTGGACCCCAGGCAAGTCTGGGGCTTGGTTAGCCTTTCCCTTAGGAGCTTTGGGCCCCCCTGGGACACACAGAGTGGGGCTGAGGCCTGACTAGGAGAGGCTTCTCCAGGCCAGCCCCCACCGCACCGCCCTCTGCCTCCCTACAGCGTCTTCTGTAAGTTCTCTCAGAAGCCGCCTCTGCGGGATTCAGGAGGCCCCGGTTCTGGTCCTGGTCCCCGCTGCTCTGAGGCCAGGGCAGATCACTGACTCTCGGGGGGAAGGCACAGGGACAGCGCACGAGGCTGTGCACAGAGCAAAGGAGACAGCCGGCGACAGCGGAGAGGCTGGGAGGCCGCCTCTTCCGTCTGGCTGCCCTGGGCCCCAAGATGGGCTGTTCACACCTGTCTGTCTGTCGTCTCTGGGCTAGGAGGCCCCTGAAGGCAGTGGTGGGCTGAGCTGTGTTCACCTTGAGCTCAGAACCGGGACAGTCAGAGCTGCAGGTGGGAGGGAGGTCAGGGCACAAGCCCTGTGGGACCACCCCAGCCTGGGGTAGTCTGGGCAGAATCCCTCCCCTCAGGGCAGGTCTTCCCACCTCCCTCCCTGCCCCACTTGTCCAGGACCCCCAGCCTGGGCCCCCAGGGAGCTCCGTGGCTGCCCTGCAGCCCCTAGGGGAGCAGCTCTAGGAAGCCAGGCTGTGCTGGGCCTGGGAGCTGGAGGGTCTCGACCCAGCTCTGACACTCACTACCTGGGCAACTAGAAAATCATTCACCCCTCGGGGTCGCATGCCCCTTGTCTGAAGTTCAGGGCTCATCACAGCGTCCCACAGACAAGATGGGAATGCAAGAGGGATGGGGACAGGAGAGATGAGAAAACGCTGCTCAGAGGCAAGGTGCCGTGGGGCTGAGGAAGCTGGAGCTGAAGACCCTCCATCTAATTCTCTTCTTATCAATGGCCCACCCCCAACAGGACAGGCTCCGGCCCTTCAAAATCTGGGGACGGCAGGGACCTGGGAACTGCTGAGCAGGCACCAGTGTCACAACCTTGGAGACTGGAGGGAAGAGCAGGTAGGTGCCCCCAGGCTCACGCGTGCTAAATGTAGCCCCCAGGCCCCCAGCCGTACCGACCTGGAGAACTGAGCTGGAAGCCAGGGCAGGGGTCCACCCCATTGCAGGCAGGACACGTGTCCCCAGGTCCCACTCCTCCCTCCACCGCTGGCCTTCCTTCTCAGCACCCAGCTCTGTCACCCAAGCTGGGGGCCGGGACCCTGGATCGGGGCAGGCGGCTGACGGGCTCTTTCTGCATGGCCATGGCCCGTCTACACCGGCAGGATCACCCTGCTGACTCATGCTGAGGTGGACTCACTGTGGGTTCACCTGGGTATGGGAATATTCGGATTTGAGAATATTTTAATATGAAGACCATGAAAATTCCTCCAAAATCAATTTCCTTGTTCCTATTTCTGTTCTTGGCGCTCTCAATGGACAGGGATCTCAAACAAGATCCTCCAGTCCTCCTCCTGCCTCCTTTCAGGGAGACGTTTTAATGTGAATTGTCCGATTCTGTTGGAAGCGAAGGCAAAACCCGACCGGTTGTCTCTTTAAATCGACTCTGCAGTGTGACGGGCGACCGGCCGGCTGGCTGGGAAGAACCATTCCCTCCCTGCCGCAGGGAGCGGGCCACAGTGCCTGCCGCCATCAGCGCCTCCCCCATCCCCATGGTTACGGCTCCTGCTTCCCGGCCGGTCCCTCGCCCCGGCTGTCGCCCGCGGAAGCCGGCACAGAGGCGGCTGGCGTTCCTCTCGGAGTTCTGGAAGCCGCCTGCTGAGATCGCATTGAGTGTCTGCTCACCCGGCTCTGACTCATCCTCTGGGTGCAGAGCCCCGTCTCCGTCGCCGGGCTGCAGTCTTGCAATCTGTTGATAACTCCTCTTGCAAGCTCGAGTGTGTTGCCTCTCGGAATGGAAAGCTGCTCCCCGGCACGGAGAACTCGCCTCGTCGCGCTGGCAGCGGGAAGCACAGGACCGTTGCCCCTCTAGATCTTTTCACCAAAATAGGTGAGAAGTTGGGCTGTGATTCTCCAGGGTCTGTGTGGCAGTTGGGCCCCCGGGCGGGGAAGCAGCAGGACGTGGTGGGGAGGCGAGGTCAGAGCACGCTGGCCGCAGTGTCCACTGGCCCGGCCTTTTCTTGGGCATCGGCCCCAACCCCATGAGGCAATTCCTGCTGTTCCAAATGCAGATTATGAATAACTTTGAGTTAAGCTGATGGCATGGAGCTACAGCCGAGACCAGCATCCATGCAGGGGAAATGCCAGCCCGAGGTCCAGCCACATCCAGGCAGCAGAGGTTCTGCCTGCCAGGGTCTTGCCGTTTATGGGGAGATTAATTCAAGGTCTATTTGCTTCTCTTGACTTAGACTGACAGACATGTTATATGGCTTTGTGCAGCCTGAAACAGCTGACTTTAGTTTCTTGTGCTGGGGTGGCGAGCACAGGTTGATGTTAAATATGGTGAAGGAAGTGCCTCCCAGAGCAGCTTCTGGCTGCTGGCACAGTCCGTCCGATGCCCCTGAGGCTCAAGAGCCCCTGGTCTCCCCAGAACCTCTGCCTGCCCCGGAGGGACGGAGCCTGAGCCAGACACCGCAACAGGCTGGTGGGATGGAGAGGAGCCGAGATGGGGGCAAACTCGGGGCCGCCCTCTGTGGGGGCATGAGCATGGAGGGCGGCCAGCAGGACCCTCCACCCTGCCCTGACCGTGCCCTGTCTTCGCAGGTGGGTGCAGCCTCTCGACCCTCCCCCGCCCCATCACGGTCACCCTGAGGCACCTTGCCCAGGGCTCAACCTCGTGGCCACCGTGTGGGATCTTGACCTCCTGGACGGCCATGGAGGCTGGTGGGGAGCAGGGCGCGACATAATTGGCCCGGCCGGCGACCCCGTCTCCATCCCGCGCTCACACTTCGGTAACTTCGAGGTGCTCATGGTGAGTCCACTCACGCAGCGGCAGCGGGGCTGGGCTGCCACCCATGGTCCTCGGGCAGGACAAGCGAGCCGTCACGTGGGCAGTTAGCAGGCAGCGGGTCGTGTGCTAGTCCTCGCCGGGTACTTGTGTGGGGCAGGGGGTGGCCCTGATCTCAGGGCTGTCTGGGTGCTCTTCTTCGGGCTTGTTCAGCGTGGGTCATACTAATTAGTTGCAGGCATGCTGCAATGTTGAATCATTTAATCAATGGAGGAGGCGTCTGTCTTGCATCTCCTCCCAGGGGCTCAGGTCCATGACCTCTGAAAACCTTCTCTGGCCTGGGCTGGGGTCCCTCCCTCCCCGGTCCCAGCCCGTCACACGGCCTCCCGCTGCAGCCCTGCCAGCCCCCTGCCCATCAGAAAGTTGGCCAAACAGCAGAGGGACGTGGGTGGGTTTCCACAGCACAGACAGTAGACACGGGGGGGATGTTTCTCTCACCAGAAAAGGGGGTATGGCTGCTGTGAGCAGCCAGCAGGGCCACCACGGGGGCTCGTCCTGAAGGCTCGTGCATGCTTCATTGTGGTTGCCGCCAGCTGGATTCCGGGAAGGGTGATGGCCGAGGAAAGAATGCCCTGTGTGTGAGAGGGACAGCCACGGGCAGCGGAGGGCCCAGCGCGTGCCGAGAATGCCGATGACCGCAGAACAGTGCGTCCTAAAGGCAGAGCCACTTGTCTGCTTCGTGGGGAGTGGTCTAAGTCACTTGCTCGTTTTCTTCTTGTTCCATTCAAAACATCCAAACAAGAGAGGTGCTTTTTGCCAAAATTCAGCATCCTCTCGCCGTGCTCCATGCCCCGGGGCTGAGAGGACATTGGCAGCTTGCCTGTCAGACATTGGAGAGGTTATGTGTTCTCAGCACAGACCGCTCCACAGGGAGAACGGCTACCTGGCCGGGGCCACAGCCCCTGAACCAGGTCACCTGTTGCCCCACAGGTGCCACGCCCGACAAGCCGTGGCCTCCAGCACCATCCGGGGCTTTCCACCCTCAAATTTACATCCCCGTTTACAACATGGAAATCTGTCACTGGCAGACAAGGGGAGCTGAGAGAGGCTCTGGGAGGCAGGGGGGCCGGCGCCGCCCATTGGGGCCCCCGCGAGGGATCCAGCTGCCTGGGGTCAGCGGGTCTTTGCCCTCACCTCTGACCCCTTGGCCCTTCTGTGCAAAATTGTGCAGGGCTTCCCCGAGCGAGATGCACCTTCTCTGCCCAGTTGCCAGCCGCCCGGGAAGTTTCCACTACCGGGTCTGCTGGCCAGTCCAAGAGTGAAAGCCAGGCTGTTACATTTGCCCAGAGTTCGGAATTTCAGCTGTTCGTTGGAGTTTTATTCTTAACAAATAACATTTCCACTGGAGAGAGTTTCTGACAGGAGTAGAGAACATCCAGCCTGACATGTGGGTCGCAATTCTGGTGCGAGCACTTCTCTGCGTGTGTCTCTGGGTCTGTGGTGTAGACGGCTGGGGAGGTTCACCCCCTTGGCTCCCAGGGGTATGAGGAGGGAAGCCTGGAGGCCAAGGCGAGTAGGGGTGGCCCCCCCAGCCCATCCCCCACTGCTGCCCTCTGGCCCCCTGACGGCAGCTGCCCAGGCAGGTGGCCGCTCCCTGACCCCCATGGTTGGCCAGCAGCCTCCTGGGTCTTGCTCGTCAGGGCGTCAAGGTCTCCTGGAGGTGTCCCTACGACGCACACAGGCTTACACCTCACCGAGTTCCAAGCGTCCGCCGGCAGCTGGCTGGTGGCCCTGACGCCGCCCCCTGTCTGCCTTCAGCTGACGGGACCCGAATACCCAGCTGCTCCTCCCCCGGAGGCCCACGTCCTGCAGCCCCGAATGTGAATGTCTCCGGTATTTAAAGCCCAGGCCACTAGCTCATCACATTGATCCTCATCTCAGCCGCTGATGAACAAAAGCGGCCCTGAACCGGCTTGTTTCTGTGACGCTGCAGGTACCAAAACGCGCGCTGTTTCGTGTCCTGTGATCTCAGCGATCCGCAGAGAATGACTGCTGGTCAAAGGAGCAAAGTGACACTTTGAAATTAGAGAGAAAAATTGTCCAGGCCTCTGGGCTCCCTCTGTCTCTCCTCCTCTCCAAGTGTGGAGTCTGGTGGTCCGATTGGGGAGCCGGAGTTTTCCCCGTGACAGGGTCTGTCACTGCACGGGTTCCGCTTTCCCGGCCGCACCTTCCGTGGGGCCGGGGGTTGACTGGAATGACAGCACCCATGTGGCCTCCTCACACCACTTACCTCCCATCATGCAGTGCTGGTTGAGCTGAGAGGCTGTGCCCACTGCTCATGGACATTTCGGCGTGAGTGGCACAAAGACCCACCGTGGCCACTTCCCTTCCGTGTGGCCCAGGAGGTGCCGGCAGCAGGGCTGGGTTCTTACGGAGAACCCGGGAGAGTCCCCGCTCGCTCTGAGTTCGGGGCTGAACTTTGCATCATCAGTGGGTCCTTTGCCACGTCCTGCAGGGGCCCGAAGCCAGGACAGGGCAAGGGGCCCGGCCTGCCCAGCTGTGCTTGGAGCGGAAGATCCCAAGGACACAGCGTGCCCGGGATGCCCCTTCTCCACACAGAAGCACCCTACGTTCAAAAATGCTGCAAAAGGGCCAGCCCAGTGGTGCAGCAGTTAAGTGCGCGCCATCCGCTGCGGCAGCCCGGGGTTCGCTGGTTCAGATCCCGGGCACGCACCGACACACCACTTGTCAGGCCGTGCTGTGGCGGCGTCCCATGTAAAGTGGAGGAAGATGGGCACGCACGTTAGCCCAGGGCCAGTCTTCCTCAGCAAAAAGAGGAGGATTGGCAACAGATGTTAGCGCAGAGTTGATCTTCCTCACAAAAAAAAAAAAAAATGCCACAAAGGAATTAAAACCCCCAAAGAGACCAGGGTAGGTGCATGTGGAGACCTGGAAGCTGGTGCCGCGTGTGAGCAAGACAGTGTCGGGCAGCCACTGCGCCGGGCAAGGCGTCAGGGAGGCCACGAGGGAGGGATCTGCTGGTCGTCCATGAGGCCCCCGAGCCAGTCAGGACCCAGAGGAAACGCCGTGGGGACGCGCCCAACTCTGCTCCCTCTCCAAACCTACCCGCCAGGCCACACAGAGCCCCAGGGTGGCACCTGCGCCTCCAGCTGGGGCGGAAGATAGCCCGCGAGGCCCACAGACACTTCAGAACTTCCGCGAGCTCTGTCAGTTTGTTGCTTTTCATTCAGTCCAGCATTTAAATTTCTAAACTTATAAAGCCTACCTTCACCCCACAAGTGGACAGTTTGCTGCCCACCTGACGCTTCCCTGTGGCATCAACAGTCCTAAGCAAGTAACCCCATCGAGAAGGAAAGCCCCTAAGATATTTCTCAATGGATTTTTTCCCCAAAGCTCTTCTCAGTTCGACCAGCTCACCCGCCCCAAAGAAAACCATGGAAACTGTGTAAGTGCGTTGTCTGGTTAGGTAACCTGTGCTCCGAACGCAGGAATTATGTATCTTTGCCTCCGCTGTCCCCCGGGAACACTTTCCTGAGAGGCTGCAGGTCAATATGATGCAGTTGTTGTTAAAGGCAGACAAGGGACATCAGGCTGCGACGACTTCTGTCCTGGTCGGTACAGAACCGGGAGGAAGGACCCGTCCCGAGTAACCCAGCCACCGCGGGCCCGGTGTGTGGACGCCTCACTGCACAGGAGGGATGCCCACAGACACCTGCTCGCCCTACCCGGGAAGACGCCACTTTCCACGTCTCGCCGTTGGCGAAAAGGTGACATATTGCTCGGACAGGTGACACATGACTCGACTGACCTCTGTCCTCCCTTCCTCTTGTCTTCTTAGCATCCTGACTTATTTGATTTGCAGAACATACCAAAAAGGAACGTCCAGCTGAAATAATAGTAAAATGTCACAGGAAGTCATGCCCAAGGAAATGGCCAGCACACCGGGGCTGCGGCACACATGGACGGTGGGCGCCTGGCTCTGGCCCCACAGAGAACACAGCAGCCACGGGAAGATGGAGGCCCGGGCTCCAGGAGGAGGAGAGACATCTTCACGTGGCTCTAGAGCAATCCCCCCGGTGTCGCGCAGGCACAGAAGTGAGCTAGAGTCGTGGTTCCAGCCCCACAGCTGGGCAGGACCACGGCTCGCCTGGAGGCTGGGGCTGCCTACATCCCCCCTCCTTGCTCCAAGTTCTCTGGACTGTCCTCTAGCCCTTCCGCTGTGGAGTCTGTGCTCTGTCCACTGTCTCTGGTCCAAAGGGCACTGCTGGTTCCGTGGCCTCTGGGGACTTTCCTGGAGTTGTCGGTCCATCTCTGACCACACATGGGACAATCATAAGGACTTTGGCCACAAACCACTTGCAAAGTGGAGTCTTCCAAGAGGAACTTGCACATGTGCCAACTTTAAAGTATAAACTATGTCTCCATGTTGCATCACCCACTTTGGATTTTAAATGTCACCTATAAAAATGTAGATGGATCCCGGGCGCGCACTGACACACCACTTGGCAGGCCATGCTGTGGCGGCGTCCCATATAAAGTGGAAGAGGATGGGCACGGATGTTAGCCCAGGGCCAGTCTTCCTCAGCAAAAAAAAAATAAAGAGGAAGATTGGCAGATGTTAGCACAGGGCTGATCTTCCTCACAAAAAAAAAAAATGTAGAAAGGCACCATGGACAGCTCTAATTTGGAGAAAGAAAGAAAACTGGAGGCCAAGTGGAGTTGAATCTCTGTTTTTTATAAAAATACATTGTGGATGCCGCTGCTCCAGGGTCAGAGGTCCCCCGTGTGAAGCCTCAAAAGTGGGCCCCTGAAGGCAGAGTGACCTCCTGGCCGTGTGGACGCTGGCCTGGGCGTCTTCCTCATGAAGTGCCTCTGCATCTTGACCTGATGCTCTGAGATGTTTACCTCCTGCAGGAAAAGCATTCTGACTTCTTATTTGGCTTAAAATAAAGGGGCTTTGTGTATGTGAATAAAAACCGGCAGATAAGATGTGTTTGAACACAAGCTCTCTGACAAGGGTCCTGGGTGCCAGATAGGATTGCTTTTCCCACCCTGGAGGTGGATGTTCAGGGACACGGCACAGGCACAGGGCATCAGGTGTCACTGGGGGGGACACGTCTTTAGGACACCCACAGTTTCTTGGCTCCCCTCCCCGCCCTCCATCCCTGCCCTCCCCCCCAAGCCAGGAGTCAGAGGTCTCAAGGTCACCCTAGGCATTCACACCAGTGACGACGCCCCCGAGAAAGGCCGAGAAGGGACTTGTGAGTCCACAGAGAGGATGGACCCATGCCTGGGTCCTTCAGCACAAGGGAGTCATCGAGGACACTGGTCCAGATAGAATCAGCAAGAAAACTGGACACAGGATGGACCTTGCGTGGCAGCTCTCTCGTATGTGGACACAAAACCAGCAGTAGAGGTCAAGGTGGGCTTTGTGTGAAGAGTGGTCAGGGTTTTTCAGACCCTGGGTTGACGCCACTGGAGGGAAAACCATTGACTCCCGTGCCAAGAATCACACGACAGGCCGGGGATGTCGCTGGTGCCCAGGCAGGCCTGAATGCCCGCGACCTCCCGGGGCGTCCTCCAGCTGCCGGCAGCAGACAGCTCTTGGAAGAAACGGTGAGTGAAAAGATAATTTAACATCAGGATTCACCCACGAAAAGTGGCCTTTCCTCGACCTTCGCAGTGGTTTGCATCTGGCCGGAAGCTGGTGCCTGCTGAACCGTGACTAATGTAGGATAACCCCGGAGCTCTCTCGGGCCACAAGGGTCCCCTCCGGCCATCACTCAGTGGCAAATTCTCCCGAGGTTAGGGTGCCAAGGAAGGACGTGTGAGTGCCTCCGGCAGGCCAGGACTTCCCGGGGGAAATTAAAATGGTCTGCTGCAATCTCCCTGCTCTGCCCTCTCTTTCTTATGGAGCATCTATTCTTCACCAGCAGGTAGCTCTGTCCCTTGTCACAGGAGCCTGTCCTCACACGGGTGAAGGGTCCTTGTTGCTGGATGGAGAGCCCAGAGGCTGCTGCCCCCGGCTGCACAGCCCAGCGGCGTCTGCACCTTAGGGAGAGGACTCCGTCGGGCGTGGATGTAAGACGGAGGGACCTTCCTTCGGAAGCCAGAGCCAGGCTTGTGGGGATGTGGACTGCTGACCCTCCCTCAGGGCCTAGTGTGGGCTGAGCGGGCAGGACTCCAGTCTCCCATGGGAGCACGGCAGCCCAGCATCCCTGTCACCCTGAGGCTGGCCCGTCTTGGCCGTCTTTCCCCTGAGCTGATGATTTCGTGGGAATTTGGGCTGCGTGCACAGCGTGAGTCCTGCCGAAGCCCTGTCTTCCGGATGGGTGTCATCAGTGTTCCGGGCACATCCGCACCTGCCCTCAGACTTCCCAGTCCGTGGACGGTCAGGACTGAAGCGTGGGGGCCACCGTGTTGTCCCGCCTGCGGTCTGCCGAGTGACATGTGCCCCTCCCTCAGTCACATCTGATCATCTGCTTACTCTGCGCCAGGGGTGCCATTTCTGGCTTCAGTTGTCAGCCAGGTCCCTTGGCGGTCAGACAGTAAGGAGTCCCCTTGGCATCCAGGTCACTCAGCAGCTTTTCCTTGGTGACCGGATTCCATCAGCTAGTGCCATGACAGCAGAGAGACCTCCTCCTAAAAGTCCCTGGGCCAGGGTAAAGTGCAGAGACCGTGGCTAGACACGGGGTGGTCCTCAGCCCTCCCTGGAGCCCCCTCTGTGCACGTCTGACACTCCGCAGCCGGCCAGGCCCTTGTCTTAGCTGGACTGACGAGAAATCATGCGCCAGGACGGGAAGCAGCCGAGCTCACCGACACGTTGGCCTCCTGCTTCCCCGCCAGGGACAGGCCGAGTGCCCTTCAAGAACCGTTTTCTCTCCATTTCCCACATGACTCTGCCCGGGGACCTTCCTGGAGGAGTGGCAGGCTGCCTCCTGCTGCTCCGGCTGCCCAGGGAGGCACTGCGTGAATCCGTAGCCGCTCTCGGCCTGGAGCAGGTGCGTCAGTGGTGGGCACCACCGCCCTCCAGGGTAATGGAGTCAGCACAGCTGCAGACCCCCCAGCCCCAACCACCAGCCCTCTGTTCAAGCTGGGGCGGCCCAGGGTGGTCTCACAGGGGACACCCGGGCAGCCCTCTGCCTGCACGGCCTTGACCAGCAGGCACCAGCTCCCAGCCCACCCTCCTGGAGCAGAGCGAGTCCCTGGGGGCCGTGGGAGCAGAGCACGTGGTTCAGAATGTGGGCTGGGGGCGAGTGAGGACTCCGCCCTCTGGCCTGGGACGTGGGAAGCAGAGCTCCTCTTAATGGCATGTACCCATCTGCCAGGGCCCCATAACTAAGCAGCACAGACTGGGCGACTTAACCTACAGAAATCTTTCTCACGGTCCTGGAAGCTGGAAGTCCAAGATCAAGGCATCAGAAGGTCCATTTCTCCCCAGCGAGGCCTCTCTCCTTGGCGTGTGGACGGCCACCCTCTGGCTATGTCCTCACATGGCCTTTCCTCTGTGTGTGTGCCCTGGTGTCTCTCCTGCTATCGGATCAGGGCCCACCCTATGACCCCATCTAACCTGAGTCATCTCCCTGAAAGCCCATCTCCATACAGTCGCACTGGGTTTGGGCTTCAACCTGGGAACTGTGGGGACGCAGTTCAGTCCATAGCAGGGTTCTCGTGTGACTCAGCGAGTTACAGCACATGAAGCACCCAGAACAGGGCTTGGTGCAGGTAAGAGGGTCAGAAGTAAGGGGTCAGAGGTGGGTGTGGCTCAGCTCCTGACCCCCAGTTTCCCAGCCTCATGTGTTTTGAGCCCCAGGAGCCCTTGCGGCAGAGGCATCCCCGGGTCCTCCTCAGCATCTGTGAATCACCAGCTCCAGGTTTCTCACCCGGTGGGTCCGCCCGGCCTTGGTCCTCAATGTGCACTTTGTGCCGCATCTTCTATCCTCGTCTTGGGAAGGCAGCTCCCAGGGCAGGTAAATCTCAGGGCTGCATTTGGGGTGTCTTTTCCTCTGTGTCCAGGTACCCAACACGGTGGGAGCTCGCCTGATTCATCTTTTCCAGCCGGGGCGTTCTGCCCTCAGTTTTACACCCTTGTGGGAAAAATGCGTTCTCCTTTGAACTCTGACCTTCAACCCTTTACTTGGGCTGTGATACACAGTGGAACTAGTGATTGCCAGCGGTTCTCGGGCCTGCACCATCAGTTCATAACAACTTCTACTCCTTCTCCGTCGACTTGAGTCAACTCTACAGGACTTGCTGAAACTTGATACAAAATTCTCCTGGGAGATATTTAAAAGCAGAATTTCAGTGGGTGTGAGGCTCAGACGGGGGACTGGGGGCAATCTAGTGTGTGCTGGTGCCTCTCTGTGTCTCCATCCAGACCCTCAGGGGCAGATGTGGTGCCATCAGACAGGCACCTTCCACAGGAGTGGGGCACCCGCTCTACTGCACCAGCAACGCCAGGCTGGAAGGAGGCTAGAGGCAGACGGCTGGCACAGCAGAAAAGCTGCCCTTTGGGAGATGGAGCAGGACCTCATACAGATGCCTGCGGCTGAGTAGATGCGCTGGAGGGGATGCCAACCCCACATGGGTCGCCCACAAGGCCGTGGCTCCACCTGCAGAGAGCAATCACCTAAGCAGGTCTCCCCCTGCCCCAGGTAGACTGTTTCTGCCGAGACCCAGCAAATCTCCACTCGATGCAGAAAATGCCTCAAGGACCCTGCAGGGGAGAGGCTGGGCCGAGGGAGAATGCAGGTGGCTCTGCTGCGCACAGTCTCTCCGCCACGTTGCTCACGCAGGTCTGCACTGTGTCTTTCCAGGATCTGAAGACTGTCCTCTCCCTGCCCCAGGACCCGGGGGAGCTCCTGCACCCCGTGGTGTACGCCTGCACCGCCGTCATGCTGCTCTGCCTCCTGGCCTCCGTCATCACCTACGTCGTGCATCAGAGGTGAGGCCCACTGTGCCGGACGCTTCCCGCCTAAAGGAGCTCTGCCCCTCTCCCTGAGCCAGGCGTCCCTGGAAGGCCCTGCACAGGTCACTGGCCAGCTTGAGCCTGCTCAGCACCCAGGTGGCCCTGGCGGCCGAGGGTGGCTGAGTGCCCAGGACAGCCCTGCCCTCCCATTCCGGGCCCCCATCTCGGTCCTCACAGCAGCCTCCGTGTTCTAATGAAATCAAGGAAATAGGGTCTTCCTCCAACGGCACAGGGTCGTTCAGGCCCCGAGAGCCCACGTTCTTGGAAAGTTAGAGTAGCCAGCAGAATCCTCAAGCCCCTTCAAACTGAGCCTTTTATCTGGAAGGGGGAGTCTAGGCAGTTTTCTACTGATCTGGTTTCCTGCCACCTCTGCCTGGGGGTAGGGAGACGACCTGAGTGTGTCCGTATCACCTGAAGATGCAGTGAGACACTTGAGGACGGTCCCGCCACGGTCAGGGTCTAGCACGTAACCAAAGTCACAGGCAAAGCCTAGGCCATGGCCACAACCACGGTCAGGGGAAGAGGCCTGGGCGCATCCAAGGCCACAGAGAAGCTGTGGCCATAGCCACAGCTACAGGCATGGGCTACGCAATCTCAGTCATGGCCGTAGCCCGGGTGGGGCTGGTCATGGAGAGGGTCCAGCCACAGGCAGAGTCCTAGTCCAGGTATAAGTGTACTATGGGGCTCATGCTTGTAGTCAGTCAGTCGTGGCCTCTTCTTGAGGCATCAGACATCTGCTCAGAGGGAGGGACTCCGTCCTGGGAACCAGGAGGCCTGACTGGGAGTTTCCTCCCCACCCTCCATCTCCATGACCGGACAAGTCATCAAGTCTTAGGGCCAATGTCCTCATCTGTCCAGTAACCAGGTTCTTCAAGATTTCTCAAAAACCCTTCCAGTGGTAGCATTCCAGGGTGATTTAACACTGAATCATCCAACAGCAACACGCTAGGGGTGGACCCAGCACAGTCTGTCCATCTTTCTCTCGGTCTGGTCCTTCAGGCGTGTTATTCCAGCCCTGTCTCATTCACACTGTTGAGGTCTTCAGCCCAGTTCCACGTGGATGGACGTGAACTCTGGATGAGGGGCCTCACTTCCACGCTTTGCCCTGAGATGCTGATTCCTGACGTAAAATCTCCGTTTCCCGCAGCACCATCCGGATCAGCCGGAAAGGCCGGCACACACTCCTAAATTTCTGCTTCCACGCGGCTCTGACCTTCACGGTGTTCGCCGGAGGCATCAACCGCACCAAGTACCCGACTCTGTGCCAGGCGGTGAGTGCTGTCTGCGTCTTCATTCTGCTACAAAATTTAAAGTGTTTACCAGCTCTCCCACCAGAGGGGAAACTTGTGACAGTTGTCTAGTTTATGAAATAATGTTCGAGTCTTGTTCAGATGTGTCTCGGGAGGGGAATGGTTGAGCATCCAGTACGTCTGTATTACAGTTTCTCCCCATGTGAGTCTGATTATTTGGCTCAGCATTCGATCGCGTAAAATAATTTATTTTTCAATTAGACCAGCTTGCTCCGATGCCTATGGTGACATGTTAACTAGACACTCACTGTCCCGGGAATAGGGATGCGACCTGCCTCTCCCGCAGAGACTGGTGGGGCAGGAGCCTGGGGACAGGACCACCTGCTCCCCCGTCCAGGTAAGAGTCCACAGATGCTGGAGACCTCACTGTGGGAGGTTTTGTGCCCCTCTCAGGGAAGAGGGAAACTTTGAAGCATTGGAGCCTTGAGAGCAAGTCACAGGAGGGTCTTCTTCCCACCCCATGGCCCCATCTGAACTTTCTTTTAAAAGGGGGAAGATATAAACTACCGTTCAGTTCCCGATAGAGCTCAGGAGAGGCCCTTCCTCACCCTGTGGGCTGTGGCGCGGGCCCAGAGAGGGGCTGAGCAGCCCTGGCAGCCACACACCGAGGCCCCTCCCTGCTCTCCTCCCTCCAGCCCCTTGCCCAGCCACCTGCTCATGGTCCTGGCTCAGCCCAGGTGAATAGTCGCCTCCAGGTGGACAGTCCCCCCCAGAACCCCAGCAGGGGCCAGGCGAGGACTGCCCCATAGACCCAGAGCGTCTTACCAAGGACTTACCCCTTCAATGTCTCATTCTCTGCTGCACGGCTGCCTGCGCCCCGCGGAGGGCGCGCTCTCGGCTGGCCCCCCAGGAGGTCGTATCGCTCCCCTCACAGCCTAGGTTGCTGTGAATTCCACACGTGTTTATTGATGTGGGGGCTGCTGCTGACCACCCAGGACCTGCATGTTCCAGCACTGACCTGGATGGCCGTGTCCCCACGAGATGACCTG
Organism: Ceratotherium simum simum; assembly: GCF_057802395.1. NCBI lineage: Eukaryota > Metazoa > Chordata > Mammalia > Perissodactyla > Rhinocerotidae > Ceratotherium > Ceratotherium simum. The sequence goes on from NC_141905.1 coordinate 90,478,074, forward strand.
TCCACTGCACAGATGGCAGCGGGGATGGGTGGGCAAGAGGCTGTTGCTGCGGGGGTGCTGTGGACAAGAATCATCCTGCGAGCTCCCCACATCAGCTGCCCGCCCACAGGGAGGCGCCACGCCCGTGAGACGGCGCCGAGCTCCAGAACCCTGGCGCCCTGGGCTGGGCCTTCCCCCGGCTGCTCTCCCGGGGGAGATCTCACTTCCCTGCGAGTCCACGCCGGGGCCAACCATCCCCTCGGGGAGCCGGTTCTGCCACCTGTTCCTGGGTTTAGCAGTCAAGTTGCCAGCACAGACCTGAAAACCTGGCCAAGGGGCAGACATGCTTCTGCACGCCTTTCACAGGCGTGGAACAACTGCGGCGAGTGCTCGGGAAATCCCATTTATATTCCACCAGCGAATGCCTGCCGAGGAGCAGAGCCGCCCACAAGTGGTAAAATGGATGGTTATCTTCACGTCCGCACTTGGCCCCATGGGCGCTCCACGAGCCGAGAGCCGCTGGAGTCTGGGCAGTGCAGCCAGCCCCTCAGGCTCCCTCAGCACCTCTGGGAGTCGCAGCCCCTAGCCCCTCCCGAAAACCCAGGACATGTCCCCGAGTCGTCAACCCAGGCAGAGGCTCCTGGAGGCCAGGCGTCCCCGTGGCGTCCAAGGCCTGGCTGGTTCAGCCGAAGTGGACACCCAAGGGTCATGGTAGGTGGGGGGCCTGGAAGGGTCCGGAGGGACAAGATCTGTGTAGATGATGTTACTATGAGAAGTGTTCGATTCTCTCGTGGTGACAACCCCCAGGACCTCCCCCAGAGGAAGCCAGCCTCTGAGCTCTGGAGCACACGCTGCCCTGAGCTCTCGGCTACGTTTCCAGAAGGTAGCAGCAGCATCGTTCTTTCATTCACTCGCAAAAATGCCTCAGGAGCTCTGCAGCTGCTGTGGGTGCAGCCGAGAGCAAACCCCCAACGGTTCCCCTGTAGTGTGGAGCCTGCATTCCAGCGTGGAGGGGCAGACAGCAGAGACTGGAAGTCGCCATCCGGTCCAGTATTAGAAATGAGCCCAGAGAGAGAAGAATGAAGCTGGGGTGCAGGAGGGGAAGTGGTGTGCGGTGGAGACCTCAGCGAGCCTCAAGGTGACCTTCTCCCTGTGCCTGCCCCCACGTTCCTTTACCTCTGGCTGGCCGTGCTCCGGGCACTCTCCGAGGGTGGGCCAGGCTCACTCAGCAGCTTGGCTCCCTCCCCCCTCACTGGGGCAGAGAGGGACCCCAGGAAGCGCAGGTTGTAAACCAGACTATTGGAAGGCGTGATGGTTAACTAGAAGTGTCGACTGGACTGGGCCAAGGGTGCCCAGACATTTGGTCAAACGTGATTCTGGGCATGTCTGTGAGGGTGTTTCCAGAAGAGGTGAACATCTGAACCAGTGGACAGAGTCAAGCAGATGGCCCTCCCCAGTGTGGGTGGGCCTCATCCAATCCGTTGAGGGCCCACCTTGAGCAAAAGGCGGAGTAAGAAAGAATTCTCTCTGCCCGACTGTCTGCGGACTGGGACATCGGTCTCCCGCCTTTGGACTCAGACTCAGACTGGGATCTACTCCGTCGCCTCTCCTGGGTCTCTGGCTTGCCAGCTGCAGAATCGGGACTGCTCAGCCTCCGTAACCGCATGAGCCAATTCCTATAGTCAGTGTGGTTTTCCTCCGGTCGGCAGCCAGGCCTGCCCCCCCCCAGACAAGTGACACCTCGCCACCAGCTTGTGCCTGAACACAGGACTCCTCTGGCCAACCTTCCCCGACCAAGACTGGCTCCGTGTCACAGTGAAATGACGTACGAGAAGTGGTCCAAAGCTCGGATGGCAGAGAGAACAGACGGTTGTTATGGCAACTGAAAGATGACCGTGAGCCTCCTGAAAGTGAAAGTGCTCAGTGACATCACGAACACAGACAGACGGCCACCGTTGTTCCCACATAATAGATGTGCGTCAGCGCTGCCTCTGGGTCCGGAAACGTGGGTGGGGTGGCCTGCTGGCTGCCTCCTTCCGAGGATGGCGGTAGGGCGCTGTCTGGAAGCCAGGATGGCAACCCTGCGACCTCTCCATGTGTCCAGCCTAAGCCGGTGGGAGGCAGAGTTCTGCTGTTCACACCTTCTCGTAATCCACGAAGGTGCACAGCCGGCGGGGGCTCCTCCTTCGCTCTCACTCTCTCCCCTCCAGGCCCGGGGTGCTCCCTCCCCTCCTCGCCATGTCAGCCCCCAGGGCTGGGGGTCGGGATCCTTCTGAGACACATCTCTGACCCTTCCTGTTTACACATGAGGACAGCCACGCTGCTGTCCCCTGAAAAGAAGGTCAGACCGTCCTTCACTTGAAGGCCCGGCGGACGAGGACCCTTTTCTCCTCCTGCTTCAGGGGCAGCGTTCTTGCCCCCTGGTTCCCAGCGCCTCCCCCTCTTGGTCAGGCTGGGGCGAGGCCTGGATGGAGCTCGAGGCTGCCTTGAGAGGCGCAAGCCAGGCCAAGAAAAAGGCTGGACTCGCCCATGTGCAGGGAGCCCATCCGAAACTGGAAACGGAGCTCCGGGATTTTCCCAGCCACCCCGAAAAGTTCCATCAATTATCACAGGGTTTCTCATAAGTAACAACTGGACTCCGGATTCGATCAGTCATCACAACGGTGCAGTGTTAGCTTTATTCAGAGAGTCTCTGTATTCCTTAAACATTTATGTCCTTTCCAATTATCGCCATATTTTACTTGTCATTGCGAAATGTCAGGTTATTACTTCAAAGGTAACCTCAATTTATAGAATCAGATGGAGAGGAAGGAGTGTGGAATGCGTAATTAGCTAACGCGGTAAGTGCCGGGGTCGGGACACACTCTGCAGCTGTTTCCATAGCAATGAGCAACTCCGACTCACAGGGGGCGGCTTCAGCGCCTGATCCCGGAGGAGTGTTATCTCACATGTGATGTCACAAATACCGCGGCTGGGGAGACCCATGCTGGGGGAACCACACCTGCCCTTCCCTTGGCGGGCTGCTGTGAGGGGCTGGGCCCAGGGGAGTCTCCCTGAGCTCTGGGGGTCCCGCGCCCCTGCCACGCCAACCACAGGGACGTGTGCACAGATGGTGTGCACGCTGCTCAAGGCAGTGTGTAGCAGGACCCCACGTGGACCGAGCCCAGAGGTGTTGTGAGCACAGGCGCATGGGCTGGCCGCCCCGCCCCCCGCAGGAGAGCACAGGGAACCAGGTCTGGATCTTTGTGCCCACGCGTATCCCTTGAGTTCAGAGGCTGTGAGGCGTGGGGTCTGCCCTGAGCTGACAGCCCCGGCGCCCACCCTCGGTCTCACTTCCTGCCACTATTGAGCCATCTTCTGAGGATGCAGAGGGTGCCAAGGGCTTGGACCCAGGCTTCCGGGAATGCACAGCCTCGGGGGTCAGCATGCCAGCAGAGGGGGCGGCTGGGCTAACTAGCCTCTCCCTCCCCAGGTGGGCATCGTCCTGCACTACTCCACGCTCTCCACCATGCTGTGGATTGGAGTGACCGCCAGGAACATCTACAAGCAGGTGACCAAGAAGGCCCCGCAGTGCCCAAGAGCAGACCAGCCGCCGTACCGCAGGCAGCCCCTGCTCAGGTACCCAAGCCGCACGTGCCTGGCCCCTCTGCCACTGGGCTCCAAGAGCCCTGGCCCTGGACCTCCTTCCGGGGCACAGAAGGCCGGAGGGAGTGCAGGGTGCTGGGAGTAGGCGGGGAGGGCACGGCGTGGGGGGTGGAGCTGGTTGGTCTGGGGAGGCCTGCTGGGCATGTCTGCCCTGCTGTGAGTTGCTGCTGGGAGAGCCCCGCACCCAGCAAGGGTTGCCGTGCATGGAGACGGCTCTGTGGGCCTGAGCCGGGGCTGCAGTCTTGGCTTCGATTCAGTCACCGTCTCGGTGAGTGAGATGCCTGCTCCTCAGCTGGGGGAAACCAAGGCAGCTCAGCCGCTGATTTCAGGGTGACGGCACGGCCTGGGCCTTTCGTCTGGGGTGGCAGGCGGGTTTGGAAAGGGCCCCCTGCTCCAGCCAGTCATCCTGCTGCTTCCCGTGCAGGGAGGGTTCCCGGGGGACGTGCCTGGGGACGGGTAGGAACCCCAGACAGCCCTCCAGGGTAAGCGCAGGCGTGCGGTCCCCTCACTCCCTCCCTCCTGGAGTCCAGAGCCAGGGAACTCCTAGGGCATCAGCTTGTCTGGGCTCACTTCCCGTCAAGGAGCGATCACACGCCCTCTAGACAGGAACACGTCTGCCCCAGCACTGGGCAGCCGTCCTTGGCAGTCAGAGTTCTGCTGGCTCTGCTCTTCACTTTTCTGAACCAGGACCGAGTCTAGGCACTGCAGTCGCCAGAGCCAGGCTCAGATCGGCCTTCACGGCCTTGAGCCTGGGTACCAACCTGCCCGAAGCCCATCCGACCTACCCCCATCCTCTGGGAGGTCATCTGAGCCTCCACAAACGCAAGCCTTGAGCTGCTTGCGAAGTTTCCCCAGAGCAACGCCCCCATGATGGCACGCACCTCAGCCAGAGGCTGCCCTGGACAGTAGATAGGGGTTCCTTGGGGTTTCTGAAGACTGTTGCTGGGGATCCCTGTGACGGCCCCGCCCAGGTGGTCCCTGTGAGGGGCACTTGCTGCCACTGTGAGGTTGTGGCCGTATGAGGGGGCTGTGGACACCTAGCCCCTCCAACCGAGTTCTGCCTGGCTCCGAATTTGAAGGGCCATCACTGTGCCTAAAAATCGCCAGATGTGCTCATTTTGAGGCAGGTAAAACACTGCCCTATGTTGTTTAGGTAAATAAGGTGACCTCCACCAGACGCTCTCCAACTTTGTTTGATTTTGGATCAAGCAGACGCGTTGCCACGTAGCAACCAGGGCCGAGGCGCTTCTGCCGCCGACACAGACCAGGGCGGCAGATTTCATTATCTCCTTCCTTCTGCCAAGGAGGCCCCAGGTCCCCGGGGTTTAAAAATCACTCTCAAAATGCATTTCCGGGTCTGTAATTGATTGAAGAGTTGCCTGGTTTTTTGAAGAATGAGATGGAGGCCACAGAGCATTCTGGCGCTTTCGTCTCTGACGGCTTCAAAATGTGCATAACCGAGCCAGGCGCCCAGGTGCTGCTGGGCTCGGTGGGCCTGGGGCTGGATGGGCCGTGGGCTCTGTGACTGTGGGCTGGGTGGGCCGTGGGCTCTGTGACTGTGGGCTGGGTGGGCCGTGGGCTCTGTGGCCGTGGGCTCAGTGGCCATGGGCTGGGCTAGCAGTGTCCCACTCGCAGGTGGCTCTGGGAAACCTGCTGCTCCTCTCGCGCTGCCTGGAGACCACTGTCCCTTCTCCCTCCCTCTCTGCCTTCTTCCTTTGGTACAAAAGGCCGTGACATTGGGGTGACTCCACGTAGTGCTGAGACCACAGAGTCCCTCAGTTACCACGTTGCCCGGCTCACGTGCACACCCCTCCTTGCAGGTGCAGACTCGGGTGGGTGGGGGCGTCAGCATCAGGCCTGCTCCCCTCCGCTGCCCTCTCTGGCCCAGACTGGTCTGGGCCTTCCCCAGGGAGAACAGAGGCTGATCTCAAAGGACCTCAAAGGCTGGGGCAAGGGGGTCAGGGGCCAGAGCCCTTCCTCCCAGACCCCCGGGGCTCACAGTCTGTCCTCCACACTCCGGGCCCAGCGGCCTCCGCCCTCCGCCTCCAGCTCAACCCAGAGGCTTCCTTATCAGAGAGGCTCTTCCCGCCAGCGCCACTAGCAGCATCCTTTTATCTGCACCCTTGACCCCATTCCCAAGACTGGAAAGCAGCCTGTACAGCATCAGCAGGTATTTAGTTCCCGAGTCTTCCTGGGACGGAAGAGCCCCAAAAGGCTCGCGCTGTCAGGGCCGGGCAGTGGGTGGAGCGGAAGCACTCTGAGCAGGGCACCATGCCACGTCTCACTGGACCCTCGGCGAGGCCAGGGTGGCCCGGGCAGCGGCCAGAGCTCAGGACGTTGTCGGCGCAGGAAGGAGTTCCTGCGTCCTCCTGGCCCAGCTCTGCCATTTTCCGATGAGAAATAAAAAGAAAACAGTCGTGGGTGAGAAGCTTCTGCTTCTGAGTTCTGTGAACTCAGAGTGTCCACATTTTGAGAAATCAGCGGCCAGTGCATAATTTCTTACGTTGACCCTGGCTGCCAGTTGGTCACAGAGATGACACTCACTGCCTTCACAGCCACTGAGGGGTCTGCTCATGGAGGATCAGCCTGTGGGACTCCGAGAGCCATCGGTTTCCCTGAAGGCCCACACCGGTGTCTGCCCACTCCCTCAAGACCTGCCATCTGCTCAGCTTCAAGGAAAACAAGTCCATTTCAGAGACTCCAAGGAAACTCGGCCAGACAAAATTTTACAGGACTTTGGCATGGATGAACGGTTTAGGCATGACGCTCCTTTCTGCATGAGCGTTGGGGGTGATGTGGCCAGGCCAGCTTTGGGTGACTCCTCTCTCGGCAGAGGGGGCTGCCACCGCTGAGACCCCTCACTCCAGGCATCAGGCGCGATGCTTTCCAGTTAGGGACAGTTCCAGGAGCAGAGAGGACAGACGGATCTTCTTTTTCAAGATTGTTTTGGCCGTTCAGGGTCCCTGCAATTCCGCATGAGTGTCAGGATTGGTTTTCCCATTCCTACAAAGACAGCCATTAGAATTTTGACCGGGGTTGCATTGAATCTGTAGAGCATTTTAAGAAGTATTAACATTTTTTTTTATTTCTAGTTGTTTAATTCTGTTTATATAGTTCTTTATCGTTGACAACATGAATCGACGTGGGGGAACAAGTATAATCCTATATAATAATATAAATATAAAAAATCCTGTAAAACTTATAATCCTCACAGCCTCCTAGGAGAGCTGTCATCCCCGTGAGAGGACATGCTGAGGTCCACAAGGTGGGACAACTCGATGGAGATACAAGTACTAGACAACCAGGGTCATCAACCCCAGATCAAAGGGGACTCCAAGTCCAGCCTCTAAGAAGTATTACATTTTAACATTAACAGTGTCCAATCCATAAACACAGGGTGTCTTTCCATTTATATAGGTCTTCTTTGATTCCTTTCAGCAACGTTTTACAGTTTTTGGTGCACAAGTCTTGTGCCTCCTTGGTTAAAATTTTCCTAAGTATTTTATTTTTTTGATGCTATTGTACATGAGATTGTTTTCTTAATTTCTTTTTCAAATTATTCATTGCTTTTGTATAAAAATACAACTGATTTTGGGGTGTCGATCTTGTGTCCTGCAATTTTGCTGAATTCGTTTATTGTCTCTGGTAGCTTCGTTGGGGATTCTTTAGGATCATACATGTACAATCATGTCATCTGTACATAGGGAGTTTTACTTCTTCCTTTCCAGTTTGGATGGCTTTTATTTCTTTTTCTTGCCTAATTGCTCTGGCCAGGACTTCCACTACAATATTCATCTTCTCTCTTTTTTCTTAGTCTGTCTAGCTAAAGGTTGCCCAGTTGTCTCGACCTTTTCAAAGAACCGATTTTCAGTATCATCAGTTTTCTCTACTGTTTTTCTAACATCTATTTTGTCTGTCTCCACTCTAGTCTGTGGGTTCCTTCCTCCCAATAGCTTTGAGTTTGCTCTTTTTTCTACTACTTTATGGTGTAAAATTGGGTTATTGATTTGAGATCTTCCTGTTTTTATTGTCGACGTTCACAGCTATAAAGCACTGAGCACTATAAGCTGTATAAGCTCTGAGCACTGCTTGCCACAGCCCATGAGTTTTGGTACGTTGTGGGGTTTTTCTCATTCATCTCAACATATTCTCTAATTGTCCTTGTGATTTTTTCTTTGACCCATTGATTATTTAAGAGTGTGTTATTTAATTTCCACAGATCATTAGATTTTTTCAGGAGGAGAAAATCCTCTCTAGAATGTGATGAAGCTTTCGTGACAAGCTGAGTAAAGGAATTTCCAGCTCCATCAAAGCGGGCTGCGTGGTTTTCGTGGAGAAATCTTCCTTACAGCAATGAGAGACATGTATCATCTCCTTCCTTCCCTGTGTCTAGAAAGCTCTGTGGCTCTGTGGACAGGGCTCAGGTGCAGCGGAGGGTCCAGGGAGGGAGCGGGTTACTCTGGACGTCCTGCTGTGTGGCCCGCCAGAGCCAGGTTAGCGCTGTCTGCTTTCTCTGTGTGTGAGGAATCTCCACTGGGGCAATGGCCCCGTGGGGCCGCCACCTTTGGGGAGCGCCATGGGTTAGGCCCCAGACCAGGCCCAGCCATCACTGGGCAGAGCCACCAGCCTTTCTTGTGTGTCCACGAGCATGGCTGTGAGCTGGGTGTGCAATGGGTCCTTGTCCCTTCAGTGCAGCCTCAGGGCCTCCTGCTGGGGTGTCGCTGCCTGGAACAAAGGAGTGAGCTTTAGACAAAGGAAGTGCCACTCCTCGGCCTTGGAGGTGGGACAAGACAGACTCAGAGCCTCGGCCTGGGTTCTAGAGGGTCTCAGCAGGACTGGATGATGAGCACATGTCCAAGAGCCACCCCACCCCCCACCTCAGAGGAGACACTGCCCCAACCCCAGACCCCCACCACCAGGGTCTCTCTGATTTGAGGACACTGCACCTTCAACCTGTCACAGTGGCCTCTCTCACATCAAGATACCATGAAGGCCTCTGTTGCCAGGACCCAGCCCATTCCCACCAAGGCCATTCCAGTCTCCACAAGCTCTTGATTCCAGACTCTCGTGTCCATGGCTGCTGATGCCACTCCTTGGAGGTCCTGACACAACTAAGCAATGTGTGCACGATGGACCCAACACCACACCTAACACCCCTCAGTGTGTCCACAATGGTCTCTACACGACACCCAACACCCCTCAGTGTGTCCACGGTGGACCCAACACCACACCCAACACTCCCCAGTGTGTCCACAACGGACCCAACACCACACCCAACACCCCCCAGTATGTCCACAATGGACCCAACACCCCCCAGTGTGACCACAACAGACCCAACGCCACACACAACACCCCCCAGTGTGTCCACGATGGACGCAACACCACACACAACACCCCCCAGCGTGTCCACAATGGACCCAACATCACACACCCAACACCCCCCAGTGATGGACCCAATACCACCCCCACATACACCGGCTTCACAGCACAAGATCCCATCACCTTTATCAGGAAGCTGGCCATTGCTCCAAATTGTTCCTGTCCCCTCTCCCCACACATCAGGTCAGACCCCCGGTCCATGATTGTACCCCAATCTCTCTCCAGCCTGTCCCCCTTTCCTCACCCCACTACCTCCGCAGGCCACCACATTCCCTGCTCAGACAGCTCCTCAGTCCTCACAGGCGTCCGGGTCCGTGCTCAGCATCCTGCAGGCCAGCTGCCACTCCACCTCCAGAATGTCCTGTTACCGTGGAAGCCTGACTGTGCTCCACCCCTGAAAACAGGCAGGGCGACCCACTGCCGGGGGTGGGTCTGGCCCCCAGCCCCTCTGTCCCTCCCTCCTCCCTGGCATTCTCCTGCCGGGACCCCTGCCCGTCAACCTCTGAGTGACTTGCCTCTCTCCAGCATGAATCCCTGAGTCCCAGCCTGCTCTGAAGTACGGTCCACCAGCCTCTCAGGCACCAGCAGCGCCCCTCCCGTGACCCCACAAAGTGGTGTTGGCAACTATCCCAGTATCTCTCACTGAGGCTTTTTGCTGTGTCCTCCCCCCAGACTGAGGGAAAGGGCTGCATCTTCCTTTTTGGTATTCTCAGACCTTGGCGTAGAGCTCCTACCCGTTAAGTGTTGAAACTATGAATGGATAAATGAGAGCGATTCAGTAAATATTTTTTAATTTGCCTCGAATGAATAACCTCAGTGCCTAATCTGAGCTGGAGTTTGTTGGAAGAAAGCAATCTGATTAAATACTCCATTTTACTCACAGCACTGAGTCTGGAAGAATCTGGGCACAGGCTTCCAGAGTGCTCCCTCTGAGAGGGGGCGGGGGGAGGGGTCTTAGGAATGTAGATGTTGGGTGAGGTGCGGTGAAGTTGGGAGGAATCGAGAACGAGGTTTCGAAAAAAGAAGTTGATTGTATTGGTGGGGGGGGGGTCACCACATGCCCCGCAGGACACACGGGACCCAACCAGGGGGTTCTCGACCCAACAGGTGGGGGGCAGATGTCTCCATAGGGACACGGGCTGAGGGCGAGCGTCACTGGCACCAGGGAATTTCACTGAGTGTTTTCGGAGCAAACCACGCAGCAGGCACACGTGGACCTCGAGTCCAGGGGTTGGGTCCCCACCGGGGGTTTCACCTGCTTGGGGTGTGGTTCACAGTCAGGGCCGTGAGAAGGGTGTTGAAGCACCGAACATGAACTCCACCCGGGAGGACCCGGTCCTTCCTCCAGTAGCAACACCACACAGGGCTTCTGCACAGGGAAGCTGGCTTAGGACTCAGCCAGGGTTTTCACTGGGGACTGTCCGCACAGGCACTTCCTGCTTGTCTGACCACCACAGCCACTGACTCTCCAGACCCCAGAGGAAAACAGGCGTTCCCGAATCCTGCTGTTGGCACAAGCATCCAGGCAGGGGGGCTCACAGAACAACCGTGTCAGCAGCGTAGGGAACGCACCAAGACCCAGGTTCCCGGTCGCCAGCCCTGCAAACTGCCCTTCCAGGGAGCAGACCAGCCGGGCATTTCCCAGGATGAGCCTGCCGGCTCTCTGCTCACTCCTGGCTGAGCAAGTGAGAGAAGAGAGAGGAAAGCCTGAGAGCAAGTCGGTTAGGAAACGCTGCGAAAACAAGGCTGGTACCACGCACTCTGAGCCGACCCCTCCACAAACAGGAGCCACAGCTCCGCACCGCGTCTGGAACCGCTACCGCTACCGGGCTAGGACTCCTGCCCACACTTCTCAGCACCTCTGCTCTCCCCTGGATTCTCTACCCTCTCCTCAGGCCTCCTCTCCCCCATGTCCCGGGCTTGCCTGCCCATCTTGTTGCCGTGGAAGACACTGCCGTGTGATTCAGTGCTCGCGGTCCCCACGCACGACGCGTGGGTTCAAGCGCAGCCGCTCTCTGGGCGTTGTTTCAGCACTGCTCAGTCAGCGCTTGGGAACATGGCCAGAACAGCAGCACGCACGCACGGCAGCGGCTTCAAGCAGGCCGGGCCAGGCTGCGCACCGGGGGGCCTCCCCCACTAACCCTGCAGTCAGCCCCCTTCAGCGAGGATCTCTGAGTAGACAGATCTTTCCACCTCTCCCATTCCCTCCATTCAAGTCTTAGTCTGTTTAGGCGGCTAGAACAAAATACCACACAACAGGCGGCTTAAACAACAGACATTTATTTCTGGCAATTCTGGAGGCTAGACGTCTAAGACAAAGGTGCCTGCAGATTCATGTCTGGTGAGGACTTGCTTCCTGGTTCCCAGAGGAGCGTCTTCTTGCTGTGGCAGAAAGGGCAACGGAGCTCTCGGGGGTTCCTTTCATAAGGGCGCTGATCCCATTCACGAGGGCTCCACCTCCCAAAGGCCCCACCTCCTAACACCATCCACTTGGGGGTTTGGATTTCAACATGTGAATTTCAAGGGGGACGCAAACATTCAGTCCACAGCAGTCTGCCAAAGGGAAACTGCTTGAGAATCGCAGACCTTCTTGCTATGATTTTATAGATGCTCAGGGGCTAATTCCCAACTTAGCTACATGTAATTACATCCTAATTTTGCAGTCCGTTCTGCCCTTTCTGCTGAAGTGCATCTAAGTAGTGTCCTATTATTTAAGGTCAGATGGAGGGTTTTCTATTTGAAAACTGCAGTGGCACTGGCACTGAGGTGCTTACGTTCCGGATGACGCTAGCCCAGCAGTGGTGAAGGGCACTTCGCCGTCCATTCACCCTACGTGTGGTCAGTGCCAACTCTGGACGGCCTTGTTCAGTAGAAGGATGATTCCCTGGGGCTCTCTCTGCCAGGAACCCCTTCTCGGGCAGCAGTGCAAATCCTGAAGCCACCGCACAGCCCCTTCGGCATGAACACAGCAGCCCACAGGACACTCGTGTGGTACCCGGGTGCACAGCTGCCCGGCACAGGAGCAGAGGGCGCCAGGGCCGTCGGTGGACCAAGTAGCACGCACCAAGGCTGACGCCCACGTCCTCCAGCGGCCCTTCGAGGCCACACCTGGGAGCACACGTCCTGCTTCACAGACCGAGCTCCAGAACACAGGAGCTCTTTTTAGGCAAAAGTGATCACGAAGCCCCGCGTGCTGGCACCTGTCACTGAGTGAATCACGGCAAACGCTCCTGCGGTCTTTTAATGCATCCTGGTGGTCATAGAGTGTCCCAGTTACATCTGAAATGCTGGGGCCCACTTCTGGGCAGGGGACTTCTTGGAGCCGTCTGCACATCGTGGTCAGTGCTCAGAACAGAAGTCGCCCTCACTCTCCACGTGACCCCTGAGGTCTTTGTCAACCTGCTTTCCTCCAGCATCAGATCCCTGGTGGTAATCACCTTCCTCCATCCACCTTGGTCAGTGCCAGCTGGACAGGGCAGACCACAAAATTCGGATGAGCATGCTGTGCATTTCAGAGGCACACGGGTGACTTGACAAGCAGTGCACTCAGGCAAATGGATGTAAATAGCTCTTTTATCTTAGCTGAAATTTTCAACCTGATTTCTTGGAATTCAGAGGTCCTATCAACACAAAGAACACTAATCAGACCAGGAGGTGGACGTCTCTCAGAGGGGAGACTGTGTCTGCATGGCGGTGCCCGGGGCAGGTTCCTGCGCTCGCCCAGCCTCCCCATCTGCATGTAGAGCGTCCATGGTGCTTATGCTGACCTGAGCTGTGTCGGCCTCATGTCCCCACCTGGACTGGCCGGCGTCCTGTGACCAACGGGCCCAGCACACCGCAGACACTCTACTCTGTGAGTTGGGGCGGCTGGTGGGGCAGCACAGGGCCCGAGTCCTGGGGTCATCCTTCAAGAGAGGAGGTGCCTCTCAGATATGGGGTGGCTTAGTCGAGGGGTTCCGAAAGGCCCCAGTGGTCAGACGTCAGAAGCATGCCTGGGCCTCTTCTTATCGCCTGAGAGAAGCCGTGCCGTCCTCTGGGCAGTGGATCTTGTTCCCCCTGCAACTGTCCATGAGCCCCTCCCACCCCCTCACCTCCCCTGGCCTGGGTGAACGTCACCTCGGGCAGGGAGGCCACAGCAGGGTCTGCCTGGGTGGTCAGCACCAGGCAGCGGGGACAGACTCCAGAGCAGAGAGAAATGGCCGAGGGCTCTGAGTCTGCGGAAGCCAGACCCTGAATCTGGACTCAGCCTGGACTCCTCGGCCCCTTGTGGATGCTCCAAGAAGGGCGGCCATAGCTGGCCAGGCCCTGCCCGCGGGAGAGCCAAGACGGAAGAGCTGGGCCGGTGAAAGGACGTGGGGTGGCGGGCAGCTTCCTCCATGAAGACATCACAAGTCCAGCGAGGAAACGTCATTAAGAGCCATTGAGGAAAATTAAGGAGGGAGTGTGCAGGGACGGTGTCCCCGGAGCGAGACCATGGAGGTAGAACAGCTTCCGAGTCCAGCATGGAGGCTCGTCAAGGGGTCTACAGACTGGAGTGAGTGAACAGCGGTGTTGGCAGAGGGCTGAGAGCCATTTATGGCGCCCGTCACCCTCCCAACCACCTCGCAGGCCCCTCCAGGCCCCCCAGCCCCTGTCAGACAGGCTGTAGGCCATCCCCTCTCCATCCTCAGGAGAAGCCAGCCCACTCGCCCTCCCAGCCTCCGGGTCATCAGCCTCCGCAGCCGCTCCAGCCTCCCTGACCCTGCCCACACTCTCCAAGGGCACCGCTTCCCACCCAGCAGCTGCCCCCGCCTCGGAGCAACATCCCCACCCACCCTCTCCCTCAGAGGACATGGGGAGGGCCTGGCAGCAGTGACTCCGCTGAGAACCCCTCCTACTCGCTTGTTCACATCAATGTATTTCGCCCCCGGAGACCACGGCTCCACAAGGGCATGGACAGGCTGGTGTCCACATAGCCGATGGCAGTTCCTAGGCCAACCTGCAGAGCGAGGCAGACAGAACAGACTGGGAGGGCGAGGTCCCCAAGGTCGAGACCCTCCTCACAGCCTGACACGCCTCCTTCTCCCAGGTCCTTGCCTGGGGGGCAGGTTCACCTGCTGGTTCCTTCTGACCTCTAAAGCCGGCTGGCAGAGGGGGAGCTGGCCGGCTCTGCTTGCTCTCCATCCCTTCTCACGGCCCTTCGGATGCTCAGTCAAGCGCTGCTCACTGTCGACCTGGAAAGCTGCATCTGAGGCACAGTTAATGCATGAGAAACGGGGTGGTCGCCCGAAGGCGGTGGGAGGCAGACGCTTGGATTTCAAAGTCAGGTTTTCCAGCGGCTCTGGAGGGATTGCTAATCACTAGCTGTAAACACATAAAGAGAGAATTCTTAAACGCCCCATTTAAAATATTAAAGCTGATTTAGAGAAGATCTGCGGTTTGCAAGTTAGAAAACCCCAGCGGGCTGGAGTTCACATCTGCTGGATCATCATGGACACCAGATCGCAGCTCCGTGGGACCACGCTGCCTGGAGACCAGACGCTGAGAGCTGCTGTCTGGTGGAGCGGGATGCAGGCTGGCCCTTCAGTCTGTGGCTAAACCGCCTGCGTCTCCACTGCCATCTCCTCCTGGGGTCTTGTCGCTCATTCTGATGGACACGGCTGGGCGCAGTGAGGCCTCACTCTGCCCGCCGTCCACGGCTTCCCGTCCTCCAAGAAGCAGATGCCAAGGCGCGATGACACGTAGACAGACCCCGTCCGTCACCCTCCATCACCCCCTCGTCCCCTCCGCCCTCTGCTCCCTCTGTCCTGGGCTGGTGGGCCCGCGGCCGGCCGCTAACAACAGCTGTGTTGGGGGGACAGGGAGACCCCCCTCCCTGGGCTGCACAGGAATAAATCGACAGTGGTCTCAGCAGGTGTTGGTCTGCACCCCAAGCTGCACAACGCTGACCTTGGCCAGCCTTGACAGGCTTCCGGGTGATTCTCAGGTCTCTCCACCTCTGGGAACCAAGGCCACATGAGCTTCTTCCTGCCTCAGTTCCCCAGACTCCTGGGCTCACCTTTTCAATAAAGGGCAAGACCCTGCACCCACCGGCTGAGGGGAGTCTCCAAGCAGGCCCCGCTCTCACCCAGGACTGGCTTTCTCCAGGGTGATTGTGCTGCGTCTACGCTCCGACCTGTGTTACAGTTTAACACGGTGCTCTGTGCAGGACACTTTGTGGGTGTGCACAGGTGCATGTGTGTTCATGTGTGTGGGTGTGTGCACATGTGTGTGTGTTTGCGTGCATGTATGCATGAGGGATGAGAGGCGGGGAGCAGAAGCAGAGGGAGCACTGCTGCATGTCAGGCCCCCTCCCTGAGCTGAGCCCTGTGGGAGCAGGGCTGGTCTCAGAGGATCTGCTCCCCAGTGTGAAGGGTGGATGGGGGTATGGAGGGGTCCTCGGCCAGGGCTGTCCTCTACGATGGCGCCCTGACACCTCGTCAGTCTGTGACCGAGGAGCAGCCTGCGTGCTGGGAGGGTTAAGAAGGTGCGCCGTGTGGAAGCGGAAGCCGAGGTCTCCCACACATCAGGAGCCACGGCCAGGACAAGCCCCTCGACCTGGACCCTGCACCCACTGTCCAGGGTTTCTCTGCGTCCCAGGAGTTGGTTTATTCTGACCGGACCATGGGTTCTGATTGGCAGCCAGGCGAGTGTGCAAGGCAGGGGCCCTGAGTCTGGAGGCCTCCCCAGGCCTGGCACCAAGGCTGGAGGACGGACGGGCAGGAGTCGGGCAGGGGTCAGAGGTACCAGAGCCCCCAGCTCTGCGTGCACCACATGCTCCAGGAGAGGTCTGGTCCTTTCTCTTTCTTCCTTTTTTTTTTTTTAATTTAACCCTTTTTTTTGACAAACAGAACATTCACACAAAAAAATATCTAAAATGTCAATGCAGGCTTATGAAACTGTTGTCATGTGCCCCTTGGGTGAAGAAGTAGAAACCTCCCCTGCCAGAAACTTCTAGGGTCAAGCCTACACCCAGCACCCACCCGCATCCCGACTCCTAGGACTTTTATTGCCTTTTTTTATGGTTTTACCACCCAGGTGTGCATTCCTAAACACCGGTTTTGTTGGTACTGATTTTGAGCTATCTGTACGTGAAATGGTTTGTTTTATATTTTTAAAATCTGGTTTCTTTCACTGCACATTGCTTTTTTAAGGCTCATCCACATATGCAGCCATCTTGCCATACAAGATGGACCCTGGACCGCGGTGGGTTATCCCTGCTCCTGTGCGCGGGCGCGGTGCCGTGCATCTCCGGCTGTGCAGCCCTGGCCTTGCCACCAGAGCTCGCAGGGCCTGCAGGGCGGCACCACAGGAGCCGGGCTGTGTGCGCTGGTCTCCGTAGGGTCTTACTCGCCTCCGCCCGGCCATACGTCCTGGAGCTCTGTTCTCCTCTGTCTTGCCCGCCTCATCTTCCCATGAGGAGTGGACCTCAGCCGGGTTTATTCCCCCTCCCCCCTAGTTTATTATGCATTTCCGGTGAGTGCAGGGCACCACTGCTCCTTATGGGCGTTTGGGTTTTCTTTTCTGTGAGGTACCCTTTCAAGTCTCTTCTGCTCTTCTTTGAGGTGATCTGTCTTTTCTTGCTGGTCTGTAAGAGTTCCGTGTACATCCCCACATCACTTGTGTGGCTTCACGTGTTACAAACAGCTTTTCCTTCTCCCTCCAGCTGGAAGTTATCCTCTGAAACAGAGGTTTGTGGTAGGAATGTTGCGGTCAGAGCTTGTCATGTCTTATTTCACAAATCCACCCTCTCTTCAAAATGTCTTTCTCGGGGGCAGGGCCGGTGGCATAGCAGTTAACTTCCTGTGTTCTGCCTCAATGGCCCAGTTTGCCGGTTCAGATCCTGGGTGTGGACCTATGCACTGCTCAAGCCATGCCGCAGCAGCATCCCACATAGAAGAGCTACAACTCTACAACTATGATACACAACTATGTACTGGGGCTTTGGGGAGAAAAAAGAGGAAGCTTGGCAACAGATGTTAGCACAGAGCCAATCTTCCCCCCCCAAAAAAAACCTTTCTCATCCAGCTGTGTAATTCCACTTCCGAATCCCCCGGGACAGTGAATTTTTGAGAGTAGTGTACAGTTGGGTATATACCACGTTAGTTTTCTATACTGCTGTAACTAATTACCACAAACGTAGTGGCTTAAAACAACCCAAATTTATTATCTGACCGTTCTGGAGGTCAGAAGTCGAAAGGGGATCCCCTGGACAAAACCCAGGTGTGGGCAGGGCTGGTTCCTCCCGGAGGCCCCCAGGAGGATCGGTTCCAGTTTCCAGAGGCGCCCGAGTTCCTGGGCTCGTGGCCCCTCCCTCCATCTCCACAGCCAGCAGCGTTGCCCATGCTTGTCTCTCTGCCCCCTGGCTCCCCCTTATGAGAAGGCTTGTGACAACACCAGGCCACCTGGAGAATCCAGGACCACCTCCCCATCTCAGGGTCCATCACTGAGTCACGTGTGCACAGTTCCTTTTGCCGTGGAGAGCAGCAGACTCACAGGTTCCAGGATCATGACGTGCACATCTTGGGAGCCATCATTGTCCTACAACAGGGACCGAGTTCATGTTCTCGTGTGCGAATATCATCGATCACCGCCCCACCTCCCGATCAGACTACCCTCTGCTCTGCACGGCCCTTCTCCCTAGATCAGGATCCGTGAGCTCAGGGCCGTCCTGGCTCCCTGTCCTGTCCCCTCAGCGAGCTGTCTCTCTCGCACCCTGCAGCTCTTGTGGTTCTCCTCAGGGATCCCCGAGGCCAGCCGGGCAGGTCCCCCACCTCCCCCACCTTCAGAAATGCCTGCACATCCTCGCCCTGTGCGTGGCCGTGGACATCTGAGTGACTGGTTTGCAGCGGCCCTGGGCAGCAGCGGGGATTTCATTGAGATCCAGATTAACCAGTTCTTTCTAGAAACTTTCTCAAAAAGGAAGAGAATTATCTAAGTGGGAATTCAATGTCATGTAGATGTCACGAGAGCAACTGTAGCGTGGAAGAGGGTGCCGAGGGGAGGACAACCGGGAAGGCCCCCACGGCTGGGGAGCAGACCTCATTGGAGAGGGTATGCACAAAGCCCCCCCAGGAGCCGGGGCCGCTGGTGACGGTCCAAGAGAGTCCCCAGACCCTGGGCGAGCTGGGGCTGGTGCCGAGGGGTCCACGTCAGGGCTGGGGAAGGCGGTCACTGCCTGGGTGGGGCTCCCCAGACCATGTACGTCCACACAGTTGATGGCCAAGCCACAGCAGCAAGAATGGGCTCCCAGAGCGGGCGGAGCCTGCAGCGGCCTCTGGCGCCCTCTGCTGACCAAGCCTGCACAGCACTCGGGAAGCCGCGTTCGGCCGCCCTCCCGGCAGCCAGGGGTGACTGGGAGCTGGAACAGTTCAGGGAAAGGCAGGATTCACTCCCTGCAGAGGAAGAGGCATCGAGGGGGCCTGGCCAGAGGCAGTGGAGGGGCTGTGACCACCCTACCCTGTGGGACATGCGGCCCAGGAAGGCTCAGAAGACACGGTCTGGCTCAGGCTGCAGCCTCTACACCCCCCCAGGGGGAGGTGGACGGGGTGGGCCAGGGCTGCCCGGGGAAAGGGAGGTGAGGGGCGAGCCAGCCCAGCGGCTCCAGGGCCCCAACCACCTCACTGTTCCACTCGCTGGAGGACCCATCCATCCCCTAGAGATGGTCTGCAGCCACCAGGAAGGGAAGAGGAGTTGATGGCTCTGAATCAGCCCCAGGTGACACCCACAGTGGGGTCTCCAGGGCAAGTTGTCCTCAAGTGGCCATCGCTTAGCGATGTCACCCCGTTCTCCATCTACCCCAGGATGCCAGAGGGACCAGCACTGCAGGGGCTCCTACAGGCTCGCCTAGGCCACAGTGGGGGTGGGGGATTGTGCAGGCTTGAGCAGAGGGAGCCCCACGACACTCCCGGGCCGCCTACTGACATGCCTCATCCTTCATTAGAGAGACCTCGTGATAGAATCTTTCTCTCTGTGGCGGCTAGAGGCGCAGCTCGGGGGAAAGTGCCTTCCTGCAGGTTCAGAGGGGCTTCCCGAGCCCCGTCAACCCTGGGAGCAGAGCTGCCGCAGTGAAGCACCAGCGACGCCGTCACGTGTCACAGCTGGACGTGGATGGCCAGCCCAGGCAGCCCCCTTTGCTGGCATCACAGGGGTGTTTGCGGCATCCAGTAGGACAGCACCTCTCTCGAGGAGTGGTCGTGTCCACACTAGCCCCCTAGTCGCCCCCTCGGAGGCCGGCCATCACTCACTACCCATCACCACGTATGACCATCAGCATGCTCGGTGGCCGGTCACCCATGGCACATGCACATGGTGGTTCCTGGTCTTTTCATTCCCTGGATCCTGTATCAGTGGGTCGGGCACCAGAATGCCCTCGGATAGAGCTGTTGCCTGGGGCCCCTTGGATAGGAAAGTCAGTCTGTGCCCAGAGCAGGGCCAACGCCCATCTAGAGGAGTCACTGTCCTCCTGGGGAGGAGTCAAATGTCAGAATTTGCTCCAAGCAGCTGAGAAGCCAGGCTGCCAGGCAGTGCACAAAGGCTCGGGGGCCCGACAAGGAGCTGGGGCAGCCCCACTGAGTTTCTCACCCTGAGGTTATCAGGCAGGCTGGCCTAAAACACAAGCACTGCCTGCCAGAAGGGGTGTGACCTGGGCTCTGGCTGAGGGCCATTCCTAGAGGGGAACTCAGCTGACAGCCGCCTGCGCCTGGTGGGATGAGCACTTCCGCCTGACGGGAGACTAGGCGGCTGACCACAGCATCCACTAGGGTCCCATATGGTCCCCCATAGGAGCACGCAGTCCCCAGAGCCCTGCCCACTAGAGTCCCACTTCTGTCCAGGGGCTTCATATTGTTCTAGTTATTTCTGCTGCATGTTCCCAATGCCTTCCCCACCCGTGTGCTGGCACCTGCCCTTGGTCATCTCTGCACGGGCACAGCAGCCAGTGAACAGGAGGGGATGGGAGGGGGGAGAGGAGGGCAGAAGAGAGAAGGTGGGGGGAGGGGAGGGAGGAGTGAAGGGGTGGAGAGGAGGAGGGGGAGGGGGAAGGGGAGGAGGGAGGGAGGGGAGAAGGAGGGGACGGAAGGTGGGAGGAGGGAAGGGAGGTGTGAAGGAGTGGAGCGAGGGGGAGGGGAGGGGGAGGAGGGGGGGAAAAAGAGGGGAGGGTAAGAGGAGCGGAGAAAAGGCCGGGCTCTGGCAGCACCTACTAAGTCGGTCCCCAGGTTGGTGCTGCTTGGCCAGGATACCCGGCCGCGCCCCTCCTCTGGCCCAAGGAGAGTTAGAAAGACGGTGCTCTCCTTGGGGGGCCCTGGGTGGGCTTCAAGAGGCAGTGAGCGGGCCGTCTGCTCCCTCAGGTTCTACCTCATCAGCGGAGGGGTTCCCTTCATCATCTGTGGGGTCACGGCCGCCACAAACATCGGGAACTACGGGATGGAGGATGAGGACTCCGCATAGTGAGTACTGGCTGCCAAGGGGGTGAAGGGTGGCATTGGGGCCGAGGCTCCTGCCCAGGAGTGCCTCCTGACGCCCAGGCCACTTGCAGCAGCGGCTGTCCGATGGGGCCACCTCCGCCCCTCACGGCCACTCATAGACGACAGACTGAAACAGCCCCCGGGCACCGGCAATGACCGTCCCCAGGTGTCCGTGTGGTGACAACACAATAAGGCATGGTCGCCCCAAAGCTGACCTCCCCCAGCAGACTCAGTTTCCTGCCCGCCTCTTTCCCTGGGCACGTGGGCTGGTTCTCCTGAGACAGGAAGAGCCTGAGGGACAAATGACTATTGGGCAGCATGGCCAAGGCCAGGTCAGAGGACGGACCCCTGCCTGGCCCCCCAGCCCCCAGCATCCTCATTGGCTCCTTCTCCCCCTCAGTCGCCCCCAAAAGGCCGGCCCCATGGGACACCCCAGCCCTGGTCTCTCCGGGCACTAGGTGCCCAGCCTGGTCCTGCTGAGGAGGAAGAAGAGGCAGCGCCAGAGAGGGGCGGACAGATGGGCAGACAGCAGCGGCCTGGCTCTCGCCTGTGCCCCACCCCCACCCCAAACTTCCACCCAGGCTCTCATGACCCTAGCGCTGTGGGTGTGCAGCGGGTTCTGTCCCGCATCCCGCTGGGCCCATGTCTGTTTCCTTACCACACAGTTCACTCACCTGCAGCAGGGAACATCCTCGTCCCAATGAGCTCAGGAAGACAGTGACCCCTAGAGCAGCCCCTCGCTGACCGCTCTCCTCCCACAGCTGCTGGATGGCCTGGGAGCCCAGCCTGGGCGCGTTCTACGGGCCGGCAGCCTTCATTGCCCTGGTCACCTGTGTATACTTCCTCAGCACCTACGTCCAGCTGCGGCGCCACCCGGAGCGTAGGTACGAACTCAGGGAGCGGATGGAGGAGCAGCAGCGGCTGGCGGGGCCCGAGGACAGGCACAGCCCCAGGGCCCGGCGGGGAACCCCGCCCGCCTGTGCCGCCCTGGCCCCCTCACTGCTGCAGAACGAGCACTCGTTCAAGGCCCAGCTGCGGGCCGCCGCCTTCACGCTGTTCCTGTTCACGGCCACGTGGACCTTTGGGGCACTGGCCGTGTCTCAGGGCCACTTCCTGGACATGGTCTTCAGCTGCCTGTACGGCGCCTTCTGCGTGACGCTGGGGCTCTTCGTGCTCATCCATCACTGCGCCAAGCGGGACGACGTGTGGCACTGCTGGTGGTCCTGCTGCCCCTCCTGCCAGGACGCCCACGCTGCCAAGCTCGGCCCCCACCCCGCACTCGACGCCAACGGGGATGCACTGGGGCACGCAGCCTGCCTGCAAGACTCGCCGTGTCCTGGCAAGCCTCGAGGCTTCAGCCACCTGCCCACCGGCCACTGCAAGATGACCAACCTTCAGGCCGCCCAGAGCCACGTCAGCTGCCTGTCACCAGCCACACCCTGCTGTGCCAAGACGCACTGTGAGCAGCTGATGGAGGACGCAGCCCACATCCACGTGCATGAGGAGGGCGCCTGCGGGCCTGACCCGCACCTGCACAGGTGCCTCCAGGGCAGAACTAAGCCTCACTACTTCAGCCAGCACCGGGCAGCCGTGACCGAGCAGGAGTATGCCTACCACATCCCATCCAGCCTGGATGGCAGCCCCCACAGCTCGCACACAGACAGCCCCCCCAGCTCCCTAGAGGGCCCGGCAGGGGCGCGCACACTGGCCTGCTGCACCCAGGGCGACCCCTTCCCCTTGGTCAGCCAGCCTGAGGGTGGTGACGCCAGCCCCACGCTCTTCGGTGGCCCCCCACAGCCAGGCAGAGAGGCGGCCCGCGGCCCAGCCCACTTTGAGATGCTCCAGAGGACACAGTCCCTGCCCTTTGGCGGCCCTGGCCAGAACGGGCTGCTCAAGGGTAACATGCGCGAGGCCATGCCCTATAGCGCCGACGGCACAGGCAACATCCGGACGGGGCCCTGGAAGAACGAGACGACCGTGTAGCCAGGCCTCATGTCACCACGCCCATGCCCATGCCCATGCGGCCACTCGCCACCGTGCCCTGGATGAGTCAGAACAGAGTGGGGCCCTCTGCCATGTGAGGTCGGCAGGGTGTCACCGAGTGACCAAGCCTCTCAGAACGGGCTGGAACCCCCACTGACCCTTCATTGTGAAGGACCAAGCAGGAAGACACTGGGCCATGTCTGCCTCCACTAATCTGGAGGTCAGACGAGCCATCCACGTCCATAGTCCCATAGCACCCAGTTCTGAGTCAGCCCAGAAATGGAGCAGAGATTCTATCAGAGGAACCACCTCATCGCCTGCGTGGCCTGTGGGAGGCCCTGCCTGCCTGGCTGTGATGGGCGCCCCTGGTATTTCCTGGTTTAGTTCAATGTGTGTGTTTTCTTAAGTTTTGTTCCAAGGCGCCTGAAGCCTATGGTCAGTCCAGAGCACTCTGGACCTGAGCAATCACTGCAGCCCCTCCACTGTTCCCAAGTCTGAGTCACAGGGACCCGTGTCAGCACCTCTGCCCGGCGCCACCACCACCTTCAGCCCCAGCCTGGATGCAGCCCTGGCCCCCAACAGCCTGAGAGCATCACAGACGCTGGGTCACACAGCTGCACTCTGGGAGCTCGTGGGCAAAGGGAGCAGCCCGTGGCCGTTGGCCTTTGGAGGCCGACTGGGGTCTCCGAGGGGCCCTGTGCCTTTGGAAATGTCCAAATGTCCTTTAACGGAGATGCGACTTCCGCAGCCAGCAGCTATCAGGATTGGATCCTGCCCCAACACGGGCATTTGGGAACTATCAAGTTCCCTGCTCCAAAGAGAGATGGAGCTGGCATTTCCATGAGCATCTGGGTGCAAAGCCCCGACTCAGAGGACAGATGTTGATTCCAGTGTTGATTCTGTGAAAGCAAGTGGCCCATCCCACGGGGGCGTCTGTGAGTCCCCACAGAGGCAGAAGCCTGGATATGCAGAGGGACGTACGTGTGAGACCGTGCACGGCCATTCCTCCCTCCCTCCCTCCTCCCGGGTCTGTGGCACATGTGCAGATACATACACATGCACACACATGCACACACATGCACATGTGTGTGTGCACGCACCACACGTGTGTGCATGCCACCTATGTGCACAGGTACATCACGTGTACACACCCCACACACGCACAGTACACCATACACATGTGCATGCATGAACACACATGCAGTGCACACAGCAATACACCACACGCACACACATACAGTGCACACAGCACACACGTGTATGCGCGCACATATGCGTGCACAGCACATCGTGCACATGCGGGGTCCAGCTGCCCAACCACTAGGATTTCACTGCACTGCACAGCCAGCACCACCACGACTCGCCGATGTGCTCTGCCATCTAGGCAGGACCTGTGCCAGGGGCAGACCCTTCCTAACGCACACCTGGGAGGAGCAGGGAGCGTGTCCGGCCCTGGTGTCCCGGGGCCGACGCTCAGTATCTGAGCACACAGAGCCTCACTTCCCGGGATTCTTGTAAAGCTGACAGTGACGTTGTAACTTACCGGAGTGTCCCGTACCTGCCACCACCCCGTGTGTCCTCACAGGGCAACCGGATGACTGCCGGGAGGTTCCTGCCGCCGTCACTGTCCAGCCTGTTCGCCTGCTTCTGTAGCCAATGTGAACCCGAGACCCGACGCTGTGCTGTAGATGCTGTAGATGCAGAACCGCCAGACGAAATACAGTATTTTGCATTGGTCACCCTTTGTGAGGCTGGTTAATAGCATCCGTGTGCGTCTCTCACCCTTGAGGGGGGATGAGCCCACCTTAGGGCATAGCCCCCGCTGCTGTGCCCGGGGCCTGGGGCGGAGCCAGGGAGACCAGCAAGGTCGCTCTTCCCTGGACCCTCCAGGGGCGCCCACCACCCTCCCTGCCCTCGGCACCCTGTGGCAGAACAGAGAGTGCACCTCATCGTTCAAACCAAACAAATTCAACATTAAATATTAAACCCAGTGTGTTTCAATATTGATTCAGCCTCCCGAGTCCCCTTGGGACAGTGTTGTGACATATTCCATGTGTACGTAATGTTTTCGGAAGACAGAGCCACAGCATGATTACAGTGTAGGAGCAGCCACACAGAATAAGCTTCCAGAAGGATGTGGCACGGGAGGTCTGCCCGGGCAGGGGCGGTGGCCGGAGAGGTGCAGTGAGGGAGGAGGCCACTCCGGTGACAGCTCCTCCCCGTCCTCCATATGCCCTCCCTGCTGACCTCAGTCCCGCCTGCCTGGGCTGCTGCATGAAGCACAGGACCCGGGCTGGCGGGCGTCGGCTCTACAGTGTCCCGCTCTTGTGGGCCCCCACCAGCCCTGGCTCCGGGGCTTTCCCTCACCTGGGGATGTCCCAAGGAGCCACCTGGTGCTGTCCTCCCAGCCCTCCCCAGGACGGGTGCACTGACGGTAACATTGTTTTAAATTCACTCTGTTATTAATCACGCATAAATATTAATACTTCCACTGTTACTAGCAGCAGATTACTTCTCCACACTCACAGCTCTGGCAACACCCCCATGTGGCCCCGTGTAGGGGGCAGCCCTGCAGGTCAGGCCCACGTGGCCCAGGGCTCCCGGAGCACAAGTCCCGCATACGAGCAGGTGTCTGTGGTCCTCGAAGGCACATCTCACTCACTTAGACCCGGGAGGAAGAAACGTGTTTGTATTACAGCAAGCTTGCGGCCGTGGAACAGAAAATAGAGTGAAGTGAAAACCTCCCCGGGGGTGGACTGCACCCCTGACTGGCCAGAGAGGTTTCACTTCCTGTGGCCGGGGAGGGAAGGCCTGGAAGTTTGTGCCCTGGGAAAGGGAGAGCAGGTGGGCTGCACAGGAGGGTCCCAGGGCTGTGGAGGAAGGACAAGGGAAGAAGTAGGGATGGGGGCGGCAGTGGATTCAAGAAATGAGAAGATTCAGGAGGGAGGTCCCAGGTGGTGGGGATCAACTAGACGTGGAGCCAGGGTCTCCGGTGGGTGACCAGGAGGACGGGGTCCTGTCAGGCAGGGCGGGTCAGGCACAGGCCACAGAGGCGCTCACCTAGAGAAGCCTGTGCGCAGAACAGCCCAGGACCCTTGGGCGCACAGCACAGGGACCAGGTAACCAGCAGCCGCACGATGGTGCACAGGGCTCCCCACCACAGACCCACAACCCCAGGGAGGAGGGGCGGCGAGGCAGGCTGGCTGACACACACACACTCAAGTGCACACATGTACAAACACCTGCATAGGGACACTCCTGTGTAAGCACACGTGTCCACACACACACAAGCTCACAGAGGCACATGAGGGACATCCTCTGTGGCTGAGCCCAGCACATGCACACACATGCAAACACACACACAGGCACACGTGCATGCACACATGTATGCACATGCACACAGGCGCGCACACACTGGAGGCTTCCTTCCAGTCCGTCTTCTCCCAGAAGCGGGTCCTGCTGAGGCCCTGACCTCCCCTCCTCAGAGTCAGGCCCCAAGCCGCCCACACCTGCATTTGTCCTTGGCAGAAATTGTTCAAGAGCAGCACGAAGTGAGAACCGGAAAGCAAGCTGCGTGGGTTTCGGTCCTTCAACCTGCGCAGGCACGCTGGCGGCCCCACCTGGGAAACAGCCCAGATGCTCCAGAGCCCGGAGGATGGGGGGCTGGTGGGCCTGGGGGCTCTGCTCAACACCGGACCCGCTGTGTGAATCAGCCTGAACTAAACAGGAAGGTCTACCTGGCTGCCAGGGAAACACCATTTACAGTTATGAGACCAGCTGTGAGGACACTGTTGTGGATTGAATTGTGTCCCCCAGAAAGATGTGTTGAAGTCCTAACTCCAGGTACCTGTGAACGTGACCTTATTTGGAAATTGTACTACATTTTTGCAGATGTAATACAACATGACTGACGTCTTTATGGAAAGAGGGGAATTTGGACCCAGACACAGAGATGCAGAGACGACCAGGTAACAGTGGAGGCAGAGACTGGAGTGATGTGTCTATAAATCAATGAACGCCAAGGATTGCTGGCAGCCACCAGAAGCTAGGAGAAGGCATGGGACGATTCTCCCCCAGCGCTTCCAGAAGGAAACAATCCTGCCTCACAGTCCTGCTGACAACTTGATTTCAGACTCCTAGCCTCCAGAACTGTCAGAGAATCCATTTCTGTTGTTTTAAACCATCTAGTTTGTGATGGTTTCTCACTGAAGCCCTAGGAAATGCACACAGACACCATTTTACAGATAAGATGTCCAACATCAGCCAGCTTCTGTCACCATCTGATGACATCTTCTCTCATATCGACTCACTCTGGCCTCCGTGCTCTTTCCATGCCAGGACACACCTCCTCTGGCCTTTGCACTGGCTGTGCCTCTGCCAGTGCTCTTCCCCAAGTGTCTGCACGGTCACTCCTTCACTTCCCCCCAGAAACTGGCCAGAGTGACCTCTGGGAGCCCCTCCCTGACTGTCACGTGCACACCCTCACCCCTGGCATCCCTATCCCCTAATGTGCCTTATTTTTCTCCAATCTCTGTCAATTTCTCTATCAATATTTTTCTATCAATCTCTAATACACCTCATAATTTACTTTTTGTAGTTATGTCTGGAATTTACTTTAAAGTATTTAGCATAAACAGTGCCAAAGGAGCAAACTAAAATCCTCTCTGGGAGAAGACAAAGTTTCCATAGGCCTCAAGTTATTTCCAAGAATATTTTTGCAAACGTGGTAGTTGGCACATACTTTTAAATTGCCAGGCACCCGAAGAAAAATTACCACATGAATAAAAACCAGTGGAAGCAAAAGACAAAACAAAAAGACACACGGGGGCTGTAACTAGTGGAGTGATCAGACACACGCGTTAAAACACCCATGCTTAACTTGTTTACAATGCTCGAGGACATAAAAGGTAAGATTGAGAATTTCGACAGAGAATCAGAAACCATTAAGAAATTTAATATAAATAAATTCTAGATCATGAAAAAAAACTGAAAGAATGGACTCAATGAAGGGATTTAATGGTAGATTAGACACAACTAAAGAGGAAATTCATGAACTGGAAGACAGACCTTATGAAAATATCCAGAATAAAGCATAAAAAGAAAAAGCAGACAAGAGGGTAAAAGAGATGGAAGATAGTTTGAGCAGATCTGTCATACAGGTAATCAGAGGCCCAGAATGAAGAGAGAGAGGAGACTGAAGCAATATCTGAAGAAATAATGGCTGAGAACTTTCCAAAACTGACTTTAAAACCACAAGCCATGGATTCCAGAAGTTCTATAAACTTCCAAACTGATACAGAAGAAGATGAAATAATAAGAGAATAATTAATCAATACAAAATAAAACAGAAGAGAGAAATAGCACAAAGCAAGTGGAAAAATAGAAAGCACTAAACAAATGGTAGATTTAATGCAAATTTTTCAGTAACTGAACTAAATGTAAATGGTCTAAATACTCCAATTAAAACACAAAGATTAGGGCCGGCCCTGTGGCTTAGCGGTTAAGTGCGCGCCCTCCGATGCTGGCGGCCCGGGTTCAGATGCGGGCGCGCACCAAAAAAAAAACACAAAGATTGTTACACTGGATTTTATCTATATCTATATAATACCATTTACAAGAAATGCATATTAAATACATGGTTATAGGAAGATTAAAAATAAAACAGTGAAAAAGGCTTATGATTAAAACACTAAAAAAATAGGTGTGACCATATTAATATCAAATAATGTGGATTTTATGATGAATGGATGAAGAAATGTGGTATATATGTACAATGGAATATTACTCAGCCATAAAAAAGAAGGGAATCTTGCCATTTGCGACAACATGGATGGACCTCAAGGGCATTATGCTAAGTGAGATAAGTCAGACAGAGAAAGACAAGTACTGTATGATCTCGCTTTTACGTGGAATCTGAAAACAAAACAGAACTCGTACGTACAGCAAAGAGATTCGTGGTTGCCAGGAGTTGGCAGGGGTAGGGGGTGGCGGTGAGTGAAATGGATGAAGGGAGTCAGGCACAAACTTCCAGTTATAAGTAAATAAGTCCTGGGGACATAACATACAGCTAGTGACTGTAGTTAATAATACGGTATTGCATACTTGAAGGTTGCTAAGAAAGTAAATCTTAAAAGTTCTCATCACAAGAAAAAAAATTTTGTAACTATGTATGGTGATAAATGTTAACTAGACTTACTGTGGTGATCATTTCACAATACATACAAATATTGAATCACTATATTGTACACCTGAAATTAATATAATGTTCTATGTCAATTATATCTCAATTTTTAAAAAAAGAATTAAGATTCTCCAGGGCAGCGGGAAGAGGGACACGGGTTATTACTGCTTGCATACCTATGACCATTCACAGGAGAGACTTGGTTAAGCATCATGGCAAAGTGAGCTTCCCCCATTGAACTCTCCCCCTCTAAGATACAACAAAAAGGACATTCATATTCCAACAGAAGCTATTCACACAACACAGGACGTCTGAGGCACCCAGGCAGCCGTACGCCCAAGGAATGAGGCGCTGGAATCTCCAGAGCAGCGGCCCCCAGGCGCCCGGTCCGACCAGCAGTGGGGAGAGCCTGCACCCCTGCACCAGAGGCAGCGGCAGCTTAGTCCCCACCACGCCACAGCCCCAGCTGCTCCAGCTGGACCAAGCCATGGCCCCAGCTTCCCCAGCTCCACTGTTCCACGGCCGCAGCTGTTTCAGCGGGAACATGCCCCGCCCCAGCTCCTTCGGCTTGACCACTGCCCCTCCCCCCCAGCTCTAGCAGCTCCGGCTTGGCCTGTGCTCAGGCTCCAGCTGACTTGGTGTCAGCAACTTCAGCCCACCACACTCCAGTTCCAGCTTCTTTGGCCCAGCACACTCCAGTTCCTCCTTCTTTGGCCCAACACACTACAGTTCCAGCTTCTTTGGCCCAGGGCACTCCAGTTCCAGCGTCTTCAGCCCAGCGGCACTCCCACTCCTCCTTCTTCGGCCCAGCGCACTCCAGTTCCAGCTTCTTTGGCCCAGAGGTGCTCCAGCTCTTCCTTCTTCAGCCCAGTGCACTCCAGCTCCAGCTTCTTTGGCCCAGTGGCACTACAGCTGCAGCTGCTTCAACCCACCCACACCCGAGCCCCAGCTGCTTCAGCCTAGCTGTGCTCCAGCTCCAGCTGTTTCCATGCTTCCCCCCCAGCTGCCTCCACTCAGCCACATCACAGATCAGCCAGGGGCCAACAAGAGTGCCCAAGGATTGAGGTGGGCCAGAATACACAGCCCTTGACCCCCACCCAGCAGCAGCAAGAGGAAACTGCGACCATATATTTTCACTATGAGGAAAGGTAAGCCAACACCAACAGGCACCATGCAAAAATATATTAACTCTCCAGACCAAAAGGAAAATGACAAGCACCCAGAAGTCAACCCGGAAAACACAGAAATGTATAACCTTAACGATAGAGAATTCAAAATAGCCATCATAAAAAAGCTTAATGAAATACAAGAAAACACAGACAGACAATTCAATGAAATCAGGAGTTTCTTCACAAAAGAGATGGAAACTATTAAAAAAAATCAGAAATCTTAGAGATGAAAAACACAATAGAGGAGATAAAGACAAATCTGGAAGCCTTAAGCACCAGAACTGACAATATGGAGGAAAGAATTAGTAATATTGAGGACAGCAATGCAGAAGTGCTCCAGATGGAGGAGGAAAGAGAACTAAGACTAAAAAGAAATGAAGAAACTCTCCAAGAAATATCCAACTCAATTAGGAAATCCAACATAAGGATTATAGGTATTCCAGAGGGAGAAGAGAGGGAAAAAGGAGCAGAGGACTTGTTCAAAGAAATAATATCTGAGAACTTCCCAAACCTGGGGAAGGAGCTGGAAATACCAGTGAATGAAATCAATAGATCTCCTAAATATATCAACACGAAAAGACCCTCTCCAAGGCATATAGTAGTAAAGCTGGCTAAAGTCAATGACAAAGAAAAATATTAAGGGCAGCTAGACAAAAAAAAAATAACATACAAAGGATTTCCTATCAGGTTCTCAGCCGATTTCTCGACAGAAACTTTACAGGCTAGGAGACAGTGGAACAATATATTCAAAATTCTAAAGGACAAAAACTTTCAGCCAAGAATATTCTATCCATCAAAAATATCCTTCAGATATGATGGAGAAATAATAACTATCCCAAATAAACAAAAGCTAAGGGAGTTCATTGCCACAAGACCCCCACTACAAGAAGTGCTCAAGAAGGCCTTTATCCCTGAGGGAAAAAAGAGAAAGAGAATTCAAAGTTGTGAATGAGGAGGAAAATAGGTCGACAAAACCAGAAAAATTGCAGTCCTCTATCAAAATAGATTAGCAAACACTTAATTATAAAACCAAAGATCAAGGGAAGGTAAGCACAAAGCATAAATATAACCTCATCATGTTAAACACGAACTCACAACACAAGAAGGAATAAGATGTGACAACAGTAACATAGAAGGGGAAGAGGAAGGGGATCGAATCGACTTAGTCTAAGGGAATAAGAGGCCATCAAAAAATGGACTATCACATCCACAAGATTTTTTATACAAACTTCATGGTAACCACTAACCAAATAATCAGAACAGAATCACACATGATAAAGAAAGAGAAAACTAAGAGAACCCCCATACAGAACTACCAAACTAAATTGGTAATCTGAAACACATGGGAGGAGAAACAAAAGAAATGCAAAAGAACCGGAAAAAGAGTGATAAAATAACAACAACAAGCCCCCATATATCAATTATTACCCTAAATGTAAATGGACTAAAGTCTCCAATCAAAAGACACAGAGTGGTGGGATGGATTAAAAAACAAGACCCAACAATATGCTGCCTCCAGGAAACACATCTCAGCTCTCAAGACAAACACAGGCTCAGAGTGCAAGGATGGAAGACAATACTCCAAGCTAGTGGCAAAAAGAAAGCAGGTGTTGCCATACTTATATCAGACAAAGTTGACTTCAAGATAAAACAAGTAATGAGAGACAAAGAGGGGCATTATGTAATGGTAAAAGGGACACTCCACCAAGAAGACATATCACTTTTAAATATATATGCACCCAATACAGGAGCACCAAGGTACCTAAAGCAACTATTAACAAACCTAAAAGGAGATATTAACAACAACACAATAATAGTAGGGGATCTTAATACCCCACTTTCATCAATGGACAGATCATCCAGACAGAAAATAAATCATGAAATAATGGACCTAAATGAAAAACTAGATGAGATGGACTTAATAGGCATATACAGAGCACTCCATCAAAACACAGCAGATTACACATTCTTCTCAGCCACCAATGATCCACCAATGGATCATTGATGAAATTAAAGGAGAAATCAAAGCATATCTGGAGACAAGTGAAAATGAAAATACACCATACCAACTCATATGGGATGCAGCAAAAGCGGTCCTGAGAGGGAAACTCATAGCAATACAAGCCCACCTTAACAAACAAGAAAAGGCCCAAATAAACAACTTCAAACTATGCCTAACAGAATTAGAAAAAGAGGAACAAACAAAGCCTAAAGTCAGCAGAAGGAGGAAAATAATAAAAATCAGAGCAGAAATAAATGAAATTGAAATTTAAAAAAAAAACAGTAGAAAGGATCAATGAAACAAGAGCTGGTTCTTTGAGAAGATAAACAAAATTGACAAACCCTTAGCCAGACTCACCAAGAAAAAAAGAGAGAAGGCTCAAATAAATAAATTAGAAATGAAAAAGGAGAAATTACAACAGATACCACAGAAATACAAAAGATTATAAGAGAATACTATGAAAAACTATATGCCAACAAATTGGACAATCTAGAAGAAATGGATGAATTCCTAGACTCATACAACCTCCCAAAACTGAATCAAGAAGAAATAGAGAACCTGAATAGACCAATCACAAGTAAAGAGATTGAAACAGTAATCAAAAACCTCCCAAAAAATAAAAGTCCAGGACCATATGGCTTCTCTGGAGAATTTTACCAAACATTCAAAGAAGACTTAATACCTATCCTTCTCAAACTATTCCAAAAGACAGGAAGATGCAACACTTCCCAACACATTCTACGAGGCCAACATCACCCTGATACCAAAGCGAGGCAAAGACAATACTAAGAAGGAAAACTACAGACCAATATCCCTGATGAACATAGATGTAAAAATCCTCAACAAAATATTGGCAAACCAAATACAGCAATACATTAAAAAGATCATAGGCCATGATCAAGTGGGATTTATACCAGGGACACAGGGATGGTTCAACATCTGCAAATCAATCAATGTGATACACCACATTAACAAAACAAGGAATAAAACCCATATGATCATCTCAATAGATGCAGAGAAGGCTTTTGACAAGATCTAACATCCATTTATGATAAAAACTCTCAACAAAATGGGTACAGAAGGAAAGTACCTTAACACAATAAAGGCCATATATGACAAACCCACAGCCAACATCATACTCAATGGGGAAAAACTGAAAGCCATCCTTCTGAAAACAGGGACAAGACAAGGGTGCCCACTCTCGCCACTCTTATTCAACACAGTACTGGAGGTTCTGGCCAGAACAATTAGGCAAGGAAAAGGAATCCAAATAGGCAACGAAGAAGTAAAACTCTCGCTGTTTGCAGATGACATGATCTTATATATAGAAAACCCTAAAGAATCCATTGGAAAACTATTAGAAATAATCAACAACTACAGCCAAGTGGCAGGATACAAAATCAACTTACAGAAATCAGTTGCATTTCTATATACCAACAACGAACTGACAGAAAGAGAACTCAAGAAGACAATCCCATTTACAATTGCAACAAAAAGACTAAAATATCTAGGAGTAAATTTAACCAAGGAAGCGAAAGACCTATACAATGAAAACTATAAGACATTACTGAGTGAAATCAATGATGACATAAAGAAATGGAAAAAGATTCCATGCACTTGGATTGGAAGAATAAACATAGTTAAAATGTCCATACTACCTAAAGCAATCTACAGATTCAATGCAATCCCAATCAGAATCCTAAGGACATTCTTCACAGAAATAGAACAAAGAATACTAACATTCACATGGGGCAACAAAAGACCCAGTATAGCTAAAGCAATCCTGAAAAAGAAGTACAAGGCTGGAGACATCACAATCGCTGACTTCAAAACATACTACAAAGCGATAGGAATTAAAACAGCATGGTACTGGTACAAAAACAGACACACAGATCAATGGAACAGAATTGAAAGTCTAGAAATAAAACCTCATTTCTATGGGCAGCTAATCTTTGACAAAGGAGCTAAGGACATACAGTGGAGAAAGGAAAGTCTCTTCAATAAATGGTGCTGGGAAAACTGGACAGCCACATGCAAAAGAATGAAAGTAGACCACCTTCTTTCACCATACACAAAAATTAACTCAAAATGGATCAAAGACCTGAAGGTGAGACCTGAAACTATAAAACTCCTGGAGGAAAATATAGGTAGTACACTATTCGCCATCAGCCATAAAGGGATCTTCTTGTATTCCATGTCTACTCAGACAAAGGAAACAAAAGAAAAAATAAACAGGTGGGACTTCATCAGATTAAAAATCCTCTACAAGGCAAATGAAACCAGGATCAAAATGAATAGGGAACCCACAAGCTGGGAAAAAATATTTGCAAACCGTATATCTGACAAGGGATTAATCTCCATAATACATAAAGAACTCACACAACTGAATAACAAAAAAACAAACAGCCCAATCAAAAAATGGGCAGAGGAAATGAACAGACACTTCTCCAAGAGGAAATGAACAGACACTTCTCCAAACAAGATATACAGATGGCCAATAGGCACATGAAAAGATGCTCAACATCACTAGTCATCAGGGAAATGCAAATCAAAACCACACTAAGATATCACCTTACACCCATTAGAATGGCTATAATCACCAAGACAAAAAGCAACAAATGCTGGAAAGGCTGTGGAGAAATGGGAACCCTAATCCACTGCTGGTAGGAATGCAAACTGGTGCAGCCTCTGTGGAAAACAGTATGGAGATTCCTCAAAAAATTAAAAATAGAAATACCTTATGACCCAGCTATCCCACTACTGGGTATCTACCCAACGAACCTGAAATCAACAATCCAAAGAGGCTTACGCACCTCTATGTTCATCACAGCATTATTCACTATAGCCAAGACATGGAAGCAACCCAAGTGTCCCTCGACTGATGATTGGATAAAGAAGATGTGGTATATATATACCATGGAATACTCCTCAGCCATAAAGAAAGACAAAATCGTCCCATTTGCAACAACATGGATGGACCTGGAGGGTATTATGTTAAGTGAAATAAGCCAGAAAGAGAAAGACAAACAGGGCATGATTTCACTCATATGTGGAAGATAAACCAACACACTCACAGATAGAACTGTTTGGTGGTTACCAGGGGCTAGGGGGTTGGGGGGTGGGCATAAGGGGTGGAGGGATGCACTTATATGGTGACTGATACACAATAATGTTCAATAAAAATTTCACAATAAAAAAAAATCTGAAAATTTTTAAAAAATAAATTAAAAAAAAGGAATTGAATCTATAATTTAAAACTTTCCTACTAAAAACCAAAAAAACCTCAGGTCCAGATGGGCAAATGGCTTCACCAGAGAACTCTACCAAACATTCAAAGAAGAAATCATATGAATTTTACAAGAATTCTTCCAGAGAACAGAAAAAGAAGAAACACATCCCAATTGTTTCAGGAAGTGAGTATAACCTTGATACAAGGATATCATGAGAAAGACAAATTACCAGCCAATGAAAATAAATGCAAAAATCCTTACACAAAATATCGGCCTGGCAAATCGAGTGATATTTGCAAAAGATAATGTATCACAGTCAAGTGGATTTACTCTGAGAACACAAAATTAGTTTAACTTTAAAAATTCATCAATACAGTCTAACACATTAACAGAATAAAGAAGATCATATAGTCATCTTAGAGGCAGAAAAACACATTTGATAAAACTCAACATCTGCTTGTGATTTTAAAAGAACACTTGGCAAATTAGCAATAGAAGAGAATTTCATTAATCTACAAAAACCTATAGCAAAGTGACACTGGTGAAGTAGTGAAAGCGCGCCATCTCGCACTGGGAACTCAACGAAGAGGACTGTTGTTACCACTTCTGTTCGACACTGCCCTGGAGGTCCTGTCGGGGGCAGTGGAGAAAGAATCGTGATAGGTAACGTAGAAGTCCAGCTGCCTATTCTCAGGTAGTGTGACTGCTGACCAGGGAGACCCAGAACAATCTACAGATTAGATTGCTAAGTAGGCTTAGCAAAGTTGCTGGATACAAGTGTCATATACAAAAACCTATTTTATTCCTACAGGCCAGCACTAAACAGAAAACAACATTTTTACAAAGATACAATTTACAATAGCACTACGAAATATCAAATATTCGTGATAAATATAAGATACCTAAGACCTCCTCAAAGAAAACTGTAAAATATTATTAAAATATATATCTATCTCTGAAAGAGAACCTGAATATAGAGAAAGATATACACGTTCATGGATTAGAAGACTCGTCGTCATAAAGATTTGTGGATGTGTAGATTCGATGCAATGCCAATCAAATCCCGGCAAGACTTTTAAGGCCCACGGCAAGCTGAGTCTAAAATGCGTATGGAAATACAACGGGCCAAGAAGAGCAAAGGCGTTCTTGAAGAAGAAGGAGGGAGGGGGTGAGCTTCGAACACGGCGCCTTCTGCAGTTGACAGGCCGGTGCAAGACAGACAAGACCAATGGAAAAGGCACAGACTCACACGCGGGCACACCTCACCTGACAGAAACCAAAACGGCAAACAGACTCACACGTGGGCACACCTCACCTGACAGAAATCAAAATGGCAAAGCCAAGGGGAAAGACTGACTATCTTCCAACAAGTGGAGCCTGGTCAACTGGACATCTACATGGGGGAAGATACGACATTTAACATATGCCTATCATCCGACCCAGCAATTCCCCGTGTAAATATAGACCAGCACACGTGCAATGAGAAACTTAAACAAAATATGTCCCAGGTAACCTTGTTCATAACACCTTCATCTAGAAACAACCCAACCGTCCGTCCACAGTGGGAAGGGAGAGTAAACTGTGGTGAACTCATGTTACTCACTACAGTTCAGTAACAATAATGCACAAATTCCAACCACCCAGAACGATGTGGTTGAATCTTGCAAACTATGAGTGAGAAAAGCCAGACACAAAAGAGAATATACACAGTATGATTCCATTTATACAAATTGCCGAAAAAGGAAAAAATGAGCAAAACTAAGCTATGTATTGACCACCTATGCTCAGTGGTAAACCTATATAAAAAAAGGAAAAAGCACAGAAATACTTCTGTAAATGCAGGACAGTGACAGCCTTGGGACATGGGAGGGGTCGATGCCTGGAAGGCAGCTCCAGGAGGGACTGGGGTGCCCCCTGCCATTCACTCAGTGATAAATCTGAGGGTGCTCCCTGTCCCCTGCCCCTCTCCCTACAGATGTGATGACTGACAATTTACTGCACGTGTTCCAGCAGCCCTTCTCTGGTGACCCCGCATCTGCCCCCCAGGGGCTGTGACACCCTTTGCTGGGGCCGGGTCCCCCACGTGTTGACAGTTTGTCTGAGTCCCCCCAGAAGGCAGGCTCACTGCAGTCACCTGGTGCTGAACAGGCATCCACGCCCTAGCTCCTTGGTGGACCCTCAGCCTTCACGTCCAGCCCTGAGCTCCAGGGCCAAGAGCTCACCTGGATGATCACAGGGGCAGCAAAGACCACCAGAGGGGGGCGAGCTCCACCGTCAGGGTTAGAGAGACTGGTGCTCATGGTGATGGCATCAGAATCAGAGTGTTGGGGGGTCAGGCTTGCCCTCAGGGGCAAGAGGGACCATGGCCCCCTACTCACCTCTAAAAGGTACCCTGCCCAGCCTCCATCCGAGAACCCTGGTCTTTCTGAAGTTCCCCAAGTGTGAGGAGTGGCATTTGGGGTCTTTGAGTATTCCCAATCAGGCATGCTACAGGGTAGGGCAGCTGGACCAGGGACCCTTGTCCGTGGTGACCTCACCCCTTCCCCCCAAGCACGTAAAAAAGCACTGCATGGGGAGTGGGTGCCCAAGGATGGCAAGGTGAACGCAGGCGAGGAGCTCAGGCCCACTGCGCAGATCGTGTGGGCAACGTGTGCCAGGGTGTAAACCCCTCGTACTCCCTCTGCGTCTCACCCTCCTGGGAACCGCGAGTTCGCTCATGCCCCCAGCCTGTGACTCGGTTGTACATTTGTGTGACCGCAACAAGAAGGAGATGGCAGATTAATGGGCAGCTTTGAGTGAAAGGATGTACACTGGTCAGAACCGTGGGAAAGCGGAAGCCACGCCAGTTGCTCCAGCAGAGAGGACGTGCTCGCGGATTGAGTACTCAGACACGGAAGCTGGTCAGAGGGCTGGACGGAGGGCCGATCGGAGGAGGAGGGCTCCTCCAGCAGAAGCAGTCAGTGGTCTACCATCCTGTGTGTTTGTTCCCATCTGTAAGAGAAACGGTGTCATTTTCTTTGCCAAAAGACTTCGGTACTGTAAAATGAGCCTTATGGTCACTGGAAACAAAAAAAAAGTTTAAATTTTTTAATTTATTAAATATTTGATTTATTAAAACTTACATGCCCATTTGCTGCAAAGTGTAATGGTGGACCTATAGAAACTTTCAAGCACAGAAATATATCACCGTAGGATAAAATTCTGGCCAAAATTAGATGACCATAATGAGTTTAAGAAAAAAACATTAACACAAATATTCCTGACCGTTAACGAAGAACGTGTTCGTGTGGTTTTTTGCTCAATGATTGATGGTGGATATCAAAACCACTTTGGTTTTTAGCTCCTTGGATACGTTTACGAGTGACTAACAGCTTTATTTGAAAATGTCAATATTTGCACACACCAGAAATTACACTCCTTGCAATTATTTACATTTTTTTATTTTTAAAAAAATTTAGATATCAACTTCAAAATGGGCAAGTGGTTTGACAGCTTCTCAAAAATTTTTTAGGGAAAACAAGAGCTACAGCTTTCAAGATTCCTGCTCCATTCGCCTCAGCTGCATGCTGGTCACGCTGACCACCGACTTCGTGCCCTAAGACAGGAGCGAGCCCCCACCTGGCGGCGAAAGGGGGCTCAGAAGAACAAGACAAAGTCCTGACAGTGTCTGAATGTGTCAAGGGTCCAGAGACCAGCACGGAGCAGGCTGTGCAGGAGAAAGCATCCGTCAGGGGGCTCCTGTCCTGGGCACTGACCAGGAAGGAGGTCAGTGGGAGAGATGAGGGCTGAGGCGGGAGATCAGCTCAGCGGAGGCAGAAGGGAGGGTGTTGCAGGAAAAAGGGGATGGGGCTGAGCATAAGCAGACTGGTCAGGAAAGACCAGTGAGAAGACCAGGGCACCAAGTCACGGCCCTGGACTGTGCAGCTGACCATACAGCCAGGATGCCTCTGCAGGATTCAGACAGCACCTGAGCGTCCTCAGGAAGAAGGCGTGCTGGCTGGGCACGTGCTAGACACGCAGGGGTGGTGGGGAGAGGCAAGTGTGGAGGCCAGATGGGGCAGGCCATTCGGTAGTCTGTTCAGGAGGGCTCCCAGCCCTGTTTGGAACCGAGCTTGGAATTAACATCAGTTCTGCTTGGACGTCCTTGTACCCATCTGTGCTGTCTCACGAGCTCTGGGAAGATTTGGAGCGCCTGGTCTAGACTTGCTCTGAGCTCAAGAATCATGCCCTCATCCAACAATGTTAATTGAGTATCCACTATGTTCGAGGCACCAGGATACAGGGCCATACCATGTCCTTCCATGGAGCAAAGCTTGCCATAAATGCAAGCAAGTGTGCAAACTCTCAGTAAGACTAACAAAACTTCCAGCAGAAGAAGGTGCACTTGGCTCCAGTGAACAAGGAAGACCAATGACTACAAACCTGTAAAGGAAAGCAGGCAGGTAAGAGAAGGAATGGCAGCGTGACCCTGTCCCAGGCCACTCCCCTGGCGCACCCCCTGGTCCCTGTTCACCGAGTAGCGCTCTGCCTGACCCAGGAGACGGGAGGTGCCCAGTGAGTGCTTTCAGGCTGCAACAGCCAAAGCTGACTCAGCCGACATCAGCATCCTGTTTCCTCTACATTTCACCCAAACTGGATGCACCTTTTCCTGAAGTAGACGATGCGTCATTGGGCCCAGGTGCACTTGCGAAGTGACTGCTCCCTCAGGTACGGGGTTATCTTTGCCCCTTCCACTCAGTGTGTAAGTCCTCACCCCTGAACCCTGGGCCAGCTGCGCGGTGACCCGAGAACCAGGTGGCAAAGCTCACATCCTCTTCCATGGGGCCCCCTAGCCTTCCTTTAGTGCCCACATCAGCCAAGGCCCCCCACGGGTTTCACTAGCCTTTTGTCACAGTCTTAGACAAAGGGAAGTGGCAGCCCCCCAACCCTGCAGCAGAGGGACCCTGCAGCCAGGGCATTCAGCTCTGTGGACCCAGCGTCCCAAGACGGGGTGCAGCTGGAGCCCTGGGGTCCTGGAGCAGGGCCTGCCTGCTGCCGTCTCCTGCTTCTGAGACCCAGTGTGGTGCCCACAGAGAGAGCTCAGGGACAGCCTGTCCAAGCCACACATCTGTGGGTGCCTTTTCTCCAGCCACTGCTGCCTCCACCCCACTCACGACAGGGGGAGGCTGCACCCGACTTCCACATCAGTCATCTTGGGTGGGCCCAAGGAGCAGCATTTTGCACAAGGTGAGGCTGCCCAGCACCCACCCTGGCTGCCACCCTAAGGCCTCACTGCCCACCTGTCTCTCTGGTGTCACATCCTCGGGTGTCACAGTCTAGGGCAAGGGCCACAGTGACCCAACCCAAGGACAGAACGTTGGGAACTGGTGTCGCTGCCCACTGCACCCTTGGACTTTGCAGGGCCTGCCACCAGCTCTGCCTCATTCACAGGAGGAGCACTTATGGAGCCCCTGCTGTGTGCCTGGCCAGGCTAGGCTGTGGGGCTAGGGCTGGCCACGTGGGGGAGCCGACAGCCTGGCCAGCAGCGCCTGCTCTCCTGTGGGTGCTCTGACCCACAGCTCCGCTCTCTGAGGGGGCCACCCATGCCCACACAGGGCAGTGAGATGACCATTCACTCTCCTGTGGAAAAGGCGGGGTTGTGCTGTCCCGCCCTTTGCTGGGCTTCGGAGAGGGCATCCCAGCTCTTTGCTATGCTGGGGTAGGGGTGTCCTGCTCTTTGCCCAACCACAGCCCCCAGATTGGCACAAGGTTCACCCCACCACCAGCAAGTGGACTCTGATGGGCAGTAAGGGGTTAATCGTGAGCCAGCAGGACTGCCAAATGGGGGGGGGGGAGGGGTTGTCTGGTCTTTGGTTTCTGTTTTACACCCAGGATGCTGGTTGGCAAGGTGGGGATGAAGCTGTAATCCTTGGTCCCCACAAGGCATCGATGGGATCCTAACTCAAGAGTGGGGGCAGGCCAGACCCCAACAACTCAGCCAGATCCCCTCTCCGGTCTCCTGCCCTCCCCCCATTCCCCCACCTCCCGCCCGCCCCCCCTGCCCCGGCTGGGGCGCCTCTGCAGCCGCCACCCCCAGCGGGGACTGCGGCAGCCCCGCCCCTGGGCCGGTGAGGTGGAAGCAGGGGGGACCCGGTGCTCTCCTTGGGGTGGGCCGCGGCCCTCCACCCTCCGGGTGACCAGGTGGGCGCAAACCCCGGCAGCACCCTGAGGCGCCACTCAGGACACTGGCCACACAAATGGCCCCGCCCCAAACGGCGCCAGCCCCGCACAGGCCGCCCCCACCCCCATCCCGTGCATCCTCCCCAGAAAGCGGCTAACGTCTGGAGGGACAAAGTCCCCGAGAACGCCGGCACAGCCCCTAGCTGCCCCCAAGCGCCAGCAAAAGTGAGCTCTGCCTTTCGAGTGCCAGGCCCCCCAGTCCCGCCCCAGGTTCCCCCCAAACCCTATCCCCCACTGGGGCGACACTGCGGCAGGCGCGCGGGCGGGGCGCACGGGGGCGGGGCGGCGGGGGCCGCGGGGGGCGGGCGGGGCGCGTTGCCATGGCGATCGGGCGCGCGTAGCCAGACCGGCCCGGGCGCAGGGGCGGCGCGCGGAGTCCGACGCGACCCCGGGCGCAGGGCGCGGCCGGCGGCGGGAGGGGGAGGCGCGCGGGGAGGGGCGCGAGCGGCGCAGAACGCGGGCGGCGGTGCGTCCCGGCGCCGCGCTCGGCGGCCCCGGCGGTGGCCCAGTCGCAGGATGCAGGCCATGGAGCCGGCCGCGGCGGATCTTTACGAGGAGGACGGCAAGGACCTAGACTTCTATGACTTCGAGCCGCTCCCAACTCTGCCCGAGGACGAGGTGAGCCCTCGCCCCACGGCGGGACCCCCCACCTTCGGCCACCTTCCCAGCCGCGGAGAGTCCCCCCAGGCGCCCTGCCCCTGGGCCAGGTCCTGGCAGCAGGGCGACCCCGCAGCATTTCTCATTCCCCCACCCCATCTTTAACATTTTCGCCTGGAGGGGACGGGACCCCTGGAATGCGGCATGGGACAGCAGCGGGTGGGCTGTCCCTGCAGAAGTTGGTGCCATGCGGGGG
The DNA here is from genome assembly GCF_057802395.1 of Ceratotherium simum simum. Lineage (NCBI taxonomy): Eukaryota > Metazoa > Chordata > Mammalia > Perissodactyla > Rhinocerotidae > Ceratotherium > Ceratotherium simum. The sequence goes on from NC_141905.1 coordinate 90,520,197, forward strand.
GGGGGGGGGGGGTCCTGATTATCCATGTGAGGTGGGGGCTGTGGAGGAGGGCACGCGGGCGCTGTTTTCCTCCCTGCCAGCAGCCCTAGGAGGTTTGCAGGAGGCTCTGGGCGGCAGAGCCCAGTCAAGCCGGACCCATCAAGAGATGGTCAAGAGGTCCCCGTGACTGAGGGGTGCCTCCTGCTCACAGAGGACAACCGTGGCCCTCAGTAAGGAGCCGGAGTCCTGAGGTAGCCCCTTCCTGGAGGTGCAGAGGGATGGGCAGTGTCTGTCATGTGGGGCTTCTGGCCACTAACGGGGCCGAGTGCCCACGGAGCCAGTTTGCTGGACTCAGGCAGAGAAGCCAGTGCTCACTTGGCCAGGGTGTGTCCCTACAGCTCTGGCTTCCCCACAGCCCCCCACAGGCTTGGGGTCAAATCAGTGAATTCCATGGCCTGTGAACAAGCCAGGCCCCTCCACAGGAGAGGTGGCCCCCAGAGAATGCAGCTGCTCCCAGGAAGATCCTCCCAAGCCTCCAGCAGGCACATGCCCCAACCCCCGGGCTTCTGTGCTCACTGGTGAGGAAAGCTGGCATCACGTGGCCCACTAGCCGAATGCCCTGGAGGCCTCCCCGCAACCTGAGAGGTGCTGGTGAAGACCCTCCACATGCCCATCTGGGCAAGGCTGGCTGAGAGTCAGGCCTGGCCAGCGCCTTCCTGAAGTAGAAAAGGGGGGTTCAGAATGACCAAAGCCTTCTGCCCGCCCCCCAGCCCACTTTCCCAGGGGAACTGGCTCTGAGGACGGAGAAGCTCATGTCCTCCAGGGGGGAGAGTCGTCTCAGGAAGCTGGCCAGGAGGGGGCCGCTGAGGCAGCGCCTGTGGGGGCTGGTACGCCCCCCCCCCCCCCCCGTGGTGGCCTGGATTTGGCTGGGGAGAAGGCTGCAGGGAGGAGAGGCGAGGAATAAATAAACCTTTGGACATCCTCATGGCTTTGATGGAAAAAAAAAAAAGGGTGCTCCCAGCCCACAGCCTTCAAAACCTCTCCCAGAGGACACATTTCAATGAGTCTGTTAGAAGACTCACCTCCGAAATCACCATCCAAAGCAGGCACAGAACGTGGTCCTCACACAGAGCTTTCTGTGTCCTCCCGCCCACGCTCCGAGGGCCTCCTCTGTGCCTGGCGCACTGAGTCAGTGACTGGTGCCAAATAAACAGAACGAGCAGAGCCAGGGTTTGGGCCCAAAGCCTCAATCCTGAGCCCATGGTCTGTCCTCCACCGTGCCCTGGTGCCTTCTCCTGGTAGAAGTGTCCCTGGCACCCTTCTGGGTTGGAGCCCCCCCAGCTGTGCACAGTGCGTGGGGTCCGGGGGTCTCCGTCGTCCTGTGGCTGAGGTGAAGCTGGGCACCACTGCTGTGGTAGTGTCCATTAGGAAAGTTCGGGGGGCCTTTCAAGTTTCTCGCGTCCTCTCTGGAGAGAGAGGCCTTGCCTTTGGATAAGACAGGAGGTCTGTCCCCAGGGCTCGAGCCCTGGAGTGGGCTGATGCCCTGTACCTGAGGACACGCCTGGCACAGACTTTGTGCCTGCTGCACACATTCGGCTTGGTTGGTGTTGGAGACTTCATCTCCTTCAGGGACGCATGGCTCTGTGCCTGCCATGGCATTGTATAGCAGGGTGCGCCCGAAAAGCCATCCTGCGTAAGGCAAGGGGGGAGTGAGGCTATGGCCTCATCCCGGGTGGGCCTCACTGAAGGAGCCGCCAGAGAGAACCAGGATGGCCAGGACGCGGGGCAGCTCCCAGAGAGGGACGGTAGGCACCAGACCTGGCATTGTGCACACTACATGAGACAGAGGATTCACTAATATACAGCTAATTCTGACAACTCACTGCACAGGGAGGTCGAGAAAGAGAAGCCTACAGGCCCCCCAGGAGTCCCTGAATGTCCCTCCTCAGTTGTGACCCCAGAGAAAATCCAGATGGCTGGTGAACAGATGCCGAGATGTTTGGCTTCATTATAATCAGGGAATGCAAAATACACCCACCATGAATACCTTTCCACAAGCGCCAGGTTGGCCAGAACCAGAAAGCTGGACGGTGGCCCGAGCTGGCAGGGACAGGCGCGGCGATGGCCCTCCTGCGCTGCTGGTGGGAGTGCAAAGTGGAACAGCCACTTCGGAAAACAGCTTGGCATTCCCTGGTGAAGCGGAAGGTGCCCGTACTCTGTGACCCAGCAGTTTCACTCTGGGCACGAGCCCGGGAGACACGTGGCTGGTGGGCGACGACGGGTGTGTGAGCTCTCTTGGCAGAAACTACTGGGGCGTGTGGGGAGTGGGCCAGCACTGCCCAGCAGGGTCCTGGAGGTTGCAGCCCGGCCTGGTCCCTGGCCACCTGCAGGCAGCACCGCTGCATCGGTACAAGCAAAGGGCAGGGATGCGCGATCAGGCAGAGCAGCCGAGAGCAGGACGGTGGGTGCAGAAGAGGCAGATGCCAGGCCGTGGGGAGGCAGGTGGTGTCACCGGCCTTCAGGGGCCTTCAGGGGGTGAGGACAAGGGCAGGCTTGGAGATGAAGACGGCGCAGTGGTTTGGGCACCAGGCAGAGTGTCTCACAGTCCGCAGACTCCCCGGAGGAGTAAGGAGCGTTCTTATCCCTCCCGACTTCAACGAGCACCTCCCCAGCATCTGTGGGCCGGGCGCTGGGCTCGGCTCAGGGATTTGAAGGCACCTGGGGCCCTGTGGCTGCCAAGAGGAGCCCGCGGCTGGGGGTTACCCTGTGAAGAAGCACATATTCCCACTGTGCCCCACAGGGGTCCACACGGCATCTGTACCAAACAGCTCAGAGCAGCAGGCAGCTGGAGAACCAAAAAGAGCTTCATGGTGGGGTCACGGTTATGAGTGGGGGACACTTTAGGCAAGCAGGAAGACCCTTGACAGGGCAGTGTGCAGAGCCTCCCAAACCTGGGGTCTGGCCGCGTGAAGGGACCAGTCAGCGGGCCTGGGGATTGTCCACAAATGTTCTCAGCGGTGGTTTGAGTTTCGTGCTGGCAGGTCTTGTTAGCATGTTCCAAGGTTGAAGAAACTCGTTGGTTATGAGAGCGTGTTCAACATGCAGCATGGCCCGTGGCCCTCTTGTAAACCTGCCTCACGGTCTATCTCTGAGTGGGGCGGCTTCTTCAAGGCCCAGGAGGTCCTGAATGGGCACACTACTATAACCAGACAACGGCCCACAGCGGGGAAGCTGGCCCTGCCCGCTGGGACCCCAGGCGTGATCGACGACGGGCTGCTCTGGGGAACAGCCCGCCCCTGGGGGTCCTGTCAAGTTTGTGTCCACACAGTTGCAGGGTAGGGACCACTCTTTCCTGCCCTGCAAGGAGGTACTGTAGGTGGTCTCCGCCCTCAGGCCCACCCTGGCCCACCAGGCAGTGTCTTGCTGGGGAATGGAGGGGGGCTGGGTGTGAGGCCCCGTGGGCTCAGCTGGATTGTAAAGAACCTTCTGGGCCTGCCCAGAGGGCTGGGTCTGTACCCAGGAGATAGAGCCGCCGAAGGCTGGCCGGCAATGACGAGGTCAGACTGTCGGCAGTGGCAGGAGGTGGCTGCGGTGTAGGAAGTCGTGATGCCCGGGCCTGTCCCTGGGCCTGGTGGGCGCTGGGCTTGTGGGTGCCCTGGAGGTGGGCTGGCAGACAGGCGTCCGCGGGAGCCTTGGCCGGCTCGGCTATTCGTAGCACGTCACTTCCTCTGAAATGTCTGCCGCAGCCGGTGAAGCTCTTGGCGACCCTGCCCTGGACGCCCTGCAGCCCTCTGAGCATGTTCCCCTTAGGTGTGGAACTGGGCCTGCCTGGCCGTGAGGCTCAGAGCCCACGGGGCTCCCAAGCTGCCCCTTCCAGAGGGGAGTGCAGACGTGCAGGACGCCCACGTGGCTCCCATCTCTCAGGGTGGCCGTGGGGGGCATCCGCTGAAATTCTGGCAGGGCCTGTGGACTCAGGGTGCTGACACATGCTGTCCAGTCGCTCTCCTGCTTGTCCCTGGCCCGTTAGCCTAGGCCCGTCCAACATTCCTGCCTGCCCTACTTGGGCCGTGGCGTCAGGCAAGAGAGAGTCATTCCTCCCACCTGGGCCAGAGCAAGGTGGACCAGAGGGCCAGGCAGCAGGTCCCAGAGGACCGTGGTGCCCAGGGTTCAGGATCCCTCAGATGCACGAGATCTCCCCTTGACATGTCAGGGGAGCCAGCAGTGTCCCTCGGTCCTGTCCTGGAACAATGCGCCAGTTGAATCCCACCTTCCCGTTGCAACAGGGGGGTTTTAGAGGGGCTGCAACCATCCTGCCCATGAGTGGAGGGCTCAGCCACAGGGAAGCAGTGACTCAGGACCCGTGGAAGTCACCCTATAAAGTCATGCAGAGAATCCCCCCATTTAGATGCTCCCACCACGAATAGGCCCCGGGGCCACACGTCTCCAGCTTCCCTAAGGGGTGGAAGGGGCTTCCCCGCTCACCGGGGCATCTTCCCGTTGGGCAAGAGGGTGGGGAGGGGCCTGGACCTAAGCAGGAGTCGTGCTGTGGCCCGTGAGATGCCCCCGGGCCCACCTGACCTGGGCTCCCTTCTCTTGGCAGCACAGCCAGTCAGCAGCTGCGCGAGCAGGCAGGCCTGCCGGCCTGTGTGGGCCGCAACCAGTAGGATGTCAGCAAGGCCCCTGTGGTGGACTGGCTCAGACTCACAGCGTGGGCTGGCTTTACTCTCTTAAATAGCACAGAGCCACGGGGTCTTCAGGATTGTTCATCAGTGTGTGCCTCCGCGTGTGTTTACGTGTGTGTGTGTACATGTGTTTCTGTTCGTGCTGTATTATGTGTGTGGATGCACGTGCCCTGTGCATCTGTGTGCGTGCACATGAGCCTGCAGGTGTACCCGTGTGTGTGCCTGTGTGCATGCACGTGTGTGTTTGCACGCATGCGTGTGCTCACAGTGCCCAGGCGCCTCTTTAACTGGGCCCCTCTGGCATTGCAGGAGTGTCTGGCTCCCTGAGTCCTGAGGGGCCCCGGGCGGCATGGAGAGGCCCCAGGTTGAGCCAAATCAGAAAGACCTTTTATCAGTGAACCTCAGGCACCTGGGGAACATGGCAGAGAGATCTCTGGGTTCACCACCCTCCTCCACCGCCCACTCTAATTGGGCGCTCTGCTTTTACTCTGGTGTCTCCTTTTGAAACCCTGTCCACCTCCCTCGCAGGGGCGCACACGGTTCTGGCATCCAGCTAGGGTCTCTCTGCTCTCAGACTGCTTCACACGGGGGTCTGTGACCCCTTCTTCTTGAACCAGCTTCAGTGAGTTCCCCTCATCCATCTACCCCCATAGAATGAGCTGGAGGGACCTGGGGAGTGGCGTCATCGAGCCCCTCCCTGGGCTCAGAGGAGGAGGCAGATGGTGGGATGTGCCGTCACAGGGGCACGGAGCAGACCCAGCCCCGGTCCCCCTCCGTCACCCCCACTGCCGAATCCCTGAGACTCAGCAAGCCCACGAGGGAGCTGCCCCCTGGGTCTCAACCTTTCCTTCCTGGTTTAAACTCTTTATCCTTGTGCCTGTGCCTATGGGACCCCCCACAGTGCAGGTGGGGAAACTCGAGGACAGGAGGCAGGAGACATTCTTTAGGACCTGACACCTTGGTTGTACTTGAACCTCAGCTCAGCAGTCCTGTGTGCTGGGCAGCGCGGAGCAGCTGAGGCTGGAGGCAGAGGCTGGATGGAAAGGAGGGGCTCGGCCTCACTTCTGCACCACCACCACTCAGCCCTGCCCTCCCCCGGCTTGGCCCTATTCTCACCCCGACCCCCGACGCGGCCCTATTTCCTGCCCCCCCACTCGGCCCTGCTCTCCCCCAACTCAGCCCTGCTCTCTCCCCAAATTGGCCCTACTTTCCCCCAGCTTGGCCCTGCCCAACGGGGCCCTACCTGATGTCCAGGTGTCTCTGTAGCCATCATGTCATGTGGGTCTTTGTATGTCACGTGATCACGTCGTTGGAACACAACACATCAGCTCTGTTAACGGCTTCCCATGCACAGCTGTACATTTGTAGGCGTCACCTCCATCTCCACAGGTTTCTGCGTCTTGCTCATCTGCCCACAATGTAAAAGAGTGCAAGCCCTCTGCATGCCTGCTGAGCTGTGTGGTAAGCCTGTGGGGTCAGAGGTGTCTCAGCGAGTGGGTGACCGGCTGGGCAGGGGGCTGCACAGAGGCTGCACCTTCCAGAGCCCAGGTCCCGGCTCCAGGAGTGACACCTGCTCCCAGCAGCATGCTGGTCATTTCACTAGAGGCGCTGTGGCTTCTGACATCCAGGGAACAGTGGGACGACTTTCTGTTCTTGTTTTTAAAGACCTTGCCTAAAACCCCACTCCTGACGTAAAATGAAGCAGTGCCACACGTCATCTGCTCCCCTAGACTTCATCTCGACGTCGGGGTGCCGGGCCTTTCCCAGGGAGGAGGGCCTGTTGGTGATGTGGGCCTGTCCCCAGACCTGGCTCAGCGGAGGCCTGTCTTGGCAGGAGAACGTGTCCCTGGCCGACATCCTCTCGCTGCGGGACAGCGGCCTCAGCGAGCAGGAGGCCTGGGCCGTGTGCCTGGAGTGCAGCCTGTCCATGAGGAGCGTCGCCCACTCGGCCATCTTCCAGACCCTCTGCATCACGCCTGACACCCTGGCTTTCAACACCAGCGGGAACGTGTGCTTCATGGAGCAGCTCAGTGGTGAGGCCCGCGGGCGGGGCACATGGGGACACACGGGGGTCCCTCCCCTGGCTCGGCCGGGCGATAGCAATGGAGCCCAGGTTTCCATGGTAACCTGAGGGGATCTCCAGCCCGAGATACCACTGGGGGAGAGTGAGGTGGGGGCAGCTCTCATGGGGTGTGGACGTGCCCCAGCGCCGGCCCACACGCCCCCCTTCGGAGGAGCAGGGAGGGGCCCGCCGGCCCTGACAGCAGCGAGGACAGGGTCAGGGCTTCCTGGCCCTGCGGTGAGGGGACGCAGGGGCCTCGGAGCGGGGAACCAGCCCGGCCAGTGCCCGCCCCTGCTCCAGGGAGAGTGTGAGCGGAGGGGCCTGGTCTTTCCTAACAGGGGCCTTCAGCCCTCCTCCTCCAGGAAGCCAGACCAAATCCTTTTCTTCTTCCTCCTTGGAGCCCATTTCCCACACTTACAGGGAAGGAGGTGGTTTCCCTTTTTAACCGGTGTTTCCTCTAACACTTAAAACTGTCCTTGGGGACGCCAGGACAGAGGGGAGGAATGGGCACCTGCTGAGCCACCGGACGGGGTCCCCTCCTCCGCCTGGCCCTCCCGTGGCTCCTCACTGGTGGGTTTTCCCTTCACCATGAGCTCCGCAGGTGTGATAGAGCATCTTCTCTCTTGCTTCCCCAGATGACCCTGAGGGCGCCTTTGTCCCCCCGGAGTTCGACGTGACTGGGAACACCTTCGAGGTACGTGGCAGCTGGTGGGCCACCGCCAGCCTCTCTCTGACCTTTCCTGAGCGGCGAGCGTGATTAACATGGGAAAGGCACTGTGGCTGGGGTCTGCATGCGCTGGAGCAGAGGGCAGAGCTGCGGCTGCCCCGCACGTGGACTGTCCCAGCGGGCTTTGAGGTTCGCGCACCTGTGTCAGACACGGGGTCCCCGCGGGCACGAGGCTCCAGTGACAGCGTGATGTGTGGAGGCCTGTTTGCTGTAGTTGTGGAGTAGGCTGTCTAGAGTGTGAATTGACTATATTTAACTCGTTAAAAGTGCTGGCTGGCAGGGAATCGTCATTTCTCTGAGGGATGAGCAGCACTCCGACAGGACACGTGGCCTCTGGATGATCATTTACAAGCATGAGCAGCGGCCACACTGAGGCCACACTTGGGCTGAGGTCACTGAGGCCTCCCAGAGACCCCTGCTCAGCAGAGCGGACCCCTGGGCGCCCTCTAAGTCCACAGCCGACCCCAGGGCTCCCTGTGCATGAGACGTGCCAGAGCAATGGGCAGCACGGCTCCTCCAGCTTGGCCAGGGGACTAAAGAAGGAGATGGGGGACCTCTGCACATGCCCCCCTATCCATAGGTCCCCATCTGTCCATCCATCAGGCCCCGTCTGTCCATCGAGCCCCACCTGTCTATCCCACTGGGCCCTGTGTGTCTGTCGGGTACCGTGCTGGGCTCTGGCCGACAGTGGAGTCTGGTCATGTTCCTGTGTTCATGGCACCCACAGTCCCCTAAGATGGTTGGGTAAGAATAAGTCAGTCATTAACAAATAAATGAGTAATTACAAACTCAAAAATCTTCCCAATAAAAGCCCGTTAGCTTAGTGACATTAGATTAAATTTTTACCCTAAAATAAGTTTTAGGATTGGCTCCTCCTAAGCTTAATGTGACTTTAAGTAAGCTAGTCCTGAGGCCCTTGCCCGGCTCCGTGGATGGGCAGGACTGCAGGGCCGTCAGACCCTGGTGGATCCCACTGTCGGGTTTGCGGATTTTTTGGAAACTCAAGCCTCCAGAGTCAGAATCCTCATAGTCTTTGTTCTCGTCACTGGTCCACGCACAGACTTCTTCATTTTTTATTGCGTTTTTAGTAATGGGACCTAGCACCAACGTGAACGCTGAGGCCCTGAAACAACGTCTGTCCTTCTCAGGCTCCCTCCCCGTCCCGAGCCCTGCCCCCTGTCCACGGTGGCAGCGCCCAGCAGGACCCCTGTGTTCCTAAAGGCAATGTTGTTTCCTTTGTGCTGTTTGCAACTTTCTAAAGAGCTCACGCTGCGTGTAATCTTTGGGAACTTCCTTTCATGTTTTTGCCGAGACTCCTCTGCACAGCACCGGGCGTCACTGTCATCATGTGGGAGATGCCACCTGTCACCCGCCCGCCTTCGGGAGGGCCCTGAGTGGCCCAGGTTTCCAGTGGGGTTCGTGCCGCTCTGCATGTTCCTGGTGTGTCTGGGCTAGAGCTGCTCCCAGGTGTGCACCAGGGGTGGAATTGCTGCACGTGGGGCAGGGACCCTCCAACTGGTTTCTAAAGTGGTTGCCCCCGAGTGCACCCCGTGCCAGAGACCCTGCTTCCCCCCTGCCCTGTAGATTGCCCGGGGTGGGGGAGGAGCACCGCGCTCACTCCAGCCTCATGGCCTCGTGTGTTTACAGGGGATGGGATAGGAAGTCCCTCTCCAGTGAAAGCCCATTTTCTGGTCAGTTGATACGCTTTTCTTCATAAATTGTCAGGATTGCAAATGTCGTCTCCAGTCTGGAATGTGTGTTCTCACCCTCTTTAAGGCAGCGGTTCCCAAACTTTTTGGTTCTTGGGACCCCTTTATACTCCTAAGAATTATTGAATACCCAAAGAGCGTTTGTTTATGTGGGTTATATCTGTCAGTGTTTACTGTGTTACAGGTTAAAACTGTGATGTGTGTCAACTATTTGCCTATTAATTTGTTCAGAAATAACAATAATACCTCCGTTGCATGTTAACATGTATAATATATTTTTATGAAAAATATTTTTTCCCGCAAAATAGAGAAAAGGGTGGCATTGTTTTGCATGGTAAATCTGTGTGTCGCCAGGCTTGGGGCAAACCTGGGTCTTCACGGCCGCGTCTGCCTTCAGTCTGTTGCAGGACCACACGTCGTGCAGCCTCTGGACGCCTCCACCGTACGAGAGTGGATGAGACAAACAGCAGCTCAGTGTTACTATGAAAGTCGATTTACCCTCTCAAACCACACTTTGAGAAGAGCTGCTTGAAGGCGTCCTCTGAGGAAAAAAAGCTTCTCAATTCTGACATACAGTCCTGCATCGCCTCACGACGGGGATACGTTCTGAGAAATGCATCTTTAGGGGTTTCGTGGTTCTGTGAACGTCCTAGAGTGCGCTTACGCAGACTTAGATGGTACAGCCTCCTGCACATCTAGGCTGCGTGGTGCTGACCCTATGGGGCCACCGTCGTCTGTGATGTCCGTTGTTGACCGAAACGTCATTATACAGCGTATGACTGTAGTCAGATTTATTGATGTTTTCTTTCATTGTTAGTTTTTGTGCCTTAAGAAACCTTCCCAACCTCTAACAGAGATATTCCCCAGATCTAACAGATATTCATTATTTTCTACCAAGAGTTTTAAAGGTTTGTTCTTCACATTTAATCTGACTAAAGTTGATTTTTTTTTTTTTTGTAGTGTGAGGTAAGGATCCAATTTCATCTTTTTCCATATAGATTACTGTTTCTCCCAGCTCTGTTTATTGGCTGGCCTGGGTACAGGCCAACTGTGCCTTATACCACAATTCTAGACAAAAGTGGGTCTGCTTCTTGGGTCTCTGTTCTTGCCTGTGGGTCAGTCTGTCCATCCCTGCGCTACATCTGCGTTTATGAATTACCCCAGCTTCACAGTGAGCCCCGCGTCTCACAGGGAAAGTGCCCACTCCCTGTGCTCTTTCAGAAACGTCCTGACTGTTCTTAGCTCTTTCTTCTTCCGTGTGAGGTTTAGAATTAGTGTATCAAGTTCCATGAAAAGCTCTGTCAGTATTTTGGCTGGAACGGCATTGAATCTATAGATCAATCTGGGGAGAATTCCTGTCTTTATAATATATGGTCTTCTCCATAAACACTTAATAGCTCTTCATTTATTTGCATTTTATTTAGTATCTCAGCAACACTTTTAAATTTTTACTGTAGGAGTCTTGGATATCCTTTATTAGTTTATTCTCAGAGAGAGAGAGATTCTGATTCTATTCTAAATTGATGGCCATCTTTGTCATTACGTTTTTCTGCTTGCCTGTTGCTGGTCGACAGAAACGCAGTTCACTTTAATATCTTAATCTCATGTCCCGCCATCTTGCTGAATTCTTTTATTATTTTTATTAACTTAGTTTCTTTTAGTTTTTCTGTTCAAATCACCAGCAAAAGACGGCAGTGTTGTTCCTGCCTGTCCAAAGACTGCGTCAGTTCCCTTCCTCCTCTGGCTGTGTGGCAGCACAGAGCGGCAAGGAGACGCCCTGCAGAAAGACGCTGTGTGCGGGTGGCGCCCACCTCAGGAGACGTCGATTCCCGCCCCCGTTCTGAAAGAACTGCCTTCACCTCTCCGCGTCCTGGGCGACGTGTGCGTTGGCTGTGTGAGTTTCCCTCCTGCCAGACGGGTCAGGTTCTCTCGTGAGTGTATGTTGAGCTTTGTGAAGTATTTCTGCATCCTTTGAAACGATCATTAAGATTTCAGTATTTCCGTATTTGTTTTCAAATATGAAATCATCCTTTCCTACTTAGAAAAGACCTAAACTGGCGAGGGTCTGGTCTTTTTTGTACCGTGTTGCGTTCGATCTACCAACACCTGCCTTGGATTTTTGTGGTTCTTCCCGAGGGGACGGGTGGTTTCCATTCTGCCGATGTCAGGTGGTGTTGGCATTGGGGCTGTTCTAAATGAGCGCCCCCTCTCCCTCTGTCCTGTGAGAGTTCACGTAAGAACGGGGTGATCCATTCCTTGGAAGTTAGGTCAACTTACTCATGAAGCCATCTGTTCCCTTTGAGGAAAGATCTTCAATTGCTGCTCTATTTTTAATAGTTATAGCACTCGTCTGTTTTGTATTTGTTATTGAATCATTTTTGGTAAACTGTATATTTCTGAAGTGTATCCATTTTTACCTGTGTTTTTAAATTGTTGACATCGAGTTGCAAATGACACCCCTTCCCAGCCGCTGCGTTATCTGCAGAGACGTCCTCTTCCCGCTCCCTAGACAGTTCACTCTCCCTTTCCTTTCTCTTGTCAGTCTTTCGGGGCTCCTCACTTTGTTAGTTTGTTCAGAGCCCACTTTGTACCACGTGGTCTTTCCTGTGGTGTCTTTTTCTTTTTTGTTGATTCTGCTGTTATTTTCACTCTCTTTTTCTCTACTTGTTTTGAGTTTAGTAACTGTTCCTTTTCTAACTAAAGTTAGACACTCAGCTCATGAGTCTCCAGCCTTCCTTCCTTTCCAATATTAGCGCTAATACCTAAGGCTATGAATTTCCCTCAAAACGTGAGTTTCGCTGCATTCTGCGAGCTTTGCCGTGTAGCAATTGCAGTATCACTCACTTCTAGGTATTTTTTTGTTTCCATTGGCATTTCTTCTTTCACCCATGAGTTATTTAGCAATGTGAGTGGGTTGGGTTTTTTCTTACTTTTTATTGAGATGTACATACAGAAAAATGCATATATCACAAGCATACAGCTTGATGAGTTTTCACAAACTGAACATTGCTGTAACCAGCGTCCAGATCAAGAAGCAGAGCATGACAGCACCCCATAGCCCTGCCTGGCCCCCAGGAGAACCGCCATCTAGACTCGAGCGATGCTGATCTCTCTTGGTGGTTCCTTCTGCCCAGCATCACGTGTGTGAGATTCAGCACATGGCACGTGGTCAGCACAGAGCTTCCACTCTCAACAATCATTTGTCCATTTATAAACACACTAGGACTTTTTGTTTGTCTTTTTCTTCTTTTTTTTTTTTTGTGAGGAGGATCAGCCCTGAGCTAACATCTGCCAATCCTCCTCTTTTTACTGAGGAAGACTGGCCCTGGGCTAACATCCGTGCCCACCTTCCTCCACTTTATATGGGACGCCGCCACAGCATGGCTTGCCAAGCAGTGCATCAGTGAGCGCCCGGGATCCGAACCGGCGAACCCCGGGCCGCCGCAGCGGAGTGCGCACTTAACCGCTTGTTTCACCGGGCCGGCCCCTGTCTTTTTCTTCTTAACTTCCAACTGAACCAAGTTGTGGTCAAAGAACGTCCCTGTGCACCTACTGTTTGGAGTTGTTGAGGTGTGTTTTGAGAAGACGCGTGTTCTGCGGTCGGGACGTGCAGTTTCTCTGTGTGACCCAAGTACATGCGGTGGGTTGTTCCAACATCTGTAGCTTTTTATTGTTTGGCCAGCGGAGCTCCCTGGCGCCCAGGCTCCAGTGGAGAGAGGCTTTCCTGGAGGGACTGTAGGGTGCAGGGACAGGCAGGGCGGGCAGGCCCTTGATGGGGAGGGGGCATGTTCCGACCGTCCTTGGTGGGAATGGGTGGCTCTCAAGTGTTGAACGTTTCATGTCGCTGAATCTTCCTGTGATGAGGCGTCTTCTGTTCTCTGAGTTGCTTTAATTCCCGATGGGTAATGGTTGATTCTCCTTGTTCCACCCACACAGCAAGTCAGTCCTTCTACCTTACACCTGTGAAGGGCCCGCTGGTGTGGTGTGCATGGACGCCTTGGTCCCCTTGTCCGCACAGGCCCACACGTCCCTCCTTCGGGCCCATGAGTCCCGGGTCTCTGCTCTGCTCCCCGGTTAGCCTCGTTCTGGTGCCCATTCCTGGGGGCTGCCAGCACCCCCGAATGGTTCAAGCACTGCGTTGCGGGAGCCCAGGGGTAGCTGCACACGCCTCATGGGCCTGTCACACCGCTCAGGCACCCCTCAAGCCTGTAACCAGGGCGACAACACCCAGCTCACGGGGCCCACCGTGGCAGACGCACCTCTTAGTGTCACTCCCGTCGTTGAGCTCCCACAGGGTCAGCTGCTGCTGGTGACACCAAGACGCCTCCAGCCCGGCCCCCGGGTCTCTGGGCTCCTGAAGGACGCAGCAGGTGGGGCCATGGCTGCTGCTCACGTCCAGGCTGGACCCTCCCCCTCTGCCTGCCTGTGGTCCTCTTGACCAGTGGTTACCACAGTTCACGCTGCCACACACCAGCCCGTCCTGTGAGCTCCCCGCTGCCCTGGTCCTTTGTCCCTCTGAAAACGTCAGCCTAGCAGTTTCTGCCTTTCCCTGTGCCCCTGGTCTTTTTTTTTCAAGATTCACCCTGAGCTAACATCTGTTACCAATCTTCTTCTCTCTTTTTGTTTTTCCCTCCCGAAAGCCCCAGTACATAGTTGTGTATCTAGTTGTAAGTTCTTCTAGTTCTTCTATGTGAACTGCTGCCACAGCATGGCAGCTGACAGACGGGTGATGTGGTTCCATGCCCAGGAACCAAACCCAGGCTGCCGAAGCAGTGAGAGTGCCAAACTTTAACCGCTAGGCCATCAGGGCTGGCTTGTCATGGGCCTTGTCTTATCTCCGCATCCTCCCCACAGAGGCAACAACAGGAAGCCCTCCACATCCTCACGCTGAATTCTGCATGTTCCAGGCACCACAGTGCTGCCCCCTCCTGGGTCCAGTCCTTCCACTTGGCCCCACCCCACCCCCCGTCCTGCTGCTGAATCCCCCAACACTCTATGGCTGGTCCTCCTGTGACTATCCCCTGCGCACCTCACTCTTTGCTCAGGAAACCTCAGTGGCAGCCTAGTTTCCAAAAGCTTAAAATATGACCTGTGACCAGCATTCAAGGCCTGCCCCGGGCCAGGCCCTGGCTCCCACAGGGCTCTTCTCTGGACCTTGTCACCCTGAACAGGTGTGGGCTCCAGTGGGGCATGGCCAGGACAACCTCAGCACCTATCACCTGTCATTACTGAGTGCTTGTCGCCTATCACAAACATGGGTGCACTCAGTAAGTGTCAGGGCTCACAGTGAACAGAGCACATGGCATCCTGCTCGTGGGGGTCATGGTCTACACAGGGACGAACTTGATGTGGACAGTGGGCTGGGCCTGTGAGTCAAGAGTGGGCCTTGCAAGGAAATAACGGGGGTCTTCGTCTAGATTGAAAGGCCCTGGAGGACGCTTTGAGAAAGTGATGTTTAAGTTGGGACCTGAAGGATGAGTAGGGTTCATAGGATCAAGACTAGGGGAGCTTCCGAGATGGATGGAATGAAATGTGCAGAGGCCTTGAGTGGCAAAGATGCGATATTGGCCAGTGGACAGTGGACAGTGTCATCCCACAACTAACAAGAGGTTTATTTGCTGAGTTATTTTCAAACTAAAAGAGTTGGACGGATGGATGGAAATCAACAGAGACAGATAGATAGAGATACATACAAAAGAAGAGAGAAAGAAGGAAGGGAGGGAGGGAGAGAGGAGGGGGGAAGAAAAATAAATGTGGGTGGATGGATAGAGAGAGGGATGAACAGATGTGTAGACGGATGGGTGGATGGATAGGTGGGTGGGTGGATGGATGGATGGATGGATGGATGGATGGATGGATGGATGTGTGGATGTGTGGATGGATGTGTGGGTAAATAGATGGATGGATGACTGCATAGATGAATGGATGGATAGTCGTGTGGATGGATGGATGACTGCATAGATGGATGGATGGATGGATGGATGGATGTGTGGGTAGATAGATGGATGGATTGATGAGTGGATGCATGGATGGATGGCAGCATGGATGGAGGGAGAGATAGATGGATGGTTGCATGGATAGATGGATGTGAGGGTGGGTAGATAGATGGATAGACAGGTACCGGCGTGCCTGGAGGGAAATAAGAGGGGATAGAGGGCAGAAGTGGATATCCTGGCCTTGCCAGCTGTAGTACAGGGCCAGGTTTTATTCTCAGGGCTGTGATTTGCTGGGGTCCTCACTGTGGGACTCACAGCTCAGAGCCCTGGCTGGGGCCTGGACCTCTCAGGCTCTGCAGGTGGAGGCTTGGGGGGGTCTGCCTTTCCTTCCACACCAAGCATCAGCACTCAGCAGGGCCTCCAAAATAAGGCATCTGCCCTGAGTCTCTGCAGCAGATTGACTTAAGTTTGGCCCCTTCAAGAAGCACTGGATGCTGCCTACGTGGGGACTCAGGTATAACAGGCGTGGTCAGTGTGAGACAGGGCAACACGCTGCCCTCCGCGTGGGGACCAGGGCTTCTGTGAGAGGTGGGGCAGCGTCATAAGAGCCCAGCCTCGGACGTGGGGACAGTGAACGGATTCAGGAGCCGTCAGGGCAGCTCAGCCATGTTCCTGAGGGGCCTGAACGGGCAGCAGGATGCCAGCACTGAGCAGTGTGTGAGTGCGGGGCCAGGATCGCATTGTCTGTAGATGAAAAGTTTGTGGGCCTGAAATCTAAGAGCCTTCACCAGAAAATGATAGAATAAAAGACTTCGGAGGCCAACCGAAAACAAGATACATCCCAAAAAATAAATAGCTTTTCTTTGTGTCAATAATTACCAGTTAGAGATGAAAAGGAAAATTCTCCATTTATGAAGCAACAACTATAGAAAGCCCATGCATAAATATAGCAGAAAAGATTGGAAACTTAATGTGAACCACTTTCTAAAGATGAGGAAAGCAACACACAAGAAAACAAGGAGACAGCCCCTGTCTCTACACCTGATTTTTTTCCAAGCTTATTGAGATATAATTGACATATAATATTATGTAAGTGTAAGGAGTACAAAGTGTTGATTTGACACACTTATATATTGTGAAATGATTACCATGGTAGGGTTAGTTAACACCTCCATCTCATAATTACCATTTCTTTTTTGTTGTGATAACATTTGAGATCTACTGTCTTAGCAGCTTTGAAGTATACAATGTGGTCTTGTTAACTGTAGTCAGCATGCTGTATGTTAGATGCCAAGAACGTATTCATCTCATAACTGGAAGTTTGTCTCCTTTGACCAATATCTCCCCATTTCCTCCCCCTGCCCCCAGCCCTTGGTAACCACCACTCTACTCTCTGTTTCTATGAGTTCGACTTTTTTAGATTCCACATATAAGCAAGATCATGCAGTATCTGTCTTTCTCTGTCTGACTTGTTTCACCTGGTGTAATGCCCTCAAGGTCCATTTATGTTATCGTAAGAGGCAGGATTCCCTTCTTTCTCATGGCTGCATAATATCCCATTGTATCTCTATACCACATCTTCTTTATCCATTCATTGGAGGACGGACACTTAGGTTGTTTTCCTATCTTGGCTACTGTGAATAATGCTGCAATGAACATGAGGGTGCAGATATCTCTTTGAGATTCTGATTTCACTTCCTTTGGATATATTCTCAGAAGTGGGATTGCTGGATCATATAATAGTTCTATTTTTAATTTTTTGAGGAATCTCCATTCTGTTTTCCATAGTGGCTGCACCAATTTACATTCCCACCAACAAGTGCAAAAGGGTTCACTTTTCTCCACATCCTCGACAACACTTATCTCTTATCTTTTTGATAATAGTGATTCTGACAGGTGTGAGGTGATATCTCACTGTGGTTTTGATTTGCATTTCCCTGATGATTAGTGATGTCAAACATCTTTTCTTGTGCCTGTTGGTCATCTGTATGTCTTCTTTGGAAAAATGTCTATTCAGTTCCTCTGCCTGTGTTTTTAGTTGGATCGTTTGGTTTTTTGGTATTGAGTTGTGTGAATTCCTTATACATTTTGAATATTAACCCCTTATGAGGTATGTGATTTGCAAATATTTTCCCCCATTCGATAGCTTGCCTTTTCATTGTGTTGGTGGTTTCCTGTGCTCTGCAGAAGCTGTTAGCTTGATACAGTCCCGCTTGTTTATCTTTGCTCTTGTTGCTTGCACTTTTTGCAATTTTTTGTCACATCTGAAAAATCATTGTCAAGACCAGGATCAAGGAGATTTTTCTCTATGTTTTCTTCTAGTGGTTTTACACTTTGGGGTCTTACATGTAAGTCTTTAATCTATTTTGAGTTGATTTTTGTGTATGGTGTAAGATAGGGTCCAGTTTCATTCTTTTGCCTATGGCTGCCCAGTTTCCCAACACCATTTAGTGAAGAGAATATCCTTTCCCCATTGTATGTTCTTGGCACCTGTCAAATATTAATTGACCATATATGCATGGGTTTAGTTTGGGCTCTTAATTCTGTTACATTCATCTCTGTGTCTATTTTTGCACCAGTGCCAACTGTTTTGATTGCTATAGCTTTCTAGTGTAGTTTGAAATCAGGGAGTGTGGTGTCTCCAACTTGGTTCTTCTTGCTCAGGATTGCTTTGGCTGTTTGGGATCTTTTGTGGTTTGATACTAATTTTAGTATTGTTTTGAATTTTGATAGATTATTATGTTCAATTATAGATGGCTTTGGGGAGTGTGAACATTTTAACAATATTAATTCTTCTGATCCGTGAGCACGAGATATCTTTCCACTTATTTCCGTCTTCTTCAGTTTCTCTCATCAAAGTCTTATAGTTTTCAGTGTAGAGATCTTTCATCTCTTTGGTTGAATTTATTCCTAGTTATTTTATTGTTTTGGATGCTGTTGTGAATGAGATTGTTTTCTTTGATTCTTTTTCAGATATTTCATTGTTAGTGTATAGAAATGCAAATGGGAGCCAGCCCAGTGGTGTAGTGGTTAAGTTTGTGCACTCCACTTTGGTGGCCCGGGATTCGCAGGTTCAGATCCCGGGCATGGACCTATGCACTGCTCATCAAGCCACACTGTGGCAGTCCCATATATAAAAAAAAACTAGAGGAACACTGGCACAGATGTTAGCTCAGGGCCAAATCTTCCTCAGCAAAAGGAGGAAGATTAGCCACAGATGTTAGCTCAGGGCTAGTCTCCCTCACAAAAAAAAAAAAGAAATGCAAATGATTTCTGTATGCTGATTTTGTATCCTGGAGTTTTACTGGATTCATTGATTAGTTCTAACAGGTTTTTTGGTGAAGTCTAGGATTTTCTATAGCCAGTCCTGGTGGACCCGTGGTTAAGATCCGGCAGTCTTGCCGCCACAGCCCAGGTTTGTTTCCTGGTCAGGGAACCACACCACCCATCTGTCAGATGTCACAGTGTGGTGGCTGCATGTTGCTGTGATGCTGAAAGCTATGACACTGGTATTTCAAATACCAGCAACGTCACCCATGGTGGACGGGTTTCAGTGGAGCTTCCAGAATAAGACAGACTAAGAAGAAGAACCTGGCCACCCACTTCCAAAAAAATTGGCCATGAAACCCTGTGAATAGCAGCGGAGTGTTGTCTGATACAGCACCAGAGGGTGAGAGGATGGCGCAAAAAGACCGGGCAGGGTTCTGCTCTGCTGTCCACACAGTCACTAGGAGTCGGAAACCACTCAATGACACTCACAACAGGATTTTTCTATATATAAGATCATGTTGTCTGCAAATAGTGACAGTTTTACTTCTTCTTTTCTAATTTGCATAGCTTTTATTTCTTTTTCTTGCCTGATTGCCATAGCTAGGACTTCTGGTACCATGTTGAATAGGAGTGGTGAGAGTGGGTGCCCTCGTCTTGTTCCTGGTCTTAGAGGAAAAGCCCTCAACCTTTCACCACTGAGTATGATGTTAGCTGTGGGCTTCTCATATATGGCCTTTATTATGTGGAGATATGTTCCTAGTATGCTCAATTTGTTGAGAGTTTTTATCATGAAAGGATGTTGTAATTTGTCAAATGCTTTTTCTGCTTCTATTGAGATGTTCACATCATTTTTTTCTTTCAATTAATGTGATGTGTAACATTGATTGATTTGCGTATGTTGAACCATCCTTGCATCCTAGAGATAAATCCCACTTGACCATGGTGTATGATCCTTTTAATGTGCTGTTGAATTCCGTTTGCTGGTATTTTGTCGAGAATTTTTGCATCTATATCCATCGGGGATATGGGACTGTAGTTTTCTTTTTTTGTAGTGTCCTCATCTGGCTTTGGTATCGGGTAGTGTTGGCCTCATAAAATAAATTTGGAAGGGCTCCCTCCTCATCAATTTTTGAAAGAGTTTGAGAAGGACTGGCATTAATTCCTCTTTAAACATTTGGTGGAATTCAGTGAAACCATCTGGTGCTGGACGTATCTTTGTTGAGAGGTTTTTGATACTGATTCAATCTCCTTAGTAATTATTGATCTGTTCAGATTTTCTGTTTCTTCAGGGTTCAGTCTTGGTAGGTTGTCTGTTTCTAGGAATTTATCCATTTCTTCTGGATTATCCATTTTCTTGGCATATAATTGTCACAGTGGTCTCTTAACGATCCTTTGTATTTCTGCAGTATCAGTTGTAATGTCTCCTCTTTCATTTATAATTTCGTTTATTTGAGTCCTCTCTTTTTTTCCTAGTTAGTCTAGCTAAAGGGTCCACAGCCAGGGCAGAGGTCTGCCTGCCTATTATCTGACCACAGGTGGGCGAGACTCCTGCCAGGTCCCTTGGCGTGTGGTGCTGGATCCCAAAGGTACTTTTGTCCGTGCATAGATCCAAATTGTTGTTGAGGGAGACACCATATAGGGACGTCTTATGTGGCCATCTTGCTGATGTCTTAAGTATTTTATTTTGTAAGACATTGGTCCTTCCCAAATTCTGCAATGTCAATGGAGTTACAATAAAATCCCAATGATTTTTGGTTTGCTTTTTGAATGGGAATAGGGGAACTTACATTTGTTTTTCAAAACCTGACAAATGTCAAAATAAAGAAACTTCTTGAAAAAAAAAATGAAGGGCAGCTTGTCATCCAGATATGAAAATACCCTCTGAAGCTGTTATGACTAAAATAGCACAGTCTGCCCAGAGGGAGAGACGTGCAGAGCAGCTAAGAGGAGGAGAGGCCAGACAGCGCCCAGCCCTTGGGGAGCCAAGCGCAGTGGGGCAGCGGTCCTGGCCGGCAGAGGGGAATCTCCTCTAACGGCGCCAGGAGGCTGCTCTCCAGCAGGAGGGAAACAATCCCAGTCCCAACAGCGTTTCAGCACGCAGACAGATTCTACATGGATTAGAGCTAGATGTTTAAAAACTATAAAAATATTGGAGGAAATGGAAAAAAAGCTGTTTTTATCATCTTAGGGTAGGAATGGGCCTTCTAAAAAGCCACTAAAGAAAAAAATTATCCCATTTCACAAATTAAATGTAATTTTTGATGTCAAAGACACATGAACAGAGTTAAAAGGTAAGGACAGGTGGAAAGAACATATGGGTGACACACCAACCAGGGGTCGGCCCCCTAATGTGCCAAGAGTGCACCCAAAACAGGCACCAGCTCAGTGGAGAAATGAGCCAAGTCCGTGAGTGGGCGTAGAGAGGAAAATCAGAACGGCAAATAGGAACAGATGCTCGGTCTCATTCATAATTATAGCAATGCAAATTAACCTGAGACGCTACTTTCCCCTAAGAGACTGGCAAAGCCGCAGAGACCTCGGGGTTGGGGGCAGGTGCAAATCCTCCAGTTTGTCAGCAGCTATCCAAATGTAAATGGTTGTAACCCGGGACCTGGGTCCTGTTTGTGGGGATGGAGCCTCTGGAAGGTAACATGGATGCATAAAGACCCCACTGAAGCGTGGGTTAACCGGCAGAACATAGAAAACACTCTGAGTGGTGAGGGCCAGCACAGAGGGAGGGCATGGACCCCCACGTGCCCAGCTCCTCAGACAGAGACCCTGGCAGAGAGATGAATCCAGAGAGGGGGATCTCAGCCAGTGAAAACCAGATAGTCCTGCAGAGCCAGAGAGAGCTGGTCATCCTAGACCTCACAACAGACTGGGAAGGCCGGGTCTGAGGGTCATGGGATCAGGGGAGGTGGGACGTCACTGGCAGATCATGAGGCCACCCAGGAAGAGAGCCAGGACCGTCCAGGATCCCACCACTCAGTCATGCTGGGTCTGGCTGAGGATGGGGTGTTCACCTGGACCAGAGTGTGCACCAAAGACCAAGGTGTCCTGGGGAAGGGAGTGCCGGGGAAGGAAGACGGGGAGAGCCTGGCCTTCAGTCAGGGCCCAGGCCTCCACTGCGAGCTGTGTGACCTGACTCTCCGGAGCCATACGGCCCAGGGCCCTCGCTGGCTCCTCCTAGCCTGGCTGTGAGGCCCTGGGCCGGTTCCTGAACCTCTCTGGGCTCAGCTTCCTGTCAATGAAGGGGGGATGATAAAGCCCCACATGCACTGTCGTGGGATGAGGTGGGGAGGCGCCATGAGGGCAGGTGACGCCACCTGGCCCCGGGGAGTGACAGCAGCCACTGTCCGCCCCTCCGGGACCTGTGGCCGAGGCCTGCCCTGTGCCCCTGTCCCAGCGTGTGCAACCTGAAGAGCCCACACGCTCATGAACGCAGATAGGAAAACTCTAACTTCCAAACTAAAAGAAAATCGGTCTTTCCTCCTACTCAAATTCAGTTTTTGAAGAATACACCTGAAAAAGAAAAGGCTCTGCCCTTCAGAGTCACGGCAGCCGTCAGGACAGGAGTCTGTGCCCCGGGAGGCTGGGTGGGGCTGGGGCTCTGGGAGAGGCGCTGGTTGGTGCAGCCAGGCCAGCACGGACCCCAGACCAGGGAGCGCAGGGCGGTGTGCTTTAGCCTGGAGCGTCTCTGCGGTGGGGAGGCGCTGCCTTGGCCGTGCTTGCAGATGTGGTCCCTGAAAACGCATGTTCAGAGGAGCGGCAGCCATGTGGGGACAGGGGCTGCTGGTCGGAGACCACTCGGCGTGCTCCACAGCACTAACAGGCTCTCTGGTGCCGCAGGCTCACATCTACTCTCTGGGGGCCACACTGAAGGTGGCCCTCGAGTATGTGACAGAGCCAGAGCCGGAGCCCAGGCTGAGTCACGACCTGGAGGCGCTGCTGGGCCAGATGCAGGCGGAGGACCCCAGGGACCGGCCCGACCTCGAGGTACGCTCGCCGGCCATCTCCTTGCTTCACCCCAGAGGCTGAGACTGGAGACCCTCTATGCACCCCGATGCCCTTGTGCACACACACATAACACCCAGCATGTACACGGGGCTCTCCTGTTGCCCCCCCCAATCACGCGGGCTCCTAGCCTGGGATTTGGTGGCATTGCATTTTGTTTAAATAAGAACTTGATTTTTTTTATTAGACATGTTTGTTATGAAGAAGTTTGACTTATAATTCTTATGGGCTAAACAGAATGTCCTGGTTTTCTGTATCCAAGAGGCATTGCTTTCTTAGACCTGAAAATAGACATGGCAGGCGGGTGGGCTCTCAGAGGCCAGGGCTTCCTCCTCGGTGAGCGCCCCGTCTGAGCCACTCCCCTGCGTCTGCAGAGCATCATAGCACTGTGCAAAGAGAAGATGCAGTTCACGTCCTCCTGCCGCCTGTGCCGCAGCCTCTCGGCCATCGGGAGGAGGGTGCTCTCCATCGAGTCCTTTGGAGCGTTTCAAGGTAAGCACACTCGCACATGTATGTGCTTGCACACGCACAGACTCACAGGCATATACAGACACATATGTGCACCCTCACATGCACACATGTGTGCACATTTATACACATGCACACGCGAATGTGCACAAACAGTAACACAGACCATGTACACAGATTTCACACCAGTGGACTCACACACCATGTAAAACCCACACTCGCACACGTGTTCAAACAAATCACATGGGCCCCCACAAGAACTCACATATCACACTCGCTCGGTCACACACATAAACATACATGTATGTGCAAACTCATCCATACCTATTTATACTACACACACACAGGCATGCACATGCATGTACAAACGTAGCACACACCCACACTCTCATGCACACCGTGTACACCCTCTCCCACACATGCAAATATGTAGAAACATGAGCACAAATTGGCACTACACGCGTACACACACTCACATGTTCAGTCATACTGTACGTGTTTTGCAGACACCCACTCGATTAGAGGTGAGAGTCAAGGTCACGTTGAGAAATGACTGATGCAGCTGGTCATCTCCATCTTAGTCTGTGAGCATGTCAGAACAGACAGGGGAATGTTTCTCGGTTCATTTCCGTTTGCTGACACCACACGGTGTCTGTAGGCCTCTTTCCTTCTCCAACATACAAGCGGTTGCAGGAGCATCTGGGATTTCCATGACTCACGTGGGGCTCTGGCGGAGTCTCAGGTCGCATTTTGAACCAATGCCAAAGTCTGCTCTGTGCTGTGCCTGCAGCATGAGCCTGGAGGGGCCTCAGGGAGGCGCGGAGCCTCTAGGTGGCAGCAGGGCCCTCCCGCCGAGCGGGCATTTCCGACCTGACCGCGTCAGAGTTTGTGTCGCTACGGCACCAGGTGACGCCGCGTGGTGGTAACCACAGCGGAGGGTGTTGCACAACGGAGGGTGTTGGCACAGCGCAGAGCAGAGCTGCCGCGGGAGGGGCGAAGGCCACAAATGGGCTGTGCTCGGCTGGAGCGGTTCCCACGGAGACGTGTGTGTGGAAGGTTGTGCATGGGGACCGGGTGGGGCTGTAGCAAGATTTAATTTCTTCCTCTGGGGAATGTCCTTGTGTAATTATAATAGAACAACGATGAGCTTTTGGATGAGATAATTAGACAGGCCAAGGGCTCCCTTGGGGAACCGCTGTAGGAAGCTGTGTCTGGTGGGGGGAGGGAGGCCCAGGAGCCTTCTGAGGCTCGTTAATTAACTGGATTCCAAGTGACTAAGGATGAGGACGTTTCTGGGTACTGAGGGAAGGGGTGGGGGCCTGGAAGCGCAGGAGAGGAGCCCCATCCTGGAGGCCCTGTGCTCAGGGTCTTTGGTGATGGTGGGGTCCCGGGTTCCTACAGGAGCTGGTCAGAGGTGGCCGTGGGTGGGGGCAGGTTGCAGGGGTGCCCATCCTGGGCTCGGGTCCCTGGCCGCCGCCTCCACAGCAGCTGCATCTTGCTTTTGCCCAGATGTTGACGAGAGCACCTGGAGAGGGAGACTTGCTCCAAGAAGTGTGGGGCCCAAGCGGCAGCCCGGAGACCGAAGCGCTGACCCGCAGGCCCTGCCCGCCCCAGAGGGCCTGCCCCAGACCCCCGCCCGCACCGGCCCAGAGCACCCCGGGACTCCTCCCTCAAAGCCTCTCCTGTCAGCCCCTGTGAAAAACGGAGACAGCCACGGCCGGGAGGGGCTGGCCAGCCTCATCCTGGACGCCCAGTGCCCCCTGGGTAACCTGGACAGAGGCTTCCTGGAGAGTCGCCGCCTGAGGAAAGTGCAGACGTTCCCCAGGCTCCTGCCCGAGGGCCCCGAGGCCAGCTCCCTCTGCCTGTCGCTGACCAGCGTGAAAAACCAGCTGCCCATACCCGAATTCCTCCCTCCAGACCCCAGGAAGGCCTTTCCGGAGGCGAGAAATGGCCTTTCCAGCTTCAAGGCACAGCCCAAGTCCAGGCTGTGGCTGGAGCAGGAGCCTGAGCTCCAGTGGGAAGGGGCTCAAGGCGCAGGCCACGACGGGGACAGGGGGGCTGGGGCGCCCAGCCCTGCGGAGGAAAGCCCCCCACCCCATCCCGAGGACCCTCGAGAGGCAGGCCAAGACCCCGGGATTCCAGAGGCTGTTGAGGGGATTCTGGATGGGGCCGGGGAGCCCGGAAGTACAGCCACGGAGCAGGTGGGTGGCTTCGTGTTGGTGTTCCACGTGGCTGGGGAAGGGTTCTGCACGCACACCCCCTCGGCAGGCCAGAGCCTTGTTGAATGCTGGTCACTTACGCCAAGTGAAGGAGGGTCTCGGCCTTCACTCCTGCTTAATAATTCACAGGTTTTAGGAGAGTGGCCCTGGTTTTGAAGGAAGCTGTGAATTCAGCTTGGGGGGCTCACTGTCGCCCCAGGAGTGGCCCCCAGGCCAGATTCCCTCCCTGCGGCCTCCCTGGAGATGGACGGCTTCACCCCAGGTGGTGGTCGGTCGTCCTGAGAGCAGCCACCGCCCCCACCCTCCCCGTCGCCCATCACCCACCTGGCTTGCAGGGCCCCGCCTGCCTCACACGTTCATTGACCAAGGCACACCCCTGCTCTGGGGTTCATTTTCTGTCCAAACAACACACACAGAGAGCAGCTTCCCGGGAGGAGGCCCCAGCAGCCCCAGCTCTAGCGGGGTTAGCTCTGGGGCTCTGCTTCCCTGGTCCTGCCACTCAGGGCCTACAGCGGTCTCCTCTTCTGACTTTTAAGTCAGAAACTAAAACTATGGGTGGAGGCTGTTCACCTGTCAGGCTTGGTCTGCGAAAGACGCCAGGAAGCATTGGAGCCCGAGCAGCCCACTGAGTCCTCGAATGCTGGGATTTTGTGCAGCTGCCAGGATGAGGTCTCCCCAGGTCAGGACAGGGTCTCCCCCAGGTCAGGACGGGGTCTTCCCGGGTCAGATGGGGCCTGCCTCAGGTCAGGACGGGGAGTCCCCAAGGTCAGGATGGGGTCTCCCCAGGTCAGCATGGGGTCTGGCTCATGTCAGGACAGGGTGTCCCCAGGTCGGGATGGGCTCTACCTCAGGTCAGGGCCGGGTCTCTCAGACCTGGTGCAGTCCCCTTATCAGCACAAGGGACAGAGGAGTCTGTTAGAGCCAGTGTTCTGGGAGGTTTGGGGTGTTTTTGGCATGACCACAGGGGCTCTGAGGACAGCTCTGTGTCTCCGTGGGCTCCCAGGGGCTAAGCCACCTGCCAAGCACCTTGTTCCCAGCACACTGTTGAAACAAGGACAGAGGGGTGGACTCTGTGGTTTATATTTTTATTCGTATCCTGATAAGCACCTGAGGGTAACTTATGTGAAAAATGTTTACTTTAAAACAAAAAAGTCTGTCCCGGAGACCCCGGCTCGCTGGCACATGGTAGATGAGCACGTGTCATCTCACACCATCTCCACCGGCCACGCCGGCTCGCGTAAGGCAGGAAGACTTCATGCACCTGAGCCCTGGACCAGGCTCACCTTCCCATGACAGCCCCAAGGCAGCCCACCTTCTGGATGGGTAAACTGAGGCATGGAGCTCTTGTCCAGCCTGTCAGGTGATGGGTGGCCACTGAGGGGCCAGAGCTGACTGGAAGCCCAGCTGTTGTCCTAACCACCAGGCTTCCCTCTCTCAAAGGCCTCATGGGATCAGGGCCCATCCAGACCTTGGCCCCACACAGGGAGAGCCGGGGACCTGGGTCTCTGCTGCAGAGCCCATCCTGGGGTCAGAGCTGGCCACTCTGACCCCACATGGAGCAGGAGGCGTAGGGAGGGGGCACCGTGGCCCGGCACATGTGCCACCTGCCCTGCACAGAAGGGTGAGGCAGCAAGCTGGGAAGAGTTGCAGGACCGAGGCAGCCACACCATGGGCATGGAAGGGGTTGAGAGTGAAGACATAGCCTCTGGAACCTTCCTCTAAAGCATGCACTTCTGCCTGTCGAAGGAGCTGGCTGGCTGTGGTCCTCGCTCTTCCCATGGCCTCAAGTGGAGAACTACCTTCTGTCTGAATGCATTCCTCTGACCCCGGGACTTTTACATGTGTTGGGGGAGTAAAATACACGTAACATAAAATTTACCATCTTACTCGCTTTTCAGTGTACAGTTCAGTGGCATTAATAATGTATATTCACATTATGGTGCAGCCGTCACCACCATCCAGAGCTTTCTCATCTTCCCAAACTGAAACCCTGTCCCCAGGGTTAAACACTAACTCCCCATCCTCCTCCCCAGCCCCTGGCACTCACCGTTCTACTTTCTGTCTCTGTGAATTTGACGGCTCTACAGACCTTATATAAGTGGAATCACACAGTATTTGTCCTTTTGTGACTGGTTTATTTCACCTAGCATAATGTCCTCAGGGTTCATCTATGTTATGGCATGTGTTAGAATTTTTTTCCTTTTTAAGGCTGAATAATATTCCATTGTATGGATGGACCACATTTCATTTATCCATTCATCCCCTCTGTGGACACTTGGGTTGCTTCCATGTCTTAGCTGTTGTGAACAATGCTGCTGTGAACGTGGGTGCACATATCTCTTCGAAACTCTGCTTTCAATTCTTTGGGGTATATACCCAGAAGTAGAATTGCCAGATCGTAGGGTAATTCTATGTTTATCTTTTTGAGGAGCCTCCAGACTGTTTCCAGGCAGCTGCACCATTTTACATTCCCACCCACAGCGCACGAGGTTTTGACTTCTCCACATCCTCACCCACACATGCTTGGATGTGGGGACTTTTCCCAGCCCGTTTTGTCGGGAGTGGGCTGTGTCACAGCCCACCGTATTGAGAGCAGCTCTCGCCCTGTCTGTCACCTTCCGCTGTAAACCCTCCCCAGGGTGTCTGGGCGGAGCGACTCCCGGCCCTTTTCACTGAGGGGGACTTCTCCCCGCAGGACGTCTCCCTGCAGGACCTCTTGTCCAAGCTGGGCCGGCCCTTCAGGGAGTACGAGCTGTGGGCTCTGTCACACGCCTGCCTCAGCACGCTGCGAACGCACACCCGGCACCCAGGTGACGCTGCGTCCTGCGGTTCCTTGTTCAGCCCGCCCCAGCGTGTCCCCAGGCCGGGACCGAGGGGCAGCTTGCGGCCTGCATCAGCTGGTGTGGGCCGTGCGATGGCCTGGGGCCGGGCGGCACTGTCCGCGCTGTGAGCCGGGGCACCCTGGGGGGTGTCTGCTCCAGTCTTAGGACCAAAGGGGGTCAGGGGGCAGCAGAGGACACATGCTTAAACTGTGGCCTTAAAGTAGGTGACCCTGCTACAAGGAGAAGCCAGAGCCGGGGGGTGGCCCACACCCTCTCGGGGGCGACATTGTCCCCAGGGAGGTGAAAGGCAGCTGGGCGGGGTGGATCTTAGACGGAACACTGCTTTGTAGCCCCCAAAGCTCCAGCCTCCCGGCAGTGTGGCAGGCCGCAGCCCCTCTGTGGTGCTAGTCCTTCACTGCCATATGGCTGCCCTCCAGTCCCATGATCCGCAGACCTTTGGGGTACAGTCTGAGGGGGCCCCCAGCCTCCTCCGGGACCCCTCTGGGGGCAGCGCTCGGCGGGTGGGCCGGGCCCCTCCGTGCCCTCTCTTCCTTCAGCTCCTTGCATTCCAGCCCAGTATGTCCCATGCAGCCGCGAGGCAGCTCTGGGGGTGGGAGGGGCGCCTCGGAGGATCCTCCTGGTGCCCTGTCCACTCTGGGCGCTCTGCCCAGGGCCTCTGGGAAGGGGAGGAGGCTCCAGCCCCTGTGCTGAGTCCAGGGAGGCCCCTGGTGTCCTGGCATCCCCTGGGTGACCCGGGGGGTGTGGGGATGGGTGGGAGGAAGGGCTGCCCCACCCCGACCGCAGCTCTGCAGGCCCCCGGGAGAACAGGTCCCCGCAGTGAGTCCGGCCACCCTGATCCTCACCTCTGTTGCAGCCTGCCTGTGTCTGGACTCCGTGCTGGTGGCCGAGGACGGGGCTGTGCTCTTCGGGCCACCCCCAGCCAACGGTGGGTACACGGGTTCACCCTCGGGGCTGTGCTCTGGCATCGATTGCTGGGGCTGAGAGGAGAGCTCACCTGGGGTTTGGGGGTTTCTCTCTTAGGCGCTTACAACGCGTTCTTTCTGGCTCCCGAGGTTGCAGAGCAAAACCTGGTGACTGAAAAGGTACCTGGGCCCCCCCTTCCCGTGGGCTCCTGCCTGCGCCCTGCCGTCGGTGGTGCCCCTTCTTCACAGAGAGCCTGAGGGGGGCGGCATGGGCCCCGGATCAGGACTCGGGCGCCAGGGTGGCCCCCGAGTGCAGCACCCACGTCCAGAGCCCCGGCTCTGCCTGGTCTGGCCAGCCTCCGCCTGGCAGTGCCTCCCCCGGAGGGTGACAGGGATGTGGCTCTGGTGGTGACACCCTGAGATGGGAGTTCTGTGTGTACAGCGCTGGGCAGTGCGTGCTGGCTTGAGAGTGCCCACAGCTAAACTTTCAGCAAGGAATTTATTAAATTGTTCAAACCTACAATTAAATACGTTAAATTATATTCAAGACCAAGGTAGAACTTCCACTTCTGGGCAGGTGGAGGAGCTGTAACTTCCTACTCCCCCCACTGAGTTCACTGAGAAACCCACACCCCATTCCTAAAACAAGCATGAGAAGACTGAAAGGTGGAAAGCAGAAGGCAGCTGGCCGGGGGCCTCTGCCTGAGGAGCTCGTGGTAGTGAGGGCCCTGCGTTTTCTTTCTGCCTCATACATGGAGACTTGGTGCTGAAGAAGCCACAACTGAGAAACACCATCAGGCACAGACCAAAAAGCCCCAACAGAAGCCTGCACTCTTGAGCCAAAGGACCAGGGCAAAGGAAGAGGCAGGCCCACCCAGGCCCACGAAGGCCGAGTGGGAAGCTTGGACACCCATCCCACCCATCCATAATGAGGTGCCCCTCCCAGCAGGAGTGGTGTCAGAGGATGCCTTGCAGAGAGTTGGGACTTTCACCATCGCCCAGCAGTAACGTGGCCACCCACCCTGTGTGAGTGGAGGCAAGCGAGGAGCAGTAAGGACTCCTTCCCCTCCCAGTCAGAGAGGCGTCAGGGGAGGCCTAGTGGGGAGCTGGACTCCCACCCCTGTCCAGCAGCGACGGGAGCCCTTCCTCACCTGGATTTCTGCCCCACCTGTCAGTAACAAGATGGTGCCCCCTCTTCCTGCCAGAGTGGTGTCTGAGAAAGCTAGCTAAAACAGAAGTTTAAGTAAGATCCAGAGTCATAACCTGAAAATGTCAGGTTTCTATCAAAAATCACTTCCCCTACCAAGAACCAGGAAGATCTCAAACTGAATGAAAAAAGACCATCAGTAGATGCCCGTGTTGACACTGTGGGACACAGCTGTGCAGGACCAACAGGGAAATTCACAGCACTAAATGCGTGTGTTAGAGAAGAGGTCAAGTCAACTCAGTGATCTAACCTCCCACCTCAAGAACCTAGAAAAAGAAGAGAAAAATATACCCAAAGCAGAGGGAAGGAAACAATAAAGGTGAGAGCAGAAGTCAATGAGATGAAAACAGAGAAACAATAGAGAAAACTAATGAAATGAAGAGCTGGTTCTTGGAAAAGACCAGTAAAATCAACAAGCTTCCAGCAAAACTGACAAGGCAAAAAAAGAAGACACAAATTGCCAATATTAGGAATGACACAGGGGATATCCCTAGGGACCCCGCAGACATCAAAGAATAATAATGGAATACCATAGACAACTCCACACACATAAACTCAAAAACTTAAATGAAATGGACCGATTCTCCGAAAAACGTATACCATCACAACTCATCCAACGTGAAATAGACCTTTGAACAGCCCCATAACTATGAAGGAAATTGAATATATAATTTTAAAACTCTCAAAAAGTGAGCCTCTAGGCCCAGATGGTTTCACTAGAGAGTTCTACACAATGCTTAAAGAAAAATCGGCACCAATTCTATGCAGTCTTTTCCAGAAAACAGAAGATGAGAGAACACTTCCCAACCTATGTTATAAAGCTAAGATTCTCCTCATACAAAGACAGTACAATATACAAATATACGTATATATGCCAATATCTCTCATGAATATAAAGGCAAAAATCCTTAACAAAATAAATAACAATAGAATTCAGCAATATGTAAAAACAATGATACACCTTAACAAAGTGGGGGTTATTCCAGGGATACAAGGCTGGTTCAATATTTGAAAATCAATCAGTGTAGTTCAATATATTAACCAGCTAAAGAAGAAAAATCCCATGTCACATTCATTGGTGCAGAAAAATCATTTGACAAAATTCAACACCCATTCATGATTAAAAAAAAAAAAACTCAGAATAATAGGAATAGAAGAAACTTCCTCAACTTAATAAAGAGCATCTACAAAAAAACCAAAAACCTACAGCTAACATACTTAGTGGTAAAAGACTACATCCTTCCCCCTAAGATTGGAAACAAGGCAAGGATGTCCATTCTCACCACTCCCATTCAACGTTATACTGGAAGTGCTGGCTAAAGCAATAAGACAAGAAAAGGAAATAAAATGTATACAGATTGAGAAGGAAGAAATAAAACTTTGTTCACAGGTGACATGATTGTGTAGAAAATCCCACAGAATCAACAAAAAAAATCTGGAACTAATAAGCAGTTATAGCAAGATTGCAGGATAGAAGGTTAATATACAAAAGTGAATTGCTTTCCTGTTTCCTAGCAATGAACAATTGGAATTTGAAATTAAAAACACAATACCATTTACATTAGCACCAAAAAAAAATTACTTATGTATAAATCTAACAAAATATGTATAAGATCTGTATGAGGAAAACTACAAAACTCTGATGAAAGAAACCAAAAACGATCCAAGTAAATGGGGAAATAGTGCATGTTCGTCGATAGGAAGACTCAATATTGTCAACATCTCAGTTCTTCCAACTTGACCTACAGATTCACTGCAAGCCTATTCAAAATTTCAGCAAGTTATTTTGTGGATACCAACAAATGATCCTAGCATTTATACAGAGAGGCAAAAGACACAGAATGTCAACACAATATTGGAGGAGGAGAACAAAGTTGGAGGACTGACACCACCCGACATCAAGACTTACCATAAAGCTACAATAATCAAGACAATGTGGTATTGGTGAAAGGACAGACAAATTGGTCAGTGGAACAGAAGAGGGATCCCAGAAATAAACTCCTGTCAATATAGTCAGCCAGTCTCTGACAGAAGAGCAAAGGCAATTCAATGGAGAAAGGACAGTCTTTTCAACAAATGGTGCCAGAACAACTGAACAAACACATGCACACACACACAAAAAACAGAATCTTGACACAGACCTTGCACCTTTCACAAAAATTAACTCAAAATGGATCATAGACCCAAATGTAAAATGCAAAGCTATAAAACTCCTAGAAGACAACTTAGGAGAAAAACTAGGCAGTGGGTTTTTAGACCTGACCAAAAGCACGATCCATGAAAGAAAAACTGATGTTAAACTTCATTAGGATAAAAACTTCTGCTCTGCAAAAGATATGTTAAGAGAGTGAAAAGACAAGCCACAGACTCGGAGAAAATGTTTGCCAAACACGTATCTGATAAAGGACTGTTATCCACGTATACAAAGAACTCTTAAACATCAACAATAAGAAAGGAAACAACCCAATTAAAAAGTGGGCAAAAGACCAGAACAGACACCCCGCCAAAGAAGACGTCTTACGTTGAATAAGAATAAGAAAAATGCTCACCTCCATATGTCATCACGAAAAGCAAATTAAAACAATGGAAAACCACTACACACCTATTAGAATGGCCAAAATCTGGAAAACTGACAACACCAAATGCTGGCAAGGATGTGGGGCAACAGGCACTCTCAGGCATTGCTGTGGGAATGCAAAACAGTGCAGCCGCTTCAGAAGACAATCTGGCAGTTTCTTAAAATACTCAACATGCAGCTACCACACAGCCCAGAAGTTGCTCTCCAAGATGTTTGTCCTAGAGAAAAGTTCACACAGAATCCTGTACACGAACGTTTGTAGCAGCTTTATTCGTGATAGCCCCAAACTGGAAACAACCCAGGTGTCTTTCAGAGGGTGAGAGTTCAACAGGCCGTGGCACCTCCACACCATGGACTGCTGGTCCGCAGTCAAGGGAAGGGAATGTTGAAGCTGGTGGATCTGCAGGTGACTGTACTGGGAGGAAAAAGCCAATCCGGAAAGGTTAGCTATGGTGTGATTCCATCTACGTGAAATGACAAAATTATGGAAATGGAAGCCAGAGGAGCGGTCGCCAGGGATCAAGGAGGGCGGGAATAGACGTGGTCAGGGCCACAGGGGGTATCCTGACGATGCTCTGTGTCTCTGTTGTGTCACCGGCCACGTCCTGGCTGTGACGTGGTGCTATGGTTTTGCAAGACGTTACCATTGTGGGAAGCTGGTGAGGGCGCACAGGATCTCTGTACAGTGCTTCTTACGACTGTGTGTGAATCTACAATTGTCTCAAATAAAAAGTTAAACTTCTTAAAAGATTAAATACTCAAAACTAACAATTTCCTAGAGGTTTGACTGGAGTGTCCTGTTGGCCATGCTCCTGGCTGGGGGGGCGCTGCCTCAAGGGGGCCTCCGTCCTTCCTCTTCTCCGTCCACTGGCGCCACCTGGGCAGCTTGAAGTTGGCCGTGCGGAGTGTTTACACCGCGGCAGCCAGCAGGCGCTAACACCAGCGGTGGTGTGTTGTTCTGTCGATTGTCTGGACTTAGCGGAGCAAGGTGGGAAGTGTTACTACAACTGAACTTATGGGTGTGTCCTGTCTGTGGCTGCTGCATTTCGGGAGTCAAAAACGCTCAAAGGAATATTCTTCCGGTTCTCAACACTGTTCCGATGCAGCAAAGACGCCACCCAGACGAGTGCAGCACCAGCCTGTGTCTTTCTTGTTTCATGTTCATCTTATTGAGATAAACGAAAATACCGACCAACGTTCATGTCGGAACCGCTCACTCGTCATAGGCTGATTGCGGACGCAGCCGTTGGGTAAAAATCCAGGAAAACTCTCAGTGAGAGTCAGTCGCCTGGATGGGACTTAGAAAAAAGAGCTTTCATTATTTTAAACTGTGTGCTGCACATCCTATATCTCAGTCAATTCTAGAATATGCAGAGGCGTGCAGGTTTGTTCGGAGAGCCCGTTCTTAACCGTTTAGCAGCACACCACTGATTCTGGGGCTCCTGGCCTCAGACTCCCCAGGTCGCCACCTTCACCTTCGTGAGGAGAGTGACAGGCGGGAAACCCGGCTGAGACCTAAGTCGTGGCTGTTCACACTCGAGTGTTTCAGCCCTGTGGGTACCTGTTAAACATGCAGATTCCAAGGCTGTGCCCCTGGGTGCCGACGCAGGGTCTGGGGTGGGGCTCCAGGCTCTGAGGAGGTGCCTGGCGCCTGGCGGGAGTCCCGACAGGAGTGTGTCTGTGGGGACGGTGCCCCGGTGACCCTTTTGGGGAGCCCTGGGGCGGGGGCAGGCCTGCTGAGCAGGGCTGGCCCTCTCTCTCCTCCTCCACCCAGGCCTCAGTGTACTGTGTGGCCGCGGTCCTGTGGACAGCAGCCAAGTTCAGCGTCCCCCGAGACCACAAGCTGGCCCTGCCACGCAGGCTCAAGACCCTCCTCCTGGACATGGCCAGACGCAGCGCCCAGGAGCGGCCGTCCGCAGCCGAGGCCATCAAGGTAACAGAGCTGCAAGGGGACCAGCTCACCGTCCAGGGCCTGGGAGGTGGCCCACAGGGGAGGAGGGCTGGACACGGGGTCTGGATTCCCGGGAAGGCCAGTGCCGCTGGATGGGGAAGGGCAGCGGGGGTCTCAGCTGCTCACCACCCCGGCATTCCCTCCAGACCCCCTGTTGTCTCCAAGGTGTCCACAGGCCAGAGAGTAGGTAGGGGATGTCCTGGGGCCGAGGGCTGACCCCTGCCCTTAGGCCCTGCCAGAGGGGAGCAGAGCGTCCCCTAACACCTCCTCTGAGGGTCCTGTCAGCCTCCCCCTCCCCGGCTGGTCTCTCCAGGCTGGGCGGGGGCCCAGCGGGGCGGGTCCTGACCATCCTCCAAGAGTGGCCAGTGCCACGTCTGCCAGCTACCGCTGGATGAGTGCAGGGGGGCCCACCATTGCATTTTGGTGGTTAGGGGGCCGCAGAGCCTTCTGGAAGGAGAAGCTGTGTGTAGATAGGTGGAGGAGACAGCTCTGGGGCTAGGGGACCTGGGTGCCAGGCCTTCTCTGTGACCTCAGGCAGCCTGCATAACTTCTCTGGGCCTCTCTGGCCTGTTCTCTCCAGTGAGGACGAGATCCAGTGTCAAAGGTAAATACGGCCAGACATCAGTTGAAGTGGTGAGAGCGGATTTTAAGCAGTCAATGCTGCAGGAGGGGCAGAGCGAGCCTGCCCTCATTTGCACAGAGGCCACTGCCATTTAGAGGGAGAAGGAGGGGGCCAGGTGAGCGGGGGCTCAGGTGGCTCCGTGCAGGTGGCCATCCGCAAGGCCGGGTCGGGGGAGAGGCCGTGCCCATCTCTGTTCAGTTTTCATTTCCAGCTGGGGAGGGACGGCTGGTGGACGCGCAGACACTGAGTCTCATCACAGGCGGCCCAAGGCTGGGGCGCCTTCAGGGTCCTCCCGGCGAGAAGCCCCTGGCCCTCCTCGCTGCCACCACGTGCTCTGACAGGCTCCTCGTCCAGCTTGGCGGTTCCCTGGCACCGCCGGAGCAAAGTGGGGCGGTGCCTGAGCCACCGATCCCCAGGTGTGGCCGTGTGCTTGCTTTCAGACGTGCGGCACCCACCTCCTCCAGCGAGGCATGGACAGCAGGAAGATCTTGGCTCACCTGAGGGCATCGACTTGCCAGGTGAGACAGTGGTGTCCGGAGCCCGGTGCAGACCCCTATTCTGCCCGGGGCCCCAGGGAGATGGAGTCCAGTGTCCAGCTGTGTAGAGAGCTGAGAGAGAAGGTGTAGGTAGCTCGGTCGCTCTGGCTCTCTGTTGACCACCTGGCGTGTGTGGGTGCTGTTCACCCAGCGCTGGGGCAGGGCACACCCTGGGGTTCCTGCACAGTGACCCTCAGGTAGCTGGCATCGTCTACAAACGAGCCTGTCGGCACCCTAGGCGCCCTGACCGGGGCAGGGCCACATCAGGGGTGGGTGATGTGGGGGTGGGGTCACTCTGACAGCAGACAGGCACACCTCCCCCCTGCCACCTTTTGGGAGTCTGGGTTCTGGGTAACCCAGGGTCTCGGACCGGACGGCGCATAATCTTCCCATGTCCTAGAAACCTACCAAAACCTTGTTGAACTGGGAAGCAAAATGCCCAGAAAGCTCTTGTTCCAAAGAGAAACAAGCCCAGCTCTGCGAGCCAGCACGCTGCGAGCTCCTCGGGGCTGAGAGGGCGGGGATCACGTGCTGCAGGGTCCGCCCAGCATGTCGGGGCCGCTGTTGTCACCTCGACTCGGGGTGTCTGTGTGCCTCTGCCCAGGTTCACCAGGAGGAAGAGACCATCAGTCTCCAGAACGCTTTCTCGGTGGTTGAACTGAACGCCAGCACGGCACCCACTCCCGGGCCCGGCACAGGTGGGCCCCCCAGGCCCGGCCTCTCCTGCCCCCGGGCCCCTGCACCCCCGCCATGCTGCCCCTGCGGCCATCCCACCAGAGCTGCCTCTGGGAGTCCAGCCCTGAGTGGACACCCGGACGTCACCAGGACCCCCAACCTGCTCTTCCCTCTCTGCCTCTGTCTCTTCTAAACTCCTGGTCCCTTGGGCCTCGGCTCCAAGTTCTCTCTCCTGTCTCCCCAGGCTCCAGAGCAGGCGGCCTCCACACCCCCATGCCCCTTCCGCGTCCACATTGTACCAACCCCCAGTCCTGGTCCCACCCCGTCTCCCTCCACAGAGCCCACAGGGTCCCGTCCCCGTGGCACCCGCCCCATCCTGCAGCATGAAGAAGATCCCTCCTCTGCAGGCTGTGGGAGCCCCCTATCTGTGGCCCAGCTCTTCTGGCCTTTTCTGTCACTCCAGTGCTCCCCCGGCACCTGTGTCCCCCCTCCCAGCTCCCAGCCGCCCTGGGCTCAGGCCTCTCCCTCGGGCCTCTGTCCCTGAGGTCCCAGTGTCTCCTGGGCCCTTAGAGACGTGGGAGAGGGGACGCGGCACCAACAGTCAAAGCTGGGAGGAGCTGTGGCTTTTATGGGGAGGCGCACCAGGGCATCTGCATAGCCAGCCCCCTCCACCCTCTCACCTCGATTTTGTCCCCAGGCTTCATGCGCGTTGGCGACACCAGGCTTGTCGCCATGCAGGGGCCCATGCCCTGTCAACCCTCCTGCTGCAAAGGGGCCACGTTGCTGCCAGAGGCGTTCACCTCCATGGCCACCCACTTTAAGCCCATTGTCCTGGCACCAGACGCAGGTGTGGCCAGGTGAGCACCCCCCGCCCCCCAAGGAGCTGCAGGGTCCGGAGGCTCTCCTGAGTGCTCTCCCCTTCTCTCCCCACAGGGACGCACTTGCCCTCTCCTCAGGGCTGGCCGAGGAGCCCGAGGAGAGGAGAGGCCAGCTGGATGGGGAGGGCGATGGGAAGCAGGCTCCTGAGGCCCACGGAGTGGCCACCAGCCTGAAGGCGACTGACCAGCCAGCACCCGGTCCCAGACCACAAGGAGCACCACCAGAACCCCTCAGAGACTCAGCCCAGGGGTGCCCCTGCCCCCCACCCCCTTCCCCCGCCAGCCCGCAGGAGGGGCCTTTGTTGACAAGCCCTGAACCTTCTGCCGCCGTCCCACCCCTGAAGGCACAGGTGCCACCCCCGGACCAAGGGCTGGACGAACTAGTCCCTCCTGGAGCCTGTTCTGGAGGCCTTGGGCCCTGCCCCCCAGGGCCCACCACCCAGCATGGCCCGTGTCAGCCAGCCAAGCCGCCCAGGATCAAGGCCACTGAGGGCCCCGGCCAGGAGCCCGAGGGCCCCCCACCAGCCCCACGGGGCCCCTGCCTTGCCACGGCGAGTCCAGACAACCCCAGGGGCACCCCTGTCAGGGAGCAGGATGACCAGGCCCCACACGGTCACCCCGAGCAGCCCCAGCCAGCTGACTGCAAGCTCTGTGCATCTAATGTGGATGCCTCACCCCTCCCAAAGGGGACGGGCTGCCTGTCGCTGCAAGAGGCCACACGTCTCATCCAGGAGGAGTTCGCCTTTGACGGCTACCTGGACAATGGGCTGGAGGCTCTGATCATGGGTACCTGGGGGAACACAGAGGGCCCCAGAGAAGCCCCAGGACCAGGGAGAGGCCATGGGGGGATGCAGTGCACTGGGGGAAGCTCAGTGT
Organism: Ceratotherium simum simum; assembly: GCF_057802395.1. Classification (NCBI taxonomy): domain Eukaryota; kingdom Metazoa; phylum Chordata; class Mammalia; order Perissodactyla; family Rhinocerotidae; genus Ceratotherium; species Ceratotherium simum. The sequence goes on from NC_141905.1 coordinate 90,558,331, forward strand.
GAAGGCGCCTTGGGGCCACCACCAGGAGGGATCCCCACTCATCTGTCTCTGCACAGAGAGCACGGAGGGCAGAGCTGAGCCCCCCAGGGGCCAGCTGGCAGCAAAGCCTCAGGATGGAAGAGGGTCTCAGAGCCCAGCTCCCCCCACCCGGTTCCCCTCCCCACCCCCCAGCTCCTGAGATCAGCCTGGCCCATTTGTAGCCCACATCGTAACCTGCCCTGTCATCCTGCAAACGTAGGGGAGTATATTTACGCCTTGAAAGATCTCACCTATGCCACGTTCTGCGGGGCCATTTCCGAGAAGTTTTGTGACCTCTACTGGGGGGAGAAGTTGCTGCAGAATCTTTTCAAAGTGGTGAATGGGAGGACGTCGCCCCCCGAGAAGTGAGTACCCCCCGCAGCCTAGGCTCCCCCACTCCGGATCACTGTGGCCGGGCCCCAGGACGGCCCTGCATTCCTGCCCGCTCCAGGCCCCCGATGTGCTCCCGCCACGTTCTCCTGGCCAACAGCTCAGCCTTCTCCTGCTGCACCCTGGCCTCCAGCTCATCGCCCTCCCCAGAGAGGTCACCCACTGGGGGCCCCTCTCGTTGGGCTAGAGGCCCACCCTGCCTCCAAAGCTTTACCTTTGGGCACTGGGCTCCTTTTGGCAGGAAGAGAGGGTTCATGGAGTCATGGGAGCAGCAGGCACATCTGCCTGCTCAAAGCCCAGCTCCAGGAGGCAGAGTGACCAGGAGCCTGGGGGTGTGGGGGATGTCCCCTCAGGGAACAGCGTACTGCCCTGCTGTCCAGGCCAGAGTCAGGTGACAGCTCTCTCCCAGTGTTAGAAGGTGGGGTGACTACAGCTTCCTTCTCCCTGTCCCCACCAGCCCCCGCAGCCCCCATCCCTTCACTGTCCATGCCCTGCTGCTCCCCGATGCCTCCTGGGGGCTGCAGAGGGTGATGTCGGGGGCGGCCAGGCCAGGCCCGTGCCTAGAGGGGCCCCGACACCCTCGTAACACTGAGAAGACTCTCTGGGGACCCCAAGACATCAATGCCCAGAGAGCCCTCTGCCTGGACAAAGGGGGGCTCCGCGGCAGCCAGGCTATCCCCAGGAAGTGGGAAGCTGGAGGGTCTCTGTGGCGTGTGCCCCAGAAGTGCTTGGGGGCGGGTCGCTGAGGGGTCCCCACTCCACACCCCAGGGTGTTTAGGTAGGGTAAGAGCTGGGGGTTCCTCAGGTGAGCCTGAAGGAGGCTGCTATGTAGTGAGGGGCCTAGGGAGCCAGAGGGGGTGCCTGCAGTGTCCTCTGTTCTGATGGCAGCACTTCGGAAGAGGCTGGGTCACAGCCCGAGGGCAGTGGCAGGACCAGAGCTCCGCGTGGCTGCTCACCGTCCAGCAAAAGGCCCTCCCTGCGTGGAGCAGGTGAGAGACGTGGGCTCTGGGGGGACCTTTCTATGCGGGTTCATCTCTACCCTCTCAGCTGCACAATTATAGGAAACGTGCCCCCCTGGGTCCCCAGGGCAGGGCCCGTCCTCCCCTGGGGGGTCTACACTGTCGGGGGGCATGTTTCCCCACGCCAGCAGAAGCCCAGGCAGCCTTGGGGCTGGGGGTTGTGGTGGACGGGGCGCCTCTGCCTCCCAGAGTCGCTGGCCAGCAGCTTGGCGATGCCAGCGTGGATCTCTGCATGTTTTCTGGAAACGTGTGCCACTGGAAGGCCCTGAGGCTTCTGTTCCTGGATTGTTAGCCCAGGGCGCCCAGATGACTGACATCTCTGTAATTTCCCAAAATCCGGTCTAAGAGGACACGGTTTTGGGGGTGAGGTTGTGTGGCCCTGGGAGCGGTGACAAGGACTGGTGACCGTGCCCCACCCTCTCTGCAGGCATGTGCGCTGCAGGAGATTTAAGCAAAGGGACGTGCTCAGGACAGCCACCACTTGCTCCCATCCTCTCCCCACGAAGGACCCTCTTGTATCCATGTATTTACAAACAGTTCAAATTCCCGCAAACCTCCACCCTCGACTCTGCTCGCGTGACAGCGGGGGATCCACGGGACCCCTCCTAGGAAGCAGGACCCCCCACCCCCACCCCTGGCCCTGAGGTCCCCTGGCAGCCCCTCTAGAGTGGCTGTCTAGGGGTCTCACGTTCCCGGCTCGGCACGGGCGGCCTCTCCGTAAACAGTGAGTGACGGACTCTACCCATTAACTTCCGTCCAGGAATGGAGAAGCCGTCCTCCAGGCGCCTGGGCCGAGTCCCCTGTCCGCCCGCGGCACTGTCCGACGTGGACTCAGAGGAGCTGTCCCAGGGGAACTTCGAGGTGGGATTCCGGCCTCAGAAGTCGGTGAGAGCCGAGAGGGAGCGGCAGCCAGAGGCCAGGGACCGGCAGCAGGGTGAGGGCCCAGAGCCGGCCGGCGGGGCCTCGGGCGTGGAGGCAGTGGCCCGGCTGGCCAGGCCCGAGGTGGGCGGCCCGGCCGAGTTCCAGAGCGGCAGCCCAGGCTGGGGTAGCGCCTTCTACGAGGCCGAGTGCTTTGGCCCCAACGTCTGCAGCTATGTGAAGGAGCTGGCGAGGCAGAAGGCCGGCGGGGCCCCCGACGCTGACGCCCAGAACCCGGTGAGTCCTGGTCCTCCGTCCACCACGGAAAGGAGGTGGGGGGTGCTGTGGCCTCGGGGTGCCATGCGCAGCGAGGCCCGTGTTCAGGCAGGAGCTCCAGTCACGTGGGGGAGAGAGATGAGGTGTGCTCGGAGCCCCTCCCCATGTCCCCTGGCGACCTCCCTGTGCGTCCTTCCCTGGGGGTGTTGTGCTCACCTGCATATGTTCTCCGTGTTTGGTATAGGAAATGGCTTTTCTCCCTTTGTTAGCTGGGCACCTGGTCACTAGGCGACAGATGGCGGGAGGTCACCTCGTCCTGTCGACCATAGTCAGGTTGGGCTGTGTCTCTGGCCGGGGCAGGCAGGTGCTGCACCCTCTTCCCGGTCAGCCCTCCAGGCTCCTGTCCCTCAGGCAGCATCACTTTGGGGTGAGAAAAAACACCAGAAGCGCCTGGCCCATGGCAGTCAGCTCAGGCCGGGCGCCAGGGTCAGTCTGGCCTGTCCCGGGCTTCTGTGGTGGGCAGTGCACGCCGTGTGCCATTCTGGGTCAGAGGCGGCCCAGGCTTCTCCCTGGTCAGAGAGCAAGGAAGCCATAGACTTGAGAGCAGCCAGGCCTGGCCAGCCGCTGCGTGCAGGTCAACCCCACAGAGATCTGGACCCAAGGTTGCTGCCCGTGCCATTGGGAGCCCACCCCACCCCAGCCACCCGACCAAGAGCTCCAATCTGCAGTCCCCACTCAGTGACCAGAAACTCTGACCTGGGCCTCAGCCCCACAGGCTGGGCCCCCAGTGAAGCGGACGAGAGGGAACCATCTGTGGTCAGGGGTCCTGCTCCTGGTGCCTCTACCTGCCCCCATTTCTCTCACCATTTCTGGCCTCCGAGGCACAGGAAAGCTGCATCTCCCCAGCCATTTCAGCACCATCTGAACCTTTCCCAGGTGTTTGTCTCTTGTTCGCCTCTTGCCACTGTCTGACTTTGCTTTATCACTCAGTCTCACGCTGGCAAGAGATGGGCACCGGACTAGGTCTGCACACTTGGGGCGAGGCTGTGTGCTGTGGATGCACACCATTGTCTCCGGGGCATCGTGCTGCCACCTCTGCGTCTGCTACCTCGGCACCCAGACCGCGGGGCCTGCCGTTGTCCCCTGGGGGCTGTGAGGACGCGGGCCTCCGTGGGGCCCTGGTGCAGGGGGGCTTGCGCCGCAGACGTCGCCAGACACCCGGCCACGTGTGCAGTGTCCAGCACGGGAGCACAGAGTCCTCCCACCTCTCAGGGAAGCCCCGTGTCCCTGCGTCAAGGTCTGGAGCTCTGCCGGGAGAGGGCGGCTTCCAGCTCCTGAGGCGGGCCCTGCGAGCTCCTTCCTTCCATGCTGGGGAGCCTGCAGTCCTCTATCAGCTGCCCTTTCCTTAATGTGCCTTTGTGCACAGTGAAGCTCCCCCGGTACTGCTAAACATTCTCGTCCCAGCAGCACTCGGCTCTCCACCTTGGTGGCCTTTCCCAGGAGTGGAAGACGAACCGAGGGGCAGAAAGTGCCAGCCGGGAAGTGTCCTCCTGCCGTCACGGGAAACTGAGGCTCGGGAGGGTGAGGGCTTGTGCAGCAGGCGAGGGGCCAGGGTGGGGCACCAGTGATGGGGCCACCGCTCATGACAACGCCAGACAAGTGCAGACCTTGTGACCAAGTGTGGAACAGGTCCCCCAGAACTGGGCTGTCGTGATGGTGGAGCACCCGGAGGCATCTGGGGTCTTTGTTGGCGTGAAAAGTGTCCTTGGGCAGCCAGTGTTTCTGTGAGGCAGTCACAGGGGGCAGACGAGGACACAATTTACCTAAATACGAGTCCACACATGTCCTAGTGCTGTCCCCTGACGGGGCCTGGAGGCGGGAGCACCTCTCAGGCCCAGGTCTCGGTTTCCAGCATGTTCTCTAGTCAAGGCTACCAGGGCTCCTCAGGGACGTCACTGGCCCTGGGACTGGGGCAAGGAATGCATCAGACGTGTAGTGCCAGAGAGTGTGGAGATGACCAAACACGTGCTGGGGGACGGAGGTCACAGGAACCAGCTGAAGAGCTCCCAAAGGCCCAAGTGGAACAATTTGAGCACCAAAGAGGTGGCTCAGAGCTGGATACTGACTCCAGGTGCGAGGAAGGACCCTCACGTCCACGCTGATGCAGATGGTGGACTTAAAAGGGAGTGATGGCCCAGTGCCGTTTTTTGCAGAAATAGAAAAACCCCTCCTGAAATTCATATGAAATCTCAAGAAAACCTGAATAGCCAAAACAATCCTCAAAAGGTAGGATAAAGTTGGAGAACTCACATTTCTGATTTCAAAACTTACTACAAAGCCACAGTAATCAAAACAGTGTGGCGCCGGCATAAAGACAGACGTGCAGACCACGGACGAGAAGAGAGAGCCCAGAGTCTACTCCTGTGCACGGGGAGATGATGCTGACAAGGCCGCCAAGGCCATTCGGTGGGCAAAGGACAGTCTTTATGACACAACCAGACATCTACACACAACACAATGAAGATGGACCCTTAACTCACACTATTTTCAGAGATTCACTAAGAGGTAAAAAAACTAAACATAAGAGCTAACACTATAAAACTCTTAGAAGAAAACACAGGGGAAAAGCTTCATGACATCAGATCTGGCAGTGATTTCTTGGATATGACACCAAAAGCACAGGCAGCAAAAGTGAAAATAGATAAATTGGACTTGATCAAAATCAAAACCTTTCGTGCCTCAAAAGACACTATCAACAGAGTGAAAAGGCAATCCACAAAACAGGAGAAAATAGTTGCAAATCACATATCTGAGAAGAGTTTATTATCCAAAATATATAGAGATTGCCTGAAACCCAACAACAAAAAAACAACCTGACTGAAAAATGGGTGAAGGACTTGAATAGACATTTCTCCAAAGAAGACAAACATATGGCCAAAAGCACATGAAGATGCTCATGAGGGAAAAGCAAGTCAAAACAATGAGATACTGCTTCACACCCTAAATTAGTATGGCAATTATAAAAAAAAAAAAAAAACAGAAAATAGCAAGTGTTGGTGAGGACGTGGAGAAATTGGAACCTTTGTGCACTGTTAGTGGGAATGTAAAATGTGCAGCCACTGTGAAAAATAGTATGACAGTTTCTCAAAAAATTAAATATAGAACTTCCACATAAGCCATCAATTCCACTTTTGGATATACACCCAAAAAAATTGACAGCAGGGACTCAAACAGATGTTTGCACACCCGTGTTCACAGCAGCATCATTCACAGTGGGCAAGAGGCAGGAGCAATCCCATTGTCTGTCAACAGATGAATGGATAAAGAAAATGTAGAATACACATACAAGAATATTATTCAGCTTTAAAAAAGAAGGAAATTCTGCTGCGTGCTATGACATGGATAGACCTTGAGGACATTATGCTGAGTGAAATGAGTCAAACACAGAAGGACAAATACTACGATTCCACTTACATGAGGTCCCTTGAGGAGTCAAATCCATAGGCAGAAAGTAGATGTTGGGTCCCAGGAGCTGTGGAAGGGGGATGGGGAGTTAGTAATTAGTGAGGACATAGTTTCAGTTTGAAAAGATGAAACGTTTCTGGAAATGGATGGTGGTGATGGCTGCACAACAACGTGAATGTGCTTAATGCTGCTGAACTACACAATGGAAAATGGTTAAAATTTTATGTTATGTGTATTTTGTCACAAAAATATTTAAAAATTAATTGAGAACAAAAGGAGGTAGGGATGAGCATTGGCCTTGGGGACTTCAGGGTTGAACTGAAGCTTGCCGATGTCATTTTACTTGAATCTAGTAGACGGAGAAGAGACGCTGGGGGCAGCGTCCGTGCCGGCTTTCCTTTGCCCCCTCCAACTCCAAGCCCAGGCGTCCACACTGTCCCGCCTGCAGCCCCGTTGTATTGCGCTGACCTCAGCTGGACTACGAGACTGGGGCCCTGCTGACCTGGCCCAGCGACTGGTGGGGACCAGGGGTGCCCGCATCCCCCAGTAACAGAGGGCATGACCTTTCAGAGGCAGGTCGCTGCGCCCGCACAGACTTTCTCAGTAGCTTCATCCCACTAATCGTGGGGAAGGTGGGATGCTGGGTGTCCAGGCCTGTCCTCCAATGTCACAGGTCACCCTCCAATGTCACAGGTCACTCTCTGATGTCACAGGCCACGTCCTCTGGTGTCACAGGCCACATTCTCTGATGTCACAGGCCACGTCCTCTGGTGTCACAGGTCACATCCTCTGGTATCACAGGCCATGTCCTCTGGTGTCACAGGCACATCCTCTGGTGTCACAGGCCATGTCCTCTGATGTCACAGATCATACCCCCTGATGTCAAAGATCACCCTCTGATGTCACAGGTCATGCTCGCTGGTGGCAGTCACGTCCTTATGGACAGGCAGCCGCGTTTCCGTGGAGGGTGGCCCGTCCCCAAAGGAAGCTCAGCGTGGTGTGTGCAGGTTCCTTGTGCGGTGCCAGGTGTGGGCTGATGGGGCCCTTTCCTCCATCCTGGGCTGTCTTCAGGGCAGTGGCCCCTTGGAGGGAGGCACGCCCACTGGTGGGCCCCAGGTCACCCCTGCAGCGCACTTAGAAAGTGGGCTTGGGGCCGGCCCCGCGGCTTAGCGGTTAAGTGCTCGTGCTCCGCTACTGGCGGCCCGGGTTCGGATCCCGGGCACACACCAACACACCGCTTCTCCAGCCATGCTGAGGCCATGTCCCATGTACAGCAACTAGAAGGATGTGCAGCTATGACATACAACTATCTACTGGGGCTTTGGGGGAAAAAAATAAATAAAAATTATTTAAAAAATTATTAAAAACAAAAAGTGGGCTCGGAGACCAGCTCCGACCGGAAGACTGGGGGCTGGCGTCTGTCCTTGTTTGGATGAGATCCTGTGCTTGGGACGAGGTTCCCATCTCTGAAGCGCCGGCGGGGCTCTGGACGAGCCAGCCCAGCGAGGGCCCTGGAGCCCACCTGGTCCCACCATCACTCTGCGGGCGACTCCTGTGGGGGTCAATCTGGTGGTTTGGGGGAAGCACTATGGGGCGGCTGACCGGGAGTGACCTTGTTTTTCCCTCTGTTCCTGCTCCCCTGGGGAAGACATGGCTCCTGGAGCCTGAGTGCAGGCAGGTGAGTGTCCTGTGCTCTGCATCCTGGGCGGGCTGGGAAGATCGGCCCCGGGGCCACAGTTTCACTCTTCTCCTTGAAAACCCACATGTCTGTTTCAAAACAGGAGCCTCATAAAAGCAGAAGGCATAAAATAACCAGTGAACACGTGTTCACATTCGTTGCCCAAAAAGAGAGAGCGTGGGTGACCGGCCCGGGAGCTGAGGGGCGGAGCAGCTGGAGGATGTGCGTGTTCTCCGGTCCTCACGGGCCCGAGAGCAGCGTCTGTCCACCCAGCACATGCTGACTGTGCGCCTGCCGTGGCTGTGGGCCGTGGCCGTGCTTTCGCGTGCCCGACACTGTGGACGTTGCTGAGGCTGAGAAGCCGGTGCTGAGCCGGCCTCTGACCTCCCAGTGCAGGTGCTTCCTTTCACTCACCCGCCATTAAAACAGGCTTTGCTTGTAGTGTTTGGGTGAACGGCACTGATTTCAGTTCATCCTTTTCTGTGAACAATTCCTGCTTTTTCCAACTTCCTTCTGACTACTGTTTTCTTTGCTCCCCAAAACTGGTCAGCCTTCGGGTCCGTGTATGTCCAGTAGCCACTGTGCATAAATTGTGCCCCAGATCATTCACACTGATTTCACTAACTAATGCTCTTTTAATTCTATGAAACAGCCATTGGTCCAGTTAGGCCAGGAGTCACCCCTAAACTCCAGCAATCCCGAGTATTTGGTTTGGATCTGGCGGGTCCGAGGCAGCCTGTGGTCCATGTTTTCTTGGGCTCCTGCCAGGGGGTGGCCGTGGGAGCGACGCCCAGCTCGCGTGTTTTATTCTCCATTGTCCTAGGTGCTGTGTGGATTTTAGTTCACACAGATTTATCTTTAAAATCAGTCAAAATAGTCCTTTTCTGAGAATTGGCCTGCAGTCCAATAACGTGAGAAGTGTTGCTGACGAGCTTCAGCCCTAATGTCATAAACTGAGGTTGTCGAGACACTGACCCGGAACGAGCACGTGAGCCGGGTTCAATTAGGCAGCAGGCGCGTTGAGATGGCCTCAGTGCCCCCAAAGCCTGCCCCGGGGGGTATTGTCAACGTTAGCATCTGGACACGTGGACAAGGGGGTAATGGGGCTGGACGCAGCCTTATGCAGGGTGGCATCCAAGGGTGCTCTCCCCACTGCTGTCCCAAGCCTCGAAGGAAGGAGGAGAGCCCGGGAGCGCAGGGCCCGGGCCATCCTGTCCCTCTCCAGGCTTTGGGGAACGTCAGCCAGAGTCACGGCCACTGTCCTCGGAAAGCCAGGATACAGACACATGCGTGGATGGGCTGCAGAGACCCTCAGGCCTCGCTAAAACAGACGTCCAGACAGCAGGGGATGAGTCCTGCTGTGGACACAGCTCTACGGGGCCACCTGCATTTACCGCCGGTCTCGACCTGCACCGTCCGACAGGACTGTCCTCCATGATGGAATGTTCCAGGTCTGTGCAGTCTGTGGGGGTCCCCCACCATGTGTGGCTACCAAGCACTAGAAGTGTGGCCCACGTGACAGAGGAATGGATTTCTCCATTTCATTTTAACACTCAAGATGCCACACGGGCCAGTGGCTCCCACGTTGGAGGCCCAGGTTCTGGCCCGCAGCCCCGGGGGCTCATTATTCTCCCCACTCCAGCCACTAGTGGCCGGGGTCTGGCAGCTGTCAAGTGGGGAAGCCAGATTTGGACCTAGGCTGTGTGACACCAGAGCCCGTGCTCTCCTCCAACACTGTCCCAGGGTAGTGGCGTCTTAGCAGCTTTGGGTGGCTGTAGTGGCTTCCTCTGGAAGCGTCCGCCTGATGTGGAAATCTCGACATGGTCTAGGTCAGCTGTCTCGTTTGTTTCCGTGGAGACAGCTGCCCCTGACCCCGCCCCGGGGTGTCTGGAGAACTCTAGAAGGGCAGGCTCCCCGGGGACGGAGTGACAGCCTCCCCTGCACTCTGCACGCGGCTGAACTGGAGGAGTATCCAGAAGTCTTGAGGGACATGGTTTAACCACCAAGATTTGGCAGAGGGATGTGGTTTTGTGCTCATTCTGCACCGACTTCCCCACCGCCGCCCTGGCCTGGAGGTGCCCACCGTCCACGGGCTGCAGACCTTCCACGGGGCTGCAGACCGTCCGTGGGGCTGCAGACCATCTGCAGGGCAGACCATCCTTGGGACTGCAGACAGTCCGTGAGGCTGCAGACCGTCTGCGGGGCAGACCATCCGTGGGGCTGCAGACCGTCTGTGGGGCAGACCATCCTTGGGGCTGCAGACAGTCCGTGAGGCTGCAGACCGTCTGTGGGGCAGACCGTCCGTGGGGCTGTAGACCGTCCACGGGGCTGTCTGAACACCAGTGCACGGAAGAAGACAGCGCCTGAACCACGTTTTCAGGAAAACCACCAAATAGAGGGATTCACATGTTTAAGTAAAAATACCACCTGCATTTTTTGTGTTGCAAAATTGTTCAGAAATAAGTGCTATCAACAAAGCACAGTCCTTGTCGTGGGACGACGAGGTGAGGGGAACACCTGTTTGATTTGAGCTGACTCAGTTCCCACAAGGAAAGCCAGGGCATCTGGCCTTCAGATGGACACTCCTGTCTGCGTGGCAGTTTCAGGGCCTTGGGGCCACCGTGAACCCCCTAAACAGGAAGTCCTTTCCCAAGAGCCTGAGCGGTCCCTGGGCCAGTGCCTGCCCCCTCCTCTGGCCCCCGGCCCCCAGCCCAGCCCCTCGCTGTGGCCCGCTCCACACCCCGTCCTCCTGCTGCAGGAAAAGCCAACCTCAGTCCCAGCTGAAGACCCACTCGACCTCGAGGCCCAGCTCCCAGGGACCTCAAGGCTTCCCAGACCCCCTCAGTGCCCCAGAATCACGTCCCTCCTCAGGTTGGGGGAGGGGCTAAGGTGGGGAGGCTGTCTGTCCTCTCCACCCTGAAGGGAGGGGCCGTGTCTGGGTTCTGGTTGTTTCTAACACTCGTTGCCCCGGGCAGGCGCTGACCTTGGAGCTTTCCTCCCCGCTCCGTGTGAGGGGAGAACCAGGACTGTCTCACAGGGCCGGGAGGAGACGGGGGGTGGTTACTGTCTGTGCCAGGCAGGCTTGTGATCCCTCCTGGGAGGCTGCGGCATCCTCTTCCTGGAGACACAAACAATTCCTGGGAAGAGCTGGTGCTCGGCACACGAAGCAGACCCCAGGGCCCTCGGCTCGCCTGCAGCCTAGGGGTCTGGGACCCCCTTCCCTGGAGCAGATGTGGCTCTGCTGAAGCCCCCGCTGTGTTCAGTTCTCTGGACAGAAGCCTCGCACAGGCTCCAGGGCTCGGACTCGGGTTCTGGCCAGCTGTGGGAAGCATCCGCGGGTCCAGCATCTCACTGAGCGCAGAGCAGCTGAGGGGCTGCACCTAGAAGGCCGCATGGTGCTCTCCGGAGCCAGGGCTGTCTGGGGTGCGTTCAAGCTTAATGATAATAGCAGGGCTGCCCAAAGGTGCACAGGGTGCGCCCTGGGAGGTCATCTGGCCGCGGCGTGGATGCTGCGCGAGGCTGCAGTGCTCAGGGATTCCCAGGGATGCTGGCAGGACGGTGACACTGGGCGGCCCCTGTGGAGGGTCCTCACCGGACCACCTGTGCCTGGGGAGGGGGTGCGCACAGGACTGATAGCCACTGCTTGCCGAGTGGACCCCACCCCGGGGTGTCTGGAGAACTCTCTAGAAGGGCAGGCTCCCCAAGGACGGGGATGGGACCCAGGGGACAGATCCGAGCCCCACTCCTCACCCGACTTCCCATCCTGGGGGACTGCTGGGGGCCTGGCATCCTTGGGGGGCGGTCAATAATGGTGATATTCCATCAGCTGTCTCACTCTTTTTGGCCTCATTTTTTTAAGCGGGTTTTCAAATCTACTTCCTTCCAAATACCAGTTTACTGAGATGTTTACTTACTTGTCTTTGTGCCTTGGTTCCTTGCTTCCTCCTGGGGTCAAGGAAAGCGGGGCTTCTGACCCCGTCTGCTCACACATGTATTCGTTCTGTCGCTGCAGAGGCTTTCCTCTGAAGAACTCCTATGAACCACACGTGTCCTCACGTGCTCACGTGTGTTCCGTGTTTTCATGTTGTGTGAGCCCTGGTGAAACACGCACTCTGGGACAAGGGGGAAGCGTGTTCCGAGTGGTCCTGCAGACGGAGGGCGCAGCCCTGGGCTCATGAGCTCTCTCCTCACCAGGAGCTGGAGCAGCAGCTCGTGATAGAGAAAAGAAACTACCGGAAGACTCTGAAGTTCTACCAGAAGCTCTCACAGAAGGAGAAGCGGAGTAAAGGTAGCGTCGGGGTCCGCGTGCCGGAGCACGGGGTCGGGGGCCACCCTGTGCTAACTCTGCCCTGCCCCCAGGCTCCGAGGTGAAGACCATGTTGTCCAAATTGAAAGGGCAGCTGGAAGAAATGAAGGCCAAGGTCCAGTTCCTGGGACTGGTCAAGAAGTACCTCCAGGCAAGTCTGCATTCTGCTCCCCTCCCTCCCGAGGCCTTAACGCTCCGTGGGTTTTCCTGCCGTTAGAACCTTGGAAATCAGCACACCTTAAAAGTTGTAAAAACATACCTGATTGTAGAAGGGCCACAAGCTGTGTCACCCCCTAGGTCAGTGGCAGGGTGGCGGGGCACACATGCCCCATACACTCCTGGTGGCAGCGGGTCAACTAGGCAGCGGCGACTCACTGCCCCCCCCAGGTCATGTACGCAGAGCGGTGGGGCCTTGAGCCCTGCGCCCTGCCCGTGATCGTGAACATCGCGGCGGCCCACTGTGACACGCTGGACTTCAGCCCCCTGGACGAGTCCTCGTCCCTCATCTTCTACAATGTCAGCAAGCACCCGCAGGGCAGCAGACGGAAGAAGGCCCGCGTCCTGCAGGCCGGCACGCCACTGGGGCTCATGGCGTACCTCTACTCCAGGTACGGCCGCACCCTGCGGGAGGGGCGGGCTGTGGCTCCCCTGTCCTCCTCAGGCCTTTTGAGAGCCAAAAGGAAAAGCAAAGAAAGAAATAGGCCCCGAGGAGGTGAAGGGGTGGGAAAAGTTTCCACCTTCCCTCATCTGAGGGGTTGCACATTTTTTTAACTGAGAAAAAATTTTCATCGGAGTTCTAAGTTGCCTTGTGTTAGGCGCCACGTGGCTCCCTCACGGAGCTCCTGGCCTGAGTAGCCGCAGGCTCCGCCAGATGCGCACCTGTGGTCCTGAGCGTCTGGGTCTCAGGTGTGCCCGCCCTGACCATCAACGTGGCCCCAGGTCGTGGTTCTCAGACACAGGACCCACAGGCTCCCTTGACCCAGTGGCCTGGCCCACTCCTGGGCATGGGGCCCGGTGGGCCAGGGTTGGGCACAGACCAACTTCCCAGGCAGTGGTGGAGGCCTCACCCCAATCTGGGCTTCTGGGGACTCGTGACACCATTTTGGAGCCTCTGGGGTCTTCTGTGAGCTGGAGGCTGTAGTGACCCCAGAACTAATGGCCAGGTATGAACAGGAGACACCGAGGAAGGCTGTCAGGGGACGAGGGCTCTCAGGGGCCGAGGGGAGCAGGGCGGTCCTCCCGGACAGCTGCCTCTTCCTACGCACCCCGTTCTCCCGAGGTGGGCTGCGCCTGGTCGTGCTGGGGGCCTCCTGCCGGCCAGGGACTCCATGCCAACCCTCAGACTCAGGCCTCAGCGTCCTCCTCTGTAAGATGTGTGCATCGCACACCCACCGGCGGCCCGCTGGGCTGTTACAGGACACGTGTGTGCATGTGGTATGTGTATGATGTGAGTGGTGTGTGTATTGGGGGGTATCACGTGGAGTGTTGTGTATGACGTGTGTGCACACACCATCTCCAACCAGGGGAGAGGCTCATCTCCACAGACCCTGTGGGCATCCCTTTGCAGGGCAGGCTGGGCTGGTGGCTGCTTAGTCCCTGGCCTGAGTCTGGCCACAGCGTCCCCAGCCCACAGAGGCCCCAGGCTGACCAGGTGACTGGTTCCCTCATTCTTAGGATGCGATGTCCCCACCCTAGAGCTCCTCCTCCCAGGGGTAGGGAGGGGGCCTTGCCAGGACCCCCCACTTTTCTTTCTCACTCCCAACCCTTGTGACTGAGGATGGGGGATGCTCGGCGAAGGAGAGGGCCCCCCCATCTCCCTGGTTTCACCCTAACAAAACCAAGAAGTTTGGGGCACAAATTGTCACTTCTCTTTCCAAATGCAGTGATTGCGGGCTCAGGGGCCGGGGTCACGGCCTGTGCACAGCAGTTTTCTTAATTAAAAGGTTCTGAAAGGAGATGCTCACAGTGAGGGGCCTTAAAACGTGATGTTAAGAAAAGGTCCTCACACTGGAAATAGTTGGGAAATTCTGATGTTTTCAGTGCCCACACACACCTTTCACTTCTCCAGTGGGTCTCCTGCCTGCCCCATCCCAGCAAGGGGCACCCACGTACACACACACACATTCACTCCTCACACTGATTCACGCTCACACACTCAGGATTCACACACACACTCGCACACACATTCACACCTCACACTCATTCATGCTCACGCGCTCAGGATTCACACACACACTCTCTCACATATCTGCCCCAGAACTGCTAACGAAGGCTGAGGGGAGCCAGGCCTCCCCCCTTACCTGAAGCACAGGTAGGGTCGGGTGGAGAGGAGAGGCCTCCCGGGACCCCGGGACTGGCCGCGAGGCCGGGCTGTGGTCTCACTGCCTCCCTTGCCCCAGCGACGCCTTCCTGGAGGGTTACGTGCAGCAGTTCCTGTACACCTTCCGCTACTTCTGCACGCCCCAGGACTTCCTGCACTTCCTCCTCGACCGCATCAGCAGCACCCTGTGCAGGTAGGCCGCAGCCTCTCAGCTCCACGTCCCAGGCCCTGCAGGGGGCGACACAGCCGCAGGGTGGACCCCGGGGCGCCTCCTTGTGCTGTGAAGGGCAAGGAGTCCCTATGACCCTGACAAGGACGATGGCGGAGCCCAGCTGAAGGTTGAGGCGAGGACAGGGTGGCGCAGAGAAAGGAGCCAGCAGGTGCAGGAGGGGACGGTGGCCTGGAGAGGTGGCTGATGCCCATGGAGGGGGCAGGGGTGGGGAAGGCAAACTGTGGGGGCAGGCACAGGTGGGAGTCAGAGGATGAGCACCAAGCCGCAAGGCGGGAGGAGGGTCCTGCCCGAGGGCTGGTGGGGGAAGGGGTAGTGGGCAGTGGCTGGACACACTCCGGCCTGTTCTCTGAGCTGGCTGTCCCACACCCCCATGCACCACTCTCACCAGGCCTGCCCTCACGCCCAGCCTGGGAGCCCCCGGCAGCCTCAGGCCATCAGCGTCAGCTCCCTCCTTGGGGGAGAGGGCCTCGCAGGAGACCCCATTCCCCTGCTCCCTCCACATATGGAGCCGGGCTCCCCTCCTGCCTCTCAGAGGCCCTGCACGCTGCTTCCTGGTCCCCCTTGCGCCGTGGGGTGGCAGGTGCTCCAGGACAGGGCACAGGTGGGGTAGAGGAGAGGCAGCAGGCCCCTGCCCCGAGATGCTGCCTCTCTCCTCTGTCCCCAGGCAAGCAGGGTGGGGGTGAAATACCCGCTCAAAGGAAGAGCAGCATTCAAATCCCACGCACGCTCCTTTGCTTGTCGGCGTGACCCCGGGCAAGACGCCTGCCTGTGCTGGGCCCTCCTGGCAGCAGACAGGCCTCTTGATGCTGGCAGGGGATCCTGCACAGTTCAGGCCTCTTCCCTTCTGCCTCCAGGGCCCACCAGGACCCCACCTCGACCTTCACCAAGATCTACAAGCGGAGCTTCTGCCTCCTGCAGGCCTGGGTGGAAGACTGCTACACAGTGGACTTCATGAGGAACACCGGGCTCCTGGGGAGGCTCGAGGACTTCATCTCCTCCAAGGTGACCACTGGGCAGAGCAGGCGGCCCCTGCACCCCCGAGGGCACACTGGGGGAGTAGGAGCCACCTCCCCTGTCCGGGAGGTGGCAGTGACCGCCCTGTGCTTCTGCCCAGATCCTGCCCCTGGATGGCTCTGCAGAGCACCTGTTGGGCCTCCTGGAAGTGGGCATGGACCGGAGGGCCGAGGGTGCCCCACGAGGCACAGACCTGGAGGACCCCAAGGAGGCTGAGGAGGACACCAGACCCCTCAATGCCCTCTGTAAGAGGCTCTCAGAAGATGGAATCTCCCGGAAGGTGGGGGCCTTTCCCAAGGGAGGGCCTCCCAGGGCAGGCAGGTGCCCATCCCTGAGCTCAGCCTTCAGGACCCAGCAAGCGAGTGCACACTCACACATGTACACGCACACTCAGGCACACACACGAACATGCACGCACATTCGCACGTGCTCACCCGTCATGCACATGCGTGAACATTTGTGTGCATGCACACGTGCAAGTGCACACGAGCACACACACGTGCTCCCCGTGTTGCCAGTCCTGGACACCAGCCCTCTGGGGCTGGCACTTCCTGTCTCCCCCTCGCCCTGGGCAAGGACAGCAGAGGGGTCCGGCCAGGCACTCAGATGACCTCACCTACCTGACCCTCCAGCCAGAGGTCTGCGTGGAAGAAACCACTGTCAGGAAATGGCCTGTGATGGGGGTGGAGTTTGAGGGGAACTTTCCATAATATATGGGGACAGCCCCCAATTTCAGCGGCTCTGTCCATGGGAGAGCTACTGAAATGACAGCAGGTGTCCTCAAGCCAACATGGCCGCGGGCAGGGGGGATTTGCCCTGTGGCTCTAGCTGAGTCAGTCTGAAGGGTCCTGGGCCTGGAGGGCTTGGGTCCTCTGCCACCCCTGTCCCCACCCCCAGCGCTGCCTGGCCTTGCCCTGCAGAGCTTCCCCTGGAGGCTGTCCCGCAGCAACGGGCTGGCACTGCCACACCACAAGGAGCGCCAGTACACCATTGCATCCGCCCTGCCCAAGCCCTGCTTCTTTGAGGACTTCTGCGGCCCCTATGCCAAGGCCGGTGAGAAAGGGCCCTACTTCCTGACGGAGTACAGCACCCACCAGCTCTTCAGCCAGCTGACACTGATGCAGCAGGTGAGAGGGGCCACTCGGCCCAGCTGGTCTAGTGGGCAGCAGGCCCCAGGCTGGAGGGCGAGGGGGCATCTAAGGGAGGGACACTGTGGCACTCACGGGCCCTGAACAGATGTTTGGTGGAAGGACACACGGACGGGCAGTGAATGGGGCCAGTTGCTGATGCTCAGGCCCAGGGGAGGCCCCAGGAGGGGCTTGGGCTCCCGTCCCACACAGGGCACAAAGAGCCTGCCGTCCACAGGACCCTGACACTCCCACTCGTGAGCATTAGAGGGCGCTCTGCAGGCCACCATGGGGCATGGGCCTCCTCCATCTTGGAGCTGGGCACCCACCAGGGCTCAGGCAGGCCCCTCTGGTCCCGTCCCAAGCGCAGCCCCCAGGCATCCCCTTCCCAGGCCCCCCGCCATCCTGAGGCCCCGTGTCACTTGGCAGGTGACAGCGACCCAGTGATCATGACTGGACAGACGTCAGGAGTCCCACAGGGGCCCAGCCCTGCAGCACCCTGGGCAGGCGTTGAACCTGTGACTTCAGAGATGCCCCCCCCATCACCCCCAGCCCCCAGGGACGCTGCCTTGACCAGGAGACCCCCTGGGGAAGGTGCCCTGAATGTCTGTCTCCTTGTCTCCTGCAGGAATTGTTTCAAAAGTGCCATCCTGTCCACTTCTTAAACTCACGAGCCCTGGGCGTCATGGACAAAAGTGTGGCCATTCCCAAGTGAGTGTCCGCTGCGGGGTGTCTGCCCCGGAGTTCTGGGATGGGTGGTTGGCAGGAGGGTCTTAGGGGCTTCGCCTAGGTGTCTCATGGACACTCTGGGCTGAAGGGAGATGCTGGTGTCATGAACGACTTTGGAGCCAGACCCTCCCCACTCTGCAGAGCCCGACCTGCTGGGCCACCTGGATCTGGAGAGCCCTCTGCAGCCTCAGGGCCTGGAGGGCCACCTGCGCCCGCCCTCACTGTGATGTGCACCTGTGTCTCTTCCAGAGCCAGCTCCTCCGAGTCTCTGTCGGCCAAAAGCTGCAGCTTATTTCTTCCCAACTACGTCCAGGACAAGTACCTATTACAGCTTTTAAGAAGTGCAGACGACGTCAGCACCTGGGTGGCTGCTGAAATTGTGACCAGCCACACCTCCAAGGTTGGTGCCTCAGCACCTCTGATCTCAGAGCAGGGTTTGGGGTACAACTGCATGGGGCGAGCGGCACCTCCTGTGGAATCCCAGTTGTTAGGTTCTCCAAGTGCATGGAATCCAAGGACCCAAGCAGGGCAAAGGGTAAAAGCAGCACCACAGCTTTAGTCAGCAGTAATATCAGACACGCCATCCAGCTCTGCAACACACACCGCCTGTCACACCCCCAGCCTGGCATGGCTCTTCACTCTATTGGGGAGTGCACATTGGCTCTGGACTACCATGAGAACCCTCTGTCATCGTGGAGTCTTTACACGTGTGTGTGCACACAGTCTCACACATGTGCATATGCTCTCATATGTACACACCATCACTCACACTCATTTTCACACACTCCCTCTCACAAATCCCTCACAGTCCCTCACACACACTTTGCTCTCACACACATAGTCCCTTTAACACACAGAGACCCTCATAAAAACTGTCCCTCACACACAGTCCCTTCTCAAACACACATCCTCACACACAGCCCCTGACACACCAAGTACCTCTCACACACAGTCCCTATCACACACAACACCTGACGCACACAGTCTCTCACACACACAGTCTCTCTCACACAGTCCCTATCACACACCCATTCCTTCTCACAGTCTTTCACACTCACAGTCACTCTCACATACACAGTCCCTCTTAAACACAGTCACTCACTCATACAGCCCCTCAAATGCGGTTTCTCTCTCACACACAGTCCCTCATGCAAAGTTCTTCTTACACACACACACATTCCCTCTCACACACAGTTCGTTACAAACAATCCCTGTCACAGTCCCTCAGTCAGTCCCTCAAAAATGCAGTCACTCACACACAGAGTGACCGTGAGTCCGTCACACACAGTCCCTCTTCATATGCAGACTCTCTCACACACACAGTCTCTGTCACACACACAGTCCCTCTCACAGTCACAGTCCCTTTCACAGTCTCTCTCACACAGTCTTTCTCTCACAATAGTCCCTCTCATAAACAGTCCTCACACATACAGTCCCTCACAAATGCTGTCCTTCTCACACACAGTCCCTCTAACACAGTCCTTCGTACATATAGTCCCTCACACACACACACACACACACACGCGTTGTCTCCTAAACACAAACCCTCTCACATACATTCCCTCAGAAACAGTCACACACAGTCCCTTGCACACACAGTCCCTCTCACACAGTCCTACACACACACACACAGTCCCTCTCAACAGTCCCTCCAATACAATCTCTCACACACACTCACTCACACAGTTCCTCTGTCGCACATATTACCTCATACATAGTCCGTCAGACACACAGTCGCTCACACACACATAGTTCCTCACACATTCATATCCCTCTCAAAACGTAGTCCCTCTCACACACAGTTTCTCACACACAGGCCCTCACATACACAGGCCCTCACAAACACAGTCCCTATCACAAAGAGTTCTTGTCACACACAGTCCTTCTAACACACACAGTCCCTCTCACAGTCCCTCACACACATATATCACACGTAGAGTTCCTCTCACACACAGTCCCTTTCTCAAATACAGCCCGTCTCGCTCACACTTCCTCTCATACACATACACTTCTCCTCACACACACACCTCACTTACATTCCCTGATACACATTCCCTCACACAAAGTCTCTCACACACAGTCCCTCATGCACATAGTTCCTCTCACACATGGTGCCTCTCACACACACTCCCTATCACACATTCCCTTTCACAGACACAGTGTCTCTCACAAACTGTCCTTCTCATTTACACTCCCTGACACACACAGTCCCTTTCACACACAGTCCCTCTCACACAATCCTTCTCAAGCGTAGTCAGTCTCATCCATAGTCTTTCACACACATACGCCCTCTCACAAACAGACATTCTCACACATAAAGTCCCTTTCACAGTAGTCCCTCAGACACATCCCTCACACACATAGTCCCTCACATATAGTCCCTCACATATAGTTCCTCGCACACACACATCCCTCACATACAGCCCCTGTCACACACAGTCCCTCTCACATAATTCCTATCACACACAGTCCTTCTCAAACACAGTCTCAGAGTCTTTCACACACACACACATTCCCTCTCACACATAAAGTCTCTCCCACACAGTCCCTGTTTCACTCACAGTTCTTCTCACAAAGTCCTTCACACACGCATCCCTCTCTCACATGCAATTCCCCACACAAACAGAATTTCTCAAACGCATAGGTTTTCTCTGACACAGTCCTTCTCACAAACACAGTCCCTTTAACACAGTCCCTCAAGCACACATAGTCCCTCTCACACACACATACCTTCTCCACACACATTCCCTGACATACTTTCCGTCTCATCAAGTCCCCATGCACACAGTCCCTCTTACACAGAGTCCCTGACACAAACAGTCCTCACAGTCCCTCAAATACAGTTTATGTCACACACGGTCCTCCTCACAACCACAGTCCCTTTTATACACACATTCTCTCTCACAGATTCTCTCACACACATTCCCTCCTCAGTCCCTCACACACACAGCCTTTCTCATACACTGTCCCTCTCACAACACAGTCCCTCACAGACATAGTCCATCTCCTACACATAGTTCCTCTCACACACAGTCCCTCACCACCACAGTCCCTCTCATACACAGTACCTTTTACACACACTGTCCCTCTCACACACAGAGTTTCCAACATACACAGTTTTTCTCTCATACATATTACCTCTCACACATAATCCATTACACACAGTCCCTTTCACACACACAGTCCGTCTCACACAGTCCTTCTCACTCATTCCCTTTAAAACACAGTCCCTCTCACAGTCCCTCCTACACAGTCTCTCACACATGCAGTTCTTTTTTTTTAAAGATTTATTTATTTATTTTCGCCCCAAAGCCCCAGTAGATAGCTGCATGCCATAGTTGCACAGTCTTCTAGTTGCCGTATGTGGGACACGGCCTCAGCGTGGCCGGAGAAGCGGCACGTCGGTGCGTGCCCGGGATCCGAACCCGGGCCACCAGCATCAGAGAGCACGCACTTAACCGCCAAGCCACAGGGCCGGCCCATGCAGTTCTTCACACAGTCCCTCACACACACAATCCTTCTCACACTCAGCCCCTCCCATACACGGTCCCTCACATACACAGATCCTCACACTCAGTCTCTCAAACATACATTCCTCACACCCACAGTCCCTCTCACACACAGACTCACAACAGTCCTTCTCATACACTCAGTCCCTCTCATATGCACAATGCCTCTCACACACAGTTCTCACAACCCCCCACACACAGACCTTCACATACACAGTCCCTCACACAGTCTCCCACACACATCACTCTCACACACACAATCCCTTTCATACACAATGTCTCTCACACATAGTCCCTCTCACACCAATTCCCTCATACACACACCATCCCTCTAACACAGTCACTCTCACCCACAGTCCTTTTAGACAGTCTCTCTCACAGACACATCCTTCACACACAGTCCCTCTCACACACAGTCTTTTGCACACTCAATCCTTCTCACACACATTTTTTCAATCAGTCCTTCACACAGAGTCCCTTTTATACACTGTCCCTCACACACAGTCACACACACAGACACATGCACAGTGTCCCTCTCTCACACACAGGCACCTCACACACACACTCACACCATTCTCCTCACACACACACAACTCCTAACAGACTCTCAGACACACGCTCAGGGTCCAATCAGAGTACACTCCCCCTAGGAGCTCCCTCCACACCCCTGCCTGAGCTGTGTCCCAGGGCTGGGAATTGTGACTCCCAACTGTTCCACTAACCTAAACTCTTTGAGGGTAGGGATCAGTTTGGTCACTGTCACATCCCCTGCAGGCAGCACATTTTGTGTCCTCAGCCAGTTTGTGGACTAAATGAAACACACGTCAGCAGTCCAGTCCAGGTCAAGCTCCCTATTCCCAGGCCAAGGCCCAGTCTCTTCTAGGTCCTGTGGGTCTAGGGCTGGACTGTGGGTATCTCAGCCTGAACTGACCCATCTGCTTCAGACAGTGCACTGGGCAGGCCAAGAGGGACAGTCACCTGCCTCAGGGCCAACACTTCCATTCAGGTTCCCACCCACTCAGGAGGGGTTGAGGAAGGACAGAGCCCCCTCAAGTCCCTGGGGCGTCTGTACCTCTGCCCAGGGAGCACCCTATTGCCAAGGCCTCTGATTTCCTCCCTACCTGAGGCCAGCAGCCGGGTGGGGGTCACCAGGGTCCTGCCCATATGAGGCGGCCACATTGACAAGCACAGAAGCGACTGTTGGGACCACAGGGCTCCTCCTGTGTCATGCAGCCCCGTCTTGCAGGTGGATGCCCACTGCCTCCCAGGCAGCAGCTCCCTTAAAGCAAACTCCAGCCCAAATAATAGGGCTCCCCAGGCACGAACCCCACCACCACTGCCCCTTGAGTGGGCTGAGTGCACTGAGGAGAGCTTGGGGGTTGGGGGAACATCATTGTTCTGCCCCAGGAGCTGCCTCAGAGCCCACTGAGGCCACCTCCTCCCCATCAGATGACGAAGCCAGGATATGTCCATTCCTGGTATTAACAGCCTCTAAAATTTGTTTTCCCTTTTCAAATATTCCTTTGTGTCCTCCCAAATCCCATGGGGCAAACCCAAGAGCTGTTAACAAATGCAGAGTTTTCTGCTGTTTCCCCCTCTGGGGAGAATTTTCGAGCTTTAGGAGTTTATTAGCCAACAAACCGCCCCATCCTCACTTCTGCCAAGACGTGGGAACAGGGAGGCTGGGCTTCTCCAGTTTGTTTTAATCCACAACGTTATGAATATCACAAGTGACATCAAAATGTAGCTCCCCCAGTCAGGGTCTTTGAATAGGGGCCTGTGTGGTTGGGCTTCGCAAGGACCTTCCAAGGGGACATGAACAAGGACGATCGACGCTCACTTCACAGACCTCTTCTTCCCGGGAACATTCCTAAATCTGAGCCCCCAAGGACAGGGAGTACAGGCCTGCTCCCAGCCTGAGAGAGGATGGGCTTCCCGTTCTGAGTCTGCAGGTGCCCTTCCTGACGGCTCAACACCAGGGGTGTGGCGCATTTCCAGGCCCGTGCGGTCAGCATGACGGAGCAGATCTGCAGACACAGCCAGCATGTCAGCACCCAGCCTGGAATGGTGGAAGGAACTGATGGCTTTGCTGTGGCAAAACTCCTTCCATTACCGTGAACAGGCTCCTACATCCCTGTAAGCAAAAGACAGAAATAGAATTGTTCAAACCAGCAATGCTCATCGTGACATGGAATCGACGAGAAAAAGAGCCGGGTGCATCTCATCAGGAGACACGTTTCTAATAAAACTGCATGTGTACCTTTAACAAATGTGCTTATCACATTCTGAAATATATGTTGTTTCATGTATTGTGTGTTACTTACTGTAATGTCTGAACAATCCAGAAGACTGACTTTTACATTTGTAAACTGTGGTCACAGAAAATTGTTAATGTTCAAAATTTGAGGCAGAGAATGTAAGGGGCAGACAATAAATGCCGTCGGGGATAAGAGTTCATTCCATTCGGGTGATAGCCTAGGGGTGGAAATACAAGGTCAAGAAGAAAAAGAAACAGTGCAAGCTTCCTCACCTTAAAGAAAAGTTTGTTGTCTTTTTTTAGATGAATAATGGTGGGTTAGAAAGCAAAACAGGATTTTGATTTCATCAGATAAGTTTAAAAGGGATGGAAAACAACAGCCAAGAGGAAGAGGCAACCCAAATATCCATCAATGGGTAAATGGAGAAACAAAATGTAGTGTACATGTAATGGAATATTATTCAGCCTTAAAAAGGAACAAAATCATGTCACATGCTACAACATGGATGAACCTGGAGGACATTATGCTGAGTGAAATAAGCCAGTCACAGAAGGACAAATCCTGTGTGATTCCACTCATGTGAGGTATACTTAACAGTGATGGAACAGTTTTCTCTGAAAGTGCTGGAAATTACATACTTTGCATCTATTTAAACTATGAAGAAAAAATTGAGATATCAACTTAAAAAGAGTGGGTAAATGTTTTCCAAGATTCTTTAAAAGGCACTCAAGCCAGAGAGCTGGGAAGGCACAATGGTGAACGACCTCCAGGGGCCCATCCGTGCAACCTTCAATTGCATCAGAATCACTGCAGACAAGGGTCAAGCCCAGCGGAAGGGCATCTGGTTGGAACCTACAGGTGCTGTTCTCACCTGAAGGATAGCCCTGGCCATGGTGACAGTCCTCAGGGTGAGGTCGCTCTGAAAGGAAGGATCAGCTGAATTCTCCGGAATCTTCTAGGAGTCTCTGGAATTGTGTGAAATTCAAGTGCTATCCGTGGGTTCATGAACTCTGCCCCTCAGGTCTGCTCTGAAGTGGCGTGGCCCGTTAGGAATGAGAATCTCACTGGATGCAGCACATGCTGCACAGGAGGTGTTCCCATCAAATCTGGTGACTCTGCTGCTGCTGACCAGCGAACCGTGGAGGAAGCCGTGGGCCCGCATGGGACCAAATCCCCAGTCAGGTGCTGAAACCCTGTCCTGAAGTAGGCTCTAGCCGAGTGGACAATGAGAAGCTGCCCGTTTGTTCCCTGTTTGCTTCTGGACACATCGGCTCCATCTTCCACACGGGGGTGCCCTTTCTGGTCCTGAAGATTTGCCCCTCCACCATTTGTCCCACTTCTGGCACAGAGGTTTGTCCCACAAATGCTTTGCTTTTGAGAAGCAAGGGCGACTTCTTTCTCTCTTTATGCTCGTGGTACTTGCCTTTTTGTTTTGTTTTTTCACGTAACACCCATCCTCCTGCCCAGCCCCCCACGGCCACCCCTCCGAGGCCTGAGCCCCCCTGCCAGCCTCCTCCATGCGCAGAAGGTGGGGCTCACGCTGTTCTGTGCCCCGACACTGGGTTATTTAACAGGTCCCAGAATGTTCTCTATTTGTTCGTCTTAAACTGGAAGACAATGAATGCGTTGTTTTCTCGTTTCAGTTGCAGGTGAATTTGCTGTCCAAATTTTTGCTGATTGCGAAATCCTGCTATGAGCAGAGGAACTTTGCGACGGCCATGCAGATCCTGGGTGGCCTGGAGCACCTGGCCGTGAGGCAGTCCCCTGTGAGTCCCCCGGAGGGCAGGGCCTGTGCACACATGTGGGCCCCGCACGGCCGCAGGGCCTTCACCTCTGCTTTTATTTTAGGCCTGGAGAATTTTACCCGCAAAGGTAGCGGAGGTCATGGAGGAGCTGAAAGCTGTGGAGGTACTCGTGCTTCGCAGGGGCTTCCAGCAACTTGTGTCCACCCGGGGCTTCTACCTCACAATGCACTCCGCACACCTCACGCAGCAGAGCCTGCCTCATGGCCCAGAGGCCACAAGGCGCCCTCACAGTTGTGCATGGCTGGGGTGGCCTTGCCTGTCTCCCCACAGGGCCTCTCTCCAGGAGCCCGGCCCGCTGGGCCAGGGGCACAGGCTACAGATGCCCAGAGGACCAGAAGGTCTGAGGCCGGCCTGAGCGTGGCTGCCTGGCAAAGTGCAGAGGGGGCCTCAAGTGATCACAAGTGAGGAAACACTGGAATGATGGGGCATCTTCCACGAATAAGGCACAGGAACGGACCGCAGCAGCCGCTCGGGCAGGCCCGCTGCTGGCCACCCCGGGTGTTGGTCTCATTCGGGCAGTTGGGTTACCGGGCTCTTCTCTGGAGGCCGGCGGAGAATAGCTTAGGAAAGGATTGCCATTTCAGGAGCAGGAAGTGTACAGCTTTCTGATGGTGTCAGTGCTCCTTTTGTGTCGTGTCTGCAAGCTTAGGATATCTGGACTTTCGGCCCCCAATCCAGTAATCCAAGGTGTAGCCCCCATGCAGCAGGAATACAGGCACCAACCGGGATTGGTCGGGCTGAGTGCCCTGGACTGAGCTCTCCCCTGTCTCCCCCCCCACCCCCGGCTGGGCCCCCAGGTCTTCCTGAAGAGCGACAGCCTGTGTCTGATGGAAGGGCGGCGCTTCCGGGCCCAGCCCACCCTGCCCTCAGCCCGCCTCCTGGCCATGCACATCCAGCAGCTGGAGACTGGTGGCTTCACCATGACCAACGGGGCCCACAGGTGGAGCAAGCTCAGGTGAGGGGCCTGCCCCATCCTCCTGCTCCTCTGAGGCCTGGGCCCCGCCCATCGCTGAGCCCTCACCCCAGCCCCGGGCCTCTGCACCCTCCATACCAGGTGACCTTCTGCCACCTCCTTTTCCAGAAACTTAGTGCAAGCGTTTCCCACACTTCTGGCATCCGTGGTCCCAAACGCTGTCCCAAGGTCACTGTGACCTTCCTGTTGGGAGATTCAGGCCCACTCTGAACCCTACCTCCGTGCAACCACCTTCCCTGACCCTGGATGTCACATTTTCCCTCTCTCCCTGCCTCCAGCGACCCCTTGGGCCCCTCTCCCTAGAGCCATCTGCAGAGGACTCATGGTCAGTCCTCAGCCTGCTCCTGCAGTCCCACCCTTCACCTACCCGGCCCACCTGGGCACCCACACACCTGGGGACCCACGCACCCGGGGACCCAGCCCACCCAGGGACCCGCACACCCGGGGACCCACCCAGAAGGCACAGACGGTGGGGGATGCTCGTGAAAACCACCACTGTGACCCCGGCCAGAGACTCACTGCTCATTCCCCCGGGAAGGCGCAGGCTGCCCTTTGAGCCCCACCTCCAGCCCCCCCCCACCTCCCATGGAGCTCCAGGTCCATGTTCCAGCCGCCCCTGGATTCTCTCAGGATCCAGGGCAGCCTGTCTGCAAGAGGACCCTCATCCCACCCGTTCTTTCCCGCCTCTCCTCTCCATTGTACACACGGGCAGTCGCGTGGAGCCTGGTCAAGCCACAGCCCAGCTACATATTCCTCGAGGTCAAGGGCAGACAGCAAACACAGCCCGGGGACCTGGAGCCCAGTGGTTCCAACCTGCTACGTGCAAGACCTTTCCAGTCACCAGTTTAAAAGCAGTATTTAAGAGACCCCGCAATGCACACTAATCCATGTCGGCAAAATGGAAACTAGATACCAAAGGGTGTCCACGCTCATTAGGAGCACGGGCTGAGCAGTGTTTGCTGCTCCTGCCTGTTTATTGTGCACGGACGTATGTGTTTGTTTTTAATTAACAGTGAAATCATGGGGTCGGCCACGTGGCGTAGTGGTTAAGTTCACATGCTCTGCTTTGGCAGCCCAGGGTTCGCAGGTTCGGATCCCGGGCTCCGGCCTACGGACCTCTCGTCAAGCCATGCTGTGGTGGTGTCCCACATACAATATAGAGGGAGATGGGCACAGATGTTAGCTCAGGGCCAATCTGCCTCACCGAAAAAAACAGTGAAATCATTCAGACTGGACATACTGCTTCTCATCCAAAATCAGGATGGGAATATCTGTCTATAGAGCCCCAGACAGAATGAAGGACTTTAGACTCTGAGCTCCCACTTTGCCCAGATGACACCCAGGGGCGTGTGGTTGCTGTTTAACTTCCGGCTCTCCGGCAAACAAACCCTAGGTCACAGCCCAGGCCAATTCCCGGGGTGTAAATACTCCCACAGTGGCCGCTCTGGAGCTGCTATTGTGACGTAACTGACCACGGCACTGGGGAGAAATGTGTGCCCAGCAGCCACAGAACGCGCCCCTTAAATGACCCCGCGTCCACCTCATTTTCCTCTCCCGTGTGCCCCAGCAACTGACGCTGGGTTTTATTCATGCTGGAGTCCTTACCACCAACCAGGGCCCAACATAGATTTTCAGTAAATATTTGTGGAATGAAAAGTGGACGGACAGACGGAGGAGTGGACAAACAGGCCTGGGTGATGAAAAGAGGTCTGGCCTTGTGCATAAATACAGAACTCTCACCCCTCAGCATCTGTACTTTGAAGAGGTTTGGTTTAGACAATTCCTGAGAGCACCTATGAATTCACTGGCCACAGGACACTGCTCTTTGTGACTTGTGCAAACTAACGTTTGATTTCTTTCCCTCCAACACAGAAACATAGCCAAGGTGGTGA
Organism: Ceratotherium simum simum; assembly: GCF_057802395.1. NCBI lineage: Eukaryota > Metazoa > Chordata > Mammalia > Perissodactyla > Rhinocerotidae > Ceratotherium > Ceratotherium simum. The sequence continues at coordinate 90,586,200 of NC_141905.1, forward strand.
GTCAGGTCCACGCATTCCAGGAGAACCCCTACACCTTCGCCCCCGACCCCAAGCTGCAGTCTCACCTCAAGCAAAGAATCGCCCGTTTCAGCGGAGCCGACATTTCCATTTTAGCAGCAGACAACAGGGCCAACTTCCACCAGATCACCAGCGAGAAGCATTCTCGGAAGATTCAGGACAAGTTACGGAGAATGAAAGCCACGTTCCAGTAGATGGTGGGGGACGTGGGTCTGGGCGTGAATTCCAAAGCAAGGACAGACCTGGGTAGAAAGGAGCCGCCTTCTTGCTGCTCCAGGCCCAAAAAGTCCGCACCAGGGCAGCAGCTGCTGCATTAGACTAGGGACCCCAAACCACAGGAGAAGAGCCGGGGCCTCAGCCTGGGGCCAGGCCACACCAGGAGTGGGCGCCCGAGATGGAGGCTCCCAGGGACTCACCGAGGGGGAGGGAGCGCTGGGCTCAGACCTGGACCTGAGAGGAGAGCACCAGTGGAGGTTGGGGTGTTTCTGCTAGAGTTTAAAAATTAAATTTAAAACCTTAAAATTTAAACGACAATAGAGTAAGGGAACTCCCCAGGAGCCGCATACCCATTTATACTTCTCAGAGATAAACGGCTCTCACCTAATTCTCCAGTGATCCAGCACACCACCCAAAACCCCACACCCACCCACCCAGCTCAGATTTTTAAACTCACTTGCCCACTGAGCAGTGTTTTCATGAGTCTGACCTATGTCTGCCTAGCAACGAAGGACCAAGACTGACCTCTGATCCCCCACCAACCCAAGTCCCAAGGGGTTCCAAAACCTTTCATGGGGCCCCTGAGACTTCCCAGTGGCCCGAGCCCCAACCTGGGTTCACACTCTCGCCCCCAGACCTCCCCCCCCCTTCCCCTGACCCCAACCAGATGACCCCGCCCCAGACCTCTCCCCACCCCCAGACCTTCCCCACCCTTCACTTCCCTGACCCCTTCCAGATGACCCCGCCCCCAGACCTCTCCCCAACCCCCAGACCTTCCCCTACCTGGCCACTTCCCCTGACCCCTTCCTGACCCCACCCCCCAGGCCTTCTCCCCCCACCCCCCACCCCCGTTCCCTGGCCCAGATCCCTAGGTGCCCAGCTCATCTCACCCTGTCCCAGCTCCAGACAAGTGGGGGTGCCCCAGCCTTGCAGCCTTTCCTGCCCACAGGCCTGGTGTTGCCTCAATCCCACCCCGGCATCCTGCTGGCGGTGATCGCCTGGCAGCTCTGCACTGGTAGCCCCCTCCACCAACCGTGTGGCCCTGCGTGCCCGCCGTCCCTGCAGCTTAGAACAGCTCCCGGTGGGGCAGGCACGCGAGGGCAGAGGCTCTGCTCCCTAGCAAAGCATGCAGGACACGGACAGCAGCTCCAAAGCAGAGACGTGGCCTCAGGGGCCCTGAGAGTATCCCTCTGCCCAGTCTGGGGTCTGCAGGGCTGTGGCCGGCGCCCGTCCACCTTCAGCAGCCACGCATGCGATGCGCACACCCGCACCCGGGCTCCCACAGCTTGCCATCACTACTAGCCCTCCACCAGAACCGATGAGGACATGAAGTTGGCCACCTCCATGGCACCACGCTCCTCCCAGGCTGTTTCCAAACAGCTGGTGCTGAGCGTTGCTCAGTGGGCGGAGGCTGCCCTCGCTGGGGGCCTGGGGACAAGGACGGGCTGTCCCATCCCCGACAACAGGGAGGACAGACCCCCCAGCGCCATCCCAGGCACCTGCGTTCTTATGTTGCAAATCGCTGCAAGACCCAAGATTGTTCTTTCAAGTTCTAGAATTAGCAATTATTTAGAGCAACTAGCTAGTGGTATTTCTAGGAAAACTGTTACTTATGATAAAATGCTGAATTTTTAATGTCAAGATGTGTTTTCCCACATAAATTCATTTGAGACATCCCAGTCCTGCCTAAATGGAATATAAGAGGAACTTGCACTCCTGGCCACGCAAAGGTGGGGGGTTTTTAGGCTTTTATATGAGGATTATGTTCTGCCAATCAACGCTCACATTTTCAGATTTTGAATTTAACAAAGATAGCGTCACAAAGCCTGGAATGAAGTTAGTGTCCGGCGCAAGTAAGCACTCCACTTGTAGCGACTTAGTCACAGAAGTGACCGGGCCTTCAGCTTCAGCACCGCCGTTTGCATAGCGCCCGAGTGTCCTGTGGTGCAGATTTCTAAATAAAATGGTTTCTACCAAGACAGCTTCCGGGTGGCTCATTTTCTGTGTCTACAAAGTGAGCCCTGCTTGTGGGTCAGGGTGACTCCCTCATGGTCAGATGAAGACAATTTGGAGGAGGCTCGAGGAGGTGAGAAGTGCTCCGGCCGCAGCAGTGTCCTGCGACGGCGCCGAGAAGGGCCACGACTGCCAACTCCTTTCTAATTCGGCCCCGCCACAACCGAAACCCCATAACTCTGGCCTGTGAACAAGCAGACCCACTCGGCTGCCACAGGAAACACCTGCCTCTGGAGAAGACTGCAAACCACCCAAAAAGCTGACCCACCGAGGCCTCACCACACCGCAACCCCAGGGCTGCTCTGCCACAAACCCTGCCCGTCCCACCTGGCCATCTGCTCCCGCTGGCAGGCCCCACGCTGCGCGCCAGCCACCCAGACGGACCCGGGGGGCAGGAGAGTGCTCGCTGCTCCCCGGGGCAGGACCTCGCCAGGGCAAGGCTGGGGTGCTGCCTGGGGCTTGGTCACCACTGGGAAGGGTCTTGATGGGAGAGTTTAAGATTGTGGACGCCGCAAAGGAAGGGGTGGAAGGCCAGGAATTCAAGGAGTTTTGGGGTAAACTGTTGACGTTTATGTGGAAGAGTCAGCGGGGAGGTTCCTGCAGCGGATGGTCAAGTCCTCTGCCTGGCAGGACAGTTCTGGGAGTCAAGTTGTGTAAGGAAGACAAGGACACAGCGAAGTGGTGCCCCTGTGGACAGCAGCTGCCATTGTTAGGTGGTTCTGGTGTCCCAGTCCTGGGGGGGCAGTAAGACCCTGATCTCTTCCCTCTTGAGACACAAGTAGGCGCCATGAAGACAGTGTCCCTTCACTGCACTGGCCTAATCAACAGGTTTTCTTTCAGAGAAGTTACAGCCAATGACCCCTTCAGGCCCCCATGAGCCATGCTTCCCAGGTGCCCACACATGCAGCCCCCCTCTGATGCTGAATGGAGCCTGGCCCAGCATACTCAAGCTTGGGGGAGCCCCAGCACATATGGGTTAACCAGCCCGAGCCCAGCATGCTGAGAGCAAGCCCAAGGTACCACTTGGAGATGGCCTTCGCAGCCCAAACAGCCAGGCCATCGACCAGGAAATAGTGCCCAGGCCGGCCGGGGAGAGGCCACCCACACCAGCCACAGTCACAAGGGAACGCAGAGGCGCCCACCCCCATCCTCACCCCAGCCCCAACCACAGAATCATGGCCTGATCAAATAGCCCTCACCCTGCCTGCATGGTTTGTGATGCCACAGCGAAGACTCAAGTGCTGGTTGTGCACTGGGACTCGGATCAGCCCCCTCGCTGAGACCTGGGTTCCTGTCCGTGAGCAGGACTCTGTCGGCAAGCCCGCTGGGTTCACTCCACAGACGGGTTTGCATTGTGCCCTGCTGCTGTTTAAAGCCAGCTGTGGAGACAGTGGGAATTCTCATGGCCGTGCTGGGCCTCGAGCTGCCACCTCCCCCCGGCCCCACCTCTTCAGTGGCCCCTCTCACCCCTCAGGGGCTGACCGAAGGAACCGTGGAAAATGATCTTTTGAAGGGAATCTGTTTGGCCATGGAAGAGCTGCGCGTGAAGAATGCACGCCAGCTGGTGAACCAGCTTCTCACAGGGATTCAGGTCAGCAATTCTCAGTGACTTTCTGTGCACTACAGGGCTGGACAACAAATAAGTTGTAGAGAAGGGAGCCAGGCCTCCCCATCAGAGAAAGAAGTTACAGAAGAGCCGGGGCGGGGGGTGAGAAAGACCCCGCAGTGCTGGGGACGGACGTGAATACAGGTGTGCACGGGTGTGGGTTAGTGTGCCCACGGGGCCCTGCTGGCTCGCCCCCTGCAGGGCTGGCACCAGGCTCCTCAGTGGCGGCACCAGCGACGTCTGGTGGGTGATTCTCTGTTGTGGGCACTGCAGGGTGTTTTGCAGCTTCTCTGGTTTCTACCCTCTAGAGGCCACAACACCCCCCCAAGTTGTGACAACCAACAGTGTCTCCAGACATCACCAAATATCCCCTAGGGGACAAAATCACCCCCCAAGAACCAGTGGCCTAGAAGCAGTGACACCCCAGTAGCAGTGGGTGCACCCTGTACCCAGATCTTGGTGTCCAGATACCATTCTCCTAGAAAAGGAACCACAGGTATTTTGGAGAAATAGCTGAATGGCTGACTTCAGGACTGGGTGGGGAAAGTGCTAGGAGAGCCAGAAGCAGCTTATAGTGCCAGAAAGCAAGCAAGTGCTTAAAAGGGGCAAGAGCAAAGGGACAGAGAACAGGAGAAGAGCTGGGAAGGACTCCCAATGCCCGAGCTGGGCATCACGACCCAGCAGTAAGACAAACGTCCACGAGTCCACACGGACAGGAATGGACGACTGGATAAACAAGTAAACAAGGAGAGTCCCACACAACACACGTAGGTGCCCCTGAAGGAGCAGCCTGGTTACCCGCCATGTGTGGAGAGGACTTGGGGACAGGCCCAGTGCCGGGGAGGGCGGGGAGGAGGGTGACCTCACAGTGGAGAGACAACAGGCGCCATCTTAACCGGAGGTCAGGTGAGCATCACGGTGCCAAGTCCTGCCGACGTCACACACCCAACATGATGTGGTAAGACGGCCACGTCACCTCCGTGGTCTTCTTCCCAGAAACCCATAACCCCAGGCTAATCACAAGAAGACGTCAGACAAACTCAAACTGAGAGACCTTCCACCAAATACCTGACCAGTCTCCCCAGCGTGTCAAGGCCGTGGAACCAGGCTGAGAAACCGCCCCGGCCCACAGGAGACCGAGGAGACGGGATGACTACATGCAGTGCTCACGGGACCCTGGACGGGATCCGGGACGGAGAAGGGACATGTGGAAAACCCGAGAGGACCCAGATAAAGTCTGTGGGTCAGTCGGCAGTGCTGTACGGATGTTCATTTCTCAGCTTTGACAAAGGCGCCATGGTCGTGTAAGACGTTCATCTGGGGAAGCACAAGGACACTGCGCTGTCCGCAACCTGGCTGCAAATCTAACTACCCCAAACTCAGAAGTTTTATGGAACTGTCGTAGCTAGCATACAGAAATACAGTTAATTTTTGTTTATTGTTTATTCAATGACCTTGCTAAATTCATTTTTTAATTCTAATAATGTGCTTGTAGATTATTTTCCATGTGAAAATCATGTCATCTGCAAATAATTACTATTTTACTTCTTCCTTTCCTATCTGTATGTGTCTTACTCCGTTTTCTTGTCTTATTGCTCTGGCTAGGACTTCTATAATGACCTTGAATAGAAGGGTGATGGTGGACCTCCGTGTCTTATTCCTAATCTCAGGGGGTAATGCTCAATACTCGCTGTTAACCATAATGTTAGCTGTAGGTTGTCTTTATCAGAATAAAGAAGTTTCTTTCTGTGAAGTGTGTGTGTGAATTATGACACTAATTCTGACCAAGGGCCATAGCTCTTTGTCAGATCCGGCCCTAAACTGGCCACACGCAGTGATTACCACACACTGAAACCTCACCAGAATGGGAGGAGGGCAGTGCAGAGCCAACACGTAACCATGTGTGTGAACAACACACTAGGGCGCACCAAAAGCAAAAAGGAGGGGGCGTGAGGGATCCTTCTGGAGCTGGAATGCTCCATGGCTTGATCTGCGCAGCGGTGAAAGGGCAGGGCACATGCGTAAAAACGAACTGAACTTGGCGCGCCTAATGCACATTGCCGTGTGCATTTGTATCTCAATTAAACAGTTGAAAAAGTACAACCACTATTGTTTGGCAGGTTCTTCCCGGTCGGGCGGCGGCAGAGCTCTGCTCTGTGTACTCACGGCCGAGGGGTCCAAAGGCTGACAGGGAAACCGAGAGACAAGAACAGCCCAAACTGAACTTGGCGCTCGGAGGGGGCGGGGCGGGGCGGGACAGTGGGAGGGTCGCGTAGACCCGGCTCCGGCTCCCGCTCCGGCTCCGACGCACGGCGGCGGACGCGCGCAGGGTTCTCAGAGCGCGTGTGGGCGGCCTCTCCCGGGCCTGGCCCCGACCCCAGCGCACCCGCCTGCCCCAGGATGCTGCTCCGGCCCCGGCGGCCGCCCCCGCCGGCGCCCCTGGCGCCGCCGTCGCCGGCCAGTAGGGACCCCGAGCCGCGGCCAGTCGGGGAAGCCCCGGGGACCCCGCCCGGGCGGCCCGCCTCGCCCGGCGCGCTGGCGGCGCCCGCGTCCCCCGGGTCGCCCGTGTCCCCGGGCTCGGCGCAGCGCACGCCCTGGAGCGCGCACGAGACGGAACTGCTGCTGGGCACGCTGCTGCAGCCGGCCGTGTGGCGCGCGCTGCTGCTCGACCGCCGCCGCGCGCTGCCCACCTACCGCCGCGTGTCGGCCGCGCTGGCCCGCCAGCAGGTGCGGCGCACGCCCGCGCAGTGCCGCCGCCGCTACAAGTTCCTCAAGGACAAGCTCCGCGACGCGCACGGCCAGCCGCCCGGGCCCTTCGACGCGCAGATCCGCCAGCTCATGGGGCTGCTGGGCGACGACGGGCGCAGACGCGGCCGCCGCCGCTCCCCCGGGCCCCGCCGCGGCCGCCGCCCGGCCCCCGGCGCGCTCCTCGCGCCCGCCGAGCCGGGTAGGTGGGGTGGGGGCTGGGGGGGGAAGAAGTTGGGGCTAGGGAGGAGAGAGGGGCGGGCGCGCCCCCGGTGCCTGGCCCGACCACCCGCTCCGCGTTCCAGACGCCCCGCCACTCCTCGCCGCCCGCGACCCCGACGCGGACCCCGCCTGGACGCTCAGGTTCAGCCGGTTCTCGCCCAAGTCTGGGGACGCCCCCCGCGCCCCCGGCTCCCCGACGGCGCTCTCCACCTTCCCCCCCGCGCCCGGCCGCCCCGAGGACCACGCGCCCTTCCGCGCCCCTGTCTCCCCGTCGCCGCCCCCAGACTCCGCCTGGGAAGACGCCGACTCGCCACCCGGCTGCCCCGAGGACCACACGCCCCCGCAGCCCGCGCCCCCGTCGCTGAACGCCGCCCTCCTGCAGACCTTGGGGCACCTGGGCGACATCGTGGCCGTCCTGGGCCCGCTTCGCGACCAGCTGCTGACCCTGAACCAGCACGTGGAACAGCTGCGCGGCTCCTTCGACCAGACCGTGTCCCTGGCCGTGGGCTTCATCTTAGGCAGTGCTGCCGCCGAGCGAGGCGTCCTGGCGGACCCGCGCGAATGAGGCCTGGCCTGTGGCCTGCTCCCTCCGTAGAGCCGCTCCCCCTCGCCCTGACCCGGTCCTGCGGTCCTCCCCCACCCCAGACCTGGGTACGTTCAATAAAAAGATTGCTTTTCCCGACTTGATCCTGTGAGTGTGTGCAGGTCCCGCGCTAGGTAGAATGGCCCCTGCGGTCCGGCCTGCAGAGGTCAGGGCGAGGTTAAAATGGCCTCAGGATCCGAGGGAGGGGCGGAGGCGGGGGCCCAGGGCTGCCTGTGCCCCGGGGTGAACTGGAGCCTGCTGGGATGCTGGCCAGGACCTTCCTTAGGAGCCCAGGTTCCAGTGGGAGGGGGCCTCTGGCAGGCCGAACCAGAGACTGGGAGCCTCCTTACAGGCCAGCGTCCTGGCGGTGTGACTAGATCCTGCCCACCAGGCCCTTCACCAGCACAGACCAGGGTGGCGGATGAAAGCTATCTCTGGGCGCCCTGCCGAGCAGAACAAGGGGAGGTTGGGCCCCACTGGGACGGTCTGGAGAGAAATGGCGCAGGCAGCCCTCTCTGAGCTTGTGGGGGGAGGTGTGATCCTTCTGGCCCCACTGTGGGCGCCCTGAGCTTGTCTGCCCAACAGAGAGAACCCCTGGGACATCCCCAAAGTGCGGCCTTTGCCCCAGCCAGGCCTGAGCCTCCTGGCTGTGCTTAGTCTGGTAACAGGATCCTCAGGAGCCTGGGAGCGCTCAGCAGGAGAGCTCACACCCAGGGAAGGGGCAGTTTTGTCCCCAGGGAAGTGACTGGTTTGGGTGGGCCCCAGGACCACTGGGACTGAGAGTGTCAGGCTTTCGACCTTGGCTGAGCCAGGGTCCCTGCAGTTTTGAGAGGACTTTATCAAAATCGCCTGGGAGCGTTTTCCAGATAGTAGTAGAGGGCCCCACCCTGGACCGATGGATCAGATGGGAGTGGGGCTGGGTGGGGCCTGACATGCTCCAGCCAGGGGGAGATAAGGAAGTAGCCAGAGGCACTCCCAGCATGACAATACCACTCACCTCCGTGAGTGCAGGGCTCCCAGTTCACCAACCCTGGCAGTTCAGAGACAGGGATTGCCCCCGGCCACAGCTCAGTGAGGCTGGAGCCCCGTTGGCCCTGGGGTTCCAGCGTCATGAGGGGCTCACAGTCCCTCCCTCAAGCCCTTTACAGCAGGTGTCAGAGAAGAGGCCCCAGTTGGGTCCCCGGCAGGCAGGGGACCAAGGGTGGTCTCCCTGACCCCACGCTGAGCCCACACGTCAGCTGTATTGATGGCAGGTCCTGGGGGTTCTGTGTGTGAAAGAGCAAATCCACAGAACTAAATGCAAGTGTCACCTCATTTCCAACACACTGGCCTCCACTCCACGGTGCTGTCTGTGCCGTGGTCCCTGAGAATCTCCAAGCTGCCAAAAACCTGTTGTGGGATGATTCACACTTGCAAACATGCCTTCGCCCCACACACACACCCCAGAAGTTCAGAGCCACAGGCTGGGGGTCTGAAACAGCCCTGGACCACATCGCAGCAAACTTGCCGACCCCCCCAGGGGCAGGGACCATGTCACTCTGGTCACCAGGGACGCTCTGCCCTAGAGAAGGGTTATTCTGGGGCTGAAAGAAATCTACCTAAGTCTCTAAGTTTGAGATATTTGGGAGCACCAAGGAAAATCCATTTTCCTCACTGCCCCCTTGGTCAGCAGATATGCACCTTTTTTATTTATTTTGGTAAAATACAAGTTAACATTAAATTTACCACCCTACCCACTTTTAAGTGAACAGTTCAGTGGCATTAAGCACATTCTCATTGTTGTGCAGCCATCACCAACATCCATCTCCAGAACTGTTTCATCTCCCCAGACTGAAACTCTGTCCCCATGAAACACGAACTCCCCATCCCCCACAAACCCCTGGCCCCCACCATCTTACTTTCTGTAACTATGGACTTGACTCCTCTAGGGATCTCCTATAAGTGAAGCCATACAGCATTTGTCCTTTTGTTACTGGTTTATTTCACCTAGCACAATGTTCTCAAGTTTCATCCATGTTGTAGCATGTGTCAGAATTTCTTTCCTTTTTAAGGCTGAATAATATTCCATTGTATGGATGGACCACATTTAGTTTATCTCTTCATCCATCAGTGGACACATGGGTTGTTTCTACCTCTTGGCCATTGTGAATGATGCTGCTGTGAACATGGGTGTGCAAAGATCTTTGAGTCCCTGCTTAATTCTTTGGGGTGGACACCCAGAAGTGGGACAGCTGGATCATGTTATAGTTCAATATTTGATGTTTTGAGGACCCTCCATACTGTTGTCCACAGTGGCTGCACCATTTTACATTCCCACCAACAGTGCACGAGCTTCCAGTTTCTCCACATCCTTGCCAGCACTTGTTCTCCGGGGTTTCTGATGTAGCCTTCCCAGTGGGCGTGATGCTCGCACCTCATGACGACTGTTCTTACAGCACGTGGTGTTCCTGCAGGGCTGTGCTGACCAGCTGAAGCCGTGTGCAATGGTCTGGTGGACCCATCGGCTAGTGTTCCTACCAGCTGGCTCTTCTGATGTTAATCCCTGGTGAACTTACCCGCGTGCTCATTCTATTCTGTGCTGCTCCACGGCCCACGAGGTGTGCTTGTCACCAGTGTCCCCCGCCAGCTCGATGACCTCCGGCAGTGACCATGGGTCCTCCCCTCCCAGCCGTGGGCCCTGCTCCCCCCCAACACAGCTTCAGGGACACAGGGCTGGCTTCAAGTGTTTGCTTTATCCCATGTCCTCCTAGTGCCACCCAGCTGTGTGTTCAGGACTGAGGCAGGCCCACAGTGGGACTGTATCTGGGTCCCCATCAACACTTGCCCCACGTGGGGACTGTAGCCGTGGCTTGCTCGCTGAGGGCCGGTTTATTTCTGCGGGCAGCCAGTGGGCTGGAATCCAGCTCCTGCTTCACCCAGTGCCCTCAACCCCCGGCCTCCCACCCAAATTCCATTCCCTTTGAGGTGGGTACTGGAATGAATTTGTTTTCACATCATGTCCCTCCATCAAGGATCAGGGCTGTCCCGGCCTCAGTAAAAGCAGCTTTTTCTAGCGATCGATACATCAGTTATATGGGAATACCTAGATTTTAAAGATTCTCTCCAAATAAGCAAATCACCCTATCAATTTGGGGGCTTCCTTTTTATCCCTGGATGGCGCTACCCTCTTTACCTCTAATAAGTTCTGCCACCTGTCTCCCTCTGATGTCCAGATTGCCCCTAAAAATTTAACTGAAGTAAATTTCCTTTATAACTTCATGCTGCAAAATTGCCCATATTCTCCATTCTCGTCATCTATCTGTCCAAATTATTGTTCCTTCTATACTTGTTCCTGTAATTGTGTCATCTCTATAATGCTCCACCGATAAACGTTTTGATATTTGGAACATTCTAAAACCCCACTGCAATCCGGGGAGTCTGTGGGGGCGTTTTGACTCTGTGGGGCAGACTCTGAAACCTGTATCCTTTTCCAAGTCAACGCAAACTGGGCTTGGTGAGCCTGACCTATTTTCTTTACAGAGAACATACCTCTAAGATTTTGGTAAATGTGTGTTCATCTTCATATGATTTATAATGACATAAGGAAGGCTCCCTTGATTTTCCCCAAGCTTTTACCAGAGGCCTGTGGTCTGCCTGATTGCTCCCTTCCGTTCCAATTCATCCACGGCGTCTGTGATCTCTTCCTCACGTTTCATGCCGTGAGGCCGACCACTTGGCCAACAGGGGCAATATCACTGGTTCCCACTTTGCCTCCCACACCAGTTCTGGTGCTAAATTTATTTGCCTGCCAGAAGCCATGCTGCTCTGTGTTGTGGACTGAATACTTGTGTCCCCCAAATTCCTGTGTTGAAATCCTAACCCCCAAAGTGATGGTATTAGGAGGTGGGGCCTTTGGCAGGTGATTAGGTCATGAGGGTGGAGCCCCCATAATTGAGATTAGTGCCCTTATAAGAAGAGAAATGAGGGAGCTTGCTTTCTCTCTGCTCTCCGCCACGTGAGGACAGGGCAAGAAAGTGGCCATCTGTTGACCAGGAAAAGAGCCCTCACCAGAACCTGACCACACGGGCACTGTGATCTTGGACCTCGGAGAGGTAAACGGCTGTTGTTTAAGCCTCCGTGTGTGGTGCTCTGTGACAGCAGCAGGAGGTGATGAGACACTCTTGTCAAATCTATCAGACGTGTGCCTTCAGAATCCAACACTTGGCCCACTCCAGCCTGAGGAAGTCTGCCCAGCCAGTCCCAGAATTGTTGTCATTGGGGATCTGCATCTAGAAAACCCCTCATGTTTCTTGTTCTTCCAATTTTTTAGCAGATAATGGCTACTCCCGTGTGGGGCTTATCTGCCCCTCACCAGGCCTGGATCCAAGCCCTGCTGAGTCCCTGGGTCTGACTCCGGCCTGATCCCCTTCCCAGGTCCCATGCTCGGATGCAGCCCCTTCCTGTCCTCGGGTTTTCTGCCCAGGCGCTGAGTCTAATCTGTTTCTTTCCCCTCAGGACACCCAGGGGGCCCTTCATGCCTCCCTATCTTCTGAGCCCTTGGTTCTGCTCTGTTCCTTCAAGGGCCCTCTGGACTCTAAGAAACGTCAGATCCCTGAGCGAGGGAGCAGTAGGTCTTCATCCTGACCGTTTCACGGGGACGGGATTAACCTGGCCTGTATTTCCTGGCTGTGTCTTCTGCCAGATGTTTTCCATGTTTGTCAGGGTCCCGGAGGCCTGCCTTTGTACAGACTGGAAGGTCCTGTGCCCCATGCCCTGTCACCGGCCTTGCTTCTCAGGGCACCTCTATGCCAGCCTCCTGTTCCTGGCAACTCTGCTTCCCCAGGGCCAGCGACCTGGGCCTTTAGGGCGCTGTGTTGATTCTCGCTCACTCTGTCTGCTCCCTGACCCTGGTGTGCCGCATGCTGGACACACTTGCAGATCTGGGGGTGAGCCTGTCCTGCTTTGCCGTCATCACAGATCTCTTTAGTCCCCATGGCTGCTGCCATCCACAATGCCTGTCATCTTTGTCACCAGAATCTCCCAGAAGGGGGTCCCTTCCTGAAGACCCCAGGGGTCATTGTCCTCATCATATTTATAAGGAAGTACCACTGCTGCTTCTGTTTTCTCTGACTTGTGTTGGTTCATTGCTGTTTCCAATAGCAGCAGCACATCCTGTATGTCTGGAGCAGCACTGTGCAGTAGAACTCTCTGGAAGGATGGGAATGTTCTAGAACTGTACTGTCCAATACCACAGCCACCAGCCACATGTGGTCACTGAGCTCTTGAAACATGGCCAGTGCGAATGAGGAACTGAATTTTTTAATCTAAATTAATGTAAACCTCCACGCATGCCTGGAGTTCCACATCCAGCCCTCACATAAATTCTACTTTATTTCAGTGTTAGGTGCCGTTGGTTTCAGGTTCCTATCTTCAGAATCCTGCCTTTACATTTGCATTTAATTCCATCGCTGAGTCGCCTTCCTTTCCCCCGTCTAAAGCCTGGAGCCTGAGGCCCTCCAGCAGAAGTTTCCTCTGCAGTGACCAGGGGGACTTACTGGCAACTCAAGAAGCGCAGCAAAGGGCACCGCGTGTAACTCTCAGCCCGTGCACCCGAGCCCTGCAGAGCCCTGCCTGCACCCTGTCTCCTTGGGTGCAGCAACAAGGCCACAGGGCCCGGCCGCCAGGTGGGGGCTCTGATCTGTCTGCTCTGCGTGGACTGCGCAGGGGCAGGGCTGCACTCCAGAGCGACCCAGAGGCTCCAGCCAGAGGCCTCTGCTGCGGAGGACAGAGGAGCCAGGCACCCGCCATGGGAGAAGCAGGTCAGCGGGGTCGAGCTGGTGGGAGGTCACCCTGGAGCTAGGACAGCCTCTCAGGATGCCGGTTCCCAGGTGCCAGCCATGCCACTGAGCAGAGCGAGGGAGATGAGGGCGGGGAGCGCAGACAGGGTGTGAGTGCAGAGGCCTCACTGGACCCGCGCCTGCTGAGCCCACTGTCTCTGTGTTTGGGACACAGAGCAGTGGCGACGAGGACCAGAGGTGAGGGTGCTCAGGGTTCCGGGGTGGGCCACGGCTCCCTGACATGCTGCCAAATGACCATGGTGTGGTCTGTGTGTCCGGGAGGGGCATGCGGGCCCTGATGTGTCAGCAGTGGGGGTGATTCAGGCCTGACGTCACTGTCGGCCACCATCGTACGGGACCACCTGGGTCTTCATCCCTCTGTCCCACCCTTTTTTAAAATCACGGATTCCACTGTTCTGTCTTTAACCAGGCGTTTTGCAGACCGCTGGCTGGTCCCTAACGCCCTTGTGTGTCCATCATCCACGCTCTTCTTCCTTTCGCGGGGGACGTGTTCTCGGGGAACGCCCACGCAGGTGAGGAGCCAGCGCTGGCCGAGCGGACGCCCACAGCCTGCGCCCACTCCCTCCCTCCGGGACCTTCTGCCCCGGCTCTTCACCCACTTGGATCCTGGATCCCGCTTCCCACCGTTTTGCAGAGCCCCGAACTGGGGGGCTTTTCAGGTTTGGCCTCCAGAGCCCCGCCTTCCCTGTGGGCTGGGTGGGCGCTGGGGCTTTGGGGTGGGTCATCGCCCACCTGCCCCTGTCTGTCCACCCTGCCTGCCCTGCTGCAACCTCTGGGGGCCGGAAGGACGAGAGGCGGGCAGGGGGCGTGGCTACGGGGAGGGGACGCGGTCGGGCTCGGGGAAGGGCGTGGAGGGGAGGGGCGGGGCCGGAGTGGGGGAGGGGCGTGGAGGGGAGGAGGGAGGGAGGCGAGGCGGCCCCTGGCCGTGGTTTCGGTTCCCCGATCGCGTCGGAGGCCCCGGAGGCTCCGGGGCTCGAGCGAGGGGGGACCAGACCAGCCTCCACCTCCCAGTGGGGCGGGCGTGGAGAGGGGGTCTTGGGGTGGCCGTGGAGATGGCCGGGACGAGGCGAGGCCGCGGCGGGAGGGGGAGCGAGGTGGGGAGGAGCCTGGCTCCGGACTACGTGGGGGCGGGGCAGTCAGAGCGCCCGAGGAGTGGGGGCACCCACTCACCGCCACCCCCACCACGCCCGTGCGGCCCGGGTACAGGTGGGAGGCGGCCCCCCCGGCGCGCAGGTGCCGCGACGTAGAGCCAGCGGCCGAGCGCCAAGGCCACGCCCGCGTGTAATCACCGGGTCTCGGGGAAGGCGGTGGAGGGACGGCGGAGGGGCAGCGAACCCGGGGGCGCGGGTCCCAGAGCCAGGGGAGGAGCAGGCCCGGGGAGCCCTAGACGCTGCTCCGAGGCCAAGTGAGGAAGCTGAGGCTAGGCACGGGTGACATTGGCCCGAGCAGCCGGCGGAGACAGAGGGGCCCACAGTGCAGGAGGGAGGGGTGGGGAGACCCCAGTGGACACGGCCGGCCGGGTGAGGGGAGAGGGGCCTGAGCCCGTGGCAGTGCTGAAGGGAATGACCGAGGGGCCGCTGGGAGGAGGGGACCGCACCAGGCAGCAGCCAGAGCTGGAGGGGAGGACACAGGAGGGAGAGGCTACTTGACCTGCTGAGGTGGGGTCACCTTGGACTCTGGAGTGGGACTCAGGTAGGGGAGGGTGTAGGCAAGGAAGCTGGGAAAGTGGAGGCCGGAGGGCGTTAGAGGAGGGTCCCTGATTACGGAGCAGATGGCTGGGCAGAGCTGAGGCGGGTGCTGAGGAACGTGCGGGTGTGGAGCCAAGAGGCCAGGGGACCCGGCGGGAAAGATCAGAGGTGAAGAGACGCTAAAGTAGACTTTCCAAAGACTGGAACCTGAATGGCTGACATTTCACGAATTAACGCTGCTGAGTGCACAATGCAGTAATTTCCAACAAATGCTCCTTTGTCTGGAGGAGGCCTCTCCGGCCTGTTCTGTGCGTACTGAGCAGCCATGGGGGGGCTACTTCCCTCTGCCCGGTTTGTGAGGTACCCTCCCACCCCCGTTTGTCCCGGAGGAGCTCTGCGCAGGCCTGCACCAGCTCGGCCTCTGTCCCCAGCTAGCAGGACGGCCCCTGTCGCAGTGGTGCTAGCAGCCTGCCCCAGGGCGTCCTTGGAGCAAGCCCTGGAGCCACGCGCACCCTAGGGGACCTCACTGTCCACCTCCAGGACACCCTGCAGTTCTCGTACAAGACACCTCACCGGACACTAGGCCAGTGATTCAGATCCCAGCCTCCCCCCGCCGGGTCCAGTGATCTAACTGGGCTGGTGCAGGGGCGGGAGGAAGGCCCGGGTCAGCGGCGTTGCGGCCCTTCACAAGCACGGGCGGTCAGCGCCGGCTGGTTCCCCGCTGTGCCCGCGGGGGTCCGGCTTCCACATCATCACGGGCCCCTCCCCTGCCCGAGAGGCTCAGGAGGCGGGGTCTGGGTGCTAATCCTGGGCGAGGCCGCCAGGCCTTTGATCTCCGCCGGGCCGCGTGGGCGCGGGCGGTCGTCCTTGCCCCTCCCAGCCTGGCGCCGGCGTCCCCGGGGGTCGAGGCTGCTGACTCGACCCGTTTGCACTGAAGCCCAGCCGCGCGCTCGGGTCCGGACTAGCGCTGCACCCGACTCCAGCCGCCGGCGCCGTAGCCTGGACTCCCCCCAGCCCGCGCCCCAAGGGGCGCCCAGGGCCCGCCGGGGTGGGTTTCCGCAGCACGTGTCCGTCTGCCGGGTCGCGTGCAGGAGACTGACGCTCTCCCGCGAAGGTTGTGGGGAGGCCCGGAGGAGGCACCGCCGGCCGTGGCTTGGGGCGGACGGCGTGGCGCACCTGGCTGCCTGCGCCTCCCCACGGACGCGGACGAGGCCAGTTCAGGGGTGAAGTTCAGGAGTGAAGCGGCCGCGGGGACAGGGTGACCGTCTCGAGGACACCCTCCTTAAGTTTTCGGCTCCACCGTCCCCCGGGGGCTCTGCAGTTGCCCAGCCCCAATGGGGGCAGCTGGGGCGTGGGAAGAGTGATGCCGCGTGGCTGCAGCTGAGTCCACGCCCTGAGCGAGCACACCCCCCTTCGTGTCACCCCAATCTGGAGGTAGCTCCTGGGGCACCGAGTGAAACCCAGCAGAGGGGCTGGGCGGGGGCGGTGGATGGTGAGAGAGAAGGGCCTGCAGAGCGGAGGGTCCTTCTCTGCACAGCCCCTCCCCGCCCTGTCTGGCTTGTGCAGTCTCCTTCCAGGAATGCCTGCCCTACATTCCTACCCAGCTGGACAGCCTGGACGCAGCAGACACCCGCCCTGGCCGGGCGCACCGTGTCCTGCGAGCAGCGATGCTGACGCCCCACTTGTAGCGAGCTCTCCCTCACCGCGGGCACTGCAGACACACGAGGCAGGTTGGAGGACCAACCTGGAGAGAGAAGATGACCTGGCACCCCATAGGACAAGCCCCCAGCGAGGGTGCTGGGGTGGGAGGGGCCATCCTCACCTTCCTGCAGCCTGGGCCAGCCGGGTGGGGGTGGGGGAGATGAAAGGATGTAACGAGTTCCCACCCTCCCCCAATCTCCCCTAACGCTGACCGAAGCCCCGCCCCTCCCCAGACATCTTGGAGCCGGGGGAGGTGCGAATGGCCTCCTTTGTGCCTCTGAATTGAAGGCAATTAGGTGCTACTTATCTGGGGGGGATTTGAGCCATCTATGCAGACCTGCCTCCCAACTCTCCTTCTCCTGAGCTTATAAATGTAGCCCGGCCCTGCCAAACTGAGGCGACCCTGTGCTCAGCCCAGGCCACCTGACCAACTCTCTGCTGACGCTGCGCCCAGCCCCCACCGTCCGCCCTGCAGAGGACCCTGTACCTGGGCCCACCACCATCTATCCCCAGGATCCTGAGCAGAGCACCACGTCCAGCCATGCCTCCCTTCCCCGCCCTGCCTTGTGGCCGCAAGCCAGCCTCCAGCTTTGGCTCCGTGGCCTGGCTATCCCAGAGCAGCCATGCAGAGCAGTCGCACACCTCCAGGCCCGCCGAGGTCTCTTGGGAGAGCTTCTCTGCCCCAGCCAGGGTGTCCGGCAATGGGGAGCCCCCTCAGACTGTGGGCATGGGGGAGGTGAAGTCCTCAGAATTGTCTGCGCCAGGGACGCCCACAGCTGGTAGGTCTGGAGATGGGGGGAGGTCCCTTCCTCCCCAGATGAGGATGGGAGTTGGGGAGGGTTCAGGAGGTTGGGGGCATTCTCACTAGGGCTGGGGTTTGGGGTTTCCTGACTTCTCTGGCAAGTGAACGCTTCCCCTTGGAAGCAAAAGCCACAATGGGGGGTTTCCCTCCTCAAGCCCCTTGGGGCTCCTCTTTCCCACCCACCTCCTACAGGGGCCAGCCCCCTGCCCTCTTGCCCAGGCCTGGGCCCACCAGTCGCCACCCCCCACGTCCTCACTGTGAGCCATAACGCTGATGTTAGTGCCTTTGTGCACGTGGATTTCAGATTCTGTAAAAGTCTTCGGGACCCATTTCCACCATGAGTCACAGGGTTGTGGATAAGTGTGTCATAAAGCTTATGAAACCTGCCCAGTCCAGAGGGCTCCTTGTGGCCCCACCCGAAAAGCCGGGCCCCTTAGTTTGGCACCTAGACTTGAGTTGGAATCCTGCCGGGTTAGTTCACGGGGAGCCACGACCTAGTGACGCCGCCCTTTGCATTTCCGCATGTGTGAATTTTGGTGCCTTCTGCGTGCTCGGCTCCCGGGAGGTCTGGTGGCTCCTCAGCTCTGTCTGACCTTTTGTTCACTGCCGAGAATCCTCAGTTTTGTCTCTGTGACGTAATCATCACTTTTAGGTTTAAAGTCCAACGTGGTCAAAAATGGGGTTCTTGTTATACATAAGTTTTCATTTTTAAAAAAGTTTAAGTAATCCTTACAGAATAATTTTATACTTCGATGAGGTGAAATTTTAAATTTATTCTCTACAACCAGTACTGCCCCCAAAAGGCTAGCCAATCATCCTGCATCAAAATCCTTGATGCTGACTGGTTACGCCCTCCAACCCCCACCCTTCCAAGCAAGCCTTTGCTCCTCTCGTCCACTGGACGCTTCTAGTTAAGTGTTTAAAACTAATTTTGTAAAATTTGGTTTCCCCGAAGCAGCTGATTGGCCTTTTTGTCAGATGAGTTGCATAGTGACCGAGTAGACGATCTTCACCATGCTGTCTTCCTTCACCCCCCCGGGGGGAGTGTTGGGGGGTTGCTTACTGCCATTCCTCATCTCCTAGTTTATTTATTTTTTTTTAAGATTTTATTTATTTATTTTTCCCCCCAAAGCCCCAGTAGGTTGTTGTATGTCATAGCTGCACATCCCTCCAGCTGCTGTACGTGGGACGCGGCCTCAGCATGGCCGGAGAAGCGGTGCGTCCGTGGGCGCCCGGGATCCGAACCCAGGCCGCCAGCAGCGGAGCGCGCGCACCTAACCGCTAAGCCACGGGGCCGGCCCCCTCATCTCCTAGTTTAGAAAGTAGGGGGGCCGGCCCGGTGGTGCAGTGGTTAAGTGCCTGTGCTCCGCTGTGGTGGCCTGGGGTTCGCAGGTTCGGATCCCAGGCGCGCACCGCTGCACTGCTTGTCAAGCCAAGCTGTGGCGGCGTCCCATATAAAGCAGAGGAAGACGGGCACAGATGTGAGCCGAGGGCCAATCTTGCTCAGCAAAAAGAGGAGGATTGGCAACAGATGTTAGCTCAGGGCTAGTCTTCCTCACACACACACACACACAAAAAACAAATTAGGAAACAAAGACTGGCCAAAGACACACGGTGAGTGGTGACAGCCTGGGTGCATGGTGAGGAGTACTGTGTGACTGAACCCTGTGACTGTGGAGAAGGCGGCGCCACCTCCGGGCTGTCCCCTTGCCCTGCAGTCCTTCAGGCCTTTGCATAGAATGGGCTCCACCGGCCCTCACTGCCACCACCCCCTCACCTAGTGAATTGGGTTCCTTACCTGCAGGCGAAAGAACGTGCTTTCTGGAAGGGTATGGGGGGGTGGAAGCCCTTCTGCAAGGGACCGAGTGGGCCAGGGCAGAGGTTGAGGGGCCTGCATCAGAACTGCTGTTCATTCCTCATCTTTCTCCAGTATCCACATCCTGAGCCACGTCTCTGGACCACATTCCACACTGGGCTGGGAGGCGAGAATGGGGGTGTCACCTTGACTGACAGTCAAGCCAGGAACAAGTGGGACAGCAGAACAGTGGAGAGGGCGGGTCTGCGCTTCCTGAGACCCCTCCCACCCCGCTCCCCACCAGCACCTGGTCGTATTTCTTAGCACTGTGTCTACCGTCTGGGACCACAGAGCTTGCGGCACCTTCCGAGCAAGGGGAGCATGTCTCTTGTGTGCAGCACTGTTGGCCAAATGGATTCAGTGCCCTTCCATCCTCCCTCAGGATTTAGCAAGGAGCCAGACATAACTCGGGCTCCCCGCGTCCGCACAGCCTTCACGTCGGAGCAGGTCAGCACCTTGGAGAGCTCCTTCCAGCACCACCGCTACCTGGGCCCCCTGGAGCGCAGGAGGCTGGCCCGGGAGATGCAGCTGTCCGAGGTGCAGGTGAGGCTAGGCACCTGGGCGGGCTGGCAGAGCCAGGCTAGGGTGGTGGCCCAGTGTCGCCCCTGCTCTGATCCTGTTTTCCCCACAGATCAAAACCTGGTTTCAGAATCGCCGGATGAAGCACAAACGCCAACTGCAGGACTCGCAGCTGAAGGTCCCCTTCTCTGGAGCTCTCTACACGCCCCTGGCTTTCTGCCCACCACCCTCTGCCCTGGGCGATGGCCTGCAGCTGCTGTACCCTTGGGCATCCCTGCCTGGGCCTCCGGCTCTGGTACCTCCCCCTGGCTCCTTTTGGGGTCCCTGTCAAGTGGAAGAAGCCTCCCTGGCCTCAGCATGGGCCTCATGCAGCAGACAGCCTCTGCTGTGCTGCCTCCCTGACCCTGGGGGCCAGGTGCACACACTGGGCCCCGCCTTGTCCTGGGGCCTGCATGCCCTGCCAGATGTCGGGGATGCCTTTTGAGGAAGCGTGGCAGCCCAGAGCCTTCAGCTGGGGTGCGTCCACACTGTGCTGTCCCACACACAGTAGGTGTGCGCGGAGCTGTGCCTGGCATCTCCCTGGAGAGACATTCACCATTTGTGTTTGCGTCACAGTGACGCCCTGGTGTGGGCCTCGTGCCCCTCCACAGGTGGGGCCTGGAACCCTGACCCACCTTAAGATTCCGGAGGGTTTAGAGTTGACGACGTTTTAAAGCCGCTCCTTCGCTGGAGACTACCAAAGTGTGAGTTCAGGAAGCAAGTAAAGTGTCAGTGAACAGAATCAAAAGCAGAAAATGGGCTCATTGTCCGTGGGCTTTTAGCAAATGATAAAAGGATAATTTATTCAATATATGGTATTGGAAAATCTGGTTTTCCAGTTGAAAAAAATAAAGGTGGGTCCGTTCTTGTGCTGTATGCTTTGTGTGTAAAAATGAAAAGATTAGGAGGAAGTGAAGGTGTTTGTCTTTATCACCTTGGGGTTTGCATTTCGCATTACCAATGACTCTGCAGCTGGGATCCAGAAAGGAACAGAGTTGATGGTTTTGCCCACTGAAGAACGGGAACCCAGCGGTGACGGCAGCCTCCACCAGGCTCTCTGGAGCGTGCACCAGTCCGGACAGTGTGCTCTATGCATCTCGCGGCTGTCCTGCTCCTTCTCTTGGGGAGGAGAAGCCTGGGGGGCTGGGATCCGAGCCAGTGTCTGATCTGGCTCCCGGGCTCAGCCCTGTGGGTTCCTTCCCCCCAAGCTGCCCTCCCCTGCAGGATGGAGCCCCTGTGCCTCCTCTGAAGCAGTCTGGGTGAAGGGCAGAAGGCTTCCTGCGGAAGGTCAGCCCAGGAGGAGGAAAGAACGGCCCCTCCCCAAGGCAAAGACAGTGGGTCTTCCCACTGCTGGAAGGAGGGGTCCTTGGCACAGACTTTCTGGAGGGCTTCTGACGGTGTGACCAAACTTCAAATGAACACACCGTTGTCCACGGCACAACGAAGGGGTCTGCACCATGTGGGTGAGTGCGGGCTGGCTGAGGTTTGGGGATGGGTGCCCAGGATGCCCGCAGTGAAGGGCCACTTCAGTCACGAGGGGACTCAGGTGTAGAGATCCGCATCATGCCAGGGTGACATGGGGTTTGGAGGAGAGAGCAGGCGGGATTGAGGAGCGAGGCAGGCGGTCAGGGCAGGCGTCTGTGACGGGGCAACCTCAGAGCAGGGCAGGGAGGACAAGGATGTACCCTGGGGCCTGCAGGAAGGGGGACAGCAAGGGGACACCATGAGACCAGCGCGGGTGGGGCACCCCGAGGGAGGGTTCTGAGCAGAAAGGAACCCCATCCAGTTCGAGAGGCAGACGTCTCCAGGTGTCTGAGAGTAGACCCGGGGGGTCCAGGGAGGGCACAGCCACCAAAGGCCAGTGTAAGGCCTTCAAAGTTTGGCCAAGTTCCCCAGAATCTTGACTCCACCGCAATTGCAGATCACTTCACGAGACGAGGTTTCCGCGGTTATGCTGAGCCCTTTGTTTAGGACTTCTCCTGGGGTCAGGATCTGATCAGACAGTGCTGTTCAGGTTTGTATGTTTTCATTTTTGGTTCAAAAACACTGACCTGAATTCTTTCTTTCTTTGCCCCTGAAAGCTTGAGCGAGTGTCTGGTTACCTTGTTACTTCCAGGTTGCTGGGTGGTTCTAGGGGAAACTGAGCGACTCACAGTGTGTCCTGTGGTGTGTGTCCTGTCATGTGTGTGGTGAGTGTCATGCGTGTCCCGTGTGTGTCCGAGTGTTGTCCGTGTGTCTGTGCTGCTGTACCCCGCACTCCCAGGAACCTCCCCCACACACCAACACACGCACACCCTCCCCTCCCCCCGTAGCCTTGGGCCTCACTCTCTGAAATGTCCGCTCACTTCTGGGCAGCGGGTGCCCCTTTGCCTGGTCCTCTGGGTGACCCAAGTGGCCGTCATGACCAGCAATGACCGTTGGGCTAAGGAGTGTAGACCGACCAGTGGGACCATGTACCCCAAGCCCCCCACAATGATGCAGCCTCAGACAGGCACTGGACACGGGGTCTGCCTGGGCCGGGATGGCGCCTCCGTGCTGGCCCAGACACAGAATCACCTGTGAAATAGTCTTGCCCAAAACCTAAGTCCAGTTTACAGGAAACGGGGACTTTGCAGGGGACACTGACTGGGGCTCCTCAAGAAGTCGCTATTGTCAGGGACGCGAGACCCAGCCGCCTGTGAAGCTCGAGGAGGAGCCGTGGGAAAAACAGCCATAAAGACTTGGGAGGCAGCCGGCAGCTCTGCCAGGTGGGGTGGGGGGGTCCCCCTCCCTGTGTTGTTAATAAGGCCAGGCGAGGAGCCGCCCCCCTCTCTGTAGGGTCTCATATCTTAAAGTTAGATTCAAAACGTTCAAAAACCATACAGTGAAGCACATACGGCGAAGTACTCAGTGCTGAACCCAGGTGGGTCGGGGGGACTTTTGACCTTTCTGTCAGGTCATCACAGGAGGTGGCTGGGCAGGGCTGCCCGGACGCTGGCCCAGAGGGAGGCGAGCCCAGACCCCGGGCACGTGGGCAGGCTGTCCCCGCTCCTCTCCCAGGGCCAAGCGCATGCCGGGTTCTGAGCCCCGAGGGTTTTTGGTGCTGGGGGTGGGGAATCAGGCCCCCCAACGAACCTCGCAAGTAGAGGGGAAGTGCTGGGCTGGCTGCACAAAGGCTGCGCCCGAGCCCTGAGTAGGGGTGTTTGGAGCGACCTGGACACCCTCCACAGTGACAAAAATGCAGCTCTTGGGGCTGCTGCACAGATCCTCCTGCACGTGCCACCTCATCGGTGCTGGTGGGAGAGGAACTGCCATCCCCAGGAGCCCATCATTGTCCCGGGGCCGCGGGTAGGGCTGGGGGCACGTGAGGCAGCATCCCTGAGGGCACCCAGGCCTCTGCAGCTGCAGGACGCAGCATCACCCCCTGCCCAGGCCAGTAAGACTCTTCGTCCCAGCCCTTCTGGTTATTTGCAAGTGGCAAAGTGACAGGTGAATGGAAACCCCTTCCCCGGGGCAGGATCATCTGCCTGGTGCCCCTGGGACCCCCCACCCCGCCCTTCACAGGATGAGGCCCCGGGACTGACTGTGCCACGTGGGTGAGTGCGGGCGGGCCAAGGTTTGGGGATGGGTGCCCAGGAAGTCCCAGCCTGAGTCCTGGCCCCGGTGCTGCCTCGGGGCCCCACAGCCGGGTTGGGGCTGCACAGGACACACTGGACTTCTCGGCCTGACCTCCTGGTAGGGACTCCATCACCTTTCCCCCTGCCCAGGGAGCTGCCCACCCAGCTCCAAGTGTGGACCAGGGACCCTACCTTGGGCCAGGGGCAAGGCAGCTGACCCAGAAGTCCAGTCAAGCACCCAGGGGAGGGCAGGCCCTGCTCCCAGCTGCGGTGACACTGAGGGGTCTCCTTCCCTGGCCCAGGAGCCATGCCCTACAGCTGATGTCAG
This sequence comes from Ceratotherium simum simum, assembly GCF_057802395.1. NCBI lineage: Eukaryota > Metazoa > Chordata > Mammalia > Perissodactyla > Rhinocerotidae > Ceratotherium > Ceratotherium simum. Next base: position 90,609,968 of record NC_141905.1, read on the forward strand.
GAGGAGAGTGGAGAGCCAGGCAGACTTTTGCTCCCTCCATCCAGCCATGCCTGCAACCCACCGCTCTCCCTATCCCAGGGAACAGGGGTGTCTGGATCAACACAGCAGCTGTTGCTTACACACTGAGGGTGTTTTGATACCTGCTTTCCTTCCGTATTCTCAAGAGTCCGTGGGAACCTCACCAGGGAGCCAGCCCCCAGCCCCTTCTTGAGGACGGATGAGAAGGGGCTCGGCCCTGGGCGGGGCGCGGGGTATGGGGGTGGTGGGGGGGCTGCCCTGCCCTGCAGCCCCTGCTGTGGGCCCATCCCCCACGGGAGGCTGTGGTCCTTTGAGGGAGGCACGAGTGAGCTGGTCTATCAAAGGAGATTAGGGGCGAGGCCCAGCCTGGGCGGGGCACTGATACAGGGGCGCCTGTTGTCAGCAAGTTAATAGCTCCATTTGCTCGGCCGATTAGCCTACAAAGGCCGTTGAAGCTCTCTGCGCAGGAGGGCTGTGTCCGTGTTCCTGCACCAGGAAGTGAAGACCACGCTCAGGGATGCGAGCTCCCACCCTGACCTGCGAGCGGTGCCCGGGGGTGCACTCATGGTCAGGCCCTGGCATTCCTGGCCCTCCCATCACTGCCGTCTGCTCCAGGCGCCCTGAGAGTGCCCCCTCAGTGACCCCAGTTGTCAGGTCATCAGAAGCCCCCGCCACTCTCCGGGCCGGAAGTCCCCCAGACCAGTCTTGCTAATGTGACCCCCGCCAGGCCGGAGGAGAGGAGACACCACACACAGGCAGCATTGTTTAAACTCTTGTTGATTGTCCAAACTTTTCCACACTACATTTACACAAAATTAGCTTTATTGACATTTCTGATCAGAAAATTAACTCTGGCTCATTATCACAAAAGTACAATGAAGGCATAAGAAGTAGCGACCACTGCAGACGCGGCCCCCACGATGACCCCCAGCTTCTCTGCAAGTCAGGCCAAGTCACCCTTGTGGCCTCAGACCCAGACCCCGGCAGCGGCCTCACACGGGCTGTGCCAGGTCCTGTTCCGGCACCTTCTCTAACTCCTTGGGGGCCCCCCAGTGAGACTCATCACAGAGTGGAGAATCCCTGCTGCTTCCGCCCAGGCTCCCGGGGACAAAGATGAGGCTGGGGGGCCTGGACCCGTCCTCCCCGACACCCCCAGTGCACACAGAGCAAAGGTTACCGAGGAGAAGGACAACGGAGCCCCCTCAGCCGGTCCGCGGGCAGGAGGGGCAGCTGGTCAGGGCGCAGGAGTGGTGGGAGGAGGAGGAGAACTCGTCGCCCCCTTTTCCCATGCCTACACCTCTTTAGGCCTGACCCTCAAAGAAGTATATGCATAGGAAGAAGGAACGACGAGTGAGCAGCTCCTCGGCACCTGGGGTGGCCATCCCGGCGAGGTCCATGCACGGCCGGCGGGATCGGCGGGAGAAGCTGCGGGCGAGGCCAGGCGGGCGGCAGCTCGGAGTCCTGGGCTGTGAGCAGGCGGCTGACGAGGGGAGCCTCGCCTTACCTGGTCCGGCCTCGGGGCCCCCGTGGCGGGTGCGGCGAGCGGAGCCTGGCGTGGAGGAGAGCCCGTCTGCTAACAGCGGAGCTCTGCTGCTGCCAGCCTCGAGCCCCATTTATGCGAGGCAGAGACCTTGGCGGCCGGGTGCACAGAGCAGCCGCTGTCACACGTGGTCACGGGCTGCGCCCTGCCAAGGCCCCCGTCCACCCCCGCACCTGCAAGATTGGGGCACAAAGACCTGCTCTGAGCAGAGCGCTGAGCGCGGCCGGGAGGCGGGTGGGCGGCGGCCCCACGGGGTCTAGGGGCTGCTGGCTCGGGACCTGGGACAGGGCCAGCCCTGGCCCGCTGCCCTCCTCCGGCGCTTATCTCCCTTGTGCGTCAGGGCCCGGAAAATGCACATGGGGAGAATCGCCACGGGGATGGGGGGGTCTCTCCCCCCTCCTCCCACCTGCTGTCCTTCCCGGAGTGCTGCCTGATGCCCCACTATGCCCCGCTGCCCTGGGCGCTGAGCCCTGGTGAGGCCGCCTGGGTCTGGGGCTGCCCAGGAGTCCAGGGGACCAGGTGAGACAGCACTCCCAGGGCCACACACATTGATGTGCGCTGAGCTCTGCTCCCAGAGCCCCTGGGCTGTCTGGAGAAGGGCAGGGTCTCCACAGCCTTGGGGGTGAGAATGCAGGGACGGACGAGTGACACACATAGCGCAGGGGGAACAGCTGATCAAAAGTCCAAGGCTGCCCACACAGAGAGAGACCACACAGACACCACCCCTCTCCCAGGCAGGTGACCCCAGGCTGAGGGACCACGGGCAGGGCGGCTCAGCTCCTGCTGTGCGTGGAAGTCAGTGCCCGCCAGAATTAGGGGACAGCGGGGTCCATGTGGACTCGTGTCCCCTACTCTGCTCACAGAGATTCCTGGCCTGTGGGGAGTGGCAGAGGCGGAGCCTGAGTCTGCAGCTGAGGAGCCTCCAGGTTCCCCCATCTTCTGGGTCCTGGGGGTCCCGTCCTCTAGCACCCACAGGCCTCTGCTCTCCCTTCCACCCCTGTGGTGGTCTGCGCCACCTGAGCCACGAGCCAGCAGAGCCACTGGAGCCAGGATGGCTGCACCCCCTCTGCCCTTCCTCCAAAGAGGCCCCCCAGCCCCACCTTCCTTTCCCTCTGCCCTGAGGCCGGCTCTGGTGTGGGTCTGAATCTGTGTGTGTAGCTGTGTGTGCCTGTGCATCTATGTGTGTGTATCTGTGTGCGTCTGTGTACCTGTGTGCGTCTGTGTGTGTATTTCTGTGTGTCTGTCTCTGTGCATGTCTGTGTGCCTGTGTGTCTGTGTGTGTTTGTGTCTGTGTGCATATGTATGTGTCTCTCTGTGTCTGTGCATCTGTGCGTGCATGTGTCTGTGTATCTGTGTGTGTGTGTGTGTACACCAGCCCTCATGCTCTCACCCCACCTGTGGGGTGGGGCAGGGGTTCGTTGGGCTCTTGCACCCAAATCTCTGACGGAGTGATGGGCCCCGGGTGGGCAAAGGCGGGTACAGGTGGACACTTGAGGGAAGCCAGTGAGAGAGCGTGACCACCCACGCCCCGGGGACATGCCCAGGCCACTGACGACCTGGCCCCGGCCCTCCTGACAAGCCCCATGGTGGCCTGGACCCCAGTTTGGGCCGAGGGGTGTGACTGAGGAACAGTAGACCCTGGGCTGGATGGGACGATGGGCGGCGACCCAGACTCTGCCAGGCGGCTTGCCAGACCCACCGCCTCTAGGAGGGGTCGCCCGCCCCCCCAAAAGCTGACCCGGACGTCAGGCCGTGCAGCCATGGCACCGGCACAGAGGAGTCACCACACTAGCGGTCAGTTGGTCAGGAGCTTCCTGGGCAGTGGGGGGCTCTGGCCTGACCTCTTGGCTGGACGCCCCCTGAGGCCCCCGGTGGGGGGAACAAAGGGGGTGTCAGACCCCGTCCACAGCTGGAGAGGGGGCGGGCGGGGCCCTGACAGAGGAGGAACCTCCAAGAGCTCAGACATGCTCTCTCTCGTCACACTCGCATGCACAAGTGCTCAGAGGGGTGCCTGCTGAGTTTTGAGCTGATGGGTGAAGCCCCCACACGAGCGGCAGCTCCGGGCCCTCTCCTTTGGCCACTGCTCTCTGTGAACCCCCAGGGTCCTCTCCCGCCCTGAGCTGCCCCCTCACATCCACCCTCCCCCTCAAAGCTGCCTCTAGTGCTTCTGGGAAACACACGATGCCTTTGACCTCGGGCTCGACCTCGGGCTCCTAGGGTCTGGTCTGTGGGAAGGAAGGAGGCAAGAGGCAGACGGAGAGAGAGTCAGAGAAAGAGAGACAGACAGAGACACAGACTGAGACAGAGAGAGATAGAAAAAGGGAGGTAGAGGGACAGGAGGGCGGCAGGGTGAGGGAGGCCCGGACTGTTCTAAAGCATCGCCGAGTTCTTCACTCTGTTTTCTTAAACTTATTTTCCTGATTATACAATCAGTGTCTGCTCATTACAAAGCACATTAGAAATCCAGGAAGGTGTAAAGACGGCGACAGGCAGGGACAGCCAGGGCTCCACCCAGAGGGACGCAATCCCAGTGTCTCCAGCCCTCCCCGGCCAGGGTCCCACTGCTGGGTGTCGCTGGGCCAGCTCGTCACCTCATTATCCCCCTGCCTCCGCCTTTCCCTTGAAGCTGGAGGAGCCAAAGGCCTTGTCCTGGGGGCGGGGTGGCCGGCCCCCCCAGCTGGAGCCTGGGGGGCTTGGGTGTGAGGCCAGCAGGGGGAGGGGCCCAACCCACCGTCTGTGTCTCCCCAAAGGGCTCGGGGAGCCAGGCAGTGACGCCATAGATTCTGTGTCCAGGAGTCACCTCAGGCTGCAGTGTGGAGCTGGTCAGAGGGAGGAGGCAGCTGAGGGACCAGGCGCTCAGTGGGGGGTTCCAATCCCAGCCAGCTGACCTGGCTGTGGCCCTGGAGAGCTCTGACCCTCAGGGTCTCAGCCCCTCTTGCACAGTTGTTTTACGGATCCGGGAGGTGGAAGAATGGACTCAGGGATAGCTTCAGCCTGGGAGAGCTGAGGTCAGGGGGCTCCAAGCAGGTAGATGCTGGGGCCACTCACGTGACAGGTGCACCCTGCTTGCCAACCCCGCTCTGAGCTGCTGCAGGGCCCCTCTGTGCTTTGAGAGAAACCCAAACCGCGGGGCAGCCCCTCCCTGCACACAGGGCCACACCGCCCGCCTATCCAGGGGACCCTCTGGTCAGACTGCCCAGGAGCAGAGTGGAGTGGGGCATGCCGGTGAGGGGCAAGGACGGTCCCCACTGGGCAGACACAGGCTGGATTCCAGGGGGCCGGACGAGGGCCAGGGCTCCAGGTCAGGTGGGTCTTTCCCACCACTCCTGGGGCCTCCAGCCAGACCCCTGCCCCCAGGAAGCCTTCCCGTCTGCCAGCCCCTTGGAGCCCGTGCAGGCTCCGGCACTGTGTCCTGGTCCCTGTCACCTGGGGCAGGGCTCCCAGCTGCGTCCAGCCAAACCTGGGCACTGTGGAACCCGAGTGTGGCCCCTGCAACAACAAACCGCAGGCCCAGCCCTCCCTTTGCCCACAAGACAGAGCGTACCCTTGTCGGCCCTGGGAGGGCGTCTTGGCACGGAGCTGACAGCGATAAGGGGTGGCCTTCAGGACTGCGCACTCCCTCCCTCCGCTCCATTCCTGGGGGACTCCCACAGCTGTCTGCTCAGCTTAGAGCGCAGGTCCCAGGCCCAGAAGGTAGCCGACCATTAACCCTTGGTGGATTCCCCTGCCCGTTCCCAGAGGGTGGCCTGTGGGTCTGTGGGACTCGGAGACCTCAGTGTCTGCCCTGCAGTCCTGGAGTCGCCGCAGTCCCCGGATTGTTATCCAGTGGCTCTCCACCCAAGGGCCGGGCCAGGCAGGGTCAGTGTCCACGGAGGAGTGGCTGAGGGCTTGGTCGCAGGTCCCCACGGCTGTGCCGTGCAGGCCGCCTCTGGCGGCCTCAGTTTCTCCTTCTGTCAAAGGAGCACTGAAAATGGCCAACCCCTTTGGAGCTATGAGGTTGAACACCCAGGTGTCTGCGCCAAAGAGACCAGAACAGGAACGTCCTCAGCCTGGAAACCTCTCCAAGGCCTCCACACGGAGGAGTGGGTGAAAATCCACTGGCCGATGGGTCCACGCACTGGAGTGCCACTCAGCAAGGAGGAGACCATACTCACAATAAAAAATTATTTGCTGTGTATCTGAAATTGGAACTTAACTGGGTGTCCTGAACTTTTATTTGCTAAATCTGGCATCCTTGCATCCTGTTTGTGGAGAGAACGTGGGCTGCGAGACGTGGGGCGACAGGAAACCAGGTCTGGGCCTTGGGCTGCAGCCGGCCAAGGGAACCTGGGGCCTGGGAGTAAGGAGACTCTGCTCTCTTGGGCTCGGGGCTTCCAGAGCGAGGGGGCTGGTCTGGCCGGTGTACAGCCAGCGTGACCGTGGGCAGAGGCCCCTGTGGCCCTGGGCACCCGTGGGAAGCCCCCATGGGGTCTGGTCCTCAGACCTGGGCTCCAGGCCGTGTGTGCAGGGTGTTATCCACGGGGCCTGTGCCTGGAGGTTCTGAGGATGGATGCAGAGGCCCTGGGAGGAGTGGGAGGGGGAGGCAAAGAGTTAAGCTTGGGCTCTGGCGGGCTGGGAGGCCATGGGAGGCCCCGGTCCCTGCGTCAGGGTTTCAAGGCTGCATCTGGGTGACTCCCTCTCAGGCAGATAATCGTGGCTTCTTGATATTTTCTTTCTCTTCTCCCAGCAGTATCAGGAACTCTGCCCGGCCATGGGAACTTGCCTCTGCGCCCCAAGGCCACCAGGCAGACAGCCCTTCCCAGGGCCCCCTCAGCCTTTCCAGGACCCCCACCCTGTGGAAGAACTGTGGCCACATTGTCTGGACTGCTGACCTGGCAGCCCCACCCCCAGCCCGTGGGTAGCCCAGGCCACTGGGCTTGCACACAGGCATGCACACAGCCACACATGTACACACACACGCACACGCGCCCGCACACACTCGGCCTGTCCCTCTCCTGCCCACTGCCCCTGGGTCCAGACAACAGGCTCAGCCCCGGCCCCCAGCCACCGGCCTTGGTCCCAGCACAGTCACTACCGTCCATGACCCAGGGCCGGGGGGGTCTCTTCCACTGGGGGGGGCTGGCCCCGGGTTTGGGGAGGGACATGTCACCTTCAGGCCTCCCCCCTTAGTGGCACTGCCTCCACAGCCCTGCTCATGGTCTCCCTGGGTCCTCGGCCAGCTGACCCACAAGGAGATGCCCTTCCTCAGGCCCCAGCTCAGGGTCCTTGCCCCCAGGACCCCCAGGATCCCCACAGGTACTGCAGGCCCCTCGGCAGAGGCCTGGGGGGTCAATTAGGAATTGGGAATGCTGCAAGGGGCACAGCCTGTCAGAGCCAGCCAGGCCCATGGGGCCCTGGTCCCAGACCCCCACTTTGCTGAGGGGAAACCAGTGCCCAGGTCAGCTGGGCGAGTCTGGCTTCCCAGGGACGAGGGCCGGGCAGGGTCAGAGCCAATGACCCTTCCCACTCTCCTGGCCGACGGAGAAACTACCTGGCCTGGCCGGGCTGGTGGGGCCTATGGGGCGCCATCTCCTCAGAAAGTCCCTGGCAGAGCAGCCACATAGCCTCACCGCCCTGACCTGGGTGAGGGCTGGGAAGGCGAGTGGACCCTGGATCTGGGGAAGGGGCTGCGCTGGGGCTGACCTGTCCTGGCTGCCAGGGCTGAGGACTACACGGAGGGAGTCCCCAGACCCTCCTGCTCCAGGCAGAGCTGGGTCACAGACAAGAGGACGGCGGGGACTCTGGAAGGACAGGGAGGGAGCCCTGCAGGGCTGAGTGTGCACACGCACACATGTGAGCACACGAGTGTGCACCTGTGGGTTGGGGGCTGTGGACTGGGAGCTGGGCCCTGAGTGGGTGGGATGGTGAAGGGCATGTGGGGTGGGCTCAGAGGCTGCTGGGCGGGGAAATGTGGGTGAGCAGAGCCCCCTCCTTCCTCCTCCACGGAGATCAGGGTGGGAGTCTTGCATGGCTGTGTTGACACACCTCAGGCAGGAGAGGGGGCTCGGGGGCCGAATGGAGCAGGAGGGAGGCCGCGGTGAAGGACCGTGAGGGCCTGGCCTGGCTAGGGACACCGGGGCTGTGGGGGCAGAGGGATGAGGGGGAATCAGAAAGTTTGGGGCAGGGGGTGGAACCCTCCCTGAGATCCTGGCCCCACATGGGCCAGAGTGGGAGGTAGGCGTGGCGGTTGTCTTTCAGGTGGGACCAGCTGACTCCCTACACCCGCTTGGTCTCTCCTGGGGCCCCCTGGAAGGGTGGGCTTCCCTCTGGGAGCCCAGAGTGGACTCAACACCCACCGGCCAGCTGCCTGGCATGGGCTGCATGTAGTGAGCAGGGTGCGCATGCTGGCACAGTGCTACCCAGGGCCAGGGGCCATGGGTGGGCCCAGCATGTCCAGGTAACTGCCACTGGGGGTGTCCAGGAATGCCACAGCCTCCACCCAGCCCTGCAGACCCACTCCGACCTGCAGCGCCCCCGCCCACCCTCCTCGACCCCGTGCCTGCTCTCTGCCTGGGGGGCCACTTGGCCCCAGCTTGAGGGACAGAGGCTGGCACAGAGAGTAGGTGTCACTACCCCACTGTGGGGCCTGCTTCACTGTGGGGGAGGGGAGGAGACCAAGACCCCTGAGAACATGCCGGGAGTCTGGGGGGCAGAAGAGTCTGGGCCTGGGTCCCCATGCTCCCCTGGGCAAGGCCAGGGCTGCTCCTGCCCCAGGACCCCATCAACCATCTCCTGGCCACAAGGTTCCGTTTGTCCTGGTGGGGAGAGGCCGGACTCGCTGGATGGCCGAGAGGTCATGGGTCCACCCTCAGCCACTTTGTTTGATGGGTCTTTGAGGGAGTTTCTTTTTTTCAACGAGTGTGGCTTTTTCAGAGTCTCTGAGAGGCGCCGGTACCCCTGGAACATACTCCAAACACACGACGGGAGCAGAGCACGCCCCTGTGCCCCAGACAAGCTTGGAAGAACCACCGTTCCCATTTTCCCAGTCGCAGAAGATTACGTTGCTATGAAGGAAATTGTGAACAACACAGAAACGTGAGGCCGTCCTGTCCCCAAGAGGCAATCACTGTTAATCACCTTGGTTTTCTGTCCAGCCTGTTTTCGGGGCATTTCACCCACTTCTATGGTGTGTACCAGCCGCCCCCTTTCCAGTGCTTTCCGGGCACCCACAGTGTGGGGTCCCCCAGAGCTTACCCAAGGGGACTGCAGCCCTGGGGCCGGTCTGCGGGCGGGGATGGGTTTAACACCCCCTTGGCGGCCGCAGCAGGAGAAACCTGGGGACCCGAAGGCCCCCCTCTGGGGGTGCTGAGCGTCCTGCACCCCCGGGGGGACAGTGGCCCCTGGACACGAGTCTGCACCGTGCTGGAGCTCGCTGTCTGGCCGCGCTCACGGCTCTTTCCTGCTCGCCCGCCTGTGCCTCCATCTCTGATTACTTCCAGTCAGTGGTGTCTGCTCTGCTAATTTACTACTTGCAGTGATTTAAAGCTTTGATCTAAACAAACTTTACACTTTAAGTAAATCTTTAAATTTTATGAAAGGAGATTGTTCAGCAATGAGTTTCCAACCATCAGTTCACATTTTTATACCTTTTGTGCATCCCACGGTGTTTTTTCCCACAAAAATGTTTTAGGTGTTACAAAATATGTAACACACGCAAAAAGAGACACCAAACGCCACGAGGAGCACCCAAGCACCTACCTTCCAGCTCACTCAACGTCTGAAACCCCCAGACGAGCCCAGATCTCGGGGTTTCATTCCACCCAAGGACGGCTTTATGACCCTTTGGCAAAAGCACCCACTTTCCCCGTTTTCTGGAATCTAACTGCGCTTCATCAGCCGTGTTGAGGACGCTCATGTGTCCTTCATACCAATCCTGCTGGCTCCACCTTCAAAGTGCACCCAGCACCCAGCGACTCCTCGCATCCTTGCTGCTCCTTCCCGGTCCTCTTCCACCGGGGTTATCAGGGTGTCTCCCTGCCTGCCGCCCAGGCCCCTACAGGGTGGCCACAAGGACCCCACCAGAACACTGAGCCTCTCGCCTGCTCAGCACCCTCCAACAGCGCCCACCTTTCTGAGGCAAAGTCCCCCACCGCAACGCGCTAGCTCGCATGCCGTGGGTGGGTGAGCCCTCTGACCCCTGGCTCTCTGCCCCAGGGCCTTTGCACCTGCTGCTCCTCTGTTTGAACCACCAGCCCCCTTGTTTTCTCCATGTCTTTACTCAAATGTCAGTCGTGGTGGGCTCCCCTGAACACCCACTCTAAAACATCGGCTCTTTTTTATTTCCCTCTTCCAAGCCCGATTTCTGGCTGGCACCCTGCACGCCCTGCCCTGCCTCCCATTTCACTAGTCCATCTCGCTCTTTGCCCTTTCTGCCACTGGAGGGCGCGTGCCATGTGCACGGGGAAGCTCTCATCTTGTTTTCCGGGAGCTGGAGTGGGAGCAGAGCCGCAGTGGGGCCGGCCTGGTGGCACAGCGGTTAAGTGCGCGCGCTCTGCTGCTGGCGGCCCGGGTTCGGATCACGGGCGCGCACCGATGCACCTCTTGTCAGGCCATGCTGTGGAGGCGTCCCATATAAAGTGGAGGAAGATGGGCACAGATGTTAGCTCAGGGCTAACCTTCCTCAGCAGAAAGAGGAGGATGGGCAGACGTTAGCTCAGCGCTGATCTTCCCTGGCAGCACACGGCCCGTGTGAAATGCCTTTCCTGCCGTAACTGGAGCCATCGGGAGCTCATGAGGCCCAGTGGGAGTCCCGGGCGGGCTTCAGCCTGGAGCCCCTTGAGGTGTGTCCACAGCAGCACTGTCCAACTCGGGTTAGAGCTTCCTCAGCCTCTGTCGCACTTACTCAAAAGCACATCTGGGAGGGGAAAGTTGGAAGCAAAAGTACTAAAAAGTTGGGTCAGTCATTTCAAAATTCATGAAAATGTGCAGAATCACGAGCCAGGGTGGGGCTGGGTGGGCCAGGGCTCCCCACGGAGCGCAGGGTCTCTGTCCACACAGGGCCTCCGCCGTCCTCCTTCAGGCCAAGGCGGCCTCGCAGGTTTCTGCTGAAGTGGGACTTTCCGGTCCTTTCCAGGCAGGAAGGTGGCGAGGAAGGCACACCTGCCTCGCACGTGCTGCCAAGGTTTGAGGGGTCGGGCAGTGTGATTCCCACACTGGCCACGTGGGGTCACCCTTGAGCCAGGCCCATAGGAGGGCACCTCGCTTCCCCATCTTACAAGTGAGGAAGCCCGGGCTGTCTCCAGATCTTGGCGATCCTGGGCGGGGGCTGGAGGGGAAGCTGCTTGGCACAGTGAGGGTGTGGTGACACCACTGTCACGCGCATGGGGGCCGGGGCACCAGGGGTTTCTGATCACAGTCACCTTTACACCTCTGTGCGTCTAAGGTTTCCCCCTGAAACAGTTTTTAAATCATCATGAAATGTTTAATGCAAAAAGACCTGCTGGTGATCTCCTGTGCACCCATGCGGCCCCTCCGGGCAGAGGAAACACCTGAGCCAGCGTCCGAGTCTGCGTTCTAGACCCAGAGGGGCAGGCGGCACCTTTCCTTTAACCTTCTCACTAACTCTTAGGCAGCTGTTTCTGCTCTGCCTGGTGTGTGGCTGGAGAGAGCTGCAGGGTCGATTTGACCCAGCAGCTGTGCAGGTCCGAGCGCAGGGCTACGTGGGGACAAGAGCGGCTCAGCGGGCTGACCCCGAGTCGGCTGCCTCACATTCTTCCAGAGCCTGGGGGACTTGTCTGTCTTCCCAAGGAAGGGCCCTGACACAGAGAGAGTAATCCGGTCACGACGAGAGAACGCTGGAGGTCCTGGAGGGGTTTTGCACTGGACCCATCGTAAGCCCCCTCTGCTCTGCCTAGAATAACTGCGTGAAGCGACCGGGCGGGGCAGAGGCGGAGGCCCGCCAGGTGTCAGAGCGGCATGCCGGCCCTCCCAGCGGCGCCCCCTGCGTCTGCTTCCACACAGCTCAAGTGAGACGCAGCGCCGGAGCACGGCTTCTGCTTCTGCTCCTGCCCTAAATTTAACCTCGAGGCTCAGTTCTCTCTGTGGTCACGTGGGCAGTGGAGCGTGGCCGCTGTGACTCGGGAGTGACGTTAACGCGGTGCCTGTTTCACGACTGCTTCCTCGCTGAGGAGTCACAGCCGGGATGTGACACAGCTTCTCAGGACTCCTGCTGAAACAGGATATCCCCTTGGGCAACTGAGCCCCTGCGGTGAGGCGGTGAGGCCAGGCTCAATCTCGGCCGCCCTCGGGCAGGGCTGGAGACCCAGGCCCGAGCCCACCCCCAATGTGCAGGAGAGACACAACTTCCATCTAATGTCTGAAGGAGCCTCTGCAGTGGGCATGGGAGGTGCTGGACCCTCAGCCCAGACCCCAGGCCGTCTGAGGACCCCTGTAATCTGGCCCAGAAGCCTGCAGACAGCGAGTGTTCCCAGAGGCCCTGGAGCACCGGCACCCGAAGAGACCAGGGTCAGGCCGTCCCCAGGGGACTGCCCGCAGCCCGGGTTAGGGGCCCCTAGAATGAGGATGAGGGTGCTCAGAGGGGGCTCATGAGGCTGTGGGGGGGGGTCCTCCTTGCCTCCTCAGAGAAGGGTCCAGAAGCCTCTTGGGCCTGAGACTGTGCTGGCCTGAGTGTGAGGTTGCTCCAGGGGCACAGGGAAATGGGGGTGGGGCGGAGACCCACAGCAGCGCCCACCGTTCACTTGTCATCAGCTCTGTACAGGCCCAAGGGAGCCCCCAACCCTGCAGCCTGTGGGACACACTGCCCCTCCGGCACCGACCCCTGACCCGGCCTCCTCCAGGTGGGGCCCCAAGACACAGGTAACGAGGGCCTGCGGAGGCACAGGAGGCCTGCTCTCAGCAGGCGTGGCCGTCCCGCGTGGAGTATCCTGGACAGCATTGGGCTTGGCTGTCAGCCCTCTCTCCACAGAGAACGCGTGGCCTGGGCTCTGGAGTCCTGTGACATCATGGCCGCCCAAGGTCTTGGGCAGAGGGGCAGAGAGCGGCCAGGAGCCACCAGGCCGGAGGAAGCTCCCAGGGGAGCCCTTGTCAAGGTGCCAGCCATGGGGTCTTTGCCAGCCAAGGGCAAGGCTGGGTGGGGTGGGGAGAAGCAGCCCCCTTCCCCTCCCACAGACCTGGAGAGGTGCTTCCCACACTGGTGGCCCAGGACCCAACACCACACGATGGGCACGGGCCGGCCTCCAGGTCCTGCCTCCTACTCGGGTGGTGGAGCAGCTCGTCCCCAGGGGCCCAGGCCTGAGTCGGCTCTGCCCACAGCCCAGCAGGACTCGGAACCTACTGCCCATCAGCCTGTCTAGGCTGGTCCACTGTCTGGGCGACGTCATCCCTCCAGGAGCTGGGCTGGGCCGGGCCAGGCCGGAGGGCGGCCTTGGCCCCTGAATCAGGCCCTCCCGAGAGCTAGCTTGCTCCACCCCACCCCAGGGACCCCCAGAGCCCCACTCCGCGCTGCTCCTCTTTGCTCCTGCCCCTACCGGTGGCACAGAGCAGAGCTGTCCCTTCCCTGCCTCATGCCCCTGGTCCCTGGTCAGCCCCTGGCCCCTGGTCAGCCCCTGGCCTACCCCCACCAGCCCTCCCCAACCCCACCCCCAGCCCCGGGCTGAGCTCCTAGAAGCTGGAGCAGAGCGGGGATGGGGCTCTGGCTGGGACCCCACAGAGGCCGCTGTGGGCTTGGGGCAGGGTTTGGGGTTGTTGGGGTGTGACGCTCCTCATCTGGGAGCAGCCCCCCGCCCCCAGGACCCTGGCGCTCAGCCCCCCGCCCCGAGGTCCCTGCAGGGAGCGAGTCCCTGCCAGGGCAGCACATTCCCCAAGCTCCATTCTCTGCCTCCACCCCACAGCCCAGCCCTCAGGGCCACCTCCTTGGCAAGCACACAGGCACGCGTGCACACACACGCAGGCTCACACAGTGGCCTCCTACCTCAACAAGGGACCAACCAGCCTCACATGTGCTGGTTGTGGACATGTGCACGCATGTCCACGCGTGTCTGGGCCCTAGAGCAGAGCGGCAGCCCCCTTGCTGCAGGACGAGGCAGCAGGGAGGGTGCAGGATGTACCCACCCCATCCTGGCTCCTGCGGGTCGGCCCCAGCATGCAGCAGATCTGGGGTCTGAAGTGAGCTCAGGCTCTGAGCCATGCCCTCCCCCAGCTGCCAAGCCACCATGAGCTCTGGGCTGTGGGAGCCCCCAACTCCGGGAGGATCTTTCCACTCTTGACACCAGGAATCAGCAGGTGCTGCTTGTAGCCCAGATTCCCACGACCGGGGGTCTGGACCCCCTGCAGACCCTGTGGCTCCTCATTCTCCAGGGGCAGCTATGCACAGGGGGGACCTCCGAGACAGCCCCTCCCAGGCCCACCTGGAAGGCAACTGAGGACTCCCCTCCTGGGAACGGCTCCCTCCCACACGCAGCCTCCCACGCCCTGGCCACAGGCTAAGCAGGCCATCGCCATCGGGGAGCCTTCCTGACCCATGAGTCTTAACGTGCTTCCCGGCTCGGGGAGCAAATCTTCTGCATCAGCCATGCTTCCACGGAGTTTACACCCCAACTCTCTCAATGAAGGCCTCGGACCCACCCTCCTAGCCTCGCAGCCCTGACCTGTGCTGTGGGGTCCTGCGAGGCCCTGGGCGGGGGCTATGGACCACCGTCTGACTCAGGGAGGACTTGGGCTGTCTGACTCAGGGCTGGAGGTGGCTCTGAGACCCTGATGGAGGTTTGGGCTCTGAGGCTGCTTCCTGAGACCCTCCAGAGGCCTGGCTCTGGGCCCAGGAGCCTGGGGGTGGGCAGTGAGGCAGCAGGAGAGGGAAGAGAACCAAGGTCTGGGGTGTTCCCAGCTCCCCACTCTGGGTGCAGAAGCAGGGAAGGCTAGATGTCAGGACACAGAAGCCAGCAGAACGCTCCCCCCTGCTGGTCCCCTCCAGCCAGCCTCAGCATCAGGGGCACCCTGGCCACATCCATGCACCTCCCTGGAGTCCCCATCCCAAGGCCCGGGACCCGTGTGGCCTGGGTGGGGCCCATCCCACAGTGAGAAGGCTGCAGCCACAGCGATCAAATCCCGGCTCCAGCCTGAGCCCCAAACTCTCCTGAGCAAAGTGGAGTGACCAGTCCGTCTCGGGGGGTTGCTGGGAGGCACCCAGAACCACCCAGCGAGGGCGGCCCTTCCCCCACTTCACATGTTCCTTCAGCGCAGAAAGCGGACAGACCCGGTGGCCACAACTTCCCAGTGAGCTGTTTCTATGGAATCGTCCGCAGGAATTCAGGGTGGCTGACACACGACGCTGGTGGCCAGCCTGGGGCCCTCTGACACAGTGAGCAACGCAACACCCCGCAGACTGGCACCTTCCGTGTTCACAGACACGATGATGACAAGACACCTCGGGGCTCAAGGGAACCAGACCAAGTCTTCGTGTCCAAACTGGGCTCCAGGCACAGGAACCGTGGGCGATGCCCGGCAGGAGCCTGGGCCCTGCAGCCTGGGGCCTGGCCTCCACACCCATGAATGCCCACATGCTGAGGGCCCCAGAGCACTTTGTTCACAAGTGTCCCTACTCTGAGCCTGCTGGACAGCAAGTGGCCACATCCGGAAGAACCCCTGGTCTACAGAGTCCCATGTGGATTCAAGTTCAGGGTCTAGTTGACTTGGGGAAGGAGCGTTCCTTCGCATCCCCTGGGGATCCCTCTCAGAGGAGTCTTTCTCTGCAGCCTCTCTGTCCCTGGGGCTTGTCCCCGGGTCTCATCAGCTCTCCAATCCACTGGTCCTTCAGCTTGACCAGGCTCTCCAGCCTGACCACCTTCATCGGCAAAATCTTCAGGAAAACACACATCTCTGAAGGACATCAGGCACAACCAACGCCACCCTGTCCATCTGCCAGAACCGGGCAGTTTTAGCCCCACTGCAAGGCCACACGGCCAGTGGTCAGACCCAAGGCCCTCGAGTGGAGCACCCTGGAGGGAGCCAGACGTGGAGCCCTGCAGGAAAAGTCCTGTTGGAAATGAGCCTGAGGTGATGATGGTGTCTGGGGTTCCTGGCAGCAGGAGCAGAGTCAGGGAGAGCAGGACATGAGAGGGAGGGGGATGTAGCAGGCAGGTCATGGGAGGGGCTGGCTTTTCTTCCCCCCATCCCTTCTGCCTACTCCTGGGTTCCGGCTGGCCAGAGCTGCTGAGATCTCCTAGAGCCTCCCAGTCGGTCCTCTCTGCAGCCCTGGAAGGGCCCAGCCAGGTCCCGGGCAGGTGCTCGGAGCATGACTGCCGAATCAATGATTGACTGAATGCCTGCATTGCAGTTGGACAGTCTGTGCAGTGTTTACTTCTCAAAGCTAATAGCCAAGAAAACATTCTCCCGAAGAACAACGGTGCAGGAGGGACCTCCGAGCTCCACACCTCCCCCAGACCGTCCTGCCTGCACGCAGCGGCTGCCTCCTCCTTCACAAACTTTCCCTTACTGGAAAGGCACAGACCCAGCCATGCTCCAGCAGGTGAGAAAGGTGGGCTAGCTGGATGTAGAAAAGCTTGCCTGCCCCTAAACACCAAAGTGAAGTCGATAGTGTGACGGCCCACAGTCCAGCTAAAGACAGACAGCTCCCACTGGCCGAAGCAGGGAGCGGGTGTCTTGAGGGACGGATCCCTCCGTGAACCCCTGGCGGCATGGGGTGACCCAGTGTGCCACCACCTTGGGTGCTCATTCACACCCTCCATGTCCTGGCCACACCCCTCCCCACTGAAGCTGCAAAGGAGAGGCGTCCCGAGGCTGCGCTGAGTGAGCGCTGTCCACTGTGATGGACTTCCCACTTCGGCCGACACAGAAGGCTCCCGCCCCTGCACACCTGCTGCTCTGCCAACAGGCAAGACCAAGGGTCCCCCACGGCCCCCAGGCGTCTATTTCATCCCATGGGGAGTATCTTACATCGGTGACAATCACGGGAACAGCACTCGATGTGTCACCATTTTAAATGGCAGGTGGACCTGTTTTCCCCTCGGAGTTTTGAACAATAAAGTAGTTAGGATTCGCTTTGTTAGCACCAGGGCCAGAGCTGGGCGCGGCCACCAGGGCTGGCGGCGACCTCGCTGAGACAGCAGCCTCATCTCGCCTATGGCTTCCTCTCTGCTGTCAGTCAGCAAACACAAACCACACGATGATATCACTTTCCTGCTTCCTCAACAGCACAGCTCATCAAGATCTGGGCACCCACTCAGGACCACACCGTCATCACAATTCCTAATGGCCCCTTCGACCCTGAGGCTTGCCTGGTGCAGCTGCACCCCCACCGTCTCAGGTCGGAAGCTGCCGCATGTACTCCCACAGGGCAGGGGGAGGGGGTGTGTGGTAGTCACTCTCCGGCAGAGACGGACCTGAGCACTTCCTGAACCAAGGAACATTGGAGACCCTCGGGGAAGAAGCAGAAGGACAGGTGTGCACCTGCAGAAGCAGGCGTGTGTTTTCAGAACTAGGTCTGTGGCCTCAGAACCAGGGGTGCACCTTGGGCGAGTATCTCCTGCTCCCTGACCCCATGGCCCCCACGGCCCCTGGGGCTGCTCTCCAGCACATCTGGGTGGTGAGGCCTTGACTGCCTGCAGCCCCTGGAACGTGGGCCCCAGGTTTGGTAACTGGTGAGGCTGGGGGGTGAGTTCGTGGGAGGGGTGAGGGTCCACTATACTCTTTTCCCTGCACATGGGTATGTGTGGAATATTCCATAATTAAATTGTTTTCTAGATAATCAAACTAAATGTGGGTTCTCCCTGGTCAGGGACCCTGCCTGCGCCACCCACCACCAGACCCCATGCTGGCTCCGAGCTGCATAGAAGGGAAGGCTTACAACCAGGGCCTCTCCCTCAGGGGTGTCTGGGCATTGAGGGGCCCAGGTCACCCTACCTTGACTGTCTCCTGCAGAACAGCCAGCGCCTGCTCCTTTTCCTCCAGCAGCTGCTGCACCCCGGGGTCCGGGTGCTCCCAGGGCCCGCTGGCTGGGTCCCGACTGAAAGGCAAACACCGGCCTTTAACCCAGCAGGCGGGGGGAGGGACGTGGGGCGGCAGAGAGTTTGAGAGACAGGGGCCCACCTCGTGCATGCACAGCGGCCTGTCTCCTCCAAAGCCCTCTGACTCCAAAGAGTCTTCGCGCCAGAGGGCACTGGGGGGCTCAGTAGGCCTGCGAGACAGGCGGATGTGTCAGCTCAGGGCCTGCGCCTGGAGAGGAGCCCAGCCGGCAGCAGCACACAGACGGTGCCACGCAGCACGGGCCTGGCCTAACGTTGTCCACGATGCAGCCCTGATGCCTGTGAACAGCTCCCTGCTTAGAGATGTGTCCACTGAACAATGGCCACTCTGCACAGCCCGTGGACTGGGGCCGTGGGCTCCCCACTCAGGGGGCTGTGCCCAGGAGGCAAGAGAGCCAGGGCTTCCCCTGCCGTCCCCTCGGAGCGAGAAGCTGCCCCCCTGGAGGCCCACGGGGCCCTGTGTGCACCTGAGCACACCTGCCCTCCCCTGCAGGTGAGTCAACTCGAGTACCTCACGCCGCGTCCCACGGGAGGCCCAGAGGGGCTCTGAGGGCCTCAGTCCCCACACCAGGGGTTTGGATACTACCAGCATGTGTGGGGGTGGCGAGCCCCACCCACAGCCCGTCAGCTTTGGCAATGGAGGATCCTGGGTCCTGCAAAGATTTCAGAGGTCGTACAGTGAATGTGGCCAAGGGGCTGAGACTTGTCTCACTGCCAACACACCTCCCTGCATTTCCCAGTCACAGACTGGGGGGAGGGTCAGGGGGCAAGCTGGAGGAGGGGACAGGGAATGGCCTGGCTGGCCTGGGAGTGAGTGATGCTGAAAAGGGAGTTTTTACTGCCCTGAGGCTGGCAGGTCAGGCTGGGAAGGGGCCAAGGGCTGGGCCCTGCCCTCCACCCCCCACCCCTGCCACTCCCAGTCAGCAGCACCGCCAGGGTCTTCACTGCAGTCTGGACCCCAGAGCCGTGGGGAGCAGGGACTTCATCATCACTTATTTCAGACGCAGCGGGTTCAAAGGCCATAGGATGGCACCGATAGGTACGTCTGTGCCGGGGGCGGGGGGGAAGGTCCTCTTGAGCAGTGCAGTCCTCCACCTTCTCCCTCAGTGCACACAATATGGCCTCGACGGCCCCAGGTGTGTTGGCCATCACCTTTCGGATATCCGCCTCCGAGACACAGAAACGCAGCTTGTGAACGACTTTCCTGCAAAGGAAGCAGGTGCAGCCTCAGAGCAGTGTGCCCTGCGGGCAGGCCGCGGGCCCACTTTCCTCAGAGGAGAGAGGGGAGAGAGAGGCTGGGACTGGCCCCTTCCTGCAGCTGCCCCTGCGGAGGCCCAGAGGCCAGCTCACTCCTAGCCACCCCATCAGGGGTCACGGAACACTCGGTGCCCTGTGCTTTCAGGCCAGGCGTGTCCCAGCCTGGGCCCCAATAGTCCCAGGGACTCTCTGCAGCAGGACCCATCTTCCCGCCCGTCACCCTTGGCTCTGTGAGGAAGTCCTCCTGGTTTACCTCCAACGCGCTCAGAATCTGACTTCTTACCACCACTACAGCCGACATCTGCCTGCAGCTGCCACCCTCTCGCTCCTGAAGGTTAGGGCAGCTGTCTCCCCCTGCCTCCACCTCCCCCAAAGCCTCCTCTCCCCTCGCAGCCCTCTGAAATAGGTCCTATCAGAACCTGCCCAGGCCTTGAAGCTGCAGGGCTCTCATCCTCCCAGGCTAGGAGTCAGGTCCTTGGCTTGGCCTCCAGGGACCCTTGGCAGCTCCGAGCTCCCCTCCTCACCCAACTTCAAGCCCTCAGGTCCCCCACAAGGACTCGGGGACTCTGCACCCGTCTCCCCACTGCAGCCTCCTTCGCCCTTCTCATTCTGCTCACTGTCACTCCCTCAGGGACCCAGCCTCATCCTTCAATTCACATCACTCATCAAACTCGACACTGGTTACATCTTATTTATCTGTCTTCCCACTAAACCCTCAGCCCCATGAAGGCAGGGACCCGTGCACTGCCGTATGTGCTGTGCCAGGAGCAGAGCCTGGCACCTAGAATTGCTGGTGAGTGAGTAGTGTGGTCAGCATGGGCTGGACACACAGTCAGAGAGCAGGACTGATGCCCTGGTGAGCAGGTCTCAAGCTGACGGTGCTGTCGTCTTGGTGGGCAGCCACCAGGAGCCCCAGGTTGATGGTGAGATTCCGGTGGACAGGCACACGGACACTGACAAGGGTGTCAGAGAAGCCCACAGCAAGAAAACAGTCTGAGAGCTTGTCCCAGAGGCCAGGGGGCTGGGGGGAGGCTGCGTACGCAGGCCAGCCTTGGAGGAAGGCCCTTAGAGAGTGAGGAGTGCGGGCTCCGGCCAGAAAAGGCAGAGACACAGAAAGCCCGCGCTGTCTGAGAGCAGCGCCCGCCGCATGCCCGCCTGTTGAGAAGGTTCCAGGTGCTGAGCTTGCCGTCCGTGTTGCAGGTGGGGATGTGGCTGTGCAAGTCCACGACCGGGGGGTGGGAGTGCTTCACAACCTCCGCCAGCATCGCTGGGGGCGGGGGTTCGCAGGTGAGCCTGGCCGGCCAGCTAGGAATCCCTGTCTCCTTACACGTCAGTGTCCCGTGTCTCTGAGGTCCGGGGGAGCCCCCCCGGGTGGGGGTGCGCCATGGGGGAGGGCTGAGCGCCGGGCCTGGGAACCGAGCCTGCCGTCCGCCCCACGTACCTCCTCCCGGGGTCGTCGGTGCCCGTGTCTCGGTTCCGCCGTGGCCCGTCCCGCCCGGCCCGTCGAGCCCGCGCCCCGCTCCGGGGTGTCCCGCACGTGCACGGAGCCGGAACCGGGCCTTTCCGAGGCGCCGGTCCTCGCCTGGCCGCCCCTCTGCCCGCCGCCTCCCCGCTCTGGCCGGAGCGGTGACCGCGGCCCCGACCCCCTGGGCCGCCCCCGCGGGGACGCCGGCGCGGCGCCCGCCCTCACCGCCGTCGCTGAAGTCCCGGTCCCAGCCGCGCTAGGGGCGGCTGAGCGGGAGCCCGTCCAGCCTGGCGCAGAGGCCGCGGAGGGCGCCGGGCGGCCGGGGCCGGAGGGGCGGGGAGCCGGCGCGCTGGGCCTGGGGGCGGGGCCGGAGGGGTCGCCGGGCAGCGGCGGGGCCAGCGGCGGGGCTGCGATGCCCGGCGCCCGGCCTAGCGTGTGGCCGGCCCTCCACGTTGTGCGCTGGGACTGTGTATTACAGGGGCTTATGACAAAGTCTAGGGAGAAAAGAAGGTAAGAAGTTTGACATTGTCCATTTACAATATACATTTTATTTTTACAAGCGTTGGACCCTTAAATCTTATAAATTGAGTTCCATTGTTTCACAAGCACCATTTTCCATCTATCTGATGAAAGTCTCCAGTCATCTAGAACTTCATTAATAATTTATTCATAAAATACAAAATTTTCATGAAGTTTTCAGCCCTGCAGAGCGTGCACGTGAGGCTCCCAGAGAACCAGACCGGACAGTGGCCACCTAGACCGCAGGCACAGGCACACACGGAGCCAAGCCTGGCCAACGTGGTGGAGGAGGGCATGGCTGTGAGGGGTGGACTGGCCCCTGCTGGACAGCGAGAGCCTCTCAGCTGGCGCACTCCTGAGGTGAGGACAGCAGCCGAAGGCCCAGCAGGGGAGTCCTGAGCCCAGAGGCCCTTGGCCATGACCCTTGGCCATGAGGAGTTGGCTCTTCTGTTAGGATGTCTCACACTGGACCCAGCCCCTTGAGGAGGGGCGCTGAGGGCCGGGGCGTGTCAGCCGCATCTGCTGGATGCGAGGCTCACACAGCTCCTTCAGCACAAACAACAGGCAACTTCCAGATGGGGCGAAGATGCCGACCCAGGGCGCTGGGCTCCATCACTACCTCTGGACCGGGGCTTTCAGAGCAACCTCTGGGCCAACAACTCCCTTGGAGGAGAAAAAAAGAACTGATGTTAAAAATTATCTGCTACAGAGAGCACAACCGGATCTGTTTCCTAAAACGTGGATCCCAGTCCATCCAACAGTGCGATGGCCTCGCATTTGGGGACAGCCAACAGTGACAGTCACGATGTCAGCAGCTAACACTTTACCAAGGACAGACTTTCTCACACTAGGAGGAGAAAAGGACAAAGAAATAGCCAGCAGAAGCGGCAGTCACTGAAAACTGCTGACAGCATACAGCAGATGCTCAGCCTCTCCGGGCAGGGCCAGTCAGCCTGCGGGGAAGACAGCTCACTCTGCTGCCTCGTGCCCTGTGTGTGAGGGGGCTCACCTGAGTGGGTCCAGGTTTGGCCCCTCCAGGCCCAGGCTTGACCGGTGGCATTGGGGGTGCTGAGGTCGGCTTGATGACCTGCAAGGAGGCAGACACAGCTGATGGTGGATGCCACCTAACCGGTCCAGGCCATGCCAGGGCACCATTTTCCCCAGCACCTTCCAGCAAAGCTCCCCAGGTGCTGTAACCGCAGGCCCTCCAGGACCAGAGCAGCTGACCCCATCTTATCAACAGAGTAATTAAGAGCTCTCTTTCAGGAACTGAGACCCCTTGTCCAGTTCAGGCCAGTTGAGACCACCAACCCATCAACTGGGCCTGTGCAAATGCTCGATAAGTGACCTTTTTGAGGTCAAGAAGCTAAAAACTCCACTCTCAGATCATGGTAAGGCCGCCATTTTGTGAACATGCGTCCTGTGAAGACCCATGAAGTCTGACTACGCTTGGGTCAGTTACCTCACTTCTCCTCACCTCCAATCATCTGTCTCCACATTTCAGACCACTTCATCCTGTAAATGCTGCCCCAAGCCCTGGATCGGGGAGACAGATCTGAGAGCAAATGCCCCCCCGTCTCCCTGCAGATGGATCTTGCAAAATAAAGCTGATTTCTTTTCCCAGCTTTTCCCAAAAGCTGATGCAGTAACTAATTGGCTTTTTTTATGCACATCAGGCAAGAGAACCCCAGTTTCATGCAGTAACAGTGCTCTGCTCTGCTCCAGACCGTCCTGCAGGCTTCTCTTTGCTGAGCTCTCTACAGAAAAGTCCCCCTAACAACCCCCCAAACACACACCCACGGCTGCCACCGAGGGCAGAATGAAACCCAAATGTGGCCAAGCCCCCATTCCCGGGATCAGCCCCAACCTATCTCACTGCCTCTCTCTCCTCAGAGCCCCCCCACATTACCCATGAAAAGCTCTTAAAGCCAGAATGTGGGTCTCTGGAAGTTCAAAAGCCAGGCAAGGCATGCATTAGTAAAATTTGCATTTGTTTGCATCTCAGCTTTCCTGGGATGGAGCCAGGTGCTTGCCTGGCCGCAGGTCCCCGCACCCTGGGACGCCTGGGTGGGGCAGCACTTGTAGTTTTAAGAACCTCAGAAGGATCCTTCTGAGCAGCGGGGGACTCGGTGCCGGCACAATTCCCTTGTAGCCTTTGCCTGGCTATCACCACGTCCTTGGCCAGAAATCTCCCTGCCTGCCCTGCGTTTGCCCTGTCAAAACCCCTCCTAAGATTATTTTTGCAACTTTTATATTTAGTTCAAAATAAAAAGTGCAAAAAGAAAGACAGAGAGAATCTCTAGTAAGCAAACACCACAGTAATGGTTGTTGCAGGCAAGAAGCCCCGACGGATGCAGATACTGTGGGTCATAGTTCAAGGAGTAATCAGATTCACATCTCCAAGTCCCTCAAAGAGATTAACTACAAAGGGAAGATGGGGACTTGACAGCAGAGAAACGGGCAGACACCACCCCAAGCGATGAGTCAACATCCCTGGTGACAGACGGGAGCCCCACAGGATGCCAGGAGGGGGCCGACCAGTTCCACTGCCCCATGCTGCCAGGCCCCTTCCAGTCGCCCCCAGTTTTCCAGAAGCAGCTGGGCCAGCAGCCTGCTGGGAGATAAGCGTGTCTGTCCAGGGCCGGGGGCTGTGTGCAGGACCCTCAGCAGGGCCCACGGGGCTCCCGGTGCTGGAGGAGACCCACCAGGGCCAGACCTCAGGATTGGCTGGAAGGGACTCCCAGGCGAGCCCAAAGGTGGGGAGCCCTGCTGGGGAACGAGACCCCCACTGCAGGAGGCGCCTGCAAATTGAGCTGCGACTCAACAAGTCTCCAGTGACTCACATTTGAGAGAGATCTTTCCAGAATCCTAAAGCCTCACACCAAGGCAGGTGCTGCAGTGGAGCCCCCTCATCCCCTGAGCCCCTCAGCCCCATAAGCCCCCCTCATCTTGTGGGGTTCAGGTTGTGGGATTGGCCGGGGCTCTGACCCAAGAGGGGCCCTGTGGCCGACGAAGGGCAGAGGTGCAGATGGGGAGTGGGGGTGGGTCTCACCTGCTTGGGCTTCAGCGCTGGGAGGGGCTTGGCAGGAGGAGCAGGTCGGAGCTGGCGGGAGGAAGGGGCAGTCAGGACCACCAGCCCATGGGTTCAGTGTTCTCCTGGGCCCGGGTGATCAGCCTTCCGAGAGGGCAGCAACCACTACCCTGGGGTCTGGGGCCCACGAAGTCCAGCCCCGGCCCTCCACCTCCCCAGACCCACCTGGCGCCCTCTAGAAGACCTGGCTGCCGACCCCACCACAGCTCACCTGGTCTGGTGCCTGCCGGGTGTACACGGGAACCTGGAAAGGTGGGCTGGACCTGGCGGCCGGGGGCTGCAAGGAACAGGGCTGTGAGCCTGGGTCTCACAGGGCGCTGACTCCAGGGACCCCCAGCTTCAGAGCTGCTCCCCGGCTCAGGACCCAGGTTCCTGCCTCTCCCAGAAGTGGGAGGATAAAGCTCTGTGTGTGCACATGGGGTCTCTGCCCCACCCCCCGCCCCGCAGGGCCCTGAGCACAGGATGTGACCCCCAAGTCCCTCGGCCGTGTGGATGCATGGAGGTGCTGGGCAGCAGCGGAGGGTGTCTGGGCCTCCAAACCATCCTCAGAGGGACCCTGCGGAGGCCAAGAGCCTCAGATTCAAGTTCAAACTCCAATTCCATCACTGGCTTACTGGGCTCCTCAGACCGCCCGTTCTAAAGCCCTGTTTCTGCCTCTTTTTTTTTTTTTTGAGGAAGATCGGCCCTGAGCTAACATCTGCCAATCCTTCTGTTTTTGCTGAGGAAGACTGGCCCTGGGCTAACATCCATGCCCATCTTCCTCCACTTTACATGGGATGCCACCACAGCATGGCTCAACAAGTGGTGCATTGGTGCACGCCCGGGATCCGAACCGGTGAACCCCGGGCCACCGCAGCGGAGCCCATGCACTCAACTGTTTGCGCCACCATGCCAGCCCCCGTTTCTGCCTCTAAACGGGTGATGGTGGCGGCCGCTCTAAGCCCCAAGGTGCTGCACACTGGCACGAGATTTGGGGGTGGCCTGGGGAGCCCGTCAAGGACGGCTGGTACTCACAGCAGGAGGCGGCCGCTTAGGGGTCACCACGGAAGCCTTGGGCCTGGAGGGCTGGCTGGGGTGGGTGGTAGGGATCGGCTCTGGGGAGCCCATGGCGGGGGCCGGAGCCCTGCCCTTTGCTGGCATGCCAGACCCCTCGTGGAACAGGGGGTTGGAGAGCCCCATGGTGGTCTTGGGCGCCACATTCCTGGGGAGAAAGTGAGAGAGGTTAGCATGTCCTGGCCTCAGGGTCCAGCCCAGGGACTCGAGGGCTCGTGGGTGTGGGGTCCCCTGGCCTGGCCAGGGTCCCTCTTAGCTGCGGCAGCCCTTGGGTGGTGTGCCAGTCACAGCCACACAAATAGGGAGAGGCAGCCTTATGTGTCCTGAGCCCCATTGGCTCTGGGGTCCAGTCAGGCTGGAGGTGCTTGGAGGCCAGTGGGCAAGTGTGTCCTCCTGTGGCTGGCCCGCGTGTCAAGGTCCCCACAGAGCGAGCACCAACGGTAGGCTCAGAGTGCAGCTGCCCACCGAGGGCAGCGGGCTATGGGGGCAGCTTCCCCGAACCCACGTCATCCCAAGTGTGTAGGCGCTGATTGGGGTCAGGTGTGTGTGGGGGTTGGGGGCCCTCTCTCCGGGGCTACCACATCTCCAACCTGTCACCAAAACTTGTCACCTGTTCCTGCCTCAGCAAGAGGCAGGGGACCCAGAGCGAAGGCTCCAGTGGCCCCTGGTTGAGGCCCCCGGGCCCTGCTGTAGGACCTGCTGGTTCTTCCTCAAACAGCAGCACGCTGTTTCCCAACAGTGTGATCACGGGAAGTGCTCCTTGCGCACCCTGGTGTTTTGCAACCCCACAGTGCCCTCACCTCCGTCGGACAGGCCTCCAGGCCTTGCGGTAGATGACCACGCCTGCCACGGTGAGCGCCAGAGCCACCAGGAGCAGCACGGGCACCAGCACCATTGGGAGGCTCCCGGACGCTGTGGGACACACGAGGCCAGGTGTCAGCGGCTGGACCCAGAGCGAGGCAGTGTTGGGGGAGAGCCCGCGGGGGCCGCAGCCCCTGCCTGGCTGGCTTGTGGCTGAGGGGGGCGCCTTTCTCGGGGCCTCCCTTGGCCGTGAGGAGAACGCAGAGCCCTGGGCCCCTCCCCACCACCAAGGCCGTCTGAGGACCCTCAGCACTGAGACCCAGTACTTTACACCAGCGCTCCAGGCTCTCAGGTGACGGGTCGGAGGACTTAGTGGCTGGTGGCCCCAGGCCCACAGTGACGTGGGCATGGCCCGGCCAGGCCCTGGAGGCCGTGCTGCTGTCAACAGCTGCATGCTCAGTGGCCACTGGGGAGGAAGACACCGGGGGTGGGTGGCTCTGAGGTTCCCGGGCCCAGGAGGGGCTGAAGACCCAGCAAAGGAGCTGGTGCTATCCTGTCACCGCTCCCCCGCCCCTCCCTCTAGGACGGCCACCCTGCTCCGGTAGGGCAGAGGTGGGGACACAGGCTCCTGGGCCCTGCCCTCCACCTGATGGGTCAGAATGCCCGAGGGGCTGCAAACCCACATTTCAACAACGCCCTTCATGGTTTGGGGGCACATGGCTTCCTTCTCAGCCCTGCCCAGGAAGTTTGAGAAAAAGCAGGACCTCCAGCCGGACCCCATCAGGCTGTGCAGGTGTGGAGGCCCCGGGGCGGTCCACGCCCTACCTGTGCGCCCGTTGGGCAGCAGCTCTGCGCAGTGGGGCGGGGCCCAGCCCGGGCGGCAGTGGCACTCGCTCCTGTGGTTGCACACCTGGAGGAGGAACAGGTGTCAGGCCAGGCTTCCAGGCCCTGCGTCCACCGCACTGCCAGGTGCCCGAGCAGGTGCCATCTGCTCCTCTGAGTCACCGGGCCCGGCCTCAGGCCTGCAAGGGGCTCTGCTATGACCCCATGACGAGCCCAGCTCCGTCGTCCAGGGCCTGCCACCCACCGCCAGGACCGCATGAGACATGCAGACAGCCACAGCCCCTCACCAGGGGCCTGCGAGGGGCTGACCAGACTCCCGAGGGCTCTGACCAAACACTGGAGCGCAGGCGCAGGGCAGCTTCACAGTGGGCTGTCCTCAGGCGCATCCCCCACCTCGCCCTTGTTTCAGGCTCTCAGTGGCTCTGACTTTCCTGACATCACAGCCAGGTCATTAAGAGCTGAACGCACTGGCTGCATCTCAAATAGAACATCTCAAACCTGACCAGCCCCAGCCCACGTGTCCACCAGCACCAGGACCGTGCTGGGCCTCAGTGTCCCCACAGGATGCCCAAGTCCTCGCCAGCTCCTGCCACAGCCCCCGGGTGCTGGCCTCTGCCCTTTGTCTACCTGGGCTCGTCCCAAGCACAGCCTACCCATCTCCTTCAACTCCAAAGGGCCAGTGGCAGGCTGTCCTCCCCGGCCCACGTACCCCGTGGTTGCTGCACTGCGCAGAGCAGTTTCTGGATCTGTAGACATGGAAGTCCTGGCAGAATCCTTTCCAGCAAACCTGGAGGGCAGCGGGCTCTCCTCAGGCAGCTGGTCTAGACCCCTGCTTGGTGTCCCCGCCCCCTACTCTCCCCCACCAGCCAAAGCTGACCCCAAACCCGCAGAGTGAGCTTCAAGGGGGGCAGTCTGTGGCCACCACATCCAGGATGGGCTCGTCTGCAGCCCATCGGCTGGCCAGCCTTGGCCAACCTGTCACTGCCACCAGGGCCACAGAGACCGGCTCCACCCGGCCCCTGGGGGGACTTACAGAACGGAAAGGTCTTCACACTGACTGAGAACGGGCTTCTCCAGTGCCTCCCTCTGCCCCCTCTGAGTTTCTACTGAGAACAGAAGAGCCCTCCCCTCGGCCCTCCTCCAGCCACCCTGCCTGCTCCAGACCACGTGAGCTCGCCCGTGTGGGACACGTCCAGGACCTGGGGGTCCAGCAGCCTGACCGCAGCATGAGGCACGTCGGGCTCACGTCTGGGTCACGGCCCTTGGAAGCCCTTGAAAGCTGCAGTCTGTGACACGCCTGCGAGTGGCCCCCTCGGTGCTCACCTTCTCCTCGCCGCACTGGGTGCCTTCGGGCACCGGCTCATATGCAGCACTGCCATCCAGGGCAAGAGCCTGGCAGGCAGATGAGTGGGAGGTTAGGGTGCAGGAAGTCCGCTCAGGGGGCTTCTGCCCACCCTCACAGTACAGGACACCACACCTGTTGACCCTGTGGACAGAGGAACATGCCATGGTGCCAGCTCTGCTGGGGCTCCTGCTGACTGCACTCAGGGGGACCCGTGGAATGCAGGAGATGAGGCCCAGGACCCTTGGACAGGCTGGGGGTCTGCTGACAGTTCGTCCACACCCCTAGGACCTGCAGATGGACATCCATACCCCAGCCACAGTAGCCCACCGTCCCTCCCATGAGGGCAGCATGCTTAGGCCTGGGGGTCCTGGAAGGCAGCGGACCCAGCTCTGATTCCTTTGTGCAGAGGACCCTCTCAGGTGGCCCCACCTGTGGGCACATCCTGTGCCCTGGACAAGGGAGAGTCAGGCCATGGCTAGACACTCACCTGCTGGAGCTGAGGGGGACGCTGCCCCTGCAGCCTAGGGAGATGCTATAGGCGTAGCACGTCTCCTCGGCAGCCCGTGACCCTGCGGGGCCAGGAGCAGGTGAGTCCACGGGCCTGGGACCTACAACCACCCCAGGAGGCCTGTGGGTCATAGGGCCAGGGCTCACGTGCGCCTCACCTGGCCCCCACAAGTCCTGGCACCTCTGAGCCAGCGTGGGACAGTTCCCGTCGTAGCAGTAACCCCCCGGGCAGGGCGTTCCGTTCTCCTGGAAGGCGTCCTCTGGGCACGCTGGCTGTTGGCCGTCGCAGTACTCCTCAAGGTCACAGCCGTCCTTCTGGGGGCGACACAGCTCGCCGGCCGGCTTCACCTGGCCCAGCAGAGCCAAGTTCACCGTGGGAACTGGGGCCCCAAACAGACCTGTGCCCCCTGCCTTGTCACCGGTGTTCCTGGGACCCTCCTCCCCAGCCGCCGACCGTGGGGTGCGGCTGGCTGGGCCCGTGCTCACCCTGCACGCGTGGCAGCAGGCGCCTTGGGCGCACTCGGCCCCCTGGGCCAGCTGGCAGGTGGTGGCGTTGCAGCAGCGGTTCTGGCAGTCCTGGGGGCGGGGTGACGGCCAAGGTCCGAGTGGGCTGCACACTGGGGCCAGCGCCAGGCCTCAGAGCAGACTCTGGGGACCCACCTCCCTCCACAACCTGCCCTGGCTGGGCCGGGCCTCCACGGGGAAGTCACTGTCACTCCCTCCCGTGGGTCCCTGTGGGTAGCTGTGGGTGTCACTGGAGAACAGGAGTGTGTTCTGACGTGTGGCCAGGAGCACGCAGGCACTGGTGGGGAGCAGAGGGTGGCGGCAGGCGTGCAGCCCCGTACCTGAGGGGCCCCGCAGTCGCACTGCTCCCCGCGCTCCACAAACCGGTTCCCACACACGGGGCCGCCCACCAGCCGGTCGGGGTCAGGGGCGTTCACCACGCAGGCTGTCTGGGGCTTTTCCACGAACGTCTCCAGGTCAGCCCGGCTGCAATGGCTGAACATTCTGGGGAACTTGAGGCTGAGAGGAGCGGGGTCCCCGTCAGGGGAGGACGGGCAGTGGGGCAGACCGCCTATACCCCCAGGATACCCCATTCTGCAGGTGGCCTTGGCCAGGGTGGAGCCGGGCAAGCCTCACCCGATGCTGGCTGCCATGACGCAGCCACCGCCGTCCCGCGGCACGGGGCAGTAGCAGCCCTGCACGTTCTCATCATGGTCCATGCCCAGGTTGTGGCCCATCTCGTGGGCCATGGTGCTCGCCACGCCAATGGGGTTCTCACTGTGGTCCTGCGGGGAGAGGCCGTGCTGGCTGATGTCGCCCACATGGCCCGTCCACTCTCCTGCCCATCCTCACTGCCCCAAGCAAGGCTGAGAGGTTTGGTGTCACTCCCTGCCAACAATAGTTCTTAAAACCTAGAAGCAGCAACAAACCCTCCAGAAGAGGCAGCCGGTGTTCACGGAGACAGCTTGGGGACAAGCATGTGAACCTGAGTCCTGAGGTCGCCCCTCACGAGTTTCAGCTCACGCTCCGAGCCCGCTCCCCACCCAGCAGCCAACAAATAGGCGGGGTTCCCTCCACACCTGGTTCACGGCCCCCGAGGAGGACTGCAAGCACATGGCAGACACCCTGGCCAGTCCCACGGTAGTCCCGGCGAAGTCGACCCCCCTGGGAACAAGAGCAGTGTCTGTACATGTGCCCTCCTTGTCCCCCCAAAGCCCTTCCCAGGGGCCCTCCGCCCGCCGGCCCCTCGACGGCGTTCTGCCCTCACGTGATGAGCTGCGCGTTGTCGTGCAGCTGCCGTCCCACCAGGTCCCTCGCGCGCCAGGACAGGAAGTTCTCCAGTGTGGTGTCGGCCTGAGGGCTGACCTGGATCTTATCCCCGCCGTTCCAGATCTCCAGGCCCACCAGGACCACGCGGAAACTGAGTTCCTGATAAAGCTGTGAGAGGACGGAGTCCCTTGGGTCAGGCTCCAGGACAGCGAGGCCAGGTGAGAGGGCCGGAGCCCACCCCAGAGAGGGCTGGGCTGGAGGCCAGCGGAGGCACTGTCCGCTGTGAGTGGGACAGGGGAAGGAGGCTAGGGCAGATCTCAGCGCCTTCCTCACCTGGCTGATGGTTCTCACTGCCACCCCACCCCACGGTCACTCACCCCCCACTCTCCCGGCTTCCCCTACAAATAGGGTTGCTATGGGGCGAGGTGATGCCTGGTCCAGAAGGGACCTGTGCGGCCGAGGGGTCCTGGAAGCCCCTGCTAGGAGGAACCCCCAGCAGTCCCTGGAGGGAACGTCCCCCCAGGGTGGACAGAACCCCACCTTGTCCACGTGGTTCACCACCTCCAGCACCCTCTTTCGCACAGCCGTTCTGCTGCCCAGCTTCTGGAACTGGAGGACAGCAGACCCTCAGGCTGCAGCCTGTTGGCAGCCCGGCCCGGCCCTACCTCGCCCCTACCTCGCCCCGCCCCCACCCCAGGTACCTCTGTGCTATCCGTGACCACAAACAGCTCCACGTAACGGGTCTCTCGGGATGGCGGCCAGTTCTGGGGAGCAGCGACAAGAAGCGGGTCAGCCTCCCGAGCCACAGCCCTCCTGGCCTCAGCCCTGTCTCCACACACTGACCATCTCCTGGGCTCTGGAGCTGGCGCCCAGCCCCTCTCAGTGTGGGGGACAGTCCAGGAGGCTCCAGTAGACCAAGGCGCCCAGTCTGCAGCTGCTGGGCAAAGCCAGGCCCAGCCCACCAGCCACGGGGACGGCTCAGAGACGCCCAGCCCACCCCACCACAGTGAGTCTGGGGGATGCACAGGCCCAAGTGGACCAGGGATGAAGCTGGCCGGGGCCTCCCCTCACCCTGGGCCTGAAGGCTGCCGAGACCCGAGGTCCCAAGATGCTCTCCAGGCTGCTGTCGCTGACCCCGCAGGTCCCAGCCTTCTGCTGTAGGTGCTGCACTTCATACAGCGCGTGCTGCCCCTCTTCACCGCCCCCACCCAGGGGCTCGATCAGGTGGATGGCAGAGCCGGCCCGGAAGAAGCCCCTGAGAGTAGACGGGAGCAGGTGCTTCTGAATTAGTGCTTCCTCCCACCTGCCCAACTGGAGCCCTGAAGGACAAGAGGATCCCTGAGGTGCCCGAGGACGTGGCTCCCCCTCTGCACTGACGTGCTGGGGACGGTGTCCAGGGACTTGAGGGAGCCTCGTGCTCGGGGAACCCGTAACTTCTACCGGTGCAGAAAAGTGTCCCCACCTCCAGCCCGGTTCTTGCCTCAGTCTATTCTCTGGACACTGAGGGGAGCGCTGGGGCCCTGACATTCTGACGCCCCAGCCCGGCCTGTGGCACTCACCTGAGGCCAGCACAGGTGCTGAGGCTGGCTGCGGAGTGCCGGTGCCCCTCCACGCGGCCCTGGTAGAAGCAGTGATCCTGCGGGAGAAGAGCGTGAGCATCCGCAGGCCCCGCTCCCAGTGCCCCCACTGCAGCGTGCAGAGGGCCACCCGGGCCATACCTGCCTCTGTAACTGCTCCGTCACCTGGGAGCCATTGGCGGCCATGTAGGTCTCCGTGTAGCCCGAGCCCACCAGGTCCCTGGAAGAGATCCACTGTGGCTTCCTGGGCCCCGCCTGCTTCCCCCTTGAAGCTGCCTCTGGCTGGAGGAGAGGCTGGGCAGGGAGCCCGAGGCCCAGGACACAGACACAGGTGTGCTGGGGGCAGGGGTGGGGCCCAGGCTCCCCTGCTCACCTGTTCTTCTGCAGATGCAGGGTGAAGTTGTGCTCTTGGGCCCCAAGAACATAGCTCACACTCTCTGGGTACAGGCCCTGAGTCGGGAAAAAAGGAGGGTCCAGGGTGACGGGCGTGGCCTGAAACCTGGGCACCCAACAGCCAAAAGCTCCTCAGAGGACCCTGGGGCTGGGCAGGGCTGGGTTGAGCTGGAGGGGTTCCTGGGCAGGCAGGAACTCCACCTAGAACCACACCAGGCTCCTCGGGCCTCAGTTTCCCCATCTGTCTATACAAGGATAATGATGATGCCCCCTCCCCAGGAAGCAAGTCCGGGACATGGCCCCTGACAGGCAGCCCTTAAAACCAAGGCACCAAAGCAGGTGGGCTGGCCTCTCCAGCACCAGCGCCCTCCCCCCCCCCCCCCCAGAGGCCCAACTCTCCCGGCCATGGGCCTGATTGGAGTGGAGCAGTTGGGGTGGGGTGGGTGCATGAGATTGAGGGGGGAGCACCCCTAGCCAGCAGAGCCCTCACTCAGGCCTGCTGAGCCCTCGGGACAGTGTGTGCCATGCCCGCAGGGTGGGGTGAGGCCCAGGCAGCGGACAGCCCTTACCCCCACCACCCCCACACCAAGGTCAGGTTGGGGCTGTCTGTCATACACACGCAGGCTCATCCACTCTCACACAGGCTCACGCCCCCCAAACGCGCACACTCACGGGTTTCAGGAATGCCCCCAGGCAGCCCCGGGAAATCCCAGCCCGGCCCAAAATGCCCCACAGAGGTGTGTCGCCGCAGACACGCAGCGCAACTCGCCTGGTGAGCCATCTCCTCCAGGCTAAGAGGAATCTGACTTAGTGAAACTGGGGAGTGGCCCGCGGGCGGGCGGGGAGTGGCCAGTAGCAGGTTCCTGGTAGGGAGGCGGGGCAGTCCCCCTTCCCCCTCAGCGGACACCTCTCCAGGGTGTGGCCCCGGCCAGAGTGAAGCAGGATGCAGGATGAAGGTGAGGCCGAGGGTGGGGGGAGACACAGCCCAAGTGGACTGGGAGCCCCGCCAGGGGCCCAGAGGCCCACCTGGCTCTCAGCCCCAAAGGCCGCTGGGCACACAGAGAGCTACTATCCCTTTCACAGACGGAAGCTGGCTCTGAAGGGCCAAGAAGGGACCCCCAGGCCAGCTCCCCCAACACTTACCAAGTGGGATGGCTGGGCTCGGCGGGCTCGGGGTCCTGGCAGGCGCCGTGGCCACACCACCTCATACTGCTTCACATGGGGCAGGGCGGTGCTGGGGGCGACCGCTGCGGGAGAGGCAGGGTCAGCAGGTGCGCAGGGCACCCTCCCACCCTGGGAGGCCCCTTCCCAGGCCCGTTGTGGGCCTGCCCCACCTCCTCTGGGGGGATCGCGGACAGCACCCTAGGGAAGCAAAGGCTCTGAGCTGGCTCCCTGACCCGAGTGGAGGTTCTGTGTTAAAAAGGCCACAGGATCCCTGCCCTGG
The DNA here is from genome assembly GCF_057802395.1 of Ceratotherium simum simum. Taxonomy (NCBI): domain Eukaryota; kingdom Metazoa; phylum Chordata; class Mammalia; order Perissodactyla; family Rhinocerotidae; genus Ceratotherium; species Ceratotherium simum. Next base: position 90,643,631 of record NC_141905.1, read on the forward strand.
GTGGGGCCAGGCAAACCTGTGCCCAGCAGCACCCAGAGACACTGCCCCGTGTGCCAGCCCTTCCAGGAGCCACCAGGCTGCCCCCAGACGGCTCCCCGCCATGGCCAAGGGCTGAGCTGGACACCTCCTCCCCGGAGTGAGGAGGCACAGGCCCTGGGGGAGAGTTTACACCTTTTCATCTCAACTAATCACACAATTGCCTCTAACTAGGGGACTGACGGACCTCCCCCACAGGTGGTTCACCCAGCCCAGATCTAGAAACCCCCTCCTATCCCACAGCAGACAGTGGGAGGCCCAGAGCTGGAGAGCTCGAGACCAGCCTCGGGGACTCTTTTCAGGTGTTAGTGAATGTGTCTGTTACAAACCTCCAGGAACGAAAGGCCGTGGGGTGGGCCAGCCCAGGCCGGCCTGCCTGAGAAGTTGCCCCCTCCCCTACGGCTCCTTTGGCAGCCTCCAGCCCAGGCGTCTCGGAGGAGCCAGGCTGGGACCAGGACCAGAGACAGGTGCCCATGTGGCTAGACCACCCCCTGGGGTGCCCCACCCTCAGCTCCAGACCACTGCTCCTCCGTTCTCCCATCCCTGGCTGGCTGGGGGTCCTCTGGAGTGGGCAATCACCCCAGGACCCCAGGCTACATCGGAGCAGCCGGTCCTCCACCCTGCTCTGCCCCAGCCCCAGTCCCCACACAGCTCAGGAAACGCCCCAGGCAGCGTTCTTCCTCTCAGTTCCCCTTTGAAGGTCCCGGCTGTCCACCGCTAGGGCCTCCCCGCTGTGACCACCTCTGCGCCCCCGACCCCCGGGGACCAGCCCAGAACCAGCAGCGCTGCAGAAGACCAGGTGGCCACCCCACACCCAGATGGTGGCCCCTCGGACCTGGGCCAGAGCCCAGGCCCAGCACTCACCCTGCAGCCACAGTGTGCCCAGCAGCCAGAGCCCAAGGCTGCACATGGCCAAGGCAGGGGGCGGGGGTCAGTCGTCTGGGGGTCTGGGGATCCGGGGATGGGGCGGGAGCGGGAACAGGGAGGCGGCTCTGTGCACTCTGGGACACGGTCTGGCCCGTGCTCCGCTGGGAGGCTCATCCTGTGCGCCACGCCCCGGCCACCAGCCCCTAGCCACTGCCAATCGGTCCCTCCGACGCCAGGAGGGGCGGGGCTGGGGCGGGGTATGCAGGCACCTGGGGGTGCATTCTTCCTCCCCGCTCATTCCCAGGTGTTCCTGTGTCTACTTCTGGTTCCCTACAGGCTGCTAGACAGTCTAGCGTCCAACACATGGAAAATGCTTCATAAATGTGGACCAATTAACCGAGGGGGGGAGGTGAATGCACTAACTTGGCCCCTCCCTGCAACTCCACATCCTGCTTGTGCTGAGGAGACCCAGGCTCCAGGGCTGGCTGGAGGCGGCGGGCCTGGGGGTCTTGGAGAGGAAGTGACTGTGAAAGGCTGGCTGGGGGATTCAGGGGGTACTGTGCCTGCCCATTCGCACTACTCTCTGCCCTGCGGGGCGGGGCCGTCCCCACGCTGGCGTGGCACTAAGGCCTCTCCTGGTGGGTCCCTGTCACCCCCGGGACCCAGGCCTCCTGTGGCTGAGTCAAGTGGGTTTGCCCTTTGCAGTTCTGGACATGCTCCCTGGGTTAGCGGGACAAGAGAGCATGTCAAGGCCTAAAGTGAGAAGGTACGGTGCCCACAGGCAGTTCCAGACCAGAGCTCAAAAGTTCAACGGACCATTACTTTCCCCAAGTGAATGGCTAAAAAGAAAGGCAGGAGAGACTAGCACAGACTCTAGGAGAATCCAGCACAGGTCACAGGAAGCTGGTGCTGGGGCCACTCAGACTTCTGACCCTGAGCTTACACACAACCTCGTATTGTAGAATGATGCCACATGAACCCCAAATCCTCCTGGCAACTTTCTCTCCCCTGGTCGTATGTTGCAAGTTATTTGAAACAGAAGTTCAAAGGCAATGTGTCCTTTAGCGGCAAAAACAAAAGCCGCTACGAACGCACAGGCTTCGCATGAGCTGACCAGATGGCCTGCGTGCGGCTAACTCAAAGGGACTCAGCGCTGGCAGGCAGGCAGGACAGTGAGGCCCGCGGAACCCCACTGAGGATGCAGGAACCCTTGCCTGGCCCGCAGGACGCACCTAACTCGTCCCCACCAGTGACCGGCAGGTGCCACTGGACGCTCTGCTCCGGCCATGACTACCTGCAACCTGGTATAGCGGGAAAGTCAGCTGCCCAGGAGAGGGACACAGGGACCTGGGCCTCAGGGCCAGCGGGCTCCTCTGCTCACGGCCTGGCGTTTGCACAACACCACGCCTCTGTGGCAACTCTGGCTGGCAGATAAGCTTGCTTGCTCACAGTCACGCCTGCACACACTGCAGATCAGAAGAGGAAGCCGTCTGCGGCTTGTGAGTCAAGCCCCCAGCTCTGCTGTGCCCCCTTTGCACACCAATGCCCTGCTAGGGGACCTGTCTGTGCAGCCAGGTTCTCATCCCTCCTCGCCTGCCGAGGCCCCTGGAGCAGGTGGTCGTGTATGAAAGTGACATACATGAAAATCAGCAGGAAGGGGCAGCTTGGTGGAGAAAACGGGCGCAGGGGCATGGAGGTGTTTGAGGCAGTGCACACCCAGGGCTGGCTGTGCCACCCACTGCTGAATCAGGAAGGCGGGCACAGGGAGGGCGGGTGACCGCCGAAGGGCCAGCCACAGGTCTATGGGGGGGGGCGGGGGGGCACACCACCTCTGCTCCTGCAGGAGAAGGCCAGGCCTCGTGACTCACTCTCCAGCCCCGGCCAAGCTACAAGACCAGGAGCTGTGCTTCCCCCTAGCGCCCGGAGCAAACCCCAGCCTCGGTTGGAGGGGTTCCCGCTGACTTCAGGGAGCCCAGTCCCGTTCACCTGGACCAGGTGTGGACACGTGGACACCAGGCCTGGACCTCGTCCCCAGCACAGCATCTTGGTAACTATCTTGGTGTTGCTCAGATGCCATGTTTTTTTCACTTTGTCTTTGAAACCAAAAAAAAAAACAAAACCCAAAGACAGTGTCCCTGCTCCATTTAAGAGAGCAGAGCAGCAAACCCGCAGACATCGCTCTGGTCTGGGAGGCGGTACAAAGCGAACCTCCAGCACCCTAAGAGACGGGACGGGCAGAACACAGACGACACCCAGACTTTATGTTTAAACGCTAACAACACACACAACACACGTGTTTCAAGAATATTTGATTAACAAGCCCTGAACTCATTTATCCGTAGCACCTGGCGGCACTTCCTTCAGTTGAGGCGGGTGCAGGGCCCCGAAGGCCTCACTGTGCGGCCACCACCACCCTGGGCGCTGGTGCCGGGGGCCCCCGCAGGACGGGCACTTGGGGGGCCGCCATCTGGCTTCGCTCTGCAGAGAGGCGCTCCAGGCGCTCTGTGTAGAAGCCGTTGAAGTCGAGCCTGCGAGGAGGAAAGGAAGGGTGCATGGCGGAGGTGAGAAAGCAGGGGTGGGGAGCAGTAAGGGAGGCCCAGGCCGCAGTCACACAGGGCTGGGGCCATGACAGGCAGCGGCGTGGTGGAGAGCCACTGCACCCACCTGGAGATGACACTGGCCATGCCCTGCTCGCAGTCGCTGGTGCTGTAGACGCTCAGTCGGGCCAGAAGGTCCAGCAGGTAGGCTGAGAAATTCTTATCAAACTTATTGATGGTGGCCTCGAAGCTGGAGGCCAGCTGAGGAGCATCCACGTGCTCGGCCAGGTACTGCAAGACACGTCAGCCCTGTGAGCTCACCTCGCCCCCGGGCCTTGGCACGACTCTCCAGCAGCTCAGCTTTCCTTCTCCCTCTTTTTTTTTTTAAATACAAAAATGCATTTCAGGAAGTTTTTGTGTCATAAATGTAAGAAGTTACGGCATCTTAAAATTCCTGAGACCACAGGACACAGAGACATAATTCGACGGCTGGCACCCTACTCCTACCACTGCTCAGAACCTCAGGTTTTCTTTATGGAGCTCAGGTTTTCAAGCTAACTCGTGTTTTCTCCTGGCCGCCTCTCAGCAAGGCGAACGGACTGGGGACACAGGAGTACCCACCTGGGCTCCTCCAGACCTGGCACTGGCACCACAGGGCCCATGCCACTCTGTCCACGCCCCATAAAAGACAGACGCCTGCATCTGCTGAGCCACCTAACCCTTCTAGGTAAGGACAGACCCTAATAATAGTGTAAACAGGGCCCAGGGCCCTGTGCCTGCTGAGCACCAGGCCCTCTGCTGGGCCTCCCTGCCCTGGCTCGCCCTCACCTGCCCTTCGAGGCCTCCCTGGCTCACCCTCACCTGCCCTAGGGGGCGTCCCCCGGCTCACCCTCACCTGCCCTAGGGGGTGTCCCCACAGCTCGCCCCTCACCTGCTCTAAGGTGCCTCCCTGCAGCTGGCCCTCACCTGCCCTTTGGGGCGTGCCCGCAGCTCGCCCTCACACCACCTGCTCTGGATAACTGCAACCTTGCCCTGGAGCACAGTGGGGCTGAGGCTGGGACAAGGGGGGAAGGGAGATTCTCTCTTGCTTGTGTTTGGAACCTAATTTTAAGACTGTGTTTTTTTAATCAAAGGGAAGATAGAAATGAACCAGTGGTGGTGGGTTTGGTTTTGAAGCGCTGCAATCCTAACATCGTGTCACGTCTGGTCAGGAAGGAGGGTCTTCTGGACTAACCCGCAAGGCCACGCACCTTCCTGGCCAGCTCCTTCCGGGTGCGCTCCTCGGCCCGCTCGGCCTCCGTGGGCGGCCCCAGCATGGTGCCGTGCTCCAGGGTCAGGCGGCCCAGCTCACTGTCTAATTTCATGCTCTGCGTAAACCTCTTGGGGTCAGGAAGAAACGCTTCTGTTAGTTACAACCCATTCGCTCCACGTGACAAGTTCCCCACTCCTGTCTGGGACACCCAGGAGGCTGCAGGTGGAAATGACCAGCTGCACCCACATGATTTCCAAGTCTGCCTGTCACAAGGCTCACGAGCCAATTTTTCTAAAAACAGTTTCTTTCCACTGTGTTTCCATCTGGGAATCCCACATGGCTCCTAAGTGTCTAGGGAATCGAGTTCACATGCTCCTGTCCCCTGCGTGATTAGCCACCATGTCATGGGCTCTGCCACCTCCCCACATGCTCCCACTGGCCCCTCTGACCCAGACCCCCCACCAGTACCCAGGAGCCCCATGAGCCCCCCCGTCGCCCCTTCTGCCTCCTAACACTCTCTATGCCATCGTCTTGGGGCAACTGCCTATAACAGGTGCCCCATAAACACTTAACTGAATCAAAGAACTCGAGTTCTGACAAAATGAGCACAAGGGGTGTCCAGAAAAACATCCTGGACAGAGACCCTGCAGCCAGCCATCCCTGCCACAGCACTGGGCAAGGCTCAAGGCAGGACACGCCCAGGGAGAGCGAGAAGCAGAGGCATGGCGGGGCTGGGGGCACCGCACCTGCATGCAGTTGGTGAACATGACGCACACGGACATGAGCTTGGAGAAGACCTTCAGTAGCTCGGGGTTGGTCAGCATGCAGTCCTTTAGGCAGTTGTCCAGGAAGCTCGTGTGGTGCCCCAGCACGTCGTCAATGTTGGAGGCCTGCAAAGAGGGCACCAGCCTCCTCTTGGAACAGCTTCACCAAGAGACAAACTCTACACCTTCCAGGCTTCAGTTCTGGCTACTTTATACACTTCTGTTTTGTTTCCATTTTTTAAACAACTCTGTGGTCTTTTGGGGGAAAACTTCAAAATACCACTAAAAGAAACTGATACTGAATGTGCCCCAAAAGGTCCACGGTTTTGTTCCTTAAAGACAGAAAGCAAGGAGGAAATACTGCTACTCGTCACTTTCTGCTTCTGGAATTTGGGGACGGTTGAGATCTCTGGCTGACAGGCCTAGAATGTGCTGTGGTGGGAGTGCGGGGCCCCTGGTGCTGAGGTTCTCAGAGCTCCCTCAGAGTGCAAGGCACCCATGCTGTTCAAACAGCTCCATTCTCAGGGACGTGGCATGCGGGAGCAGACAGCCACCGCCCACACACATGCGTGCGTGCACACACACTCACACTCACACTCCCTTTTCATGTTTGGAAGGACACCTGCTCTCTGCATGTGTGCAAAGGGCTTTGCCTTCTGACCAGGCACAGAGATACCACCAGCTCCCTGCTGGCCTCCCGGCCGCCGCTCTCTGACTGCTGCTCAGGAGTAGTGGAAGGCCACCCTGCAGCCCCCTCCACACGAGGAGGAAGAGGACAGCGAAGCTCTGGGATCCGTTCCCTGCAGTTCCCTCCCTGACACCTGACCCAATACTCTCTTCTCTGAAGACACTATTTCGTGAAACATATCTTCGTTGGTATAGAGCCTTCTAAGTGCTACAACTCACGGATTTCAGGTTTTTCTCAAGGATATGCCAGGTTGGTTCCATCACTTCAAACATCATATAGTACTGAATATTCTGGACAAAATTAAGCATTCGCTGCCGCAGAGTGAAAGCACCAGCAAACCTGAGGGAGCATACGGACGGTTTCAGAGGAGAAGCAGAGCCAGGACCTCCTCGGCACCTGAGAAGCACCAGCCGCTTCCGCCTCCGCCAGGCAGGGGCGGTCGTCAGGGGCACCACTCGCAACACCACGCCTGCAGCTCAACGACAGCTCACACACGGCACACCACACTTGGGGCCACAGACCGTCTGCAAAGTGCCTCTGGCTTAAGTGGAGTGGTCTGTCAACACCATGCAGCGCCAGGTGTGCCGGGAGGAGGAAACAAACACTCCCAACCCCCAGAGGAGCTTGAGGTCCTTGAAGGGCTCACGCTCAGACACACCTACCGTCTTGCAGGTCAGTGCAGAGGGCTGGGGACACAGCCAGTGTCCCTTATGGTCGACAATGGCCCTGTGCTGCTGCGCGACACAAAAACGCCATGGCTCTAAAAGCTACAAATGTGCATTCTCAAACCGCTTTTTTAAAGGTGTGAAGCACGAAGCCATCCTGCTTTGAGGGAAGCGTCACGAGCAGAGGGAGGACGTACCACTTGGCGGAGTGCAGTGAGTCCTGCTTGGCGGTCTTGTTGCTGATCCAAACGTTGCAGAGCTGCCGCTCCACGTGTTTGCAGTAGAACATGTGCCTGAAGAGCATCTGATAGCGGGTCAGGGCTTTCCTGCAAAGAAGGAAAAGGTACGTAGGATTGTGACTGACACCTCGTGCTTGTTGCAGGCATTAGACATCATAAACGAGGCTTGTGGCACAGAGCACGGCCCGGGCTCCCATGTCACCGACACACAGTTCTGCACCCTGGCCGTGAGGTGCCAGGTAATCGCTGGCCATAGACAGACGCAGAGAGCTGCCTCCAACGCTCTGCAAAAGTAGGCAGTTGCCAGGCGAGGACAATCCTTTCTTCCTGGCAAATCTGGATAAATATCTACTGAAGCTGGCGCCCAGAGGGACCAAGGCTCACCTGTTAATAATCAGTGACAGGGGCCACTTGACAACGTAGTCAAAAGAGAATGCCTCCAGGCCGCTCAGCGTGAGCTCAGTGGGGTCGGCATGGACCATCGCCTTCTCCTGCTTGGTCTCGATGGCCAGAACCCGCAGAAGCTGAGTGATGAGGTCATGAGGCATCAGGTCAATCTTGGGGAGAGAGAAAGAAAAGGCATCAGGTCCTGACCCTACACCCTACCCCTACATCATGAGCTGGAAGAGCGAGACCAGGATGAGGGTGGGCTCCTCGGAAGTCAGATCCTAAATCTTGGAGGCCGGCTTAAGAAACAAAACATCTACTGATAAATCCTAATTCAAAAATTAAACTTGGGCCAGCCCCATGGCTTAGCAGTTAAGTGAGCGTGCTCCGCTGCTGGCGACCGGGGTTCGGATCCCGGGTGCGCACCGACGCACTGCTTCTCCGGCCATGCTGAGGCCGTGTCCCACATACAGCAACTAGAAGGATGTGCAGCTATGACATACAACTATCTACTGGGGCTTTGGGGGAAAAAATAAATAAATAAAATTAAAAAAATAAAAATAAATAAAAAACAAAAATTAAACCACTTCCCATGAAAGCAGAAAAAGAAAACTACAGAGGAATTCCTTTAAAAATACCCCCTGATGGTATAAATGAGAAGCCACAAGGGCAAGTGAGGAAAATCTGAATCCTTCAGATTTAAACCTTGTACCACAATAAGCAGCAGGCCCAGGTCGAAAGATGAAACACGTCTGGCGGAAAATATGACAGTTACAATGGGCAGAGTCCTGTCCACAAATCGATTTATTCAAATATTTATTAAGGGCCAACGACATGCCACGGACAGTGTGACAGAGTTCTTATAAATCAGTAAGAAGAATGACATGATCGGAAACAAGAGAGAAGAACCACAATGAGGGACAAAGAATGAAGAAGAAACACAAATAGCCGATGGACAGACGGACACGCCGAGTGTGTGGATGACGGCCCCTCCTCAGCTGTGCGGCCCAGGGTCTGCAGAGACCAGATTCCAGTAAGATCAGTCTAGATGTACAATGGCTGTATCTTCTGATCCAATGATTTCACTTCTAGAAATTTATCCTATAAAAATACTCCCAGACCTAAAAACAGACCCAAAAATATACAAAGCAAGAACTGACAGAATTAGGAAGAGACACATTCTACAGTAACAGTTGATGACATCCACACCCCACTTTCAACAAGGGACAGACAACCAGACGGAAGGTCACTAAGAGAGGACTTGACCACAGTGGACCAACTGGACACCCACAGGGCCTTCCCACACACATTCTCAGCTGCACGCAGAACCTTCTCCAGGAGAGACCACTGTGCGGCCCCAAAACTGAGATCATATGAAGCGTTCTGTGACCACAACAGATGAAGTCAGAAATCAGTTAACAGAAGGAAAACTGGGAAACTCACAAATATGTGAACATTAAACACACTCTTAAAAACAAATGGCTCAAAGAAGAAACCACGAGGGAAATGAGAAAAAACCTGAGACAAACGGAAATGGACACACAACACACAACTTGGGATGTGGTGAGCATAGTGCTCGGAGGGAAACGCACGGCGATAAACGCCTGCGTTAAGAGAAGAAAGATCGGGGGCCGCCCGGGGGCGCAAGTGGTTAAGTGCACGTGCTCTGCTGTGGCGGCCCGGGGTTCGCTGATTGGGATCCCGGGCGCGCACTGACGCACGGCTTGTCAAGCCATGCTGTGGCGGCGTCCCATATAAAGTAGAGAGAGATGGGCACGGATGTTAGCCCAGGGCCAATATTCCTCAAGGGAAAAAAAGGTGAGGATTGGCATCGGATGCTGGCTCAGGGCTAGTCCTCCTCATAAAAAAATAAATAAATTAAAAAAAAAGAGAGAGAAGAAAGATCGATAACCTAACTTTAGAAACTAGAAAAAGAGCAAACTAACCCAAAGCTAGCAGAAAGAAGGAAATAAAAAAGACCAGAACAGAGATAAACAAAATGGAGAAAGAAAAACAACAGAGAAAAGCAAAGAAACTAAAAGCTGGTTCCTTGACATCAACAAAATTGACAAACTTTTAGCTCCACTGACTAAAAAAAAGCCTCAAGTTACCAACATCAGAAAGGAAGGCAGGGGGGCCTGCTTGGTGGTGTAGTGGTTAAATTCGCACGCTCCGCTTCAGGCAGCCTGGGGTTCACAGGTTCAGATCCTCGGCGCGGACTACTCACCGCTCATCAAGCCATGCTGTGGCAGGCGTCCCACATATAAAGTAGAGGAAGATGGGCATGGATGTTAGCCCAGGGCCAATCGTCCTCAGCAAAAAGAGGAGGATTGGCAGAAGATGTTAGCTCAGGGCTAATCTTCCTCACCAAAAAAAAAAAAAAAAAAAAGAAAAAGAAAAAGAAAGGAAGGCAAAGATGTTACTTTCAACCAAACAGAAATAAGGATCGTGAACACTAACACCTACCCAAATCCCGAGGGGCACACAAACCACCAAAACTGACTCAAGAAGAGGAAATCTGAGCTGACCCTAACCAGTGAGGAGATGGAAGAAATCATCAAAACCTTTCAAGAAAGACGAGGCCATGTCCAAATGACTTTACTGGTGAATTCTACCAAACATTTAAAGAACAATTAACGAATGAATCCTCCTGAAACTCTTCTAAAACACTGCAGAGGAGGGAACACTTCCAAGCTCAACCTACAAGGCCACCATCACCCGACACTAAAGCCAGACAGACACACGAAACTACAGACCAGCATCTCTGACAAACACAGATGCCAAAATCCTCATGGCTACGCTAGCACACCACATCCAGCAGCACGTTAAAAGGACCAAACACCGTGACAAAGTGGGATTTATTCCTGGGACACAAGGATGGTTCAACATATGAAAATCAATCGCATTAGCAGAATGAAAGAAAAAAACACTTTCAACTGAGGCAAAAAAAATATTTGTCAGAGTTGGTTTCTACTGTGTTTTTTTTGAGGACGATAGGCCCTGAGCTAACATCTGTTGCCAATGTTCCTCCCTTCTTTCCTTTTTTCTCCCCAAAGCCCCAGCACACAGTTGTATACCCTAGTTGTACATCCTTCTAGTTGCTCTATGTGGGACACCACCTCAGCATGGCTTGATGAGTGGTGCACAGGTCCGCACCCAGGATCCGAACTGGCAAACCCCAGGCTGCAGAAGTGGGGCGTGTGCACTTAACCACTAAGTAACCAGGCCAGCACCCTACCGTGTTTTTATGTCAACGTCTTTCTCAGGCAGCCGTCCCACGTCTTCAGGAGCAGGGTCAGAGGTAGGCCCTGGCCCCACCCACCTTAAGGTCGTCCTTGAAGGGGTCCGTGTTGGCGGTGCTCATGCGCAGGGCCAGCTCCAGCAGCGCCTCCAGGCGGGTGGGCGTGATGTCGTCCACCGGCTTCTTCAGCTCCTCCTCAGTGAGGTCCATGAAGTGCACGAAGAAGTCCCCCTGGTCCATCAGGAAGTAGCGCTTGATGGACCTACGAGAGCGGGCGAAGGCGAGAGCAGACATCAGTGAGCATGCCTGACACGCAGAACAGCCTGGACTCTTGGACAAACACGGGCAGGGGACTGACGAGGAAAAATCACAGCACACAAAGGGCTCCCACCAAAATGAGCACTCGGGGTGATGAGGTGGGAGTGCTGAGCACAGCACCCACACCCACCAGTGTCCAGAGCTTCCTACCAAGAATTACGTTTACACAAGGGTGGGGCTTGTGGTCAGCTTACAAGGAGCTGAAGTGAACAGCTCTCAGGACGGGGCACAGGACCACTGAGCCAGGCTGTGCAGCAGGAGATGCTGCCAGAAAAGAGCTGAGGAGGTCACTGTAGGGGGCTGAGGAGGGCGGGTGGCCCCTGGCAGGGAGCAGGGCTGGCGAGCTGGGCCACCTCAGACAAGGTGACACGGGCAGACGCTGCCCTCCGCTGGCCCCTGGGGAAGACCTCTGCAGATGTTGGGCAGGAAGCACCGAGGTGGGAGGTCACAGAGGTGCCAAGTTCTCAGGCTGGAGACAACCTGGAGGCATGCCCATTTTTAAAACGACAAAACAGAACGGCTGAAAGCAAATTTCCGATCTCGGGCAAACACTGCAGACAGTGTGCGCTGTGTGAGTGGCGAGCAGCCCATGCGCGGTGAAGAGCACACCTCAGGTGCGCCACGAGCTCCTTCTCCTCCATCAGGAAGCCCAGCAGGACCTTGCTGGCATAGTTAAAAGCCTTCTCGATTTGCTCCACGTACGCCCGCTCCTTCAACGTGTAGATGATCTCTTTGGCCACTGGGCAAGTGACATCGTGACCACACTCTCTGACCACGTTGAGATACTTTCCTGAAAAAGAGATGGAGGAAAGCAGACTAAAATGTTTATTACAGATACAGTAAATTGCAGGCCTGAAGCTCACATATCACAGCCCAAACACTAGCCAGAGGACTGGAAGCACAGGTAACGCAAGAGCAGTTCTAGAGCCCACCTTCCACAGAGGAACAACTGCCACCTCTCGAGGGCAGAGGCACCTCTGCTGTGACTTGCTAGGCTCTTTTTCCTGGATTTTTCTAATCAGAGCACAGAAATAATTTCAAAAAGCCTTATGAGAACCAGATTCTAAATCATCTCCCAACCCTGCCCCAGACAGCTCAGCTCTCAGAGCCAGGCCGGTGGCATGTCTTCGGGGGGTTGGGGGGAGCCAAACACATTTCTAAGCTGAGTTCCTGACCTACATGGTGGTGAGTAAAAACACTGCTGGCCCAGTGGGGTCTGTGTCCTTGGCTGCTTTCCTATAGTGACATGGTGATACAGTAAGAAATATATATTTGGTCTTGTCTCTAGTTCCTAGCACTGAGCTCCTAAAACCCTTGGGATTTCCTGAGTGACAGGGGGTGAGAAGAGCATTCTTCGTTATTCGTAAGCCTCTTCCAACCACTCCTGTGTTTCTGCTCAGGGGGAGAATCGTGGCAGCCCCTAGACAGCTCTAGGATGGGCTAGTGGCCCGAGGAACAAACCCTGTGATTAGAGGGCTGGACCTCTGGGGAGGGGAGCGGGGGCTGGGGATTGAATTAATCGCCAATGGCCAATCATTTCATCAACCATGCCTGTGTAATGGAACCTCCTTAAAAACCCTAAACAAAGGGGTTTGGAGAGCCTCCAGGTTAGTGGACACATCCACCTGCCAGGAAGGCGGCACACCCCAACTCCACGGGGACAGAAGCTCCTGTGCTCGGGACCCTTCCAGACCTCGTCCCTGGACCACTTCATCTGGCTGTTCACTGTGTCCTTTATAACAAACCAGCAATCAAGTAAGTAAACCGTTTCCCTGAGCTCTATGAGCGGTTACAGCAAATTATCTAACCTGAGGGGTCACGAGAACCCCTGACTTGTAGCCAGGTCAGACAGAAGTGCGGGTGGCCCAGGGACCCGATCCTTGTGACTGGCGTCTGAGGAGCGGGCAGTCTTGAGGGACTGAGCCCTAATCTGTGGGGCCCGTGCTAACTCCGGGTGGTTAGTGTCAGGACTGAGTTAATTTGTAGGACACCCAGCAGGTGTCCACAGAGAACTGGCTGTTGGTGGGGAAAAGCCACACACCTGGTGTCAGTGTTGTGAGTAAAGAAACAGTTTTCTTTTAAGCGGTAAGAGTTCTCGAAATGAAAGAGGAAGAAAAGCCACCTGTGAGACACTTCCTAGGGTAGGGAACAAAACGAAGCGCAGCAGAGCGCACAGGAGCCAGACGGATGACGCCCAGGCACAGGAAGGCGGCCTACATCCTCAGCGCTTGCTGCGTGCACAGCTGGGCGCCTGCCCTCTGGCAGGGACACAATGACCGAGCACACGCCCGGGAAGGTGGGGCCCCGGGTGCGAGGCCTGTTGTACCCCCAGCGCCCACCTCTGCCCCGCGGCGTCACCTGTGCTAAGGATCTTGCCCACCATCTTCTGCAGGAAGGACGGGATCTGCCGCTGGACCACGGTGTACCTCTGGTCCCAGTACTTGTCATTGTAATCCTCCTGGATCTTCTCTTTCCGCAGCTCGTGCTCCTCAACCATGAACTCGCTGGAAAAACAGAATGCTCTCGGGTAACGAGTAGATTCTGGAGGAGACATGCAGAAGGGAGGCCATGTGCTCCCTGCACGAGTGCTCCCCTCGTCAGCTGAGAGCACAAGAGGCCAACAGGCTCCATAGGGCTCCACGGAGGCCAAACAGTCTCACCACAGCCAATTCTCACTTGTGACTTAAAATAAACGCCCAACCTCACTTTGGAGCAGGGTTCAGAGAGCACTCGGTCCACAGAGCTGGATGGGAAGTTGATCACCTTTGTGTCCACCCCTTATTCCTGGAATCTAGCGTCTCCTTTTGTCATGAACGTGGCAAGAAGATGACACGCACGTCAGGGGCACGTGTGCCTGTCACCAACGGAGACCAGACGCCTTCACATGATGCTTCGAATCTCCCTGGCGCCTCAGGATTTGGGAGCTGCATTCTTTATTAGGCCCCTCACCACAGATTTTATTATTTTGGTCGTTATAGAGAAATACTATTTCTAGACCACAAATTTATTTTTAAAATACTTTGACAAATATATCTCAACATAATAGAATCATTTATGAGCCGACATATTTCATTTTGTGCATTTAAATACATCACACTGAGGAAGGAGCCCACAGAACTGAGACCGTGAAGGAAGCCCACAAAAGGAGGTGAAAAGCCCCTGATCTGAGGTGATTTTAACGTCTTCCACACAACAGGATAAAGCCGCCGAAGAGCAGCCAGTGGGACGCTGCCTCCCTGGCTGCGCAGCTGCACGCGGACGTCCACTCTCCTTCAGATCTTACCTGTACGGGTCATTAATGATCCCTCTGTAGATCCACTTCTCCAGGATCTCGAAGTAGGGCACGCTGGCGGCCTTGGTGAGGTACAGGCACAGCTCCTGCGCCTGGCTGTCGCCCGTGTAGTTGAAGCTACGGTCGTGGAGGAGGCTCAGGGTCGACCCTCCGACACACTCGCCTTTATCCACTGAGGTGGCTGCACAGAGAAGGCGGCACTCAGTGCCGAGAGGGGCTGCCCACGGCTCTCCTGGCTGTTCTGGCAGACAGACCAGAACCTCCTAGTTCACCTCCAACCTCCTCACAGGCACAGCCACTTCTTTTTTGGGATATACTCAAACTATAAAGTTGTAGTTGCTAACTAAAGTTCACCAATAAGAGCTTCCAGAGTTTTCCTCATGCAAATTAATAACACACGAAGCAACACATGCTTCAGCCTCACACCCTGGTGTCCAAAAGTAAGAAACAAATGACTAGCACCCTGGCCTGAGGTCCCTCCCGCGATACTACCCACATCTCATCTGCACACGCCAGGAACCGTTCCACCACGCAAACAACCTGTGTGCTGCCCAAGTGCCCACAGGCTCTCCTGGCCTGGCTGAGATGCCGGGTGGGCGCATACCGAGGGAGGCCAGGATGTCCACGGTACGCATGGCTGGCTGGATGTAGAACCAGAGCTTCTGCAGTGACAAGAGGCCTTGCCTCTGTAGCTGCTCCAGCTGCGTGACCAGGATCAGGTACTCCTTCACCAGGGTCCTCATGGCGGCCGCCAAGGCGTGGTTCACCTGCCCATATTCAAAGGAAGACTTCTCTTCAATGAACCTACGAGGAGATGAAGCACTGAGCACCCTTGAGAAGGTGAGAGCTACGTTTTCAGGTAAGAGATCAGATGTTCTGAGTCCCATCCACAAAGAGGAAGCAGATGACCCACTCAAGCTCTTCTCCCCAGAGGGAACCTGGGGACAGCGGGCTCCCTGCACTTGTCCCCAGGCCCTTCAAAATCATGCCAGGAGTGAAGCTGGGTCGCAACAAGATGGGGACTTTCCTAAGAAGAGGACTTGAATGATCTTTACAGGCACCAAGTGCGACTCTGGGGTCTGTGTGTATCTGAGACGGCCAGCATCGAGCACTGGGTCCCATCTGGTGCCTACCTGGTCACAGTGGAGTAACTGGCAGCCACTGGGAGGATCCTGTTCACCAGCTCCCTGATGGACAGGTCCAGGTTGGGGTCCACGAGAAAGGTCCGGCTCTGCCTGCCAGCGAGTGGCTGGGCAGTGATGTACCTGCCGTCCACACCCACCAGCACGTAGAGCAGGTCCTCCACGACAGCTGACTCCTGGGAGGCCAGGGGCAGCGTGCCTGTGGACACAGACACCGGCTGGGGGCGACTCGCCTCGCCTCCCCCTTCCCAGTGACCTCCTGACATGATCTACTCAGTACAAGTCACACTCGCACTCATCTCCCTCTGTGTAATTTCCTCAAACATTTATAACATAAAAATTAAGCCGTTCATTTGGCTCCGACTGATCCCACTGGCTTGAGATTCCAAAAGCACAGGAGAGGCGCTGACCGACAGGCAGTGAAGCCCTGGAGCCCTGCGCAAACGAGCACCTCTGCGCTCAGATGGACGCCTGGCCTCGAAAAAGTTCAGAGCTTAAAAAGCACTTCCAACATGAGCCGTCCTCACAGCGTTTATTACAACTTGGTAAGTCTGGGCTGCTCTGGGACAAAAACGAGGTTTTCTTTAAAAACTTTAAAACACTGACCATTTCTACCAAACACACACAGCACGAGGTGGTTGCCTTACGACACCCGACGGTCTCGAGGGCAGTCACGGGCCATCGACCAGGGGCGCCCGCCACACGCCTCACGGCCCAGGCGCTCCCTGCCTCTCAGTTCACAGCACTAGGATGCCCCTCAGGGCCCTCCCCGACACCCGCTGAGGCAGATACCACACTGGGGAGCCATGGGCAGCACCAGGAGAAAGGTGTCTCTGTCCAACTGCCCCTACCCTGGCTTCGCACAGCAGGCCCTATGGGGGCCTGTGGGTCAGGGCAGGACTTTTAAAGAGGAGAATCACTAAACCAACTGGCAGGGGATGGGACAGCCAGTTGAGAAGCCAGAGGACAGAAGGACTCACCAAAGGGACAGGACCCGAGGGGGCAGCCAGTGGCCTCAGCACGTGGAGGGATGGCCTGGCCTGCCACAAGGCTGCGCCCTGCCAAGGCAGAGGCAGAAGGAGAGGGACAAGACAGACCTCAGGGACGGTGGGTACATGCAAGCGTGGGCATCCACCCTGAGGGCCTGCCCTGGCTCCAGGAAGGGACTTGAGAATGGCACAAACGACCACTGAGAGGTGGGAGGGGCACCAGGCAGCCGCTGCACACCATGCTGAGAAGGCAGGTAGGTCCAGAGGGTGAGGTACTGCCAGGTGGAGGTGAAGGGAGGGCCAAGGACAACTGAACTGATGACACAGGGGTCTGAGCGTGGACAGGACACGGGACAGGAAAGGGGTGGACAGGAGACAAGGCCAGAGGGATGCATGGAGGATGCCTGTAGCAGGGGCCTGTGGTGCTGGGCCAGCGTGTGACAGAGGGCAGGAGGCAGAGTGGTGACACGGCGGGGCCCACCTCCGTTCTGAGCATTTGCACCACCAAGGCAGTGCTTTCCAGACGAAGATGCTGGCGCGAGGTCACACTGAGGTCCCATGCTGTGGAGCTGACACACGTACCAGGCAGAGTGAAATCATACAGTATTTGTCTTTCTCCATCTGACTTATTTCGCTTAGCACAACGCCCTCAAGGTCCATCCATGTTGTTGCAAATGGCACGGTTTCATCTTTTTTTATAACCAAGTAGTATTCCATCGTATATGTGTACCTCATCTTCTTTATCCATTCATCCACTGATGGGCACTTGGGTTGCTTCCAATTCTTGGCTATTGTAAATAATGCTGCAATGAACACAGGCGTGAAAATATCTTTACGCATTTGTGTTTTCATGTTCTTTGGATAAATTCCCAGCAGTGGAATAACTGGGTCATATGGTATTTCTATTCCTATGTTTTTGAGAAATCTCCATACTGTTTTCCACAGTGGCTGCACCAGTTTGCATTCCCACCAACGGCGCACGAGGGTTCCCTTTTCTCCACATCGTCGCCAACACTTATTTCCTCTTTTTGATAACGGACATTCTAACAGGTGTAAGGTGATATCTCCTCGTGGTTTTGAATTGCATTTCCCTAGTAATTAGTGCTGTTGAACATCTTTTCATGTGCCTGTTGGCCATCTGTATATCTTCTTTCAAAAGATGTCCCTTTGGGGCCGGCCCGGTGGCGCAAGTGGTTAAGTGCGCGCGCTCCGCTGCGGCGGCCCGGGGTTCGCTGGTTCGGATCCCGGGCGCGCACCGACGCACTGCTTGGCAAGCCATGCTGTGGTGGCGTCCCATATAAAGTGGAGGAAGATGGGCACAGATGTTAGCCCAGGGCCGTCTTCCTCAGCAAAAAAAGAGGAGGATTGGCGGATGTTAGCACAGGGCTGATCTCCTCACAAAAAAAAAAAAAAAAAAAAAAGATGTCCCTTTATATCCTCTGCCCATTTTTTTTTTTTGAGGAAGATTGGCCCTGAGCTAACATCTGTTGCCAATCTCCCTCTTTTTCTTTTTTCTCCCCAAAGCCCCAGCACATAGTTGTACACCCTAGTTGTAGGTCCTTCTAGCCCTTCTATGTGGGAGGCCGCCTCAGCGCAGCTTGATGAGCGGTGAGGAGGTCCGTGCCCAGGATCCGAACAGGCGAACCCCAGCCTGCAGAAGCAGAACGCACGAATGTAACCACTACACCACCAGGCTGGTCCCTCCTCTGCCCATTTCTTGATTGGGTTTTTTGTTGTTGAGTTGCATGACTTCTTTACATATTTTGGAAATTAACCCTTTGTCAGATATATGATTTGCAAATATTTTCTCCCAATTCACGGGTTGTGTTTTCATTTTTTTTTTCTTTTTTTTTTGCGAGGAAGATCAGCCCTGAACTAACATCCATGCCAATCCTCCTCTTTTTGCTGAGGAAGACTGGCCCTGGGCTAACATCTGTGCCCATCTTCCTCCACTTTATATGGGACGCTGCCACAGCATGGCCTGACAAGCAGTGCATCAGTGTGCGCCTGGGACCCGAACCCCGGTCACCAGCAGCGGAGCGCGTGCACTTAACCGCTACACGATGGTGCTGGGCCCCGTCTTTTCGTCTTGGTCATGGTTTCCTTTGCCTTGCAGAACCTTTTTAGTCTGATGTAGTCGCATTTGTTTATTTTTTCTTTTGTTTCCCTTGCCTGAGGAGACATGGTATTTGAAAAGATACTGCTAAGACCGATGTCGAAGAGCGTACTTCCTGTTTCCTTCTGGGAGTTTTACGGTTTCAGGTCTTACCTTTAGGTCTTTAATCCGTTTTCAGTTCATTTCTGTGTATGGTGCAAGATAACGGTCTACTTTCGTCCTGTGCACGTGGCTGTCCAGTTTTCCCAACATCATTTACTGAAGAGAGTTTCCTTTCCCCCTTATGTGTTCTTGGCTCCTTTGTCGAAGATTAGCTGTCCAGAGATGTGTTCTTATTTCTGGGCTCTCAATTCTGTTCCACCGATCTGTGTGTGTATTTTTCTGCCACTACATGCTGTTTTGATTACTATAGCTTTGTAATATATTTTGAAATCAGGGAGTGTGATGCATCCAGCTTTGTTCTTTCTTCTCAGGATTTCTTTGTCTATTTGGGGTTTTTGTTGTTCCATATAAGTTTCAGGACTCTGTTCCATTTCCGTGAAAAACGTTGTTCGGACTTTGACAGGACTGCATTGAATCTGTAGGCTGCTTTAGGTAATACGGACATTTTAACTATGTTTGCTCTTCCAATCCATGAGCATGGAATATCTTTGCCATATCTTTTTGTGTTCGATTTCTTTCAACAATGTCTTATAGTTTTCAGTGCGCAGGTCTTTTACCTCTTTGGTTAAATTTGTTCCTAGGTATTTAATTTTCTTTGTTGTGATTTTAAGTGTGATTGTATGTCTTTTTCTTTTCTAACTGATTCAAACAACACAAGCGCGACATCACCAGAGTCCACGACTAAAGGAATCAAATCGCCTCACCTGCTCAGGGGAGCCCTGCGGCCAAGGACCCCCAAAGTCTCATCTGCCATATCTGCCTGCCAGAGAGCCCCTGGGGACGCCCTGGCTTCCTGCCTCCAGCACCTGGGGCCTTCACCCCGCACGTGTCCCTGAACGCGACCACAGACCCTGGTGCTCCCAGGAAGCCCTGCTCTGCCCACCCTGCTTGCTGGCCCTTCAGCGCAGCTCCCGGCTCAACTTAGGCTCAATGAGTTTGACTCCCATTAAAACTTTAACAGTTTGGATCACTACTGAAAACGAGCCATGTGCCACATAATGTTTCGGTCAACAACGGGCTGCATACACAACGGTGGTTCCATAAGATAAGCACGACGCAGCCTAGGTGTGTAGAAGGCCGTACCACCTAGGTTTGTGTGAGTACACTCAGTGACGTTCGCACAACGACGCAATCACCTAATGACACATTTCTCAGAATGTACCCTGTCGTTAAGCAACACAGGACTGTACACAAAGTAGATGGTTTTCTACACCTTTTTGTTAACTTGAACACGGTTGTTTGCCCCTCTAACTAGTGCACACGGAGCCACGTGTGCTGCGGGAAAAGAAAGTGCACTGAGGCGTTTCCTCTCAGCTGTGGACCGTGGGCCAGGAGGGCAGGATGTGGCAGGCACTCTATGTCCTTAACTAGTGAGGTCTCGCTTTCAGTCTATGGAGGTACCTGAAGTGAGACGCAGCCCCGGTGTGCACATGCACAGTCCCCAGATGCCCCACAATCCACCTGAACTCGATGCACAAGGGCCTTTGTGGTCGGGACCTTGTTACCACCTCAGCAGACCCGCTGTGATCACAAGCTGCTGTCTGGAAGCGCCCAAGGGTCTGCACCAACAGGTCAGAAAGCCAGCTGCTGGGACGGCGGGAGCATGCAGGACAGTGGCCAGCAGGCACTGCGTGTCGCCACGTGACCAAGGGCAGCAGAGGGCCTGGGTGGCGGCCGGGATGCCCACTGTCTGCTGTGGGGCTTTGGCATGTCACGCATGGTCTGCCCTCCCTGCTGAGGCATCGCCACGCACAGACGTGCCAAGAAATCCCTGGGCGTTAGAAACAAACACATCACATACCTATAGGCGCAGCCGCGTCTGTGCTTAAGCCCGAGCCAGTGAGGAAATCCCCAACCAGCGTGGGTCTCTCATACACCCACGCTGGGAAGACAGGGAGGCAGTGGCCCGAATTTTTTTTGTTCTGCTTGTCTCGAAGCATCTTTCTCGTAAGTTCGAGAGACTGGTGAGGATATTTTTAAAAACAAAAACAGAAAAAAATACTTTTAGTACAAATACTTAAAACTAACACATCCACGGCACTGAACAAATCAATCGCTGAACGTGAGGGGTCAATAAATGTGGGAAGACATGAAACGAATGTCTCCAGGCCTGTCACAATGCAAGGGGCTGGGCACAAGAGGGGACCCAGTCCTTCATCAGGGCCCTGGCCGGTGCGGGGGCCCCCAGTTAAGCAGGAGCACCAGCAAAGGGCTGCACCCAGCCAGAGCAGGCCGATTCTCAGGAACACTTATGCATAGTCTCAATCGCTTTCTCCTGGTGGCTCCAAGTCTAGACATGACCTGCTAGGTGAAGACAAGGCCCCAGCGACAGACAGCTGGAGAAGGGGCACCCCCACCTGAGCCCCTCAGGGATGAGAGACAGATCAAGAAGGCCGCACCGGGAAAGCCCAGCTCCTGGTATGTGAACGGAGTAGTGGTCCTCCTGTAGGGCTGGCCACCAGAGGCTGACCAGGGTGCTGGGCAGCCTGGAAGCACCAACTCAAGGGTTGGTATGAGAGAAGGGAAGGTATAGACTCGGTTTGCTCCTGTCACAGGGGTAGTGGTGTGAGGGCTACGGGAGGTGCTGGACACACCCACTAGCGCCGGCTGCTGTCCTTGTCAGAGCCGCACGGTCACCAAGCACATGCCAAGCTCAGACTCGCACCGGGACACAGCTTTAAGGGGGCTTAAAGGCCACAGAAACAATGCCCTAAGAAAACAGACTTATATCGAGAGACAGGGCACGACATAAAACCAAAAGCAGTAAGTATAGGAGAAAAAAATGATCTAGAGAAAATTACCCTTAAAAATAATCTTAAAAAAACAAATTGTCAAAAATTAATGGAGGGAAGTGGGGATCACGGTTTGCACAAGCTAAGGTAAGACCCACAGAGGTGCCCATGTGGTTAGAGCCTCAGTGCACTGTTTTCCTGCTCCTGGGGCCGCGTTCTTATCCACAGAGCTACGTCCTGACCAGGAGTTAAGCCTCGGCGTCTCCACATGCAGCTCCATCTTTAACAGAGGACGCCGGCGCCCGCACTGCAGGAAGGAGGTACCTGCTGCCACGTGCAGCCCGTGGCCACGCTGCCGAGCTGCTTCCTCAGCTCCTCGAGCTCCTGCATGGAGATCTTGGAGGCCGTGGCGGGGGCGCTGAAGCTGGTGGTGCTGCTGGCAGCAGCAGTGGCTGCGAGCTCAGCTCTTTCTTTGGCATTCTGTTGTAAATACTGCAGAGTCTGGAAACACACAAAACCCTGAGTTACCCTGGGCCACCAGGTTCGTGCACTTCGCCAGGCACAGCCAACCCCACTGCCTTCTTTTCTAACTCCAATACCCACGTGGAGGCGAGAGCAGGAGGTCCCCCTTAGTCCCTGAGCTGCAGTCTGGTCTCCTGATGCTTCCTGTCACAAGGTGCCATGCCCCAAATCACGAGGGAAATCCTACAGCTGCTTTGACAGCCAATTCCCAAACTCCAATCCCAATGGTACGGCCTTTTCTCTACACTCGACCAGTCTCCCTTGCTGCAGGGAGACCACGTCCCTTTATGTGTCTCCAACACTGTGGTCAACGCAGGCCTGGTCACACCCTTCACCCCCGAACAGACTCTGGGCTTTGTAGAGCGAGAGAAAGGACCCAACATACCCCTGGAGGCTCCCAGGTGCCACGGCTCTCTCGGCCTCAACACTTTTCTTAGTACCACAGGGAACACAGGCTCAATTTAAAACTGACAAAAACATGGCATGAGACGATGAGAAATAAAGTCTCCCACCTCGGAGATAACGCCTCTTAATACTTCTCGTGCTTATCACCATCAGGAGCCATTTCACTCTGACGCACCATAACCCTACTCCTGCGTCACCTACTCGTAAGAAGCAGGGAGAGGATGAACGAGTGAAGTGCTACAGGCCAGCAGAAACGGGGCCCAATGGCGTGAGGCGGCACCAGAGACCCCAGACTTGTGAGGTGTTAGCTCAACTGAGCAAATCACAGGTGCTTAAAACACTCGCCAGAACCACTCTGCAGCACACACTCCATCAGGAGCACGAGTTATGTTCATCTTTCAGAGACAGAGAATGTTCTTTGCCGACACCCATGAGGAGCAGCGTGCACGAGCCCAGGTGGACGGTACCTCTTTGTCTTCTGTGAGCTTTGACAACAGGTACACCAGTGGGTCGAGGGTCCTTGTGTTTTTAGATTTCAGTTCATCATATTTCTTTAGAAAGTCTTCTGGAGTACGAGAAAATTCTGCTATTTTAACCTCAAAAGGATAAACACAAGTGATTTAGTAACAATAATTAAGCACTTTAAAAAACCTTCCAGAAAATTAAACACAAAACCAAAAATAAAATGAAATTAGGTAGGCTAAATAATCATATATCTCTGAAATAAAACTAAGAAAATGCATGAGAACATTTTGTTAGACCCGCCCACGTTTCCCTCTGTAGTTTCTCTCATGCTATGCTTCCTAAGCTGTAGATCCTATCACTTGTGTTTTTCCCAGTAGTTTGTGTGATCATTTACAGACTTAACTCTATTCTCTCTGGAATTTATTATTACGTACGGGCTCAGGGTTATGTGTTTTCCCACTGAGTGACAATGCTCCCCTTGCTGTAAGTTAAATATAACTGTGTGTTCCTCAACTCTCTCTTCTGCTCAGTGCATTTTTCTAATTCCTTGTTCCATTATTAAGCTGTTTAAATAACTGAAGCTTCATATTTTTTCTTTTTTTTCTTTTTTATGAGAAAGATCAGCCCTGAGCTAACATCTATGCTAATCCTCCTCTTTCTGCTGAGAAAGACCGGACCTGAGCTAACATCTATTGCCAATCCTCCTCTTTTTCCCCTTTTTCTC
Organism: Ceratotherium simum simum; assembly: GCF_057802395.1. Taxonomy (NCBI): domain Eukaryota; kingdom Metazoa; phylum Chordata; class Mammalia; order Perissodactyla; family Rhinocerotidae; genus Ceratotherium; species Ceratotherium simum. The sequence continues at coordinate 90,667,174 of NC_141905.1, forward strand.
CCCAAAGCCCCAGTAGATAGTTGTTATGTCATAGCTGCACATCGTTCTAGTTGCTGTATGAGGGACGCCTCTTCAGCATGGCCGGACAAGCAGTGCATCGGTGCGCACCCGGGATCCGAACCCGGGCCACCAGTAATGGAGCGCATGCACTTAACCACTAAGCCATGGGGCCGGCCCCATTCATATGTTTTCAAAACTAGATTTCAAAATTATCTTTTACTGAAAACTTATAATTTTGAGTTACATATTATTGAATAAAGAAAAAAAATTCACTTTAAAGGGATTTCAATGCGGTTAGTACACATCCAGAGGAATATCTGGAGTCTCCTCCTCATGGGACACAGGGAGGGAGCGGTTAAGAGGCTGGGTTCTGAGGTCAGGCTGACCATCCTGCACTCTCCCCGAGCCTCCATTCCTCATCTGTATGATGAGGCGAGCGACAGGAACTGCTGTGAGGAGTCCACAGAAGCACTGAGTGAGCGGAACACGTGTTCCAGGAAAAGCATCAACAAGTGTGTCTGCCATCACCATTGGCACTGCTGTGGCTACCCAGTCAGGAAGGTGAACTCCGCAGAGACCCACAGCAGGGACGGGGCCCACCTTGCCCGGTGCACAGACCCACACCAGGGACAGGGTCCACCGTGCCCTGGGCACAGCACAGCACCAGGGACAGGGCCCACCTTGCCCGGTGCACAGACCTGCACCAGGGACGGGGCCCCCCTTGCCCGGTGCACAGAGTCGCACCAGGGACGGGGCCCACCTTGCCCCAGGCACAAAACTGCACCAGGGATGGGCACACACCTTGCCCGGGCACAGAGCTGCACCAGGGATGGGCACTCACCTTGCCAGGTGCACAGACCCACACCAGGGACGGGGCCCACCTTGCTCAGGGCACAGAGCTGCACCAGAGATGGGCACTGATGTTGCCCAGGCACAGAGTTGCACCAGAGACAGGGCACTCACCTTGCCCGGTGCACAGACCCACACTAGGGATGGGGCCCACCTTGCCCTGGGCACAGAGCTGCACCAGGGACCGGCACTCACCTTGCCCAGGCACAGAGCTTCACCAGGGACAGGGCCCACCTCGCCTTGGGCACAGAGCTGCACCAGGGACGGGCACTCACCTTGCCTGGGCACAGAGCTGTACCAGAGATAGGGCCCACCTAGCCCTGGGCACAGAGCTGCACCAGGGACGGGCAGTCACCTTGCCTGGGCACAGAGCTGCACCAGGGACTGGCACTCACCTTGCCCAGGCACAGAGCTTCACCAGGGACAGGGCCCACCTCGCCTTGGGCACAGAGTTGCACCAGGGACGGGCACTCACCTTGCCCGGGCACAGAGCTGCACCAGAGATAGGGCCCACCTTGCCCGGGCACAGAGCTGCACCAGGGACAGACACTCACCTTGGCACTGTGTGCAGACACGGTGGTTGTAACATACGGGGTTCTGTTCTTCTGCAGCAGGTCGATGTAGACCTCGGCCCCATCCCCTCCGTGGACACGCAGCAAGCTGAGCAGCTCATTGACATCGTGGTGAATCCGAAATTCACTCATGGTTTTGGCTCTGAGACAACATCACAATACGTTCTTCTAAAGGTAAAAGAAAAGTCATTTATAAAAACAAAAGCCTATAATGAAAAAAAGTTTAAAGCCATTGAATTTGGCCAACGTCAGGTCTTAGAGAAGCCAAATCATCACGCGGCCCAGCCCCCAGGCTCCCCGCTCGCAGACACTGCCACTACAGCCCCTTGCCAACTGTCTACCACCTGGGGCTTATTCCTGGCGTGTGAATCCTCTGTCCAAGAGGCATTCACTGGTGTGGTCTGTCATTTCTTGCTGGGAGCTCATCTTCAGGGAGCATGCTCCCTTTGGGAATCCACAGCTTTCAGTCTCCCTAGCTGCAGCCAGCCTCCAGGCTCACTCCTCAGCTCGGGGAGCCGGCACGTGCAGACCGTGTGGTCGTGGCCCCACAGGCCCAAGCCCTCCTTCCTCCTGGGTGACTCCAACCACACACGGCCCTGGGCCAGCAGGAAGCTGCCCCTCGTCAGCTGGCAACAGAGCTTTCCAGTTCTGGCTGTGCAGACACAGTGGTTCTGGCCCTTCAAGGGTCCTGAATCTACGCAAGGAGCTCTGTGCAGGCCTAAGCCATTGCCCCCCGTCCTGGCATGAATACTAAAACTCCAGCTCCCACCTGTGAGGCCCACACCTGGTTCTGAAACCCTATGCTGTCCAGCTGCACCTCCATTCACACCACCAGTTCTGCGTTTCTCTGCACTCTGGTGCCTAGGACGTTTCCTTTTCTTGCCCAAACCTGGCCGTATACCAAGATGCTTTCAGTAAGATTATTATACTTTTCCTACGCATTTGAGCTGGGTGGCACTCCACTTCAGCTCAGTCTGCCCTGCTGACCAGAGGTCCTAGGGTCTCACCATTAGACACACGACCCTCTGGGGTCAAAACCGTAACTGAGGGGCCGGCCCGGTGGCACAAGTGGTTAAGTGTGCGTGCTCTGCTGCGGCGGCCCGGCGTTCGCTGGTTAGGATCCCGGGCGCACACCAACGCACCACTTGGCAAGCCATGCTGTGGCGGCATCCCATATAAAGTGGAGAAAGATGGGCACGGATGTTAGCCCAGGGCCAGTCTTCCTCAGCAAAAAGAGGGGAGGATTGGCAGATGTTAGCACAGGGCTGATCTTCCTCACAAAAAAATAAACAACCCGCAACTGAGATCCCACCAGGCAGACAGTAGCGGATTGCATGTGTTCTCCCACTGATAACCAGTTAGCCATTATCATCACAAGTAGTGACAAAAGGGAAGAAGAGAGATGCACACAGGCAACCCGTCATACCTTCAAAAAACGAACACCAGCACACTTCACGTAAACATCTCAATATACCTACGCAAGGGTTCTTGATCTAGGGTCCACAAACAACAAAACAACTCTTGGAAATCATAAGTAAAATCATTTTTGTCTGTGAATTTTCTGAAGAGAGGGTCTTTCAACACACGCTCAAAGGCTCTGTGACCCAAAAAACGGTTAAGAACCACTGTGCCAACAGCTCAGTGAAGATGAGCCATGAGTTAAAGAAAACATCAAGTGGAGAAGACTCAGCACACACCCTCACAACATGCTAACAATGCACATTAATTTGTAATTCTACACTGAGAAAGTGAGAGTCTAACCTCGTGTGATGGAGAACTAGTTCTCCACACATAAACGTCACAGTGTCACAGTATACAAACAGCAAATACTGGCCAGATGCAGGGTGTCTCCAAAGAGGAAAGCACAGCAGTAAGGACCAGCTGGTGTATTAAGTCACTAGCGCACGTCCTTTGTGAATCAGGAAGTGTTCCTAGTAACTACAGTTACAGGCGCAGGCGCAGCAGGGCACAGGCTGTGGAACCCCAGCCAGACTGAACCCTGACTTGGCCACTTCCAGGCCAGAGGGCCCTGGGCAAGGAGCTTGCCCTCTCAAAGCTTCCTCTGAAAGGGGTGAGTAGTAAACGCCAGCCACAGAGCTGCTGTGGAGACTGATCGTCTTATAAAGCACCACAGGGCCTGCGTGTACTGAGTTCTTGCACTAGTGTTATTAGAAAAGCAGGGGGGCCGGCCCAGTGGCGCAAGTGGTTAAGTGCATGCGCCCCGCTGCGGCGGCCCGGGATTTGCCGGTTCAATCCCAGGCGTGCACCGACGCACCGCTTGTTAAGCTATGCTGTGGTGGTGTCCCATATATAGTAGAGGAACGTGGGCACGGATGTTAGCCCAGGGCCGGTCTTCCTCAGCAAAAAAAAAAGGAGGATTGGCAGATGTTAGCTCAGGGCTGGTCCTCCACACACACACACACACACACACAGAAGAAAAGCAGGAACAAGTGCTGCTGATATTACCACGTAAGGCCAACCACTGCAAGTGTTCATTGTTGCCTGACAAATGGTTGGTTTTACAAAAGGAAAACTGGATCTGAATCACTGAGAGCATCGGAAACCATCGGTTATCCTACTAGTCACCCAGGGCCCTGAATGAGGCCCTACAAACCACAGAAAACAGAAAAGAAAACACGAACTCTCCCACTGCCAGCCTCTTCATACCTAAGAGCAACCAGATTGACCCACATTCCAAAAGGCTTCCCAAGGACTGCGGGTTGTCCTGTAAGGGCTGGCCTGAGGACCACCTTGGCAAGGATGCTGCTGCGTTTACCATGGACACAAAACACCCCTCCACCAGATACAAGCAGGCGGAGAGAGCTCTTCTGAAGAGAGATCACCTAAGTGAATATTTACTTAAAAACTATCTTCATGAATCTTCACAGCTGTAGTAGAAATAAAACCACAGATACCCTACATCACAAGTATTAATCCTCGGAGGAGTCCACTGTTCTCTGTGGATTTGGGGAACAATTCCTGCAAGATTTCTGGCTCTCCCCTGCAGGGAGCACCTCCCCTCAGGGGACCTCTGGAAACGCATAGGGGTAACTTTTGGTTGTCACAGTGACTGGAAGGGTGCTCTTGGTATTTAGTGGGCAGGAGCCCAGGGAAGTTAAACAGCAACAGACACGTCCCACCAAAAATGCCAACAGCGTCCCCACTAAAAACAGCTGTGAGGAACATTTAATTGCAGCGGCTCACGTCATCTTTTTGATGCTCTTGACTTGTGTTAGTCACCACAAGTGGACAAACGCAGACTTCGGCGACTGAGCAGAACCCATCTCCTCCTCACACGAGTGTGAGGCAGCGCAGGGGCAAGGAGGCAGCGACACCTATGCACGAGTCAGGCACACACACCTGTGAACATCTGACTGAAACACAGAGGGAGGTGACAAGCACTCTTTGTTGAAGAGCTCAAAGCTAATTGGACAAACTGGCTTGAAGAACATTACTTTAAAACGTGTGAAAAATGTCAGGAGCCTAATGCTGTCTCAGAGACAGAAAATCAATGCATAAGAGATAAAAAACAGTCTGCGTCTGTCTAGAGCTCTTCTTAGGCACGAAAATGACCGGTGGAGGACGTAGCCACAAACCTTTACTTCCAAAATGAAGTGAGTGCAAGTTTCTAATTATATTTTTAAATTACATTTTTAACTTCTTAGAGAAACAGCAACCCATTTCCCTTGCCACTGCACGTACGCGCGCCCGGCGTCTGCTCGGTGCGGAACCACTCCGGAACCACTCGGCGTGAGGAGCGGCGAGCGGGCCTGCGGCCGTCCTCCGCAATAGGGCTCAAGCATCCTTGCGTCCCTTCCGCGTCACCCGTCACCATTTAACTCGGTAACTGTGTCACCAGTTAGACGTCCGCCTCTCCTGCCGGGCCGCAGGCTCCGGAGCGGCGGGACCACCTTACTTCTACACGCCGCGCCCTGTCCGCGCCGGGAGAGGATGGGGTGGGATGGGGGACAATGGGCAGGCGGGAAACAGCAGGGCCTGGCGGGCCCTGGACCGGGGCAGTGGGAAGCCACCGAAGGATTACGAGAAAACTCAGGTCTCCACAGAGACCTGGCCCAGAGGCGGCCGCAGCCCGTCAGCCGGGAAAGAAGGGGTGCGGACGGGGGACGGCACCGGGGACGGGGGGAGGGCGCCAGCCGCGCACAGGGGCGGACGGCGAACAGAGACCCGCTCCGGATCCGAGCCGGCGGCGCCACAGCGCGGAGGCCAGCTCTCCCCGCGCCGGCCGGGTGTCCGTTGGGCAGAGGGCTCATGCCACCCCCCGGCCCCTACCCTCCAGACTCGGGCCCCGCCACCCCTAGTCCCCCGGGCTCAGGCCCCGCCGACCCCGGCTCCGACTCACCGCAGGACCCGCGCGCGCACAGCCCGCACCCCCGGCGGAAGTGGCGCGACGTCACGTCCGGCCCCGCCCCGGCCGGCCCACAGACCTTGGCTGACAGGCTGTGGCGCCGCCGCCGCGCAGGGCGATGCAGCTGCCGCCCGCGCTGCACGCCCGCCTCGCCGGGGCACCTGGGGCGGCCGAGCCGCTGCCCGTGGAGCGGAACCCCAAGGCCGGGGCCGCGCCCTTCCGCTTCATGGCGCGCCTGGTGCGCTTCCCGCGCGAGCATGAGTTCTTCGAGGTGCGTGAGCCGACGCCGAGGGCCGTTGTCCGGCGGCGGGGCCTGAGGCTCGGGGGTGGGGCCTGGGTCGTGGGCGGAGTCTGGTGGGGCGGAGCCTCCGGCTGAGGGGCGGGGCCTGGGCCGTGGGGCGGGCCCTGAGGCTCGGGGGCTGGGCTTGGTGGAGTGGGGCTTCTGGCTGAGGGGCGAGGCCTTGGTCGTGGGCGGAGCCTGGTGGAGCGGCGCCTTCGGGTGAGGGGCGGGGCCTGGGTGGGGGGTGGGGCCTGGTGGAGCGGGGCCTCTCGCTGAGGGGCGGGGCTGCGGCTGGGCGGGGCTGCGAGGTGCCGGTTCAGCCCACGGCGCGTGTTCTGCAGGAAGGGGACGTCCAGCGGCACCTGTATCTCCAGGACGTGCTCACGCAGGTTGCCGGGGAGCCCGAGAAGCCCAGGTGAGCGAGGCCCTTCTCGCCCCCCAACCCCACCCTGCCTCCTTCCCGTGGCTCCCATCCTCCCCTTCCCGACCACCCCTCGGGGTGGAGGTGGGGAGGACCTGCCGCCGCGCCCCCTGCCTGCACGGTCCGCGCCGGAGAGGCTGGCCTCCCCACCGTCTAGCTGGTGTGAAAATATAGTTCTTAACAGGGTAGGATTTGGGATTGTAAAAGAAACACTCAAAGCTCTATCGCGTCACTTAAAATGAAGTTGTCGACAGGGAGCTTGATGTTCTTTGTCAGCAGCGGAATGGTGTCCCCACGAGGCCGTTTCTTTTGCCAGGGTGCCCGAGTTCACCTGTCAGGTGGCGGGCTGCTGCCAGGTGTTTGACGCCCTGGAGGACTATGAGCACCACTACCACACTCTGCACAGAAATGTCTGCTCCTTTTGCAAACGGGCTTTCCCCTCGGGACACTTGCTGGATGTCCACATCCTGGAGTGGCATGACTCGTTGTTCCAGATCCTGTCCGAGAGGCAGGACATGGTGGGTGACTGAGGCCAAGTGCAGTTGCTGAGGGGGTTTGTTTCCGAGCTGTCTGCCCAGCGGGTACCAGGGCCGACGGGGTCAGAGCACTGCTCCCAGCTCTCAGGGCCAGGGGCAAGGCCAGGGGGCACCTTCCCCGCCCTTGGCCCCGGCCCTGTGCCCATCAAGGTGTGAGGGGAGGGCTGGGGGGTCAGGATGGAGGTGACGCCGTTTCTGCTTCAGTATCAGTGCTTGGTGGAAGGCTGCACAGAGAAGTTCAAGACCAGCAAAGACAGGAAGGATCACTTGGTGAACCGTCACCTCTACCCTGCGGACTTTCGGTTTGATAAACCAAAGAAAACCAGAAGGTACGTGAGGCGACACACGTGTCCACGCTGCAGGATGCGGCCACCTCTTGAATTTAGACAAGGTTTTGAGTGTGTAGACTTTAAGGATGAAGATGGTGTAGTCCAGCATCTGTGTCGCTTAACCTCTTATTTAGCTGCAGGTGACGGAAACCCTGACAAGTCGAGAGTCACCAAAAGAGGTAGACAAGTGGGGGTGGTTTTGTGTGGGGTCCCCTGCTAGAGGACAGGAAGGGGAGCACCGGGCCTCCCGGGCTCTGTGCTGGGGTGACTGGGGGACCCTCGAGTGTCTGCCGGGGCGTGTAGGAACACCACCACGTTGCTCTGCACTCCCACCTCACGAGGCTGCACCTCTCCTCCGCCCTGTGCATCAGCTCTGCTTGCGTGGAGCAGCTGTGGGCCTTGGGATTTGTCCCAGGCCCTGAGCCCTCCCCTGACATGGGCCTTCTCGTGTTTCCTTTGTCCCATCAGTGCACATTTATGAACTCAACAACAAAGCGGTTTGTTACACGTCACTGTGCAGAGCGCACTGTGGGGAAATGCCTGTGGGGATAGTTCTTAAATCTGTGTTACGTTTCTTGCCTGTTCCTGTAACTGATTCTTTCAGGTAAACTTTCATAACCATCTGAAAGTTGCATTGATTGAAGTCTACTCAGACTAATTTGTTTTCCTCTAACAGAACTTTGCTGTTTAAAATAATTCTGAGAACCCACTGCGACGTGGGAGATTTTTGTAAGGCCTTGAGTATACGGTAACTCTCTCCTTTCCAAGGGATCATTTTAAGAAGAAAACCCTGCAATGGTTGATGGAAACATTGGTGTTAGGGAGGAGACTCTCAATATCGTACAGTCAACTTTAGTAAATTTCTCACTGATTGTCTGGAAAAGACACTAGGCACCCTTGGTAGGCATTTACCACGTGGCACCATAAAAATACTATTTTCAAAAGACAAAGTATAGGGGCCGGCCCCGTGGTGTAGTGGTTAAGTTCCGTGCACTCTGCTTCAACGGCCCGAGTTCACAGTTTCGGATCCCAGCCGTGGACCTACACCACTCATCAGCCATGCTGTGGTGGCAACCCACATACAGGATCGAGGAAAGATTGGCACAGATGTTAGCTCAGGGCCACTCTTCCTCAGCAAAAACAAAAAAAGAAAGACAGTGTAATTGTTATACCTAAATTTATAAAACGTGGTATTTATCATATAAGCATTCACTTATGACCTTCTGTAATTCTTCTCCTGGAAGCCTGGAAACTGCACTATGCCATCATTGTTTTAAAATACCTTTGCCAGAAAAAATAACATCTCCCTCACGAGTTCATTTCTAGGGGAAAACTGGGGCTGCAGGAGTAGACGCTCACCCCACTGTTCTCCACAGCCTAGCCACACCCCAGGTCACCGTGCAAGTGTCGGCAGAAGCCCTGGGGGCTGACTGGGAGCAGTCAGAAGGGGACGCCATGGAAGGCTGCTCAGAACCCGCGAGTGAGAGGCGCACGTGTGGCCACAGGTCAGTACCTGGCCTCTTTCTGGAGCAGGTTCTGCACTTGTGTCTTACGGGGAGAATCGCGGGGTTGAGCCTGGGCCGGCACCGTTACTGAGAGAAGCTGGCGCCGGGTCGGAGTGTGCGCTTCAGCAGGAATTAAAGCGTGACTCTCCCGTCTCCGAGTAACTTAGTTTCTCTCGTGCACTCTGTGTTTGGAACCCTTGCAGCACAGAGACGCAGAGCACCCCCCTCCTTGTCATCGTGGCCTAAACTGGGATAGAAAGAACCTTGGTTGTAATTGCATAAGTTACAACCTGTGAGTCTGTCTTTCTAGCATGAACTGTGCTTTTATTGGGTTAAAGTTGATTTGAAATCCGATTTTGGGAAAAATGGAAAAAAATCGCCAACGAATCCAAGTTGACAAGAAGATAGACTCATGTCCCTCAGTTGCCTTTGAGCAGCTGCCCGGACTTTGGCCTGCGAGTGAGTCCCGGGTGCCAGTGGGTGGTTAGGTTTCACCCGATTGGGGGGTAACAGGAAGTTGGAGCCCTGGAGAGTTTGGCAGGAGCCAGCCTTCCTGGCCAAGTTCTCAGCAGCAAGCGTGTGTTGGTGGCTGGGAGGGTCTCCCATAGGAGGTGGGTCTGAGGCAGGCTGGCCAGCTGCAGTCAGGGAGCTGCCCTGGGCTGCACGAAGGGAGAGCCGACGTCCTGAGTGCTCCCCAGGGTGAGAGGGAGTGTCCTGGAACGAGAGGAACACACCCGAGACCGGTTATGAATTGGGTCATTTGTTGGTGAAAGGTGTAACAGTTTAGTGTGAAGGTTGTTTTCCATTTCAGAATACCTCCTACCATCTGTTTTGGTCAAGGTGTATCACGAGGATTTAAAAGCACCAAGAAAAGAAATAAACACCAGTGACGACTGAGATGGAGAGAAAGAATCACAGGCCTGCGAGCAGACCCTGAGGCAGGACCCTTGCCTTTTGCAGGACATGGTGTCAGTGGTGGGCTTTTCTTTCGCCTGCTGGTGTGGCCCCTAGGACCCAGGCCTTTGCCACCCTCAATGTCTGGGTCCCTGGGCTAATGATGGAATGATGTCAGTAGCCATCATCAGAAGCAGTGAGAGTCCCACAGGTTCCGGAAATGAGCCCGACAGGTGCTCCAATGAGTGAGATGTGGAGACTGGCCCACCTCCCTCTGCAGGGCCATCCTGAGAATGTCCTTTTTAAACACAAAAAGTAAATGTATTTCATCAAGGGTCTCGGTCATCCTTCCTGTACTGTTGAACTAGACAGAGAAACAAGAGTAATCCCCCGTGAGTGCCTTGTTTTTAACATTCGGTTTTCAGAAAGACTGATGAAGTCCTAGAGCCTCGGGAGGACTGGGCAGGACGTCTCGCTCATGCGAGTCGTCGATGGTTCACAGCTCCGAGAGAGATGCCCGGGTCAGAGATGCCTGACATGGAAACCAGAGAAGACTCCCAGGGGCCTGGGGCAGGGTGGTCAGTGCTGGGAAAGAGGAGGGCCAGCCGGGCGGCGTCCCCGAGGAGGGACAGCGACGAAAGACGGTGATGGGTGGAGGAAAGGGCCTCGCAGCGAGGGAGGGGCTGCGCAGACCCCGAGTGCCTGCCTGGTGTCTTCCGGCGGGAACAGAGCAGAGTCATGCAGTTCTCCTCGATGACCAGTGATGGTAACATGGCTAGAGAGGGCACGCCAGCAGGGACCCACAGAGCCACAGTGGGGAAAAGCAGCCGGGGCGGGGGCGTGGAGCACAGATCTATGCCACCGGAGCCACGTGTCGACAGAGAAACAGCTGCATCAGCTCTGTTTGGATAAAATCAGGGCTAGGCCTGGCACAGCCTACCCCCAGAGGCCTCGTCCCCTCCAGCAGGCAGCTGGGGTGCAGCTGCGCTGGCCATGCAGCCTGAGGGCTCCGGCTCGGCCAGCAGCAGGAAGATGGGCCTCCCCCTCCCCATCTCACTTCCAACCTGCTCCTGTTCTGGGCTCTGGGTTTGGCTGGAGGCAGCTGGTGGTCATCTGAGACCCAAGCTCTCCAGAGACCTGGAGCAGAGGGGGTTTCCAGGATGGCGTCACATCATACCAGCGGCTCCACGCACAAAATTCTAAAGGTGGGTTACTGGGTCACAAGGGAAAGTAAAACCTTAAGTACAGTCTGTCCTAGTATGTTGGTGAAGAGAGGCCTAATGTTCCCTTCTGGGTGGGCAGTGAGCAGCTTGGCTGAGGGGCTACTGCAGGGCTGCCCAGGGGCCTGTCTTGGGTTCTTGAAAAAAAAAAGAAAAATGCTGATGTGCAAAAATGCTGCTCCTTCTGTCCCTCTCCCTTCGGAGACCTCATTCCTTCTGACTGCTGTGCGTCCTCTGTACGCCACCCGGCATGAGCATGTGGGCCTTTGCATAACAGCACGTTCTGCTAAGATTCTCTCGTCCACAGCATCAGCCGCCACGTAGGAGTGTGTGTTTTATAGTCTTTGGGGACTGTAGTCCTGGGTTCCAATCCTAGCTTCATCCCTACCTAGAAAGCTACTTGTTTAATCTGTCTTGGTTTTTCTTCTAAAAAACAGGGAATATAAAACTTCAGTGTGAGGAATGTTATTGAAGGGAAAAAACAAAAAAACGACCACCAGCATCATTAATTCTGAGGAGACGCTTCTATTTCTGCGGCAAGACCCGGCCTGCTTTCCGTCACGTGTCAGGAAGGCTCCGAGGCGGAAGCGCCTGCAGGAGGAGGAGCTCGGCTGCAGAGCTCGGAGTCCCGCTTCAGGGCCGCTGTCCACACCAGCAGCGTCACGTCACTCAGTTGCGTTGGCCTGTTTCTGGTGGGAGCGGGATCTCGTGCTCGGGTGTACATGCCACAGTCAGCATTCTGTTGTCTGGGGGACCAGGGCGGCCGGGCGAGCCTGCTTTTCCAGCTGGGGTGGGAGGCGCTCACGCTCGTGAGGAGCCGGCACGCCGTCGTGTCCGCTTCGCGCCACGAAACGCCTGGTCCCGCCAGCCGAGTGCAGGCCCATCGCAAGGGGAGTGCTGCTCCAGCGCGGGGTCCGAAGTCCGCGTGGGGGGTGTCCTCCCCGCCCCTCGGGTCCCCCCGGCTGCCGCGTTCTCCCCTGGATGCAGTGAGCTTCTTTTCTCACTCCGTCATCTGGAAAGCTGGGCACCCTCTAGTTATTATTTTAGCAGTTATCCCCCCAATTTTGGTATAAATACGTAGCTGGTTCGGGTCTAAGAGTAGTCAGCATCTCTTCCCTTCCACCAAACAGTGCAGAGACCATGTACGCGCGAGCCCCGGCTCACGCATGCGCGCTGTCAGCATCGTGCCTGGCTGTCAGCATCGTGCCTGGCAGTCAGGCTTCCGCGTGTGATCTCGCGAGACGTCGTCGCTGTGGTCCCGGACGGTCAGGGTCGCAAATCCTCCCTCAGCGAGCGCTCTCTTTGCGGGGCGTTTCTTCCGGCCTCTCGGACTCTGTCTGTGGGAATACTTTCCCTTTGCCTGGCGAGGACCTGTATCATTCCTTTGGTGAGAGGCAGGAGTAACAGATGTGCTCAGTTCTGTTTTTGTTATGAATACAGTATCGGTTGGCAATTGTTCCTGAAGCGTGTTGAACACGTTGTTCCACTGCCTTCCTGTGTCCTTGTCGCTGCTGGGAAGCCAGAGGTCAGCCACTCGCTGTTCCTTAGAAGACACTGGGCCAGTTCTAACTCTGGGGGTCTGTGGTCGTGCACAAGGTGTGAAGACTCTCAGCTGGTTCTGAGTCTGGTGGTCTGTGGTCGCACTCAAGGTGTGAAGACACTCTGTTGGTTCTCTGACTCTGTGGGTCTGTGGTTGTGCTCAGAGGTGTGAAGACAATTGGTCGGTTCTGACCCTGGTGGTCTGTGGTCGCACTCAGAGGTGTGAAGATACTCGGCTGGTTCCGACTCTGGTGGTCTGTGGTCGCGCTCAAGGTGTGAAGACACTTGGGTTCTCTGACTCTGTCGGTCTGTGGTCGTGCTCTAGGTGTGAAGACACTCAGTCGGTTCTTACTCTGGGGTCTGTGGTTGCACTCAAGGTGTGAAGACACTCAGTCGGTTCTGACTCTTGTGGTCTGTGGTCATGCTCAAGGTGCGAAGACAGTCAGTTGGTTCCCTGACTTTGTGGATCTGTGGTCACGCTGAAGGTGTGAAGACAGTCAGTTGGTTATGACTCTGGTGGTCTGTGGTCATGCACAGAGGTGTGAAGACACTTGGTCAGTTCTCTGACTCTGTGGTCACGCTCAAGGTGTGAAGACACTCAGTCGGTTCTGACCCTGGTGGTCTGTGGTCACGCTCAGAGGTGTGAAGACACTCGGTCGGTTCTGACTCTGGGGGTCTGTGGTCACGCTCAAGGGGTGAAGACACTTGGTCAGTTCTGACTCTGGGGGCCTGTGGTCGTGCTCAGGGGTGTGAAGACACTTGGTCGGTTCTGACTCTGGTGGTCTGTGGTCGCGCTCAGGGGTGTGAAGACACTTGGTCGGTTCTGACTCTGGTGGTCTGTGGTCGCGCTCAGGTGTAAAGACACTCGGTTGGTTCTGACTCTGGTGGTCTGTGGTCGTGCTCAGAGGTGTGAAGACACTTGATCGGTTCTGACTGGTGGTCTGTGGTCGTGCTCAAGGTGCTGGGGGATGATACCGCCTGCCCTGCCCCCCTCCACGGAGTGCTTGCACCTCAGTTTTCTCTCTTCACATATCCCTCTGCCCCACTCTCTCTTCTGATAAAATGTATGGTAGGCATCCTCACCCTTTCCTCCATGTTTTTAACAGCACTTTCATATTTCCCATTCCTTATCTGTCTTGCTGACATTCTGGATAATTTCTTCAGATCCACCTTTCAGTTCACTAATTTTCTCATCAGCTGATCAAATGTGCTTTTAAATGAATTCAATTTTCCATTTCAATAATGATCATTTTCAATTCTATAAGTTCCATGTTTTTCTTTTTTTTGTGTGTGAGGCAGATCAGCCCTGAGCTAACATCTGATGCTAATCCTCCTCTTTTTTTGCCGAGGAAGATCAGCCCTGGGCTAACACCCGTGCCCATCTTCCTCTACTTTATATGGGACACCGCCACAGTGTGGCTTAACAAGCCATGTGTCAGTGTGCACCCGGGATCCGAACCCGCAAGCCCTTGGGCTGCCAAAGCGGAGCGTGCACACTTAACCACTACGCCACCGGGCCAGCCCCCATATTGTTTTTCTAATTTGCTGGATTTTTATAGTGTTTTGTTCATCACATTTTCAATCCATTCTTTTATTTTGTAAACATATTAAACTTATTTTATATTCTCTGATTGATGATATCACTATCTGAAGACTTGCGGGTCTGATTCTTCTGTCCTTTTTTTCTGCCGACTCACTCATGGTGCCTTGTTTCCTGGTGAATTTTGTGATTTTTGGCTGTGAGTTTCTATTTTTTGGAACTTTACCTCTGGAATTTCTCTGATATCTGTGAGCTCTTCCAGAAAAAATTAGTATTTGCTTCTGCCATGTGACTGGGGGTGCTACCAATCTAGAACCATTTAAAAAAAATTATGAAGTATGAGTTTTCACTCCCAATTCACTTTTTCATGCATGTCCTTCCTGTGTTGCCTTTACACAACCCTTAGCCAAAGTGGAACATCTGGTGATAGAAACAGACCCTTCATTTCACTCACAGCAAGAGAAATAAAAGTAAAGATACACCGAGAGACACTTTCTTACACATACAACTGACAAAAATGCAGAGGTTTGATGGCACACTCTGTTGTCGGGCTGTGGGCAGACAGGCATCTCACACGTCGGCAGTGGGGATGCTGAATGCTGCCACCCCCGAAGAAGGAGAATTTAGCAATAGCTAACAAAATTACTTCTGCATTTACCCTTTGACCCAGCAATCCTACTTCTAGGGATGTATCCTGAACACACATTGGCAAAAATTCAAAAGAGCTTCTCAAAGGGCAACTTATTCAGTAAAATTTTTAACAGCCAAAGACTGAAAACAACTCAAATGTCCCAAGTCCCAAATGACCCAAGGAGTGTTGAGAACTGAAATTTTTTGGGAAAAAGAAGATACAGATTTAAGATCAATGATGTTAATAAAAACCCTGTAGTCCTGAATTTAAAGTAAAAGCACTGCTATAAGTTGATAATGTATATTCCATAGTTGTTAAATCAGTAGCTCTGCTGAAAACCCTGGAGTAGTTTTTAGAAATCAAGGAGGTTATTGAGGAACACTAAGGTTGGACTCAGGAGCCAACTTAAATAAAGTCCCACCGACCAAGGATAGGACAGCAGGAGCGTCATTAAGAGTAACAGCTACAGTTCAATGAAACATATCAAACATATTTAAATCCACAAGCTCATAATGATTCTTTAAAAATGAAAACCTCATTGACTACCTTTGGGAAGATATCAGGAACTGACGACACCTTGAAAACTGGTAAATCAAGGAAAAATCAAGAATTTGTCCTACCTTTCCTGCAAGAACTATACTTCAGGGTGACTAAGTTGGTGTCAGTGACGACTAACATCACAGAGAGAGTGGACCAGACGTTGGGTTCTTCCTGATGGAAGTTCACCACACTCCTATTAGTAGTCTTGCCAAGACATTAAGACGCTGATTGTCTTAGCCTGTTCCCTCCAAAAGCAGAGCCTGAGACAAGGGCTTGCATGAAGGTAGTTTATATTGAGAAATGATCCTAAGGAACAGGTGTGGGGACTGGAGAGGGTGAGACAAGGAAGGCAGGAAAGCCCACCCACTGGGGACGTCATTGGAGTGGTCCTCACTGTGGGCAATTGAGGCTCCATCCCACTGGAGACCTGTGAGGACCCTTGTAGGATGTGCCTCAGAAGTGTCCACCCAAGACAGAGAGAGGAGAGGGTTCATCTAAAGGTTGCCCCATGGGGCATTAACTCCCTCACACTTCCAGGTTTGGGGGCATGAATGGTCAGAATGGTCCAGCACCCCACACCTCAGCAGAGAAGCTGCAGAGTAGAGAGGGAGCTTTGGAGTTGCCGAGGGGAGATGCCATCGGGTTGCCCCGTGAGCAGCTTGTTGCTGCAGCAAAAATGAGTCCACAGGTGGACTGAGGAGACGTGAGGTGGGCATGGAGGTGCCAGGGGCATTGGTCAAGCTTCCAGATGAGGGAACACGTTACATGACGCCCAGGGATGCAGAAAGCAAAATCCAGATTCTGGAAAATGACCTGGTTTCTTCAATAAAGAACAGAGAAGGAAAACCTACAGACACGAAACCTAAGCCGCGCATCAGCCAGCTGCAGTGTGGGGACCTTCTTGGGATCCAGAGTCAAATGAACAAACTGAAAAAAAGTTAACAAAACTAAACCAAGACTACTTGAGGATCACCTTCCAGAATGACGTGAGGCACTCCACTGACCCATTCCCAATGAAACTGGTGAAAATTAGGAAAAATAATAAAAACAAAAAAAAACAATACAGTAGACCCCCTTTTCCACGGGGAATACATTCCAAGATCCCCAGAGGATACCTGAAACCGTGGATAGGACCACACCCTATCTAGACTGCATTTTTTCATATACATACATACCTATGATAAAGTTTAATTTATAAATAAGGCACAGTAAAAAATTAACAATAATAAAATAGAACAATTACAATATACCATAATAAAAGTTATGTGAATGTGGTCTCTCTCTCTAAATACCCTATTGTACTGTACTCACCCTTCTTGTGATGATGTGAGATGATACAATGCCTGCGTGATGAGATGAAGTGAGAGGAATGACATAGGCACTGTGACCTAGCACTAGGCTACTATTGACCTTCTGATGGAGGATCATAAGATCCATGGAGAAGGAGGGTCATCGAGCCATGAGGATGCCAATGGTTGGATGTCAGGAGCAGACAATGTTGATGGCTGGGGATCCAACAAAGGGACGGGCAAGATGGAGCGAAACAGGGTTGAGATTTCATCACGCTACTCAGAATGGTGTGCAATTTAAAACTTATGAATTGTTTGTTTCTGGAATTTTCCATTTAATATTTTCAGACTGTGGTTGACTACAGGTAACTGAAACCACAGAAAGCGAAACTGCAGATAAAGGGGGACTACTGTACTTAAAGCTTCTGAGAATGGTCCTAAGGGCAAACAGCAAAAAAAGAAACACCTAACCAAGAAAATCTATGAAAATTCGGCAAGAAAGGAAAGAGTCGGTGGCATCTGAGCCAAGACCACCCTCTTCTTCCCCTCTCCCGGCTCAGTGAGCCAGAGACTCCACTTCAGAGTGCCGCAGCCAAGAGCACAGGGCTTCCTCTCCCCTCAGCTCCCAGTGGAGGGCCTCCTTCCAGAAGGAGCAGTGGCCCAGTGCCTGTTGCTGAGGCTAAGTTCAGGTAAGTCTGGTTGAGAGGAGGGGCTCCCTTCTGCCCAGCCCTCATCCGTGGAGCGGAGGCTCCACAGTGGGGGAGGCACCACTGAACATGCTGGGGCCCTGATCCCCCTGCCAGGGCTGTGAGGCACTGGTTCCATGCCAGAAGAGGTAAGCTGAGAGGACATCAGGCGGCTGCCCCTCCCACTGCGCTCGGAGAGCACAGGTGTTGCTCAGAGAAGGTTGCCGTTGTCTTCGCCCCCAGCTCCAGAGCCAGGCTCAGAGGTTTTGCCAGGAGGGAAAGCAAGTCAGAAAAGTAGGTTGCTCCTAATTTCTTCCCAAAGGAACTGACTTGATTTGCAACAGACAGTGGAGAACTTGAAGCCCAAGGGCATCTTCAAGAACGGCCAAGTAGTGGAGAAAGGTAATTGGGAGGAGTTTCAAGGTACAGGCTAAACTGGAGGCTGGTTTGCAAGAGAGAACCAGGAAAAAGGAACACTGGGAGGAGCCCTTTTGGGGTCAAAACAAATACAGGCACACCTTGGCGATATTGCATGTTCAGTTCTAGACCACCACAATAAAGCGAATATCACAATAAAGCGAGTCACATGAATTTGTTGGTTTCCCAGTGCATATAAAAGTTATGTTTACAGTATAGTGTAGTCTCTTAAGTGTGCAATAGCATTATGTCTAAAAACACAATGTACATACCTTAATTTAAAAATACTTTATTGCTAAAAAGTGCTAACGATCATCTGAGCCTTCAGAGCATTGTAATCTTTTTGCTGGTGGAGGGTCTTGTAAAAATGAAGTATCTTTGAAGCACAATGAAACAAGGTATGTTTGTATCAAACACTGACCTCAGAAAAGAAGCCAGAACTTGATTGGATTCATTTGTAGACGAATTTATGCTCGGGGAATTGTTGAAAACAATAGAGCAATCAGCTGGCAATTATTTTAACAGCTGGGTTTGGTCAGGGAAGGAGTTGTGTTGGGGGCTGTAGCTGGTGTATTTAATCAAGAATATGCAGATTATGACCTGCTGAATGAGGAGGCACAAGCCACCCACATGGGGTCGGCAGGTAGCTCCCTCAGCATCTGAGCTACCACTTTGGGGAAGTGAAAACCCTGGGGGCGTTTTGATTGGAGGTGCAGTTTCAATACACTCGCACAAAAGAAATAGAGTCACAAGATTTATTACTTACAGATCCCAGAAGCAGGGGGGGTAATGAGCCAGGGAAGGGCAGTTCTCCATCCCAGGTCACCAGTGAGCAGGAGCTCGAGAGCAGAATAGCAAGCACCTGTTACTTATAAGGTGCTTAGAGTGGAGATCACTAACTTTTTCAGGGCTCAACTCTGAGTGGTCATTTTAAAAGGTGCTTCAGGAGAAGCAAAGGGGAACTTGAGGCAGGGAACCTAAGCTCAGGTCCTTCTGTAAATGTCTAAACTCGGTGTGAGCAGGGTTGTCACATTGTGAAGTGCCAACGTAGCAACTCAGAATAGCTGTTTTCATTACAAGAGTCCTATGACAGCACTGTCATTCCAGGGTGACTGTGGGCGTACCCAAAGCTGCACCTCCCTCAGGAACAACATCAGAGGCTTAACACTGTGGGGGTGGGGAGGTGGAAAGGAATAGTCATCACTAAAATAATCCAGCCCATCACTAAACTAAACAAATAACAATAATAAGCCCCAGAGGAGGGGGACCAGTACCCAGAGTTACTATAATATGTTATCTATAATGTCCAATTTCCAACAAGCAATTATGAGGCATGCAAAGAAACAGGAATGTATAAATCATACACCTGAAAAGCAAGCAACAGAAACTGCCCCAAGCATGACAGGATGGATTTATCACAAAAGACTTCAAAGTAGCCATTAGAAACATGTTCACAGAACTGAAGGAAACTGTGAGTAAAGAATTAAAGGAAAGGATCAAGACAGTGTCTCATCCAACAGAGACTATCCATAAAGAGAAATATTAAAAAAAGAACCAAGTGGGAAATTCTGGAGTTGAAAGTACAATAACTGAAAAATTTTTAAAAACTCACTAGAGGGGCTCAACAGTAGAGCTGAACTAGAAGAAGAAAGAATAAATGAACTTGAATATAGATTGACTGAGATTATGTAAGCCAAAGAACAGAGAGAGAAAAATAAGACACATGAAGAGAGCTTTAGGGAAATTTGGAATACCACTAAGAACACCAACATACATGCAATGGGAGTACCAGAAGGGAAGAGAGAGAAAGGAGCAACAAAAAAAATTTTTGAAGAAATAATGGCTGAAAACTTCCCAAATTTATTGAAAAACAAATAACCTACACATCTAGGAATTTCAATGAATTCCAAGTAGGATAAATACAAAGAGAGTCCAGATACATCATCATAAAAATGCTGAAAGTTAATGAGAAGGAAAAAATCTTGAAAGCAACAGGAGCAAAATGACTCGTTACTTACAAGGGACCCCAATAACTAACAGCTGACTTCCCATCAGAAATAATGGAGGCCAGAAAGTAGTAGGATAAAATATTTAAACTTCTCAAAGAAAAAAGGTGTAAAGAATTCTATATCTCGGGCCGGCCCCATGGCTTAGCGGTTAAGTGCGCGTGCTCCGCTACTGGCGGCCCGGGTTCGGATCCTGGGCGTGCACCAACGCACCGCTTGTCCGGCCATGCTGAGGCCACGTCCCACATACAGCAACTAGAAGGATGTGCAGCTATGACATACAACTATCTAGTGGGGCTTTGGGGAAAAAAGAGGAGGATTGGCAGTATATGTTAGCTCAGAGCTGGTCTTCCTCAGCGAAAAGAGGAGGATTAGCATGGATGTTAGCTCAGGGCTGATCTTCCTCACAAAAAAAATAAAATAAAATAAAATAAGAATTCTATATCTAGCGATCAGAATGAAAGTGGGAACTTTACTACCTACCTTACAGAAATGGGAAGGACTATAAAGGAATATTATGAACAATTGTATAACAACCAATTAGATAGCTTAGATGAAATGGGCACATTCTTAACAAGACACAGAATGCTCAAGCTGACTCAAGAAGAAATAGACAATCGGAACAGACCTATCACAGGTGAGGAGATTAAAATAGTAAAACAACAACAAAAACCTACCCATAAAGGAAAGTTTAGGACCAGATAGTTTCACCAGTTCTACTAAATATTTAAAGAAAAATTAATATCAATTTTTAAAAAACTCTTCCAAAAAACAGAAGAGGAGGGAACACTTCCCAACTCCTTTTATAAGTCTAGTAATACTGGGTTACCAAAACCAGACAAAGACATCACAAGAAAAGAAAAGCATAGTCCATTATCTCTTGTGAATACAGATGCAAAAATCCTCAACAAACATTAGCAAACCAAATCCAACAACATATAAAAAGAATTATAAACCATGACCAAGTGGGATTTATCCCAGGAACGCTAGGTTGGTTCGACATCAATCAATTCGTGTAATACATCATATCAATAGAATTTTTAAAAACCTACATGATCATCTCAATTGATGCATAAAAATCATTTGACAAAATCCAACACCCTTTCATGATAAAAAACACTTAACAAACTAGGGATAGAAGGGAACATCCTTAATCTGATAAAGGGCATCTATGAAAACCCCACAGTTCATGTCATACTTAATGGTGAAAGACTGGGTGCTTTCAGGACCAAGACAAGGATATCTGTTTTTGCCACTTCTATCCAGCACTGTACTGGAGTTTCTAGACAGGGCAATTAGGCAAGAAAAAGAGAAAATATCCAGATTGGAAAAGAAGAAGTAAAATTATTTCTATTCACAGATGACATAATCTTGTATGGAGAAAATCCTAAGGAACCCACTGAAAAATTATTAGAACTAATAAATGAGCTCAGCAAGGTTGCAGGATAAAAGACCAAAATACAAAATCAATTCTATTTCTATACACTTGCAACGAACAATCCAAAAATGGAGTTAAAAAAACAATCCCATTTGCAATAGCATCAAAAAAAATAAATACTTAGGAATAAATTCAACAAAAAAAGTGCACAACTTATAACCTGAAAACTATAAAACATTGTTCACAGAAATTAAAGGTGATCTGAATAATTGGAAAAATATCTTATGCTTATGATTGGAAGACTTAACATTGTTAAAATGGTAATATTCCCTAATCCACAGATCCAATGCAGTCTCTATCAGAATCCCAGTGGACTTCTTTGTAGAAATTGACAAGTTGATTATAAAATTCATATGAATTGCGAGGGACCCAGAATAACCAAAACAATCTTGAAAAGGAACAATATAAGAGGACTCACATTTCCTGGTTTCAAAACTTGCTACAAAGCAACAGTAATCAAGACAGTGTGGTACTGGCAGAAGGACAGACATACAGACGAATGGAGGGGCCAGCCCAGTGGCCTAGTGGTTAAGTTCAGCATGCTCTGCTTAGGTGGCCCAGGTTTGGTTCCCAGACATGGACCTACACCACTCATCGGTGGCTGTGCTGTGGCAGCAACCCACATAAAAAATAGAGGGAGACTGGCACAGATGTTAGCTCAAAGCAAATCTTCCTCAGCAAAAAAAAAAAAAAAAAAAAAGACCAATGGAATAGAATTGATGGTCCAGAAATAAACCCATACACCTACAGTCAACTGATATTTGATAGGGTGCCAAGACCGTCCAATGGGGAAAGAACAGTCTTTTCAACAAATGGTGCTGATAACTGGATAACCACATGCAAAAGAAGGAAGTTGGACCCTTACCTCACACCATATAGAAAAATTAACTCAAAATGAATCAAAGACCTAAACATAAGAGAGAAAACCATAAAACACTTAGGATAAAATATAGAGTAAATCTTCATGACCTTGGATTTGGCAAAGGATTCTTAGATGTGACACCAAAAGCACAAGCAACAAAAGAAAGAATAGACACATTGGACTTCATCAAAACTAAAATCTTTCATGCTTCAAAAGACACTATCAAGAATGTGAAAAGACAACCCATGTAATGGAAGAAAATATTTGCAAACCATGTATCTGCTCAGGATTTAATATCCAGAATGTATAAAGAACTTCTACAACTCAACTCAAAAGACAACTCAATTTAAAAATGGGCAAAGGACTTAAACAGATGTTTCTCTGAAGAAGAAACCAATAAGCACATGAGAGGATGGTCAGTACCACTCGTCATCAGGGAAATACAAAGTCAAACCATGAGACTTTACACCACTAGGTTGGCTAGCATCAAAAGTCAGGTAACAACAGGTGTTGGAGAGGACATGGAGAAATCGGAACCCTCCTTCACTGCTGGTAAGAACGTAAAATGGTGCAGCCACTGTGGAAAACAGTATTGCAGTCCTTCAGAGCCTAGACTGACCATATACCCAGCAATTCCACTCCTATCGTGGTAAATACCCAAGAGAAATGAAAATATACATCCACACAAAAACTTGTACACGAATGTTCATAGCAGCATTATTCATAACAGCCAAAAGATGGAAACAAACCAAATGTCCCTCAACTGACAAATGGATAGACAAAATCTGGTCTATCCATAAAATGAAATATTCTTTGGCCGTAAAAAGGAACGAAGCGCCGATATGTGCTACAACGTGGATGAACCTTGAAAAGTTACGCCCAAGTGAACGAAGCTAGACACATACACACACACAAAGCCCATATTATATGTTCCATTTCTAGAAATGTTCCGAACATAGAAATCTACAGAGACAGAAAGTGGGTTGATGGTTACTTAGGACTGGGGGGCCATGGGAACGTGGGGATGATGACTAAATGGCACGGGGTTTCTTTCTGAGGTGATGAAAATGTGCTAACGCTGACTGTGGTGATAGTTGCACATATCTGTGAATATACTAAAAAGCATTGATTTATACACTTTAAATGAGTGAATTATATGGTATGTGAGTTATATCTCAATAAAGCTGTTTAAAAGAACAAACCAACCAAAAAATCATGAGACAATCTGGGAAGCTTGAATGCTGCTGAGTATTTGATGATTATTATTAATATTCTGTGATGATCATACTGTGGTTATGTTTTCTAAAATAATCTTGAACAAAATACATCCTGAAATATTTGTGAAGGGAAATAATACATCTGGGATTTGCTTCCGAATAATCCAGGAGAGAGGACTGTTGAGGTTTAGATGAAACCAGGTTGACCCTGAGTTGATGACTGCTGAAACTGGGAGAGGGGGACACGAAGGTCCCCATTCTGTGTGCGCGCGCTTGGCGTTTTCCATAATAAAAGTAAAAAGGAAGAGAAGAAAGCTGAGGCAGGTGCAGTGGACTGGACCAGCCTCAGGAATCAGAGCTCTGGGATGAAGGAAGGGTCATCATGTTTTTAGGGCAGCCCCTCCCCGTCTGTGCAAAACAGGGCGACCCTAGGCAGCCATCTATGAGCTCACGGCTGCCGAGAGGCTCACACTCAACCAAACCTTGTCACCAGGCTGCACAGAAGGAGCAGATGGCAAACAGCATTCTGTCTTTCCGGGCCATCATCTGCTCTAGGCAGGGCATGGTAAGAACTGACAGTGGAAGGGCAAACTGAGCCCAGGCAGGTAGGAGGGAGCCGGCACTACACCTGGAGGGATGGGGCAACCTCTCTGCAAAGTGATCCAGCTAGACCTTAGTGGGCGAGCAGGCGGGGAATGGGTCCCCAGACGCTTTCTACAGCCTTAGAAAACAGGCAAGCTTTCACCAGCAAACTGAACCCTCCCCTCTCCTAGAGGTCCAGGTACACTGCAAGCCGTGTTCCACACTGGGCGCGCACGTGCGGGCCACACTCGAGCTGCTCTTTTGCAGATGGGCCATCGATTCAGGACACTCTCTAACGCGACCTCTCTCTGCTCAGCATGTCTCCTGTGACTGCTGCGAGTCCTTCACTCTTTCACCAAATAGAGGATGTTACATGTGTCCACTGATTTGCTCCTGACTTAATGTTGTTATGTTTTGTTGTACTGGAGTTTTAAACAATTATGTAGTCAATCCATCATTTGTTATCTTTGCAATTTTTTTTTTTTTTTTTGCTTTTATGTGCCAAAAGCTCTGCCCCC
This sequence comes from Ceratotherium simum simum, assembly GCF_057802395.1. NCBI lineage: Eukaryota > Metazoa > Chordata > Mammalia > Perissodactyla > Rhinocerotidae > Ceratotherium > Ceratotherium simum. Next base: position 90,691,411 of record NC_141905.1, read on the forward strand.
ACCACCACCACAGGGTTTATTCTAGGAATTCACAGTTGGCTTAACATTGGAAAATATATTATTATAATTTACCACATTAACAGACTGAAGGGAAAAAAGCATTTGATCATCTCAATATATGCAGAAAAAGCATTTGGTAAGATACAACATTCATTGATGATAAAACTTGGTATTAACTAGTTGCAGAAGGGAAACTTAGTCCCCTGGAAAAGGTATTTTGAAAAACCCACCACACACATCATGCTTACGGTGAAATGTTAAAAGTATTTCCTTTAAAAATAAAAAAGACAAAGATGCCCCTTCTGGCAACTTCTATCCACACTCCCACTGGAGGCTCTGGCCAGCCCAGGAAGACAAGAAAAAGAGAGAAGGGGTGTGTGCCCCTGGGTTTAGGTTCAGCTCCATTTAACAGAAAGCCCAGAGGTAAGCAATTGTCTTAACTGTCTCTGGCCCCGGGGCCTCCCCAGCCTCCTGCAGGGTCCTGGGGCCCTGCCTCTGGGTGCAGCTTTCACCACCCCAAGTTGTAAAAACGGGGGCTCGCTGAGGGTAAGGCTGAGTACACGGTTCCTCATTCTACAAATTTTCAAAGTACAACCTGGAAAAAAAATACCACCACTGGAAAGTTTAAAGGAATAATGTAGCCATTTGGTGTGATTTTTATTTTTTATTTATTTTTTTTTTTAAAGATTTTATTTATTTATTTTTTCCCCCCAAAGCCCCAGTAGATAGTTGTATGTCATAGCTGCACATCCTTCCAGTTGCTGTATGTGGGACTCGGCCCCAGGATGAACGGAGAAGTGGTGCCTCGGTGCGCACCCGGGATCCGAACCCCGGGCCGCCAGCATCAGAGTGCGTGCACTTAACCACCAAGCCACGGGGCCGGCCCTGGTGTGATTTTTAAAAACACCTGCTTCATACAAGCTAAGACACTTCCTTTCTGCATTCTACCACCTCCAAAGTTTTGTGTCTTACCATCGCTGGCCATGTCAGTGCAATTTGCTACATGATTATTTTCCTTAAAGGTCAAATGGATGGAAATACAGCATATAATACAGAATGTCAGAAATAGCAAAACCTGTATATTCAGGTAAATAAGACAACACTTTTTTTTTTGTGAGGAGGACTAGCCCTGAGCTAACATCCGATGCCAATCCTCCCCTTTTTTCTTGAGGAAGACTGGCCCTGGGCTAACATCTGTGCCCATCTTCCTCTACTTTATATGGGATGCCACCACAACATGGCTCAACAAGCGGTGCTCGCCCAGGATCCGAACCTGCAGACCCAGGGCTGCCGTAGCGGAGCACATGCACTTAACCACTGCGCCACCGGGCCGGCCCTGAGACAACACTTTTTTAAACATGAAAATGAAAGCACCAGAGAACTTCACACCATCTGGAGAGCGTGATGCATCATCATGCCAGGAAACACACAGTGCGGCCCGTTTGTTCAGAGACACTTCCTGAGGGCACGCACGGGCAGGGAGGCACAGGGGTCTCAAAGAAGGCCAGGAGGGAGCCCGTGCCCTCTGCCCAGCCCCGGGCTGCACGGCGTTTCAGGCGATACAGAAACAGTATTGCTCTTTACCGGCCGATCGTCTACCTTTATAGTCCGCTGGGATCAAGTTCTGCCCAAAAGGCGCTTTCTTGTCATGACATATTTCATACGTACAAAGGCACACGTAAACGCACATGTCCTGGCAGAGACAGCAGGCATCACAGTCCTGCCTCCCAGCTTCAGGAGCACCCAGTGCTGCACTTGTAGAAGTCCCACGAGGAGGCCTCTGCCCTCCAGACAACTGCTTCTTCACGGTCATTCAAGGTCTACGGTCAGATTGCAGGAGTCCCCGCCCCAGAAACACTGAAACAGGACTGACACGGCCCCCCCCGGCCCCACCCTCCGAGTGGTCCACAGGCACAGGACCTATGGCTTGGGGTCCATGCCTGGGGTGGGCCGATAGCAACACCTCCAGGCACAGACTAGGCAAGGCTGGTGCGGGGGCATCTGTACCTGGGGGCGGGGTCAGGGGCTCTGAGAACTGACTGTGTGCCAGGAAGGGACCCTGGGGGCCCAGCCCAATCCTCGCCCAGGAACAGAGAGAATGAGCACTGACATAGGGGCCTCAGGGCGGTCTCCCAGGGCTCGGGTGGTCTTCTGGTCACCCAGAGCAGCCAGGCCTATTTGTTACATCACTCACTTAATGAGACCCACGGGACACCCAGGCTTGGTGTGTGGGTCACTGTCTGGGGTCCTCCATAGTCCCGCCCTCCCACTTTCGCCGTACCAGGGGTCACCGAAAGTCCACGCCATTGCACAACTCAGCCCACTCCTTGTCCCCAGACCAAGTGGCCTCTGCACCCCCAAAGAGGCACAGTGTGCCCTGAACTGCTCTCCTGACCCCCTTATCCAGGTGGCTCTCAAGGCTGGGGCTGGGGTCTCTGAATCCACCAGCAGCAGCCAGATGTGAAGCAGATGCAAGGTCACGGATGGAGGGCCAGGATCCTAGAGCATGCGGTGTCCTACGATGAAGGGCAGCAGAGGTCCCAGGCTTCCGTGCAGGGTCACGAGGGGAGAATCATTCCATGATGGCTCTGGCCAGCTTGGGGCAGCCTCAGGGTCTCGGGGCCCTCCCACTCGGAGACAGACTGGCTGAAGGCGGTGGCCGGCAGGGCATTCAGGAACCTGAGAAGGCTGACAGGCTGGAGCCTTCTCCTGTGCCTGAGGAGAACAGCAGAAAAGTCTCAGTCTTGACAAGTTTGCTTCAGCCTTGCCCAGCATCAAGTGCACCAGCTGCTGGGCTCTCAGGTCCTCTGGGCCCCCAGAGCCTGGTTGACCCTCGGGTGGTCTGGATGGCAGACTGGCTCAGAGGGAGGAGCTGGGCCGGGAGCCTCCCCAGGCAGGTGTCTCGGGTCAGAAATGGTTACGGAGACACATCAGCAAATTCCTCTGGCAGCCCTGCACTGCCCAGTGCTCTAGGACCGTAGGGGCAGCTGGCACCACGTGGACCGCAACAGCGTGTTCCAAGTGGCAGAGCTGTGTGTGTGCAGACCCTTGCTCCATGGGGAGGCCACTGCTGGAATGGAGACCAGGGGAGCCAGGGGGACGCTGGGCAGCAGGCCCTGGATGCTCGTTTTCCTCGTGCGTTGGTTTCATTGCCACCTCAAACTGCAAAGTGAGCGTTGGTATCTCGGCCATAAAACTTGGTGCTGTTCTTCCCGGCAGGAGTCTCTCAGGGACCTCAGATTTGAGAAGAGGATTAAAGTGCTGACTGGCCTTAAAAAGGGCAGATGTGCTCTGTGAGGGGCATGGGGGTACACGGAGCACGGGTGGTGGCTCTCAGGTCCCTCAGCCCCTCGCCGAGCACCCTCTGTGCAGCGGCCCCCACCCACCTTCCCTGGTGTATTTACAGACCACGGGCAGATCTGCTCTCTTGAAAATCGTGACTGGTGTTGTGTTCCGAGTTTGAAGAGCACAGTTCAGAATGCGCTGGGACACGCCTGAGGAAGGAGGGCAGCCTCGGCCTCCTTCCCCCTCATCACCACAGCTTCACCCTCAGCAGCTTGCACTTGCAGAACTGGGTTAGTTTCCTTTAAAATCTGTTATGAATTTTCCTTTTTCCGGAAAACATATGGAGAGTGATGGCTACTGGTAGGCAAGTTAATGCAATATTATCAACACTTCTGGATGGTTCTGTGGTTCTTTCCTCTGGAGCAGCACCTCAGCTGCCTGCTGAGTAAAACCCTGTCCTCCCCTCCTCCGAGGGTCAGCAGGACCCCGGCCAGCGCCGGTCATTCTATGGAAAGAACAGCTTGGTCATGTCTGCAGCCCACTTGTCTGTCTCCAGCTCGCACACCGGGTCAGGAGCCAACACGGAACCAGCCTCTGTGGGTTTTCCCGCCCGTTCCCGCCCGCTCCGAGCCTTACACAGCCCCAGTCCCTGGAGAGGCCGGGACCATCATCCTCCTTCCTGTGGGTGAGGGCGGCCACCAGGAGACTCCTAAACTAATCAGCATGTTGTCCAGCAGCAGGATGACCAGCAGGTCCCTGGTCTTTTTTTTTTTTAATTTCTTGTTTACTGCAGTAACATTGGTTTATAACATTGTATAAATTTCAGGTGTACATCCTTGTACTTCTATTTCTGCATGGATTACATCATGTTCTCATGTTCACCACCCAAATACCAATTACAATCCATCACTACACACATGGGCCTAATTATCCCTTTGGCCCTCCTCCCTCCCCCCTTCCCCTCCGGTAACCACCACTCCAGTCTCTGTCTCTATGTGTTTGTTTGTTGTTGTTATTATCTACTACTTAATGAGTGAGATCATATGGTATTTAGCAGGTCCCTGGTCTTCCTGGCAGAGTTAGGGCAAAGCCGGGGGACCAACTCGGACACCTGGCGCCAGCGGTCGTACTGCTGGAGCCCCGCAATTCCCCCTCGTCCTTCCCGGCACCTGGGGGCGGAGGGCGCGGCTCCTCTGGGTCGCGCTGCCCCGACCCCGACCAGCGCCTCTCCCACCGGCTGCGTCCCCGCGGAAGCCAAGCGGGTGCGCCCGGATTGCGGTGCCCTGTTCGCGCCTCAGCGGCCGCCGGCCTCCCTGCGCAGACACCCCACACACTCACACCACACTCACCCACGCGCACACACTCCCATAGAGATAGCATTTGGCCTCAGGCTCCAGGAAGTTGTCTAGTAAAAAATACGGGAAAAGTTCCCTAAAATACGCATGCAAGTTTCCATTTGGTCACGACGGGAACAAACCTAGTTAGTGAAAGTAATTAGTAAGTTTTATGTCAGCAGTCCTGGCACCAAACTCTTACTTTCATTTCTTTGTTGGGGAATCCGTTTCTCGCCGAAGCCCGAGACCGGCCAGCAAGTTCCGAGTCGACGCGAGTACAGGAGGAAAGGGCGTCGGAATAAACCGCAAAATATTTGACTGTCTGCTTTGGACAAAAGAAGCCCTACTGGTCCACTTCAAGGACGCTGTGGGAAACAATGTTATTTCTGCAAAGTTTGTCTGGTACGAATATGAGTTTTAAAAGGTTTTGAATATCTGCAAAACACTCACGAATAGGCTTGAGGCGTCCATTCTAACACTGTATTAACAACAACAAAAACAAAACAACACGGAGCCGCCGGGAGGTCACCAGGGACAGCAGATCCCCGTGCGGACCAGCACGCGGCCGGCCCCACCTCGCAGGCCCCGCGCCTTCCGTCCGCGGCCGCCCCCCCGCCCCCCGGCTCGCCGCGCGCGCGCCCAGGCCGCCCTAGGACAGGTAATACACGCCGTAGGCGGCGACGGGCGCGGAGACAAGTCCCGGCACCTGCGGCAGGGTGCCCGCCGCGCCGCCGAACACGGCCGGGGAGCCGGGCAGGTGGGCGCGCAGGGGGAAGGGCAGGGCGAACGCGGGCAGCAGCGGCTTGGCCGCCAGCTTCAGCTTCTCCAGCTCGGCCTCCTGCAGCCGCTTGGCCTTGGCCCGGCGGTTCTGAAACCAGATCTTGACCTGCGTCTCGGTGAGGCTCAGGCTACTGGAGAACGCGGCGCGCTCGGCGATGGACAAGTACTGCTTCTGGAGGAACTTGCGCTCCAGCGCCAGCAGCTGCGCCGTGGTGAAGGGCGTCCTCGGCTTGCGGTTGTTCTTGTGTTTTCGGAGGGTGCAGGGTGGAGGACTGGGGGCGCCTGGGAGGAAAGATAAGCACAAAGCGGGCCCTCAGACGTCGGCGGTGCGCGCCCCTTGCCGACACTCCCGGATTCCCACAAAGGCCGGCTCCAGAGGCGAGTGCCGTGTCTGTGACCGCGGGCCTCACAGGAGACGAGACCCCAAAAGCCACCGGAGTGAGAGAGGCAGGGCACCCGGAGCCGGCACGGGGAGAGGGCGCTGTGGACTCGGGCTCTGCTCCCCAAATGGGCAGCCCCGCACCCCAGGGAAGAGGGGACTCTGCCCACTTGCAGAAGCGACAAGCTTGGGCGGGAGGCCGCTGCAGGAACTGCGCTGTGAGCGCAGAGGCAAGGACTCGGCGAAGCAGGTTAGCCATCGCGGGGACGGACGGGGCCAGGGGGGTGCTCGGGCCGGAGAGGGTGGAGCCAAGAAGACGTGGGGTCGTGGGTTTCGGACTCCGCCCTGGAGTAGGCCGGAAGCCTGGTTGGCGTGGGACGCGGGAGCCGCTGCGGGGCTTGTGCGCCAGAGGCCTCGGGTGGGTTTCTTTCTTTCTTTGCACTCAGGCGGGCGCGTGAGAGGCTAGTTACTTTCCGAAGTTAGGAGCGACAGCACCGTTCCCGCCCTGGTCCTCCGAGGCTGGGTCGGGAGCGCTCCTCTCCGGGCCCCGACCGGGCGACAGGGCACTTACGTGGGCAGGACGGGCGGGTGGCCGGCGGGAACCAGGCCCCGGGCTCCGCGGCGCCCCGCGGCCTCTCCTCCCGGGGCTCCGCGGGCTCCTGGCCCAGCCCGCTCTCTGCCTCCAGCAGCGACTCGACGCTGAAGGGCAGCGGGCCGGGCCCCGCCCGGACCCCGCCGCACGTCCTGAGCCCAGCGGGGTTCATGCCGAGCGACGCCGGGGCCATGCGCCGGCCGGCGGGCGCGGAGCTGGCGGGGCCCCGCAGGCGCGACGTAACGGCAGCGCGAACCGACTGCCCGGGGCTTGGCGGCGCCCCCGCCCGCGGTGCCCTATAAAAAGGCGGCGCCCCTTTCATGCGCCGCTGTCCAATCGCCGCGGCCGGGGCCGCGCGGGCCTAGGCGTCCATTGGCCTCGCTGACCCGGGAGGGCGGAACGGACAGGGAGGGGCGGGGCCACCGCCTGGGTCCGGCGCCTCCCGCCCGGTCGGCTCCCAGCGCCCGCCGTCCGCTCCCCGAGCGCTGGAGGCCCGGCCCCGCGTCCTCCTGCCCAGGAGGCGGGTGGGGCACCCGGGGAGCCTGCGGAGTGGCCCCAGCCTCCCCAAGCGCAGGAGCTGACGGCGGGCGCGGCCTGACGGAGCCGCGGTCGTAGCAGCGGCCCCTGACCGCGCGCGGATCCTGCGACACCCAGAGCTCAGCGCGCCCCGCAGTGTCGTCCCTCCGTCGGTCGCCGGCTGCTCTTCCCGCTGCGCCCCCGCCCGGAGCCGGAGCCCTCGGCGCGCGCCTGCCGTGGCCCAGGCGCGCTCCCTGAGCCCTGGGGGCCACAAGTGACGGATCCCGCGCCCCAACTGGCGACTCCGCATTCGTCGCCTTGAAGTCGGACTGCGGGGTCCTTGGCCTCGGGTGGCTTTTCAGGCACCTGTAGCGGCCAAGCGCTCTCCCGGACAGGGGCTGCCCCTCGCGCTGCCCGGGCGTCCCACGGCCCGGCCCTGGGAGCAGCCGGCGGGGCGCGTCAAAGGTCCCGGGGCCGGGGCCCGGGGAAGGCGGCTGTGGCTGCCCTCTCATCCGCCTCCGACGCAGGGCTTGGGACACAGGTGGGCGCCTTTGGCCGCTCTTGGCGGGGAGCACGGAGTCCGTCGCTGCGTGTTCGTTTCACCGTCAGCCTCTCCCGCTCCGCACTTGCTCGGCCGAATCGTCCCGGGACCCGGGACAATTCCCGCTGAGAGGGGCGTTGGGCGGCCCGGGATTCCGACCGACCGCAGCCCAAGGGTCTGCTCCCGGGAGGCGCCTGCGGACCCAGGCGGAGACAGGGCCCCACCCCAGGCTCGCCAGAGGAGGAGCCGAGGCCCGACAGAGATCTTCTTTGGTTGGACCAATCTTTGGTTTAAAAACCTTGGGTGCTGCAGACGAGGCCCCGCTGCGCAGGCTCTCCCGGAAGGGAAGCACCTCGCTGAGTTTTAGAATAAATCCTGAGAGTGGTTTGCGGGTAACGACTTTATGTCCAATTAATTTCCCAGAGCACAGAAACAGCAACCTAAATCAATATATATTTATTTATGAAGAACCAAAGTTGCTTTAATGAAATCCAGCTTTTGGGGACAGTTGAACTGTCCAGCTCAGCCAGAGACATTCACTGGAAAGGTTTTTCTCCATGCAAATTTAGAAGCATTGCTGAAAGGGGCCCTCAGGCAGGCTCTGGGGCCAGGCCTGGTGTCTGTGGCTGGATCAGCTCTTTCTATATTCTGAGATGGATTGTCCCTTTCTAATGTAATAAAGATGTGCTGAGTTGATGGTGTGGGGAGAGAGGGAGAATCCCCCTCTGCCCTTTTCCTTAAGGTTCTAATGGCTGGCCAAATAATCAACAAGACAGGTTGGCAGGAGAAAATAATACCAAGTTTAGTAACATGTATACATGGGAGATACTCAGAAATGAGCAACTCGTCTGTCTGTCTAAGCTGCTTGCTTAAGTATTGTAGCTAAAGGCGAGGGAGGTGTTGGGGGTGGGTAGTGGTCTGGGACTTCAGAGGGCAAGAAGACAATTTTTTTTAGGGTCATCTATAGATAATGTGGTCAGGGAGAGATAGAGTTTTTTGATAAAAGGGGCTTGGTGCCCCTCCCATTGTAACATCTATTTTGCATTATCACAGCCATCATGATAGAAGATCTGTTCCAGGAGGGAGCCACCATGTCAAATTCTTTAGGCAGTTAGTAGGGGAGGTCAAATGTCCCTCAGAGAAAACAAGGTAAAGAGATATATTTCAGGGTGGCCAAATCTTGATCTCCCACAATGGAAAATAATTGCATCATTAAAGCACGTACTTTGAAGGACTCTCTCCCAGTAGTTTATCTTCAGCAGGCCCCTCCCGGGAGCGTTTGAAGAAGAATTTTAATAAAGATGACCAGCCAGCCGCCCCAGCCTGCCCCATGTCCACTCAGGACGCTCCAAAGGTGGCATCTGGATGAAGTGGGAGCCTGCGCTGTCGCCTGGCTGGCCTGGGGGAAGGACGGGGTCACAGGGTCAGGCATCAGTGCTGACCTTCAGGACATCTTGCCCTTCCCTGTGGGTGTCAGCACTGCTGTTTGTCCCTCCCGGCAGGGCACAGCTGGGCCAGCACTGACCAGGCCCCCGCCTGGCACTGGCTTCAGCAGGGGGGCAGAGGAGGGAAGGAGGATGGGGGAGAGTTGGGGAGCCCCCAGTGTTGGATGTGCAAACCCAGACCCCAACGCTGAGCACAAGCAGGTCTCCAGCACAGCAGTATCTCCAGCCCCTACTTGGGCCTGGCCAGCAGAGGCTCTGGGAGGAGGTGGGCAGGGAGTAGTGGGGGTGAGAAGGGACCCACTTCTGTCAACATGGTGGCTTTGGGCACAGAAACTCGCATCCCATATGTAAAGGGAGCCTGGACACTGTCTCTGGCCACCAGGAGGGACGAGGGTGCCTGCAAGCACTTGGCTTCCCAGCAGCCCAGGAGCAGGCCAGCTAGGCGTGTTGTGTGGACAGGACGCCAGGCAGATCCTCTGGTAACGGGCCCTTCTTGAGGCTGGTAGGTGCTGACGTCAATGCCCCCGCCCCGTCCCAGGTGTGCCCCTGAAATGATGGCAAAACCCCGAAGACTGCTCTGCTCACCCCACACTTTGGCAGATACTGTCCCCAGTTTGAGTGGCATTGTTGCCCACAATGACCCGCTGTTTGCTCTGAGCCAGGAGGGGACCGAAGGTCCAGCAAAGCTCTTCTGTCCTGTGTTTTGGTGCCTACTTTTGGTGCTGACTCCACAGGGAGTGAACATACTCTTAGCTTTCAGAAATGAGTGCCAGGAACTTCCTCAGTGGAGTCAGTGTAACGGGGTGAGTTTTGAGAATGGATTTTGTTTTGCAGGATTTATACGGCCAAGTTTGGAACTGGACAGAATTGAAACAGAAATCCTCTCCCTCTTCTTAAAACTTGGTGGAGGGGAGCGTTTGATGCTGTGGAGCTAAGGTCATGTAAAGCCTGTTCCAGACCGTGATGTGGGATTAAAGGTGACACCACGTTACTGAAGAAAGTAATTGTCCCCTTTTGGATATCGATGACGCATATTGAGTCTTTGATGGGAAAAAACCGAGCAGACTTTTCCCTGCTGCCTCGCAGCCAGTGGTAATCATCAGTTTGCGCACAATGGGACCATTGCTGGCCTGTTTCGTGCAGGCAGCTGACTCCCAGGGTCTCACTCCAGGGCAGGACCACCGGCTCTGGGCCTCCTCCAAAGGCTGTGCTTCCCAGATAGTGTAATCTCCAAGGAAAAGCTGGGTTGGAAACCACCAATTTATGCCTCATCCTCTTACATCATTGCTGTCAGCCTTGGCCCAGACAGCCTCCCATTCATCCTGAAAGGCCAGGGCCACTCCCCATCCCAAAGGCATTTGTGTTGGAGTCTTTGACTTTTTCCTTCTCAACTTGTTGGATAATAGTCCAAACACAAGTGGCTCTTTACGCACGACTCTAGCCAGAGGGGGACCAGTTGATGAGAGCTCCAGCAGCTGGCAGCTGTGATAAAGGGGGGCAGATGGGACATGAGGTCTTCCAGGTGTGACATGAGCAGCACCAGGTGGGACATGAGGTCCTCCAGGTGGGACATGAGATCTTCCAGGTGGGACATGAGGAGCACCAGGTGGGACATGGGTCCTCCAGGTGTGACATGAGGAGCACCAGGTGCGACATGAGATCTTCCAGGGTGGGACACGTGGGGCACCAGGTGCGACATGAGGTCTTCCAGGTGGGACATGAGGAGCACCAGGTGCGACATGAGATCTTCCAGATGGGACATGAGGGGCACCAGGTGCGACATGAAGGGCACCAGGTAGACCAGGAGGTCCTCCAGTAGGCATATGAGGTCCACCTGGGGATGCTTTGGCAATACTCAGGAGAGGAGCTGCTCTCAGTCAGACGAGGCCTGTGAGATGGGAAAGGCTCAGATGAACTTGGGGGCTCATCCTGTGGCCCCCGTCCCTTCATGGCATCCCCTCCCTTCTTTCCGTCTCCTGTTCACCTTCCGTCTTTTCTGCCAGTTCACTTTCACACTTACTCTTTACCAAACCTCCCAAAGGGGGAAATCAGAGGAGTGGCCCATCTTTATTGAGCAACCCCCTATCCAGAGTGAAATGTGCATATAACTGTGTCCAGTACAGAATGACCCCCAGGACATTCACAGCCTAATCCCCAGGACCTGGGAAGATGTCAGGGTCCATGGCAAAAGTGGGATTAAGATTGTTCATCAGCTGACCTCAAGATGGGGAGGTCATCCTGGCTCTTCCAATCTAATCAGAGGGTCCTTGAAGGGGAGGGAGAGCCAGAGAGAAGAGCGTGAGAAGGGCTCGGCCAGCCAGTGCTGGCTCTTCTGGGCAGCCTCTCGGAGCGAGGAGTGCTAGCTCTTGTGGGCAGTCTCTAGGAGCAAGGAACCAGGCCTCTCCTGGAGCCTCCAGCAGGAACCAGCTGCCGACACCTTGACTTTAGCCCAGGGAGGCCCTTGGACTTCTGAGCTCCAGAACTATGCAATGATAAACTTGTGCTGTTTTAAGTCACTCAGTCGTCATAACTTGTTACAGCTGCAACGGGAAGCCGACCCACCCTCTGAGGTACCTATCCTCACCCCTGCTTTTGTGGGAGAGGAACTTGCGGCTCAGAGACAGGGGCGACTTGGTGGGGGTCAGGCAGGATGGGCCCAGCCCTGTGTGACTCTGAAGTCTGCGCTCTTTCCTCTATACGCTGCCCAAGGGGCAGGTGGACCTGGTGTTGTCTCTGGGGCTCAGCCCCACTCCCAGCTTCTCCTCCACGGCTCAGCCACGAGTCAGAGGCAGCAGGGAGCCCGGGCCCTGGGGCATGCTGGGACCTTTGCTCCAGCACCAGCTCTCCCAGAAGCCCATGCCTCCCTGGCGCATCCTGGAGCCTCCCTCGTAGCCTCCCTCCCTCTGCCTGCCCAGCCCCATCGCCACAGCGCCTTAGGTGGGATGTGCTCTCAGGTGCCTCCACTCTGCTAAACCAAGCCCAAGGTGCTGACTGGCCCAACCACAGTGACAGAAGGCAGGTGGGGGGTGGTCTGCGTCTTTGTGAGGGCCTGGCACACCTGCTACTGTCCACTCCAAGACTGGCTAGGCTGCCCTCTGTGAGTGCCTCCTGGACGTAAATGCCCTGGGCCCAAGCCTCAGGACCCCAGGGCTGGGGCAGGGGCATGGTCCCCTGAGGATGGATGAGGGCTTCCTCTGGGGCCAGAAAAGCAGACTTCTCAGAGGGGCAGAGTGGGGCTCCCTCCCGGTTCGCCAGCCCCAGAAGCTGCTTCTGTGCACCTCTGTCTGATCATCTCTCTCTCTCTCCCTGTTTCTGTCTCTTTCGATCTCTCTATCTCTCTGTCTCTGTCTCTGTCTCTCTGTCTCTGTCTCTTTCTCTCTCTCTCGTTGCCTCAGTCCAGGGCCTGGCACTGGCTGAGCTGATGAACCAGGCGTGACCTGATGCACACGTGGGGCCTGGGCACAGGGTCAGGGCCTAGGGCCTGCTGAGCACACACCTTGCCCCCCTCCTGCCCCCCGTTTCTCTGGAGTCCTTGCTCCTGTCCCTCTCAGAACCCCAGGTCCTGGCCCCTGGCCAGAGGCTCCCTGGAATGCTGCTGAGTCCTTCCAGGAGTGGGAAGCACTACCACAAATTCTCAGTTGCCAAGCAGTTGGCCCCTTAAACTCGGATTCCTAGGCTCTGACGCCTTGCTGGGTCAGACTTCTGCAAGGCCAGGGGGCCATGGCTTTGGGTGCCTGGTGGGCAGCAGCCCTGCAGCCGGCTCACCACACACACGATGGTCACTGTGGTCAGGCCAGAGAGAAGTGGGGAGTGTGACAGATCCAGGGGAGGGGCAGCTCTGTGGTCCCTGGGCGTCCGGGGATGTGGGATCCCCTCCAGGTCCGAGGGACGTCTGCCCGGTGCTCACTTCACCACCCATGCTCAAGAAGCTGCTCTCTGGCCCCTCAGCCCAGCCACAGCTCAGCCCTCCCAGCCTCCCTCCTGCCCTGGACATGCCAGGAGACTGAAAAACAGACTCACTTTCTGGAAGGATGAGGGTCTGGGGCTTGAACCCCGATTGCTCTCCTCATATACTACTCTTTTCTTCATGTCCTGAGGGGGCTTGGGCCTGCCCTGACCCTGACTGGGGCAGCTCAGTGCTGCGCCCCCAGCCACCTCTTTATCTGTGGGGTGACTGGCCCTGCCCTGCTTGGGGTGCAGGTAACCCAGCCTCCTGAGCTGGCATCGAGGTTAGAGGTCCGTCTGCTCCGCCTCGGCCTCCTGTCTGGCAGAGCTGAGAGGCGGCCACCAGGCTGACTGCCTATGTCCAGCAGGGGTGGGGCACTGCCTCCTGGGGGAACTGGCTGTTGGGGGTCCTATTGCAGAGACCAGGCAGGGCTGGGGGGGCCTTGAGTGGGCACAAGGACAGCAGCGGGCCAGCCGAAGCCCCCCTGTGCAGAAACAGCGTCTGTCCTGTGTCCCACCCAAGGACAGGCTCGCGGTACAGTCCCAGGTGTGGGCCAGGGCTCCACAGATATTTATAGGATGCTATTTTGGGATTACGAAATTTTGAATATTTGTTTTATTTTGAGGATTAACAACTTTTCTTTGGAGATGCTTGAAAACAAGGCTGGGGGGTGGGGGGACAACACCATTCAGGAGGGGACAAGACTGAGTGCAGGATGGCTCGGAAGCAGGCACAGCCACACTGCCGCTCCAGTCCTGGTACTTCGGCTCTGAGGCCCCAGGGGGACAGTAGTTAGACCCAGGGCTTTGGGCCACGGGCACCTGCTCTGGGGCAGGCTGGACAGGCAGGACTGTGGCACGAAGGTGCACTGAGAACCCGCGGAGCCCGCTGGCCCAGCTCTGAGTAGCCCAAGGCCTGTCGACGCTCCTGGTCCCAAGGGCCCAGCTCTCGGGTCACTGACTCTATTGGTACCTTTCTTCTGCTTAGTTTGGGTTCTGTTTGCTCTTCGTTTCCAGGTTTCTAAATGTGGAAGCTGGTGATTGATCTTTTTGTTAAAGATTTTATTTATTTATTTTTTCCCCCAAAGCCCCAGTAGATAGTCGTATGTCATAGCTGCACATCCTTCTAGTTGCTGTATGTGGGACTCAGCCTCAGGATGGACGGAGAAGTGGTGCCTCGGTGTGCGCCCGGGATCCGAACCCGGGCCGCCAGCATCGGAGCGCGCGCACTTAACCACCAAGCCACGGGGCCGGCCCTGGTGATTGATCTTTAAACCTTTCTTTTTTCTAGCACTGCATTTGGTGCTATGAATTTTCCTGCTTCAGTGGCATCCCACAATTTTGATACGTCTTCATTTTCACTCAGTTCAAAATACTAATTTCCCTTTTGATTTCTTATTTGACCCAGGTTCACATAGAAGTGTGTTATTTAGTTTCCAAGTATTTGGGGGATTTTCCAGGGATGTTTCTGTACTGATTTTCAGTCTACTTCCATTGTGGGCAGAGAACACACATTGTTTGACATGAGTCCTTTTGCATTTATTGAGACTTGTGTTATGGCCCAGAATATGGTCTATCTTGGTCAATGTTCTGTGGTCCTTGAAAAGAATATAGATTCTTCTCTTGCTGGGTAGGGTGGTCAATAAACATCCATTGGGTCAAGTTGGTTGATAGTCACCTGTCTATTGTATCCTTGCTGATTTTCTGCCTACTTGTTCAATCAATTATTGAGGGAGTGGTATTGAAATCTTCAACAGGAATTGTGAGTTTGCCTATTTCTGTTTGTGGTTCTACCAATTTTTACTTCATGTATTTTGAAACTGTCTTATTAGGTTGATAAGTGTTTAAGATTGCTATGTCCTCTTGACAAATTGACTCCTTTAGCAATACAAAATGCTTCTGCATTTTCTTAGCTCTAAAGTCAATTTTGTGTAATATTAGTAGAGAGACTCCAGCTTTATTTTGACCAGTGCTGGCGTGGAATATCTTTTCCATGCTTTCACTTTTAGCAAAGTTTGTCTTTATCTTTAAAGAGTGCTTTGTGTAGGCCGCATGTAGTTGGGTCTAGGTCCTTTATTCATTCTGACAGCCTCTGCCTCTTAATAGGGTATTTAGACCATTTACATTTGGTGTACTTATTGATATGGTTAGGTTTAAATCTATTTTCTTACTAATTATTTTATAAATTCCCATCTGTTCTTTCTTCTGTTTTTCTCTTTCTTTTGGATCAATTGAATATTTTTTATTATCCAATATATCTCCTTTGTTGGCTTCTTAGCTATAAGTGTTATTATCATTTTAGTGGCTGCTTTCAGGTTGCCAGTATACACCTTCAGTTGACCACAGTCTACCTGCTAGCCATATCATCAGACATTGTGTGCAGTGTAGGAATTCACAAGCGTGTCTGGGGTCTCCATTTCCCCCTCCAGACCCAGGTGCTGTTGTCATCATACCCTTTACTTCTATGTGCTATAAACCCCACACTGCACTGATATCATTTCTGTTTAAATGGTGAATTATCTTTTAAAGAGATTTAAATAATAACAAGAAATCTTTTCTATTCCTCCATGTAGTTACAATTTTTGGTGCTCTTCATTTTTTTGTACACTCATATTTCCATCTGGTATCACTTACCTTCTGTGTAAGGACTTTCTTTAATATTTCTTGTAGTGCAAGTCTGCTCATAAATTCTTTCAGGTTTTGTATGCCTGGAAAAGTGTTTATTTCCCCTTCAATTTTGAAAGATAATTCCCGGGTATAGCATTATAAGTTGACAGGATTTGGTATTTTAAAGATGTTGCTCCACTGTCTTCTCATTGGCACTCTTCCCAACAAGAAATCTGCTATGGTCTTTATCTTTGTTCCTGTGTACATAATGTGTCTTTTCTCTCTCGCTACTTTTAAGATTATCTTTATTACTGGTTTTGAGCAATTTGCTTATGACAGGCCTTGGTGTAATTTTACTCGTGTTTCTCATGCTTAGTTTTTGTTGAACTTCTTGGATCTGTGGATTTAGAGTTTTCATCCAATTTGGAAAATTATCAGCCATTATTCAAACATTTTTTCTGACTTCCTCCTCCTCTGGGGACACCAATCACATGTATCTTGATCCTCTTGAAGTGGTTCCACTGATGCTCTTTTCACTTTTTAAAAAAGTGTCTTCTCTTTCTGAGTTTTATTTTGGGTAATTCCTACCACTCTGTCTTCGAGTTCACTAATCTTTTGTTTTGTGTGTGATGTCTATTCTGCCATTAATCTTCCTCAGTGTGCTTCTGGCTTCAGACATTGTAGTTTTCATCTCTAGAAGTTCTATTTGGGTCTTTTTTATATCTTCCATGTCTCACTTAACTTTTTTAACAATGGAGTATTGTTATAATAACTTTTTTGCTAAGCCTATCATCCGTATCAGTTCTTGGTCAATTTTGACTGATTTTTTCCTTTCATTAAGGGTCATAGCTCTACTTATTTGCTTCTTGGTATTTTTGATTGGATGATACACTTTATGAATTCAGCTTGTTGGCTCCTGGACGGTTTCACATTCCTATGGATGTCCTTGAGTTTTGTTCTGGGACATGGGTGAGTTCTTTGGAAATGCTTGGTCCTCTGAGACTTCCTTTTAAGAGATCTCAGGCAGGTCTGCAGCAGTGCTCATCCAGGGCTAATTATTCCCCAACTGAGGCAGGGCCCTCTGTCCCCTCCCCAAGCCCCATGGATCAAGGAGCTTTCCATCGGCTGGTGGGAACAGGCGCGCGCTGTTCCCAGGCCTGAGTGAGCGCGGCGCAAGACTCTCTAACACATTTGGATATTGTGATCTACAACTTGGTTAGTCTCCTCACGTGCACATGCTGGTCAGTTCTCAGCCGAGCTGCAGAGGGGCCCTCTGAGGAACTCGAGTTCTCATTCTGTGCAGCTCTGCCCTCTCTGGTCTTCTGTCCTGCTGACCTCAGGCTCCTTTGTCTCCCCAGACTCTCTCAGCTCCATCTCCTCACCCAGGGAGCCCATCAGACTCCAGCTGGTTCCCTGCCTGCACCCTGGCCGTGAGCCGGGCTGATCGTAGGGTCACCTTCTTTGTTTCCTGTCTCTGAGTAACCGCTGTCCTTCATGGCCTGATGTACAGTCTCTTGAAAACTATTGCATATATCGTGTTTGCTTCTTGGTTGTTTCAGGCAGGAGAGTAAATCCTGTCCCTGTTCCTCCATCTCAGCCAGAAGTGGGGTCACCCCTAAGTTCTGGGTTGGCACCCACATGGGTGAGTCAAAGACCAGGCGGCCAGAGCTGGTAGGGGTGACACCCCAGCATGGCACAGCCATACCTGCCCAGCTTAACACAGTGACACCTGGCAGGCACCTCCCACGTGTCACGTAAGAGCTTCCCGCTTTCGAGGCTCAGACAGGTGCTCTGCAAACTGGAGTGGAGAGACCAGCTTAGCAACTGGTGACGAGTCCCTGAGGGCTGGATCTCTGCAGATCTCCCCAGACACACCCAGTGGTGTGGAGCCAGCCAGGGGCGCCAGCCCAGGCACTCTCCTTTCCTGCCCTGTGGCCAGGCCTGTGCATCCACCTGTACCGGCTCCTCCCCAGCTCATCACAGGCCACCCAGGCGTCTTCAGATTATGTCACTCTTGCTGACCAGCCTCTGCCACACTGGAGGTTTCAGAAAATTATCAGTGCCATTCCTGGGTCTGTGTAGTTTAAGCTCAAAAAGCAGCCATTTTTTTGAGGTGTTGCAAAAGAAAACAATTATGATTGGGACTTGAAATGTGGAAGCGAGAACTGAGGTTAGGCCGTAGGTGCCTTGGCCAGTGAGGAGACAGAGCAGGAGGTCCAGGGGACCGCTCACCAGGGAGAGGGCAATGGCACAACCTCTGAGTGCTGGGGACCCTGGACAGGCAGCAGAGCACCCCACCGTGGAACCCCCACCTTCCTGCATCAAGCAGTCCCTGTGGGACCCTGAGGTGCCGGCTGGTCTTGGGCCCCGCCCCGCGCCCTCCTGTTTCCTCTCATCTTAGCAGAGAGCTGGCCTGAGAACCGGGTCTGCCTCCCGTCTCAGTGGGTCCCACAAGAGCAAGGAAGGCCTCGTAAAGGGCAGGAATGCTGCACGAGTGTCACGTTTTTGGCACAAGTATTTATTACAAACATCTCTGCCTCGCAGAGTCACCGGAGGTTGTGGGAAACTCCTTACTGGGGTACGTGTGCCGAGTTCCTCCCCTGGGACCCCGTCCTGCCCTCTCACCTGCACAGCTCAGAGCAGAAACCGCAGGGAGGCCAGCAAGGCGGGCACTCACTCCCACCTGTGCCCAGGCTGAGGGTCCATCCTAGGGGGCAAGCCATGCAGGGCAACCTTTGTACAGGCCTTGGCTTGGGAGGAGAGGGGAGGCTGGAGCAGAGAGAGACGTTGATGGCAGAGACCAGGGTCACGGTGCTCAGAGAGGAGGGGCCACGGGACCCACAGAAGAGCAGCCATGGGATCCACGCAGGAGGGGGGCCACAGCGCTCGGAGAGAGTGAGCCGGCGGAAGCCGCAGAAGCCGCAGCCTCTCTCCATCAGTGTTCTTCTGGGAGTTAAAACGGCCCACCCAGAGTGTAGGGGACAGAAGAGCACGTGTTGTCGTGGCCATTTCTGGACAATGCAGTCCACAACGGACAGTCTGTCTGGGGAAGAGCCCTTCATCAGGACTCTTGGCTAAGAAGGGGCTGGTGGGAGCGGCCTGGAAAGGCGAAGATGCCGGAGCAGCAGGAGGCGCTGTAGCCAGATCGTAGGGAGTGAGGGGAAAGTGGACACTGAGGGCAGGGCGGGTCCTGGGGCTGCCGGCGTGGCCGGTCAGGGCTCTATTCTGGAAGCACGTGGAGGGACGCTGCGGGCTTACCTTGAGGACTCTGGGCAGTCTAGGGAAATGTGCGTGGCATCGGGGCAGAGGGCTGGTGCTGCCCTGGGCTAGGGTAGAGGAAGTGACAGCCTTGAGCTTGGGGTCCCCGCCAGGAGTCCCGAGGCAGCCCCTGCCCCGGGAAGGCAAGAGGAGATGGTCGGAGGCCTCACTGCTTTTCTCGGAGCCGCGGGAAAAAGCGGCAGGGTCACCCCCCTGCTGCCCAAACCAGGGCGCACCCCGCCCTTGGAACCCACCCAGTGCGTGAGCGCGTGAGGGGTGGTCCCAGGTCTGCGTGGGGACGGGTGGCTGCCTCTCTGGAGAGGGGAAGGGGAGCGATGTGGGCGGGAGCCTTTCGGGGGCCCCCGGCCGTCTCACCATTGAAGGGATGTTCATGAGCCCTCCGGACCGCGGGCGGATGCACCCTGGAGGGGGCCAGCTCGGGGTCGTGGGTGGGGAAGGGAGAGACGGAGGGGTCCTCCTGGGCCTGCTCCCCCGGACCCCCCGGGAAGTTAGAAGGTCGGTTCGTGCTCCCCGCCCCGCCCCCAGCTGTGCGGAGAGCGCCCCTGACCCGGACACCGCGGCCAGGGTCCCAGTGGTCGGGCACCATGCTAAAGAAGTTTGCATCCGACCTTCTGCCCATGGCGTCCAGCCCCTTAATCGTGGCCGGGGCGTCGTCCGGCCGGCCGAGGCAGGACACCCCGGGCGTGCCCACAATGCGGAGGAGTGCTCAAAGGGCCTGGGTAAATGGGCGGCATATTCCGGACAATGGCGGCCTGGGCTCGAGGCGGGGAGGGGCCTGTGGTTAATGAGCTGGAAACCCGCGATTGCGCTTCCTCGGCTGTGAAGATCGCTTCAGGGGCCGCGGAGCCACTTAGCTGCATGGAGACGGCGGAACTGATTTCCTTTGTTGTCCGAGGGCCCAGCGCTTTCTTGTGGAGGCCGTGGGCCAGGGCTGAGCCCCCTCCCGGGAAGACCCCAAGCAGCCCGGCTTCGGAGGGACTCTGAACATAGCCAGGAACCCCAGAATGAGAAGGCGTTAAAAATAAACCGAACAGCAGACGCCTTTCCCCTGCCTCCCCCATTTTCCAGAGCCCCGCCAACTTTTGGACCGGAGTAACATACGCCTCCCTTGTCTGGAGGCTTCCAGTGGCCGGCGGCAGGGGAGGGCGGCAGTGGGGCCCTGGACCAGGCTCCCGGCACTGCTCCTGCTCCGCGGCCCCTGGGTGTGGACACTGTGGGAGGCGCCCGGGGGGCCTGGCCCGTCCAAGGAGAGCAGCTGGGCCAGCCCCACCAAGAGGCCCTGGAGAACATGGTCACTCACAACCTTGCCCCTTGCTTGGTCCGACACCATGTGCTCTGCAGTGAACGTGCCAGGCCCACAGGGCACGTCGTTTGCAGGAAAGTTTCTTAACCATCTCGGAGATACAGGGTCGTGAACAATCGGTGGATTTCTGAGCAGTGGGGAAGGTGCCTGACACTTTTGTGATGGCATTCTCCCACCTTTCAGGCTGACCCACATTCAGCTTTAGGTGTTTATGGAGTGTCTGAGTTATGAGAACCTGTTCAGGAAGGAGGCCTGTCCTCATGACGTGGACAGGGCCAGTGAGCCTCGGAATTCTCCTCTGGCTTGGTGGGGGTCTGTGGAGACTCAGCCAGGCTGAGCCCTGGTGTGGGGGGCCGTGCTCGGGGGGTGGGGGAGGCGGTCCACAGGGGCTTCACGTCTCTCTCAGCAGAGCGGCTGCACCCCGGGCCACACCACAGAGGGACCACCAAAAGCAATCGACTCTGATCTTCACGTGGAGTCCAGCGGGTGAGTTGGTCATTTTTCTGCTTGGGCCTGGAATTCAGAGCTGAGACACCGATTCCAGAGCCTCGGTCCTGTGGTTTCCAGAAGCTCAGAGAGGCTAGAAGGGGTTTGACGCCTGCGAGGGCCAGGGGAGGGGTCGGGACAACGAGGGGTGTCAAGGGGCCTCAGCAGGGCGGGCCATCGGACGGACTCGGGGATGGGTGTGCAATCCATCACAATTCCCTGACTACAGGAAGAGAAGAGGAGACCCCACAGCCCCAGGGACCTCGTTCCCTTGTTAACATTCAAAACCAGGTAGTTTCAGACAATCGCAGCCATAACTTTGGTGTTTTCATTTCCTTCCAAGGTTTTCTGTGTCCCTCTGCCTCCGCCCCAGAGGAAGATCTCTCTTTCCCGAGTAATCAGCAACATCAGACTGTTAGAAAAGCGGCAAGAAGCCTGAGTTGGGGAGGTGCTGGGAGCCCCCGCGGAGCTGCCCATCCACCCAGCTGCTCAGGCCTCGGGGCAAGACACCTGAGGGCCAAGCCCCTCACACTTGGGACAGGTGGAAGGTTGTAGCTGCCGAGGCCTGTGGGCATGAGTCGAGTTGGAGAGGGTGCCCGCATCTCAGACCCCCACCCACTCTCCTGCATTGCCCAGCGCTGCGCTGCCTCTGGTCACCCCCACCTCCTGGAGCTCAGAGCCGAGCCAGGCAGAGGCCAAGCGCTGGTTACAGATGGGACTTAGAGGAGGTGGGAAGAGGGTGAGGGGAAGCGCATGAGGCCTCCAGGCTGCAAGTCACATACTTGGTTCTAGTCCTCTAGGCTCTGCTGAGGGGCTGTGCCACCTGACGTGGCATCTTAACCTCTCTGGGCCTCAGTTTCCTGTTTGGTCTTCCCCAGACAAGCTGAAGCAAACTTAAAAAGAATTCCATTTGTTGTGGTCATCAAGGCCCCTGCCCACTTCACTCCTGTCTGCTCCTATCAGCCAGGCCCAGAGGCGCTGGGGAGGGCGGGTAGCCAGCAACAGATGGCAGCAGGTGGCCTCAGGGAGAAGAAGCAGGGGCTACTCGGTCCTGCTGCTCAGAGGGAGGGAAGAGTGTGGCCATTCCTGACCTGGGCCCTTGCCCATTCCGGCTGCCCGGGCCTTGAGTGGGGAAGGCACAGATGGCCGGTCTCTGGGTCAGCAGGCCAAGTCTCCCTCTGTAGACAGAGGCCCTCCACCCACCAAGAAGTGGGGGTCCCGCAAAGGTGCCCTCTGCCCTCCCTGACCCGCCTTGCAACAGGGACCACTCCAGCCAGGACGGGTGGGCCACTCACACTTTCGAGCCACTGCGGGGGCAGGCTTCTGGGGCTTGTAATCCGGCCTAATCCTTTCAGGCCTCAGATCCCTGCAGGCGTGGAGGAAGGCCACACACAGGAGCCTCAGGCCAATCCCAGCCTGGCCCTGGTGACAGGCCAGAGGAGCAGCCCCCTCGTGGCCCTGGGGGTCTGGGTTCAGGACCAGCACACAGGCACTGGGCACATGTGCCGGCCCCACCGCCTGTCTGTGGTGGACCCTCAGCTTGGCACCGTCACGCTTCTACAAAGGGCAACACCAGCCAGCCGGGCTGAGTTCCAGGGCCTAAATAAACCAAAGCTGGGGCCTCCCCGCTGCCTGGTGTTGGGCGGGTCAGGACCAGCTGGGAGACACGGGACGTTCTGGCGTGTTCCTGCACACTGAACACCATCCGCTTCAGGGAGAACGTGAAGAGGAGTGTGGACTCCGTTCCTGAAAATGGCCAAGTTGGGGGTGCTAACGTGGTGTGAGAGCCAAACAGGCCAGCCCAGAAAGGGGCAGCCCACCCTGCACTGCCCCAGCCCGCGCCCAGTCAAGGGGAAGGAGGGGCTCGGGCCCCTTGGCCCCTGTCCACCCTCCACAGTGGCCACTGGGCAAGTGCCTCAACCTCTCCGGGGATGCAGTTAATCAGGGGCTCCCCACACACAGGGAACCATTAGGGTGGGAACGTGGCCCCCAGCAGCCCTCAAGCCTTGATGGCAAAGAAACAGGAGAGGGACGTTTGGGTGGTGTGGTCAGGGAGACTGGAAGAGGGACATCTGAGCAGAGACTAATGCAGGAGTGCTGTGGGGACAGAGGCAAGGCCGACGGGGCTAGGGGGACAGGATGGGATCATGCAAACCGTGGACTTTGAGTTTCCTCCCAGTGAGGGGCTGCAGGGTCAGGCATGAAGATTCAGAAGCTCCCTCCGGCCTCAGATCAGAGGCTCTAGCAGCCGTCTACTCCTCCAGTGGGTGGGAGGCGGTGGGGGCTGCACTCAGGAGCTCTGCTGAGACTAGGGGCCAATTAGGGCCTGACAGGGCCTGCGGAATTCCTCTTCTTGATCAAAGAGGACAGGCTGTGAGTTGTGTGCATCTGTGGACAACTCACGGCCTGAGGCTTGTTATGGTTGAAAACAATCTTCTAAGATACAGGGTAATTAACCATCAAGTACCTAATTCAATTCTGGTCTAAAAGACCGTTAAAGACCTACGGGCTTGGCTTAGCGAACATTTCCGAAAATTTGCCACCACCCACGATTCTTCCCCAGTCCTGAGGGAGGGAGTCTGGGCCCTGGGCTCAGTCAGGAGGGAGCCGAGTGGGGCACACTGTGGTGTTACCAGACCCCAGATGGGACCAGGTGACAGGCACACAGCAGGGGAGCTCACTGCCAGGCCCACATGGAGGGCAGCACCTGCCTGCTGGAGTTTAGTTCCCGGATGGCACCCCATGTCCCAGACCTGGACCCACACATGGCCTCTGTGTCAGGCCAACCTGGACAGGGCCTTGTCTGGAACCCGGGATCTGGATTGTTCTTCCCTCCCTTGATGACCAAGCCTGAGTGGGGGTCCCATTTTGTGCACCCTTGTTAAGCTGTCACCCTCAACCCAGCACCAAGTCCCTGGACCATCTCTGAGGCACACATGAAATCCTGGAGGTGCTCGTCCATCCAAAAGTCAGCAGCAAGGGGCCCAGGATGCCAGGGAGCCATGCAGGTGGAGGCTGAGGGCTCCCTGTGCTCTGAGGGGTGGCCTGACTTGCTGAGGGTTGGGCAGGGCAGCACTCTCAGCCAAGGTCCACAAAGGGGCTGAGGCAAAAGCTGAAGGAAGACCAGGCTTGAAGGCTCCAAGGGCCCAGGCCCTTGCTGCCATGTGACCCTCTGTCACCCATGACGAGCAAGCACATCCCCTTCACCCTGCCAGGGCAGGGCTGGGTGGTCTCCAGCCACGCATGACCCAAAGAAGAACAATGCTTCCTGGGTTCTTGCCTGTGAGGTGTGCTGAGCCCCAGGAGGCAGGCAGCCACCCCTCTACTCCTCCTCATCCACAGGGTTCTGAAGGGCACCCCACCTGACCAGGATGGGGTGGGCATGGGGATGCAGAGAGCCCAGCTCAGACCACAAGCTGAGGCTGGGTCCCAGATCTGTGGGCGGTGAGCACACCCTCAGATGTCCCTCCCCAGGGGTCTCTCCCGTGTCCCCAGTGAGGACACTTTGATGAGGACCATTTCCACTGCCCTGCCTCTCCCCAGAGGGCCTCCCAGGCCAGACCTGCTCCTCCTCCAATGGGTGTGGGGTTAGGAAGCAGCTGGTGCTAAGCTGTGGGCCGACAGGGGGGCTGGCACCTCTGAGTCTATTAAGGGTGCTGGGGGAGGGTGGCTGTGAATGATGCTTTCGCCTCCCCCAGGCTCAGACCTCGGGCTTGCGGAAGAGTGTTCAGCCCTTTGGGCCTCAGGGCTTGGGGTGGGGAGGCCGCTGTTTCTTCGGTGCTCCCACGGGCAGTTTCAGGGGACAGCGAAGGAAAGCTAGGCTCCCTGCTTCAGGGACGCTGTGGCACAAGGGCTCCCCAGCCTCAAACTCTCCTTTGTGGTTCCTGTACAGGCAGCTCTGGTTTCAGCAAACACTGGGATGGTTACAGTTCTGGCCCAGGGCAGGCACTCGGGGAGGGGGCTGCTCCGGAGGGCTGGCACCCTTGACCCTCTGCTTCCCTGCAGGAGCGCCTGGAGTGTGGGACCAGGAGATGCGGCGGAGAGGCCCGGGCTCCACCGCGGGATGCACAGGCCACACTCGAGTGCGCTGGCCGCCCTGTGCACGCCCTGCCGGGCCTGTTGGCCTGGCAGCCCAAGCCCGGCGAGCCCTTTGTCATGCACATGAGGGCGCCTAGGCTGAGAAAGGGTCCCCTTCAAACAGTGAGTCACCAATGAAGCACACTTTTCTTTCCCCGTCTGCAGGCTTGGCACATGCCTGCTGTTTCCAAGTGGCCTCTCATTCAAAGGGCCGGGTCCCCCATTCTTTGTCCCCCTAGGTGCCCGGCCGACAGCCCCTGGCAGCTGCTGCGATTTCAAAGGCTCTATAGAGCGTCTCTGCAGGTGAGCCCTCCTGCCAGGGGGTCCCGTCAAAGGCTCTTTGAGACGGCGCCAGGGAGCGGGCTCTGAGCGGGTCGCTGCTCACAGCGCGGGCACAATGGCCGCGACACTCAACGGGCGCCCCGCGGCGCCCTCCCCGCGCTTCCGCGGGGAGGCCCGGTCCAGGGTGGAGCGCGCCGCCGCCCCGGCCTCCCGCCGGCCTCTCAGGCCTCCCCTCCCTCCTCCTCGGCCCCCTCCTCCTCCCCTCCCCCACCCCGTGCCCTCGCCACCCCCGCCTCTCCCCCCTCCTCGCTTAGCCTGCCCTCCCCCTCAGTGCCCCGCTCCTCCCCGGCCTCCCGCCGCCCGCCCCGGTAATTGCTCCTTTGAAGCCCCGGCTGGCGTCGCGGGCCCTGAGCGCTCCCACCCCGCGCGCGGGGACGCCGTCCGGCCGCTCGTTTCAGCTCCTTTTCATCCTTCCCTTGTCAACTTGATTAAAACCAGCCCCGGGCTCCGGCCCGCGAAGCCCACGGGGGGGCGGGGCGGCCGGCGGGGGGGCGGGGCCTGACCTCCCCGCCCCAGGCACAGGCCCACGCCTCCCAGCCATCGGCCTCGCAGCCAGCCCAGGAATGCGCGGGCGTTTTCCTGCTTCGGGGTGTTGGTTTGGGGTGTCAGTCCTCAGGGGGTCTGCGGGGTCAAGCAGCACTGTCCAGAGACTGGGTCGTGTGGTGAAGACCGCGGTGGGCATCTCCTGGCCGGGGCAGGGCCTGAGTGGGCACTCCAGACCGCGGCGTTGCCAGCCCAGTGGCCTCTTGTCAGAAGTGTGTCCACTGAGCTTCCCCAGGAGCGCTGGTTGCAGGGACGCGGTGAAGTTTGATGCTTCTAAGGAACCGTTTATTTTTAGAGTAGTTTTAGACTGCAAGATGTTGCAGAGGTGGACCAGAGGGTCCCATGGATTCTGGACACCCCGCACCCGCCAGGTGTGCTTTTAAAAGTGGGTTTACTTGTTCAAACCTCCCTGGAGGGAGGAGGAGGGCCAGGATGGAGGTGACCTGAGGCCTCGGAGAGCAAGAGTCCTGCTTGTCACAGGAGCCTGCTGGTGGCCCAAGGTGGGGGAGGGGCGGGGAACCATGCAGGGTCCAGAGATGCAGGCTTGGTCTGGCTGTCCTCTGGAGGGGCCCAGGCGTGTGGCTGCTTGAAGAGCCGCGTGAGGACGGTCAAGAGTTGGCTGCTCAGACCCGTGCCTTGCACTAGTGAGGTCCCATACTCGCCTGCCCCTGGGCAGGCAGCCACGGGCAGGTACAAGGGGACGCTGTCCTTGCTGGCCAGGCCCCTTGCCTGGGAGCACGTCCAGGCTGTGAGGTCTGGCGGGGGGAGAGCACGCAGGACCAGGTGTGCAGGCGGCACTGGTGGGGTCTGGTCCCTCAGCCTTTAGCCCACTGGAATTCCCCGAGGCCTTCCCACAGCGCCCGCTCCAGAAGCTTCTGCACAAGTGTGGGTAGCTCTCAGCACCTCTGCTCCCTGGCCCGGGACACAGCCGCCTGTGTTAGCTCAGAGAATGAGGGTTCCCCAGGCCCATCCTGGATCCCTGCCCTTACTGTCCTCTGAGCATCACGTGCCCCACCCTCTCTCCCATGCCCTACTCTCCTCCCTACAGCCTCTAACCCTGGTCACATCCCCCACAGGCCACCGTTCTCCCCTTGCCCCTTATGCTGGGCTCGGGCTCCAGTGACCTCCTGGGCAAGCACCGGATCCCAGGCCTGGCTCAGCTGCCCTCTCAGACCACTCAGAACAGCCTAGTGTGGCCAAGTGACTCCCACCTGCCTGGTCAGGGCCAGCCCCTCTCCCTTCATGGACACCCTCTGGACACTGAGCCCCGGGGTGGGCTTGAGTGCTGGGGTGCGTACCCGGTGTGGGGTGAGCAGCCCAGTTATGCCCCCACTTTCCCATGTCCAACCCTGTGAAGACTGACCAGGACATGGCTCGTCTGTGCTCTGCCGTGTGGTCATCACCCCAGACCTGGGATTGCTCTTCCCAGCCACCGGCCTTGAAGGGCAGGTCTGTACCCGTTGGACGAGTGCAGCCAGCTGGTGGAGCAGAAGCCCCTTGGGCCCAGATGTGTTTGCTGGCAACTGGCTCTCGTTTCCCGTGTCCAGCAGGCTGGGCAGAGCAGGTCCTGAGGGAGGCGAGGCAGGAACAAGGCCAGTTTGTGTGTCTCTCGGTCCTGGCGTGCTTCTCATTTAGAGGCCTTAGCCGTGGGCGCATCGCTCCCATTTCAAGTTCCGAGAGGCTAACGCAGAGCCTCTAGCTCTGCATCAGGGCTATCAGATGCCTCTCTCGAGTTTCCTAAGCTCACTCCTATTTGTCTTGGCCTGAGGGCTGGGCCTGTGGAACAGATGGCGCCCACTAGGCTGACGGGCCGAGGCAATGTCCATCACTGGCAGCTCACACCTGACTGGCCTCATGGGAACAACAACCAGAAGCTGGTCCCTGATTGCTCCTTCTGTCCCTGAGCTGTGGGGGCCTTCCAAGAGGCCCCGGAGAGAGGAGCCCCCTCCCCGGCCTGACCCCTCAGTGTCCCTCCTGCAGGAGTGTTTTGCTTCTGTTTTCCCTGGGCCTTGTTCGCTGGCCAGTGGTTGGTGTGCTCCTTTCTCTCCCTTTTTCCTTCAGCTGAGCATCACAGAACTTCATTTCAGGTCCCTGGGAAGGCCTCTCAGGCAGTGGCTTTCCCCCTCTGCACACATAGCACACACCTCTGTGCACACTCAGACACGTGCACACACACACCTGCACTCCTGGGAGCCTGAGGACCCAGTGCAGTGACCCCCGCACAGGGCTCCCAGGGGGTGGTTTTGGGGATGTGGCCCTTGGGTCTAGCGCTGGCCTCCACCTGTGATGGGACCAAGGCACCGGGCCAGCAGGGGCCACTTAGCCACAGGCATTTCTTCTAAATCTGGGACCATGGATGCAAAGACCTCCCCTGACCAGGGGCACGCCTCCATCGGTGAACCTCAGGCTGTCCAGATGAAGGCGCAGGACAGACGCGGTCACACCGAGCACTGACCTCCCGTGGGGCCTCCCATGGGGCCTCAGCTGGGACTGTGGCAGCACCCGGGGGGCAGGCCCACGACTAGAGCCTGGAGCTCCCCTTAGCCCCCACAGTCCCCCCTCGGCCTCTTCATGTGCATAGTCCTGCTCCGGGTCACCTTCCCAGGGAGGTCTCCCCTGACCACCAGCCCCGGCGGCACACTCCCCTGTCCTTCCCACCCCTTAGGACCACTGTAGGATTACCCCTCTCCTTTTTCTCTGTCCCCCGACTAGAGTGGACGCTCGAGTGCTTGTTGGGTGTCCCTTGCCAGGAGCCGGAAGGTGCTCAGCAAATATATTGATCAATGACGTTGTTGTAGACAGTGGGCACTCAGAACATGCTGCACTTGGGCACCTGCTCCCTGTCCACACCCTTGGGAACCAGCTGGGCAGTGGGAAGCGCAGCCCACTGATGAGCTCCGAGGATGCCCAAATGCCCGTCACCAGGGCTCCCCGTCCTCAGGGACACCCCACCCCAGGGTCTGGTGGAGCCTCTCTTGGAGGCAGCCGTGACTGGGAGCGAATGCCCCGTGTGTGAGTCCGGTAACAGGAGCTGCTCCCACACTGCTGCCCCTGTGCACCTCAGCCCCTCCCAGCCCGCTGAGGCCATTACCCGGCTGGTGGCTTGCCGACCAGCTGTCTCCGTGGGTGCAGGGGTGTGGGGGGGCAAACCCCGCCACCCCTCCTCTGTCCCGTCTGGGGTCTGCTGTGCCCCTCAGGGGCGACATGGCAGCTGCCTAGCCATCCCTGGTTCCTTGTCACCATGCTCCTGACCCTGACTGTGTCACTGAACCTGAAGTGGGTTCGCCCACCCGTAGCGCAACAAGCCCATCTGACACGGGTGTAGTGGAAGAAAGTAGGAATTTTATTGCAAAGTGCTATAATCCCGAACTCCCTGAAAAGTTACCAGCAGGTGTTTTTATCTGGGGTTTTAGGTGGGGGAGGGGGAGCACGTGGCCTTGGGGCTGAAGTTCTAAGAGTCCTCGGCGCAGGCGCCACTGTCTTTCGTATTCCTTCCTGGACCGCCTGTGCAAATTTCAGGGGGCTCTATGTGCTGCATGCAGTGAGTTTTTAGTCTGTGACATTTGCGCCATGCTTAGTCATGTTGTGAGCAAGCTGCTCTCTTATCAGCAGTGCTCCTGCTGTTCTGCAAGGCAAACTCAGAAACTTTGGTTACTTTGTTTCCCATGTCAACCTCGTGGGTACAGGCACAGTGTCACCCTAATCCAGGGAGATTTTAACTCCATGGTCCTCGGTTTAAACTGCCATGTGACCCCTGCACCATCTGACCCCTGCGCTGTGAGGCCCTTCCTCCCAAGGAACCCCCTCTCTAGCAGCCCCCCCCAGGTCCAGACCAGGCAGCAGTGGGAGGGGCTTTGTGACCAGGCCTGGCCTGCTTCTGCCAGGCTCAGGTGTGAAGCTTCAGCCCAGCATCCTGAGCTCCTAGGGGACACCGCCCAGAGTGTAGCAGACCATCAACAAGGCCACCTGACCTCAAGCGGGGGGAGCTCATGGGCTCCTGGGGGCCCAGGTCAGCCCCCTCCCCAACTGGGGCCTCTCCTGGCAGTGGCCACTGAAGGGCTGGGCTCGGGGCTCTGTGGTGTCTTGCACAGGCCCTGAGCCCCTCCTCGCTCAGAGGCCAGAACTATTCTGTTTTGGGGGAACTTCCCAGGTTCCTGCCACCAGACCCTTGTGAAATGAGAGGGAAACCCCCACTAAACTGGATCGGGAGGCCTGCAGGGGGAGCTCTCACCCCATCACATCGTCAATGTCACCAAACAGGAAAGAGAACACTTGCATCTCCCACAGGAAGTACAACTACTTTACTACTGAGGGAAGATTTCTGTTCCCACCCTGCAACAGCCCAGCCAATGAGAAACGCCACAGCTCAGCAAATCAGAGATGTTGCAGTTCAGCCAATGATAAGCCGTTGCCACCCTGAACTGTCACTCTGCCCCAATGGACTTTCCTTTAGAACAGCCCCGCCCTCTCTCCTTCTCTATAAAGGCAGCTCCCCAGTTTGTTCTCTGGATTTGCCTGTGGTTTGGCATAGCATGCACATCCTGAATTGCAATTCTTTTGGCTATTTCTGAATAAACTCATTTTGAGATAAAATAACAGGCAAATTTGCTTTTTAAGTTGAAACCCTGCTGGAACGGGCTGAAGATACAGCGACTTCGCTCCTGCCCTGCGTAGCCTGCCAGGGAGAGGAGGCATCACTTCAAGTTCACCCGACCTCCAGTGGTCATTTCAATGCTACCGAACCTCTCTGTAGATGCAGCCTCAATTGGCCCGTGTGGACTGCTCCATGATGTCCACTTGTTTGCTCAAATGAGAGTTAATTTTATCTTGCACTTATTTAAAATGCATGTGGCAATAAGCCTGTTATATTAAGAATGTTATAAAGTCTGCCTGGTTTTGAAGCTGAACATGTGTGGCACGGCATGGCTGGACTTGCAGTGTACAGTTGAGGCTTGAGGTCAGCCCCATCCATGGAAAGACACACCTTCCTGTGGGTCTTGCTCCCGCCCTGGCACAAAGCCACAGTGGAGGCTGTACACCCTGTGAAGAGGTGCTGCAGCCCATGTGTCAGGTGTGCCCTCCAGCTCCGGGCTGCCCAGGGGCCACCACACTTGGGCCCATTCCTCACCAGGGCTGCAGGCACATGGCTGAGAGTCTGTCTCACCTGACAATCAGCTAAGTTACAGCCCAGGTGGGGTCACCTCTGCCCCCAGCAGAGGCTTGGAGACATAGGCTCATGTGCTGCCTCCATGTGTCTCAAGGGGAAGTAACTTAGCTGACGTTAAAGAAATGATTTCCTTTCAGGTGGAGCAAGACCGGGCCACCCTGCTGTGGATGCCGGCATCAGGTCACAGGCAGCCCCAGCTGCACAAGGATGCAGCCTCACGAGCACCCTGAGCTGGCGGGTCCGTGCAGCCCAGAGCCAGCTGGCTTCCGAGCAGCCAGGTAGACAAGGCGTGGCTCTGGCTCCAGACAGGAGCAGGCGACATCCACCAGTGGGGCGTCATGTCTTGGTCTGGGGGCCAGTCCCCTGCCTGCTGGGCAGTGACCCCGAGGCCTGCCCCAGCCCTGCATTTGCTCTGAGGTCCTGAGCTGCCATGCCTGAGGGCAGTTGGCTTCCAGTCCTCACCTGAATGTCCAGCTGCAGGCCTGGCTGGGCAGGGCAACTGAAGTATCCTGAGGGCCCCAGCCCCTGGACAGACAGACGTACCTAGAAGCACACAGAGGGAGCACCTGGAGCTGGCCTCAGCATCCATCTGTCCTGGGCTGGGCAACAATCCGGCGAGGGGGGCCAAGCCCCTGCTCTGCCCCTCCACCTTGGCCTGAGTCTGCGGGCTTCCCTCTGCCGCAGCACCAGCAGTCCCCACTCCTGGCCTGGCGGGGATGGGTCAAAGCTGGGCCTGTTTCCAAACCGGTTTCAGGGAACAAACAGGGGAAGAAAGGAACATCATGTGTCTGCAGCAAATTAGCGAATTACAGCTCTGATCACATGAGCAACTGATGCCTTCGGGAGCCCTACTGTGCAGCTGCCCATCGTGGGATACCAATTAACATCGACACAAAGTTTCTCACAATTCCCCATCAGTTCCAACCACAACTATGTGCAAAATGAGCTCCATGGCGGGATTTCTGTTTTCTGTGTGAGCCGTTGTTCTCGGTTTGGAAGGAAGTCAAAAGAAACTTTTGATGAGTACGAGCAGATGTGAGCTTCCTCTCTGGGTCAAGACCTGGGAGTGAGGGCTGGCTGGGTGCCCTGGGGCCGGGACCTGTGCAGCCCCAGCTGCAGCTTCAGGTCTGACTTACAGGTCTTCTGGCTCAGTGAAGAGACCTGAGAGTGTGTTGCTTCCAGCCGTGGTGAATGCTGTCAGCAAGGAGGCTCCTGGCCTCGACCACCGGGGTAAGCTGGAGACATTCCCGGCCTTTGACCTCCCAAGGGCACGTCAGAAGGAGGGAGGGGTCCTGGGAGCAGACAGGGTTGTTTGGCTGCCTTCGCCCCCATAGGGGGACAGGAGCCCTGGGAGCCCTGTCTGCACAGTGGGGTGGCCAGGGAGAGTCAGCGACAGGCCCAGCCCAGAGTCTGAGGACACTTAGGGAGACACTGAGCCCGGAGAGGGCCTTGGCCAGCCGAGCCAGAGTGAGGACAGGACCAGCTTCTGCAGACTGCCGAGTCGTCCCAATCTTTAGACTGATGTGCACGGTGAGGTCGGGACCAAATCTGGGCTAGGGCGCAAGACAGGTGACCTGGTGCGGTGGCACTCTGCTGGGCGGTTGGCAAAGGCTGTCGCTGGGGAGGGGGTGCTGTCCCTGGGAAGCCTCGTGTCCTGGCTGAGCCCCACATCACAGGCTCGTCGGCACTGAAATCAGCTTCCCAGGAGGTGGATGTATTTCCCCGTCGCTGGCTTTGGGGAAGGGCAGAAACACCACAGGGTGGTGGGCACTGGGCCTCACAGGGGACACTGCTGGCTGGGCTCTTGGGCAGGGCTGTGCTCAGTCTGTCTGCAGTGGACACTTTCTGTGTAACAGCTCCTACCCAGAAGGAGCCAAGGAGCTGAGTAGGGATTGGCCGGGATCCTGCAGCCTGAAGCAGCTTGGCTGAGAAGAGGCCTCTGGCAGCTCCGCCAGGCAGAGCTAGTGGCGTCCTCAGACCTTTCTCTTTGGCTTTTCTAAAATCGCATTCAGACTTAACCTTGACCGAGGACGAGCAGGCCCCTCGTGGGGTTCCTGCCCTGCCGCTGGCCTCAGGTGCCAAACAGTCTGGTCAATACCAAACTGTCCAGTAGTGCATCAGGACGACACTGGCGCCCACTGAAAAGGGACCCCTTGGGTCCTTCCTGCCTTCTGACCTCACGGCTGCCCTGGGTCCCTCCTCCTTTTGGTCCCACCCTCAGACATGGCGCTACAGACATCCACGTGGCACCTTGGTGGGGCAGTGGATGTCCTTGAATCCTTGGAGTGGGTCCTTGGAGAGGGTTCCCCAGGAGGAAGGACCAGGGGCCAGTGCTGGGAGGGACACCCCAATTGCAGGCCTCCCCCTGTTGCCCAGGGCCTCAGGGCTGTGACCATGTGGCACCTTCTCTGCCCCTGTGGCTGTGGCTGGTGAGGACACCTGGCCCCTTGAGCCACCCCGACGACCTCGGCCACACTGGCCCGGGCTGTGGGCAGCACACTCTTGTGAAAATTAATAAAGGGAAACCTCATTTAAAATGGAGTCTGGTGGCCAGAAGTGGGAGCTCCCAGCAGTACCACTCCAGGTCAATTACAGGAAGACAGTCAGTTACAGACACCCCCCTCCCATCCGCCCCCCCCCCAAAATCCTCAACAGGGAAGAATCTCTAATTATAGGGAGAAATGTACACTGCATCCCATATAGAAATCCATGACCCAGCAACTCAGCCAATGAGAAACCATCACCACCTGAACTCTTGCTTTGCTCCAGTGGACTTCCGTTCAAAACCACACCTCCCAGGTTCCTTCTGTTTCTCCATAAATAGCATTCCTCTCTGTTGTTGGCTGGATTTGAACATAGCGTGCATGTCCTGAAATGCAGTTCTTTGGCTGTTCCTGATTAGATTCATTTTGTTGGTAAAATAACTGGCTGTTTTATTTTTAAGGTTGAAACTTTCTATCGGCCACTGGAAGAGAGCCCAGTGCCGTGTGTTTCCGCTTGGTGGAAAGCTGACGCTGTGCTGACTCACCCGCTGGCTGTCCGACAGGAAATGCCGGACCTGGGGTTGGGGGCAGCGTCCTGCTGCGGCCTTGAACACAGAGAGGAAGCCAGTGCCTGCTGCCCAGGTGAGAGCTCCTCAGGAGCGGAAAGTGAGAGGCAGCGCTATGTCTGGGGTGGGGGGACACATGCCCCTGAGCCAGCTGTGTGGACGTGGGGTGCTTCCTCCATCCAGGATCTGGGAGGGGTTCCAGCTCCTTGTGTGCCAGGGCACAGCTCAGAGTGGATCAGGGCGCCCGGCACAATTTCTGACCCTGGTCAAGCCTCTCTCCACCTGCCCTCACCTTTCATGGGCCTCCCTGGGCTGTGCAAGGCCCAGGCTCTCCTGCTGGCCCCCTAGGAGGTCTTTGAAGCCCAGGACCCCTTCTGAGGGGGTTGGGGGGTAGGCCCTGGCCCAGGGGGATGAGGCCTTCCCTGGGCCTGGAGCTGCACCTGGGGGTGGGCACAGTCCAGGTGCAGACACAGCTGATTTATGGCCAGATCATGGCAAGGGAGCCTGTCATGGGCGGAGCTGCCCCCAGCGTGGTTTTCCCCCGGTCCCCAAACACAACCACTGCTCGGCAGGCCGGGACAGGCTGTGCTGGGGCCAGACACACAGAAGTGGCCGTGTCCACCTCATGGAGTCCAGCCAGGTGAGACCAGTGAGCCAGGATGCAGCGCCTGTGCTGGGGGTTGCTGGGGAGGGGATGAGACGCCATGAGAGCTAACTCCGAGACTCAACCGGGATCTGGAAGCCGAGAGGACAAAGATGCCCAGCAGAGGGAAGTGAGGCTTGGCCGAGTGGGTGGACCTGGGCTGAGTGATTGTCTTGGCCAGAGCCCTGGGAGTGAGGGGCACTGAGGAGGAGGGGGCCACAGGAGCCTGGGAGGAGTCAGATCTGGGGACCCCACAGGACAGCAGGGTCCTGTTACCCCCAGGCAGCGACCATGGCATCCAGACACTGTTCAAAGAGGCTCATGCAGCAGGGGACCGAGGTCATCCAGTCCAGCCTTAACGAGAAGGGAGGAGAGGAGCAGCCCCATGTCGCAGGAGAGGTGACGGCCAGCATCAGGAGGGAGTGGTGGGGGTGCGAGGCCAGGACGGAGCAGGACAGATGGGATGGGCCAGTTGGTGCGAGGCCAAGCAGGTGGGAGTGATATTGGCTCACTGGCTGGTTTTCCAGGTCAAGAGGAGTCGGGTAAGGGGAGGAGAATTACAACCCCAGCAGGAACAGGAAAGCCCCCAGCTCCGAGGGAGGCGGGAGCCCTCTTGGCTCTATTTTCAGAAAACCCGCAAAGCCCCAGATGGCACCTCCCTGCTTGGCCCCGGCGGGGGCGCTTTCTCCCCTGGACGACTCCAGCTGCTTTTGTGGGGTCAGCTCCTCTGTGATCGTGGGAGCTGCCTGCCTGGCTGCCCGGGCCGCCCCAGAGGTTGCACTCGCTGCTCCCGTGTGTTTAGTGCTCTGGTTGCGAGTGGGCTACCTTGACCTCTAACTCCCCGTAGGCCACCTTGGCTTTTAGTTGAGATATAATACACATAACATAAAATTTACCACTGTGAAGTTTACATTTTAGTGTTTTTTTAGTGTATTCACAAAGTTGTGCAGCCATCACAGTGATCTCATTCCAGAAGATTTTCATCATTCCAATAAGACACCTGCCCCATTAGCTGTCACTCCCTATTCCCGTGCCGCAGCCCCTAATCTGCTTTGTGTCTCTGGATTTCCGGAAATTTCCTACAAACAGAATCAGACAATGTGTGGTCTTCTGCGTCTGGCTCCTCTCACTCAGGATCACGTTTCCGAGGTTCATCCACGTTGTGGCATGTACAACCTCCTTCACTCCTTCTAGTGGCGGGGTGACGCTTACCCCTCATCAGTTGGTACGCGTCTGGGTTGACTCCACTTTTTGGCCATTGTGGGTAATGCGCCATCTTATTTTGTGAGTAAGGTTGTAGAATGAGTGTTTTCAGGACCGTGTGGCCCGTGTCGTGGCCGAGGCACCCTTCTCCCCCGCTCCCCTCCTCTACTCCCGTGGGCCGCAGATTCCTCCCTCCCTGTGGCTTCCCAGCCGCACTGCCTCGGGCCCTGACTCTGAGCTTCCTGCTGAGACAAGGCTCTGGGGGTGGAAGGGGAGCTCACTTCCTGTGCCGGGAAGGAGGGGGTGTTCCCCGACTCTGGGGCACAGGCCCCCCACCTACTCAGCCCAGGCTCTGGTGCCACTGCCCCCGGCCCTACACCTGGTCCCCCTCCCGGTGCTTCCTGCTACCCCTTGCCTGCCCCAGCACCGTGTAAAGAGCTTGACCCCTGTGCTCCCCTTGGGACTGGCCCTTTGGCTCTTGGATGAGTGTCCAGACCAGCACAGTTTAATAGAAATACAATGTGAGCCCTGCATGTGATTGCAAATTGTTTAATAGCCACATTAAAAAAAGTAAAAACAAACAGGTGAAACTAATTTTAATACATATTTATCTATAATGCCAATATTTAACCCTCTGGGCAGCTGGTGCCAGTGGCTGGTTTGCCATGCTGGGTGAGGCTACGGGGCCTGGCCACACTGAGCTTGGGGATGTTGGGGGGCCCCTCCTCCTGGAGTTGGAGGGGCTGCACGGGCCGGCTCGGACCTCCAGCTGGACGGTGGGGTGAGAGGAAGCCTGCCCATCCCCCACTCCCAGGGCTCTGCCCCCAGGGAGGCAGTCAGAGCCCCCTCCCCAGGACCCCGAGGGCCTCACAGGTCTGGGTGTGGAGGGCCCTGGCAGTCCAGGCTGGGCACACCTTTAAGCTAGAGTGATGGGTGTCCACTGAGGGGCCATGGAGGTGGCTGAGCAGAGACCCTCCTGTGGGGTGGGCCGGGGACGGCTCTGTCCCTGCTCCTGGTGGCTTGAGGAGGAAGATGTAGGGGCGCTGGAGCAGGGAAGCCAAGCACGAGGAGACCTGTGTCCCCCGGGTGGGCTCTGAGGGAGGCTCCTGGGCCTGTCATCGCACATCTCCTGTGCCCCCCGCCAGCCTAGCCCCATAAGTCCTGGCTCCATGCCAGCCCAGGGGCCCATTGTCGAGTGGCCCTGCTGTCTGCGCCGGCCGGATCTCCGTCCACACCTGGTGCTGGCGGGCTCCTCCGTGTCCAGACCCGAGGCTGCATCTGAAGCCCCCAACAGATGCTGCCTGCAGAGGGACATAAAGGGCGCTGGGACCACAATGAAGTGGGGCTGCGTCATCACTCCACCTGCTCCAGGGCCCTGCTGGGGGTGACCCTAGTGTCATCTCCCCTGACCCAGCATCCAAGGCCGCTGCCACCCTGGTAGGCCTGGGCCATAAGGTCAGCAAAATAGCCCCACAGACGCTGCTGCCCTAATCTTCAGGATCTGGGAACACGTTGGGCCACACGGCAGAGGGAATTACGGTTGCACATCGAATTAAGGGTCCAATCAGCAGTCCTTAAAATAGAGATATTGTCCTGGATCATCCTGGTGGGCCCCACATGATCACAAGGTCCTTATAAGTACAAGGGGAGGCAGAAGAGAGCCCGAGATGGCGGCAGGAGCTGGACTCCACCTGCTGTTGCTGGATTCTGACCTGGCAGGTCAGAAGCCCCAGAAGCAGCTCTTGGCTGGCGAGATGGCAAGTGCACATGGGCGCTGCAGCTGGGGCACCTGCCCTCCACTCGGGTTCGGCTTCAGGTTCACGTCCGGTCGGGTGCGTTTCCCTGCTCTGGGAGCTGTCCGTGCCCCTGCATAGCCAGCGGAGGTTCCAGAGTTTCCATCTCGAGGAAGGAGGGCCCTGCCTGCCAGATCTTCCGAGAGCTTCAGAGAAGCTAGAAATCCTGACCTGTCAGGAACGTCCTAGTTTTAAAGTGTGGGCAACACATTAAATAAAAAAAACAGACACTTTGGGTCAAGCAAAGCTCCCTGTGGCCTTGCTGTCCAGGGCCCTGTCTTGGGCCTCAGAGAGGCAGCGTCTGCCCCTTTTCAGCTGAGCCGCCTGAGATGGGGAGGTTTAAGGATCTGTGTGAGGGCCACGTGGATAGTAAGTAGCAGAGCTGGGGTCACATGGAGCCTTAAAACTTCTGTTCTTCCTCGCCCCATCCAGCCCTGCCTCACACCTTCACAGCCAGAGGCTGAGAAATGGGGTGACCGCCAAGTGACTGGTGGCCTGCAGCTGGGTGGGGCCACCCCAAGGGGACAGAACTCACCTCTCTTGTCCAGCTCTACACATCCTGGTCTCGACATCAGGAGCACAGACTTGCTTTCCAGCCTCTGTCCTCACTAAGACGAGGGTGGGGGGCCCTAGGTGACCCAGGAAGTGGTCAGGCCTGGACTCAGCTCCCCAACCAGGCAGAGAAGGTAGGGGCCAGCTGAGGGGTGGCCTTTCTGTTAGCCCCTGGCTGCAGGGACCAGGCTCTTCCCAGTGGCCCTCTCCCTCCTTAACCCTGCAGCTCCTGCACCTGCCTGTCCTCCGTGTTTCAGGCCCAGGCAGAACACATCTGCACGGCTGGCCCCCACGGCAGCCCACAGTCACCTCACCTGCTTGCTCCAAACAGACCCAAGCTTCTCCCACCAGGTGCCCACCTGCCCCACCTGGCCGCTCCTGTCCCAGCACAGGTGCTCCCGCGGACGTTCCCGCCACCTCACAACCCCGTCTCCTCCTCCCGCATCTAACCACGCCCAGACCTGGGACTGTCCGTGTCCCTCCACTCCCCATGGGTGACCAACTGCCCACATCCTGGCAAACCAGGCGGGTGGTCCCAGCCCCCCAGCCAGCACCTGGCCCAGGTCCACCTTCTCACCCAGCCCAGCACTGCCTCCATCACGTTCCCCCCTTGTGTTCCCCTCCCCCACCTCATCACTCCTGTTTCCTGTTAAGCCATTTTTATTGTGAAAAGTTCCGAACACATGCAGAGCACAGCCTTGTGTGTGTGTGTGCGTGTGCGTGTGTGTGTGTTAGGGCTGGATGTGGTGGTGGTTGCCCCAACCCGCTAATGCAATCCACGCCTGCACACCGCAGCCAACTCCAGACCTGGCTCCCGCAGCAGGCCTTTCCACGACGAGCACCCAGCACCCAGACAGCACGTCTGCACCAAAAGCCCTGGTGGGAGGGACGAGGAAACAGAGTCACATGGGATTGCCTGGCCCCTTGGGGGCTTCCCAGTCATTTCAGGATGCAGCTGGAGACCTCTGCTGGGCTTGGGCCCTGGACCTCCTGCCGGCTGGACCCTGCTAGGCCTGTAGGGGGCGCTCCAGGCACATGTGGGGGCCAGGGAACTGGGGACGAGGAGCTGGGTCTTTCTTCACCACTTGCTCTGCTGGCTACAGTGTTTACCCAGCACCCTCTAGTGACCTGGCTGGCAGACCCCGGTGCCAGGGCCACACCTCCGCACGGCCACCCAAGAAGGGGCTCCCATGACGCCCCCGGGCCCACATCACCAGGGCCAAAGGCCAAGAGCTTCCCCCAGAATCACGGCCCTGGGACCAGACGCATCCACACTGCTCCTTTCAGGTGGATTCACAGCAGGAGGGCCCAGAACGTGCCCACCCACAGCCCTGGGCCTCACTGAGCGCCAGCGTCCACGGCTGGGCACTGGGCTTGCCACCTGCCTCGCTGAGAGATGCTGTGACACCAAAGGGATGGCCCAGGGGTCAGGGTGCACAAGGGCTAGTCGCCCTTGGATGCACCCATGACTCGGGAGACCCAGAGCTGGGCCTGGCTGGAAGGGCAGGCACGGGGGTCAGTGCTGAGCAAGAGGCCCTGAGTGCGCCTGCCCATGCCGACCCGGACTCGGGCCAGCAGCCTAGCAACCACCTTCTCAGCAGCACTGCCCTGCCTTCCTGGCACCCTCCTCCCACGTGGCTTTCTCTCTCTCTCCCTCCCTCTGCTCTCTTTTCCTGCCACCAGCACATTTAGGATGACCAGGGCCTGGGCCTGCCTCTACCTGTGAGAGGGATGGGCCTGCCCGTGGCTGCCCTCAAGAGACTTCTCTCACGGCTGACAAGGACTCATTTGGAATTACTCTTGAGTTTCACCTGGGGCTCATGGCCCAGTGACAAGGCCCCGTCCAGGCTGAGTTCTCCAGGAGGCCAGGGAGGAGAGGATAGCATGTGCTAAGGTCCTGCAGCAAGAAAGCACCACAAGCTAGGAGATCCTAGAGACTGTGTTGGGGTGGGGTGGCCGGAGAGGTGGGCAGGGAGGAGTGGAAAGTGGGTGACACCCCAAGTCCCCCATGAGAGCTCCCTCTGGGTGGGAGTGGACTAACCCGGCAGGAGCAGCTGTCCTGGGAGGGGAGCTGACTCAGACAGGGCAGGAGTTGGGGGGGGTGCTGTCTGGGAGGGTGGGAGGAAGGGGAGGGGCTGCACAGGGACTACCCACTGAGGGGATGGGGGAGAGGCCTGGGAACCCACGTGAGCCCAAGAGGGAGGTGCCAGCCAGGTTCCCTCAAGGATATGCAGAGTTGAACTCACCTCTGCAGGCATCTTGGAGATGCTTTGGGACACACCCCACCCTGACCCCCATCCCCATCCTGGGCCTGCGGTCATTACAGGAGGAGACAGATGAGGACGTAGAACTGAGCTGCATGTCCCCCCCATGCCCCACTCGGCCCTCACCCAGCCCTGGGACCCTTCCCTTAATTCAAACCAGACTGGGGCACACCAGGTGATTTCCTTTCTCTTCCTATGAAGCCCCTTCTGATCTTCTCAGGGTCAAAAAGCCCAATACAGCCATCCAGGCATAAGTCAAACCAGTAAATAAGCTCAGGGGGCAGTTCTGGGTCCAGTAGATGTTTCTTCCTGTGACCTTGAGCCCTGGTGCCAGTTTTGCTCCTCGGGCACATGATTAGTTTTGCATTGTTCCAACTCTAGGGTCCTCCCAGGCCTGTGGGTTTCTTCCCTTCCTGGAAACTTCTGCTGCATAGGGGATGTCTTCCCACCTCACCTGCCTGGGGAGGGGTTTTCTCTCCGTGGCCCTTAGCAGTTTGATGTGTCTCCAGTGGGACAAGGCCCCTGGGACTAATGTGCAGTTGTTTTTAAAGAGAAAACAAAATTTTTATTTACCTCACTGAAACTATTAATAGCCAGTGTTTTCAATAAACCCAATTGAAAGGCAAAAGATGAGCCACGTGGGTGTCTGTTTGAGTTAGGGGAAAGCCAGGGGCGGGCAAAGAGTTCCAGCGCCACTCCCTGCATCATGGGGCCCAGACTCCCTCCTCAAACCAGTTCCGGGGACCAGCTCTCTAGGTGATGGCCTTCCCTGTGTCCCCGAGGGAACCCGCCAAAGACACTGGGGGAGCACGGAGTCCTGGCCTGAAAACTCCCAAGAACAGTGGGCGGCTTGTTGACAACAGGATACTTCCCGGACTGACCGTGGAAGGCCTGGACACGTTCTGGGAAAACAGGTGATGGTGGGCCGAGGGCACTGTGGGGTCAGGATGCTCCCTCAAGTCTTGAGTGAGCCCCTGGGAATCCAGAATCCAGAGTGAGAGCTCAGTGTGACATCCCCGCTGCGCCCCAGGCTGGGAGGGTGAGCGCTGCTGCACCTGAGCTGTTGTCCTAGGTGGACAGTGACCCGAACAGGTGACCTGGCCTCAGTGGCCCCCAAACTCCCAAATCCTGGGCCTGCCCCCAGTCATGACCTCCACTGTTGCAGATATTGACCGTTCCATGGCTTTTGCTTTTCAAATTACACTTGGCCCCTGAGTCTGACCTCCCCCTCAAATACCCAAGATGACTAGATCCTGTGGGGAGGAGCAGGGTCTTCTTTTGGAGAAAAGGAGCATCCAGATCCCCTTACCACTGCCTGGAGGGTCAGCACAGCCCCCTCCCCTTCCTCCCTCCTCCCTTCTCCTCCCTCCTCTCCACTTCTCCTCCTTCCCCACTCTTTCCATCCTCCCCAATTCCCAAAAGCTTCTTCTCTTGTGAAGACTTTGATCATCAATAAACCGTCAAATGGTAGGGGGCCAGGAACAGGATGAAGGGACCCAAAAGGGAGAAGGGTTGTGCTCTGGTGTGGTAGAGGGACACTGGACTCAGAGAAGTGGGAACAGGCCTCGAGAGCCTCACAGCCCACTGGGAACTGTCAACTTAAAAAGCAAATTCACCTGTTATTTTACCCTTAAAATGAGTTTCTTTGGGAATAGCCAAAAGAATTTCAATTCAGGCTGTGCATGCTATGGAGAACCACAGACAAATTCAGAGAACAAAGGAGGGAGCTGCTTTTATAGAGAAGAGGGAGAGGGCAGGGCTGTTCTAAAGGAAAGTCCATTGGGGGAGAGTGACAGTTCAGGGTGGCAAGGGCTTCTCATTGGCTGAGCTGCAGCGTTTCTGATTGGCTGAGCTGTGGCATTTCTGATTGGCTGAGCTGCAGCATGTCTGATTGGCTGGGCTGTTGCTAGGTGGAGAGAGAAGTCTTCCTTCAGTAGTAAAGTAGTTGTACTTCCTGTGGGAGATGCAAGTGCCTTCTCTTCCTATTTGGTGACGTTGAGGTTTTGCCTGGGAACCCCCAACACGTCCCCCCACCCCCCCGCAGGGAACCCCACCCCCACAACTCTCTCGCACCAGGACTCCCTCCACCGCGACGCCCCCACCCTGCGCCCCTCAGACCTGCTCAGTCCCAAACTGGAATCGGCGCAGGGTGACACCAGCGAGGAGGACCCGGGGTCGGAGGGACCCCTCTGGGCGCTGATCGATCAGGTCGGGAACCAGCGCGCTTTGCAAAGAGCAGTTATCTGACTGCGGAGGGGAGTTACTGGGAAGGTGGGGGTCCGGGATGGAGGGTCAGCGTCCCGGCCTCGCTCTGTCCCGTCCCCTCACTCCGGCTCCCGCAGGTGCCTGTCCCCCAGCTGGGCCTGGGGAGGCCGGTGTGTGTGCGTGTGTGTGAGTGTGGGCATGTTGTGAAGTCCTCCTCAGTGCCCCCTCACTCCCCTGGTGGCTCCCTCAGGGTGATGGGGTCCGGGGTCACCCCCACACCCGCAGACCTGGGTGAGTGTGAACCCCCCAGGCAGAGGGTGATGTGTGTGTCGGGGAGGGATCCGGGCCAGTGTGGGGAGGGATCCGGGGTGGTGTGGGGAGACAGGTTGGGGTCCCCAAGTGCTGCACCAGGAGCCAGGCAGGGCTCTGATTGGCGACTGCCTTCCCAGACCCCGTGGGTTGGGCGCCCCCCCTCCCCACATGGGTGT
The DNA here is from genome assembly GCF_057802395.1 of Ceratotherium simum simum. Lineage (NCBI taxonomy): Eukaryota > Metazoa > Chordata > Mammalia > Perissodactyla > Rhinocerotidae > Ceratotherium > Ceratotherium simum. The sequence goes on from NC_141905.1 coordinate 90,734,229, forward strand.
TGGGACTGCCCTCGGCTGTTGACACTGCCCTCCGGGCACCGTGGAGCTACGCCCCGGCTGCCCCACCCTTGGGTGCAGGTACCAGGAGCAAAGAGCAGTGGAGCTGGATTGTGGCTGTTTGGGGAGGGTCTTCCCTTGGAGGGTGCAGCCAGCCCCAGGACGCCAAGAGTGCACTCGCACCCCTGACTCCGGCCACTTCTCCCAGTGACACCCCTCCGCTTCCGGCACTCAGGGCCTTCCTCAATGTGGTTCCTTCTTTTATTTTCCCACTGGCAGTTTTAGCAGAGATCCTTCTAGAAAGTGTTGGCTGCAAACTTCCTTCTGTCTGGGAACGGCTCTGGGGTCCCCAGCTGCCCCCTGGGCCTCCTCTGAGGACTGGAGTGAGCAGTGGGCAGTGTGGGTGGCCAGTGCTGGCCAGCCGAGAGCCTGTGATCTTCAGGCTCTTGGTGCCCAGAACAGCACCTGAGTCACGGTGCCTGAGGATCCAGTGAACAAGCACCACTCACCTTGTCGGCGGGAGACTCAGTGGACGGCTGGGACGCAGCGGAAGGAGAGCACGCCCTCACCCACTTGGAGGGTGCCGGTGAGAGAAGGGGGTGCCCCGAGAGGCCACGCTTTCCAGCTGTGTCCCTCGGAGCCTCACTCATCTGAGTCTCAGCTGTCACCTCCTGGAAGGGATGGGGCGGGGGTCTGGGGGGTAGCGTCCGGGGCATGTGGGCTTGCTGGGCAGGAAGGGCAGGCACCGTGGCCTCTTGCAAAGGCTCCAGCTGGGCTGTGCTGGGCAGGCTACGGGATGAGCACCCTCCTTGTCACTGGTGCGGGAGCCTTCTTTCCCACCGCCAGGCAGAGGAGGTGGGGCTCCCAAGTCCTCGTGGAAGTGGGAGTGGGCAGTCAGGCTTTCTCCTCTGTTGTTTCCTGGAGTTGCTGGCTAGAAGGCATGGGGGCCCTGCAGGGCTGGCCCGGCCTCCTCATGACCCCACCCGTTCTCACCCAAGTGGGGAGAGGGAGAGTTTTCAGCTGGGGGCCACAGGGTGGAGTGATGGCAAGCCTGCTTTCCGCCTGCAGAGCTGGCCATGTGGAGTTTGCAAGGCTCCAGCAGGCAGGGCCACTTGTGGGGCCACCGCAGCTGGTCATGGGCACATGAGGAAGCTCCCAGCAATGAGTCCTGGGGGGATGGTGCTCGTGAGCTTTGCTAGAAACAAGCAGACAGACCCCATGTGGCAGCAGTTCAAGCTCAGCCCTTGGTTGACTGAGTTTGAGCAGCCGGATCTTGATGTGAGGGTCTTGAGCATCATAGAGAAAGTTCTAGTGCTTTCTGGAAAGTGTGACTGCCCTTCCAACCTAGAGCAAGTGTTGCAAAGGAAGACCCTTCTTAGTCTGCTCAGGCTGCATAACCCAACACCACAGGCTGGGGGCTTCCACAACAGACATTCATTTCTCACAGCTGTGGAAGCTGGAGGTCCGAGATCAGCGTGCCCGTGTGGTCAGGTTCTGGTAAGGGCTCTCCTCCTGGTTGCAGATGCCCGCCTTCTCACTGTGTCCTCACAATGTGGAGGGGTGAGGGAGCTCCCTGGGGTCTCTCCTATAAGGACACTAATCCCATCATCACAGTTCCACCCTCTTGACCCAATCACCTCCCAAAGGCCCCACCTCAGATAGCATCATCTTGGGGGTTAGGGTTTCAACATACATATTGTGGGGGGACACAGTCATTCATTCTATAGCAGCCCCCCATGACCAGTGACTGCATGAACCACATCTGAAGAGAAAGGACTGGAAGGTGTGGCCACCGTGTTCCCCCACTCTTTCAAAGACAAATGTCTTGTGGACGTCACTGCAGACCCCCAGATGAGAACAGCTGAGGCTGAGTCCTCAGCACACTGTAGTGGGCGTCCCCATCACTTGGGTTTGGCAGAGACCCAAAGGCAGGCAGAGGAGTGGAGACTTCATAGTGGAAAGGGGGACTCAGGGGTCCCCCAATGGGGGCTGGGGGCCTGACAGACTGGGGTGGGATCTAGAAGCAGGGCATCATCATGATTGGTTAGGGGAGCATTTTGACTTCCTTGGGTGGGTCCTGAGTAGTAACCAGGGAAGCTGGTGGTCACTGATCGTGTCCTGGGGGTTTGGGCGGTTGCTGCAGGGGTACTTTCCTGGGCTGGTTACTGCAGGTTGTGGACCTGCTTCCATCTTTATCAATTGTCTGCCCTTGTCCGTCTGCATAGTCAGTCTGTCCATCCTGATCTCTTGCAGCCTGAGGCAGATGCCGGGGACAGTGCCCACGGCTTCCTGTCCTGGGGAGGAGGGCGAGGCTCCGACCATCCCTCCACTGAGGCCAAGTGAGAAGTTCCACCTGTTTGTGAGTTACAGCAGCGTGGACGCCACGTGGACCCACGGGCTCATCAGCCGCCTGGAAGCGGACCACGCGGGGCTGAGGGTCTGCCTGCACGAGCGGGACTTCACCCCGGGCAGAAACGTCCTGGAGAACATGGCGGAGTGCATCCACCAGAGCCAGAAGGTGCTGCTGGTGCTGAGCCAGGATTTTGTGCAGAGCAGATGGTGCCTCCTGGAGGCTGACCTGTCGCTCTTTGGCTCCTGCCTGGAGAGGAAGCCAGTCATCCCCATCCTGCTGAGGCCCTGCCGGGTCCCGCTGCACCTCAGCCACCTGACGTACCTGGAGGCCACAGACAGCCGATTCTACAGCAAGCTGGTGCAGCTCCTGTGCACGCCCAACCAACACGTGTCGCGCTCCCCGCCGGCCCTGCGCCCCGCCTCCTCCCTCTACAGTGGCAAGACCCTGCTGACCCTGAACTGCATCAACAGGGACAGCCTGCCCTCGTGGAAGGTGGGGACCTTCAGCACCCTGAGTGTTCCGGACCCCCTGAAGGAGGTCCTGGAGGACCCCGAGGTGTACAGGCGTGCTGTGGGCATCCTGAACGGGGTGCAGTCCCCCAGGTCCTGCCTCCGGTACGTGGGCTGCAGAGTCACGCTCGGCATCCTCCTGATCTTTCTCTCCTTGTTGTCGATTTTGCTCCCTGTGCTTTTGGGGCTCCTTGAACGACTCCCAGCTCAGCGGTTCCTCGTAATCGCCGCCAATATATTTTTCTGCCCCCTCCTCTTGGTCCTGGCAGTCAGCACCCTGTGCTGGTTCAGAAGGTTTTCTAAGAGGAAGATGCGGGAGGTGGTCCTCAGAGTGGGGGAAGCCAACCTCCTGCTGGCGCACCACTCCGTGCTGATGGGCTGCGAGACCCTCAACAAGCTGCACTTCGTGTACGTGCTGCTGGGGGACTGCAGGCAGGTCTTCTTACAGGCGCCTGAGGGCGAGGCCCTGTTCCAGGAGGCCCTGCTACAGTTCTCCTCCAGCTACGCCTGCTGCCTTGCCCACGCACACTTCCCCCCCTGCGAGGACGAGGGCGCCCCGGGCGTGCGGGGCCACCAGGAGCTGGGCCTCTGCTTCTGCCAGTTTGTGTCTCTGCAGCTGAAGAAACGCAGGGGGCTCGGGGTCAACCCCGTGTGACTGTGGCAGGGGTTGGATGTCCACTTGCCCCTCGGCTGGCCCTGCGGACATTGCACGGGCCTCTCACCTCTGTTAGCTGTGCCAAGTGGAGTGGCCCTTGGCCCCTGCACCACCCGGAGGACCCCACGGCCTGCTCTGAGGGCAGAGGTGACTACCGGTCGGTGCTAGTCCCACCAGGACTAGTGTCCTGCTCCAATCTGACAGGTTGGGGAGGGGGACTTTGGTCAAACTACCTGAGAGCAGGCTGGGGAAAGCAGTGGGCTCAACTCGGGACCCCTCAGGTCCCCTTAGGAACCGGCCCACCCCTTGGGAGGGGACAGTCACTGCTCCTCTCTGGATGGCCAGTTAGTGACCAGGGGACCAGGGCAGAACCCCCTCTCTGGGCAGCTCCCCCAGGCCTCTGCCCCTCATGCTGGGACACCGAGCCGGGGAGACCAGGTCAGCCCTGAGGGACTTGGGCCATTCACCCTCAGCCTTCTGGGCGTGGACACACACACGTTCACCATGCTTCCACTGTCCACGTTGAGAGGCTGCAGGGTACCAGCCTCAACCATCCTTGGCTGGAAGTGGGGAGGCCTGCGTTTGTCCTCAGCGTGGACACCCCTTCAGACCTGGGTCTGCACGCGGCCGACTGCGGACTGGGTGCGCCTTGTCTGCTCGCCACCCCCACTCCCGCCCTTGCCCTGGGTCCTGAAATGGAGACCGCAGCTGTCTCCAGCCGGCCCATGCTGGAGGGTGCGCCTGGGGCTGCAGTGCTGCCTCCGGGAGCCTGGCGGTGAGGCGTCCTCTGGCTCCTCTCTCAGCTCCGTGTCAGTGCCTCTCCTGGTGCTGCTGGCGCTTCTGCTGATGCTGCTCAGGACAGAGGGGCATCTGCGGGGCGTGGACGTGGACTGGTCCTGGATGCTGGGGACACAGCAGGGAGCAGCGCAAGGCTGAGCTGTCGCCGAGAGCGAGAGAGCAAGAGTGAGCGTCCTGGCTGAGATGCATGGCCCTGCAGCCCTCTGTCCGCTGGGGCAGTGAGACCCCTGCACCTCGCGCCCGTGCCCAGTGAGCTCCAGCCGGGATCCCCAGGGATCCCCTCGGCTCTGGCCTCAAGCACCAGGGCAGGACCCTGGAGGTGAGGAGTGGCCCCAGGGCGCTTCCAGGAGCCTCAGTTAACCTGTCTGTAAACGTGCAGTGGGCAGAGGACCTTCTGCCGGATTTGAGGTCTGTGCTGCAGATGCTCCCTGAACCTCGGGGAGCCCTCGGGCCCTCGGCCAGGGGCTGCGCTGGCGAGAGTTTAGCTCAGCTTCTGTGGTCTTGCTGCCCTGCATCCATTTTGTGTGGCCAAGCCTGCAGGGGCCTTAAACTGACCAACTGCCCCGCCTCCCTGCCCGCAGGCGCAGCCAGAGATAGCAGCTGCAGAGTCACAGCGAATCTAAGTTCCTGATGTGACTTCCTCAACAGCCCTTGTGAGCAACAGTCCCCCTCCCAGGACCTTCTCCTTGTGCCCCTTAGATAAGACCCTGTGGAGCTCACCATACCCGCTCTTTTGGTTTGAATTGACCATTCTGGCCCTAGCCCGGGAGCCCGAAGCTCTCCGCCCCAACCTGGTCCAGGCGTGTGCTGCGTCCGGCCTCTGTCTGCACCCTGCCTTGACCCCCTGCTGCCTCCCGAGGCGCGGCGTGTTCTTCCTCCAGGACTCACGTGCACAGACTGCTCCACTTCCATTCCTCTCGTGGTCTGTCGCTGAGCCGTGGCTCCCCGTCGGGCGCCCTGCACCCCACTTAGCAAGTGTTCACTGAACAGAGCCACACGTCGGCCTGCTGGAGGCTGGCGCAGAGGCAGGACCGGCCACCTCCGTCCTGGGGCCAGGCACGCATAGGAGGATCCCCCTTGGAGGAGACTGACCAGCAGGCAGGGGTGTGAGATGCAGAGAAGGGGGCTCTGGGCAGGGGACAGTGTGAGCACAGTGCCACGTGGGAGTGCAGGGCTCAGGGAGGAGCCCGGACCCGCAGGGCCCCCCATGATGGGTCCTGACACGGTGCTCTCCTGTGGCCGATGGGGCCTTGCTCCCCTGCACATTTAACCAGCATGGCCAGGAGGTGGACGCTGCCAAGTGGGGGAGCATCCGTGAGCCCTGGGGCTTGCTGGGTGGCTTCCTGTGCCAGAACTTTCTTGGGGGCAGTGCTTGGCACCAGGACCCACCCCAAGGGGTCCCAACCTGGTCTCTGAGATGTCCAAAGTAGGGGGCACAGTCTGGGCCCCACATGGAGAGGGAGCCTCACAGGAGCAGTGGGGGCTCCTGCTGCCTTCCAGGGCCCCCTTGGACTCCGCTGGGTCCTCCATCCCTGGCGAAGGTCGCGCTGCGGGGCGAGGACACCAACGGGCCCACCCACACCCAGCCTGGGCCAGGGCCAAGCTCACAGACGACACAGGTGGCGCCCACAAGCACAGCTAGGCCGACTCCGGGCCACGCCGGCCACACCTGCCCCGGCCCAGAGTCCACGCAGTGCTCAGAGTGCGGCCGTGCCGGAGAGCGCAGGAGCCCCTGGTGCAGAGCTGGGCAACGGGCCAGGCTTTTCGGGAGCAGACTCCTGGCTGCAGCACTGGGAGGCCTGGAGACAGTGCCCGGGGTCTGGGGGCTGGGGCCTAGCTGTGTGCACATGCGCACACACTCGGCCCCGAGGCCCCTCAGGAAGCCGTGTGATAACAGTGGCATTCCTGCTCCAGTGCACTGTGCCATGCAGCCGGGGGATGGGTGGATAGACAAAAAGGAGGTGACAAATCTGTCACTTCAGAAGGCTGAGATTTTTTAAGTCACGAAGTAGCACATTTGTGCACACAACAAAGGGAAGACGTTTAAATGAGCCATTTTACGGGACAGTTGATCTTCCACGGAAACCCGAGCCTCTTTCATCTTGTGCCAGGACGGGACGCCAAGGAGGCCATGTCTGTGGGGCCCTTGTCCCTCCAGCCCAGAGCCCCCGCCTCGGCCAGCCCCTTCTCCAGCTCCCTACACGGCGTCTGGTCGCCCCCACCCCGTTCCTGCACAGATCCTCCTGCTGGGGCTGGGCAGCCTCAGGCCGTGGGGGACGCTAGACCTCAAAGGGTGGTACCCGCAGAGTGCCAGCCGAGGAGCAGTGTCCGGAGTGAGAGTCTCTAGGGCCCCAAGCACCCTCCCAGGGGCTGTGTGACCCAGGCCTGTGGCTCCAGAACGCCGGGAGCCAGCCCACCTCCCAGCAGCCTGGACACAGGGCTGCCCCGAGTCACAGTGCCTGCCCTGACCCCACGGCCTCGTGGCCTGCACCAAGGGTCCGTAGTTGGGGGTCTTATGGGGCTCTGTCCTCAGGCTGCTGGAGTCCCCACTCCCAGGCATACCTGCCACACCCAGGAGCAGCAGCCTTCAGGGGGGTGTGGGGAGAAGCCACGGCGAGCCGACCTCCACTGTCTGCCCCAAGCCAGGCCCTCCATACCAGAGCCAGCAGAGCCCCAAGATGCACCGCCCTGGGCAGGTGAGGAAGGAGCCTCCCGTGGGAGCTCCACCTCCCGCAAGCGCCCTGGGAAGCGGCTCTGGTCTGTCCTGGGCTGGTCCTCAGCAGGGTGACCTCAGGCAGGCTGGGGCCTGTGGACCCCAGGGAGGGGCTGAGGTTCTAACTAGCCCTGGGAGCCCCTCACAAGGCTGCCGGTCACCGGATGCCCCCAGGGCCCTAGGCCCCTCCACTGACCTCCACCTGGCTGGGCTCTGCTCTGTGGGTCAGGTGAGCCTCACTGTGGACAGTGGGGTTGGGCCAGAGCTGCTCTCACCACGATCCCCTGCCACAGGTCAGCAGAATGCTGTCCTGAGCCTGCCCTGGGTGGCCTGGGCATTGGGTCTGAGGCCCTGAGCCAGAGTGGTCTCCTCAGAGGTCCACCCTACAGATGAGAACCACCCTACAGACCTGGGCGGGGCTGCAGGGAGGCCCAGCTGGGAACTGAGCGTGAGGGCGGGTCCTAGCCTCCTCGCTGAGAAGTGTTCCCACAGGCTCTGGGGGTCCGGAAGTGGCTGAGGCCATTTTGGCCAAGGAGACAGTTGCCTGTTGCTGCGAGGGGCCAGGTGCGATGACGGGGGCTGTGAGGACCCTCGACAGGGTGTCTCTCAGCAGACGACACCCAGGGAGCCAGTGGACGGTGGCACTTCTGGCTGAGCCTGGGTGACGAGAGGCATCGGGAGCCTTGCTCCAGAGTGAGTTAAGCCACCTTTGTGAGAGGGTCCCTCACAGACCAGGAAGTTGAGTTTCTGGGGTCTGGCACCAAGAGACCGTGCAGCCCCCTGTGGCTGAATCTCGTCTGCCGGCCTGGGTTCCCCGCCCATCGGAGCCTGGCTCCTGGCTGAACGGCAGGAACCCCTGCACCTGGGGATACCACCGGCTGGGTTCTGGAGGCTGGTTCTGAGGGGAGTCCATTCAAACACACCTCCGGTCACACTGCAGCTCAAGGAGCCCCCGTCAACACCCCAGGACAGCTGCCACTGTCTGCTGGCCCCACCCACTGCCCACCCTGGGGAGGGGTCTCCACCCAGGCGAATGTGCGTGTGGATGCCTATGTGGGGAGGGACGTCTGGGGAGGAGGGAGAGTGAGAACACGTGTGCACACGTGTGTTTGCGTGTGCGTGCATATATGTGACTGTGCATTGTGTGTGTGTGCACATGCATGCAGAGGGGACCCAGGAAGGGCCACCACAACCTCGGACGCCTGAGGGAAGAGTGTGTGTGTCCTGGCTCCCCTGTTCCACTGTCTTTTGCAAGCTGCAGCTCCTCGCGATCACACCTCAGGCTCACACTGTGGCTCACACTGTGGGTCACGGTGCAGGATCACCCCGGGAGGCTGTTCTGCTGGGTCACACAGGAACCTGCAGTTCTCAGAGGCCCTAGGGTGAGGTGGCCCAGACACAGCTTGGAGCCAACCCATGAGCTGGGTCTCCCTCTTTTTTTTTTTTTTTTTTTTTGCCCCAAGCTAACATCCGTTGCCAATCTTTCTCCTTTTTCTTCCTTTTTCCTCCCCAAAACCCCAGTACATAGTTGTGTATAGTTGTAGGTCCTCCTAGTTCTTCTGTGTGAGCCCCCACCACAGCATGGCCTCTGACGACAGGTGGTGTGGTTCGGCGACTGGGAACTGAACCTGGGCCGCCGAAGTGGAGTGCACTGAACTTTAACTGCTAGGCCATCAGGGCTGGCTCTTGGGTCTCCCTCTTGACACCTCACACAGCACCGTGTCTGGTGTTGGATCCCCAGGCTCAGCTCTCTTCCCTGAGGCTCCAGACGGGTGCCTGGCAGGGAGAAGGTGCTCCATGTTCCTGGGACTGGGACTGGCCTGGTGACGTGTCTCACTGTCTGGGTTGGTAGCATGGTGAGGGGCTGTGATGACCCACTTGAGTAGGGGTCTCCCACCTGCAGAATGTTATCCTTGTGTCCCCAGGCCTGGTCCTTAGTCAGTGAGTGTTTGCCTCATGGGGGAGGGCACTTAACTTTGAAACGACCTCGAGGACATGGGCACCTGGGGCTGTGCTTGTGAGTTCCTGTGAAGAGGTGGGAGGAGGTGGGAGGAAGTGGGGAAAGTCGTAGCCCGGAGCCAGCTGTGTGCGGCCGCTGACCAGGTTGGTGGGTGTGTGTGGGCACGTGCGTGCATGTGTGTGCTCCAGCCTAGTGCCGTGCTCTGCGTTAGCCTAGGGTTTCTCACAGTGGAAATCACGCCTGACCGAGCAAAGTTCACGTTCTGCTCAAATTGCTCTGAACACCTCAGTCACGTGGAAACGCGTTTTCAGAGAACAAGTGTCATAGCAGTGCCGGCCGTGCACACGGTGCAAGCCCGGCTGAGCCCCGGAATGAGGGTCACTCACGCAGGACGGACACGTTGCTACTGTCTGTCCAGTGGAAGGATGGCCACAAAGGCCACGGTCCCCTGCGTGACGGCAGCCCCTAACTGAGGGCCCAGGCTCGGTTCTCCTGCCGAGACCGACAGGTGAGCAGCCTGCCTCGTCTCAGCGTCGAGGCAGCTGACCTGGTGCCGGGTCTGGGTGGGGGCAGGCCCCTACAGCCCACGATGCATCCTTCCTACAACGGCCTGCCTGAAGGAAGCCGGCTGGGGTTGCACCCCAAGGCGTCCTCCTTGTGAAAGCTTTTGAAGAGGCTTCTGTAAAATTTGGGCGTGAACAAAATTTAAAGGACGCCCAGAGGATGTGTGAGACCCTGGTCTGCAAACCGGAGCCTGACTCTGACAAAGGCGCCGGGCCCCTGGCAGGGGCACGCAGAGCCCGAGGCCCACCCCACAGCCCGACCCTGGCCGGCACCCACGACCCTCTGCTGTGAGTCTGTCCCTGCCCTCCTGAGGGGGCGCGGGTGGGATGGCGCGCAGGCAGAGAGGGAGGGAGAGGAGCCCTGCTCCTGCTGCCCTGGGTCAGGCTCACCCAGGACTCCTGCCGGCGGTACGTTCACATTGTTGCTACCGAAAGCTCTGAAGCCTTAAGACGACGTAGCACACGTGACTTGTAATTTGAAATGTCTTAAATGTTACCTCGACGACCTTGGGTTTTAATGTTAGAACGTGTGAGAGGATTTCAGTTCACAACGTTCCTGTCATGTTAGACTGTGAGCCGTGTACAAACACTCATGGAGGGTCTGTTAGACGGGGTTGTCGGCTGCGCCGTTAGATGTTCAAAGGGCTCAGGAGAATCAGATCTATCGACATATGATTAGAGTCTGAAATGCCTAGGGAATCAAATTAATCAAGCTTGTCACGTTTGTGAAATGTCTTAAAAAGTTTAGAAAGGTTGAATATATCACATGTATAAGTTAGTAGAATGTTAATTATGGAATAAGCGAAGACATTCACTAACACAAAAATTACTAGATTTATAAATAAGCTTCTAATTGAGTCTTAAAGCTTGAGAAAGATGGTTTTAAATGTATAATTATAAATTATCAAATTGTATAATTTTATAAATTAAAAAACTTTAACCCAACAATTCCATTGCTGTGAATTTGCCTTAAAGATAAATCTCCAACAATAAAAAATACATATGCATAAATTATTCAGTGTAGCATTGTTTGCACCGCAAAAATACTGCAAACAACATAAATGCCCCTCTGTGGTGGGGATGGGTGGATGTGAGTGAACAGGGTCCACCTGCCAAGGACTGCTGTGCAACCGTGACAACGAAAGAGGGGAGTCTGCACCAGCACGAGCACGTTGTGCACGGATGCGGAACGACCCCCAGCGTATGCTAAGTGAATGTGGTGAAATAAAAAATACATTGGGCCTCTGTCCCGGGTTCCTGTTCGAGCTTCTAAAACCCTGGGGACTTCCTGAGGGACAGGTGTGTTTTGTTTCTCATAACCACATCTGACTTTATGCTGATGAGACCACTCAGGGTGGGGCCCCTAGGTACCCTGGGTGGAGGGCTGGTCTCCACAAAGACCAGAGCATTATTAGTCTGATCTCTGGGTGGGGAGGGGGCTGCACGTTGGGTTATAGAAACTTGAGGGAGGAGGTCTGGAGATCTTCCAGGTTGGTGCTGAGAGGGTGGGCCAGGAGAGGCCACCGAGGCTCTGAGCCCCCACCCCCACACCTTGTCCTGCGGGCGGGCCCAGGGCCCCGATCCTTGTGACGGCATCTGAGGCGGGAGCAGCCTTGCGGGACTGAGGCCTTAACCTGTGGGGTCTGCTTGGACTCTGAGTAGTCAGTGTCAGAACAGGACCAAACTGTAGGACACCCAGCTGGTGCTGGGGAATTGGTGGTGGTTGGTGTGGAAAAAGTCCCCCTTCAGCAAGAAATGTGAAGTAGGAGAAATAAAAAATGCACATACATCTGCTTATTTTTGCAAAAAGATACCCCAGAAGGCTGACCTAGAAACTAGCAAGATTGACATCCTTTGGGGGGTGGGAGGGAGGGGGGTGACCTCTTTGAGACACCTTTGTATGATTTTGCCTTTTGGAACCATGTTAATGTTTTATGTACCAAAAAATAATAGAAGAGAATCCACAAAAATGGGAGGAGGACCCTAAAATGGAGTGTAAGCAGTAATAAGCGACTCCATATATTTCGAAGGAATGACATAAGCACGCTGATGTGAAAAAAAGAATGAGCCCAAACGGCTTTTGCACAAAGCACTTTGACTCCATCGTCTCAGGTCAAAGACGAAAAGAACTCTACACAGACACCAAACTCCAGCCTCCGGCTTGTTCTGTCGTGGTGTGGGTCACCAGTTCTTAAACAAATTTCAGAGTCTTCCAAGACCAAGCAAATAAATACGTGGAAGGTAACAGGAACTAGGTTCCTCCCTGTTGGAGAAGGAGGGTGTCCATGTGGGAAGGGGGACGACAAGAACAAACCCTGAGGTCTGAGATTGGAATTAGAAGACTCACTATGAACTCAAGGAGACTCATGTGTATGTATAAATGGTGTGTAGATATCGTATGGATACAGTGTATAGATTTATGTGGACTCTATATATGTACATGTACTTACACACACATGCACACGTGTGTACGTGCACATATACACTTACCAAGAGGAGGAGTATGTGTGGATATATCCCACCCCTCCCACCCCAGCACCATCCACTGAGAGGGCCCAGCCAGCACCAGATCTCGGCAGTGCAGGATGAGCCTGGAGCATCTTTGTGCCCGAAGGTTAGGAAGGCCTCAGAGGATGAAGCGGATGTGTCAAAAGGACGACTCCCACCAGCCAGATGTGGAACAATGTGGACATGAAATAAATGATGGTAGTAACGGGTTTTAACCAGTGGGTTACACAGGAATCCGTGGGTCACATGGTATAAATAAATGACTCAATGAGTAAAGGAAGAGAAGGGAAAGCTTTTCCTTACAATCGACTAATAGAACCTCAACTAGTAAGTGTAGAAAAAATGATGAATTTAGAAAAGCACCACTTGGGGCTGGCTCAGTGGCACAGTGGTTAAGTTCTCCGGTTCGGATCCCAGGTGCGGACCTGCACACCGCTTATCAAGCCATGCTGTGGCAGCATCCCATATAAAGTAGAGGAAGATGAGCACGGATGTTAGCCCAGGGCCAATCTTCCTCAGCAAAAAGAGGAGGACTAGCAACAGATGTTAGCTCAGGGCTAATCTTCCTCACAAAAAAAAAAAAAAAAGAAAATCACCACTTGGGAAACACAGTATTATTGATTCAGACAAGAACCATCAATGGAGGCTAAAACCAGGTGGGGGGTGTTTGGTGAGGAACAAGATATTTATATAGTCTGAAAGCATCTTCCCACAAAACGTGTATTAATTTACAAGGGAAAATGGTAACTTTACAGGGAAAAACCCCGTCAGAAGCCACCTTAGTCAAGTGATCCAAGTTACCGTTACCAGTAAGGGACAAGCAGACCTCACGTGCCCCTCCTGTGACACCGAGGAGGACCTGGTGTCACTCCTGGGGATGCAGATCCTCACATGCATCCTCTCCAGCTGATAGAGACAGCACATCACACGAGTCCCAGTCAAGGTCACTCTGCAAACACCCGGCCAGTGTGCTTCAAAACTGTCCTGGTCACGAGAGACAGACCAAGCTGCCCCAGACAGAAGGAGGGTCAAGAGGGAAGGCAACGGGGCCCTGGACTGGATCCCAGGCCAGATTTTTTTCTTTTTGCTAAAAAGAACATTATTGAGACAATTGGCAAAATATTAATAAGGTCTGAAGATTAGATAATAGTATTGTCTCAGAGTTACATTCCTGATTTTGATCACTGCATGGAGGTGATGTAAGAAAATGCCTTGTTCTTGGGAAATCCACACTGAGGACTTTAAGGGTGAGGAGTCAACTCCTCTCAACAGCTCAGAAAACACTTTATTCAGATGATAGAGAGATGACACACTCGACAGACAGACAGACAGATGACAGATAAGTAAGCAAACAGATGATCGATAATGAGTGATCAGTTGAGGGATGGGTGGACGGACAGATGGACAAATGGAAGCCCAGCGATGAAGGGCACAGTGTGCATGGCCGAGCCTTTCCTGACTCCACCCCACCCTCCCCCGAAACCCCCACCTTTGCTCCCCCCACCTCACCCCCAGTGTGCCCACGGCTCCCCTTGCACACCTGTCTCATTCACTTCCTGGGCACCACCTGCTATTCCGAAGCTTCCCAGACCCCCACCTTGCCCCCCAGGCCTGGAGGCTAGACAGTCAGGGTCCCACCCTGGGTCTGAGTACCAGCCCCATGACCCCAACAAGGACCCTGGGAAGTGCCTGGCCCCAGTGCCCAGCTCCAGGTCGCACTCACTGATGCTAGCTCTAGAGAGGGCCCTGACACCGTGGAGAGGCTTTGGGCTCTCGTCCAAGTCATGGGGCTCTGCCCTGGGGCCAAAGGAGGCTCCCCAGGGACTCTGACCCACGTGTGGTGAGCCACCTACACTGGTGGGCACCGTCACTCTCCATGGAGCAGCACGGGAAACACGGGCCTGTCCTGCCTGGAGCTGTGTCCTCTGGTCCCATGAGCTCTGCAGGCTCTGTCACCACCCCTCAAACCCAGCCCTTAGCGCCAAGGCCTGAGCTCACCTTCCACCAGGCAGGGTGTCTGGGCCCAGGATAGAAACCATTGAAGGAAAACAGGGTCTGGGGGTGGGGGCCCGGGGCACCCATCCAGGTGGGCGCAGACCTGGGGCCTCCCAGGGCCAGAGGGAGAGGAGGAGATGGGGTGGGCTGCGTTTCCCAGAGGTGAGCCCCCAGGGGGAGCTGCCCTGGTGGGTGAGAAGACTCTTGATAGCTCCCGGGTCCATGGGCCCCCAGACCTCCCACCTCCCCTCCAGCTCCAAGGAAACGGAGACGGGGTGCTCCTGGAGCGTGGGGCCCTCACTCTCTCCCTGGAGACCCCAGGTGCCCCTCAGATCCACGCTCTGGCTCCTTTCTTCAGTCACTCATGCCTGTCATGCCCAGGGAGACACCGCTGGGGGGCAGGACAGACGCGGCCCAGAGCCAGGACATTCAGATCCTCCAGTGCGACGGGGAAGGCGCATGGGAACTAGGCCCAGCCCGGGGGGGGGCCCGTGGTGGACACGTGGGGCATGGCACTGGGTAGAGGTCAGGGATGGACCCCAGGACCCAGAGGCTCCCCTGGGTGGGGGTGAGTATGTTCTAGCAAGGCACTGTACCAGATAAGGCCCTGTCCACGGGGCTCTGGCCCTCAAGCCCGCCTGCACGGTGGCCCCAGCCTCCCAGGGCCCAGCCCACTGCCCCTCCGAGGCCGCCGCTGCTCCCGGGGTCTTTCAGGGGTCCCTCTGGGCAGTGGGGGAGGCGATGTGGGCCCTCACCCACATATGGGGGCGGGGCGGGGGAGCAGGAAGAAGGCCGGTGGGACCGAAGATGCTCAGGAGACGGGCGTCAGTGGATGTGAATCTTTACTTAGAGGAAAGCGACAGAGCGAGGCTCACGAGACGGGGGCGCCAGCGGGGGCCGGGAGCAGGGGCGCGGCCACAGCGGGGGCGGCGAGGCGGTCACGGGGGCCGGCGGGGCGCTGCGAAGACAGGGCCCAGGGTGAGAGCGAGCGGGCGGGGGTGCGACCGCCACTGCCCACCTGCGCGGGAGGACGGTGAGCCCGAGCCCGCCCGCCGCCAGTTCACTCGCCCCCCCCACCCCCCATCTACACCCGCCAGACCCCATCGCCCGCCCCGCCCACGTCCCTTCCCTCCAGGCCCCCGCTCCCTTACCCCCACCTCCACCGCCCCGGCGTTCAGACATGGTCCCGGGGGCCGCGCGCAGGAACAGCGGCCCCGGGTAAGGCTCTGGCCAGCAGAGTGGGCGCCCCCGCGAGGCGCAGGGAGGAGGGTCCCCGGCTCGGAGGAGAGGACAGGGGGCACACCTACCCGGGCTTTGGGCGCGGAGCCCGTCACTGGGGGGCCGGGGATGGTGCGTTCCCCGCTGCCTTCTGCACCGCCTCCTCTCCCGCCGCTGAGGGCTTCCCGGGGGGCTGGGTGGCCGCCGCCGCGCCCGCCAGGGTGGGCGCCTTGGGGGCCTCCTTGACGGCACGGTAGCTGCCCCCCCACGCCGAGGGCGGCTCTGTGCCATGCTTGCGGCTCAGCGGGTAGGCCCCGATGGCCGCCAGGATGCTGCGGTGGCGCTCGGGGTCCATCTCGGTGTAGTACATCTCCAGGGTCAGCGGGGTGCAGATCTTGTGCTGCGGGAGGGGGCCGGTCAGGGCCAGCCAAGGTGGGAGGGGCGCAGGGTGGGGGGACGGGGAGGAGGGACGCTGCGGGTGGAGAGGGCGGGAGGAGCCCGGGCTGGGAGGGGGCTGGAGCGCCCCTGGGCTCAGATGTGCAAAGGGGTGAGTGCCCAGTGATATCTGCCACAACGAGGGAGCCACGTTCCTGTGCCGCACGCGGGAAGGGCGGGCACCCCTGGGGCTCCCTGTCCCTTCTGCTTTTGAGCAGTTCGGTAATACTGCAGACAGTGTCCCCAATACGTTTATTCCTTCGGGGATCTCAAGCCACCAGAGGAGCAGGAAACATCCTGGTGGCCCCTGGAGGTGGCCCGGGACAGGGGGAGGGAGGCACGTTGCCCCCATGCTTCCACAGGGAGACCCCGTGGGACCCTCCCTGGCACTCTGCCTGGAGGCCTCCAGAGCACAGGAGGGCCTGGACCACCCCTCCCCACCCGCTGCCCGCTCCCCACTCCCACCCAGGCTCGCCAGCCTTACCCGAAGCAGGAAGCCGTCCGGGCAGGTGAACTGGTCGTACCAGATAGCCTTGTACATGATCAGGACACAGCCCAGGAGCGCCATGGCGAAGGCGATCATGCGCGCTGTGGGCAGCTGCAGGGCGGACAGAAAGGGGGAGAACCCAGTTCCCAGCGTGGGGGGAAGCTGCTGCAGGGGCTGGGCATGGCACCAAGGCCACGGGGCAGGCCCTCAGGGTCCAGGCCGCGCACACAGCCGCAGGATCCCAGGCCTCTGTGGGAGGAGCGCGTCCCTCTCAGAAACCACAGGCAAAGGGACAGGTTTTATACTGAAAAATGAAAGGCTTTAGAAATAGTACACTACAAATGATAAAAGCCATCATTACTCAAGTTAAGATCTGAAAAAAAGATGCAGGAAAATATTTGCCAGATACACAGCAGGAAAAGTGACTTTCCACAGTATACAGAAAAGCCACGCATCACTGAAGAACAGACATGACCACTGGCACGCGGTGCTGCCCAGACGGAGCGGGCGTGGCCGGGGCTCCTCTGCTTGGCTGTTGCTCTCACCCAGCTCCACAGCGAGGAAGGCTGGGGGCTCGGCAGCCACAGGTCAGCCATCGCTGAAGGTTGGCACCTGACCTGGGGCTGCCCGGCCCAAGTCCCCCAAGCCGCCTAGACCAACCCCAACCCCGGCCTGTGAATGGGGTGACTCCCTGTCCAAGTCCCCCTGAGAGCAGGAGACTGAGCAGGGCCCGCCCGCCGGCCCGGGGCCTGGGTGCCTCGGCCTGCGCTGCCTGTCCACCTCCCCTTGCCCTGACTCCCCGTAGGACTGAGGCGGCACGGGACCCAAGGGCTCTGTTACCCTGCGCCCTTCCTCCGGGTGGCTGCAGGTCAGCTTCTGGGCCTCCAGGTCGGGGAACTTCTTCGGCTGGTCCGGGGAGGACAGCTGGTATTCCGTCTGCGTCTTGATGACCACCTGCGGAGAGATGAGCCAGGAGGACCCTGAGCTGGAGGGCTGGGAGGGGAGGGGCCGGGGCCAGCTGCCCGGCAGTGGTGTTGGTGCTGACCATCTGCCAGGACTGTCTAGTGGCCGGGCTCCAGTCAATACAAGCTGAGGCTGAGGGAAGGTGGCCGCTGCAATTCTGCCACGGCCATGGCAGCCCTGAGGCCTGGCCAGACCATGGATGGAGCCCCTCAGTCTGCTGGCTGCCTTCAACTGTTGAGGGTGCCAGCTCTCCCTGCCAGGAGCTTTCCCTTCAGCAGCTCCAAAGCTCGGCCCCCTCCTCCAGGAAGTCTGCCCTGACTTCTCCTCTGCTCCCCGAGTCTTGAGGCCCTACCACATGGGGCACAGGCAGGTGCAGTCCTGTGCTCTCTGTGTGCTCCCAAGGGGAAAGGACTGAGCCCTCCCACGGTGTCCTTTTAGAACCGGGTCCAGAACTGTAGTAGATGCAGCCAAAGCCCACCCAGATCCTCAGCCAACAGGAGCAGCACACCTGGCAGTGCCTGGGAGGTACCCCTGCCCCACGGTTGGTTCCCAGCCAGTGGGTGACTGACATGGGACAGGGGGCCGCCCCTCACCTCCACGGGGACTATGCTTGGTGCTGTGCACACTCCAGAGCCCCCGGGGGGATCAGGTAGAGCTCTCACAGGCTCCTTCTGAAAGCTCCCTCCCCATGTCACCTGCCCCGAGGCCCCTCTCAGGCCCTGACCCTAGACGGGGCGCCTGGCCCAGAGGGAGTGGGAATTTTTGTTTGCTGAGCCCCCACTGGGCAGCACCGTGGGCTGGGCGCTGTCTGCGAGGCAGCGGGTGAATTCTCACAGTCGCCTGTGGCCAGTGTACCCCGTTTACAGATGAGGAGAGGGTGGCCTCTGGTGACAAGGGAGCTGACCGAGTCACAGGGATCGCTTGTGGCTGACTGGGGTTTCAGCATGGCCCTTCTTCCACTTGCTCTCCTGAACCTCGGAGGAGGCCACGTCTAAGGAAACCTCCCCCACACCTCTCTGTTCCCAGGGCAGGCGGAGGGCACCCCAAGCTGGCCCAGGCTCCTCACCTGGTCAGGGAATGGTGGCTGGAGCTGGCTGACGTCCAGGGGGCTGATTAGAGGGACGCTGTCCGTGGTAACCCCATCCTGGTCCCCGGGGTCTTTGCCCGGCTTCCCGGAGAAGGTGCAGCCCAGCTTCACCATGGTGGAGGGTGGTCCTCGTCCTGTCCAGAGGCAGACACAGGGTCACTGCCCACGGGCCACCTAGCAGATGTCTACGCCAGCTGGCTGTGGAGCAAGAAGGTCCCGGGCTGGACCTGATGCTCCTCATGCCAGAGCCAGGATGGGCCATGAGCAACCAGACCAACCTCCCCAGGACAAACTGGGCGAGTCCAGCCACAGGTTTCTCGGCCCTTCCTGCCCCTAGGCTCCCTCTAGGCCCCACAGCCACACAGGGGATGGCGCCTCTGACCAGTGACCACCGAGAGACACAACTCTGGCCGATTCTTCCACCGGCCCACCTGCTCTAGACATGCTCCAAGGGCAGCTGTTCCAGTCAGCAGAAAATGACCCCAGGCAGAGGCCTGGAGAGTAGGGTGGCCAGACTTAGCCAATGAAAGTAGAGGACAGCCGGCTAACTCTGAGTCAGAGAAGCAATGCAGACTGTTTTTTACGTATGTCCCACGTAATACGCAATATAGAACGTACTTAAACTAAAAAGTCATTTGTCGTCCATCTGAAATTCAAATGTAACTGAGCGTCCTGTGTTTTATCTGGAAACCCCACTGGACATGCAGGATGTCACCGAGCTACAGAAAGAGGACGTCGACGAGTTGATCCAAACGCCAGCTGCACAGAACACAGCAGGGAGGGTGCATGCGGGGCCAGACCATCCGGAGAGCTGGACATCCGACCAGAGCCAGAGTCGGGAGGACGTGGAGGACATGGAGGATGTGGACGGGCCCCCGTGGCCTGTAGCAGGGTGAGGCTTCCCCTAACCCTGGGGGGTCAAGGCCATTTCACCTCTAGACTGACCGCTAAGGGAAAAGGAAAGCAGCAAACAGCTTCCAAACCGAAGTAGAAAAGCAAAACACCTCCAGTCGATCCCAAGAAGCAAGAAAGGTCCTCAGTCCAACGACAAGCTAAATCTGTCGTTACAGCCCTCCGACAGAGCTCCAGGCCAGCCAGCATCACCACTGCACTCGACCAATCGCTTAAGGAGGAAATAACGCAAATTTCACACAAAACTCTGCCAACATAAGGACAAGGGAACACACTCCAGCTCGTGAGGCCCACGTAACCTCGACCTCAAACCTGGCACGGACACCGTGGGAGAGGACGGTGCAGGCCACCCCACCCACAGGCATCAGGGCAGAGGCCCCAGACGAAATGCAGGCAGACAGGATCCAGCGAGATACAAAAAGGTCACACATCACGGCAGGTGGGGCGTATTCTGGAAATGAAATTTAGTTTAACATCTGAAAAGCAATCAGTATTTTCACCTTATGAACAGAATAAAGAAGAAAAGTCATCTGATCAATTTCAACAGTAGCTAAAAAAGTAATAAGATTCAATATTTGTTGACTACTTTAAAAATGCATTAGCATGCTAAGGGCAGAAGGAGACTTCCTTAATCTGATAAAGGTTATCCACAAAAATCCTTTCAGCAAACCTTATTGAATGTGAACAGTGAAAGCTCTGCCTTTAAGATCAGGAAGGAGACAAACAGGCCCTTTATGGTCAGTTCTATAAATCATGGTGCTAGAGGTCTTAGCCAAGCTGTAGGGCAGGAAAAAGAAATAAGAGATACAAGGCCTGGACAAGGTTAGGGAATACGCTCATTATTCACAGACAAAACACCTTTTATGTATGGAAAATCCAAAAGAATCTACAGATAAATTATAAACATTGAGAAGTGAGTTCAGCAAGGTTGATGCTTTTACGGTATTCACAAATCAATTATATTTCTATCGGTGACAAAAAATTAGAAAATGATTTTTTGAAAGATTCCATTTAAACAATATCAGAAATATCAAATGCTCAAGAATAGTTCTAAGGAGATGAGAAGGACCTCCATGTGAAAAACCTCATTAAAAACAAAGAAGGCCTGAGACCAAAGAAGGCCTAAATTCCTTACATAAATGAGGAAGGATGTGGTCATGGATTTTGGAAGGTTCCATGTTTAAAATATCACGACCCCCCCAAATGTATCTGTAGAATCAATAAATCCCAATCAAAATTCCAACAGGATTTTTTTGTGTGACCTTAACAAGCACTGTAATTTTATATGGAAGGCAGGCAGACAAGGACACACATGACATCCTGAAAAAGAACGAGGGGTCCAGCTTGTTACACAGCAGTGGAAATTAAGTTGTGTGGTATTGATTGTGGTAGACAAAGACCCATGTGTCACACCCTACACACACAGACCACGGGTTTATGAGAGAGATGCTGCTGCAAAGCGGGGCGATGGCCACCTTTCAATAAACAGATGTCAATGTGGGAAACGGTGAACCCAACCCTACCTCACACCACACAGAGATCTACTCCAGGTATATAAACCAAAGTTAGAAAAGCATCTTAAAGATAACACAGGAGAATATTTTCCTGGTCTCAGGGAGGGAAAGAGTTCTTCAACATGACAAATAAACACTAACCATAAAAGGAAACATTGATAAAAAGATTACATTAAAATTAAGATCTTCTACTCATCAAAACATAGCCTTCAAAGAATGGAAACAGAAACCAAGACTGGGAGAAGATATTTGGACCCATAAATGACTCGGGGCTTGTTGTGGGTTCAACAACAAGATATGCCCAAGTCCTAACCCCTGGTATCTGTGAACGAGACGTTATTTGGAAATAGGGTCTTTGCAGATGTCATCGAGTCAAGATGAAGTTGCACTGGATTAGGGTGGGCCCTGACCCAAAGACTCATGTCCTCATAAGGAGGAGATTTGGACACAGACACACACAGGAAGGAGGCCATGTGAAGATGGAGGCAGATAGTGGAGCAATGCAGCCACAAGCCCAGGGCACCTGGAGCCCCCAGAAGCTGGAGGAGCAGGCAGGAGCCTCTCCCAGAGCCTCAAGGGGAGCAGGGCACTTCGGATATCTTGATTTCTGACTTCAGGCCCCCAGAGCTGTGAGAGAATGAACGTCTGTTGTTTTAAGCCTCCCAGTGGTGGTAATTGTTACAGCAGCCCAAGGAAGCCAACACAGGACAGATACCTAAAACACACAAAGAACAGCTCAAGTTGGTAAAGAAAAAGACAGATAACCCAAGGGAAAAGTGGACAGAGAGGATTTCAGACGCCCATGAATACTGACAAAGTGCTCAACCCTCATTAGGAACCTTCCTCCTCGAGGAAGACAAACTATAGCCAGCAGGAGGAGACATGCTGAAGCTCGCCAGAACCCAGGACGGCGCAGGGAGCAAAGACGCCACATGGGAGGGGCGACTTGCTTTATCTACTGATGGTGAACCTGTGACCAGCCCTGCTCCTGGGTGGACACTAGCAGAAAGGCGGGCATGCACGAACGTGTACAGCAGCACTGTTCCCGCAGAAGCACACACCACCGAACGTCATCCAGAGTAGACGAGGTAAACGGTCGGGCATTTCTACCTGAGTCCGGCGCAGCAGCGGAAGTGAACGGACTCTAGCTACAAGCAGGAACAGCCCCGAATCTCACAAAAACAACATTGGCTGAAAGAAGCCAGGAACAAAGGAAGGTTCAAGAACAAGCAAACACCATCCACGCATTTAGGAACCAATCTCGCCTAGAGGAACGTGCGCTCCTCTGGTCCAGGCCAAGGTTCGAGTCTGGGTGGCGGCGCCCTTGGGGGAGGGGAGCGGCTTCGGGGCGGGATGCGGTTTCCAGTCTTCGCCTGGATGGTGGAAGCCTGGCGTTCCCCTGTGGCATATCACTAGGCTGCCTGTTTGTTTCATGTCCTCTTCTGAACATTCCTTACATTTCACAACAAAAAAAGGTTAAAAACAAACGAAACCAACAACGGAAGGACAGCAGGCTGGTGGCAGAGGCACAGCCACCCCATGCCCTCCCACAGGACTGGACCCCGACGTTGTGCCGAACAGAGAGGGTCAGTGGCTGGGCAGCTGTGCCCTGGCTGTCTCTGTGCCCCTTCCTTGTGAGGACCACTCTGGGGTGAAGGGCAGAGCTCCAGGGCCTGGGCTTCTTGTCCTGGCCTCTGAGTGTGGCCCCTCCCTCACTACGGCCTGTACCCACCCTGCAAAGACTGTGGTGCCTCTGAACCCCAAACTTCTCTCCTAGGGTGACCTCACCATCCCCAAACATCTCTCCCCGTAATGGCCACACCAGCACTGGTGCCCACCAGGCCCGCAGGTCACCGCTCTCTCACACACCAGCAGCCAGGCCCTACTGTGGGTTCCGGGTGTGGGAGGCTGGGGGAGGGGTGGGACGGACGGACGCACGGACGAAGATGTAGGCTTCTGCCCAGCGGCTGACGGATGTGCAGGATAGACTGTGGAAGGCACTGGGCGGGCAGGCCACGGCTGTGGAGAGTGTGCTGGATGGGTGGCCAGGACGGCCACTGTGGGTTGGGCAGGAAGCCGCCGGCACTGTGGACTCCCCAGGGGCTCCGGGTGGAGGGTCCTCTTAGGGCCCTGAACCTGGCCCTTCCTTGGATGCCCGCACCTGGCCCGGGCCCTTATAGACCAGCAAAGCGCCCCCCACTGCAACCCCCCAGGCTGGGAGATCCTCCTGAGGTGGGTCGGGGTCCTGCAAGGGCTCAGCCTGGGGAGGACGCGCGGGCACCTCGGCACCTGCCCGAGGCGAGCGGGCAATCGGTCAGTCATTCTTCAGGCGGACCGTGCAGACGACGTCCGCACTCGGTGAGGCGGAGACGGAGGGGACCCATCCGAATACCGATGTAAAGAGGTCGGGGATCCGGCACCGTGAAGACTGGAGAGCTCATCAGAGCAGGAGGGGGCGGCGGAGGGACTGACCCACCGAGACTGCAGAGAAGGGGCTGGGGGCGGGAGGGGGCGGCAAGTGCCTGGGGCTGGAGGGGAGCTTGGCGGGGGCGGGAGGGGTGTGCCATCCGGGGGAGGGGCTGGGCCTTCACCGAGCGGACGCCCCGCGGCTCACAAACCCAGCCTGTGGCTTACAGAGGGGAAAGCAGACGGGAGGGGGGCGCAGCGCAGTCAGTCTCAGGTTGGTGGCCATGTCCGCTGGAGGGTCAGTGCCGGGGTCTCCCTGCTCCCCTCCGCAGGAGGCCCCTCTCGATACGGAGCTCCGCCTCTGGGGTCCCCTCTGAGCCAAACGTAAGCTCCAAGTCCTCTGTCTCCAAGTCCTCTGTCGCGGCATGACGTCCGTGTTACATCATCACAGGTTTCCATGGCAATGGAGATGGGCCAGAGATGACACGTCTCCACGAAGAAAAGGAGCCTTTTGGGGCCCTCTGGACCCTCTGCGTCTGGTTCCAGGCAGAATGCTGGAGGAGGGGCTGGGCTGCACTTGTGACCCCTCCTCCAGAACATTCCTGACCCTGGCTGAGTCCTGCGGACCCGCTGGAGAGGCTGGCTGGGTTCTTCACACGACAGAAACAGAGCTAGTGGAATGGGGGGAGGGGTGGGGAGGGGCGTCCCCACTCCCCCCACCAGCCCCCCTCCCTCCACCCTGCGCTGTTAATTGTGTCCTCTCCAGCCGGTCACCTGCTCCCCAGGACCCGTTCAACCCCTGGGATCGGGGGGCGGTGCACGTCTCCTCTCCGAGGCTTGGGGAGGGGGCACAGGATGAGCGGCGAGGCTGTGCAGATGAATGGATGGATGGACCGACGGACGGATGGATGGATAGACGGACGGATGGATAGACGGACGGATGGATGAATGGACGGAAGGATGAATGGATGAATGGATGGACGGACGGACGGACGGACGGATGGATGGACATATGGACGGACGGGGGCGCCGGACACTCAGCTGAAAGCCCACGGAAGCTCCGCTGCAGGTCACATTACAGACTCGCTGTCACACACACCCCCAACCTGGGATGCTGCGTCACGCCGAGAGGTGCGGGCTTGTGCGGGCACAAGCGTCCTGCGCGCATCGGGCGTGCGTGTGACTGCGGAGCGCGGGGGGACTGCGCGCTTTGCTGAAACCCAGCAGACCCCCCCCCCCCGCCCACCTCCGCCGCAGCCCCCACCCAGGCCCGCTCCCGCCCCTCACCCTGCAGGCCGGTCTTTGGTTCGGCTCCTTTTTGAAGGGCAGCTGGATACGGGCGCCACCAGTCCAGCCCTGAGAGGCCCGGGGAGGGGGGCGGGTGGGGGCTGGCGCAGGGCTGCTCGCTTCCCACGTACCAGCCACCTGTGGCCCGCGTCTAGAGCCTGCGGCAGGTGGTTCTGGAGAAATGCCCCTCTCCCGGCCTCCTGGCCACCTCCCGCCAGCCACGCAGCCGCCCCACCTCGGCCACCGCCCCCTCCCGGTGCCGGCAGCGCGTCTCGGTGCTCTGGTCCGTCTGATGCCCCTTCTGCCTCCCCTCTTCTCCCCTCACTACCCCGCCCCCGCGCCCCCTCCCCTCCTCGGGACGCCCAGCTCCCTTGGCTCTCTCAGACCTGCAGGGGTGGAGCCGGCTTACGGGGAGGGGGCTGCAGTTAGGGAGGGGGGGTGATGTCCCGCAATCCCACCCCCACCGGAGCTGCCCCGCTCTGCCGAGGACCGGGGATCGGGCAGCACGTCGGGTCTGCGCAAGGCTGGACACCCATGGTCCTTTGGGCAGGTGCAGGCAGCGGAGGCCCCCGATCGTCCCGGAGACCTGGGGGCAACACCTCCGCTCCGGCCAGCAGAGACGCCAAGGGAGGACCCCGGCTCGGCCTGGTCGCCTTAGGGTCAGCCGCAGTGCCCCCCATACACTCTGCCACCCCTTGCACACGCACCTCGCACCGCCGCGCACACACACACCGCCACACGCACTCGGCCCCCGCGCCCCCGCTCCACAAGGAGAAAGGTGGAAATGGCTCACAGGCGGCTCCCCGGCAGCTGCGGCTGCGGCAGGATGCGGTCGCAGGACGAGGATGCGGAGGAAGGATGCGGTTCCAGACGCTTCGCAGCCGCCGGGGCGGGGCGGGGGAGGGGCCGAGCCGAGACCGAGGCTGCTGTTGCCGGGAGACGCCGGCCGGGGGAGGGGAGCGCTGCGGCTGCCGCCCCCGCCCCTCCCGCAGTGCCCCCCTCGGCTGGGCCCCCGCAGCGTCACACACGCCCCTCACAAACGCACACACATCCCTTACACACACGCCCCTTACACATACCCCTCACATGCCCATACACCTCACACTCACACCCTCACACACACACACACACCCTCACACACACGCACACATCCTCTCACACACACACACCCCTTACACACACCCTCACACACACCCTCAGGCATACACCTCACACACACACCCTCACACCCTCACATGCACACACACACTCCTCACACACACACCCTTACACACACCCTCACATACGCATACACCTCACATGCACACCCCTCACATACACACATATCCCTCACACATGCATACACCTCACACGCACACCCCCTCACACCCTCACATACACACACATCCCTCACACATGCATACACCTCACACACACACCCCTCACAGCCCTCACACACACACTCCTCACACACACCCCCTTACACACACCCCTCACATACGCATACACCTCACATGCACACCCCTCACATACATACATATCCCTCACACATGCATACACCTCACGCGCACTCCTCTCACACCCCTCACATACACACACACTCCTCACACACACACACCCTCACGCACATCCCCTCACACACCCCCCATGCACACCCCTTTGCACACACCCTCACATATGCATACACCTCACACACACACCGCTAACATACACATGCCTCACATACACACCCTTCACACACACATGCCTCACATACACACTCCTCACATACATGCACCTCACACACACACCCCTACACATACATCCCTCACATACACACCCGACACACACACGCCTCACACGCACTCCACCTCTCATACCCCTCACATACACACCAGTCACATACATACACCTTTCACATACACACGCCTCATATATACACACCTCACACACACACACCCTCAGATACACACCTCACACACACCCCTCACATACATCCCCCTCACATGCACATACATCTCACATAGGCATACACCTCACATGTGCATATACCTCATATACAAACAACTCTCTCAGACACCTCACACACTTACACCTCACATATGCATACACCTCACATACAAGCACACACCTCACACATACACTCATCAAACACAAACTCTTCACATATGCATACACCTCACACACACACACACACCTCTCACACACACACCTCACATATGCATACACTTCCCATACACATGCACCTCTCCCTCACACACCTCACGCATCTTGCACACACACCTCTCACATGCACACCCACATAGGTGCACAACTCTTGCATATGCACACACCTCACACACACATACACCTTGTGTACACGCACACCTCACTCACACCCCTCACACACATTTCATTCTTTGCTGTTGAATAGTGTCCCATGGCGTGGATATGCCCCGTTTTATCCATTCACCCACTGACGGGCATCTGGACTGTTTCTGGTTTTGTCTGTTGTTGACAGTGTTGCTGTGAACACTCTCGTACAAGTATTTGTGTGGACGTAGGCTTTCATTTCTCTTGGGTAGGTACCTAGGGGTGGAATTGCTAGGTTGGGTGGTAGTTTACATTTAACTTTTTAAGAAAATGCTACACTTTTTTCCCAAGTGGCTGCATCATTTTACGTTCCCACCAGCAATATGTACGAGGGCTCTGGTTTCTCGACATTCTCATCAACACTGGTTCTTGTCATCTTTTTTATTACAGCCATCTGTGTTAGTCTGTTAGGGCTGCCATGACAAACTACCACAGATTGGGTGGCTTAAACAACAGGAATTTATTTCCTCACAATTCCAAAGGCTAGAAGCCTGATATCAAGGTGTGGGCAGGGTTGGTTTGCTCTGAGGCCTCTCTCCTTGGCATGTAGACACCGTGTTTTCCCTCTGTCTTCACATGGTCGTCCCTCTGCATGTATAATAATCTCCTATTCTTGTAAGGACACTAGTCAGAATTGGTTAGGGCCCACCTATATGACCTCATTTTAACTTAATTATCTCTGTAAAGATCTTATCTCCAAATACAGTCACATTCTGAGATACTGGGGGGTTAGGAAGCCAACATATGAGTTCTGGGGGGAAACAGTTCTGCCCATAATGCTGACCTAGTAGATGTGTCATGATAACTCACTGTGGTTTGACTCTGCATCCCTAATAACTAATGATGCTAACTAAGCATCTCTTTATGGGTTTATTAGCCACTTGCATATCTTTGGTGAAATGTCTGTTCAAATGTTCTGAACATTTTTCAGTTGAGTTCTTTGTCTTCTTATTATTCAGTTATAAGAACTCTTTATGTATTCTCGATACAAGTCTTTTATAAGATATATGATTTTCAAATTATCTCTCCCAGTCTGTGACTTGTCTTTTCACTTTCTTGGCGGTGTGTTTTGAAGTGCAAAAGTTTGTAATTTTAATTAAGTCCAATGTATCAAAAAAATTTTTTATGTGTCATGCTTTATTTTTTTCCTTTCTTCCCCCCCACCCCCAAAGCCCTGGTATATAGTTGTGTATAGTTGTAGGTCCATCTAGTTCTTCTGTGTGAGCTGCTGCCACAGCATGGCTACTGACAGTTCCACACTCGGGAACCAAACCCAGGCCACTGAAGTGGAGCGCACTGAACTTAACTGCTAGGCCATCAGGGCTGGCTCTTATGTATTATGTTTTGGTGTTGTATTTAAGAACTGTTTACCTAACCAAAGGGTATGAAAATTTTCTCAGGTTTTTCTTCCAGAGGTTTTATAATTTTAACTTTTACGTTTAAGTCTATGACACATTTTGAGTTAACGTTCATGTACAATATAAGTTATAGGTCTAAGCCCTTTTCTTGTGTGTTTGTATGGTATCCAATTATTTCAGCACCTTTTGTTGAAAACACTAACCTTTCCATATCAAATTGTCTTGACATCTTTATCAAAAATGAGTTATCCATACATGTGTGGGTTTATTTCTGGACTCTTAATTCCATTTCGCTGATCTGTGTCTCCATCCTTATGCCTATGGCATATCTTTTATCACTGTGGCTTAATAGCAAGTTTTGAAATGGGGTAACGTGTGTCTTCCAATCTTGTTCTTCTTTTAGAAAATTGTTTTGGCTCTTCTGAGTCCTTTTCATTTTGTATAAATTTTAGGATCAGCTTGTCGATTTCCACAAAGAATCCTGATAGGAATTTGGTAGGAATTGCACTGAATGTATAGGTCAATTTTGGGAGAATTACCATCTTAACAAAATTGAGTCTTCCGATCATTGAACATGGACTATCTCTCCATTTGTTTAGATCTTGTGTAATTTTTCTCAGCACAAGTCTTGTGCTTCTTTTGTTAAATTTATTCCTAGGTATTTTATTATTTTCAATGCTGTTATGTATGAAAATGTTTTTCCTAATTTCATTTCAAATTGTTCATTGCTAGTATATAGAAACAACTGATTTTTGTATGTTTGTCTTATATCCTGAGATCTTGCTCAACTCATTTATTAGTTCTAGTAATTTCTTTTTGATTTCTTAGAACTTTCCAAGTATGGGATCATATCACCTTCAAATTAAGACAGTTTTACTTTTCCATTCCAATCTGAGCATCATTTTCTTTCTTTTCTTGCCTTGTTGGACTGGCTGGAATCTCCAGTACAATGTTGAACAGCAGTGGTGAGAGTGGATATCCTTTTCATTCCTAATCTTAAGGAGAGAACTCTCAGTCTTTCACTATTAAATATGATGTTTGCTGTAGGTTTTTTTGTACATACCTTTTTATCAGGTTTAGGAAGTTCCCTTCTATTCGTAGTTTGTTGAAAGTTTTTATTGTAAATGGGTATTGAATTTTGTCAGATTCTCTTTCTGTTTCTATTAAAATGATTGTCAATGCAAATAGTCAGTAATCATTCTGTAATAAAGAAAAGAAGGGAGTTTTATTTGAGCCAAAGTGAGGACTATGGCCCAGGAGTCGCAGACTTCCAGGGGAAAAAGTGCTCCAAAGAATAGCGATTTTTAGCACAGTTATATACCATTTCAAAACAAAGATACATAGAACAAGCGTAACAGGGGTACATTCCTTCAAGGATTCAAGGGGCTGTTTGCTACAGATTATCACGTACATGGCAGGTCAATATGACCCTGGTATCATGGGAAGGGAGACTTATCTTCAAAGACTGCTGGCCTTGCAAGAAGGGTGGCATCAATTCTTACCTTCAAAAGAGTGCATTCTTTACCTTAGGGTCATGATCAAAGCAGACGTACAATGTATGTTTGACAGGCCACAAGTCAGGCTTCTTTGGTTCAAATAAAATTCAGGCCAAATCAAGTTCAAACCAGAGTGGCTTCCCCATATACTTCAATATATAAGAATTTTCTCATATCATGGTTGTGTGTCTTTGTCCTTCTTTCTAGCAATATAGTATGATACTTTCATTTAGTTTTTGAGTATTAAACCTACTTTGCATTCCTAGGATAAATTCCTCTTTATGTGTTGCTGGATTTAGCTAATATTTTATTAAGGATTTTCATGTCAATGTTCATGAGGAATATTAGCCTATAGTTTTCTTCTCCTCTTAATGTCTTTGTCTGCCTTTGGAATCAAAGTAATACTGGCCTCATGGAAGGAGTGTTCTCACCGCTGTAGTTTGTGAAGATTGGTTTCCGTCCTTCCCAAACGTTGCCTGCAGGCCTGCGACGCTTCTGAGAAGAGGGCGGCTGTTAACTGTGTTGCTGGTGCTCTGCGCAGGAGACTAGTTTTTCTCTTGCTACTTTCAAGATTTTCTCTTTGTCTCTGGGTTTCAACAGTTTAACTACGATGTGTCTTTGTTTATCCTACTCGGGGCTCACTGAGCTTGTTGCATCTGAGGATAAATGCTACAGATTTGGAATGGTTTTAGCCGTTATTGAAATATTTTTTCCTGTCCCTTTCTTTCCTCTCCTTCTAGGACTCTTGTGTGTGTGGTGTGTGTATGTGAGTGGAGTGTGTGTGTATGTGTATGTGTGCTTGACACCTGTTGTCTCACAGGTCTCTGAGATGCTGTTCAATTTTCTTTTTTTCCTCTCTTCTTTAGATTGGATAATTTCCATTGATCTATCTTTAAGTGCTGATCTAATTTAAAGATATCACATACTTAAATATGCCTTCTAGTAAGCCCACCAGTGAATTTTAAAATTTTGTTATTCTGTTTTTCAATTCCAGAACTTCCGTGTGGTTCTTTTAAAAATTCTGTTTATTGAGATTATTTAAGTCATTTCATCATACTTTCCTTTAATTCTTTAAGCGTGGTTTCCCTTAATTTTTTTGTCTGCTAAGTCCAACACTCCGGTTCACTCAGAGACAGTTTCTGTTACCTGCTTGTTCCTGAATGTTGGTCACTCTTTTCCTGTTTCTTTGCCTGGCTTGTAATTTTTGGTTGAAAATACATGTTTTAATTGGCTCATCAATTGTAACAAATGTGCCACCTAACACAAACTGTTAATGGTAAGGGAAGCAGGCTCACGGGTGAGTATATACGGGAACTCTGTACTTTCTGCTCAATTTTTCTCTAAACCTAGAATTACTCAAAAAGTAAAGCCTATTAATTAAAAAAAAAAAAACTAGATGTCTTAGATTACATATTGTAGCTGCTTTGGAATTTTATATTTTCACCCTGAGAGTGGTGGTGGTTTGTTTGTTTCGAAATTTCCGTGGACTGAATCTGTGGACGGTTTCCCTGTGGTGTGGGGACCTGATCTCCTGCTAGTATTCTTTCTCCTTCTCTTTTCTTTTTTTTTTTTGGTGAGGAAGATCAGCCCTGAGCTAACATCCATGCCAATCCTCCTCTTTTTTTGCTGAGGAAGACTGGCCCTATGTTAACATCCGTGCCCATCTTCCTCCACTTTATATGGGACGCCGCCACAGCATGGCCTGACAAGTGGTGCATTGGTGCATGCCCAGGATCCAAACCCAGGCTGCCAGCAGTGGAGTGCGAGCACTTAACCACTATGCCACAGGGCCGGCCTTCTCCTCTTTTCTGTGAGCCTGGCTCCCCAGGGGTCACCCGTGTCTGCACTGGTCAAGGCTGTGCTCTCCTCAGGCGGCTAGGATCCTGCCCTCTGCCGACAGCCTGTGTGTGCTTGGGGAGCCCATCCATGTCAAGGCAGTTTCTAAGGCTGCCCAGGCTTTCACTTCTTGTGGGGCTGTCTCCCGTCTCCTCTGCGTGTGTGCACAGGCTTGTGGTGACCGAGGGGTGGAGCTGGCCTGTGCCCCCTCTTGCAGTCAGCCGGGGAGGTGGGAGCCTCAGGCAATGACCCCGCCCCCCAATTCCCCATTCCCAGTCAACGCTGGGGGCCACCAGGGCTCCAAACCCACTTCCCAGAGCCACTGTGCCTACTGACCTGCGGTTGGGGTGGGAGCAGCCCCCAGAAAGAAGGCCACTGGCCTCCTCTGTTCTCACCCAAGTTTCAGGAGTTGGGTGCACGCTCTTCTCACCTGCTCCTGCACGTGGGTCAGGTTCCCTCTGAAATGGGTGGTTTGGACGATCCTCACTCTGTCCTGCCCCATTGGAAGCCCCACCCGTTGCACATCAGCCACTGAGGACCTGGAGGACAGGGCTGTGGGTCCACTGCCCCCAGGTCCCAGCGCCGAGGGCCCGCAGCAATGGGGCGGGGCGAGAGGAGCAGCAGGAGGCGGGTGGCGGCAGTATGGATTCCAGTGTGTGGGGTGGGGCAGGGGGAGCTGAGTCAGCTCTGTGCTGAAGTGGGTGGTGCATGGGTCATGGGGAAGGTCATGAGTGTGACAGACAGGTGTGTGGGGCCAGCTGGGTGGGGCCAGTCACCTGGCCCCTGATCTCTGTCTAGCCGTGCCCACCTGGAGGCCATAAAACCCCGAGAGGCTGGGCGGGGAGGAGCAGGGCCAGGTGTTTGGATCCCTGCGTCCCCGGCTACCTGGATCTAGAACTACGGGCCCCCCAGAGCACCCTCTACACTGAGAAGGGGATTCCAGCATGAAGAGGTAATGCCCAGTGCTCCAGAGGCCAGATTCCCCACCCAAACCTGGCGGCTCTGCTGTGCGGTCACTCGGCTCCAGGAACCCCAGGCTCAGAGACCAGCCCCTGGGGTACCTGTGTCCCCAGCCCTGGCTGTTCCAGGGGAGGGAGAGTCAGGAAGAGAGAAGGGGGGCTGTCTGTCCACAGACTGGTGTTTGGCTGTGGTCCCCAGGAGCAGTCCGGCTCCGCCTGGGGTGTACAGGGCTTTAGGGCAGAGCTCTCCCTCCCGGTTGTCCATCTGGTGTCTGTGTCTGGGGTCCAGCTCCCGGGGCCACCGATGTGGCCCCCACGAGAGAGAGAGTGGGCACTTGTCCTTGGGGGTCCCCTGACCCAGTGGATAATCACCCAGGGAGCCCCTGGAAGCAGGAGGTGGGAGGCACCAGGCTCAAAGGAGGCAGGTCTGTGACCCCCCAAAAGAAAGGGGGGCTCAAGAAGATAAAACGAAGGCCAGGGCTGGGGGCTGGGGGCAGGGGGCAGGTGGTGCCCTGAGGGGACGTCACCCTGGAAGCTGGGGTGTGAGGCTCAGGGAAGCACTGGGGCTCCTGTTGGACTCTGGAAGGCCATCCTCCTCCTGTGGGGGTCCCCCTCCTCCCCCTCCCTCTCCTCCTGTGGGGGTCCCTCTTCCTCCAAGCCAGAGCTCCCCCTGGCCCTCCTGTCCTGGGGGTTCTCCTTGGGACCCCAGCTTGGGCCAGAGGTCAAGCCTCCCTGTAGAGAGGTGGGCCACTGGTGGCTTGGGGGCCTTGTGGACCCCTTGGTTTCTAGAGCTGTCTGCCTGGAGAGGGGACTACAGCGGGGCCCACAGCCAGGCTGCCCCATGCTTGCCACTGCCATCCCCTCTCCCCAGGTCCAGCAGCATCCTGTCCTGTGAGTCCTTTCCCAGGCGTCGCTGGCAGAGTGGTGGTGGGCGTGGGGTCTAGACACTTGTGCACAGGTCCCAGTCCAGCCCCTGCCCTTTGGCTCCTGCGGTGTGCACCCAAAGTGCTGAGTCACCAGAGAAGGAGTGAAGGTCTCTGTGCGGCTGGAATCTGGGGCTGAAGGTCTCTGTGGGGCTGGAATCTGGGGCTGCTGGGGCAGCGTGTAGGAAGCCTTGATCTGAGGCCCCTGCTGACCCCTGCGCTCCCCTGCCTTCCCCAGCCTGGCCTCACCCTGCCAGCTGCAGACAGAAACCCTCCATGCAAGACCTGAAGAGCTGTGCATGCACACGGGCTGTTAAAAGATAAACTGAGGCATATTGAACATTTTGAGTTTATTTGAGCAAAAATCGATTCAATTCAGGCAGCATCCGATCTAGCAGATAGAAAGGGGCTCCGAGGAGCTGTACAAAACAAGGGACTTTTATAGGCAGACAGGAGCAGAACAAGGAGGTTATACTGGGAGAAGTGGGCTGGTTGTTTGAGGTGGCTTTCCGTTAGGGGACGGCAGGGGTCGGTCAGGCAGGTGACCTCACCAGTGCTGACCCTGGGGTCCCTGACCGACGGCTCTAAGGTTCCATTGCTGGGAGAGCCCGGACTGTGAATCAGTCGTCTCCGTTTCCTGACATGGGGCTTAGCATAAGCGACCCATTCTGGGCCCGCTGTCTTGTTTAACAAAGCACACAGACACACATGCATGCGTGCTCACACATGCACTGGTCAGCCTCCCATCTTTCGCTCTCCCGACACTGTCTTGGATGAGGCCTCCAGGACCTTCGCTGCTGAGTCCGCCAGTCCCCTTCAGTCCTGCATGTGTCTCTTTGTGTCTCCTACCTTTGGTCACGGCTCCTCAGACCCCTGCTGGGGCCT
This sequence comes from Ceratotherium simum simum, assembly GCF_057802395.1. NCBI lineage: Eukaryota > Metazoa > Chordata > Mammalia > Perissodactyla > Rhinocerotidae > Ceratotherium > Ceratotherium simum. The sequence continues at coordinate 90,768,356 of NC_141905.1, forward strand.
TGGTCCTTGACCTCCTCTCCCTTGTGGGCACCCCGGCCTCCCCAGAGGTCAGGCTGGATGTGTCCAGGCAGAGTGCCCCATCCTTCTCACCCAGGTAATGGCACTGCCGTCCACCCACAGCTCTGGGACAGATTGACATGTGGCCTGGTCCTGAGGGAGCCACGTGCACAGCTTCAGGGGTGCTGTGGGCGGGGACGCTCTGAGAGCCGTCCCCAAGTCCTTGCCCCATCAGCGCCTAAGCACAGGGGGCCGTGAGCCCACGCTGCTCTGTGCCCTGAGAGGGGTGTGTGTGTCCCTGTGCGGCGGCCAGCACAGACACCAGAAGATCCACGTGGGTGGCTGGTGCCTGCAGTGTGGGATCTGCCCAGAACGTGGAGTGCAGCGGCTGCCTGCGGGAGAGGCCAGGGAGCAGGTGTGGTCGTGTGGCAGTCCCACGTCTCTGTGGCTGTGTGTCCTGGTCCGTGAGATGGGGAGAAGATAAAACTACTTGTGGACCTGGCCCCAGGCCTCCCTGCTGGGACCCATGTTACTGGCCGCACGAGGCTGCCAGTCTGGTGTCCTGTCTGGAGGTGCCTGCCTCTCACTCTCCTCTCGTCCCTGCAGGCTCCTCCTCGTCACCAACCTGGTGGCTATGCTGCTGCAGCAGGCAGGCATAGCCTCAGCACCCCAGGTACGTGTGGGCTCCTCTGCCCGGCCCCCACCTCAGCTTTCCCCCTCGGCCCGGTCAGCAAGGGGGTGGAGAAAGGGCACCAAGCTGGCCTAGGACAGAGACGACGGGTCACCGATGTGACTGTGGGTCCCTTTGTACTGGGCGGTGCTATGGGCACTGGGGGGACCCTCAGGATGAGGGCGAGTGGGCCCCTCTGTGGGGTCTGACGGGTCAGCCTTGATGACACCAGGCGACCCAGGTGGAGGAGGGGCCTCAGTGATGCCCACCTGTGCCGTGAAGCCCAGGCACCTCCGCGTGCAGGGCTCATCAGCTGCTCTCTGTGCCGATGACTGGTGTCCAGGGCCAGGACTGTGCTTGGGGCCTTGTCCTCTCCCTACCCTGGGACAAAGCCACTCAGCCCTGCATGCCTGGGAGTGACCAGGCAAAGAGGGAGGCCCGCCCCTTCCTGGCTGGAGACACGGGAGGATAGCACGGCTGCCCTACAGCTGCCAGGCGCTGATGTTCCAGCGGGGCCGCCGGTTTCATTTGCTCCCGTCCCCAACTTGCACCACAAGGAGGGCTGGGCTCAGAGGAACCAGCCCCCCTTCCTCAGGCCACCAGCCAGGGCGGGGGTGCAGGTATAGCCCCAACGGTCTTCCCTGGTCTCCCTAGAAACCACCAGGCCTCAGCCAGACCCCAGAGGGCCCAGGAGGGGTGGGCAGGGGTGGGGTGGAGTCAGCAGGGGGCTCTCCCCAGGGGTCCTCAACCCTGGAGCTCTGTGGACCTCGCTAAGCCCACATGTGTGACCTCACTCTCCAGGTCCTCATCAAGACCAAAGGCGGAGTGGGGGCCCGCGAACAGGACGCAGAGGAGTGAGTGTCCCCGCAGCCCTGCCTGCGCCTCCTGCTGCCCCCTCTTCCAGGCCCTCCCTGAGCTGGGACAACGGTGGGTGGAGGGGAAACCCTGCCCAGCAGCCTCCGGGAGGGGGTGATGCTCCAGTCAGCCCAGGAGCCCATGGGATCCGTCAGCAGCGAGTAGCGAATGGGGCCTGGGGGCTCCAGGCCGACCCCCCAGCTGCCCTGCTCTGCTGGCAGCCCCCACCATGGACCCTGGTCATAGACAGAGCCGCCTTTGAATTATGGCCCCTTCCCTGTGCCCACAAGGCAGCCGGCCTGGTTTCACCTGGGGCCGTGCCCCGCCAGGCCGGAGGACACAGCGCCAGTCCCCAGCCTGCGCAGGCCTGGGCTCCCACTGACACTGGAACAGGAGGGAGTCCTGCCCAAGCTCGTGGGGTCTCACTGGCTGAGTGCCGGTGCCACGTCCGTCCCGAGGGAGCGCCCCGGGCTGCAGCCAGGGCAGCCTCAGTCTTGGGCCAGGAGGAAGGTTTCCTCATGTCCCTCACCCTCCAGGACACTGGCCAAGGGAGGCTCCGACCTTACCGGGCCCCTCTCCCACCCCTGCAGCTCAGGGATGTGGTAGGGACACCTGGCCCATGGGTCTGGTTCTGTGGAGGCTGCGGCTGTAGTTCTTGAGGGAGAGGCAGCAGCGCTCATTCTGGGGACCCTGGGCAGCTGGTGGGTGATGGGCTGGAGCCACCGAGGACTCTGGTGGGGAGCCGCTTCCCGCCAGGTCCTGTCCACGGGGACCCAGGGCTGCCTGGGAGGCGGTGGGCGCCCTCCCTGGTGGTGCCGGCTATGTCCGCCTCCTGCTGTGCACGTGGACCTGACCCAGCTGCGCTCGCAGGGCCTGGGGCGCCCGAGTGGTGGAGCCTCCGGAGAAAGAGGACCGGCTCATGGGACTCCTCCCGGCACTGAAGCTCATGGCCACCACCCAGGAGAAGCAGCAAGGTCAGGGCAAGTCCCCTGCTATCCCCCAAAGGGAGCGAGGCCACAGGAGGGGAGCCCCCATGGGGTTGACTTGGATAGATGAGGCCTTTGGAGGGAAACTGAGGCCACACCTCCACCTGCCTGTCCCTAGGCACCAAGGACCAGGCAGGAACCAAGGACATCTTGCGTGGCCTCCGAAGCCCCAGGAGGAGCCCTGAGCCCGACCATGACAATCTGTACCATCCTCCGCCCGAGGAGGCCCAGGAGGAGGCGGGGCCCTGGTCTCGGGTGCTGCTGTCTCGCCAGGTGCTTCGGGGGCCAGAGGAGGATCGAGACCACATCTACCACCCTAGGGGACACTCCTGAGGGTGCCGACCCCCCAACTGGACAAATAAACCCTGCAAAGTGTCTTCAGAACAGTGAGTGTGGCCCCAGCCTGCTCTGTCTGGGAGAAGGGCTGGTGTCCTCCTGGGGCCGCATGTCCACTCCACACACCCAGAGCCCCCAGGGCTGACTCTTGGCTCCCCACACCCGGCTTCCATGCTCCCAGAACTATCTACTCCCCCAGGCCTGCTCTTTGTATGCTGGGATGGGGGCAGGGGCCTGGCAGAGGTCAGTGGTTGGGACCAGAGAAATGGAGCTAACCTGGGCTCCTCACAGATGGGACCTGAGAACAGAAAGTACTTGAGAGAAGGAAGCCGAATCATTGGGTGCTCAGACGGACAGGGGAACAAGTGGACAGGTGCTCAGGCACACAGGTGAACAAGTGGATAGTGCTCAGGTGCTCAGGCGAACAAGCAGACAGGTGCTCATGCGAACTAGTGGACAGGTGCTTAGGTGCTCAGATGAACAAGTGGACAGGTGCTCAAGTATACAGGCGAACAAGCGCACAGATGCTCTGATGCATGAGTGAACAAGTGGACCGGTGCTCAGGTGCACAAGTGAACAAGCGAACAGGTGCTCAGGTGAACTAGTGGACAGGTGCTCAGGTGAACTAGTGGACAGGTGCTCAGGTGAACAAGCGGACAGGTGCTCAGGTGAACTAGTGGACAGGTGCTCAGGTGAACAAGCGGACAGGTGCTCTGATGCATGAGTGAACAAGTGGACCGGTGCTCAGGTGCTCAGGTGAACAAGCGAACAGGTGCTCAGGTGAACTAGTGGACAGGTGCTCAGGTGAACTAGTGGACAGGTGCTCAGGTGAACAAGCGGACAGGTGCTCAGGTGAACTAGTGGACAGGTGCTCAGGTGAACTAGTGGACAGGTGCTCAGGTGAACAAGTGGACAGGTGCTCAGGTGAACTAGTGGACAGGTGCTCAGGTGAACAAGTGGACAGGTGCTCAGGTGAACTAGTGGACAGGTGCTCATGCGAACTAGTAGACAGGTGCTTATGTGCTGAGATGAACAAGTGGACAGGTGCTCAAGTATACAAGTGAACAAGCAGACAGGTGCTATGATGCATGGGTCAACAAGTGGACAGGTGCTCAGGTGAACTAGTAGACAGGTGCTCAGGTGAACAAGTGGACAGGTGCACAGGTGCACAAGCGGACAGGTACTCAGGTGAACTAGCGGACAGGTGCTCAGGTGAACAAGCAGACAGGTGCTCAGGTGAACTAGTGGACAGGTACTCAGGTGAACAAGCAGACAGGTGCTCAGGTGAACAAGCGGACAGGTGCTCAGGTGCACAAGTGAACAAGCGGACAGGTACTCAGGTGGACAAGCGGACAGGTGCTCAGGTGCACAAGTGAACAAGCGGACAGGTGCTCAGGTGCACAAGTGAACAAGCGGACAGGTACTCAGGTGGACAAGCGGACAGGTGCTCAGGTGCACAAGTGAACAAGCGGACAGGTGCTCAAATGAACTAGTGGACAGGTGCTCAGATGAACTAGTGGACAGGTGCTCAGGTGAACTAGTGGACAGGTGCTCAGGTGAACAGGTAGACCAAGCACACAGGTGCTCAGGTGCATAGGTAAGTGGGGGCAGGACTCAGGCCCAGACTTCCCATTCTCATTCTTAGTGGTCGCCCAGTGCTAAGGTGCCCAGTTCCCCTGCACGGCCTGGCTCAGCTGGCCTGACGTCGCAGCTGCAGGTACGGGGTCACGAGTGATTTCACGTACTGTATATATGCTGAGCTGTGTGCAAACGCAGACGGGGCTTCTGTGTGGCAACTGTGCCCCAGCACTGAGAGGGAAGCACTGGGTGCCTGAACCCTCCCCCTGGCCCTGACGGAGCCCACTCTGGTGGCTAAGACAGAACGAAGTGCCAGGCGGAGGCCACCGAGCTCTCCATTCTGATGCAGTCGGCTGCTCTGGGACCCTGGGTTTGTCCAGGTGACTTCAGGTGTCCTAGAGCTCCCTGCGTCCCCCAGCAGGTCCCAAACTCCCTCGAGGACGCGAATGGCAGCCCTCATCCTGAGACGTGCTGCTGGACAGCTTACATGCCTCATGCCCCACAAAGTAGGAGCTTTGTCATCCCCATGTTACCAATGAGGAGACCGAGGCCTGGACAGTGAGCTGCTCAGGGTCCTGCCCTAACAGGGGCAGAGTGGGTCACAGCCTCACTAGTGTGCACCTCGCCTGCCATCCTGCTGAGTAGATGGTGTGCGATGCTGAATCAGCATGCCCCTGCTCCTGTCCCAGATCTGAGGAGCAGTGTCTACGCAGAGGCCCCAGAATCGTGCCCAGGTCTCAGGCTGCCCTGAGTCCTGCACGGCACATGTGAGGGCTCACGGCCCCTCCAGATCACTCTGTCAGGTCAGGAGGGCCACCCCTGAGTGACTCAGGTCCAGGTGGTTGGGGACCAGGGAGCCCCGAAGAGCTCAGACTCAGGGTCGATGGTGGCCAGGGCCCTGGGCAGTCCGAGGTAGTGTTTGTAGCCAAGTCTCTCTCTGGCCTTGCTGGAGCCAGGATCCCCCGTGGCCATTTCCTCCAACCTGAGGGCACAGTAGTGTGGCAGAGTGCACAAGGAGAGGCAGAGTGAGCCGGGGGATTGGGGGGTGTGCAATCGAAGCGTGCGAGCCTCGTGAAGAGGAGGCCCTGGCAGGGACAACAGCCAGCTCAGCTCCCTGTGACCCGAGACCCCGGGCTCAGCCCAAAGGGGTCCAGGGAGATATGCACCAAAACTGCGTGTGGCTCCTTCCAGCCCTTTATGGAAGTCAGGAGTGGGGGAAGGCAAGGCGGAGGCCCACCTGGCTGGCTCTTCCCATGCAAAGCCCCTCCCCTAAGCTCTCCCACCCACTCTCCCCGTGTCCACAAGGGAAACAAACCCTTTGGACAGCGCTGAGCTTAGGTTACCTCTCTCTGCTCCCTGGTGTCACTAGGCAATACTGCTTACGCAGAGTGACTGCTGGTGGGTGGGAGGTGTCCAGACTGGGAGGGCGACAGCTGAGGTCAGTCGTGCTGGGAGCCACAGGTCTGGCTTCCCTGATGCAGCAGTCCTGGTGGGGACCCCGGGTGCTTCCTTGCAGAGCTGTGACCAGAGACACTGGCTTGCGGGGCATGGGCTCCTAAGCCAGGCGGTGCCCTCCAACCCTCATCCCCACACACCTGAGCTGCCCCCATGACCAGCTGCATCCCTGTCTGACATCCTTCCTGAGTGGGCGGCTGACAAGGGTGTCTGAATGTCTGGTTGAGCCCAAGAGCCTTTGGGGGGCACTGGGGCTCCCCAAGGAAAGCTTGGACTGACTGAAAAAGGCTGTGATATCGCAATTTATAATAAATACATATCTAGTCTTTGTCCCCATTGCTGGCACAGAGCTCCTAAAACTCTTGGAATTTCCTGAGAGGAGGGCAATGAAGGTGTCTTTTATTATGTTAATGAGGTGACTTTTGGGAAGCCCCCAGGTCAGCTAAGGGTGGGGCTGGCTGCCAGGGGAACTGACACTGACCTTGGAGGAACTTTCAGTGCCACCCCCGACCTCTGGGAGGGGAGGGGGCTGGAGATTGAATTGATCGCAGTGGCCATGATTTAATCAATCGTGCCTGTGTCATGAAGCCTCCGTAAACACCCAAAAGCAAAGGGCTCAGAGAGCTTCCGAGACGGTGAACAGGTGGAGACGTGGGGAGCGGGCGCACTCAGAGCACAGAAGCCCCTCGCCCTCTCCCACGCCTCGCCCTACGTGCTCTCCCATCTGGCTGCTCCTGAGTGCTATCCTTTCATACCTGGCGATCGAGTAAGTGAGACGTTTCTCTGAGTTTTGTGAGCCGCTCTAGCAAATCAATCAAACCCAAGGTGGGGGTCACTGGAACCTCAGATCTACAGCCAGTTGGTCAGAGGCACAGGTGACAGCCTGGACTTGCGAGTGGCATCTGAAGTGGGGGACAGCCTTGTGGGACTGAGCCCTTCACCTGTGGGGTCTGACGCCATCTCCAGGTAGATGGTGTCAGGATTGACTGAATTGTAGGACACCCAGCTGGTGCTGGAGAATTGCTTGGTGGTGTGAGGACCACCCCCTCCACATTGGAATTGGTGACCAGAATCACTAAAGGCCCTGGTGCTGATACAAAATGGACAAGAGATTGAGCATTCACGTCACCAAAGAAAATAGACGGAAGGCAAATAAGCCCAGGAGAAGATGCTCAACACTAATCATCGGGGAATGAAAATTAAAACCAGAGGTGACACCAAGACACGCCTGCCCATTAGAGCAACCAACACGAAAGACCAGCACGGAGTGCGGCCGAGGGTGACAGTGAGGAGGAGCTGGAACTCTCATTCCCTGCGGGCAGGGATGTAAACTAGGACAGCTACTTGGAAACTGTTTGGGAGTTGCTAAAAAGTTACCCATACACTTAGCGTACGACGCAGCCATTCCACTCCTAGGTGTTCACCCAAGAAATGAAGGCTCGTGTCCACACAGACTTGTGCATGCACAATCACAGCACGCTTATCTGTGACAGCCCAAACCTGAAACAACCCAGCACCCACCACCAGGTGACCGGATAGAAGGTCGTGGTGTGTCTGCCTGACGGAATACCGCTCGGCAACCACGGGGAATTACCCGTATATACAACATGCACACGTGCCAGGATGATCACGCTGAGGAAGAAGAGCCAGACAAGAGTATGCACTGGACTCCATTCATGTGAAATTCTAGAAAGTGCACACTACCCTTAGCGACAGAAAGCAGACCAGTGGGATGGGGCAGGAGGAGACCGGGGGTGGGGGTACAGGCTGCCAGGTTGTAGAGTGCAGACAATATCCAAACGTATTTCACTGTGCACTTTAAGTGTGTACAGTTTATTACGTGTCAATTAGACCTCAACAAAGCTGTTTAAAGAAAGGCCCTTGTGTGGCTAGAAATGGCCATGGGGTCAAGGCTGAGGTGATGCCCTGGTAGTGATGGGCCAAGAATAGGGTCCCTTCCCAGGCTGAGCTCCAGATCTCCAACTGGTGGGCTTGTCTGCCCTCCAGGCTCCTTGACATCTGGGATGCCTCCCCCAGGCCCTGGGGGACCCAGAGGCCCAGGAGCCCCTGGTCATCCCAGCTCCCACACCCAGGCGGCTGTAGGAAGGTCTGGAGGAGCAGGGAGGGGTCCTCAGGGAAAGACTCTGGGGTCCAGGACAGTGGGGGGCGGGAATCCCTCCCCCGTGAGGCCAGTCTAAGCATCATGCCGGGAAGCCATCGCAGACTCACAGGCACCCCTTCTGGCCGGCCCTCTGCTTGGACACCGGGTGTCCTCCCATCCTTGACTCTCGTTTCCCAGGACAGCTCAGGCTCGTGGATATTTGGTTAAGAACTCAACCACAGGACAAGGGAACAGAGGCACAGCCCAGCCCGCGCCCCAGGCAGCTCAAGACCTACACCCGGGCTGCCCTCCCCCACCCTCGCCAGCACCCCGACACACGGTCACCTCCTAGAGCCTCCAGACCAGCACCCACCACCTGTCCTCCTGCCTTTGGGGCTGAAGGAATGGCCCTGGTCCCCTCTTCAAGGGCCACCTTAGTGTCTGCAGCCGAGGGGGCTGATGTAGAAACCCCCACCCCACTCAGGGCTGCATGGGCAGCCGCTGCACCCACCTCCTGGCCTCCTGCAGGTCGCTGTGTTGCCATGGCCCCCGCCCAGGTCCCCAGGCCCCCAGGTCACAGCCCCGGCCCCCAGGTCACAGCCCCGGCCCCCAGGTCCTCTGTGCGGTTTCCCCCCATGAGGGTCTCTACCTGTGAGCTCTTGCCCCAAGCCCAGGGACTCGCCGAGTCAGGCAGCCCAAACCCACTGGGAGGAGGGAGGCCTGATTTCCACCTGAGGGTTCATGGAGGGCGGGTGGGGGGCTGCTCTCTGAGAAGCCAATGGCCTCCCTTGTGCTCAGCACCACACAGGCCTTTGTGAGTGAGAAAAAGCTGCTGTTCAAACCTTTAGACGGAACATTCACAATCACTATACTTTGCCGTCATTTTCATAAATCGAGGGAATCCCAGCCCCCGTCAGCAGGGGCCCCCAGGACCCGCCCCTGGAGCCTCCAGCTGGGTGAGGCCTGGGTGCTGCCGGGTGGGCCTGCTGGTGGCGTTGTCGGGCTCAGGAGTCCAGATCCCTCTCTGGGCCTGGGGCGGTCTTCACAGGCCTAGAACAGGGCATCGGGGGCCAGCACCCCCTTCTTGAGGATGAGGTTTCCGTAGAGAGCCGTCTCCCTGCATAAGGAGCTGAGCTGAGAGCCGGGCTGGGCGGGAGAGGGCCAGGGTGCCCAGATCCCTGCTCCACCACCCACCTTCATCCCACCGCAGGACAGGCCCAGGGACCAGCCTTCAGGCAAACCTCCCCCTCCGCCCCCCGCCACCCTCCTGTTCCCTGGGGGACATCTAGTCTCAGCCAGGGCAGAAACTGAGTGGGAGTGGGGCGCGGGGGGAGGGCCCCACACTCGGCCCAGACCCAGCTGGATCCACCCAACCAGCTGGACCCAGCGGACCCAGTGGACCCAGCCAGAACTCACCCAGTTGCTACAACAGCAAATGCCTTTTTGGCCCGGTTGTAAAACTCAAACCTCTCTATCTTTGCCAGGGTGCTCTGGAAGGCAAAATAGCACGGTGCACAGAAACCCTCAGTCCAGCAGGCACAGGGGCACCACGAGGTGTGGCCTCTCTGAACTCCATTTCTCTGGTTCTCCTGGTTGGGGTCCTGAGGACGCCCACCCTCTGACCTCCGAGGACTGGGCAGGCTGGGACATGGGGGGCTGTGGTGGGCAAGGTGCCTGCCTGGGGCCCTTGCATCCTCTGAGCTGCCCTGGAGGAGTGGGGACCACTGTGCAGGACAGGAGCCCCAGGTGTCCCCTCATCAGATAGGCCCTGCCCAAGACCTCCAGTGGGTGGTCCCAGGAGGACAGGCCCGTCCCCTTGAAGGGTGGAGGGTGACACATAGCCTCAGGCCAGGCATCTGGCCACAAGACAGTGGCCAGGGGTACCCCGCTTCCCATGGCTCCACTGGGACAGGCTGGGTGGGTGAGGGCCCCTAGGCAGAGAAAGGTGAGGATCCTGGAAGGGAGACTGGGGGCATTGGCACGGGGGTGGCCAGACCCCCAGGGTCACTCTTCCGTGGGGGGTGAGCAGGTGCCCGCACAACCATGGGGTGGAGTTTGGGGTCCTGGTGGTTTGCTCCTCCTGGGCCTCCAAGGAGGTGTAGAGGGTCCCCTTTCGGGTGGGCGCCACAGGCTCACCGTGCAGCCAGCTCCGAGGAGGATGGACTGGTAGCTTCTCCACACTGGGGTCTGGAGGCCCCTCTCCCGGTCACTGGGCTCCAGCTCCATGACAGCAGCCTGGAGATGGAAGGGGTCACCTCTGTGCCCACCCACCCAGCCACCCTTGGCGCCTCAGGCCCCTGAATTGGGTGATGGTTCAGGGCTCCTCTGATCAGCATCAGGGCCCTTTGGAAACATGTGCCCCCCCGCCCCCCACAAGTGGGTCCTCTGAGGTCTGGCAAAGGGGAAACCGAGGCCTGAGCAGCGAGGGGACAGCATGGCAACGAGGGCCCTCACCGGGCTCTCCACATAGGTGTCCAGCGGCAGCAGCTTCAGCACGGCCTCCAGGAGCTGTGGGACGCCCAGGCCTGAGGGCAGAGTGCCAGCCTCAGACTCCCGCCCTCTCCCACCCAGCCACCAGCTGCCAACACCACCTGCCTGCACGACTGTCCATGCCTTGCACACTGGATCCCGCTAAGTGGCCAGCAAGGACAGATTGGGCCCAGGACAGATGAGGAACCGCAGGCACCTCCTTGCCTGCCTGGTGACACTTACTGAGGTCACACTGGCATCTCCCCGCCCTGGCCACGGTGCCTGTCACTGCCCCAGCACTGGCCATCCCCTCACTCTGCACCACGCAGGTTGTTGGTGGTGACCCAAACACCCGTCCACCAGGAGGGGCCACCTCCTTGACCCCGGAAGGCCCTGGAGATGACCCCCGGGGTTGCCACCTTTATCCTGTGACGAGGACAGTGGGGTCTGGGAAGGGGCCTCTCTTGCCCAAGGCTGCCCCCAAACGCCCCCCTGGGCTCTGAGGCCCCCTGCTCTCCTGTAAAGCTGGTTGGTGATCGTTGAAGTGATGCTCTCTGTACAAGATCGGGAAACAAAGTAGCCTGTTAGAGGAAGAACCTTGATCTCACCATGTAGAGGAAGCCTTGCCCCTGTCTGAGTACGGTCCCTTCTGCCTTTTTTCTCTGCATTGCTACATGATCAGGCCTTTCTGCATACATACAGTTGGCCCTCCGTATCCGCATACAGAACACGTCAAAACAAAGGGCTGACTGAAGGACGTGAGCATCTGTGGATTTTGGTATCCTTGGGGGTCCTGGACCCAATCCCCCACAGATACCGAGGGACGACTGTAGTGACACTAACTCCTAACTGCTTGCTTTCCACTGACAAGCAGGCTGTGTGTCACTTTTGGTGGCTGTACCGTGATTTACTTAAACAATGCTTGTGGTCCTTTCCCACGGCCTACCTTGTCCCACCTCCTTGGGGAGGAGAGCACCTCGGGTGACCGGGCCCACAGCGTAAGCCAAGGCATGGCTGGCTCAGCTCCCTGAGCACAGGGTAGAAGCCGAGACCACGGGGTCAGGAACGAGCAGCCCACCACGCAGGCCTGGGACCACTGGTCCGCTCCATCCAGAGAAGCTGAGTGTACCCCACACTTCACATCTCTGTGCCTCAGTGGCCTCAACTCTGCAGGGAGAGTTGTGTTCCTGCTTCACAGCATCACTGGGGTGGGGGTGGGGCAGCCAGGCATGGCTGGAGCCCAGTGCCCATTCAGGCAGGACATGACCAGGCAGGGTGCTGGTGCCCTCACCCCACGCCCCCAGTTACCTCTGGTACTACTAACTCTGCTTCTACCAACCCCAGGGACCTGGCTCCAGGCGCCTCTGAGCTTCACCTCTTGCCCATCCCCAAGGGTCAGAGACCCAGCGTGTGGACGCCTGGGGCCTGTGAGGCCAGGTCACCAGTGCTGGCATTTCTATAGCACCGTAAGAACTGAACACTTGACCTGGGGCGGGGGGGCACCACTGTTCAGCCAGCTGACAAGGTGCCAGGCCTCAGTTTCCCCATTTGCAAGAAGTCACCAAGTGGAGTCTGAGATGGAGCAGGAGGCCCAGGCTCACCTCTGGGGGCTGGGGGCTGCAGGGAGAGTCTCGAGGATCTGGTACTGGGATTTCCTGGGTCACTGGTGGGTGCTTGGTAATGGATGGGGAGCCGAGGGCCAGGATGACTGCCCAACTTCCCCAACCCCACCGAGCAGGAGGTGGTGGCTCACCGTCGGCGCGGATCTCCTCGGGGCCACACCTGCAGACGGCGGAGGTGGGGAAGTTCACGTCTGCAAGAACTGAACAGCGGGCCGGTTAGACACCCTCCCCACCGCGCGGGTGGGTCTGCGCAACCCACCCTCCCACTGCGCCGGAGGGGGGGCGTCAGACCACGCCCACCGCCCTCCCCCCACGCTGGTCAGACAGACCGGGAGAGGGAGCGGCCAGGTGCAGGAGACTCTGCTGGCGTTGCCGCGACCAGGGCGGAGCTCGGACCGCGGCCTCCACCCCGGGTCCGGCCCCGCAGTCCCCGCCCCAGGCCCACGGCCCCAGGAAGAGAAACCACCGCAAACGTCGGGGGGCAGCCCCGGGCCGGCGGGGGTGGCCCTCGGGGCCGTCTGTGGAGGGGTCTGCAGTCTGGGCGGCACGCAGGGCCTGGGGCCGGGGGAGGGGCCGGACATGCCCGGACGCAGCCCCGCCCGGACCAAGGGCCTCCGTTCTCGTGACCGCCCGGGGCCAACCGAGGGCCTGGCCGCCCGCCCGGGCCTCAGTTTCCTAAGGAATGCGGACGGGGCGGCCGGAGCGATGTCGCCGCCCCGAGACCCGAAGAGGACACGGCGTGGGCCAGGCCCCGCGCGCCCGCCGGACTTCTGCCCCGGGGTGGGGGTCCCCGAGGCCCCGCCCCCGCCGCTCTCACCGATCTCGTCTCCGTGCCCCATCCGCGCCAGCGCGAAGAGCAGCTCCGGGGACAGCACCGCGGGGACGCCCTTTAGCACCACCATGCTCGCTGGCCTGGGGGGCGGGGCCTGGAGAGGGCGGGGCCTGGAGGGAGGGGCGGGCCTGGAGAGGGCGGGGCAGAGCCGCGGGCCTGGAGGGGGCGGGGCATGGAGGGAGGGCGGGGCCGAACCGCGGGGGGCCTAGAGGTGCGGGGTCGACAGAGGACGGGGCAGAACCGCGGGGCCGCGAGAGGGGCGCGTGCGGCTGGGCCCTTCGTGGCGCACCGAGGACGTCGCATCGCGCAGGCTGAGCCAGGGTAGGGGCGACACACGGCCCAGGCCCGCAGGCGCCTTTCGGGCCTCGCGCCCCTCGCCAGGTACAAGCCCAGGGCGCCACATGTCATTGTGGTCGGGGCTCCCCAGCGCCCTCCCCGCAGCCGCCCCACGCCCTGCCGGGTCCCTGGTGTCGCAGGGTGGCGGTCGGGGGCCGGGGGCGGGATAGCACGGACTTACTCCTTCAACCAGCATTCTTGACCCGGCCGGAGCAGGAAGGACACCTCCTGGAGGGCCCCGGCGGCCTCGGGGCTCAGCAGATGTGCCGGGAGCACCCGGCTGGGTTCCCTACCCCGTCCCCCAGGCGTCAGATCCCTCAGGTACCTGGCTGGGGTGCAGCGCCCCTGCCCAGGATAGCAGTGTCCTGACCTCTGACCCAGGGGCCCCAGCTGCCCGCCCTCCACCCCACCTCACCACTGGTGGACCAGATGGGCGAGGGAATGCATCTGCAGCTCCTTCCCCTGGAGAGAGAGCAGCTTGCCTTCAGCTGGCCGGAGTCCCCTCCCCCTTTGACCTGGCCACTAGAGGCCTGGAATCTGGGATGCTGACTCCTCATTAACCCCTTCAGAGCAGGGACCACCAACCACACTGTGCCTCCCTGTTCAGGGTGCCGCCACCTCCCACGCACTCCCCCCTGGGAGAAGATGACCACCACTCCAGAGGGGCAGCCACAGCCACCCCACATCTAGTGCTGTGTCAGAATCATGGTTCTTGGGCCTCACCCTGGTTGGGGTGTTTAGAAGATTGTGTTTTCCAAGAATGGCAGCACCACCATATCTCCCATCCCACAGTGCCCTGGAAAGGCCTCCACTGAGAGGTGGGCTCTGTCCCCTTCCCTTAAACCAGGTGGACCCTTATAACTGCCTCCACCAATAGAATCTGCTGGAAATGGTGTGGCCTGGCTTCTGAGGTTAGGTCATAAAAGGCAGCAGCCCAGCCCTGCAATGTAGCAGGCTCACTTCTCGAAATTTAACTGACGTGCTTGCACTGAGGTGTAAGGATTCATGCAAAGAATGTTCACCACATTGCTATGCATAACAGTTCTGATAACAAGAAACTGGACACAGTCTATATATCCAATACCACAGGAATAAGTAAATTACGATACACTCATATCATAAGATACTTCAGGGCCATTAAAAAGAATGCTGGTGTTGTTATTTGGCAATGAAAAGAAATGAAAGTCTATTACATGCTACAACCTGGGTGGACCCTGATTTACTAAATTTACAGAGACAGAAAGCAAGCAGAACAGGATTCCAGGGACCTGGAGAGGGAGGAACGGGGAGTTAGTGTTTAATGGGGACAGAGTTTCTGTTTGGGAAGATGACACAGTTTGGAGATGGATGGTGGCGATGGCTGTAGAAAACTGTGAATACACTTAATGCCACTGATCTGTACATTTAAAAAGGGTTAAAATGGTAAGTTTTCTGTTATATGTTTTACCACAATAAAAAAGAATGCTAGACAACAGTGCACTTATATGCACCTGCAAGTAGAAGGACACCCAGTACACGTCACACAAGTGTGTACACGGAATACCACTCTCGTAGGAGGAAAACTGAACTGCATACCTCTGTGTGTGCGCGTGTGGGCACAGAAAAGTCTCTAGAAGCTACACACCTGTTAATGGTGGTTGCCCTGGACTGTGACAGGCTGACTTACTTTAAGGACTCTGTTTGAATCTTGTCATTTATAATGACAAAACAAAAGTTTAAAAAAAGTGATAGAACATTCAACTCGAGATGATTACAGTAAGGACAGTGTGATCTCACGTCTGTCACTCAGTCAATAGCACATCTCTTTAAAGCGCCCATCAGCGACGCCTTCCCCGAGGGTCACAGTCACTGGCCGTGACCCACACGCTGGCCGACCACGTGCTCTGAGCGTGACGTGCTGTACTAAGTGACCGTGTTTGGCCACGAAACTTCTCTCAGTTCCTGAAATGAAGTAAAAACACGCTCGACAGCGCTTCTCACAACTGGTGGGTGAAGACCACCTGCCACGCACGGCCCCGCAGAGTCAGCGAGAAACTGTGTCACTTTTACTGCCCTTTAAAAGAGAAGGATTTATTTGCTTCTAAAGCTAACAGACCGTAGTTTTCCTCTTCAGACAGAGGCTTTAAGGCAGAGGCGGCCAGTGCTCACTGGTCTTTGAAGTTGGCCTGCCTCTTCTCCACGAATGCAGTCATCCCTTCTTTCCGGTCTTCCTGTGGGAAAGGACAGAGCAGAGGTGGACAGTCACACTTTGCTACTTAGCCGAAGTGCAGGGCTCTGTGTCCGGGGTGTGCTGTCGTTGGGTTCCCCCTGCCTTCGGCCCTCCACACTCACAGGGATGCTGCAGCAGGATCACCCAGAAACCTGGGAATGCTCCAGACTACCTGACCAATTAGGGCCGGCCTGGGATGGGTATTCTAATATACCCCTGCCAAGTGACGGTCACTCAGGAACCACTAACTTGTGTGTTGAATGAATGCTTACCTACAGAGAACCTCAGACGCACACATTTGGGTCATTCACCAAATCACCCCCTGGACTGGGTAGCTATCTGTCAGGTAGTATCCCGAGTGTCAAGAAGGACACGAAAATCCAGACTCCACCTCTGCATCTTTTCCTGTGTGTACACACACACGTACACACGCATCCTCACCTCAAGAGCCAAAGCCATTTTTAATCTTCCTTTCATAAAACCCCTAGATATGACTTCCTGATAATCAAAGGAATGAATTTTAATGACTATTAGAAGAATGATTTCCTTTAAGTTACTGGCAGAAATCCTAGAACATACTGTTCTAAAGCTTCAGATTATAGTATTACAATACAGTGGAACCCCATTCCAAGTAACTGGAATGATCTAGGAACGTTATGGGGGAATGGACTGCATTCAAACACAGGAGCTTGCTGGTTAAGGGCCCCTTGTAAGTTTATGCACTTTTGAACTTCCACACACTGTACTTATTTGCAGAAGTCCATGCTCACCGATAGAACATATCTGACCCAGCTACGGCAAAGCTAGCCGTTCTGACTAGAGGGAAATGGTATTTAATGATAAAATCTACGAGGAAATTCCCAGCAACTTCTATGGCTAGAACGTGTGATTCTCCATCTGGCTGTTGTTTACTCACAGTAGCAAAAGTTGAATAGAAGAGTTTCTTCTCCAGCTTATTTCCCTCTGTTAATGTCATCTCGAAAGCTTGAGAAAGAAAACTCTGAGTTACGAACCAAGATGCTGGATGTGGGAAGGCAGAACTCTTTTCTATGGCGAGAGGAAACACTCCTCACGGAATCACACGAACTTTAATTTCATCCTGATTTAAAATGCAGCCTGGGGGCCGGCCCGGGGGCTTAGCAGTTAAGTGCGCGTGCTCCGCTACTGGCAGCCCGGGTTCGGATCCCGGGCGCGCACCAACGCACCGCTTCTCCGGCCATGCTGAGGCCGCGTCCCACATACAGCAACTAGAAGGGTGTGCAACTATGACATACAACTATCTACTGGGGCTTTGGGGAAAAAAAAGGAGGAGGATTGGCAATAGATGTTAGCTCAGAGCCGGTCTTCCTCAGCAAAAAGAGGAGAATTAGCATGGATATTAGCTCAGGGTTGATCTTCCTCAAAAAAAAAAAAAAAAAAAAAAAAATTAAAATTAAAATGCAGCCTGGGAAGCCCCAGTCCCATGCGTGGCTTCTGGGTCCTGCTCCTTTGCCTCCCTTTTCACACGCACCACCCCGGCCGAGAAACCAGTGAAACAAACTGCTCTGAGGGCCTCCCACTCCTGGGCCCCGAGTGTCACTGACAGTGGCCTCGAGAAGGGACAGGCATGAGGAACTGGATGAGAAGGTGGAACAGCAAACTCTGTCCAACCACAAGAGAATTTGAGGTAGCCTACAAAATTGTATTAAGAAAGTATAGGGGCCGGCCCCGTGGCTTAGCGGTTAAGTGCGTGCGTTCCGCTACTGGCGGCCCGGGTTGGGATCCCGGGCGCGCACCGACGCACTGCTTCTCCGGCCATGCTGAGGCCGCGTCCCACATACAGCAACTAGAAGGATGTGCACCTATGACATACAACCATCTACTGGGGCTTTGGGGAGAAAAAGGGAAAAAACGGAGGAGGATTGGCAATAATGTTAGCTCAGGGCCAGTCTTTCTCAGCAAAAAGAAGAGGATTGGCATGGATGTTAACTCAGGGCTGACCTTCCTCACACACACAAAAAAAAGTATAAAAAATAATAATTAAGGAAGAAAACCAGAAAAGGGAACATTGTGCCAGAACAGAGAGCAGCCTGGGCGGTAAGAAATGCCCCTGCTGTGGGCCATGTCTTTCTGCGAAGGTGAACAGGCGCGCTGCTCTCGGGAAGCACTGCCCGTGGCCCGAGCCCCTGGAGTGGGGGTGGAGCAAGAGCAGGTGCCTTCAGCTGGGGGTCACTAACCCCACAGTGACAGCAGCGCCCCCTCTCCAGCGTGTGCTCAGCCCTATGTTGACTCTTCACAAACATTAGCTCACTCAAGCGAGGCTGGCAGCAACCCAGGGGACATGACTGTGCTTTCCTGCAGATCAACACGGACGCGGAGAGGCAGAGTGGCTGCCTGAGGGGACACACGTCCGTCCCAGGACAGTCTGACTCCAGTGCTGAGAATAAACTGCTATGTCAAAACTCAAGCAATTCTGAGGAGGTCGGAGCCGCTCCGCTGGCAGAGAGCAAGCGCAGAGGCCAGAGCAACAGTGAGCAGTGTGACCTCTGTCCCCGGCTCCACGGGTGTTTAGGGAACCTGTGTCGTCCCTTAGCTGCAGGCCGCTGACCATCTGCACAGCCCCTGACCGATGCAGGCAGGCTATTAGCTGAGGAGAGGCATGTCTTCAACCGGGGCCAGGGAGGTGAACCGTTTCTCAGGATCCAGACTTGCTTTCCTTTAGGGACCACCACACCCATCTTGCTTCCCTCCCTGCTTCCAGTGACTGTCCCCAAGGCTGGCCCTGGTCTCAGGTCCTGGTACCAAGGGGAGCTTGGAACATGTCAACAGAATTTCTGAGCCAGCAACTAGAAACCAGAACTCTACAAAGAGCCAAAACTGAAATATTGAGAATCCTAACAATTTTTGTCCAGGACGGTTTAGGATGCATAATTCAGAGCCCAAAACTTCAAGCCTCACAACTACTCCTGTGCAGTCCTGGGGGCCCTCTCCACCTTCTCCTCCTGGTGGAACCCCACCTGCATTCACTGATTCCTTGGCCATCGCTGCGACAATTTTAGAATTGCTGGCAATTTTCTCTGCACACTGGATGGCTTCTTCGACCAGTGTCTCAACAGGAAAAATTTTGCTGACAAGACCTAAAACACAAAGAGGTGAACAACGTACGAAAACCACTGGTCACATTTCTCTGAGTCACGTGGACACTTTAAGAGCAGAGGTCTCCGGGTGCTAATGGGGCTGCGGCGACACAGGGAAGGCTCCACACCGTCCCCGAGGCGGCCCATGCCTTTGGCTACCACGGCCACTGCGCTCTTACAGATGCACAAACGGGAAGAAAAGCAGTCGCTGAGGTGGGGGGTGGTGAGGACATGCCTGTGAGGGGCCCAGGGACCCCCCCATTGCTATGCTGGGATTTGGGGAAATGGATGGTTTTATTATTACTCTTTAACCTGCATGTATGTTTTAGTTACCCTTCAGTATATATGGCATTTCAAATAAAAACAAAGGAAGTCAGTCCCCTGGGTCCTCCGGACACCCGACAGTACTGTACTGATCACCCCAGCAGCACCTGGACGCAGCCCTTGCCCTCCGCTCAGCTCCCCGTGAGGGTAGCTGCACGGGTGGCCCTGGCCCTACCTGCTTGCTTGGCATCCTGGGCTGAGATCCGGTCACCAGTGAGAATCATCTCCATGGCTAGCGACTTTCCGACGGCCCGGGTCAGTCTCTGGGTGCCTCCTGCACCTGCAGGGGCAGAGGGCTGCTGGTCACAGCTGGCTCTGCGGCCAGTGCAAGCTAAGATGCCACAGACATGCTACTGGCAAGTTCCGAGGGGCTGAAGATGGCCCCTTGGGTGGGGTGTGCGGATAAAACCGAGGTGGCCAGCAGGTAGGGAAGGGGAAGCAGGAAGAGAGCCGAGAAACCCCGGAGTAGGCTCCTCTCCCCGCTCAGGCCCCCTCCTCTGGCGCCTCGGGTCCCCCACATCAGCACCTCTCATGCAGGAGTCAGACGCTGGACAGATGTGCTGAGCTCACAGCTCACGGCCTTAGATGCTGACCTGGTCCAACCTAGAAGGCAGCTGGGGGAAGGCCTCCAATCTTGGCCTGCTCCCCTCAGGATATGGAACAGGGCAAGGGCTCCCACCTCTGGGGCTGCTCTGTATATGCCCTTCCCTCCCAGCACTCTCCAGGTGCCCAGCCCCCCATGGACGCTAGCTGGCCCGTGCCCCGCTCACCTTCCCGCTCACTCAACACCCGCCAGCCGGAGAGAGTGGTCTGCCCAGTCACCCGCCCCCATGGTGAGCCCCGGGGCTACCAGAGCGAGCCAAGGGGACCGGCTGAGGGAGACACCCACAATCCCACAGACTCAGGCGCTGCCACCACGAAGCGGAGACCTGGGCACTGGGACGGGAAGGGCCTGGCTGTCAGCAGAGCTCACAAACGGCTTCCCTCACCCTCAGCCGACCCCAAACATCCTCTCCTGACCCCACAGCTGCTCCCTGCCCACCCCGACTGGCTCAGGTGATGCTTCGGGCTGCAGGCTCTACACGCAGGGCAGAGACCCCATGGGGACATAAGCCTGGAGCCCTCATGAGGAGGATCGCAGCGGGCAGAGGTGTCACTGCCCACTGCTCCTGGCGCCCTCCCTGTGGGGGGTCTGAGTCCCTGCTCTGCTGAACCTGGATGAGGCCACAGGACTTGCTCTGGACACTGAAACGAGAGCAGACGTATCACCTCTGGGCACAAGATCTCAGCACTGGCCCACAGTCACCGTGTTCTCTCTTCCAAGCTTCTGACCTACAAGGACCCACCATGGACGCAGCTCACGAGCAAGAATCACTGTGGTTGTACGCCACTGTGTAGCCAGCCTTTCAAAATGGTGTCTGACACAGGATCCGGCCGTCATCAAAGGAGCCGGCACCACTCTGAGCGCTGCAGTGCCCCCTTGGGCTTAGTGAGCCAGTCGGCAGAGGGAGCGATGTGCGCAGACAGGCAGCCCTGAGCCACCCGTCAGATGCTCCTGCTACTACTGGAAAAGCCCGTAAACCCTGCGATGTGGGCAGACTGTGGGAATTACCTGGGGAGTTTCTGCTAGGGATGTCATCACCCTTACCTGGGATGGTTCCTATCAGGATTTCCGGCTGCCCAAATTGGGCTTTCTCTCCGGCATAAATGATGTCACACATCATAGCAAGTTCACAGCCACCTCCAAGCTGCAAAACAACAGGAAATGTCACCAGGGGAACCACTCAGAAAATCACTCTATTTGCCTATTTAAATTTTATATTAAAATGAAACACAGTACAGGATAGAGCAAAGATTAATATAGGGGCACAAACCTAGTTAGGTGTTCCCATAAACTACCTACAGATGGTTGACGCTGACAAACTCTTTCTGTAAAAGGCCAGACAACAAACACTTCCGGCTCTGGGCGTCCTACAGTCTCTGCTGTGGCCACTCCACTCTGCTGTGGGGGCCCAAAGGCAGCTACACGGAGTGCGAGAACCAATGGGCAGGGCTGTGTTCCAATAAACATTAGTGGCTGACCCCGGCTTACCCCAGGGAGCTTTGTTACATGATCATGAGTAGAAACGCTCTCTTCACTTCTCATAAGCCACGACCAGCCCCAGCACCTGCGAGTGGTCCACGCGCCTACAGAGACCCCGATGCACCAACAGAGGACATGGACTTTTCAACGGTGGCAGAAGAGGCTGGTTTATAGGTGCAGCTCGGGTTGGAAAAACTGCACAGAAAAGCCAACACCTGCGCCTTAACCTAGTAGAGGGGAGACTGTGTCCAGGGGTCACGGGGTCACAGAGAAGAGTGGGGGGGTGGGGGGGGCGTTACTAACAAAGGAATCTGAGAGCCAACAGCTAGCCTCTGCTGACAAAAGCAGACGCTGAAACACCGCCTCTCTTTGCAGTCCTTGGCTCTTCAGCCCCATTCGGTAGGAAAGGCCTGCTGGCCTGGAAAGCAGACTTAGGCCTTTACAAGGTAAGCACCACACAAGCACGGTCCTTCAACCGTGCTGAGTGAGAGGAGGAGACGTGCTGACACTCACAGCATAACCGTTGACAGCAGCTATGACTGGCTTCTTGACCTGGGTCAGTTGGTCCCAGTGGCTCAAGAACTTGCGGGAGTAACAGTCCTGGAAAGTTTGGTTCTGCATTTCCTTGATATCGGCTCCAGCTGGGGGGGGAAAGGAGGTCCTGCTTACCAGAGAGCAGGGACTCCATTGCTGCCATATCCCCTACACCAACCGGTAGCTAACATGCGTCCACCGTGTGCAGGAGCTGGGGGCTGCTGGGATTGGCTGAGGCAGGGCCCCGCTCTCAGGGGCCTGTGAGGCGATGGCCACATGGACACATAGGTGGGCAGCAGGGACAGTGGCAACACCCTGTGATATGCATGGACAGAGGTGACACAGAGGGACCATGGGACAGGACAGACTCGAGGTGGACTCAGAGAAGACTGGGCTCATTCAGTCGTCACTAAGTCCTCAACACACATGACACCTGACCGTCGAGGACCTGAGCCACTCTTATCTTGCTGGCAGAGCACACGTGAACGTCCGACACCCACAGCAGCCACTTTACACAGGAATAAACCACCAAGCTGTACGGAGGCGTGATCTGACTACAACAGCTCACACCCCAGGTGCCAGCACAATCGCACTGCCCTTGCACGCCTGGGTGACCTGCCACCACACGCACACCACACCTGCAAATGCCTTCTCCCCGCCTGTGACGACGATGGCCCCCACGGCCGGGTCCTCCTCGAAGGCCTCCAGTGCCTGGTTGAGCTCAGTGATGAGGCCATTGCAGAGCGCGTTGAGTGCTTTGGGGCGGTTCAGTCGGATCAGCCCCACACTGCTGTTCTTCCCCTTCTTCTCCACCACGATGTACTCAAAGTTAGTGCCTGGGGGAGAAGGGAAAAGGATTTCCATTTACAAAGGCATCACACTGGGGCGATCTACCCCCATCAGGGGACAGAGTGACCCCTGCCCAGTCCTCAGTGGCAGCTCTCAGCTGCATGGTGGGTGGCCTTTGTACCACTCTTTGCTTTCACAGGTGTTTAAACATTTCCTTAAGTTAAAAAACACCCAGCAACGAACAGCAGCCTTCCCACTCCTGAATGCCTTGGTCCGCGCTTCCCAGAAGGTGCACTAGAGGCAGCCTGCGCTTCTGCAGAACCAACGGATGGGGAAATTCATTCTTTGCCTAAGTGCCGACTAGGTGAGGGGAACTAAGCTGCGAGCACAACAGAGTCCGGCCTTGCTGGGCAGACAGCCCGGTGGAGGTACACACAGGCAAAGGGCGACTGCCATGGCCGGAGGGGCAGTCCGCTCAGACTTGGGGGGTCAGAAATGACCTGGAGAGGAAGAAGGCTAACCCGAGAAGACACAGGTGCCGGCCTGCGTGTTGGGGCAGCTGCTTTCTTGACCGCAGTACCCGCCCCGTGGGCTTGTTAGGGAGGGACGGAAATAACACAGGTCAAGTGTTCCGCAGCAGCATGCCTGTCACATACAAGACCAGGGCACGCCTGCCGATTACAGGCCAGGATGCGGAGAAGAGGGTCAAAGAGAACTCAGGGGACCACTTGGTAGCTAGGTAGTTAACTGGATCCCCGAGTGCAGGAGAGCACGCAGGGACTCCCCCAGCTCAAGGACTGGGCCGCTGTAGCGGTAATGCTGCCGGCGCGCGGCGGGGGCGCCGCAGGCCGGCGGCAGATCCGGGAGAAGCAGGGGACACGGGCGGGCCTGCGCAGGAGGCGCCGCAGCACGAGACGTGCGCCCCTCTCCAACACCGGGGCCCAGACCGCGGGGCTCTTACAGCCGTGTCAACCCGCCGAGTCTCACGCCCAACACCCACGGCGGCACCGGCCGGAGGTCTCGGAGCTCAGCCCGCTCCCCGAGCAGAGGGGCGCCGGCGACCGCAGGGCTGGGCCAGCTCCGGCGGCGGGCCCGGGAGCGGGGCCAGGCTGGACAGGGCCCCTGAGGGCCCAGGGGTCCCGGTGCGGCCGCGGCGCCGGGCCCCCTGCCCACCCGCACTCACTCGAGGCGAAGCGGCGCGGCGCGAGGCGGCCGGGCGGGGGGCGCAGCGACGCGCGGACGCGGGGCAGCAGCGCGCGCAGGGCGGCCATGGCTTCTGCAGGCGACGCGCCCCGCCCGCCCGCGCCAGTCAGCGCCCGCCCCGCCCCCGGCCGGCACCGCGAGACCGCGCCGGCACCGCGAGACCAGCGCGGCGGCGGAAGGGGACGCGCCGGGCCGGGGGCGGGGCGACGAGTCTTGGGGAGGGAGAGGAGGAGGGGGAGGGAGAGGGGCGCTCCCCTCCCGCCCCCGCCCCGCCGGCCGCTGGGCACCCCGAGCGCTGGGAAGTGCGCCGCACACCCCCAAAAGCAGACCCGCCCAGACCGGCCGCTCAAGGAGTCGGTCCCCGGGGTCTGACCGCCCACAGCGGACCCGGGAGGAGCGCGCGGGGCGTCGGGCGCCCCGTGCTCCCGCCCGGTGGGCCGCGCCGCCTCTTCTCGCGGGAGTTGTGTTCCGGAGCACGTGGGGCGGGGATGCCCACTCGGCTGTGGACTCAGGGGCGGTGCCATATCGGGGGACAAAGAGGCAGTGAAGGGCCCGCTCAGCCCGGGGTCCGAGGTGTTCCCTCAGGCGCACAGTCGGCGCCCCTCTCCCGGCCGTCAAGTCCGCGTGTGCAGTCCGGTTGTGTAGCTGCCTTGTCTCCAGCCTCCCTGGGCGCGCGCCGGGGCCTTGCGTCCAGGTGTGGTCAGGTGTGAGCGGGACCAGGGCACCATGGGGGGCCGCGTGGAGCAGGTCCTTAGCCTAGTGATCGCTGCCTTCGTGGTGCAGGACCCTGTCAATCAACAAGAAGATCCAGGGTGATCGACCAGAATTAAGTTTGGGCCCCCCAGACCCTGTTTTGGCCAGGTTCCCATCCAGGAATGGTGCGGGCAGAATCTTGACGGTTCTGAATAGGCCTATGAGGGGCCAGCCTGGTGGCATAGCAGTTCAGTTCGTGTGCTCTGCTTCCGTGGCCTGGGGTTGGCTGATTCGGATCCCAAGTGCAGACCTACATACTGCTCATTCAGCCGTGCTGAGGTGGTGTCCCACATAGAACGACTAGAAGGATCTACAACTATGACATACAAGTAGCTACTGGGGCTTTGGGGAGAAAAAACAAAAAAAAGGAGGAAGACTGGCAATAGATGTTAGCTCAGGGCCAATCTTCCTCAAAAAAAAAAAGGGGGGGGGCCTATGTAATCTCTTATCCTGATCTTTACCAGGAGACAGTAGCCTGGTCGAGAGGAGATGGACCAGGAGGAAGTGAGAAAGGCAGAGCTGGAAGTCTTCGAGGTGGTCCGAATTCCTGGGGATACCAGATGCCTGGAGCGGAGCATCATCGAATACCTTGACTAGGGCCCGTTGCTGGGTGGCCATTGGCAGATTGTAAAGGGATGGAAAGGCTGAAAACATGTTACAGGGTAGTTTCAAAGGCGATAGACCGAGCTGATGGGACAAGGACAGCAACGCTGCAGCTTGAAAATGTGGCAGCAGCCGGGAGGCTCCGCCAGCAGCCCAAAGAGAAGGCCAAGGCCCGGGCAAGGAGGCCTTCACTGCAGGAGCAGCCCGCAGAGGTGTCCCTCACAGCCCCACGGGTGGTGTCCGTCCAAGGCGGCACTGTGCTGCCTTGTTGGGCCAGTGGGCTGGGCCACCAGCTCCCCTGGCAGCTTGATTTCAGGGCTCACATCAGGGCCCTCACAGTGGGCATACCTGTGAGAGACCCAGAGACCGGCGGCCAGTTTGTGGAGTTTGGGGCCCCAAAGAGTCTTCAGTCTGCCGACTGACGTGTCCCCGGTGGTAGACCAGACGTCTGGGATGTTGTCAGCAACCTAGTGACCCCCACGGGCTTCAGCTTACCTGAACCTTGGGAGAACGTGGCCCAGGCATGTAAGGGAACCTCTGAGGAGGGAGCCCCCCTGAGCCAGCAGCTTTGCTTCAGGCGGCAGAGTGGGGGGAGTTTCCCCAAGGGGAGAGCTGCCCCACTCTGCAAACAGGTGACACTAGGGCCAGGGTGGCTGCACCCCAAACACATATTCCATTGGACTTCCCAGGTCAGCTGGTCCTTTCCTCCGTGGTTGAGGGATGTCAGGCTGTGTGACAAGGCCAGGGGTCAGGTGGTCAGCCGTATGGAGAGCTGGTCCTAGACCCAGCACTTGAGCTGGAAGGTGGCGCTGCTGCCTCTGGGTCCCTGTGGCCACTGCCGCCAAAGGCGCGACTCTCTGGTTTCTTCCCGGGGCATTGTGCTGCCTTTGCCCCTCCTGGGGATGTGCAACGGTCTGGTGGGAGCCTTGGACCAAGGAGAGCCTCGAGGCACCAGCACACTCCGAGCCCTGGAGGCTCCTGTCCCTTCATGAGCAGTGTGAACCCTGCACTTCATCCAGGTGCTTTCCCTTTGGGACTTCAACGTGGTGTGACGCAGCCCCCTGTCGGGCTTAGAGGGCAGGGGGTGCGGAGTGGGGCTCATGGATTGCAGAGTGAGGAGCCCAAGGCCACAGGCCCGGCAGGCAGCACACACTGAGGCAAGCGGCACACAAGCCACCCTCTGCCCCACTGTTCTGGCAGTGGGCACCTTGACCTGCTTAGTTGCCTATAGGACCAGCTACAGAAACTACTCAGTATCAGGACACGGGTCAGCCTGCAGTCTGGGCCCTCTGCAAGGATTTTCAGAGACTGCTTTGGGCCCATGGCAACACCTCTCTCAACATCATCCTTTTAAAGTGCACACATCCCTTGCACGAACATTTCACTGGAGAAAACTATCATGCATATAAGTCTATTTTCTGTCTCCCTCCGCTGAACTCCATGAGGGCTGGGATTTTGCCCCTGTTACTCAGCGATGAGTCCTCAGCACCTTGAATTATCTGAATAGGTACTGTATTCTCAGGCCTAGGAAGCAGGTTCCTAACCCCCTTTTCACAGTCCAGCAGTGGCACTGAGTGACTGTCTGGGCCCCCTGCTGGCAGCAGCCTGAAAGTCTCTTCTCTGCCTGGAGGGACTCCAGGAGGAGGACGGCAGTTGAGGGTGAGTCTACCTCTCCACTCCCACCCACTCCTTGGATATACTGGCAGCTGGGCCTCTATGCTCCAGGCAGGAGACTGGAAGACTCTTCCCGGGGAGCCTGACCAGCTGGAGGAAAGACCTAGAGATACTGACAGGGGCTCCCCAACTAACAGCCCCCCTGGAGCACCCTGGAGTCAAGCTCACGTTTGATGGGTCCCACTCACAAACCTGAGGTTTCCAGACCTGCCTGACATGCCTCCTCATGAGCAGACAGACTTTACCTGACATCTCGCAAAGCTTCTTCCTGGAAGACAGAGCCAAAAGAAACAGGAAAGAGACAACTTGGAGCAAACACTAAGCAGGAGAATAACTTCAGTGTCTCTCACTGTATCCTCAGAGAAGCAAGGACATTGCTTCCGTGAAATGAGAGAAACCTCAGCTAAACTGGGTCGGGGAGGCCTATAGGGGGAGCTCTCATCCCATCACATCCTCAATGTCACCAAACAGGAAAAGAGGACTCATCTCTGACAGGAAGTACAACTACTTTACTACTGAGGGAAGATTTTTCTCCCCACCCAGCAACAGCCCAGCCAATCAGAAACGCTGCAGCTCATCCAATGAGAAGCCATTGCCACCCTGAACTGTCACTCTCCCCCAATGGACTTTCCTTTAGAACAGCTCCTCCCTCTCCCCCTCTTTCTCTATAAAAGCAGCTCTCTCCTTTGTTCTCTGGATTTGCCTGTGGTTCTCCATAGCAGGCACAGCCTGAATTACAATTCTTTTGGCTATTTTTTTTTTTAAGCAAGATTAGCTCTGAACTAACATCTGTTGCCAATCCTCCTCTTTTTTGCTGAGGAAGACCGGCCCTGGGCTAACATCTGTGCCCATCTTACTCCACTTTACATGGGACGCTGCCACAGCATGGCTTGATAAGCGGTGCATCGGTGCGTGCCTGAGATCTGATCGTGCAAACCCTGGGCCAGCAAAGTGGAGCACACAAAGTTAACCACTATGGCACCAGGCTAGCCCCCAGCTATTCTTGAATAAACTTGTTTTGAAGGTAAAATTACAGGTGAATTTGCTTTTTAAGTTGACACTTCCGTAAAGCATGAACAGAACAATTTTCTTCTTTAAAAAGAAACATTTGTAGAAGAAAGAGCTCTTGGAAATTAAACACTATGAAAGCAGAAACAAAAGCCTTGATGGAAGAAATTCTTCAGAAAACAGAGCAAAAAGATAAAGATGAAAAACAGGAGAGAATATATTTGACTATTCAACGGCCAGTCTCAAAGTTCTGACATCCTAAAATAGGAATTCTAGAAAGAGGTAACAACAGGGGCCGACCCCGTGGCTTAGCAGTTAAGTGCGCGTGCTCAGCTACTAGCAGCCCAGGTTCCGATCCGGGTGCACAACGACGCACCGCTTGTCCGGCCATGCTGAGGCGGTGTCCCACATACAGCAACTAAAAGGATGTGCAACTATGACATATAACTATCTACTGGGGCTTTGGGGAGAAGAGGGGAAAAAAAGGAGGAGGATTGGCAATAGATGTTAGCTCAGGGTGGGTCTTCCTCAGCAAAAAGAGGAGGATTGGCATGGATGTTAGCTCAGGGCTGATCTTCCTCACCAAAAAAAAAAAAAAAAGAAAGAGGTAACAGCAAACTGGGGAGGTGTCATTGGTAGAAACAATTGCTCACTGAAATAATCAATGAAGTCACTTCCTAGGACTGAAGGACAGGAGTTTCCAGATTGAGGGCCCTTTGAGTGCCCAATACAGTGAATGAAAATTGAGGCACAAGGAGGCACTACGTCGTGAAATTTCAAGAGAAGATCCTAGAAACTTCCAGGGAGGAAAAAGCCTCCACTGCATGTGAAGGATTAGAAATTAGAATGGCTGTGAATTTCTTAATAGCACCAGAACGGAGGAGACAAGAAAGCAATGCCTTTGTAGTCTGAAGGAGGAGGTTTCTCACCTAGAACCCCATGCCTAGGCAAACTACAAGTGTGAGAGCAAAATGAAGACATTCTTGGGTTTGAATATCTTTAAATAATGATCTCCCAGATACCTCTTCTCAGCATCACCAAAACAGGAGAATGAACCAAAGAAAAAATATATGGGGGCCAGCCAGGTGGCGCAAGCGGTTAAGTGCACACGCTCTACTGCAGCGGCCCGGGGTTCACCGGTTCAGATCCCAGGCGCACACCAACACACCGCTTGTCAAGCCATGCTGTGGCGGCATCCCATATAAAGTAGAGGAAGATGGGCATGGATGTTAGCCCAGGGCCAGTCTTCCTCAGTGGAAAAAAAAAAAAAAAGGAGGATTGGCAGATGTTAGCTCAGGGCTGATCTTCCTCAAAAAAAAAAAAAAAGACTATATGGCTGAGGAGGGCCAACACAAGGAGAGAGAAGGTGTCCTCTGGGAGATGGAGAAGGAGCTAACTCAAGAGTGTGTGGCCGTGGCCTGCAGGGCCCCCACCCCTGGCCACCCTCACCCAGAGGGAATAGGTGGCCCAGAGAGTCCACGGAGGCACCACCGGGTGGGTCAGAGCAGCAGGGCCCAGTGTGTGGCTGAGAAGGAATGACAAGCCCTGATAGGGTGTTACAGGGAAGCCTGATGACCCTTTAGCAGAAGGCAGTAGCTTTCTAATCCCTGCAAAGCATAGAGAACAGACCTGCCTGAAGGAGAGGAAGTCCAGAAATGCCTGCATGCGGGAACCGGGATGGGGGGCACGAGAGGCATTTCTCCTCCACCCTTCATTTATCCTCAACTTTGTCCTGTGAAAATTAATAAAAGGAAACCTCATTTAAAATGGAGTCCAGTGGCCAGAAGGGGGAGCTCCCAGCAGTACCACTCCAGGTCAGTTACAGGGAGATAGTCACTTACAGACCCCAACAGAAGTCCTCAACAGGGAAGAATCATCCATTACAAGGAGAGATGTACACTGCATCCCAAACAGAAATGGAGGACCTGGCAACTCAGCCAATGAGAAACCATCACACCTGAACTATCGCTCTCCTCCAGTGGACTTCCCTTCAAAACCACCCCTCCCAACTTTCTCCCTTTTCTCCATAAAACAATGTTCCTCTCCTTTGATTGCTGGATTTGCCTATGGTCCGCCAAGGCATGCACATCCCAAATTGCAATTCTTCCTTTACTCCCAAATAAACCAATTTTGCTGGTAAAATAACTGGCTGTTTTATCTTT
This sequence comes from Ceratotherium simum simum, assembly GCF_057802395.1. Taxonomy (NCBI): domain Eukaryota; kingdom Metazoa; phylum Chordata; class Mammalia; order Perissodactyla; family Rhinocerotidae; genus Ceratotherium; species Ceratotherium simum. The sequence continues at coordinate 90,798,051 of NC_141905.1, forward strand.
GTGGTTGACAAGTATCTTGTGTGTATTATGTCCTGTGTGTATGTAGACATGTGACTACACACACACACACACACACACACACACACACACACACACAGAGAATGCTGTCCTCGCCAGCAGACGACCTCACAGAACCGCTTTGGAGTTGTTAAGCTCTCCCCGTCCCATCCTGACACCACAGGACCCACCAGACCCCTCCTTGGACTTCCACCATGGGCTCCATGGGGTCCCAAGAGAAAGGCGCTCGCCTCATGGGGCGGGAGAGAGGCGCCTCTTCCGCCTTCTGGTGGCCGATATCACGCCTCCTTTGGAAAGAGAAACGAGCCGCATGGCCAGCCTGCCCGATTCTCCCTCCGTGGAGACACTTGCCCGCACCTCCTGGCAGCGGGGGAAACACACCGACCCCTCCATGCTCGCCCTCCCCTTCCCGGCGGCCAGCGGAGCTCGCACAACTCCGCCACCGTCCTGGGCCGTGGGCCTGGCCTCCCGGAGAAGCCCCAGACCACACCTAGCGGGGCCCGCGGAGACGGGCGGGGCTCACGCGGGGGCCGCCCTGCGCCCAGCGCTCCACTTCTCTTCCTGCGCGCCGCGCCCCCGCCCCCACCCTGCGTCCCCTGCACCGGCCACGCGCCCCTCGCTCCACCTCTCGACCTGCGCCCCCACCTCGCGCCCCTGCCCTGCGCCTCTCGCTCCACCTCCCGCGTCCCCGCCCCCACAGTGCGCCCCGAACTCGCGTCCCCGCCCCGCGCCCCTCGCTCCACCTCTCGTTCTGCGCCCCTGCCTCGCGCCCCCGCCCTGCGCCTCTCGCTCCACCTCCCGCTTCCCCGCCCCGCGTCCCCGGCCTGCCTGTGCCCTCCTCAGTGCGCTCCGGACCTCCGAGCTGCCGGGGCGCGCGGGGACCGTCCCGGACGGCGTGATGGAGTCGAGCGGCAGCGCGGAGGCCCCGGGCCTCGGCCCGCGGGTGCTGGTGGTGGGCGGCGGCATCGCGGGGCTGGGCTTAGCGCAGAGGCTCTGCCGGCACCCGGCCTTCTCTCACCTTCGAGTCCTGGAGGCCACGGCCCGCGCCGGCGGCCGCATCCGCTCGGAGCGCAGCTTCGGTAACGGCCTCTCCCGGAACTCCTTCCCGGAACCCCTTCCTGGAACCACTTGCCGGAGCTCAGTCGGTGCTCCCCGAGCTCTGCTGCCCCCTGGACCGGCCTGCGCCCGGGTTAACCGGCTTGGAAGCGTTACCGGGCCCTCAAGTCCATCCCTGCCTCGCTGCACTTAACCGGCAAAGATTCTGGTCCTCGAAACTCAGCTGCCAGCAGTCAGCGGGACCGGCCCCTCCGGGGAAGGGAAGCTGTGGCTGTCCACGGTTGCCCCTGGTCCACACCCACGGGTAGCTCCCCCCTCCGGGTCTCCCAGGCCGTCTCTCCACGTGTCCTTCCAAGGCAGGCGCGGGCCAGCACCCCCGCTGAGGTGTTCCCCTTAAACTAGGTCTGACAGGCCCTGCCATGAGGGACTGGTCCTCAGGGACCAGATGGCCCTGGGGCTGGTTTTGAGAGCATATTTGGGAAGGGCAGGGCTGAGTGTGATCCAGAAGGGCTCAGGACTGCCCTTCGTGGAGAGAGAACCTCAAGGTGGCATCTCCTGTTCCTTCCCAGGTGGTGTGGTGGAGGTGGGTGCTCACTGGATCCACGGGCCCTCCCAGGGCAACCCTGTCTTCCAGCTGGCTGCCAAGTATGGGCTGCTGGGGGAGAAGGAGCTGTCTGAGGAGAACCAGCTGGTGGAGACTGGCGGTCATGTGGGCCTGCCGTCTGTGTCCTATACCAGCTCCGGGAGAACTGTGACCTTTGAGCTGGTAGCGGAGATGGCTAGTCTGTTCTATGGCCTCATAGACCAGATGCGGGAGTTTCAGCACGCAGCGCACACTCCAGTGCCCAGCGTTGGGGAGTACCTCAAGAAGGAGGTCAGTCGGCACATGGCCTGCTGGACAGAGAATGAGGAGACCAAGAAACTCAAGCTGGCCGTGCTGAACACCTTCTTCAACGTAGAGTGCTGTGTGAGCGGCACCCACAGCATGGACCTGCTGGCCCTGGCACCCTTCGGGGAGTACACCGTGCTGCCTGGGCTAGACTGCACCTTTCCCAGGTATGTGACATGTGCACCCAGTCAGTCCTCCGTGCACCCCAGACCCCCTCCATCTACTGCAGACCCCCTCCATGCACCCCAGACCCCCCTCCATCTACCGCAGGCCCCCTCCACGCACCCCAGGCCCCCTCCATGCACCCCAGGCCCTCTCCATCTACTGCAGGCCCCCTCCATGCACCCCAGGCCCCCTCCATGCACCCCAGACCTCCTCCATGCACCCCAGGCCCCTCCATCTACCGCAGGCCCCGTCCACACACCCCAGATCCCTCCATCTACTGTAGGCCCCCTCCATGCACCCCAGAGCCCCTCCATCTACTGCAGGCCCCCTCCATGCACCCCAGAGCCCCTCCATATACTGCAGGCCCCCTCCATGCACCCCAGGTCCCCTCCATCTACCGCAGGCCCCGGCCACGCACCCCAGATCCCCTCCATCTACTGCAGGCCCCCTCCACGCACCCCAGAGCCCCTCCATCTACTGCAGGCCCCCTCCATGCACCCCAGACCCCCTCCATCTACCGCAGGCCCCTTCCACGCACCCCAGGTCCCCTCCATGCACCCCAGACACCTCCATGCATCCCAGATCCCCTCCATGCACCCCAGACCCCGTCCATCTACCCCAGATCCCTCCACGCACCCCAGACCCCTCCATCTACCGCAGGCCCTTCCACGCACCCCAGGTCCCCTGCATGCACCCCAGATACCTCCATGCATCCCAGATTCCCTCCATGCACCCCAGACCCTGTCCATCTACTGCAGGCCACCTCCATGCACCCCAGACCCCCTCCATCTACCGCAGGCCCCGTCCATGCACCCCAGATCCCCTCCATCTAGCGCAGGTCCCCTCCATGCACCCCAGAGCCCCTCCATCTACTGCAGGCCCCTCCATGCACCCCAGACCCCCTCCATCTACCGCAGGCCTCTTCCACGCACCGCAGGTCCCTCCATGCACCCCAAACACCTCCATGCGTCCCAGATCCCTCCACGCACCCCAGGCCCCCTCCATGCACCCCAGGCCCCTCCATCTACCTCAGGCCCTCCACGCACCCCAGGCCCCCTCCATCTACTGCAGGCCCCTTCACGCACCCCAGGCCCCCTCCATCTACCACAGGCCCCCTCCACACACCCTAGGCCCTTTCCATGCACCTGACCTCCCTCCATGTGCACCAGACACCTTCAAGATCCCAGACACCTCCATGCACCCCAGGCCCCCTCCATGCATCCCAGGTCTCCTCTATGCACTGCGACCTCCCTGTACCCAGCTCCCTCCATGCACCCCAAGCCCCCTCCACACACCCAGCCCCATCCATGTACCCCAGTCCTTCTCCACGTACCCCAGGCCCCCCTCCGTGTATCCCCGGGGTCCTTCCATGTATCTCAGGTCAAGCTTTGGGAGGCAGGAGAAGGGAGGGACTCAGGGCTGTTCGTCTTTCCTGTTTTCGAGAGATTGGTTGGTTGTTTCTCTAGCTTGGCTAATGCTAGAAAAAGAAAACAACCATTTTCAAGAAAAAGTGATTAAAAGAAGGAAACGCGTCTTGTAGTGCTTTTTACTTCCCGTGGTTATAAGGCCTCTTATGTGCTAAACTCTGTCAGTCTCAGAGATGGGCAGATAGGCCATCTCCTGTGGCCGGTGGCTGTCTCCCCACCGGGTACTGTCCCACTGGGCTCTCCCAGGTGTCACCCTGGTGTGATCGTCCCAGGCTTCCACACAGGGGAGGGCACTTGTGACTCAGGAAGTGCTCAGAACTGGAGGTGGGGGGTGGTCAGGAGGCGGCCGTTGTTATCTTGGGAGCTTCCCATCCATTCGCTCTTTTAATCCTTCCATTAGCCCTGGAGGTGGGAGGTGGGTGTTAACAGTCCTGTGGTGGACTCAGAAAACCGCAGGGTGGAGCCCACTCCCTGCCTTCCTTCCCAGCGGGCCGCCTCCTGCGCCTCCTGCGCTGAGCCGAGCCCACAGGTCAGGACCAAGTGCTCACTGCAGCTCCCCCATCCTGCTTCGAGCCTAGAGGGCTTATTTCAGCGTCTTCTTCTCTAAACAGTGCCAACACTGTGTCTCTCACAGGGGCTACCAAGGACTCACAAATTGCATGGTGGCCTCCCTGCCCAAGGACACAATAGTTTTTAACAAGCCTGTGAAGACCATTCACTGGAATGGGTCCTTCCAGGAAGCCACGTCCCCGGGGCAGACGTTTCCAGTGTCTGTGGAGTGTGAGGATGGAGCCTTCTTCCCAGCGCATCACGTTGTGGTCACCGTGCCCTTAGGTGAGCCCATATTTCTTGCCAGGTTTTCCCCTTGTTCCCCATCCCAGGTGCCCCTGGCCTCTGGCTTCCTCCTTCCTCAGGTGGTTCTGGGGCGTTTGCTTGGCCACTAAGCTTACATTTTCCTTCTATGTTTCGGATCAGATTACTTTATTGTGTTTTGTAGCAAATGTGTGCTTTGGAATTAAGCGTTTCACAATAAGAGAAAACGTAAGTCACTGTCTTCCTGCTCCTTTGGAGATAATTTATGGAAGGGTTGCGGTTCCCTCTGGAGGGTTACCAAACTGCTTTCTCCGAGGTGGGAGAGGCCGTGAAAGCCAGGTCTCAAGGTTAGGCCCTGGCAGAATTGAGGGAGGAGTCATGTATATGATTCTGCTTAATTCTAGATTTGATGACAGGAGTCTTGAGTAGGAGTTGGCAATTTGATGAAAGGTGGGATGGTTGAAAGCCAAGTGTCCCTGCGTTACCTCACTTACTCCTCAGGCAGTCTGGGAATGCATCTGTCCCCATCCCCGTCTGACAGATGGGAACAAAGATAAGTCGATAATCGCCCAAGTTTACAGAGCCAGGACAGACAGGACTGATGCGCTCCGTGGGCCCCACGCCTCATGCCGTGGGGCCTCCTTTCCTGCTGCGCTGTTCGTCCTTTCCTGACTAACTTTCGAGTCATCTGTGTCTTAAGGAGATGGGCTTGTGCCGCAGAGACTTCATCCCCTTGTTGACTTTGAGCTAGGTTTATTTTTGCCATGCAGATTGATGTGTATGTGGCTTCTGGATGAAGCCTGCATATCTCACTGCTCCTCCACACTAACGTTGAGCAGCATGGCCTGCAGAGGTTGGAGGCGGAAGGCTCGGGAGTGAGAAGCTGTCGCTACAGAGCAGCTTGTGTGTGTGCAAACTGTCCTTGCCGACCAGGTGGCCTCGTGGCTTTTGTGTCCTTCCACTTTGGTGCTGGTCATCCGAGGCTGTGAGGCCCGACGGCCAGTGTGGCATGGTCCCTCCTGGACAGGGCGTTTTTGGAGGCCTCTTTCTCTGACTCCCCTGACGGAGGTCAGGGCAGTTCCTATCGCTGCCGATTCCACTTTGAGAGATTTATGTGGTGTAAGTTGAGTCCGATTATAAATTCTAGGTTTTCTTAAAGAACGTCTGGACACCTTCTTTGAGCCGCCACTGCCCGCTGAGAAGGCAGAAGCCATCAGGAAAATCGGCTTCGGGACCAACAATAAAATATTCCTGGAGTTTGAGGAGCCCTTCTGGGAGCCGGGCTGCCAGCACATCCAGGTGGTGTGGGAGGACACGTCGCCCCTGGAGGACGCCGCCCCTGAGCCCCAGGCCGCCTGGTTCAAGAAGCTTATTGGCTTTTTCGTCCTACCTTCCTTCGAGTACGTACGCTCCCCGTTTCTCTGAGGAGGCCTCGGTTGTGGGCTCCGAGTGGGGGCTGGTTCGTGGGCCTCGGTTTGCTTGAGGACCAGCAGTGTGTCCGTTCGCTGTGAGGCGTTTCTGGAGGGTTTGATGGGTGGGGACCTCAAGGGCACCCCAGAGCGCTGGTGACAGACACCCAGGGCCTAACCCCCACGAAGACGGACGGAAGCCTCCGGTGCGCAGCAGGTCAGCATCTCTCGGGCCTGGAATGTGCTGGTGGACCGGAAAGCACTTTCTGTCAGTAGGAAAGTATTTACTGAAATTCTCAGGAAGCTGGGGCCGGTAGGTTACAGAAGAAATTGGAAACATGGATGTGCCTATAGCTGGGAGACAATACTTGAACCCAATGCAGTAATTGAACAGAACATCCTTATAAGTCGTGGACTCATAGAGCCATAAATGAAGGACTAATTGTGTGGCCAAGCTATTCAGCGTAAATAAGGCAGCGTGTGTGGACGTGGTGCTAACTCAGAAAACAAGACCACGTGTACTTTAGGGAGGGAGAGACTGATCTTCCCGGCAGGATTAAGACACAGTGCGTTGTGGTCCGTTGGCAGACATGACTCGAGGTTTCCGTGTGGAGATGTGGTGGGGTTGCGGACCACGTTCTCGGCCTGGAGGACTCGGGATAAGAAGGGAGGTGTGGACAGGCCTGCCCTCGGGGCTTGTCCCCAACACCACGAGAGCGGGATGCCTCGGGCTGTCCCGGCTGCTCCTCCAGCCTGTGGGGCCCCCGTGTGTCTCCTCTGCCCTGAAGGTAAAGCTGACATCCAGGGGTTTAGAGGCATGCTCGGCCACCTGCTCCAGGCCCGGCTCTGCAGCCTGCGCTCTGTGCTCAGGACGTTGGGGATGACAGTCCTGGGGACCCTGGGTGCCCTCGTGGGACACTTTGTGGCACGGGGCAGTGGCTCTCACAATTTGTGGTGTCAGGACCTCCTTTTATAGTCTTAAAAATTATCCAGGATCCCAAAGAGCTTTTGTTTATGTGTGTTGTATCTGTACATTCACCACGTTAAAAATTAAAACTGAGAAATTTAAAGATATTTATTCTTTAAAATCATAGTAAACCTATTCTGTGTTAGCATAAATAACATTTTTAATGAAAAATAACTATATTTCTAAAACAAAATATAGTGAGGAGACTGGCAATGTTTTGTCTTGTTGCAGGCTTAGTGGAACGCGGCTGGATTCTCACGGCTGCTTCTGCATTCTGGCCAAAATATATGAAGTATATGTGTAGTTGGGAAAAGGAGTAGTATTTAAATACTGTAGTTTTCAGATAATTGTGGGTATTCTTTGATATTACACCAAAACTCAAGAAGTGGTAGTTTCTTAGAGGTGGAGCATGGAATCTGGAACCACGTGAGTGGATGTTCGCACTCGGTTACACTCAGGTCCATTTGTCCGTCTCACACTGTGAGTGGATCTCTTACCATCCATGTTTTCGTCTTTTGGAAAATATTGGTTCATGCATTCTTCCAAATGTTGATATATTTCTTTGTACAATATCAAAAAATTACATTAATTGATATCACCACTGATCTCAGAAAAATCTCTCAGTATTGGGAACCCATCAAGCTGTTGGTGGCGGATACAGGTTTTCTAAAATTCTAATTTTTGCTCGAGAGCTTAAATTGTATCACCGGCAATAAATCCTTGCGGTAGTTTTCCATGTGACAGACACACTTTGCTCATTTTCAAGAAAATATCTGCCAGACCCCAAGCCTGAGCACCACAGCTCGTCTGTGCGTCGTCTTCCAGGGAAGACGGTGTCTGAGCTTCCTGCCTGCTTCCCGTCTCTTCACACAGACTGTTAGAAGACACGCACTCGAGTCTGGATGTGACACAGTTAATGACCGAATGCTTCCTCAGGGCCCTTCTCGAGGAACTCTGGCGTCTTTACTGTGTGTCTATGGCGGGAAGAACACTGTGTCTGCTGTAGGTTTGTGTCGGGGCCTCGATTCTGCTGAGGGACAGCAGCTTACCCTTCGGTGCAAACCTTGGCAGAGTGGACACGGCAAATACCGTCTTAGTGTCAGGGAAAGGTCCCTGGGGTCTTGGGGCCCCAGAGTCTGGCCCACACTGGCAGAACTGCTGACCTGAGGGCACTCTTTGGGTGATGTTGGGCACTCCCTGCATGGTCATTGGGTCCTGGCCAAGAGACCCGGGCGACCAGGGGAGAGCTGCGCCGGAGGCAGGTGGTCTCAGTGGCGTTTCTCTCCACGAAGGTCTGTCCACGTCCTCTGCGGCTTCATTGCCGGGCTGGAGTCCGAGTTCATGGAGACGCTGTCGGATGAGGAAGTGCTTCTGTCTCTGACCCAAGTGCTTCGCGGGGTGACAGGTACTGACCACCACGACCGTGGCACTGCCTTGTGCTCGTTTTGGCTGATCTCGAAACGGGAACCCAACGTTTCCAAACAGAAGAGCCGAGTGTGGCTCTGTGAACCTCTAGGGACAGCCCTTCCTCATGTTAGGGGGTCTCTGAGACTTCTTGTCTCTGAGGAACTGAAACGGCTTTGCAAACACTTTCCACTTCTGTTTTCTAAACTGCCACCACAATAAATGCGGCTGTCCTGAGAGCTTCACAGATGAAGAGGCTGGGGTCGCGCCCTCGGCGTCACGCGAGAGGACTCAGGACTCAGCCCGCCAGGTGGTGTCCCTGTTAGGGATGCTGCTTCTCTAGGTGTTCCGAGTCCAGCAGAGGGGATGAGAGCCTCTTGTTCATACACCCGTGGCTTGGTTTTTTTTCTGGTAGTTTTTTCTGTTTTAAACCGTTCAGACTTTACATTGAAAGACCAGTCGCAGGTGTGGGCAGGAGTGCCGGGTTAACGTGTGGCCTCCCTGTGTTCCAGGAAACCCACAGCTTCCTGCACCCAGGAGCATGCTGAGGTCTTGCTGGCACAGCGCCCCATACACCAGGGGCTCCTACAGCTACGTGGCCGTGGGCAGCACCGGGGATGACATTGACCTGCTGGCTCAGCCCCTCCCTGCCGACAGCAAGGAGGCCCAGGTATGATGATTAAGAATAATTTTAAAATGTATTATTTTTATCAGAATTATACATATAGCTTGAAGTATCAGAGAATTCCACAGTGCTGGCTAAGAAAATAAAATAACGAAACAGCGCTGCTGGAGGGCACCCAGGGCCCTCGCCGCCTGTTCTTCCAGCTGAGTCGTGTGTTTGCATTGTCTGTGTCTCTAAATAACACATCCGTGCTACCGCTGTTTACAAACATCTAATTGTGGAAAACTCAAACGTACCCGAAAGTGGGCAGAACTGTCGGGTCCCACCTCCAGCTTCTCGGCCGCCAATCACGGCTGCCTCACCGAGTCTCTCCCGCCTGTTGTTTGCACGTCCACAGGTGACCGCGTTCCGTCTGCACGTAGTTCAGTGAGCGTCTCTCGAAGATAAAGGACATCCTCTTAAGATGTGTAACTAGAACACTGTCATCACACTAAAAATTCACAACTAAAAATGAATGTGTTCCCAACACGCGGTGCCGGTGTTCAGGGGCCTTACGCTCGCTTTTCAGTTTGCTTGTTTGGCGATGTCCCTGCTGGGTTTTCAGGTTTCGGCTTCACCCACTGACTTCTCACTGTGGCAGGTGAGGTTTGAGCTTCCTCCCGCCTCTGCCCACCAGCTGTCCCATCTCCCGTCCTCCCCCGTGTGAGGAGGCGATTTTGGGGAGCCTCTGGTCAGTGTGCTCGTCGTCTTGGCTCTAGGGCTGTGCACACCTGAGCCGCCAGGGGCCAGGGTTTCTTTTCCTGCCTGTTTGTGGATGCTAGTGTGAGGGTGTGTCTGCAAGTGTACATGAGTGGGTGTGAATGTGTCCGTGGGAGTGTGTGTCCATGCTGGTGTGTGGGGGCTCAGTCTCCTGTGTGCCTCTCTGCCTGGGCTCTGCTAGCCGTCTCCGTCACCTCTCCCTTCCCTCCTGTGCACAGGTGTCTGTGAGCTTCAGCTCTGCGGGGCATGGCTGGAGCCCGCCGCACCTCCCCCACCCCGGGACCTTCCACCACCACTGTCCTGTGCCTCACTCCTGCTCTGGACCCTGCTCTCTGTGTTCTGCATCATCTCTTGGTTTGCTCCCCTGCTTTGTGGGAGCACTTATTCCAGTAGCTTCCTGAGAAAGGGGAGCATGGGAGATAAATTCTTAGAGAAAGTTTGCCTGTGTGAAAATGCCTTTTTTCCTACCGTTACACTTCGGGTGTTCCAGTCCTGATTGCTACGTAACGAACCACCCCGAAACGAAAACCCGGTGGTGGAAACAACCACGTTATTATGCTGACAGATTCTGTAGGTGGGCACAGTGGGATGGCCTTTTTCTGCCCCCTGATGTCTGGGGTCTCAGCTGGGAAGACGGCCCCCTGGCGGTGACTCAGACCCAGGGCCGGGGTCACCTGAGGCAGCTTCTCTTGCATGGCTGGCCCTGGGCTGGGGAGGCTGAAGGGCTGAACTCGGCGTTGACTGAGCACCTGCCTGTGTCCTCTCTGCGGCCGAGCTTCCTCAGGGGCGGGGGCCTCAGTGCAGCCACCCGGGGCTCCAGCACCGCGTCCCAGCGGGGTGGGAAGCTGTGATGCCTCCAGTGACCAAGCTGGGAGCTCAGAGAGCACCACTTGTGCCACACCCCGCTGGCTGAAGTGGTCACAAGCCTGCCCAGACTCGAGGGGGACACAGACCCACCTTTCTGTGGGAGCAGTCTCCAGGAATAATCGCCATGTGAAAGCCCCACAGAGCGTATAAAGTCCTAGTGTGTGAGTCCCGTCCCTCAGGGTGGAAGACAGTCTCCAGAGCTGCTGGAGGAAGTCCACCGCTGTTCGGATCCCGTTCTTCCTTGTCATCTGTGTTCACATCCCTGAGGAAGCTTGGAAGAGCATCAGGCTGCACGCCTAGTGCTCACCGAGCCCGGCGCTGTGCCGCCCTCTAGCCCGCAGTCGCTCAGCTCACCCGTCCCCTTGGGCCGGTGCTTCTGTCGGAGCCCAGCTCTTGGTCAGCTGGGAAATTCTCTTGAATTATCTCATCTTCTGTTTTTTTTTTTTTTTCCTTTTTTCTGGGATTTCTGTTATTTGGATGTTGGACTTCTGGACTTGTCCTCAAATGTTCTTATCTTTTCCGGGCTAATTTCCACCTCTTGGTTTTTTGCTCTGCATTTTGGGTGAAGTTCTCCATGTTGTTTCCCAAGCCGTCTGTTGCGTTTTCCATTTTTGCGGTCATGTGTACTTCCAGGGGTGCTGCTGTCTGCGGCGCCCTCGCTGCCTGTGGCGGCAGCAGCTTGTGCTCTTGTTTCCCGATGACGTCAGGGAGTGGGATTAAGGGAAGAACAAAGCCACACCCGCCGTCAGCTCTGTAGCCACCAGTAAAAGGCGCGAGGCTTGCGGCCGACCCCTGGCCTCTGTTCTGAACCCGCCCTTCTCTGCAGCTCCAGGTACTGTTTGCTGGGGAAGCGACACACCGGACGTTTTACTCCACCACGCATGGCGCTCTGCTGTCCGGCTGGAGGGAGGCCGACCGGCTCATCGCTCTGCAGGACTCGCAGGCGCAGCTGCGTGGGCCCAGGCTCTGAGCCCTCCTCCGTGTGCTCTGAGCTCGGCTCTGCTCCTCCTGTGCCAGGGGCGGCCGCGCCATCCTTTCCTCGACAGACGGTGTTCAGCCTGGCTGGAGACATGGGGATGTCCATGCATCCAGGGATCAGCTCTCATTGCTCACGTCTGTCGCTGGAGTCCGGCCAGGGCTGAGCTGGAGCTGCATGGGCAGACTTCCTGGAGAAGGGAGACCCGGGATGCCACGCTGACGGTGTGCAAATAAAGTGTGTTAAAGCCTCCTGTGTCCAGAGTCGTCCGTCCGCCTCAGCACTCCAGCGTCTGTCCCTTTTGTCTTTGTCTCTGTCTCTCCCCAGGCCCAGGTCCTTGCAGGGCCCTGTGCCCCCTGGACTCTGGGCACTGTGGCTGCCCCTTGCCCGGGTACCTTCAGGTGTCCCTGAGTCCTCGTGGCTGGTGCCTGGACTGCAGTGAGCCTGCAGACCTCCTGCTGTCATCGACAGACACTCATCAGCACCTGCTGCCTGGCAGGCTGTGCGAGGGCCAGCGGGTGGGGGCACGTGAGCGCACAGGGGCCACCTGTCCTGACCTGGGGGCCAGTGTTTTCTGGGGGTAGAGAACTAACAGTGAGGTCTCAAGAGCACAGAGGACTGGGGTAGCCGGGCGGAGTGGGCGTGTCCGGGTGTCCTGGGTGGTGTGGGGTGAGGGTGTCGGGGTGCACCGGGCGGTGCGGGGCGAGTGTGTCGGGGTGCCCTGGGTGCTGTGTTCAGCTGCCCCCATCTTACCTCACTGCATCCTCAGAGCGTCCTGGAGAATGAGTCGCACTGCCCCCCGTTTTCACAGCTGAGGAAACGACAAAATGCCCAGAGGAGAGGCTTAGTAATCGCCTGGTCGCACGCTGCCGAGGCAGAGTTTGGGCATCTTTCCACGACAGGCCTGGGGGAGGCTGGTGCAGCTAGAGGGCAGTGCTCTGGAGAAAGGTGCAGGAGCCACAGGGTCCAGGACTCGGCACTGCAGGAAGTGGGACCACCGGCCCCGCACCCACCTTGATGGAGGTCAGCTGCTCCTGTCCCTCCTGGTGCCTCAGGCTGCAGTCTGGGTCCTGCTGGGGGGGGGGGGGACCCTGACCCTGGCTGCAGGAGTGAGCGTATGCGTGCTTAGAGGAGGGGCCTCGGGCCAGGCGGGTCTGGGCTCCTCTCCTGTCCCTAATGGCAGGCTGTGGTGCCAACGTGCCCTCCGCCCCAGCACTCCAGCCTGGCTCTTTGCAGGGCGCCTTCTCATCCTTCCCAGCTTGTTTCACATCGCTCCTCCAAGGGGTCTTCCCTGCCCCCTGCCCCAGGGTTAGGTATGTCTGTCCACTGTTTCGTGTTGCTGGAGTGGTTCTGTTTGGGACACCTGCAAGTCAGACATATGTGAGAGAAATCCAGAGTTCAGCAGGGTTTTATTCTAGTTTATGGTCCTAGAACTAGGAGAGTGCAGCTTCCATGAGGCACAAAGGGCTGTATTGTTGACATCCAAGGTGACATCTCTGTATCCAGAGACAAAGGCGAGAGACCCAGGCTGCCCTCTGGGTGGGAGGTGGCTCCGCAGGGAGGGGCTGGGGCCTCACTGGTGTCTGACTGGTAGGAGGCTCGGATAGTGTCACTCAGCGGGCGGGCTGGTCTCCCGTGGGCAACCGTCCCTCAACCCCAGGACCGTTTAGCACTGAGGATCGGGAGGTCTAGACCAGGAAGACGGCAGTCATGATAGTTCTGTGCTGACAGTCTGAGCCTGCTTGGAAGTTTAGGAGCTGGTTTCAGAAATTCCATTAGAGTAATGCTCTCGTCACAGGATGAGCAGTCACTTAGGGTCCTGTGTAAAGGTGAAATGGGACGACGTTTACATACAGGATGGGGCAGACTCATTGTAGTAACGGTTTAACTTAGCAGAACTGCAGTCACTGTTTACAGTGTAACAGTTTGCACAGTTTGTGTGTTACATTGAAACCTGGAGAACTTGAAAAAGAATAGAAAGATATTACGTTTGTAAGGTAAATTGAAATATTTGAAAATTTTAACCAAGCTTGTAAAAAGGGACCAAACACTGACAGGGGACTGCTAAAGTTTGGTACAGTTATACTCAGGATACGCTTAAGGAAGAACTAGGATTTTTTTTATCTAATGAATGTTAATGTATCTACGAATTCCTTAAAAAAATGCCCTAAACTCAGGAACCCTGAGAACTGCCCGGACTGCGCATGTCCCGGGTCGGCCCTTAGAGTTGTAGCCCCGCCCACCCGGCGCCCCGCTCCGCCCCCTGGGCTCCGTGGCCGCCCGAGGCAGCGTTGTGCGCACGCGCGGGCAGCCAGCGGAACCTCGGAGAGCCGGAACCTCTAGGCTGCGTCACGGGCCCGGCGGAGCAGTCTGTCGCTTGAGCGTTCCCCCGCGCACAGCTGCGCTCGGGACGCGGCGCCATGAGGCTGAGCCCGCGCGCCCTGTGCGACGCCGCCCGGGCCGCTTGGCGGGAGACCTTCCCCCTGGGCGGCCGCGACGTGGCGCGCTGGTTCCCGGGCCACATGGCCAGGGGTGAGTCCCGCGGGGCGGCCCCTCGTCCCCGCGGCCCGTTCGCGCGGCTGTGGTGGAGCCCATGCGGTCCTGACGGTGCCGGGGGGTTGAACGGCGGCCCGGGCCGGCGTCCGCGCCGTCACACCGGGGGCGTGTCTCTCCCGCGTGAATCCCGCTGTCGGGGTGCGCCCCGGGAAGACGCGCCGGGCCGGCCCCACCGCTCGCCCGGGACGCCCTGGCTCCCGCGACGCGGCGCCCGCGGGCGGGGACGGACGGAGGCGGGGACGGGACGGGGACGCCGCGCCCGCGGGTAGGGGCGGGGACGCGGCGCCCTCTGGCGGGGCGGGGATGGACGGAGGCGGGGACAGGACGGGGACGGGGACGCGGCGCCCTCTGGCGGGGCGGGGATAGACGGAGGCGGGGACAGGACGGGGACCGGGACGCGGCACCCGCGGGCGGGGACGGACGGGGACGGGGACGGGGACGGACGGGGACGGGGACGCGGCGCCCGCGGGCGGGAGCGCAGGGCGGGCTGCAGAGGGCTCGTGGACGGCGGCCTAGCCGGGCGGGTCGCTGCCCCTGAGCGGGAGCGCGGCGGGGGAGGAGCTCGTTGCCGGGGCTAACTAGGTGCCCCGGGAGCGAGTCTGGGACCCGCAGCGTCGTCGCCTCCACTCGCACTGAGGGCCCACGAGCCCCGTAGTCGCTTTTTCTCTTTTACAGCCGAGACCACGACCCGTGAGTTACACACTCCACGGCAGTCGCCCCGGCCTCACGAGGAGTGGAGACGGGCCCTGTCTCCACTCCTCGACCTGTGGCTGTCCCTCTCCTGAGCCCCTCGTGTTGCGCTTGCAGGAGGCGCCCAGCGAGTGGTGGTCAGTTATCGCTGCTTAGAGCGCCTCACGCAGATGTTTTCCTTTAGGTTGTTTGTGGTGGTGTGTCATTCTGGACAGTTCAACTTAAATCTCTCACCACTCTTGAAAGGGCGTGCGCCCCATCCCTTAGCTGTCCTTTTTCTGTTTTCAGGGCTGAAGAAGATGCAGAGCAGCCTAAAGCTGGTGGACTGTATCATCGAGGTGCATGATGCCCGGATATCCTTTGGTGATTGTGACACTGTGATTTATAATAAGAAATATGTGTTTGGTTTTTGTCCCCATTGCTGGCACAGAGCTCCTAAAACCCTTGGAATTTCCTGAGATGGGAGCTAAAAAGATATCTTTTGTTATGTTAATGAGGTGAGTTTTGGGAAGCCCCCAGGTCACTTCGGTGGGGCTGGCTGCCAGGGGAACCAGCCCTGATCTTGGAGGGTTGGAACTTTCAGTCCCACCCCCCGACCTCTGGGAGGGGAGGGGGCTGGAGATTGAATTGATGAGTAGTGGCCATGATTTAATCAATCATGCCCCTGTCATGAAGCCTCCATAAAAACCCAAAACGAGGGGGTTGGGCGAGCTTCTGGGTTGGTGAACACATGGAGATTCCACACGTGGAGATTGGGGTGCACCTGGAGAGGGTGCAGAAGTCCCATGCCCTCTCCCACAATCTCGCCGTACATGCTCTTCCATCTGGCTGCTCCTGAGTTCCATCCTTTTACAATAAACTGGTGATCTAGTAAGTAACGTGTTTCTCTGATTTTTGTGAGCTGCTCTAGCAAATTAATTGAATCCGAGGAGGGTCATGGGAACCTGAAATTTGTAGCCAGTTGGTCTGACACACAGGAGATCACCTGGACCTGGGATTGGTGTCTGAAGTGGGGCAGAGGCAGTCTTGTAGGACTGAGCCCTTAACTTGTGGGATCTGACGCGATCTCCAGGTAGACTGTCAGAATTGAGTTGAATTGTAGGACACCCAGCCTATTGGAATTGGATGCAGAATTGTAGTGGTGCAGGGGAGGCCTTTCTTCCTGAATCAGCGAGAGCTCAAGGAGCAAGAAGCATTCCTGGCTTGTTACCTTGTTTCCATTCACCTCTGTGTGGTCCCTGCTCTGGTCCAGTCAGCCACAGCAGTGGCCAGCAGCTTCACCTGTCGTAGTTGGCATTTAAAGCAGTGGCTCTTAACCCTCGTTACACATTAGAATTCATCAGGAGGCTTTTAAAAATACCGGTGCCTGGGCTCCTTTCCAGACCAGTGAATCAGGATTTCTGTATGTGGTTCAGGCCTTGTGTTTTTTGAAGCTCCCCATTGATATGTAGGTAGTATAGTTTGTCTCAGACCTCTACCTGGCATGCGCAAGCCTTCAAACCCAGTCCAGCAGTAGGGATTTCTAGGTGGGATAGGAAACCTTGATTTAAATGTTCCTGCCCACTGGGCCTCCTTCTGTGCTTGAGGTGTGAATCAGCAAGATGTGATGATCTTGCTCATTAGCAAGTGTACTCTTCAGACCCTGTTTTTGTTGACTTGAGCTACGTTTAGATTCTCTGTATATGATGAAGGTGTGGTTTGAGAGTGGTTACTATCTCTAGGATGGAGGATGAGGGGCCATTTTCACGATTTCAAAGGCTTGTTGGAACTTCTGCAGTAAAGTATCGTAGTTCTTTGCTGTAGGCTAAATATATCAGTTCATATGATATCTCATGGTGGTCAAAGTGTTTACTGGCAATTACATGTCTGATTATTAAACTAATAAAACCTGTAGTTATTGCTCAGTGTACTGTGTTGTTGAATGTACAGAGGACATCTCCTCTTGCTCTCTGGACTTCTTATCTAGGGCATGGCAGGGTCGCCACCCTGTGAGGGAGTCTGGAGGCTTTTGGTGTTCTGAATTAGCACTTGATCTGTTAACCTTTGAGGGAGGAGTGTGATTTATGGAAAGTCCCTTTGTTGTGTGGGTGAGGACACAGCAGCTTAACTGGTGCCTGGACCCAGGGCATGCCAGAGGCCTGGGGAATTTCAGAGCTGGACTTGACAGGAGATCAAGCACCAGGAAGGGGCTGAGTGCTCAGAAGATAAAGACAGAGGACTCCCCTCCTGTGTGTTAGTGTGTGTCACAGGAGGTGGGACGCTACAGTGAGCCCTAAGGGTCCCCTGCTGAGGGTCTCCTCTCCGTCTCCAGAGGTGGCAGTGCTGGTTTGAGATATGCTGGTTAAGACTTTAAGGGAGGCACTTTTTTTTGAGCAATCAAATCATTCATTTTGAACTCAGGAACCTTGGCAACTAAACAACGATCTGGGTATAAAACCTTCCTCTGAGCTTTGTGTTTTATTTGCCAGCACTGTTCCTGTTTGAGAAGCCCCGTGAGAGCCACCGCCCTGCCTGTCCACTTCTGGTCTGCAGGAGGCAGCGTCCGGCCTGCAGTGGCCCTGGGGCAGTGAGGAGAGGCACACACCTTCCCCACCGCCTTCCACACCGGGCGGGTGGCACTGGGGGTCGGTTTCTTAGCGTTGAGGTGGGGCTGGTGGTGGGCGCTTGCTCTGAGACTGGGCTTCCTCCTCCCTGCGTGAAGACCTGGCCATGGTGCTGATCTACATATGGAGATGAGGCAAAGTAAATGCCCTGCTGGGAAAGCTCTGAAGGAATTTTCCCTTAATTCCACCACATCCCACTTTCAGGCCGCAACCCTCTGTTTCAGGAAACCCTTGGGCTTAAGCCTCACTTACTCGTCCTTAACAAGATGGACTTGGCGGATCTGGAGGAGCAGCAGGTGAGGGCCCGTCTGCAGACACCCCAGCACCAGGGTCGCTGGTGTCCACTAAGACTCGCTGGTGCAAACACTCAGTGTCAGTGTCCAGGCAGGCTTGCCTTAGCGCACAACCCTGTGTTTGCAGAGGGGTCCCAGCAGTTTCTCACAACGGTGCTTCCCTTGTACCTGCACGTATGATCCACGTGATCCAAATGTACACTCCCATGGGAGTGGGCCGGGAGGTGCTGCCAGAGCAAAGGGCCCCACGTGGCTGTGGGCACTTGAAATGTGGCTTCTGCTGCTGCAGAACTGCCTTTCACTTTAATTAGTTTAATCTTCAGTAGCCTCGTGAGGCTGCTGGCCTCAGGCCTGGACAGCGCTGGCCTGGAGGTCTCCTGTGATGGCCGCATTTGCTGCCAACTCTCCACACTGGCCAGTTCCACGGCCTCCCAGACCCCACCTGTCCTGTGGGCTGCCCTCTGCACACCATGTGATCTGGAAGCTGGAAGTGTTGGGGAGGCCCAAAGGAGCTAGCGGAGTTCTCCAAAGCCAGGCGGGCTCAGGGGACATCAGTGACCAAGTGCAGGATATTCCCACGTTCCCAGAGGTAAAAGGAATGTGAGGATTTTGGAAATGTTCATCTCTGCTTTTCTTGCTCTGCTGTCAGATCCTTCGCAGAGTAGGCGTCAGAATCTTGAACACCAGCCAGTTTTGTTCAAGATGTTTGTGGTGAGAACTTTTCCTTCTGTTGCAGCAGCGAGGACGTGTTTCAGGTTTCCTAGTTGACTGTGGTACCTTTGAGTTAACTTAAACCCCAACCACAAGCCTTCACCACAGGTTTCTGGGGAAACAGCAGACACTAAAGCCTTGAGATTGTTTGTTCATTGAGATCCCAATGAACAAAGAAGGCTTCTCGCCTGACGCCCGCCCCTCCGTGCGCTCACAGCCCATCATTTAATCCCTCCTGCTGTGGGAAGGAGGCGGTTCAGTCCTCGGAGAACAAGATGTTCCCGGTTTTCACTGCATTTGCCGTCGTAGTATTTATCATCACAAGCTTTCAGTTGATTTTATTAGTTGAGACTTAAGTCTTATGAGCGCTTTTGCCCTTAAATGCAGATTTCTGTTGTGTGGTGGGCACATTTGGTGACCCGATACAGGGACAGGAGTGTCTCACCTGGTTGGGAGGCAGCTGGAGTGTTTGCTCCTTCTCTGAGGTGCTGCTGCTGCGGCCGAGGTTTTGGAGAAGAGAGGGGAGGGGATGCCCCCGTGAGGGTCCCCCCTTGTCTGCCTCTGTGCAGTGGGGACATCCTGTGCAAATTTATACACTTCAAAGTGTGGCTTCAAATATATCTTTTTGTGGTCTGTATCTTAATCTGCATCGTCATAAAAAATAACCAAAATAAGTAACTGAAACAACTGAATTAATGCATGACATTTTTGTTCATTTAAGTGTTGATCATATTTAGCTGGTCAAACAATACAATACTGGTTTTAAAAAACATGAGTCACGTGCTTTCACTTAATGTGAAGACCAGTAAATTCTGGTCACACCTGGCAGACGGGAGCCTTCAGTCTCAGATCCTCAGATTTTAGTGAATCACACCACCCATATTTTCATTTGGTATTTAAAATGGAAATGTCTTGTCTCTTTCAGAAAATTATACGACACTTAGAAGGAGAAGGGCTAAAAAATGTCGTTTTTACCAACTGTCTAAAAGATGAAAATGTCAAGCAGGTAGGCCTGTTTCTGTTTTGTACTCTGATGCTTCTGCTTAAATACGTTCGAGAGAGACTGTCGCTTATTTCGTGCTTTCACAAGAAGCAGAGTTTTGGAGATGATCCATGGATTTGTGGGGGTTTCTGGGGGGCACTTGTCTCCTGCTGCCGAGAGCAGGATTGACCCTGGGCAGCCTTTGGTGGGTTTGACAGAGCACCAGATCGGGCCGTAAAATCCATTCCAGGCTGTTAAATAGGAGAAGCCTTTGGACAGTCTAGTGCCTTATTTTTCCTAGTTGTATTTGGGGAATTTCATTGGCTGACGTGTGTCTTTGTTGGAGGGTGTTTGCTGTCACAGCTGTCAACCCCCCGGGGGACTGTCCTCATTTTGGTGGAGTGACAGGGCGGTGCACAGGTGACCCACCCCCCACCACAGTGCAGTCTAAATCCGTGATGAGGGCAGAATCCTAGTTTCCCGGTGCTGGAGACTAGCCTGTACCACCTCCAGGAGCTGGGGAGGAAGCCAGGTTTGCATGTGAAAGTGCCTATGTGTGGTTGGTTTGTTGCAGATCATCCCGAGGGTCACGGAACTGGTCGGGAGCAGCTACCGCTATCACCGAGGAGAGGTTGGTTGGGAGGCCTAGAGTTGGCCGAGGGACAGTCCCTCCTGCTGAGGAGCCCATACCTCACCTGCTGAGCAGTGGCTGAGCCCCAGAACTCCTGGGACCTCGGCACAGACAGGGCCTCTCACGTCTCTGTGCACCGCTGCAGGCGCAGAGGAGGAGGGGGTGCTGCCCTAGCCAGAGGAGCCACCCTCTGTCCTCTCATTTGCCCAGCAGGAAGGACGGGGTGGCCCTGTTGAGGTGGGCAGGGCCTCTGCACTGACCTTCCTTCCCCTAAGCTGGCCTGGGCTCGTGGGCCGCATTGTGTGGGCTGGGTGGGGGTCCCGGTGGGGCCCTGACTTGCTGCTCTTCTGCCTCTGCAGAATCTAGAGTACTGCATCATGGTGATCGGGGTCCCCAACGTGGGCAAGTCCTCACTCATCAATTCCCTGCGGAGACAGCACCTCAGGAAAGGTACCGCGGGCATGCACGCTGGGGTGGGACGCCTCCATCTTTCCTGGCAAGCAGCCCCGCTTAATGTTCTGAGACAAAGCCCCCACGGCCTCACAGCTCCTCGGGGTTGTCTCTTCCCACCAGAAGGACCCAATTAGTGGCCTCATGTTCAGTTGAATGGTGAGACAGAGTCATCCTGTTACGCATTTTATACTTAATTTGTTCTCTCTTAAATATTAAATATTTAAGATGTTTAATACGTGGATGATTTTACTAAACTTTGATGAGTTGTCTTTTCATGTATTTAAGCCGCTTTGATCGGTTGTATGCAAAACTTTGTGCAGTAGATAGGGTCTGGTGTCAGGCTGGAGGCCGACGTCTGACCCAGGTGTCCCTCACGTCGTGACCTGGGAGAGAGTGCGTACTTGTTCTCGTCGAGCAGGGTCACCGAAAGGCTTTGCACACCTGCGTGGGAGTCGCGCTGGGAGCCCTGTGGCCTGTCTCCCGGGTTCAGGCTATTCTCTGACTTCGAGTCACAAGCGCCTGCAGTGCTCACTTGCTGTGCCTTCACTCTCTCCTCTTGAGTGTTTGAAGGCTGTTAGCTTCCTTTTCTACATCACGTGAGTTGTCTGTGGACACACCTGTCCCAGTGCACAGACCGAAGACTGTAGACCATGCGGAACCGTCACTTCGCAGGTGGTGGTTTTGGTGCTCATTGGAGAGTTGTTACAGTCATCTATTTTTTTTAAGTTTATTTCTCTTTAATTGTGGCTTTAAAAAAAATCATTGAGGGGCCGGCCTGGTGGCACAAGCGGTTAAATTTCGAGCGCTCTGCTGCGGTGGCCCGGGGTTCGCTGGTTCGGATCCCGGGCGAGCACCGACGCACCGCTGGGCAAGCCATGCTGTGGCGGCGTCCCATATAAAGTGGAGGAAGATGGGCACGGATGTTAGCCCAGGGCCAGTCTTTCTCAGCAAAAAAAGAGGAGGATTGGCACATGTTAGCTCAGGGCTGATCTTCCTCACCGAAAAAAAAAAAAAAAAACTAGAAAAAAAAATCATTGACATTAAGTACATTCAGTGTTGTGCAACTATCATGCTATCTATTTCCAGACTTTTCCATCATCTCAAACTGAAACTCTGTCAACATAACTGCTGACTCCTCCTCCCCCTTGGAACCTCAGATCTGCCTTCTGTCTCTGGATCTGTGACGATCTGGTACCTCGTATGAGTGGAATCACAACATTTGTCCTTCTGTGTAGGCTTATTTCACTGAGCATCGTGTCCTCCAGATTCATCCATGTTGTAGCCTGTGTCAGAGTGCCTTTGCCTTTTAAGGCTGAGTAATATTCCATTGTATGGATGGACCACATTTCTCGTCTGTCCATCCACCAGTGGACACATGTGCCCCTTTCCTCTCGAGTTGATTCGGCAGGGGCAGAGTCTGCTTGGGACACACCCTGGGCTGGGTTCCAGAGCAGCCAGTGTTCAGAGCACAGGCTGGCAGGTCGGTCAGGAGCTCAGCAGACTCTGCAGGGTGTGGACTGGGCCTCGGGGGCATAGGGTCATGTCTAGGAGGGAGGAGGGTGGCTGTGCTGAAAACAGCAGCTCTGGTCTGACCGTCGTGGCCCCTCAGCAGTTCTTGGAGCACCTTTCCAGGCACGGGGGAGGCGAGTTCTGGTGCCTGGCGTGGAAAGAGTGCCTGCTGTGAGCTGGTTTGGGGCTGAACACTGAATGCAGGCTCATTTGGGCCTTCGTAGGTTTCCCTGTGTTTCATTGCTAATTCTGAGGCTTATATGCCAGGCCTTGTGTGTTTAATGTACATCGGACAGCCCCTTTCTATCTTGCAGGAAAAGCCACCAGGGTGGGCGGCGAGCCTGGGATCACTAGAGCTGTGATGTCCAGAATTCAGGTAGGCGGCCTTGGTTGCCGGGCCCAGAGCCTCACACATGGACGCCCGGCACTTCCTGAGGGCTTGTGAGGTGACCCCCTCTGTCCATGCTGTCCCTTCCCTCCGCTCTCCATTCCCACTGAGTGCTGGCCACGGGCTGGGCACTGCACCAGCCCTGACACCAAACCTTTCAGGAGGGCATGCTTATTATCCTTGTTTTAGAGATGAGGAAACTGAGGTGCGGCGAAGTTACATCCCCTGCCCAAGGCCACATGGTGGTTGGGGCTGAGCTGAGCTGAGCCTGTCCTGTCAGCCACTGTCCAGCTTCTGTACATGTTCACTTGTCTCCGTAGGTGGAGAAGAGACGGGCTGTTTGGGCCTGTTGCTTTTATTTATTCTCCCAGTTAAATGGGAATCAAATCCTGTGGGGAAACTGATAACTTGATGAAAATGATGACACCCATGGGGGCAGATTCCTCGGGCAGGTTCCTCGGAGCCTCAGGAACCCAACACGAGGCTCAAGGGGGCACCCAGCGGAAGGCCTGGTGGGAGGGGCTGCTCAGGGCTTCCTGAGAGCCCGGCCCAACCACCTTCTGTACCTGCAGGTGTGTGAGCGGCCCCTGATGTTCCTGCTGGACACTCCTGGGGTGCTGGCGCCTCGGATTGAAAGCGTGGAGACGGGCCTAAAGCTGGCCCTGTGTGGTGAGCCGGGGCCGCCCTTAGGGCCACACCCGCTGCCTTGGCGCAGGGCCCCCACCTGGGTGGGCTGTGCCTGCCTTAGCCTGGCTGCTGCAGACACCCCCACAGCTGTCGGGAGAGGGTGTCTCAAGCAGCGTTGTGCAGTCTCAGCAGACAGCTGACGTGTGCCAGGCACCCTCTGACAGCACTGACCTTCACAGTTGTCCTTGGAGAGAGTGCCTCTCTTCTCCCATTTTATGGACAGGGCAGAGGGGTCAGGTCAGGCGGCCACCGTGTGGCCTGCTCCTCAACAGCACCTCTGGCTGAGACCGAGACAGGTGCACTCGAGCGCAGGTGCCGGGCTGTCTGGCAGTGCTCACACTGGGCCTCCTGTCTCCAGGAACCGTGTTGGACCACCTGGTCGGGGAGGAGACCCTGGCCGACTACCTTCTCTACACCCTGAACCGGCACCAGCTCTTCGGGTGAGTGCAGGATGTGGGGCAGGCGGGCCCTTCCTCTCTCTTGTCCTAGCCAGGTGTGATTAAGAGCAGGCAGCATCATGAGGGTAATACAGACGAACAGCACCTTCTCTATGGTGGCGTCAGATACAGTGGACGGTTTTGACACATGGCTGCATCTGTGAAACTGTTACGCAGTCAAGAAAACCCCCAAATTTCTGGTGCTGCTTTGTAATCCCTCTTTTCTACTCCTTCCTGCCCCCACCCTGCAGCCCTGTAACCATCTGCTTTCTGTCATTTTCGGGAACTTCTGTGGATGCAGTCGTGCAGTGTGTCCCCTGTTGTCTGCTTCGTTCACTCTGCTTGATGGTGTTCAGACGCCTCTGTGTTGTCACGTGTATCACCAGTCATCCCTGTCACTGGCGAGCAGTACCTTCCTGTACACACATGCGGTTTGTTTGTTCTTACCAATGAGTGTGACGTGAGCTGTGGGTGTTTCATAGATGTCCTTTTTTTATTTTTTAAATAATTTTATTTATTTATTTATTTATTTCCCCCAAAGCCCCAGTAGGTAGTTGTGTGTCATAGCTGCACATCCTTCTAGTTGCTGTATGTGGGACGCGGCCTCAGCATGGCCAGAGAAGCGGTGCGTCAGTGTGCACAGGGGTCCGAACCGGGGCCGCCAGCAGCGGAGCGCACACACTTAACCGCTAAGTTAAGGGGCCGGCCCTGATAGATGTCCTTGATTGCACTGAGGACATCAGTCTGGTTTATCAACTTGATTGATTTTCCCCTAAGAACCGGCTTTTGGTCATTTCGTCATAGCTTTTCATTGACCTTCTCTGTTGTCTTTCTGTTTCGTATTTCATTGATTACTGTTCGGTCTTTGTTATTTCCGTATTTCTACCTTGCTGGCTTTCTTTCTACTTTTACCATCAATTATTGAGGGAAGGGTATTGAAGTCTCCAGCTCTAACTGTGGCTTGTGTTTTTCCTTGCAGTTCTGTCAGTTTTTGCTTCATGTACTGAAGCTTTATTGTTGGCTGTGGAAACACTCCGGAGATTATGTCCCCTTGATGCCCTTATTGCTTGAAATGGCCTTTATCCTTCAGAATGATTTGCTCTGACGTATGCCTTGTCTGGTATTTTTATAGCCACCCCAGCTTTTTTGTGCTTGGACTTAACATGGTATATCTTTTTCTCTTTTTCTTTACTTTTTACTTCTGTTCTTTTATTTTGTGTCTTTATATTTAAAATGTGTTTTCTTATAGACTGCATATAGTTGAGTCTTGTTTCTTATCCAATCTGACGGTTTCTGTCTTTTATTTTAGGTATTTAGACTGTTTACATTTAATGTGATTACCGCATGTTAGTGTTACGTTTGTCATCCTGCTGTTTGTCCCATCTGTTCTTTGTTCTTCCCTTCCTCTCTGTGTCTCTGTCTCTCTCTCTTTGGCCTTTTCTTTAGATTAACTGGATACTTTTTATGATTCCACTTTATCCCCTTTGTTAGCTTATTATCTATGACTTTTGGAGGAGGTTTCTTTAGGGTTTATAGAAGATCTTTAAGGGATTTTATAACACGTTGCATGTAGCTTAGTGCCTTATGGTACTGTGTTTCCATTTTTCTCAACCTGACCCTTGGGCTGTTGCTGTTCTGTATCTTACTTTTATGTTTTTATAAACCCGAGATACGCTCTTACTGCTTTTTTTGTGTAGGTCCAGGTTTCCGTCTGGTGATATTTTCCTCTGTATGAGCATTTACTTTAACATTTATTGTAATGCTGATGACGAATTTTTTGGAATTAGTTTGTCTGAAGGTGTCTTGATCTCACCTTCGTTTTTGGAAGGTATCTGCCATGTGTGCACTCCTGGATTCACGGTTTTGTTCAGTGTTGGAAAGATGTTCCCCGCTTTTCTCACCTGGGTTGTTTCTGATGAGCTGTGTGCTGTCGTGTTTGTCTTTATTCTTCTGTATATAATGTTCCTCCAGCTGCTTTTAAGATTTTCTCTTGATCCCACTTTTCAGCAGTTTATGACGATGGGCCCTGGTGTGGTTTCCTTCATGTTTCTTGTGCTTATAGTTTGTTGAGTTCTTGGATCTGTGGCTTTGTAGTTTTTATCAAATTTGGATAATTTTCATCTATTACCTCTTCTTGTGTTTTTCTGTCTCCTCCATCTCCTCTCCTCAGGACTTAGATCACCCACGTGTCGGCTGTGGACGCTGCCCCTGCTCAGCGATGCTGGCCTTCAGGCCCTCTCCTCTTCTGCAGTGTCTGGTGTACTATTAGTCCCTGCCAGTGTGTGTTTCGTAGTGTTCCCCTCTGGAAGCTCTGTTTGAGTCTTTTTTTAATATCTTTTGTGTCTTAACTTTGTAACCACATGGAGTGGTTTAATGTCTTTGTCTTGTAATTATAACATCTGGGGCAGTTTCCACTGATTGATTTTCTCCTCAGGACAAGTCTAGTCTGTTTTTCTGCTGTGCAGGCCTGATAATTTTTGCTTGGATGCTAGGCATTTTGAATTTTACCTTTTTGGGTGATGGGTAACTTCATATTCCTGTAAAGATCCTTGACCTTTGTTCTGGGACAGCTGTTTGGAAACGGTTTGGTCCTTCCAGGCCTGTGGGTCTGGAGCAGTTCCCCTGACTGAGGCAGGGCCCCCAGCCCCTCCCCAGTGCCCCGTGGGTCATGAGGTTCCCTCTGTTCCTGACTCCGAGCAGCGCCGGCTGCTCCCCCTGCCCTGCTGGGCGGTTCTCTTGGGCTCTGGCCTTGTTTATCATGGTCCCTCCTCTGCTGGGTATCTGAGGGTGGCTCTCTGCAGATTTCCGGAATTCTCTCTCTGGACAGCTCTGCCTTCTCTGGTTCTCTCGTGTGACCTTTAGCCGCCCTGGTCTCCCAGCGCCGCTCCTCCAGCCGCTTCCCCCGTCCGCGTTGTCCGGGCTCTGCGGGCTCCCTCCCTGCGCCGCGGCCTGGAGCTCTCCAGGCGCTGACTGGGCCTCCCCAGGCCCCTCATTCATGTTCTTCGTGCCCGATGTCTGGTGCCTTGAAAATGGTTGTTTTGTGTTTTTGGTTGTTTCTTCCTTTTTGGCTGTTTCAGATGGGGTAGATCCAGTCCCTGTTGCTGTGTTTTGCGTGGAAGTGGAATTTCGGATGTCGTTTTTTGGCTTTGTTTTCGTGGGGCTCAGTTTGCCCCTCAGGTTCTGTGGTGTTTCTGGAGGACGCAGCAGCCGAGCGCCACCAGGTGCAGCTCTCGGGTGTGTGCTAGCGGAGTCCTCAGGGCCTGTGGCCTCCTGGGACAGTCCTTGGGATGCGGGGACGCGGACCTGCAGGGCTGCTGCTCTCGGAAGTTTGATGTAGGACCTGCGTCCCTCAGGACTCAGATGTCCCTGAGACGGGGCTCTGACGCTCACACGGGGCCTGGGCCTGTGTCTCTGTTTGCCGGGTGTGTAGCCTGAGGCCAGTCTGAGCACCCTGGCCTCCAGGGGGCTGGGCCCGCCCTCTGTGTGGGGCCTCGAGGCAGATCCCACCACTCTGTCTGCCCATCAGGAGGCTCAGAGTGGAGACTAACTGACTTGCTGCATCACCTGGCGGGAGTGTTGCTCAAGGTGTCTCCTGGCTCCTGAGATTTAGGGAGGGGCTGGTCTGTGGATGACATTTGTCTCCTTCAGCCGCTCAGCCTCAGCCGTGCCCAGGCCCATGCTGCTGGCCCTGTGCTGGCCCTTCCCATCAGGCCTAGACCCCGTGTCTTGTGGGGACAGGTGTCCTTGAGAGTCACCGGGCAGTTCTCAGCAGCGGTGGGGGCTGAGTTAATCCGTGCTGCCGTGGGCTACAGAAAATGCCGGTCAGAGAGACCTGTCCGTTCTCCAGCCATTGGACAGAGTGCAGGTGATTCTGGCTGTCCTGACCTGCATGGCTGCCTGGAGGCACCAGTGCACCCGCAGCAGCAAACTGAGGGTGTCTGCTGGTGGCCTGCTGTGTGGACCTTGGGCCCCAGGCCCCGGGCCTGCTCAGGGACAGGGTGGACGCCGCCTGTGAACAGCAATGGTTCACCCGTTGCAGCCCAGAGCTCTGGTGGGGGAGCCACCCTCAGGGCAGCTGGCCTTGGCCACGGGGGAGGACAGATGTCGGTGACTCTGCAGTGGGGCCTCACGCCCCATGCCCAAGCTGTGGTCACTCACACCCATACCCACACGGGGTCATTTGTGGAGCCAGGCATGATCTCGCAGGGGCCGGCCCTGGTTCCGGCTGACCGACCGGCAGTCTTTGTGCAGGTACGTGCAGCACTACGGCCTGGGCAGGGCCTGTGACGATGTCGTCAGCGTGCTGAAGCACGTGGCTGTGAAGCTAGGGAAGACACAGAAGGTGAAGGTGCTGACTGGCACAGGTGAGATGAGGCCGGCTGTCGGGGGAGGACACAGTGGGGACACGTGGCTGCTGGGAACAAAGATTCTGAGAGGAAGGGGCTCTGCATGCAGGCCGGGGCGGTGCTGGGTGCTCCTGTGTGCACCCCGCCCTCTGAAGCCTCTGCTGCTCCAGGCGCCCCCAGCTCTGTGTCCTCTGACCAAAATGCCCAGTGCCCGAGCTCCACAGACACCTTAGGGTCCCCAAGGGGTGGCGGGCAGAGGTGCGTTCGAGTCTTGGGCCTGCCTTGGGTAGAAGCTCCTCCCTCACGGGCCCCTCCCGTCTCCCCAGGTGATGTGAATATCGTTCAGCCCAACTACGCTGCAGCAGCCCGAGACTTCCTCCACACCTTCCGCAGTGGGCGGCTGGGCCCCGTGATGCTGGACCGGGACGTCCTGCAGAGCCTCCCCGAGGCAGGGGCTCAGGGCCACCACCCTGCCGAGATGGACCCCTGAACTGGTCACTCCCACCTGGCCCTCGGCACCAGAGATGTCATGTCCCGATTTTCACGGCCGGGGGTGCGACGCTCAGGAGTCCCTTCCGGAAGCCCCACGCTGGTCACTGTACACTCAGCTCTCCACTCCAGGACGGAGCCCCTCCCGCTGCTCCACGGCCTGGCTAGCTCCTGGTCACGGGGGACTGTGCCCGGGTGTGGACATCAGGACGGCCGATGTCCCCGAGTGGCCCTGCATGCCTGGCCTGGCGGGGAGGCTGTCTCACGCTCAGTGTCCCTTAAAGAGAGCTGACGTCGTCTCAGGAGGAGGTGAAGCTATGATCTGTAATTTTAACGTTTAAATTAAAAGGCCTGTCTGTGGTGTTGGCCCATTCGTTGTGCACCAGGAGCACCCTGGGCTGTGTGGTAAGCCCTCTCTCACCAAGGAGAAACGGGACGTGAACCGGTTGGTAGCTACAGCTCTTGTGTCCGACTCCCCACACACTGTCCCGGGTCCTGCAAGAAGGAGGAGTCTTGCTGCCAGTGGATGTTTATTCACAACACTACTAAATGTGCACACAAACAGGGACGAGAGGTGCCACGTAGCCGTGCAGCACCCAGGGACCACCTGTTTCCTCAGTGCCCTGGGGCCATCTGCTCACGGTCCAGCTGTGGACAGGCTGGAGGGTCGCTGGTGTGGTCAGTGAAGACCCCAGGGCTTCCCACGGCCTCAGAGCACCTTCAGCTGACGGGACCGTCCCAGAGGCACCTCCAGCACTGGTGTAATCTGTGCACCTGACGGGGTCCAGCCTGTGTGCCGGGGAGGGCAGAGAAAGGGAAGGTGGTGTGTGTGGGGGCTGCACCTGGTCAGGCTCACCTGTGTCCAGTGGTCTCCGCCAGGACACTCCCTTCCCGTGGCCCCTTGAGGTCTTGCTATTCGTGTGGCTTCCTCACACCCGTGTACACTTAGCAGCCTCTCCTGAGAGTAACCGTTCTGCGGGCCAGAGCCCTGACCAGTAGGATGGGAAGTATTCAGAGACCCGTGGCTGTGCCAAATGCCAGACACCCTCCTGGAGTCAGGCTGGTGCGTGGTCAGCTTTCGACTTAAGAGCGTGATGTTTCTGTCGTGTAGAGCGTGCTCGCAGCCCCTGTGGTGCTGAGCAGTGTGTGAGGGTCTGGTCTGGCCACAGCTGTTGTCCGGGGGGCAGAGGGGCTGAGTGCAGCCAGGCTGGGCCCATGCTCCCGGGCTCCCTGGAGAACTGAGCTTGCCCAAGGAGCCACCTGGATGCGTCTCCCTGTGCGAGACTTCACACTCCTGCCGCCTGCGGGTTAAGTGGCAGAACTGGCACGCTGCCTCTGGGGCCCTGTGCAGGGCCTGGCCACGGCCTGCTGGTCTTTGGTAGCATCAAGCTTGGTCTGGAATGGACGGAGGAGCATCTGGGCTTGCTGCACCATGAGAATGCTGGCAGTGTGGATGCGGAGGCGTCTTGCAGCTTAGTGTCCCTCTGGAGAAGAATAGTCCGTCCAGGGTCCCGCTGACGGCTTGAAGACTCTCACCCTGACCAGAGCCACGTGCCAGCTGTGGGAGAGCAGAGGTGGCAGGGCTCCCTGGGAGGGGCTGGGCTCGGCTCTGATGCTCATCAGCTGAATCCAAAGGCCCCGAGGTCCAAGGGGTGAGGGCAGGTTCTGAGATGCAGCCCAGTGGTGGGTGAGGCCCCTGCGGAGCACCGAAGGAGGGCGAGATCCTGAGGAGCTGGCCTGGGAAGTCGACCTGCTGTGGAATAAGGGGCATCAGAGCCAGAGGACGTGGTGAAGAGCTGAGGCCCCAGGGCTGAGCTCATGGACAGAGAACCAGGCTGGTGGCTGGAGGGAAATGGGCTGTTGGCTGCCCCCAAGGTAGAGGGCCGGCCTTAGGCACGGGTGTTGGGAGCCAGAGGGAAACCCTTGTAAGGACTTGCCTGGCGTTCCCTTGGAGGCTCCCCTGGGTATTGGCCTGTCCTCAGACATCCTTGGCTGTTCAGACAGCCCACGGTGGTGGTGGAGGGACTCGGCCTCCACGCATTCTTCCGTTGAGCCCAGCTGCTGTCACGTCTGGCTGTATGAGCTGGGTGCTGGGCCTGGCTACTGCTGGCCTTACTCCAGGGACCTGCTGCGTGGCCATGTTGGCTGGGGGGTCTGACTTGAGCCCCCGGCTTCCTTCGTTCACACCACCTTCTGAGGGGGGCTGCCCGCTGGGAGATGCTGCTGCCTGAGAAAACCTGCCAGAACCACCCCTGCCTGTGCCCGGAGGGCTCTTAAGTGGGGTGGTGGTTGCCATCCCTGTGTACAGGGTAGGGCTCTGACCCCAGATGTGAACCTAAAGCTCAAAGGAAACGGAAAGCTTGAAGTTGAAACAATTTTTTTTCTCAAAACGGGTCCCAAGAAGGGTTAAGTGACTTGTTTCAAGTCGGAGCAAAGTGGCTCCAAGGGAGCCCCTAGCAGTGTGTCTCCCAGGGCCTCTGCCCAGAGAGGGGGATGGGGTCTTTGGGCCCAAGGGCAGGGGCAAGGCTGGGGGCAGCCCTCGTGGGAAAGGAGTGTTCTGGGAACCATCCAGAGAACTATGATGGGCATGCCTGGGCTCTGAAATCCATAGACCGCCTCTTCTGGACGTGAGGTCAGCACGCTACAGCCCATGAGCGAAACCTCTTCTCTCTCCTTCCCCCGGGGTTCCTCAAGTCCTTTGTTCCATTCTGGCAGCTTCTGTGGGGCAGGCCACCATGGTCCTCAGGGCCGGTGGCAGAACCAGCACAGCCTGACAGCCCGCCTCTCCACCTGGTGGTCAGCACTGTCACACCTCTCAGGTGCCCAAGGTGAGGTCAGGGGAGCCGGAGGGCCTGAACAGCCTGGTCTGGGCACCTCTCTTTTGGGCGGCTCTGCAGATGATGGACAGCTGGCCAGGATGGTCCAGAAACGACTGGACACCTGCCTTTTGGTGGGGAGGACCCTGGACCCTAACCTCCAAGTGGAACGTGGGGCATCGGGCAGCGGGTGCTTGGTAGGGTGGGAGATGGGGAGGCTGGGGAGGGGCTCGGGCAGGGGGTGAACAGGAGGCCGCCTCCCAGCCACAGGTAGGAGAGGCAGCAGCTCCTGCGCGACTGGCCGGAATTGTCCAGGCAGCCCCTCTGGGCTCGGAGACTGGGCAGCCAAGGGAAGGCGCGCGCGGGGCGGCCTCTGGGGTGGGCTTCGGGGGCCTTCGGTGTGGCTGGGGGCCGAAGTGACCCCGAGGCCTAGGGCCTAGGGCCGCAGCAGCCCCAGTGCGCCCAGGGCGCCGCCCAGCAGCAGGCTGAGGCGCGGGCCCTGCGTGGGCCCCGCGCCCGAAGTCCACGCGCGGTAGCTGTAGACGCCTCGGCCCGTCACGTTGCCGCCGGGGGTCCCGTCCTCGTCGTCGTCGTCGTCCAGGCCGCGCGCCCCCAGGCCTGCGGCCCCCTTCCAGCCCAAGCCCGCGGCCAGGCCCGCCGCCCCCGCCACCCCGGCCGCTGCGCCCGCCGCCGCCACACGCAGGGAGGAGCCCGCGTACCGGGGCGCGGGCCTCACGCGCACCCTCGAGGTCCCGCGCGCGCCCCCGCGTAGCCCTCCCCGGGCGCTGCCGCGAGCCCCCCCGCGGCCGCCCTTGGCCGCGCCGCTGTCGCAGAGGAAGGCGGCCGCCAGGAGCAGAGCCCAGCACGTCGCCGCCGTCCAGTTCATCTTTGTGGGGCAGGACCTGCGGGAAGGCAGAGGAAGGGACCTCAGCTTCTGTGAGGACCGGGGGGCCCAGGGCCTGGGGTCAGCGGCTCTGGCCCTGGGGACAGGGGCCCAGGGGCTGGGGACAGGGGCTCAGAGACTGGGACAGAAGCTCAGCATCTGGCGGTTCCTGGGGCCTCCAGCATCTTGGAGGACTACTACTCAGGGCTGAGGTGGGCTGAGAGGAGGGAGTTTGAACGCTTGAGGATTAAGGACTCAGGCCTGGAGCCGGGTGGGGGTCTCGTTCAGTAACTGGGAAGGGGTGGGTGGGGGTCAGAGGGTTCAGCATCTGCGGGTTATTCTGTGCCTGGGGATGGAGAGGGGGCATGAGCGGCGAGGGTGGGGGGTGGTGGTGGTGAGACCCTGTGGTGAGGGACGCTCGGGCCTGCGGGAGGGGGCTCCATATCCTGGGCTGCTCCGGAAGGACCAACCCAGGGCTCGGGGGAGGCCATGCTGGGATGGGGGTTGTGTTTGAAGGACGCAGTCTTAGGGACCGAGGCCCCCCCCAAAGACCCAGATTGGGGTCTGGAAAAAGGACCTGTGCCTCGGCCCGGCTCTCCCGGACCCCTCGGAGCGGCGCGCACTGGGCGCAGGGCCAGAGCCGGGGGTCCGGGCCTCACGGGCTGGGGATACTGTGCGGACGGACCCCGCCCCCGCAGGCCGCGACCCAGGGGCCGGTCCCCTCCCGCCCCACCCCGCCCTCCATTCCACCCCTTCCCCGAACGCCGGGGACGGGGCTGGTTCCGGGCGCAGCGATCTGGGCGGCGAGTCTACCCTCCTCCCGGGCCCGCTGGTCTCCTTGCGACCCCTTCATCCCCAGCCTCCCGGCCTTACCCTCCAAGAGCCTCGGTCGGAACCGCGGGCTGGAGTGGCCGCTCCAGAGGCCGGGAGGTGCGGGAAGGGCGGGCTGTGGCGGAGACCCTCCACCGCCGCGGAACCTGGATGTTGCGCGAGGCCTCCGCCCTAGGATTGGGGGCGGGCAGACGCGGAGGCTCATTCCCTGCGAGATGGAGGGGAGGAGATAAAGGCAGGCCCTGCGCAGCGCGCAGCCCCTCTCCCTTCTCAGCACCCCCATCCTCGCTGCACCCCTTCTTCCTCTCCCCACGCCTCCCCCTCCTTCCCCAGTCCCCATCCTATCTCCTGCTTGCACACACGCCCGCCCCACTCCGTCTCCCTTACCGAGTGCACAACTAACCCCTTCCCATCCCGCTGCACACCGCGCCCCACAGAATCCGTCCTCAACCCCCTCCCCCGCTCCTCCCCACCTTCCCACACTCCATCGCATTCCCGCCCACCCCAAACCCTAACCTCTCCCACCCCACCCTCCCCCATCCGTCATCTTCATCCCTGCCCCAGGTGGCTGTGTCCCAGACGCAGGGACCACGGAATGCCGTGTCAGACCCTGAGCTCCAGATCGTGGTGTCCAGCGCTCTGCATTCAGAGGCCCAGAGAGGACAGGACGGCTGTCCAGATCCCCACAGGCCGGAGTCCTGGGGCAGCAGGCCCCCTTCCCAGAGCTGGGAAAGGGGCTCTGGGCCCCACTCCTCCTGCCCTGCAGTGCCGGCTGTTCACATCCCTCCAGGGGGCCACTCCATGGCAAGGTCACCTGTAACCCCACTGCCCAAGCCAACCCAGTTGCTGCCGGAGTGGACTCTGGGATCCCTTCTTGAAATGTTTGTCTCGCCTCTGGGACCTCCCCCCGCGCCCCCATGGACACTAGGCCTTCATCCCAGCCACTGCATGTGGGGACACCAGGCCTTCTTGATGGTTTTAGGAGTGGACACCCGGCCCTCCCTGACGGCACAAGATTGTTTCATGTGATATGCTCTCTCTCAGCTTCGGTCAGATCCTCACCATCCCCTAGAACCACCACTCCTCACGTGCTCCTGGGCGACCTCACGCCCTCTCCGTTTCAAATGCCTCCTGGGCTGGCGGCCTCTCCCAGCCAGACCCCTGGTCTGCTGCACCCCAGAGTCGGCTGGCGCCTCCCTGTGACTTCTTGGCTGCGGGCACTTGGCCGTGAGTTCAGGGCCCGCGTGGTGACTCCTTGTTTTCCCTGAACTTAGGCAACCACATGGGAGGCCCAGCAAACATTTGATGAATAAACATGTTTCTGTCTTCTAACTTTCTGGATAATTCAGAAGGAAGCATTCTGGGAATAGAAACCAAGCTTATTCTTTTAAAGTATAACTACTGTTAAGGATCGGTGAGGGAGGTCCTTGTATCTTAGCCTCTCTGGTTGAGACACGACAACAGTGTTTTTTGAACCCCTGGCAAGAAAGAACTGGAAAAAACTGGTATTTGAAAGTGAGACGGGTCTGTTGGCTCTAGGTCCACCCAGCTCCCCTCCCTTCTGAGGCCTGATGAAAATCACAGTAATTAAGTTTGCAAGGAGAAGGGGAGGGGCCCTCAGGAAATTCAGAGGAGGGTGCTGGCTCATTGGGCGCAGGAGGAGTCCACCTGGAACAGAGGGCAGCGGCTAAGGAGAGAGTGCCTGGCCTCGGGACTTGGGAATGTGATGATGGCTGGCCCGGAGAAGTGAGGGCAGAAATGGGGGTCACCCAAGGTTTGCATTCTCTGGTTGAGCCCCTCCCTGGTCCCACGCACAGAGCAGCCTCCAGCAAGTTGCTCACCCCAAGGAAACAAAGAGGTTTCTCTGAAGAAATCAGAACGAGCTGGGTGCCTTGGCGTCGGTGTTGGGGCCTGCAGTGGACAGCTGCTGCTTCTGCCCCTCAGCGTCCATTTCCCTTTGTTCTGGTCCAGGAGTCTGTATGTGTCCCCCGGGGAGCCAGCCTCCTCTTATTTTTGGCCCATGGGGTCTGGCTGTGACTGCCCCCGCCCCTGGCCCTGTGAGGGGACGTGACATGCCATGTGGTTCCTCCCAGTGCAGGCTGAAGACTGCAGTCTGAGCTGCTGGGAGACGCCCCTCTCCTCTGGTGACTCTGGAGGCGTGAGGCTGAGTGTGGAGCTGCCTCACATGTGGAGCTGTCCCACAGAACCTGAGAGAAGCCGCCACGGGGGGCAGGACCGAGGGGAAGAGAGGTGGGTCCTGGCCCAGCTGGGTTTCCTGGGTCAGGCAGTGCCAGAGCCAGCGCTGTGGACCTTGTTTAGATACGTGCTCTCGGTCACCTGCAATTAGAAGGCTCCCAGCCGACGGCTAGTTCCCTGCCCTTTGTTGTAAAGGCCCCCCCCCACCCCGAACTCCCAGGCAGCATTCCTGCTGCTGTGTTTTAAAGTACGAACGACAAGGGGTGTTTATCAGACGTTCGGGGAGAGCTGCATCATGGCAGATAAAGAACAAGGTGAAGACACAGAGAAAAAGAAAAACAGGTCAGGAGGTCTGAGGAATCAGAGGAAAACCTAAAATGCAAACATTAAGAAAATACTCCAATTTATAGACGCAGAAAGACTGGGGGAGATAATATATTTATATAAGAGCAGGATGCTGTGAAAAATGAATAGATAGAGACTAAGAAAGAACTTTTGAAAAAACAAGATGGCAAAAAAACCAACAGAATAATTGAATTATCAAGTTAAGGAAATCTCTGGATGAACAGCCAAGAGATGGCTGAGAGAAAAGGGCCTGGACCTAGTGTTACCGAACCAGGTTCATTTTTGCCTGTCGCCCGGAAAGGCAAACACCGAGACGACGAGATTGCAGAGAGAGAGGGTTTAATCACAAGGCAGCCAAGCGAGAAAGTGGGAGAATGAGTCTCAAATCCGCCTCCCTGAAAATAGGGCTCAGGGATGTTTATGGGGAGGGTGCAAGATGGTCTGAAGTGTGCAGATAGATGATTGGAGGTGAGGAGAGGTGAGCAAGCGTAGTCAGACTTCACTCCTCTTCATAGGATGCATGTTCACAAAATGGCGGCGTTGGCATGACCTGAGGGTGGAGTTTTTAGCCTCTTGTTGTCTAAAGGTCGCCTATCAGACATCTGCGCTGGCCCGTTGTGCAGGCTTGTCTCAACCTGCCTGAAGTGGACAAGGGGGTCCTAATTCCTGAAAAACAGCTGAAACACTCATTACCATGGTGACCCTGGCTTCAAGGAGACATGATCTGTAGGGACCTAGTGGAGTCCGATAGCATGTTGCCTAAACAGCACAGTTAACACTGGGCGGGGGAACAACTACAAGCTACAATCAGTAATTGCAAAAAGGAAAAAGAAAAAAAATTTTAGTTCCCAGCTACTGAATCATCAGTGCCTGTTTGCCGGTTTCACTAGAGGATCAGCTTCTGGGCTCTGAGAGCAGAGACGAAGGAGAACCAGTGACACCAAATAGGACGAGGCCCCCGCCGACTTTGTGAAACCCTAAACCTCATGTCCTAAGATTCATGAGGGAGTACAAGACATAATTTAGACTATTTCATGTTTGAATATCAACATGAAATTCTACATGAAACATGAGCACAGTGAACCCAACGGCACATCAGAGAGCGTCACGTGAGGCCAGCTCAGCGCAGGGGATTCCTGCCACGAAACACGTCGATGTGCTTCACTCGCTAGTGCACAAGGAGAAAATACTTGTGATCTTCTCCAGAGAGGAAGACAAGGCATTTGATTTCCTTATTACTTTATTTTTAAGTTTTTTAAATTGAACTATATTGACATATAACATTGTGCAGATTTCAAGTGTACATGTTGATTTGATACATTTGTAGATTGTGATGTGATCGCCATCATCAGAGCATTTGATTTCAATCAACACTCATTTGTGGAGGAAAAATGCCAAGGAGACTCGTCGTAGAAGTGAATTTCTTCCTTGATAAAGGCCATAGTTCAAAAACCTCAGCAGATATTATACTTAGTGGAGAGCCTTTAAATGTACTCCCTTCAAAAATATGAACAAGAACAGATGGCCCACCCTCACCTCTTCTGTATCAAGGTATTGGCAGGATGGCTAAGAAGAAGAAAACGATGCATTGAGGAAGCGGCTGACTCTGCACACTGGCGGCACTGACACTTACTCCCAACCCACAGACGCTGAGCACAACCTGCAGCTGGGGAACTGGGGACAGGGCCTGGGGGAGCTTTTGCCCCCCAAAAAGGGGGCTATGCAGAACTTGCATGATCGTTTCCTGGGTTGTGGACTTGGAGCCGGGAGTTGCTGCTGCCATCCGCAGACTGCAGGTGCTGAACACGCAGGCTGAGTAGGGGGAAGAAGGGCAGACCTAGGCCGGACGCACAGCCAGGCTGCTCCACTGCCCCTGCACTGCCACTGCCTGACCTCCTGTCCCTGTTCGTCTCAGCGACTGCCACCTGGATGCTCCGACTTTCAGCCACATGTGTATCTTGGACTTGATAAAATCAAATTTCTCTACCAGAACAAGAAATAGCTAGAAAATATAAAATAAAATGCCATTCACAGTAGCAATCAACACTCTAAAAAACCTTCCACAATGCAAAAGATCTCTATGGTGAAAAAAAAATTATTAAAGAACATAAAAGATCTGTATAAATGGAGGCATAAACAAGGATAGCACAACTTAATATTTTGTGTGAAATTCACACTATTTTGTGTGAAAATTCTCCACAAATTATTCCATAAATTCAATGAAATTCCAATAAAAATCTCAGCATAATTTTTAAAAGAACCTGTCATAGGCTGAACTGTGAATTGTATCTCTCCCCTCCATTCATATGTCGGAGTCCTGATCCCCAAGACCTCAGAATGTGACTGTATTTGGAGATAGTGTAAAGAGGTAATTAAGAGGTAATATCTTCACCCCAAAATGAAGATATTGGAGTGAGCCCCAATCCAATCTGACTGGTGTCCTTATAAGAAGAGGAGATTAGGACATACACACTCACAGAGGGACGACCACGTGAAGACACAGGGAGAAGACGGTGTCTACACACCAAGGAGAGAGGCCTCAGGACGAGCCAACCCTGCGACACCTTGTCTCCGGTTTCCAGCCTCCAGGACTGTGAGAAAATGAATGTCTGTTGTTTAAGCCCCTGGTGTGGGGACTTTGTTATGGCAGCCCTAGTGGACTAATACAGAACTCAAGGGTTCTAAAGTTCATATGGAAAAATAAAGGTCTAATAACTAATTTTGAAAAAGAAGAGGGGCTCACCCCGTCAGATATGAAGATGTTGTGGAAAAGCCACGGTGATAAAACAAGTCTTGGCAAGGAACAGAGAGACCAGTACAAGACAACAAGGGCGTCACTAACAGACTCTTGTGGGAGCTTGTTCATGTCAGCAGGAATAAAACAAGTTGGGAATTTTGATAGAGAATGGGAAACTGTAAGAAGAGCCAAAAGGAAATGTATAACTAAAAAAATACATTTAAAAACACAGAAGATTAGATATGGCTAGAGAGAATTAGTAACGGAAGATCAGAAGAAAATATCCAGAAGAGAGTACAGGTAGGAAATAATCATACAGCAGACAGAACAGGCTGCTAGGAGGCATGGGGGATGCTACAAAGAGGTCTGACGTACACGTACATTTGGAACCAAAAGGAGAAGAGGGAAAGAATGAGGCAGAGGCAGTGTGTGAGGAAACAATGGTGATAATTTTCAAAAACTGATGAGAGAAAGCAAGTCACAAATTCTAGAAGTATTACAGACTCCAAGCATGACAAATCCAGAGAGACGCATACTCTGGAAACCAAACACATAAAGATCCTAAAAGCTTCCAGAAATGTCGGAAACTCAATTACCTAAAAAGAGTAAAAATAAGACCAACAGCTGACTTCTCAACAGAAGCAGGGAGCAGCTGCCAAAGCAGAAATGTGGTTTGCAGAGTTCCAGTTACAGCATCACAGAGCTGACAATAGAAGGGGGGTTAGAAGCTGAGAGGCAACAGATTAATAACCAGCACAGATAAAAAATATATATTATACAAATAAACACTAATGAAAAGGAAGCTGACGTAGCTATATTGTCAGACAAAGTAGACTTTAAGCCTTACAGATTAAGGCATAAAGCATTACTGGATACAAAGAGTAACACTGCATAATGATAAAAGGTTTAATTTACCAAGATGATGAAACAATTGTAAATTTCATGCACCTAATGACAAGACCTCAAAATACATAAAGCAAAATAGTAAGAAAGAGAAGATTTACAGGGCAAAATCATTTACGAGAATTTAAGACTCTCACACAAAGCACATGACCCATCTGTCGATAATGTACATGCATCTCCAAGGACATACACAAACCTATTACATGGTGGCTGTGGTGAAGGGACTGGGAGTGGAGTGTGGAAAAACCATGAAATTGAGTGAGAGAAGTGCTTGCCCTGAGCAGTGACAACGGCCCAATAAGAAGGGAAGAGCAGGATTAGCCCAATTTCTGCCCCCAAGCACCAGAGGGGAGAGAAAAGACAGAAAAAGCAGGAATGCCATCTATTCATTAGACCCATCAGGTTTTAAATAAAGCGGCTTTCTTGTTTCTGGGGAAAGGTGGCAAGTGTGTGGCTGATGGTGCTGCCTGGACTTGCTTAGTCTACCGTCCAGCTGGCTGAGGTTGGTTGCAGGATCTGCTCTGAGGACCTGGGACCTCAGGCAAAGGAGGCCATCCCAGTGGGCTCAGGGACAGGGCACACAGGGTCCAGGAGGGCCAGGCAGAGGGGTGGCCACCACAGAAACTGGCCAGATCCCAGGTGGTTGGGGAGTGACCATTGAGAGGGACCTTCCTGTGAGCTGGGAAGTGAGCTCTTGCGGGCTGAGGGCACTGCTGGGAGCTGAGGAGCTGTCCACTGCTCTGGTGCTGATTCTCCCTGGGAGAGGCTGGAGCCTTTGGCATTTCTGCTGCTCCTTCAGCTGCTCTTGTGGCCACTCGGTGCTCTTGGCAGCTCCTTCTCAGGTGAGGTGGAGATAGAGGACATTGCTGCTGTGCTGGTGAGAAGGAGTCATGGCCTGCCTGGTGGTGGGCCAGTGACCATGAGCAGATAAGAGGGGAGGGATCTGGAAGTTCTTCCTCCTGCAACTGGTGCTCAGGAGGGGCCAGGGGCCCAGAGGAATCTGGCCAGTGCCTCCCTGATGTCGCGGTTCTGCAGGCAGTAGATGATGGGGTTGAGCAGTGGGGTCACCACTGAGTAGACCATGGACACCAGCTTGTTGAGGTCGAAGGAGCTGATGGCGTGAGGCCGGGCGTACATGAAGATGGTGGTGGTGCAGAGGATGGCCACCACCACCAGGTGGGAGGCACAGGTGGAGAAGGCCTTCTGGTGGCTGGCCCCCCTTGGCATCCTCAGCACTGTGGCCAGGATGTGGCCATAGGATACCATGGTCACCAGCAGGGAGGTGGAGAGCACAGCCAGGGCTGCTACAAAGTCCAAGACTTCGATGGTGGTGGTGTCAGAACAGGAGAGCTGCAGCAGGGGTGATATGTCACAGAAGTCGTCGTTTAGGACATTGGGGCCACAGAACCTGAGGCGGAAGATGAGAGCTATGGACACAAAGGAGGCCACTCAGCCAGGCACTGAGGGCCAGGTGCAGGCAGAGCCTCGAGTCCATGATGGCCGGTAGTGCAGCGGCGACAGATGGCCAGGTACCAGTCACAGGCCATGGTGGCCAGGAGGAAGCACTCGGAGGAGCCCAGAGAGAAGACAAGGAACAGCTGGGTGAGGCATCCAGAGAAGGAGATGGTCCTTGCCAATGCCAGGAGGCCAGCCAGCAGCTGTGGGACGGTGACCTAGGTATAGAGGGTCTCCAGCACCGAAAGTTTGGCTAGGAAGAAGTACATGGGCGTGTGCAGTTGACGGCTGGCTCGGACGGTCACCATGATGACCAGGCTTTCCAGGATGGTCACCACGTAGATGGTGAGGAATGACCCAAACAGCAGCCCTCGCAGGTGGCACAGCTCTGGGAAGCCCAGCAAGATGAACTCTGTCACCGTGATCTTGGTGGAGTTGCTCATGGCCCTCCGTGGTGGGGGGAGGGTCACTTGTGAGCACCCTGGAAGGGCAGAGAGACACGGGTGTGGTGTGTGATGGGCCAGGCCTTCTGCTTTGCTGAGCAGCATGGCCGGGTTGTGAGAGCTGGGTGAGTGTACTCTAACCCTCCTCAGAGGGGTCTCAGAGGTGCCACTCTTCCCTGGAAGCAGGTACCACTGCTTCCCTGTGGTCCCCACCCCTCCATCAACACACATAGTTACTCAGAGCTAACGTTGGCAAAGGGGCTTAGGGCTCACACCCACCAGTCTGTGCAGCTACCCCCTCTTATGTGCACACTCACATAGACATTCTCAGTTGCACACAATTCTGTGCCCAACACAAAGGTACATGGCCAGGTGTGTGTAGCACACCCCCTCATCCACCCAGGTGCCACACATGCAGGTGCATACAGACACACATACGTGCACACACCCACATCCACCCAGGTGCACACACACAGAGCTGCATGCACACATACCCAAGGTGCACACACACCCAGGTGCATGCACACACATATACATCCTAGTGCACACACATATACGGGCACAAACCCCCATGCCCCCAGGTGCACGCACATACATACACACAGGTGCACATACACACACACACCCAGGTGCGCGCACACACACACGGCACGAGAGAATACCCATTCTGCTTGGTGTGCCTTCTCGGGCTGTGTCCCAGGCACTTCCCTGGCCTCATCCGTGTGGGCCCCCGGGGGACTGCTCCTTCATGCTGCTCTCTGGTCAGGGGCCCCTCACGCCGCGGGAAGGACACCACTTCTATCAGATGTCCAGCGGGCTGTCCAGGGGTGAGCAAAGCCTGGGCCAGGGGGTTTGCGGAGGGGAGGGATGCTCA
The DNA here is from genome assembly GCF_057802395.1 of Ceratotherium simum simum. Taxonomy (NCBI): domain Eukaryota; kingdom Metazoa; phylum Chordata; class Mammalia; order Perissodactyla; family Rhinocerotidae; genus Ceratotherium; species Ceratotherium simum. The sequence goes on from NC_141905.1 coordinate 90,839,684, forward strand.
TCCCCACCTTTGATGACCCCACGTGGACCTCGTCTTGAGCCAGCCTGACTTCTTTATCCTGTGTTTTCTGAGCAGCAAAGTGGCCATTGGGGGATGGATGGAAGCGGTCCACTCAGAGCCTCTGAGGGGTCGCGCTGTTTGGACTTTTGTGCCAGAACATCCCTGGAGTCGGTCTCTGAGGGATGGCCGACATCGTGCGGGCTGGGACAGGGCCCCACGCGGGCGGGCCAGGGGCTCCTCGGGCTTTCCCGTTCCTCCTGCAGGAGGTGGGGCCTCAGAGCCTCCCCCGCACGCCGCTGTCGCGGTCTGTGGAGCACCGCCAGGGGTCGCACTGAAGGCGGAGGGAGATTCCCGTGGAGAGTGTAATTCTTGGGCGACCCCACGTCTGTTGCGTCTATGATTTGCCCTCCTCCCACGGCGCGGGTTGCGTTGGCGGCTGCTCCGGGCTCACCTGGGAAGGGGAACTCGCTGGGTGAGCTGGGGGCTCCGGAGACCCCACTGCCAGCGACGCGCTCAGCCCTGCGGGGAGGGGGCTGCGGAAGGGGTGCCGCGGGGATGCTCAGAGCTGGTGGGGGCACAGGCCGGGGTGCGCAGGGGACTGAAGACTGTCCCCCAGATCCCTGGCGATGTGAGACCTGTCAGCAAAGCAGCAGGAAGGGTCTGCAGAAGCTCGGTAGATGGGGCCAGCTTGGACCCCCAGGCTGAGGGCGCCGGGATCAGGGCATCAGGGCTGGGGCTCAGGAGCCCGTGTGTGGAGCCCCGGAAGGTGCTGTCCTCGTGGCCTCTCCAGGCCCTTTGCCTCAAGACCAAGGTCCCGGCGAGCAGAACCTCCCCTCACAGAAGGTGCGGGGCCTCGGCCGGGTCCCTGCATGTCTCTGAGCCGAGGTCTGTGGGGAGCACGGCGCATCTCACCAGGTCCCCGCCGCCTCTGGACCCAGGTGGCTTTTATGGGGCTCCTTAGTGGCCTTGTCCCCACCCCCGCCTTCTGCTCCGAGTCTGGAGGACTCTAATTGCAAACTCTCACCCCTGCGGGCCTCTTGAGCTCTTCCTGGAGGCGCGCTGCAGGGTCCCTGGAGGGAAAGGGTAACGGGGCGCTCAGCTCGGGGCCTCCCCGCTTTCTCCTCAGCCGCAAACAGCGCTCTGCACGTTACCTGCCCTCCGGGTGCCCTGGCCCCTCCCGGCCTCAAAGCCCTCCCCCTGGGGTTCAAGGGGGAGTCAGCGCTACCCAGCAGCTTTCAGATCACCCGCTTCCTTTCGTGTCTTTCCACGCGTGACGTTTGTTATTCATTTAGTTATAAAATAATGTGAGGAACACTTGTAAACCTACTCTCCACACAAGACAGACAATCGCTGACGAGAGAGCTCAGCTCCTTCCCTCTCCCACCCCGCGCTCCCCTCGCAGAGGGACCACTCCTGGGTCCCTGCTGCTTAAGGCATCCTAAGTGTAGATGAGGCATTGCTTCGTGCTGCTTGTGTCAAACCTGGTGACGGAGGGCGTGTGCTCTGTGCCGTCTTCTGGGTCTCGCTTTGCTGTTACTGGGTGCTTGCTCCTCTCCGCAGCTGATCTGTTTTGACACCTGTATGACGTTCCCTGGTGTGACTGCCTCACAATTCCTGGCTTGTTCTCTGTGCATAGCTCCTGGTCGCCATGCACCAGCGTTTCTCTTCCAGCCACAGCTGGGCTCGGGGACGCCAGGTTGAACTTGACAAGAAAATGCCCAGTTCTCTCCCTAAAGCGGCTCCACTGATTACACTCCTACCGTTGAGCTTCATCTCCTCCACCAGGAGGTGGGGGGAATTCTTAATCTTGGACGATTTAGTGGGTAAAATCAGCATCTCCTGTGGTGCATTTGTTTTCCCTGCTCCTCTAATCTGTGTAGAATCAGCGTGGCCTCTGCTTCTGTGAGATGCCTGTGTGTGTTGCCATATCTCCCACAGATCGTCTTTTCCTTATTGATTTGCAGGAGCTCTTTATATGTCCTTTTCTGAACTTCTTTGTGGATGTAATTTACACAGTAAAGTGCACAGACCTTACTGTTAAGTTTGATGAGTGTTGATGAATTCATACGTGAACGGAGCCCCCAGCTCATCAAGATACAAGCTTCCTTCACCCCAGGAATATCCCACCTGCCTCTTCCCAGTCGACCCCTGATCCCCCACATCAAGGCAGCCACTGTTCTGACACTTTTCTCCATAGATCAATTTTGTTTTTCCTAGAGTGTGACATAAATGGAACCACAGGGCATCCCCTCTTCTCTCTGGCTTCTGCTCAGTGTGTTTTGAGGCACGTCCAGGGTGTTGTATCCATAGACCATGGATTACCTGGAAGTGTGTTATTTAACTTCCAAATATTTGGAGATTTTCGAGAGATATTTCTATGTTATTAATTTCTTTCTTTTTTTTCTTTGGTGAGGAAGACTATCCCTTGAGCTAACATCTGTGCCAATCCTCCTCTTTTTGCTGAGGAAGATTGGCCCTGGGCTAACATCCATGCCCATCTTCCTCTACTTTGTATTTGGGACGCCTGCCACAGCATGGCTTGACAAGCGGTGCATAGTTCTGAGCCTGGGATCTAAACCTGAGAACCCTGGGCTGCCTAAGCAGAGCACTCAAACTTCACCACCATGCCATCAGGCGTGCCCCTTGATTTCTGTTGTAACTTCATTGTGATCAGAAAATATACTTTGTATAATTTTGAATCTTTTAAAATTCGAGATTTATTTTATGACTTAGAATATGGGTCTATATTGGTAAATGATCTGTGTTCACCTAAAAAGAATGTGCATTCGCACATGTCATTGTGGTGATGTTAATCGGGTCAAGCTGGTTGATAGTGGTGTTGAATCTCCTATATCTTTGCTGATTTTGTCTACTGGTTCTGTCACTTATTGAAAGACGGATATTGAAATCTATGGCTATAACTGTGGATTCCCTATTTCTCTTTGAGGGTCTATTGGTTTTTTTTCATGCATTTTTTGGCTCTTATTAGGTGCATAAATGTTTAGGATTGGTTTGACCCTCTAAAGAATTGATCCCTTTATGGTGTTGAAATGATTTCCTTTGTTCCTAATATTTGTTGCTCTGAAATCTACTTTGTCTGATATTAATTAATTCTAGCTTTCTTTGATTGGTGTTAGCATGGTATATCTTTTACGCTTTGTTTACTTTAAATCTATTTATGTCTTCCTATTTAAATTATGTTTCTTGTAGGCAGCATGTTGTTGTGTCTTACCTTTGTGTCCACCCTGACAATCTCTGCCTTTTATTTGAGGTATTTATCCATTTACATTTAAAGTGATTATTGATATGGTTAGATTTAAATCTACCATATTGCTGTTGGTTTACTATTTGTCCTGTCTGGTTTTTGTTTCTTTTGTTATCTTTTCTACTCTCTTTGTGATTACATTTTATCACCTTTGCTCACTTTCTACATGTAACTCTTTGTTTTGTTACTTTAGTGGTTGTTTAGGGTTAGCATACATCTTTAACTTATCACAGTCTACCTTCAAGTGATATTTTATCACTTCATGTATAAGAACCATACAAGAGTGTACTTCCATCCCTCTCCTCCTAGCTTTTGTGCTCTTGTTGTCATGCATCTTATTTTCACGTTATAAATTTCGTAATACATTGTTATTTTTGCTTGCACAATTATCTTTAAAAGAGACAAATAATAAGGAATACATTGTCAGTTTATCTATGAAATTTCCATTCACTCTGCTCTTCATTTCTTTCTGTAGATCCATATTTCCATTGGGCATCATTTTCTTTCTCCTTGAAAGATGTCTTTTAATATTTCATGTAGTGCTGGTCTGCTAGTGATGTATTCTTGCAGCTTTTCTTTGGATAAAAATGTCTTATTTTACTTTAGTTTTTGAATCCCTACATATAGGACTCTAGGTTGACAGGTTTTCTTTTCTTCTCTTTTTGTATTGATTTAAAATTTACTTTTTTCCCCCTTATTTTATTGAGGTCATGTTGGTTTATAGCATTGTGTAATTTCAGGTGTACATTGTTATATATCAGTTTCTGTATAGACTTTATCGTGCTCACCACCAATAGTCTAGTTTTTATCCATCACCATACATGTGTGCCCCTTTCGCCCACTCCCGCTTTCCCCTCTGGGGACCACTAATCTCTTCCTCTTATCCACGTGTTTGTTTATCTTCCACATATGAGTGAAATCTTGTGGTGTTTGTCTTTCTCTGTCTTATTTTGCTTAACACAATACTCTCAAGGTCCATCCATGTGGCTGCAAATAGGACAATTTTGTCTTTTTTTTTTTGGTGAGGAGATCAGCCCTGTGCTAACATCTGCCAATCCTCCTCTTTTTTTGCTGAGGAAGACTGGCCCTGGGCTAACATCCATGCCCATCTTCCTCCACCCTACATGAGACACCGCCACAGCATGGCTCACCAAGCAGTGTGTTGGTGCATGCCTGGGATCCGAACCGGCGAACCCCGGGCTGCCACAGCGGAGCATGCGCACCCAACCGCTTGCGCCACCAGGCTGGGCCCGATTTTGTCTTTTTTTATAGCTGAGTCGTATTCCGTTGTATGTATATACCACATCTTCTTTATCCATTCATCAGTTGATGGGCACTTGGGTTGCTTCCATGTCTTGGCTATCATGAATAATGCTGCGATGAACGTAGGGATGCATAACTCCCCTTGAATTGTTGATTTCATGTTCTTTGGATAAATACCCACTAGTGGGACAGCTGGATCATATGGTATTTCTATTTTTAATTTAATTTAATTATTAAATTATTTTTAAAATATGACCTTTAAAATATGACCTTAACATAATACCCTCAAGGTCCATCCATGTTGTTGCAAACAGGACAATTTTGCCTTTTCTGTGGCGGAGTAGTATTCCATTGTATATATATACCATGTCTTGATCCAATGGTTGTTCGGTAGCATGTTGTTTAGTCTCCACATATTCGTGGCTTTCCTAGCTCTTTTTCTTGTAGTTGATTTCTAGGTTCATAGCGTTGTGGCTGGAAAAGATGCTTGATATGATTTCATTCTTCTTAAATTTATTGAGGCTTGCCTTGTTTCCCAACATATGGTCTATCTTTGAGAATGTTCCATGTGCACTTGAGAAGAATGTGTATTCTGCTGTTTTTGGATGGAGTGTTCTATATATATCTGTTAAGTCCATCTGTTCTAGTGTTTCATTTAAGTCCACTATTTCCTTGTTGACTTTCTGTCTGGTTGATCTATCCATTGGTGTAAGTGGGGTGTTGAGGTCCTTTACTATCATTGTGTTGCTGCTAATATCTTCTTTTAGATCTGTTAATAGTTGCTTTATGTACTTTGGTGCTCCTGTATTAGGTGCATGTATATTTATGTGTTATGTCCTCTTGGTGGAGTGTTTCTTTTATCATTATATACTGCCCCTCTTTGTCTCTCACTGCCTTTTTTATCTTGAAGTCTGCTTTGTCTCATATACATATGGCAACACCTGCTTTCTTTTGCTTGCCATTTGCTTGGAGTATTATCTTCTGTCCCTTCTCTCTGATCCTATGTTTGTCTTTAAAGCTGAGATGTGTTTCCTGGAGGCAGCATATTGTTGGGTCTTGTTTTTTAATCCATCCAGCCACTCTATGTCTTCTGATTGGAGTCTTCAATCTATTTACTTTTAGAGTGATTATTGACATATGACAGCTTAATACTACCATTTTATCTCTTGTTTTCCAGTTATTCTGTATTTCCATTGTTTCTCTTACCTTATATTTTTGACTACCATTTCAGTTTTTGGTGGTTTTATGTCATGGTTTTCTCAGTTTTCCCTTTATTTATGATTTCTGGCTCTGCTCTGATTTTTTATTTTGTGGTTACCATGAGGTTGGTATAAAAGATATCATAGATGAGATAGTCCATTTTTTGATAGCCTCTTATCTTCTTTAGGCTAAGCAGGTTCCATCCCTTTCCCCTTTCCCTTATGAGTTATTGTTGTCACAAATTATTCTTTTTTGTGTTGTGAGTTTGTGACTAAACTGAAGTGTTTATAGTTATTTTTGATGTTTTCCTTCCCTTTATACTTTATGTTATAATTGTTTGCTAACCTGTTCTGATGGAGAGCTGCAATTTTCTGATTTTGTCTATTTATCTCCTTGCTCAAAGCTTTATAAACCTTTGCCTTTTTGTTTCAGGTATGAGGGCTTCCCTCATTTCTTGTAAGAGAGGTCTGGTGGTGATGAACTCCCTCAGCTTTTGTTTATCTGGGAAAGCTTTTATTTCTCCATCATATCTGAAGGATAGTTTTCTGGATAGAGTATTCTTGGCTGAAAGTTTTTGTTTTTCAGAATTTTGAATATATCATTCCATTCTCTCCTAGCCTGTAAGGTTTCTGCAGAGAATTCTGCTGAAAGCCTGATAGGGGTTCCTTTGTAGGTTATTTTCTTATGCCTTGCTGCCCTTAATATTTTTTCTTTGTCATTGGCTTTTGCCAGTTTTAATATTATTTGCCTTAGAGAACGTCTTTTTGCATTGATGTAATTAGGAGTTCTGTTGGTTTTATGTACCTGTAAGTCCAGTTCCTTCCCCAGGTTTGGGAAGTTCTCAGCTATTATTTCTTCTTCTTTTTTTTTTTGGTGAGGAAGATCAGCCCTGAGCTAACATCCATGCCAATCCTCCTCTTTTTGCTGAGGAAGACTGGCCCTGGGCCAACATCCGTGCCCATCTCCCTCCTCTTTATGTGGGATGCCGGCACAGCATAGCTTGATGAGCAGTGTGTCAGTGCACACCTGGGATCTGAACCTGGGCCGCCAGCAGTGGAGCGCACACACTTAACCACTACACCATGGGGCCGGCCCCTCAGCTATTATTTCTTTGAGCAAGCTCTCTGCTCCTTTCTCCCTCTCTTCTCCCTCTGGAATACCTATAATCCTTATGTTGCTTTTCCTAATTGAATTGGATATTTCTCAAAGAATTTCTTCATTTTTAAAAAATCTTTTTTTCTCTTCTCCTCTACCTGTAACATTTCTATATTTCTGTGCTCTAATCCACTAATTCTGTTCTCCGTAACATCAGCTCTATTTTTCATGGATTCTGGATTATTTTTTGTCTCACTAATTGTGTTCTTCATATCCAGAATTTCTGTTTGGTTTGTTTTTTAGAATTTCAATCTTTTTGGTGAAGTATTCCTGCTGCTCACTAATTTTATTCCTGAGGTCATTGAACTGTCTTTCTGAGTTTTCTTGTAACTCACTGAGTTTCTTTATGACAACTATTTTGAATTCTGTCTTTCAGATTGTAAACTTCTGTGACTTGAAGATTGGTTTCTGGAGACTTGTCATTTTCCTTTTGTTCTGAAGTGTTACCGTAGTTCTTCATGGTGTCTGATGAAGTGATCCTTTGCTGGTGCATTTGTGGTGGTATCAGGTCACAGATTCCACCTGCCACCAGTTGGGGGGAGCAGGAGCTGTGTTTTCTGATTCTGCCCCGTCTGCTGGAAGTTGTGCGGGTAGGACTTCTCTGCATTTGTATGGGCTGCTGGCAGCTGCTCAGCAGGTTGCACTCATGTGAGAAGGGCCTTTGGCTGGGCAGACAGGTCGGGCATCCTAGGCAGGGCCTCTGTGCTTGGCAGGGGACTAGCTGAGCTGATGCACACTAGATGGGAGGGGCATCTACACAGGGGCTGAGCCCCACTCAGCGGGTTTGTGGGCTGCTGTGCTCCATGGGCAGGGCACCTTCTCGCCTGTGCTGTGCTTTGTGGGAAAGGCACCCAGGCAGGGGCTGAGCCACCACTCAGTGGGTCCCATGGGCTGCTGTGCTCTGTAGGTAGGGTGCCTTCTGAGTGGGTGGGGTGCCTTCTTGCCTGTGCTGTACTCAGTGGGTGGGCACCTTCATGGGGCCTGAACCACCACCACTCAGTGTAGAGCACTCCCACCAGTGGGGCTGCTGCAGCATGGTGGGTGCTCCCGCGGGCTGGGCTGCAACTCCAAAAGTGTTTGCATGGGCCAGGCTGTCCCCGCCTCCTCTTACAGTCATGCCTACCACTATGTGAGGATCTGTGGCCTGGCTCACTGCTGCTGGGGAGGGGGAGTGGTAGGGGGAAGGGTGTGCTCACCTAGTTCCACTGCCTGGGGATCCAGCCCACCCACCTTCAGATGTGTGGCATGGATCTCTCAGATGTCCTGTGCTGTGCATGGAATCCTCTGCTGGTTAATGAGTGTCCATTTAGTTGTATCTTACAGGGGAGAGACTAAGGGAACAACTCGCTCCACCATGATACTGATGTCACCCCAGGTTTTCTTCTCAGTACTTAAAAGTTGCTGCTCCACTGTTTTCTCACCTGCATTGTTTTTGATGAGACATCTGCTGTCATATTTCTCTTTGTTCCTCTTTATATAATACTCCTCTGGCTGCTTTTAAGATTTTCTCTTTATCATTGGTTCTGAGCATTTGATTATGATGTGCCTTGGTGCAGCTTTCTCTGTGTTTCTTGTGTTGGAAGTTATAAGCAACTGGACTTGTGGGATTGATTATAGTTTTCATCAAAGATGGAAAAATTTTGTCCATTATTCTTCAAATATCTTTCCTCTCTCCACTTCTTTGGGGATTCATTTACATATCCAGGCACACCTTGGAGTTATTCTAGTTTCAATTCCAGACCACTGCAATAAGTCAAATATCACAATAAAGTGAGTCACACATTTTTTTGGTTTCCCAGTGCATCTAAAAGTTATATTTACACTATGCTGTAGTCTGTTAGGTGTGCAATAGCATTATGTCTAAATGCACAATTTACATACCTTAATTAAAAAATACTTTATTGCTAAAAAATGCTAACCATCATCTGAATCTTCAGTGAGTTGTAATTTTTTTTGCTGGTGGAGGGTCTTGCCCTCTGGGGAGGGCTGCTGACTGATCGTGATGGTGGTTCCTGAAGGTTGGTGTGGCTGTGACAATTTCTTAAAATATGATGACAATGAAGATTCCCACATTGATTGACATTTCCTTTCATGAATGATTTCACTGTAGCATGCGATGCTGTTTGATAGGGTTTTACCCACAGTAGAATGTCTTTCAAAACTGGAGTCAGTCCTCTCAAACCCTGCCACTGCTTTGTCAACTGAGTTTACATAATATTCTAAATCCTTTGTTGTCATTTCAACAGCCTTCACAACATCTTCACCAAGAGTAGATTCCATCTCAAGAAACCACTTTCTTTGCTCATCCATAAGAAAACAATTCCTCATTCGTTAAAGTTTTATCATGAGATTGAAGCAATTCAGTCACATCTTTAGGCTGCACTTCTAATTCTAACTTTTTGCTGTTTCCAACATATCTGCCATTACTTCCTCCACTGAAGTCTCAAACCCCTCCAAGTTATTCATGAGGGTTGAAATAAGCTTCCTGCAAACTCCTTTTACTGTTGATGTTTTGACCTTTTCCCATGAATCATGAATGTTCTTAATGGTATCTAGAATGGTGAATCCTTTCCAGAAGGTTTTCAATTGACTTTGCTCAGATCCATCAGAGGAATCACTATCTATGGCAACTAGCCTTACAAAATGTATTCCTTAAATAATAAGACTTGAAAGTAGAAATTACTCCTTGATCCATGGGCTGCATAATGGCTGCTGTGTTAGCAGGTGTGAAAACAACATTAATCTCATTGCAAGTCTCCCTCAGAGCTCTTGGGTGAGCGGGTGCATTGTCAATGAGCAGTAATGTTTTGAAAATAATCTTTTTCTCTGAGCAGTAGGTCTCAACTGTGGGCTTAAAATGTTCAGTAAACCATGTTGTAAACAGATGTGCTATCATCCAAGCTTTGTTGTTCCATTTATAGAGCATAGGCAGAGTAGATTTAGCACAATTCTTAAGGGCCCTGGGATTTTCATAATGGTAAATGAACACTGGCTACAACTTAAAGTCACCGGCTACATTAGCTCCTAACAAGAGAGTCAGCCTGTCCTTTGAAGCTTTGGAGCCAGGCATTGACTTCTCCTCTCTAGTTATGAAAGTTCTAGATGGCATCTTCTTCCAATAGAAGGCTGTCTTGTCTACATTGAAAATCTGTTATTTAGTGTGGCCACCTTCATTAATTACCTCAGCTAGATCTTCTGGGTAATTTACTGCAGCATCTACATGAGCACTTACTGCTTCACCTTGCACTTTTATGTTCGGAGATGGCTTCTTTCCTTAAACCTCATGAACCAACCTTCGCTAGCTTCAAGCTTTTCCTTTGCAGCTTCCTTACTTCCTCAGCCTTCATAGAATTGGAGAGAGTTAGGGCCTTGCTCTGGATTAGGCTTTGGTTTAAGGGAATGTTGCTGCTGGTTTGATCTATCCAGACTACTAAAACTTTCTCCAGTTCAGCAACAAGCCTTTTTCACTTTCTTATCTTTTGTGTGTTCACTGGAGTAGCACTTTCAATTTCCTTCAAGAACTTTTCCGTTGCATTCACAGCTTGGCTAACTGTTTGGCACAAGAGACCCAGCTTTTGGCCTATCTCAGCTTTGATGTGCCTTCTTCATTAAGCTTAATGATTTCTAGCTTTTGATTTAAAGTGAGAGACCTGTGACTCTTGCTTTTGCTTGAACACTTAGAGGCCATTGTAGGGTTATGAATTGGCCTAATTTCAATATTGTTGTGTCTCCAGAAATACGGAGGCCCGAAGAGAGGGACACGGGAGAATGGCTGGTTGGTGGAGCAGTCAGGATACACACAACATTTTTGGATTAGGTTCACTATCTTATGTGGGCACAGTTCATGATGCCCTCAAGTAATTACAATGGTAACATTGAAGATCACTGATCACAGATCATCATAACAAATTTCATAATAATGAAAAGTTTTGAAATATTGTGAGCATTAGCAAAATGTGACACAGAGAGAAGAAGTGAGCAAATGCTGTTGGAAAAATGGCACCAATATACTTGCTTGACACATGGTTGCCACAAACTTTCCATTTGTGAAAAATGCAATATCTGTGAAGCACAATAAAATGAGCTCTGTCTGTATATTAATCTGCTTGAAGTTTTCCCATGGCTTGTTGAAACTCTGTTAACCTAAAAATTATCCCCCTTCTCTGTTTCATATTTTCATGGTTTCTCTTGCTGTCTTTAATTTCTCTCACCTTTTCTTCCACAATCTCTAATCTGCTGCTAATCCCGTCCAGTATATTTTCCATCTCAGACATCTCAGTTTGGTTTCATTCTTTTAAAATATCTTCCATGCCTCTGCTTCACTGTCTGAACATATGGATACAGTTGTAATAACTATTTTAATGTCTTTGTCTTCTGATTCTAATATCTGTGTCAGTTCTGAGTTGATTGATTATTCTCCTTATTATGAGTTGTATTTTCCTGCTTGTTGCATGACTGATGACTGTAGCTTGGTTGCCAGACACTACATTTTATCTTGTTGGGTGCTGGTTATCTTTATATTCCTGTAAATGTCCTTGACTTTTGCTCTGGGACAGGTAAGTCACTTGGAGCCAGTTGGTCCTTTCAGGTCCTCCTTGTGAGAAGTTCAGGCGGGTCTGGAGCCGTGCTCGTCCAGGGCTGATTATTCCCGGCTGAGGCAGGCCCTCTGCTCTGCCCAGCGCCCTGGATCCTGAGGTTGTCCAGTCTGGCTGGTGGGAGCAGGTGGCCTTGTGCGAGTCCCAGGCACGGTGTTTTCTAATCCTTCTGGGTAATTCTCTCCTTGAACCCAAACAGTTTCCTCACCTTCATGGGCTGGTCAATACTCTGATCAATACTCTGAGGGCAGCGCTCTGCCGATCTCTGGGATCCTCTCTCCCTGAAGCTCTGCCCAATCCTTTATTTTGTCCTGAAAACTCGAGCTGCCCTGGTCTCCTAGACTCTCAGCCCCATCTCCTCAACTCATGGGCTCTGGCTGCTTCTGCCTGGGTCCCCTCCCTGGGGTGGCTTGAAAACCCTCTCAAGGCAATAAGCCGGGGCAGTTTTAGGCTCCTTTCCTTCATTTCCCATCTCTCAGGGTCACTGTCCTTCATTGCCTGATGTCCAGGGTCTTGAAAACCACTTTTTCATATATTTTTCTGTTTCCTTTCAGGTAGGAGGGTAAATCCAGTCCCTGTATTCCATCTTGGCTAGAAGCAGGTGTCTCTAAGTTCAGTCATCCCCTGCACTTACAACGGCCTCAGTATCCCTGAGCTCTGGTCTGTGTCTCCTCCCCTCGATGAGACCAACACTCCCTACTTGGCCCCCAAACCCTGCTCTGAGGTCCAGAATTCCAGCCCGTAAACCGGGAGTTCATCCTGTCCATTTCCCTTCTCTCCAGGATCAGAGTCCTGCCTGGCCTCTTGTCCAACATCTGAAAACAGCCGTTAAAACACATATTATAGTATTATGTTTTATAGTTATATCATAGTATAGTATTTATGTCATTATAGTATAGTATTACATATAACTATAACCACATTATACTGTATATTTTATCTAACTTTGTCGTTGTCTGTGTGGGGGGCTGGACTGTGCCAGCTTAGTTTTTTATAACTGGAAGCCTCTTTATATATTCTCCGTATTAATTGTGTGTCTGCCATATGTTGCAATATCTCCCCTCAGTTTTCACCTTTTATTTTTCACTTTCCTTAAGGTGTCTTTTGATGAACAGATGTCCTTAAATATTTTCACATTCTTTTTATTTATTTATTTATTTATTTATTTATTTATTTATTTATTTATTTTTATTTTTTTGCTGAGGACGACCAGCTCTGAGCTAACATCTATTGGCAACCCTCCTCGTTTTTTTTTCCCCCAAAGCCCCAGTAGATGGTTGTATGTCATAGTTGCACATCCTTCTAGTTGCTGTATGTGGGATGTGGCCTCAGCATGACTGGAGAAGCGTTGCATCAGTGCACGCCCGGGATCCGAACCCGGGCCACCAGTAGCGGAGCGTGCGCACTTAACCGCTAAGCCACGGGGCCGGTCCCCCATTTAAGAAGTCTTTTGATGAACAGAAGTTCAAATTTTTCAAAATTATTTTGAAACAGTTTAAGATTTATGGAAAAGTTGCAAAGACAGTACAAAGAGTTCTCATAGACACCAAACCCAATTTCCCCTCATGCTAACATTTTACACTATTGTGGTACATAGGTTACATTGATGAACCAGTATTGATACGTTATTATCAACTAAAGTCCATACTTCATGTGAATTTTCTTAGTTTTTACCCAATGTCCCTCTTCTGTCCCAGGATCCTGTCCAGGACACCACATTACATTTTGTTGTCATGTTTCCTTAGGCTCGTCTTGGCTGTGACAGTTTCTCCTACTTTATTTGTTTTTATTTTTTTCATGACCTTGACAGTTTTGAGGAATTCTGGTCATCTATTTTATAGAATGTCCCTCAATTGGGCTTTGTCTCATGTTTTTCTCATGATTAGACTGTGGTTGTGGGACTTTGGGAGGAAGACCACAGAGATAAAGTGCCATTTCCATCCCATCATATAAGGGTACAGACTGTCAACATGGCTTATCACTGTTGACCTTGTTGGTGTTGACTTGATCACCTGGCTCAGGCACTGTGTCAGGTTTCTCCACTGTAGGTTACAGTGTAACCTTACTTAACCCCCATACTGTACCCTTTGGAAGGAAGTCATTGCATACAGCCATTTAAGGAGGAGGAAGTCATGCTCTCCCTCCTTGAGAGAGGAATATGTACATAAATTATTTGGAATTCTTCTACATAGGAGATTTGTCTGTTGTCCCCATTTATTTATCCAATCATTCATTTATTTCAGTATAGACTCATGGGTATTTATTTTATAGTTTGGGTTATAATCCAATCCTATCCTATTTATTTTGTTGCTCAAACTTTCCCTCTTTGATTTCCAAACCTGCTGTCCTATTTTCCTCACTCCCCTGTCTCTGCTGCCCCTCCTCAGGCTCCTTGCAGAGACTCCCTACTGTCCCTGAGAATAGAGCATCTGTTCTCCTCAGGGTGTGGTCCCAGCCCCCTCATCATGCCAGGCCCCAGGACCCGTCCACTTGAATCACAGCTGTCTATCTGCCGACAGACCATGTCTGCAGCCGAGACTCTGCTCACAAACCCCACAGACAAAACTTCCCCCTTGTCCTGCCTACTAGATGGACATAGGATTGTGGCCAGCTGGACTCGACCTCCAGGCTGTGAGGTTGAAGTGAGGAAATGGTGAGATCAGGCACATAGAGGCCAGTCCAGAAAAGGCCAGCAGAGGTCAGCAGACTCAGTCCTGTGGGCAGGGAGGTGGGGGGAGGAGAGAAATGACTTGGTCAGAGTGGAGTCGACATGTGTTAGTGTGGACGTCAGGGTGGACATGACGGTCAGTGTGGACCTCACTGTCAGTGAGACCATGACAGTCAGAGTGGACAGACGGTCAGTGTGAACATGACACTCAGTGTGGACATGACAGAGTGGACATGATGGTCAGTGTGGACATGACACTCAGTGTGGATATGATGGTCAGTGTGGACATGACACTCAGTGTGGATATGATGGTCAGTGTGGACATGGCAGGCAGTGTGGACATGACACTCAGTGTGGACATGACACTCAGTGTGGACATGACACTCAGTGTGGACATGACAGGCAGTGTGGACGTGGTGGTCAGGGTGGACATGACACACAGTGTGGACATGATGGTCAGGGTGGACATGACACTCAGTGTGGACATGACAGCGTGGATGTGGTGGTCAGGGTGGACATGACACTCAGTGTGGACATGATGGTCGGGGTGGACATGACACTCAGTGTGGACATGGCAGGCAGCGTGGACGTGGTGGTCAGGGTGGACATGACACACAGTGTGAACATGATGGTCAGGGTGGACATGACACTCAGTGTGGATATGACACTCAGTGTGGACATGACAGTCAGAGTGGACATGACAGCGTGGATATGATGGTCAGTGTGGACATGACACTCAGTGTGCAGGTGATGGTCAGTGTGGACATGGCAGGCAGCGTGGACATGGTGGTCAGGGTGGACATGACGATGGTCATCATGGACATAACGTATAGCACCCGCCTCACAGACTCTGGCTGCTGCCCCGCCTGGTGCCCAGTGGTCCTAGCACGTTAGCTGACCCCCTGGAAGGTACCTGGCAGCAGACTTGCAATCTGAAAGATCTAATGGGCGTCTTGTTGAGGAAATTGTGAAACATTGTGTGTATTTGTGTCTTCAATTAAAATTACAACTTGGTTCTGGCACTGGGATAAGACCAATAACACATCGAGGGTCCAGGCAGTGTCCCTGGGGTGTAGTAGGCGCTCCACACACAGCCAGTGGGGTTCCCTCCCTCCCGCCTCCTTTCTTTCTTTCCACGGGGAACTGAGCACCTGAGCGGCGAGCTCCGGGCCCACAGGAAGAGAGACGAGAACACCGAGTTGTAGCAAGTGCACGGCAGGGAGCTGACGGCACCCCGGGGACCTGGAGATGCTAGGACCCAGGCTGAGGAGGGGCTGAGGCCAAAGGTCAGCCAGGTAACGAAGAGCTGTGTGTGCCAGGTGAGGATGGCCAGGAAAGCTGGAGCTGTGGTCCAGGTGAGGTCCACCAGGTAACTTGGTTCTGTGTGTCAGGTGAGAAGTCGGGCCAGGACTTCAAAAGCGATGGTGCTGATGAAGGATCCTGAGCTGGAGAGAGGTGGGCTCTGAGGAGGATCCCCCTGAGGCCAGCACGGGAAACAGACGGGGGCTGGGCTGCAGGCAGGGAAATCAGTTCACACCATTGTGTAGACACAGAGCAAAGGCATAATTAGAGCAAGGCAGTGGAGAGGGGTCCATGGAGCGGGGATTTGCCTTGAGATGTTTGAGGAGTGGGGGTGCCTCGGTGCCCAGGGGACGTGGTGGGCCAGGTAGGGCAGGACTCAGGATAACAGTGGGTTGGCACACGGGATCTCGAGAGGAGAGCACAGAACCGCTGCTCTCATCATCCGCCTTCAGCTCCGGTCCAGGCAGAGTCCACAGAGGTGGAGGCTTTCCGCCCTCATGCTGGAGACAAAATAGACACCTGGGACCACCACAAGAGGTGACGATGGGGGGTGTCCTTGGCAAGTGACCCAGCTGATGGATGCCTGGATCCTTATTCATATGATGTGGATAAAATCACCTCATAGAACTGTTGTGAAGGTTAAATTAGAGACAGAGAGAGACCCGCCACAGATTCTGTTTACAGAATGACGAGTCCATGGTTTTGGGAGCAAGAATGCAGAGTGGGTGAGAGCAGTCTTTGGAGGCAGGCAGAGGGGCCACCCAATCCTCGTTGCATTTCAACCCAGGCTTCCTACAACTGTCAGCCTCCTGGGAGGGGCGGACACAGACTCAGGGCCCCACTCAGCCTGTCCATCGGGTTGGACCCTTTCCCCACCACGTGTCGGGGCAGAGTCACTCGTCCCTCTGACCTCGGTTTCCCCACCCATCCTGGCCTCGCCCTCCTGCTCTGCACTGGGTCCCCTTCCTCCATATCCTCAGTGACTTCTCTCCTCTGTTCTGCCCCCTTTCCTGCATCACGGATTTCCCCTCCTTGCTGTCTCCTTCCCACACTGTTCACATGTTAAAATCAAACAAGTAAAAAGGCAAAACAATCTTTCCTGGAAACCACATCCCCTTCACAGCCCAGGGCTTTGAGTGATCGTCTTATGCAGACCCCCCCTTTCTCAAGTCACCCCCCCTTATTCTTTTCTCTTATGCTCCCACCTCCACTGGAACATTTCACAGAAGGTCCCCTCCCCCATCCACTCCTGTCCCCTGCTCCCATCACTGACCACAGCTGGATGGTCTCAAACATCAACTGCCCATGCCCTGGCTGCCCCTCCTTGACTCTCCTGCCCCGCACCTGCTTCTGTGAGGCCCCTTCACGCAGGCTCCTCCCTTCCAGGCCCCCACCTCTTGCTCTGCCTGGAAGGTGCTATCCCAGCCCTTTGCTTTCTGACACTTGTGGGTCCCCCACCCCCAGCCCCACATGACAGGTTAGAGTCCCTGACATGCACCCCCAAAGTCCAGCTGTTTTATATCCAACACTTCCAGAGCTGTAAGTGCATCACTTTTCTGTGATTCTTGGTTGTTGTGTAAAGGCCACCACCTGCCCAGTTGTAAAATCCCTGTGGAAGGGGTCAGGCACGCAGTACCCATCTGTTGAGGGTGGGGGCGGGGAGGGGGGTGCAGGGAAGAGGAGAACGGTCTGTGCAAGGATCTGAAGATAGGACACCTAGTCACACACTAGTCCAGGGGCAGAGGAGGAAATACGTGTGATCATGGAGCATCACGGGGTTGGCAGAGGGAGAAACCCGCGGTTGTTGTGCTGCTGTTGGGCCATGCTATGATTTTCCCAATGGAAAATCTTCAGACCCTGCAAACACGCATCGTCCTTTGACAAACATTCAAGTTCTCTGACCCCACCCATCACAGGCCTTGCTGCCCCCCGGGGCCTGCCCTCTTCCTCTCCTGGGTGTGAGTCACTGGTTTAGAGACAGCACTTTCAGGCCAACATGCTAAGTTATTGCTGTTTTTATCTGATTTAATAGATCTTATTTAAGACTAGAAAGCCCAAGTCATCAGGATTGTGCCTGGTTCTCTCAGAGGCAGACGCGTCACCGTGTCCCTGACTGAGCCACAAGCACACTCACATGCTCTTGGGGTGACACTTTCCATGGATACTCCACCTGCCTCCTGCTACTGCTTCCCACATGCAGGATCCTGGACCTCATCATGGGGTCCAGTGCAGCCTGAAAACTCAGTGCGCATCAGGGAAATTAATTGTATGGGATGAAAATAAAAAATTGAGGTATGGATAAGTTAAATGCCATGGACACTGAGCCCAAGCAGAAGCCTGGGCATTTTCCACAGCCTACATCGTTGGCGTAGACTCACTAAAAGGCTGAGACTGATCATAGAACTAGAGATGACTTCCCCTCCCTCCACCTCACCTCCACATCACCTGGGCCTATTTACAGCAGTTCCCTTTACCCAGTCCATCATGTCCAGCTATCAAGAAAACATTTCAAGGCACACCAAATGGTAGAAAGCACAATGTGAAGACACAGAGCAAGCATCAGGACCAGACATGGCAGGTGGTTGGCAGTATCAGACCAGCAATTTGAAACACTGTGATCACTGTGCTGAGGGTTCTAGTGGATGAAGCAGACAGCATGCTCAACGGAGGGGCAATGTGAGCAGAGGATGCAAATCCTGAGACAGAAGCAAAGAGACGTGCTAGAGATAAAAACACTGTCACGGAAATGAAGAATGCCTTTGCTGGGCATGTTAGTAGACTGGATGGAGCAGTGGAAGAATCTCTGAGCAAGAGGACATGTCAATAGAATCTTCAAAAACGAGAAAGCAAAGAGATCAAAGACTGGAAAAAACCAGAACAAAATATCCAAGGTCTGAGGGACAACTACAAAAGGTGAAACATACACATAATGGGAATATCAGAAGGAGAAGAATGAGAGAAAGGAACAGAAGAAGTATTGAAACAATAATGACTGAGAATTTCCCCAAATTGATGTCAGACAGAAAACCACAGATCCATAAATCTCAGAGAACACGAAGCAGGATAATGACAAATAAACCTACACAAGGCATATCATTTTAAAACAACAAAAAATCAAAGATAAAGAAAAAGTCCTGAAAGAAGCCAGAGAAAAATACACCTCACCCACAGAGGAACAGAGATAAGAATTACCTCCAACTTCTCAGAAAGCATGCAGCAAAAAGAGAGGAGTGAAATATTTAAAGTGTTAAGAGAAATAAAACACCAACCTAGAATTCTGTACCCTGTGAAATTATCCTTCAGAAGTAAAGGAGAAAAAAAGACTTTTTCAGACAAACAAAAATTGAGGGAATTTGTTGTCAGTAGACCTGCCTAGGAATAAATATTGAAAGAAGTTCTTTAGAGAGAAGGAAAATAATAGTGATCAGAAACTCAGATCTACATGAAGTAAGAAAAAGCATTGAAGAAGGAATAAAATAAAATCTCTAATTTTTCTTAATCTTAATTGATCTGACAGATGACAGTTTGTTCAAAATAATAATAATACCAACAATGTATTTGACTATGTATGCTCATGTATGCATCTTGTGTGTGTGTGTACTTATATATGCTTACATATAAGTGAAATGAACGACATCAATTATACAAGGATAGAAGAGAGGAATTAGGATTATTTTGTTATTATAAGGTATTCACACTACCTGTGAAGTGTTATATTGTTATTTGAAAGGAGACTTGGGTTAGCTGTAAATGTACATTGCAAATTATAAGGCAACCAGTAAGAAAGTTAAAAAAAAGTATAAATGATATGCTAAGAAAGATGATAAATGGAATCATTTAAATTCTCAAATAAAATCACAAAAGGCAGAAAGAGAGTGGAAGGCAGAAAAAGAAACAAAGAACAAGGGCAAAAACCAGAAAAGAATATGGTGTATATTAATTACACTAGATCAATAATCACGTTGAATGTCAATGGTCTGAATGCACCAATTTAAAAAACAAGGATTGTCAGAGTGGATCAAAAGACAAGACCCAACCATATGTTGTCTACAAGAAACTCACTTTAGATATAAAGACACAAATACGTTAAAAGTATGTGGATGGAGAAAAATTTACCATGCTGACACTAACCAAAAGAAAGCAAGAGTAGCTATATTAATTTCAATGCAGCAGACTTCAAAGCAAGAAAAAATATCAGGGATAAAGAAGGACATTGCATAATGGTAAATGGTTCAATTCTCCAAGAAGACTTAACAATCCTTAACATGTATGCACCTAGCAACAGAGATTCAAACTATGTTAGGGAAAATAATAGAACCTCAAGGAGAAATAGATTAATCCACTGTCATAGTTGGAGACTTCAACACCTCTCTCTCAGAAATGGATCCAGAGAGAAGGAAAGAGAGAGTCTCTATTATTTTCCTTCTCTCTAAGGAAATAGATCCAGAGGCAACAATCAGTAAGGACATAGTTGAACTCAACACCTTCAATCAACAGGATATAATTGACATCTGTAGGCTACTTCATCCAACAACAGCAGAGTACACATTCTTCTCAAGCTCCCAAGGAACATTCACCAAGATAGACCACATTCTGGATCATAAAACATACCTTAACACATTTACAAGAATAGATATTGTACAATGTTGGCTCTTAGACCACAATGGAATTAAACTAGATATCAAGAACAGAAAGATAACTGAGAAATACCAAAGTATGTGGATATACACAACACACTTCTAAATACACACGGGGCAAAGAAGAAATCTCATGAGAAATTTATAAATATTTTGAACCTAATGAAAATTAAAATACACTCATCAAAATTTATGGGATGCCATGAAAATAGTGCTTAGAGGGAAATGTATAGCATTGTATGCATGTATTAAAAAAAAAGAGATAACTAAAATTGTTAAATTAAGTTTCCAATTTAGGAAACTAGAAAAAGAAGAGCAAATTAAATCCAAAGTAAGCAGAAGAAAAAAAATAATAAGAATTAGAGCAGAAATCAATGAAACCCCAAACCAGAAAGAATAGGGAAAAATCAATGAAACCAAAAGTTCATTCTTTGAAAAGATCAATAAAATCTATAAGCCCTAGCCAGGCTAACTAAGAAAAAAAATAGAGGACACAAATTACTTATATCAGAAATGAACAAGTGGGCATCACAACAGATCACGTTAAAAGGACATAAAGGAATACTATGAACAACTCTATGCCCACAAATTTGATAACCTAAATGAAATGGACCAATTCCTTGTAAGACACAATCTGCCAAAATTCACACAAGAAGAAACAGATGATCTGAATAGGCCTGTATTTATTTATAAAAATGAATCAATAATTAATAATCTTCCTAAACAGAGAGCAGCAGGCCCAGAGGGGTTCACTGGTGAATTCTAACAAAGATTTAAGGAAGAAATGATACCGATTCTCTGCAATCTCTTTCAGAGGATACACACAGAAAAAATACTTCCTAACTCATTCTATGAGGCCAACATTACCTCAAAAACAAAACAAGAAAACTACGGAACAATCTCTCTCACGAACATAAATGCAAAAACTTCAACAAAATATTAGGAAGTCGCATCCAACGATGTATGAAAAGAATTATACATCACGCCCAAGTGGAATTTATCCCAGCTGTGAATGTTTGGTTCAACATTTGAAAATCAATTAATGTAATCCATCACATCAAGTGGCTAAAAAAGAAAAGTCAAATGATCATATCAATAGAAGCAGAAAAGACATTTGACAAAATCCAACATGGATTCATGATAAAAACTCTCAGTAAACTTGGAATAGAGGGAAACTACCTCAACTTGATAAAGAATATCTACAAAAAACTATAGCTAAGGTAATAATTAATGGTGAGAAACTCAAAACTTTCCCACTAAGATCAGGTACAAGGCAAGGATGTCCCCTCTCATCATTCTTTTTCAACATCATACTGGAAGTCCTTGCTAATGCAGTGAGGCAAGAAAGGGAAATAAAATGTATATACATTTGGAAGAAAGAAATAATATTGTCTTTGTTCACAAATGACATGATTGTGTATGTAAACAATCTGAAGAATGGACCCCCCAAAAATCCTGGATCTGGTAAACAATTACAGCAAAGTTACAGGATACCAGGTTAATATACAAAAGCCAATCATTTTCCCATATACTAGCAATGAAAACGTGCAATTTGAAATTAAAAACAAACACAATACCATTTACATCAGCACCCATAAAAATGAAATACTTACGTACAAATATAACAAAATATGTATAAGATCGATATGAGGAGAAACAGAAAACTCTAACTTTTGTTATAGTACTAAAATAAAACTTTGAGTGAAATCAAAGAAGAATTAAACAAGTGGAGTGATATCCCATGTTCATGGATAGAAAACTCAATACTGTCAAGATGTCAGTTCTTCCCAAATTGATCTACAGATTCAAGGCAACCCCAATCAAAATCCTAGCAAGTTATTTTGTGGATGTCAACAAAATGATTCTCAAGTTCACGTGAAGAGGCAAGATACCCAAAATAGCCAACATAATATTTCACAAAGTTGAAGGACTGACACTACCTGACTTCAAGACTTACTCTACAGCTACAGTGATCAAGACAGGGTAGTATTGGTGAAAGAATAGACAAATAGACCAATGGAACAGAAAAGAGAGCAGAGAAATAGACCCACATATACAGTCAACTGATCTTTGACAGAGGAGCAAAGGCAATACAGTGGAGTAAAGACCCTCTGGAACAACTGGACGTCCACAGGCAAGAAAAGAAAAAAATGAATCTAGACATAGACTTTACACCCTTTACAAAATTAACTCAAAATGAATCACAGACCTAAACATAAAACACAAAACTACAAAGTTCCTAGAAGATAACATAGGAGAAAACCTAGATGACCTTGAGTATGGCAATGACTTCTTTAGATACAACACCAAAGACACAATCCGTGAAATAAATAATGGATAAGCCGCCCTTCAGTAAAATTAAAAACTTCTGTTCTATGTGAGAGACTGTCAGGAGAATGATGAGACAAGCCATGTACTGGGAGAAAATATTTGCAAAAGACACATCTGATAAAAGACTTTTCTCCAAAATATACAAAGAACTCTTAAAGTTCAACAACAAGAAAACCATCTAATTTTCACTTTTTTTGTTTTTTATTTTTATTTTTGTTTTATATGTTCTTTATTTGGAGCTACTCACATATTTATAAACTTTTTTTTTCTTAATTTGTTCCTACTTCTCCATCTTGTTATCTGTTATTTTCTCCCTTCTTCTTAGAAAACATCCTTCACTATAGCCTTTGGTTTGATATGTTAACGACAAATCTCAGTTTTTGTTTTTCTATAAATGTTTTCATTTCTTCTTTTTTTCAAAATGATATTTTTCCTTTGTATACAGTTAAGTTTGTCATTATGTCCTTTCAGCACATTAAACCTATCTTTCCATTGTCATTTGGCTTTCATTGTTGCTGTTGAGAAATTAGTTTAATTTTTTCTTCTTTGATGCTTTCTTTCTTTCCTTCCTCCATTCTTTCCTTCCTTCCTTTCTTTGTTTTCTTCTCTCCTTCTTTCCCTCCTTCCTCTTTTTACCCCTCCTGACTGCTTTCAGATTTTCTCTTTGTCTTTTCATTCCTTTTTTGTGTGTGGTTTTATTATCATCAGTATAGATGTGGAATTCTTTTTTTTTAAAAATTATTTTATTGAGGTCATATTAGTTTATAACATTGTGTAAATTCAGGTATACATTGTTATACATCAGTTTCTGTATAGACTGCTTTGTGCTCACCACCAATAGTCTAGTTTTTATCAGTCACCATACATATGTGACCCTTAACCTTTTGCCCACCCTCTACCCCCTTCCCCTCTGGTAAGCACTAATCTCTTCCCCTTATCCATGAGTTTGTTTATCTTCCACATATGAGTGAAATCATAAGGGGTTTGTCTTTCTCTGTCTGGCTTATTTTGTTTAACATGATACCCTCAAGGTCCATCTGTGTTGGTGCAAATGGCATGATTTTGTCTTTTTTATGGCTGAGTAGTATTCCATTGTATATATATACCACATCTTCTTTATCCATTCATCTGTTGATGGGCACTTGGGTTGCTTCCATGTCTTGGCTATTGTGAATAATGCTGCAGTGAGAGTAGGGGTGCATAAATCTCTTTGTGTTGTTGATTTCATATTCTTTGGATAAATACCCACTAGTGGGACAGCTGGATCATATGGTATTTCTATTTTTAGTTTTTTGAGGAATCTACATACTGTTTTCCATAGTGGCTGCACCAGTTTGCATTCCCATCAGCAATGTATGAGGGTTCCCTTTTCTCCACATCTTTTCCAACACTTGTTATTTTTTATCTTGTAATTATAGCCAATCTGACAGGTGTAAGGTGATATCTCATTGTAGTTTTCATTTGCATTTCCCTGATAATTAGTGATGTTGAACATCTTTTCATGGCCATCTGGATATCTTCTTTGGAAAAATGTCTGTTCATATCCTCTGCCCATTTTTTGATCAAGTTGTTTGTTTTTTTTTTGTTGAGTTGTATGAGTTCTTTATATATGTTAGAGATTAACCCCTTGTTGGATATATGATTTGCAAATATTTTCTCCCAATTCGTGGATTGTCTTTCCATTTTGTTGATGGCTTTGTTTGCTGTGCAGAAGCTTTTTAGTCTGATGTAGTCCCATTTGTTTCTTTCTTTTTTGTTTCCCTTGCCTGAGTAGGCATGGTATTTGAAAAGATACTGCTAAGACTGATGTCAAACAGTGTACTGCCTATGTTTTCTTCTAAGAGTTTTATGGTTTCAGGTCTTACGTTCAAGTTTTTAATCCATTTTGAATTAATTTTTGTGTATGGCGCAAGATAATGGTCTACTTTCCTTCTTTTGCACATGGCTGTCCATTTTTCCCAACACCATTTATTGAAGAGACTTTCCTTTCTCCATTGTGTGTTCTTGGATCCTTTGTCAAAGGTTAGCTGTCCATAGACGTGTGGTTTTATTTCCGGGCTTTCAATTCTGTTCCATTTTCTGCATGTCTGTTTTTGTGCCAGTACTATGCTGTTTTGATTGCTATAGCTTTGTAGTATATTTTGAAGTCAGGGATTGTGACACCTCCAACTTTGTTCTTTTTTTCTCAGGATTGTTTTGGCTATTCAGGGTCTTTTGTTGTTCCACATACATTTTAGGATTCTTTGTTCTATTTCTGTGAAGAATGTCGTTGGGATTCTGATTGGGATTGCACTGAATCTGTAGATTGCTTTAGGTAATATGGACATTTTAACTATGTTTATTCTTCCAATCTATGAGCATCGAATATCTTTCCATATCTTTATGTCTTCTTTGATTTCTTTCAATAATGTTTTATAGTTTTCAGTGTATAGGTGTTTCATCTCCTTGGTTAAGTTTATTCCTAGATATTTTATTCTTTTTGTTGTGATTGTAAATGGGATTGTGTTCTCGACTTTCTGCTGGTTCATTATTAGTGTATAGAAATGCAACTGATTTTTGTAAGTAGATTTTGTACCCTGCAACTTTGCCGTAGTTGTTGATTATTTCTAATAGTTTTCTGGTGGATTCTTTAGGGTTTTCTGTATATAGAATCACATCTTCTGCAAAAGATGAGAGTTTTACTTCTTCCTTTCCAATTTGGATACCTTTTATTTCTTTTTCTTGCCTAATTACTCCGGCCAAAACCTCCAGTACTATATTGAATAGGAGT
Organism: Ceratotherium simum simum; assembly: GCF_057802395.1. Classification (NCBI taxonomy): domain Eukaryota; kingdom Metazoa; phylum Chordata; class Mammalia; order Perissodactyla; family Rhinocerotidae; genus Ceratotherium; species Ceratotherium simum. Next base: position 90,864,870 of record NC_141905.1, read on the forward strand.
GGTGAGAGTGGGCACCCTTGTCTTGTTCCTGTTCTCAGAGGGATGGCTTTCAGTATTTCACTGTTAAGTATGGTATTGGTTTGGGTTTGTCATATATGGCCTTTATTAAGTTGAGGTACTTTCCTTCTATACATATTTTATTGAGAATTTTTATCATAAATGGATATTGGATCTTGTCAAATGCTTTATCTGCATCTATTGAGATGATCATGTGATTTTTATTCCTCATTTTGTTAATGTGATATATCACATTGATTGGTGGATGTTGAACCATCCCTGTGTCCCTGGTATAAATCCCACTTGATCATGGTGAATGATCCTTTTAATGTATTGCTGTATTCGATTTGCCAATATTTTGTTGAGGATTTTTGCATCTATATTCATCAGTGATATTGGCCTGTAATTCTCCTTCTTTGTGTTGTCCTTGTCTGGGTTGGTATCAGGGTAATGTTGGCCTCATAGAATGAATTAGGAAGTGTTCCGTCTTCTTCAGTTTTTTGGAATAGCTTGAGAGGATAGGTATTAAATCTTCTTTGAATGTTTGGTAGAATTCTCCAGAGAAGCCATCTGGTCCTGGACATTTGTTTTTTGGGACGGTTTTGATTACTGTTTCTATCTCTTTACTTGTGATTGGTCTATTCAGGTTCTCTATTTCTTCTTGATTCGGTTTTGGAAGGTTGTATGATTCTAAGAATTTATCCATTTCTTCTAGGTTATCCAATTTGTTGGCATATAGTTTTTCATAGTATTCTCTTATAATCTGTATTTCTGCAATATCTGTTGTAATTTCTCTTCTTTCACTTCTAATTTTATTTATTTGAGCCTTGTCTCTTTTTTTCTTAGTGAGTCTGGCTAAGGATTTGTCAATTTTGTTTATCTCCTCAGAGAACGAGCTCTTAGTTTCATTGATCCTTTCTATTGTTTTGTTAGTCTCTCTTTCATTTATTTCTGCTCTAATTTTTATTATTTCTCTCCTGCTGACTTTGAGCTTTGTTTGTTCTTCTTTTTCTAGTTCTGTTAGGTGTAGTCTAAGGTTACTTATTTGAGATTTTTCTTGTTTGTTGATGTAGGCCTGTATTGCTATAAATTTCCCTCTTACTATCACTTTTGCTGTATCCCGTAAGAGTTAGTATGTTGTGTTTTAATTTTAATTTGTCTCCAGGTATTATTTGATTTCTCCTTTGATTTCTTCCTTGATCCAATGGTTGTTCAGTAGCATGTTGTTTAATCTCCACTATTTGTTACTTTCTCAACCTTTTTCTTGTAGTCAATTTCTAGTTTCATAGCATTGAGGTTGGAAAAAATGCTTCATATGATTTCTTTCTTTTTTTTTTTTAAAGATTTTATTTATTTATTTTTTGCCCCCAAAGCCCCAGTAGATAGTTGTATGCCATAGCTGCACACCCTTCTAGTTGCTGTATGTGGGACTCGGCCTCAGGATGGACAGAGAAGTGGTGCCTCGATGCGCATCTGGGATCCGAACCCGGGCCGCCAGCATCGCAGCGCATGCACTTAACCACCAAGCCACAGGGCCGGCCCAACTTCATATGATTTCAATCTTCTTAAACTTGTTGAGGCTTGCCTTGTTTCCCAACATATGGTCTATCTTTAAGAATGTTTCATGTGCACTTGAGAAGAATGTGTATTCTGCTGTTTTTGGATGGAATGTTCTATACATATCTATTAAATCCATCTAGTCTAGTATTTCATTTAAGGCCACTGTTTCCTTGTTGACTTTCTGTCTGGATGATCTATCCATTGATGTAAGTGGGGTCCTGAGGTCCCCTACTATTATTGTTTTACTTTCAATTTCTCCCTTTAGGTCTGTTAATAGTTGCTTTATATACTTTGGTGCTCCTGTGTTAAGTGCATATATATTCATAAGTGTTGCGTCCTCTTGGTGGAACTTCCCTTTTATCATTATGTACTGCTCCTCTTTTTCTATCATTGTCTTTTTTATCTTGAAATCTGCTTTGTCTGATATATGTATGGCAACACCTGCTTTCTTTCATTTGCCATTTGCTTGAAGTATCATCTTCCATCCCTTTACTCTGAGCCTCTGTTTGTCTTTAGAGCTGAGACGTGTTTCCTGGAGGCAGCATATTGTGGTCCTGTTTTTTTTTTCGTTTGTGAGGATGATTAGCCCTGAGCTAACACCTGTTGTCAATCCTCCTCTTTTTTTTGCTGAGGAAGATTGGCCCTGGGCTAACATCCATGCCCATCTTCCTCTACTTTATGTGGGGCGCCTGCCACCATGTCGCTTGATGAGCAGTGGGTAGGTCCGCACCAAGGATCTGAACCTGCGAACCCTGGGCCACCAGAAGTGGAGCGTGTGAACTTAACCACTATGCCACCAGGCTGGCCCCGTGTCTTGTTTTTTAATCCATCCACCAGCTCGCTGTCTTTTCATTGGAGAATTCAATCCTTTTACATTTAGAGTGAATATTGATATATGAGAGCTTAATACTGCCATTTTATTGCTTGTTTTCCAGTTCTATATTTCCATTATTTCTTTACCCTTGTATTTCTGACTGCCATTCAGTTTGGTGGTTTTCTGTGATAGTTTTCTCTTTATTTATGATTGTAGCTCTGTTCTGATTTTTTGTTTAGTGGTTACCATGAGGTTTGTATAAAAGATTTCATAGATGAGATAGTCCATTTTCTGATAGCCTCTTATCTCCATTAGCCTAAGCAGGTTCCATCCCTTTCCTCTTCCTCTTCTGAATTGTTGTTGTCACACATTATTCTTTTTTATGTTGTATGTTTGTGACTAAATTGAAGTGTTTATGGTTATTTTTGATGCTTTCCTTCCCTATATCTCTTATGTTATAATTATGTGTTTACTAACCTATTCTGATATAGAGTTGCAATTTTCTGATTCTATATGTCTATTTTTCTTCTTGCTCAAGGATTGTAAACCTTTGCTTTTTAGTTTCAGATGGGAGGGCTCCTTTCAACATTTCTTGTAAGGCAGAACTAGTGGCCATGAACTCCCTCAGCTTTTGTTTATCTGGGAAAGCTTTTATTTCTCCATTGTGTCTGAGGGATAGTTTTTTCTGAATAGAGTATTCTTGGCTGAAAGTTTTTGTCTTTCAGAATTTTGAATATATCACTCCATTCTTTCCTATCTTGTAAGGTTTCTGCTGAGAAATCTGCTAAAAGCCTGATAGGGGTTCCTTTGTAGACAATTTGATTTTTAAAATGGCCATAGACCTTAACAGACACCTCACCAAAGAAGATATACAGATATTAATTGGCATGTGAAAAGATGCTCCACATCATATATTTTCAGGGAATGCAAATTAAAACAACAATGGGATACCTCTGCACACTTAATAGAATGGCCAAACTTGAACAATGAAAATAGCAAATGCTGGCTGGTGAGGATGTGGAGCAACAGGAACTCTCATTCATTGCTGGTGGGAATGCAAAATGGTACAACCACTTTGGAAGACACTGTGGCAGTTTATTACAAAACTAAACACATTCTTACAATACAATTAAGCAATCATATTCCTTGGTATTTACCCAAAGGAGTTGAAAACTTATATCCAACCAAAAATATGCACAGGGATGTTTGTAGCAGTTTTATTTATAATTTCCACAACTTAGAAGCAACCAAGATGTCCATCAGTTGGTAAATGGATTGAAAAAAGGAAAAAAAGCAGAGGTACATCCAGATAATGGAATATTATTTAGTGCTAAAAAATAAGCTATCAAATCTTGAAAGACAGGGAAGAACATTAAATGCATATTATTACGTGAAAGAAGTCAATCTGAAAAGGCTACAAACTGTATGATTCCAACTATATGACATTCTGGAAAAGGCAAAAGTATGGAGACAGTAAAAAGATCAGTCATTGCCCACTGTTCGGGGATGCGTAGGGATGAATAGAAGGAGCACAGAGGACTTTTAGGGCAGTGAAAATACTCTACATGATGCCATAATGATGGATAAATGTCATGATACACTTATCAAAACCCATAGAATGTACAACACCAAAGTGAACCCTAATGCAAACTATGGGCTTTGAGTGATTATGATGTGTTAACATATGTTCATCAATTGTGATGTACGTACCATTCTAGAGGGGGATGATGATTATGAGGGAGGCTGTGCATGTGTGGGTGCAGGTGGTACATGGGAAATTCTGTACCTTCCTATCAAATTTGCTTTGAACATAAAACTGCTCTAAAAAATAAAGTCTTAATTTTACAAAAAAGAGTCAATTGTTAAGCAACACAAAGCAATTGTAAATATGCATATACCTAATATCAGATAAATGAAGCAAAAACTAATAGAACTCAGGAGAAAATAGAAACATCCAAAATCATAGCTGGAATTTTAGCTTTCCTCTTCCGCACTAAAAAATATCAGAAAAAATGTAGAAGATTTGAATAACACTCTTAACCAAAGGACCTAACTGACATTTTGAGAACACTGTACCAAAGAACTAGAGAGTGTACATTCTTTTCACGTGCACATGGAACATTCACCAAAAATGAAACATCACAAAATGACAAACAAACAAATATGCTCCTGTGTAAGTGAAATGACAGCAATACAAAAGGGATGGGGGGAGAAATAAGGACAATAACACAAGTCTAAATTTTTTTCAAAGGATTCCTATCATACAGATTGTGTACTCTACCCAAAATTAAATTAAACTAAAACATAAAAAAAGACAGAAAATCCCAAAATATTTGAAAATTAAGCAGCAGTCTTCTAAACCACCCATGGGTCAAAGAAGAAATCATACAGAAATAACAAATATTTTGAAGTAAGCTAAAATAAAACCACAATATAGGAAAAATTGTGATATATAGTTAAAAGCTTGCATAAAGAGAAATTTAGAGTTTTAAATGCATACATTAGAAAGCAAATAGGTAAAAACTAAATTTGCCAGACATAAATGTCAAGTCAAAATGGATGAAAGACTTAAACATAAGACCCCAAATTGTAAATCTCTCAGAAGAAAACATAGGGGAAAAGCTTTATGACATTGGTCTTGGTCATGATTTCATGGATATGACACCAAAAGCATAGACAACAAAAACAAAAATAAACAACTAGGACTACATCAGACTAAAAAATTTCTGCAAAGAAAAGGAAAAATTCAACAGAGTGAAAAGGCAACCTACAGAATGGGAGAATATATTTGCAAACCATATGTCTCATAAGGTCTCGTGTGCCTGGTGCAAAATGCTTCCAAAATGAATTGATTTAAGTAAACAAATCCCTGGTGCAGGGATTAGAAGGTGAACAAGACATCATCCTTGTCCTCAAAGAGATTAAGTCTGTAGAGGGGGACAGAGAGCCAACATGGAGGGGGACAGGCAAGGCAACCTAGTGGAGGGCCAGACAACCAATATGGAGGGGGACAGACTTGCTCAGGGAAGACAGCAGCCCCCACAGGACCTACAGCCTCGTTCCCTCAAAGAGCCCCTTCCTGCCCACATCCTTCCAAACCACACATGCTCCCCCCACCCCTGTCCACAGCCCTGCACAGTTAAATCTCAGGGGAAAGGGAAAGGGCTCCAGCCTCCCTTCCCTGGGACCTTCAACGGGGCCCAAATCCTCCTGGAGCCAGGGCCTGATTGGAAGAGGCCCACTGGACCACTGGTTTGTGGTGGAGGGAGAAGGAAAGGAAGCAGCAGCCCCAGTCACTTCCCACACTGATGCCTGTAACATCCTTGCATCGTAGACTTGAAAAAGCCAAGTCTTTCAACGCAATCCTTATCAGAGTCCCAGTGATATTCTACCCAGCAGTAGAACAAATAATCCTAAAATTTATATGGAACAACAAAAGACCCCAAATAGTCAAAGCAATCCTGAGAAAAAAGAACAAAGCTGGAGGCATCATACTCCCTGATTTCAAAGTATACTACAAACCTATAGTTATCAAAACAGCATCGTATTACAGAAAAACAGAAACTCAGATCAACAGAACAGAATTGAGAGCCCAGAAATAAACTCACACATTTATGGACAACTAATTTTTGACAAAGGAACCAAGAACAACAATGGGGAAAGGAAAGTCTCTTCAATCAATGGTTGAGAAAACTGGACAGCCACGTGCAAAAGGTTGAAAGTAGACCATATGCAAAAATTAACTCAAAATGGTTTAAAGACTTGAATATAAGACCTGAAACCATAAAACTCCTAGAAGCAAAGATAGGCAGTATGCTCTTTGACATCAGTCTTAGCAGTATCTTTTTGAATGTTATGTCTCCTCAAGAAAGGTAAACAAATAAAAACATAAATAAATGGGACTACATCAAACTAGAAAGCTTCTGCACAGCAAAGGAAACCATGAACAAAACAAAAAGACAACCCACTAACTAGAAGAAAATATTTGCAAATCATATATCAGATAAGGGGTTAATCTCCAAACTATATAAAGAACTAATGCATCTCAACAACAAAAAAACAAACAACTCAATTAAAAAATGGGCAATGGATCTGAACAGACATTTTTCCAAAGAAGATATACAGATGGCCAACAAGCACGTGAAAAGATGTTCAACATCATTAACTATCAGGGAAACGCAAATCAAAACTACAATGAGATAATTCCCTCACGCCCATCAGAATGGCTATTACTAAAAGACAAGAAATAACAAGCTTTGGCGAGGATGTGGAGAAAAGGAACCCTCATACACTGCTGGTGGGAGTGCAAACTGCTGCAGCCACTATGGAAAACAGTGTGGAGATTCCACAAAAAATTAAGAATAGAAATATCATATGATCCAGCTATCCCACTACTGGGTATTTTCTCCAAAGAACACAAAAACACTAATTCGAAAAGATATATGCACCCCTATGTTCACTGCAGCATTATTCACAATAGCCAAGATGTGAAAAAAACCTAGGTGCCCATCAACTGATGAATGGATAAAGAAGATGTGGCATATATATACAATGGCATACTACTCAGCCATAAAAAAGATGAAATCGTGCCATTTGTGATAACATGAATGGACCTTGAGGGTATCATGTTAAGCAAGATAAGTCAGACGAAGAAAGACAAATACTGTATGATTTCACTCATATGTGGAAGATAAAGCAACTGTCACAAACACATAGATACAGAGAACAGATTGGTGGTTACCAGAGGGGAAGAGAGTGGGGGGAGGGCGAAAGGAACAAAGGGGCACATGTGTGTGGTGACAGATGACAACTAGACTTTTGGTGGTGAACATGATGCAGTTTATACAGAAGTTGAAATATAATGATGTACACCTGAAATTTATATGTTATAAACCAATGTGACCTCAATCAAAAGAAAAAAATAAAAATAAAAAGCCTGGTCAATATACTATTCTCAAAAGTACTAAAAATTTTTTTAGAAGACCACTCTTAGAGACTTGGCCTCCAGGAAGAACCTATCCTCCTGAAACTCCTATCCTTCCTCATCTTGCATGCTCCCTACTCACACTGCACTAGGACTAAGGCAGAGGCAGCCTTGGGCATGAACAGAAGGAGGGGACGTGGGGGGAGCTCCACTCAAAGCCCCCGTCCTGTGGGGAGACTGAGTGGGCATCTTGGAGAAGAGATTCACAGCAAGGGCTGGAGAAAGGCTGTGTCCACGTAGATGGTTTCTTACATCTGTTTCGTGTTTCTCAGTTCACAAAGCTGTGACACAGGTCACCCCTGATTGTACAGAGCAGGACACCGGGGGTCTGGGAGGGTAGGGGGCTTCCGGAGGCCCAGGGTGTGGTGGCAATCAGAGCTGGTTCTGTGGTCACTGCTCGGAGCAGCGGGGTGTGTCCGCAGGAAGCAGGATCGGGCTCCTAGACACCAGAACATGCCCCACTTCAGCGAAAGCCAGCCCTGGACGATGCCTGCTGCCCCACCCTCCAGGCGGAAGGTAGCGGGCATCCACGTGGGACGTCCGACCTCAGCTGCAGGAGAGCATCCTCCTGAGGGCGGCTTTGACATCCTCAGCCAGTAGATGAGGGGGTTCAGGGAGGGTGCCACGGAAGTGTAGATCACGGATACCACCTTGTCCTTGTCCAGTGAGTAGCTGGACGTGGGGTGGATGTAGGTGTAGATGACGGTGGACTAGTACATGGAGACCACCAGGAGGTGCGAGGAGCAGGTGGAGAAGGCCCGCCACTTGCCCGCTGCTGAACGGATGCGCAGGATGCTGGCGATGATGCAGCCTTAGGAGAGCATGATCTCGGAGAAGTTCCCCAGGGCCAGGACCACATCTGCAATGAAGGCCATGGCCTCGTTCAGGCAAGTGGGGGCACAGGAGAGCTTCAGCAGTGGGGGGATCTCACAGAAGAAGTGCTCGACCACGTCGGAGCAGCAGAAGGGCAGGCGCCCGGTGAGGACAGTGTTTACCATGGTGTTGGCCAGACTGACTGTCCACACGGCTGTGGCCAAGAGCATGCACACCCGGGGGCCCATCAGGGCGCCGTAGTGCAGGGGCCGGCAGACGGCCACGTAGCGGTCTAAGGCCGTCGTGGAGAAGAGCAGCAGCTTGGCCCCCAGGGACCATGTGAAGAGAAAGAGCTGAGCCATGCAGCCCCCGAAGGAGATGGTCCTGCCAGCCACCATGCTGCCCAGCAGCTTGGGTAGGATTGTGGAAGTGCAGAGCATGTCCACCACGGCCAGGTTGACCAGGAAGAAGCACATAGGGGTGTGCAGGGCAGGGCTTAAGCCGATGACCAGCACGATGAGCGGGTTTCCAGAGAGGGCCATCATGTAGAGGAGAAGGAAGGCAGGGAAGGGCAACACTTGCAGCCGAGGTGTTTCTGAGAATCCCAGAAGGAGGAACTTGGTGACCAGGGTCTGGTTCACCACAGCCACGGTGGGCGGGAACTCTGGGTCCTTCTGGGCACCTGGGGACTGCTCTGACACTGGCTGTTGCGGAAAGAGATACTCCCTGTTTTAACTTGTTCTGAACATTCCATCCTGGAAATATGTGTGCGACTCATTAGAAAGAATTTCAAATCCTGTTTTGGTAATGAAAATGGAGCCTTGTGCCCCTGATAAGTTTGGAGACCAGGGCCATTGCAGAGAGAGCAGCTGTCCCCTGAGGTGTGGAGAAGCTCCAGGCCTCACCACTCCCTTGGCAGGTGCAGGACTGAGACGGCCACTCAAAAATCACTGGACTCGGGTCCTGGTCAGCATGGGCTCATCCTTCCCCAGCTCCCAGGGAGCCCTGACCACGTGGGGTGAGGGTGGTGGACTTACAGGGAAACCTGGATCACTCTCCTATTTGAAAATTGTGACAGTTGAGTTTACAGCCTGTCACACACTCTGACAGTGTCTTGGAGCAGAGGAGAGACAGGGAAGAAGTAACACATTAAATCAGAAAGAACCCGTTTCTAAAGCCCACAGGACTCCTACCTAGACTGCCACATCCAGGCAGCACTGACACATGCGGTCACTGGAAGCCAGGGGCCAGGCCTGATGTAGGGGACAGGGTGGGACACAAACCCTGTTTCCACTGCAGATCTTGCTGCTGCCTGACCCAGCACAGCCCACAGCAGGGCCCCACAAAATCAGAGACAAATCACCACCAAACTCTTCAGCTGAATCAGAAAGATCTCCCAAGATAAACCTGAGATAGTGGGAACTGAGGCCCGTGCAAGCCAACTTCCGAATGACAATGCAAGTGCAGATGGCTTGGCTTCTTATAAATTATTATTCTAACGAGGGGACACTGAGTTTATTTTAAAATCCTGCATCTTGGAAATATTTCACTGCTTAGATCATAGCCCTGTAATTAAAAAGAAGATTTTCGGGGCTAGCCCCGTGGCGTAGGGGTTAAGTGTGTATGCTCCGCTGCTGGCGGGCCAGGTTCGGATCCTGGGCATGCACCGACACACCGCTTGTCAGGCCATGCTGTGGCGGCGTCACACATAAAGTGTAGGAAGATGGGCACGAATGTTAGCTCAGGGCCAGTCTTCCTCAGCAAAAAGAGGAGGATTGGCATGGATGTTAGCTCAGGGCTGATCTTCCTCACACACACAAAAAAGATTTTCATACATTTGTGTTAGCTGAGGCCTTGGCAAACTATTTTCTGGCACAGGCTTAGATCTGGTCCATCTGCTTTAGTCAATGTCTGGGAGATGTCTGACTGTCACTAAATATTACCAGGAGGTGTCCCTGTGAGGGGTGGTCCAAGAATGACAAACAAAATCACCAACTGGAATGTGTTCATTTGTGTGGAACATGCTGACGCTTTTCCACCAAAAATCTGTTACATTAAAAGAAAGAGAGAGACAGAGTGATTTTATATTACGTTTTGTCTATGTTGCTCATTTTCCTTTTTTTATATGATTAGAAAAGTTTTGTCCTTAAACCTGACAGCTGAGGAGTCTCATGGCTCTTAGTCGCAGAGTAAAATGTAATTATCCACCATTCTCAACACATTCTGGTTTACATTTAAAACACACACGTCCACAGCGTCCACGTTAAATTATAGTAGGTGCTTACAAAAGGTGGAAAAATCTGTCTGAAATTCCTGGTATCTTCTCAAGAAACTTCCTTCTTGATCCCAAGGAAAAAACTTCAGAGAATTATCAGTAATCATTAGGAATTAAAGTTGATTTTAAAAAAAGTACAGAGGGTGACAGCTGTAGCCAAGAGCAGGGTCAGTGGGAGACTTGTGACCAGAGCTGGAGAAGCCCTGTATCATCTGAAACAGGCCGAGGCGTGGTTCCTGGTGCGTGCTGGTGGGCCCGGGGGACCAATTAGCACAGAACCTGCTCTCCCTAATTGGGCGTAACCAGCCCACGGATTCAGGACTCTCTGGAGAAGCTGACCAGCACCTGGGGGACAGATCTAATCAGCACCGAGTAAGAGCCGACGACACTCTTGGCACCTGCTGGTGTTTCCTGTCTGAAACAGGGGCTGGTGCTTGGAGGTCACCATCCAGGGACTGATTGTCCAGCAGCAGCAGGGACAGCTGAAGGATAGACAGAGCTGGTGGACTTGTCAGACAATGAGGTTATCATGGCAGTGAGCCCATGAACCAACGCACCACCTTTTCCGCAGAGAGCAGAAAATGCCTTTCCTTCCCAGCTAGAAGCACACAAATGCAATGCCAACCCCTGTCCCTGGACATTGTCCTAGGGCCTTGCTGGACATCACCAGATTCCCGCCCCTTGGGGAAGCTAATGGCCACGTGTCCATGGTCACTGGCTCTCAGTATTCTGCTCTTTCGGTGCTACTTTCCTCGCACAACGAGCATGTGCATACTTCATCCAGTCATGGCAACAGCTCCTCCCCAGCTGCTTAACAAATTCGAGGGCAGTGGAAGCCACCCTGCCCTGGGCACACCACACTAACCTGGGCCAGCCCTCACCAGTGGCTAACAGGCTGCTCCTGCTCCTGGAAAAGATTCCTCTTACAGCTGGTGGCTTTTCAGACCTCCAGCACATTCATTGTGGAAACCATGGCTGGCTGGTCACCACGTCTTCTCAGACCCATCCAAACTGCTGATCTTGCCTGGACATCTTCAGTTCCTGGTCAGGGCACCCCTCAGTTTGGGTCTAGCCTAGTGTCCACGCACCCTGACTCAGCGTAGGGGTTTTATGTCTTAATTCTCCACTTCTTGGTTTCAAAGAAGGCGTCAACTTCTCACTTGGGGTGGCTGTAGACACTCAAGATGGACCCAGGTTTTTCCCCTCTAGTTTTATTGAGATATGATTGACAAATAAAAGTTGTATTTACTTCGTTTGTACCATGTGAGTTTTTTCAGGTGTACAATGTGATGATTTTTTTTTTGTGTGTGAGGAAGATCAGCCCTGAGCTAACATCCATGCCAATTCTCCTCTTTTTGCTGAGGAAGACTGGCCCTGGGCTAACATCCATGCCCATCTTCCTCTACTTTATATGGGACGCTGCCACAGCACGGCCTGACAAGCAGTGCATCAGTGTCTGTTCGGGATCTGAACCCGGGCTGCCAGCAGTGGAGCGTGCGCACTTAACTGCTACACCACGGGGCCGGCCCCTACCATGTGATGATTTGATATGTGCGTACGTTGTGAAATGATTACTACAATAAAGTTAACACGTCTATCATCTCAAAGTTACTTTTTTATGAGAACTCAATATTTAGTATCTTAGCAAATATCAGGTATATAATACAGTATTCTTAACTCTAGTCACCATGTTGTATATTCAACCTTCAGAACTTATTCATCTATTAACTGAAAGTTTGTACACTTTGGTGAACACCTCCTCATTTCCCACACTCCTGAGCTCCTGGCAAGCAGCATTTACTCTCTGTTTCTATGGTCTCAAATTTTTTTTAGATTCTACATATGAATAATACTATACAGTATTTGTCATTTTTTTTTTTGTGAGGAAGATTGGCCCTGAGCTAACATCTGTGCCAATCTTCCTCTATTTTGTATGTGGGACTCCTGCCACAGCATAGCTTGATGAGGGGTGCATAAGTCCATACCTGGGATCTAAACCCGCGAATCCTGGGCCACTGAAGTGGAGCGCATGAACTTAAACACTACGTCACTGGGCCAGCCCTCGTATTTGTCATTTTTGTCTGGCATATTTCACTGAGCATAATGTCCTCCAGGTTCATCCATGTTGTTTCAAATGGCAGGATGTTTTTGTGGCATTGCTCAATGAAGTCTTGAGTATTTTCTGTATAAAAGATCATGTCCTCTGCAAACAGAGACAATTTTAATTCTTTCTGATTTGGATGCATTTTATTTCTCTTCTTGCCTGTTTGCTCTGGCTAGGACTTCCAGTACTGTGTTGATTAAGAGTGGTAAGAGTGGGCATCCTTGTCTTGTTCCTCATCTTAGAGGAAAAGCTTTCAGCTTTTCACCATTCAGTGTGACGTTAGCTCTGGGCTTGACATACATGGCCTTTATCATGTTGAGGGACATTCCTTCTATATCCAGTTCGTTGAGAATTTTTATCATCAAAGGATGTTGAATTTTGTCAAATGCTTTTTCTGCGTTTATTGAGATTATCCTATGGTTTTGAATCTTCATTCTATTAATGTTGTGTACCACATTTATTGATTTGTCTATGTTGAACCATCTTTGCATACCAGGGATAAGTCCCACTTGATCACAGTGTATGGACCTTTTAATGTGCTGTTGAGTTTGATTTACTAGTACTTTGTTGAGATTTTTGCATCTATGTTCATAAGGGATATTTACCTGCAATCTTCTTTTCTTATAGTGTCCTTGTCTGGCTTTGGTAGCAGGGTGATGCTGGCCCAGTAATATGAGTTTGGAAGTATTCCCTCCTCTTCATATTTCAGAAGAGTTTGAGAAAGATTGGTGTTAATCTTTAAATGTTGGGTGGAATTCACCCAGGAAGCCATCTGGTCCTGGGCTTTTCTTTGTTGGGAGGTTTCTGATTATTGCTTCAGTCTCCTTGCTAGTTATGGTTTGTTCAGATTATCTGTTTTTTCATGATTCAGTCTTGCTGAGTTGTATGTTTATAGTAATGTATTCATTTCTTCTAGGTTCTTCAATTTATTGGGATATAACTGTTCATAGTAGTCTATTATGATGGTCTGTGTATCTGTGGCATCAGTTGTAATGCCTCCTCCCTTATTTATTTGGGTCCTGTCTCTTTTTGTTGGTTAGTCTACCTAAGAGTTTGTCAATTTTGTTTATTGTTCCAAAAAACTAACTCTTATTTTTATTTATCTTTTCTATTGTGTTTCTAGTTCGTATTTCATTATTTTCTGTCCAAATTTTTACTGTTTCCTTCCTTCTGTAACTTTGGGCTTAGTTTCTTCTTTTTCTGTTTCTTGAGTTTAAGGTTAGGTTGTTTATATGACATATTTCCTATTTCTTAATGTAGGCATTTATTGGTATAAACTTCTCTCTTAGAACTGCTTTTGCTGCATCCTATAATTTTTTGTATAATGTTTTTCCATTTTAGTTTGTCTCAAGATATTTTTTGATTTCCCCTTTGACCCATTGATTCTTCAGGAGTGTATTGCTTAATTCCCACACATTCATGAATTTTCCAGCTCTCTTCTGTTATTGACTCTAGTTTCATATGATTGTGGTCAGAGGAGATATTTGTTATGATTTTAATCTTGTTAGTTTTGTTAATACCTGTTTTGTGGCATGATATATATGATCTATCCTAGAGAATGTTCTGCTTTCACTTGAGAAGAATGTGTATTCTGCTCCTGTTGGATGGAATGTTCTGAATATTTCTGTTAAGGCCTTTTAGTCCATAGTGTTATTTAAGTCTTTGGTTTCCTAGTTGATTTTCTGTATGGATGATCTATCCATTTACGAAAGTGAGGGTTTGAAGTCCTCTACTATCATTGTGTTACTTTATATTTCCCCTTTCATTTCTGTTAATATTTGCTTCATATATTTAGATGTTCCAATGTTGGGTGCATATAATTTACAATTGTTACATTGTCTTGATGAATTGACTCCTTTATCATCACATAATGATATTCTTTGTCTCTTATGACTGATTTTGACTGAAAGTCTGTTTTCTCTGATATAAGTATAGCCCCCTCTGTACCCTTTTGGTTACCATTTGCATGAAATATCTTTTTCCATCTCTTCACTCTCAGCCAATGGGTGACCTTAAAGTTAAAATGAGTCTCTTGTAGGCAGTATATTGCTGGATCCTGTTTTTTGATCCACTCAGCCACTCTGTGTCTTTTGATTGGAGAATTTAATCCATTTACATTTAAAGTAATTAATGGAGTGATGTCAGCATCGTGGTGGAGTGAGTTGTTTCGTTTGTCTCTCCCCTCTATGTTACAACAAATTGGATATCCACTGACAAACGGAGGATTCCCTACACAGCACAACAGGATGCAGAAGAGATCCAGGCATCTGTACATCTGAACGGGGGGTGGACTGGAGCTGCAGGAGATAGTGGAACTAGGGGAGCAGCCTTCTCTCCCTCCTCTGGCAGCAGCAGTCCAGGGCGCAGATCCTTAGGCTGGCATGCGTGCCTGCCAGCAGTCACTGTGGGAGCAGATACAGCAGGCGCTGTCACTTGTGTGACTGTGAGTGGATGCAGCAGGAGCAAAAGCAGTAGACATCCTTGCCTATCCTCCATGGGATCCAGCCCTCATGCCTGCAGCAGTTGCTGCAGGGGCAGAAAAAACAGGCATGGCATGCTCCCTGCCCCTCCCTCAGTAAATCCAACATGCATGTCCTCTCTTTCCCCCAGCAGTGTCCAGGTCTTTCCAGTCAGCCACCCTATGCCTTTTAATTGGAGCATTTAGTCCATTGACGTTTAAAGTAGCTATTGATAAGTATGTACTTACTGCCATTTTTTAACTTTTTTTTTTCTCAGCGTTTTAGTAGTCCTTCTCTGTTCCTTTCTTCTTCTATAGAGAATT
Source organism: Ceratotherium simum simum (assembly GCF_057802395.1). Lineage (NCBI taxonomy): Eukaryota > Metazoa > Chordata > Mammalia > Perissodactyla > Rhinocerotidae > Ceratotherium > Ceratotherium simum. The sequence goes on from NC_141905.1 coordinate 90,880,199, forward strand.
GATGGTCACTTTAGTTTGACCTCTGACTGAAAGCTGTACTCTTTAACTCCCCTCCTCCCTCATGTTTTTGATATCATATCTAACCTCTTTGTTGTGCATTTGTATCCATTATGTTCTAATCATGGAAATAGATAATTTTTCCTATTTGTGGTCTTTTCTTTTCTTTTCCCCTTAAATCAGTCCCTTTAACATTTCTTGTAGCACTGGTTTCTTGGTGACAAACTCCTTTAATTTTTGCTTATCTGGGAAAATTTTGATCTCTCCTTCCATTTTGAATGATAACCTTGCTGGGTAGAGTATTCTTGGCTGTAAGTTTTTTCCTTTTAGCACTTTAAATATATCGTGCCATTCTCTTCTAGCCTGTAAGGTTTCTGCAGAGAAGTCAGCTGATAGCCTTATGGGGTTTCCTTTGTACGTAACTTGACATTCTCTTGCGGCTTTTAGGATTCTCTCTTTATCTTTAATTCTGGACATTTTGATTATGATGTGTCTTGGTGTGGGCCTCTTTGGGTTTATCTTGTTTGGGGCTCTCTGTGCTTCCTGTACCTGGATGTCTGTTTCCTTCCTTAGGTTAGGGAAGTTTTCATCTATTATTTCTTGAAATAGATTCTCTGCCCCCTTGTCTCGCTCTTCTCCTTCCGGGACACCTATAACACGGATGTTAGTGTGCTTGATGTTGTCCCAGACGTCCCTTAGACTGTCCTCAGTCTTTTTAATTCTTTTCTCTTTTACCTGTTCACCTTGGGTAATTTCTTCTAGTCTTTCTTCCAGCTCACAGATCCGTTCTTCTGTATCCTCTACTCTGCTTTTGAGTCCCTCTAATGAATTTTTCATTTCCAGTATTGTATTCTTCATTTCTGATTGGTTCTTTTTTATATCTTCCATTTCTTTGTTGACATTCTCACTGAGTTCATCTATTCTTCTCCCCAGATCAGTGAGCATCCTTAACACTCTTAGTTTGAACTCTCTGTCGGGTAGGTTGCTCATTTCTGTTTCACTTAGTTCCTTTTCTGGGGTTTTGTCCTGTTCCCTTACTTGGAATGTATTCTTTTGCCTCTTCATTTTGCCTCTTTCCCTGTGCTTGTGTCTACGTATTAGGTAGGTCAGCTACGTCTCCTGCTCTTGGATAGGTGACTTTATGTAACTGATGGCTTAGGAGGCTTCCAGTGTGCTTCCCTCAGTTCTCAAAGTTCCAGGGGTGACCCCTATGTGGGCTACGTGTATCCTTCTGTTGTGGCCTGTTTGCTCTCCCTGTAGGCGCCCAGGGAGGCTGAGTTATGCTCCTGGCCAGCTGTTGTAATGCTCAGCTGCTTGTAGTTGTTGTGGGCCCTTCAGTCTCTTTATCAGGTGTGGGGATCCCCAGCACAGTTGGCTGCAAGTTCTAATACCACATTTGTGTTGCAGTATTTCTTTTAAGTGAGTAGGCCCCCACCGTGGCAGGTTGTTAGGCTCAGGGCCTTACAATTGCTGTAAGCCTCTAGCCTATTAGGTCTCTTGTCAGCTCTCTGAGGATTGCAGCTGGGTGGGGCTGGCCTCAGGCACAGGAGCACCCAATTGTATCAGGTTTTGGAAGGTGGAGCAAACCTCCTATGTGGGTCTTTGAGAAGTACAAGTCTTCTGCGGCTGAGAAGCCCTGCTGCCCACAGGTCCACACACACAGTCAACACAGTCCTGCCCCGTGTGAGTGCCCCGACCTCCGCAAGCGGACCCAGTCTCTCCACGGCGGGAGCCCCACACACTCTGCCACCACCCCACACTCTCCACCTGCTCCTTGTGCCCACCCTGCCCTGCTCAAGTCGGCTCAGTTGCCAGGCTGCAGAGAATCCAGTCACCAATCTATGCAGGCCCACAAGTTGCCTGAGGGCTTGTTGTTGGGTGTGGCCAGTCTCTAGGGTGGGCTGCCTGCCCTGGCTGAGCTGGATTAAATCGGTGCTCTAGCGGGTGGGGCAGACCCTGGGCTAGCAGGCCTCAGGGAGAACTCCAATGGTGTCTGTGTCAGCACGCCCACACCAGGCCACAACAATGGCCGCTGCCAATGTCCCAGTCCCTGGAGAGGTCTCACCCCTCACCGAGATGCACTCAGGGCCTATTAGGTGAGTCTCTTGTCACCAAAGCACTGTACACCTTTCTTTCTGGTGATTTTAGGGTGCTTCCTCAAATGGGTGAGTTTGCACGCAGGCCCTTTAAGAGCCAGTTTTAGTTTCTTTGTGAACCGGGTTTTCTGGGGGTGCTCCCCAGTGTTTTAGTAGCAGGCACAGTCAGATATTATGCCGCTGGTGTCGATTGTGCTGGGTCCACAAAATGCCCACAGCGGGGGCGCTCCCCGGCTCAGGACCCCGCGCCTCCAGGGAGGCTGTGTACCTGTGAGCTGCTCCCGGCGGCCGTGAAGCTGGCGGCTTGTGAAGGCGGCGTTTTTCCTCTCCAGAAGGGAGTCTCTGCCTCTTCCACCTCAGTTAGGATTGTCCGTTGTTGTGGAGTTCCTCTCATCCAGTTTTCAGTTCTGTCTCAGGGGTAATTTTTCCACGAGTAGTTGTAAATTGGCTGTGTCCACGGGAGGAGGTGAGTTCCGAGTCTGCTTATGCCGCCATCTTGATTCCTCTCCAGGTCTTTCCAAAACTGGGGATAGTATACAAAACTCAGATTTTCCCAGCTGGGGCATAGTGCCCTGACCTGAGTTTTCCAAACACACCAGCTAGGGCCAGAGACCAGAGGCTGCATGAGCAAGCAGCAACCACAACCTCTCCCTGCTTAGCCTCTGCTACCCCCAGCAGTGGCAGGTGGAACCCGTGACCAGAGCCTTCAGGAACTACAGCAGAACTGGTGACCCAGCTCCTAGTGGTGACACCCCCAACACCAACTCCACCAGCAGCATGGGGCTGCATACAAGTCTCTGGGTCCCCAGGTCCCTAGCAGTGACATGATACCCATGAACCAAGTGCCCCTGGCAGCAGTGCAACCAGCACACCTAGACAACCCAGGAGCAGCAGTGTTGGTGGTGCACAGGGCAGCAGCATGTGAGTGGTGGAGAGCCAGTGGAGGAACACAAGACCCAGGTGACCCCGAAAGCAGCAGAAGTGCTCACCACCTGGTGACCCCAGTGGTGACAGCTGAGAATGCAGCGACATCATAAGCAGCAAGACACCACCAACCTCAGAGGCACAAGTGCCACAAAGAGGGCACTGACAATGCATGTAGCAGAGGCGGTAGAGGGTGGAAAGTGCAGGCTCTCAAATGCAACCAGAAGCAGCTCAGAACCAAAGTAACCAAAGCTATACCCAAATAAGAAAGGTGGTTACTATCACAAATGCGCTGGCAGAGGCTCAATTCATCAAACACCATGAAGAACTACAATAACATGGTAAGGAAGAGAAGGACAATTCCAGAAACTGGACTTGAAGTCACAGAAGATTACAATCTAACTGACAGAGAATTCAATATACCTGTCATAAAGACACTCAGCGAGTTACAAGCAAACTCAGAAAGACAGTTCAATGAGCTCAGGAATAAAATTAAAGAATAGAAGGAGTACTTCACCAACGAGACTAAAACTCTAAAGAAAAAAAATCAGACAGAAAATTTGGAGATGAAGAACAAATTAAAGAGATGAAAAATAATGTAGAAAGCATTAAAAAGAGAGCAGAATATGTGGAGGAGAGAATTAGTGAGCTCAAAGATAGGAACCTAGAAATGATTCAGATGGATAAGGAGAACTAAGATTTAAAAAGAAATGAAGAAATTCTTTGAGAAATATCTGACTCATTTAGGAAAAGTAACATAAGGCTTATAGGTATTCCAGAAGGAGAAGAGAGGGATAAAGGAGCATAGAGCTTATTCAAAGAAATAATAGCTGAGAACTTACCAAACCTGGGGAAGGAACTGGACATGCAAGTACATGAAGCTAACAGAACTCCTAATTACCTTGATTCAAAAAGACCTTCTCCAAGGCATATATTATTAAAACTGTCAAAAGTCAATGACAAAGAAAAAATATTAAGGGCAGCAAAAGAGAAGAAAATAACATACAAAGGAAATCACATCAGATTTTCAGTGGATTTCTCAGCAGAAACCTTAGGGCTAAGAGAGAGTGGCATGATATATTCAAAATATTGAAAGCCAAAACCATCAGCCAAGAATACTCTATGTAGTATAATTATCTTTCAGATATGATGGAGAAATGAAAGCTTTTGCAGACAAACAAAAGCTGAGGGAGTACACTGACACTAGACCTGCCTTACAAGAAAAGTTGAAGGGAGCCCTCCTACCTGAAACAAAAAGGCAAAGGTTTATAAAGCTTCAAGCAAGGAGATAAATAGACAGACAGATCAGAAAATTGCAGCTCTCTATCAGAATAGGTTAGTAAACATTTAATTATAACACAAAGGATGAAGGGAAAAAAGCATCAAAAATAACTATAACCACTTCTATTTGGTCACAAACTCACAACACAAAGAAGAACAATTTGTGACCACAAAAACATAGAAGGGGAAGAGGAATGGGACAGAACCTGCATAGGCTAATGGAAATAAGAGGCTATCAGAAAAAGGACTAGCTCATCTATGAGATCTTTTATACAAACCACATGGTAACCACAAAACAAAAAATCAGAGTAGAGTCACAAATCATAAATAAAGAAACAACTAAGAAAACATCACAGAAAACCACCAAACTGAAATGGCAGAGAGAAATACAAGGAAAAAGAAACAATGGAAATAGAGAATGACCAGAAAAGAAAAGATAAAATGGCAGTATTAGGCCTTCATTTATCAATAATCACTCTAAATGTAAATGGATTGAATTCTTTAATCAAAAGACACAGAGTGGCTGGATGGATTGAAAAACAAGACCCAACAATATGCTGCCTCCAGGAAACACATCTCAGCTCTAAAGACAAACATAGGTTCAGAGTGAAGGGATGGAAGACGATACTCCAAGCAAATGACAAGCAAAAGAAAGTGGATGTATTCATACTTATATCAGACAAAACAGACTTATGGGCAGTATATAATGATAAAAGGGATATTCCACCAAGAAGATGTGACACTTATTAATATATGCACCTAACAGAGGAGCACCAATGTATATTAAACAACTACTAACAGACCTAGAGGAAGTAATTGACAGCAACACAATAATAGTAGGGGACTTTAACATCCCACTTACATCAATGGATAGATCATCCAGACAGAAAGTTAACAAAGAAACAATGGCCTTAAATGAAACACTAGAGCAGGTGGACTTAATATGTGTATATATATATGTCTATACATACATATTAATATGTACATTATATATATTCTATATATATAATTATATATTTAGAACATTCCATCCAAAAACAGCAGAATACACATTCTTTTCAAGTGCACATGGAACACTCACAAAGATAGACCATATGTTGGGAAACAATGCAAGCCTCAACAAATTTAAGAAGATTGAAATCATATCAACCATCTTTTCCAACCACAGTGCTATGAAACTAGAAATCAACAACAAGAAAAAAGCTGAGAAAGTCACAAATATGTGGAGACTAAACAACATGCTTCTGAACAACTATTGGATCAATGAAGAAACCAAGGAGAAATCAAAAAATACCTGGAGACAAATGAAAATGAAAACACAACATACCAAAACTTATGGGATGCACCAAAGTCGTACTAGGAGGGAAATTTCTAGCAATACAGGCCCACCTCAACAAACAAGAAAAATCTCAAGTAAACAAGCTCACACTATAGTGAAAAGATCCAGAGAAAGGAGAACAAATGAAGACCAAAGTCAGTAGGAGGAAGGAAATAACAAAAATCAGAGCAGAAATATCGAAATAGTAAAAAATCAATAGAAATTATCATTGAAACTAAGAGCTGGTTCTTTGAGAAGATAAACAAAATTGCCAAACCCTCAGCCAGACTCACGAAGAAAAAGAGAGAGAAGACTCAAATAAATAAAATTAAAATGAAAGAGGAGATATTACAATGGATACTATGGAAATACAAAGGATTATAAGAGAATACTATGAAAAACTATATGTTAACAAACTGGATAACCTAGAAGAAATAAATTCTTAGACTAAATTCTTAGGATCATACAACCCCCAAACTGAATCAAGAAGAAAGAGAGAATCTGAATAGACCAATCACAAGAAAAGAGATTGAAATAGTAATCAAAAACCTCCCCCCAAAACAAAAGACCAGCATCAGATGGCTTCTCTGGTGAATTCTATCAAACATTCAAAGAAAATTTAATTCCTATCCTTCTCAAACTCTTTCAAAAAATTGAAGAGGACGGGATGCTTCCTAACTCATTTTACAAGGCCAACATTACCCTGATACCAAAACCAGACAAGCACAACTCAAAAAAGGAAAATTATCACTGATGAACATAGACAAAAATTCCTCAACAAAAGATTAGCAAATTGCATACAACAGTTCACTAAAAGGATCATACACCATGATCAAGTGGGATTTATACCACAGATGCACAAATGGTTCAACATCCACCAATCAATCAATGTGATACACCACATTAACAAAATGAAGAATAAGAATCACATGATCATCTTGATAGATGCAGAGAAAGCATCTGACATGGTCCAACTTCCATTTATGATAAAAATTCTCAATAAAATGGATATAAAAGGAAAGTACCTCAACATAATAAAGGTCATATATGACAAACTCATAGCCAATATCGTACTCAATGGTGAAAAACTGAAAGCCATCCCTCTGAGAACAGGAATAAGACAAGGGTGCCCACTCTTGCCACTCCTATTCAGTGCAGTACTGGAAGTTTTAGCTAGAGAAATTAGGCAAGAAAAAGAAACAAAAGGGATCCAAATTGGAAAAGAAGAAGTGAAACTCACTGTTTGTGGATGACATGATTCAATATATAGAAAACCCTAAAGAATCTACCAAAAACTATTAGAAATAATCAACAAATACAGTAAAGTTGCTGGGTAGAAAATCAATATACAAAAATCGATTGTATTTCTATACACTAATAATGAACTATCAGAAAGAGAAGTCAAGAATACAATCCCATGTCCAATCACAACAAAAAAGAATAAAATACCTACAAATAAATTTAACCAAGGAGGTGCAGACCTATAGAATGAAAACTATAAGACATTACTGAAAGAGATTGAAGAAGACATAAAGAAGTGGAAAGATATCCCATGCTCATGGATTGGAAGAATTGACATAGTTAAAATGTCCGTATTACCTAAAGCTATTTACAGATTCAACGAAATCCCAATCAGAATCCCAATGACATTCTCCATAGAAATAAAACAAAGAATCCTAAAATTTATATGGAACAAAAAAATACCCTGAATAGCCAAAACAATTCTGAGAAAAAAGAACAAAGTTGGCGGTATCACACTTCCTTAATTCAAAATATACTACAAAGCTATAGTAATCAAAACACCATGGTACCGGCAGAAAATGGAACAGAATTTTGAGCCCAGAAATAAAACCACACATCTATGGGCAGCCAATCTTTGACAAAGGATCCAAGAACTTACAATGGAGAAAAGAAGGCCTCTTTAATAAATGGTGTTGGAAAAACTGAACAGCAACAAGCAAAAGAATGAAAGTAGACCATTTTCTTACACCATACACAAAAATTAACTCAAAATGGATTAAAGACTTGAATGTAAGACCTGAAGCCGTAAAACTCTTAGGAGAAAATATAGGCAGTACACTCTTTGACATCAGTCTTAACAGAATCTTTTCTAATACCGTGTCTACTCAGGCAAGGGAAATAAAATAAAAAAGAAACAAGTGGGACTACATCAGACTAAAAAGCTCTGCAAGGCAAAGGAAACCACCAACAGAACAAAAAGACAACCCACCAACTGGGAGAAAATATTTGCAAATCATATATCTGACAAAGATTTAATTTCCAAAATGTATAAAGAACTCATACAACTTATCAACAACAAAAAAGAACAACCCAATCAAAAAACAGGCAGAGGATATGAACAGATATTTTTTCCAAAGAAGATATACAGATGGCCAACGGGCACATGAAAAGAGGTTCAACATCACTAATTATTAGGGAAATTCAAATCAAAACTACAATGAGATGTCACTTCACACCCATCAGAATGGCAATAATTAACAAGATAAGAAATAGCGAGTGTTGGAGAAGATGTGGAGAAAAGGGAACCCTCATACACTGCTGGTGGGAGTGCAAACTGGTGCAGCCACTATGGAAAACAGTATGGAGATTTCTCAAAAAACTAAAAATCGAAATACCATATGATTCAGCTATTCCACTACTGGGTATTTATCCAAAGAACATGAAATGAAGAATTCAAAAAGATTTATTCACCCCTATGTTCACTGCAGCATTATTCACAACAGCCAAGACTTGGAAGCAACCCAAGTGCCCATCAACAGATGAATGGATAAAGAATATGTGGTCTATATATACAATGGAGTTACCACCCAGTCATAAAAAAAGACAAAATAGCGCCATTTGTAACAATATGGTGGGACCTTGAGGGTATTATGCTAAGTGAAATAAGTCAGATAAAGAAAGACAAATATCGTATGATTTCATTCATATGTGGAAGATAAACAAACACATAGATAAGGGGTTCACATTAGTGGTTACCAGAGGAGAAAGGGGTACCGGGAGGGCGGAAGGGACAAAGGGGCACATGTGTATGGTGATGAATAAAAACTAGACTCTTGGTGGTGACCATGATGCAGTCTAAACGGACACTGAAATATAATAGCATACACCTGAGATGTACGCAATATTATAAGCCAATATGACCTCAATAAAAAAAAAAAACAAACACACACAATCAGTCACAGCTAAAACAAATTGCTCTCTAGGCAACAGGAGCCTCTGTGTCCTGTTGTTCTTCTATTAGTGATCACCTTGAGTCTGAAAGTACATTTAGACTCAGAGTTCTTGATAACCTTGGAGAATTAATCAATATCTTTTGACTGAACAAAAAGACCTTTAGCCTCCTTTTCTTCTCCACTTTCCATGCAGAGTACTGCTGCACCCCCACTCTCAGGAATTTGAGTTTCAGAATATAAGTTTTAAATTTGTTCAAATGTATTTTCTCCTATTTTATGTCAATTTTTTGCAGTTGCATTAATAGTTATAGCCACCTTATCACGTGATTATTTGCCGTCACATCGAATACACGCTTTACTCGTCTCTTCGCCTGTTACCTCTCCGTCAGATCTTGTCTTTCTGAGATTCCTGCCCCAGACACGTACAATCTCCCTTGCTCACCAGGTCTTATGAGCAGGGGACAGGCGACGCGAGGGGCATGTTTGGCATCTGCTCTGAGCCCTTCCCCTCAGGCCAGTTTCTGGGCTGTAGCACTCCCGCAGGTTCCCTGACCTCCCCCCCCAGAGCCGAGTCCTCTCTAGCGGCAGATCCTGTGCTGAAAATGTTCTCTGTCAGGTTGACTTAGTGTGCTGACTTTGCCTTCCTCCATCTTCACAAGAAGGAAGTGTAAATATTCCAGAAGTTCTTTAAGGGGCAGCTCGGTAGCCATAAATCCTTAGACCACGAGGTAAAAGGTGGAAGACTGTTACTTCTCTGGGCACCCAGAAGGCTGTGGGTAAGAAGAGAGAGGGGTAGGGATGGAGCTGAAAATGTGCTCAGAAGAGCTGGTTTCAGGAATATCTCCTGGAAATTTCCTCTTATTTGGAATGGTAGAAGGGTCGAAGAACCCCAAAATAGAAATTTGGGCAGACAAGTACGTAGTGTTCAGTGCATTCTTGGTTAAAAATAATGACCTTGACAGAAGCCAAAACTCTTTTCCAAGTAAAGCAAAAGCAGAGAACACACAGCATCACGGTGTCGGAGGGGTAAGCCAGCTTGGCCCAGAAACAAAGCTTCCCACATCAAAGGGACTGGGGTTACACGCATGTGTTCTCTTATCTGTCTGTTGGCTCTGCTCCATCTCCGAGCTGCTGCTTAGGATTCTGGGGGCAACACTGTTTTCCCTACCTACGAAAGCATTAGCCCCGCTGGGTGGAGGAAAGACTCTCCTGAATTCCGCCTGGTGGCTTCAGCTCACCAAGACCCCAGCGGAGATGCCAGCACATCAGTGGTGGTGGGCTTGGCCACAGAAGGGTCCCTGAAAGGGCAGTGATGCCTGTGGAAGAGGAGGGATGCAGAGGGAGGACCAGCAGCTGTGGTACTCTCAAGACGGTGCCAGGCAGAAGTGAAAGGAAACAAAGTCCAAAGCAACTTTGCCCTTTATCATCTTTAACATCACATCTGATGCATCGAAAAGAGTGTATGAGGCGTTTCTTATGTAAACTATAAGCACAATAACATAATGAACACCAAGCAACCCACTTTTCCCTTCCCAACTGCATCTGCCTGTTGGCTTCTATCATGTCCAGAGGTGACCACTGTCCTGGATTTTGCTTCTAACATTCTCTGTGATTTTCTTTCTTATGTTTTTTTATAGTATTTCATTTTTCTTATTTTTTAATTTCTAAAAGTGATTTCGTAGGATTTATATTCTCTGAGGCCTGAACTTTTTACTCGTTGTTACCTCTGTATGCCCATTGTGAAATGTGGGTGCAGGTTATTGACTTCACGGTTATCCAATATCCCGTCAGATTAGTCCCATGTTTCTGCTGTTGCAAACAGCGTTGCTCAGAACATTTTCTCCCATGCTTCCTGGAACACCTTGCAAGAATATCACCAGGTCAGATGTGCACACGGGCAACGTAATACATGATGCCATGTTATTTCTCCAGTATTTGAGCCCATTTGCATTCTTTTTTATTTTTTATTGCAGTAACGTTGGTTTATAACATTGTATAAATTTCAGGTATACATCATTATACTTCTGTTTCTGCATGGATTACATCATGTTCCGTTTACACTCTCCAAAGTATGTCTAAGTGGTCCTGTTGGTTCACAACTTCACTAACACTAAATACTAACAGATTTCTTAACTTTTGCCCATCTTAACTTTTGGACATAAAGTGGTATTTAATTGTGGTCCCGATTTGCATTTCCCTTATTATGAATAAAGTGGAGAGTCTGTTTACACATGCTTATTCATCAGAATAGTGTCCTCTTTTATAAAATGCCTGTTCATGTATTCAGCTCTCCTCTTCTGTGTACTGGGTTTATGTCTTCTCTCACTGCTTGTAGGAATGCTTTATATATTCTGGTTAATGATGCTTTTTCAGTTTTATGTGTTGTAATTATTTTTTATACTCTTTGGGCTACTTTTTCACACTATTTGTGATTTTTTTTTTTGATGAACAGATACTTTAAAATTCTCAATCTTTTATTTTGGGGTTTAAAAAATCTCTCCTTATCCCAGAAAGATCAGAGAGATAGTTGCCCATTTTTAAAGTTTTACCTTTCACACTTACATCTTAAATCCATGTGGAATTGATTCTTGCGTATGGTAAGGGCTAAGGATAAAATTTGTTTCCCATATAGATACGAGCGTCCCAGGACAAATACTAGGCTTCATGGCTGAGCACAGCGCTGCTCAGAGTGTGGTGCACAGACTGACGCTGTCTGTGACGCAGTGTGACCGGTCTGCTCCGTCTGTGAAGAGACCAGCGTGGAAACTGAGAGGAAGCAGGCAGAAGCACATACTTTGCAGAAACACATACGCACTTTGGCGTCACTGTGCTTTCCAAGCACAAGATCCTTTTTCTAGTAATTCACTTTTATTATGTTTTAAAAAAATATTGGCTCATAACAGATTGGAAAACAACAAAAACCATAAAATAAGCCAACTCTTTACTACAGATAGTCTGGGAAGCACTGGCCTAGATGAGGCCCATCTGTGTAAATGTTCAGCTCATGCTTGAAAACTTGCATGTTCTGTAATGGTAGAGTCATTCAAATGTCTTCCAGATTTAAAAAATATTGTTTGTTTGCTTGACCTCATGGTGAAAAGAGGATTGTTGAAATCTTCCACATTATTCCCTGTTGGTCTGTCAGTTCTTATTTTATACATTTTGAGACTATTTTATTGAATGTGTTGAAGTTAGCATTCCTGGTAACACCTTCTGTCTTACAGTCTATTTTCTTTGGTGTTGATGTGGCTACCCTGGCTTCCTGTGTAAGGTGTTAAAGCCCCACTCGGCTGGTGGTGACTTGTGAAACCAAAGGGTCATGAGTGGGGCTGTTGTTGGCTTATTTACACCTGAAGCCCAACTCAGGAATGGGGGATTTGGGAACAAGACTTACACATCTCACAAGAAACTCCTGCCCAGTCCAGCAATACACAGTCTTCCTTCAATTTCACACCCCTCCACCCATGCAGGCCCACAGCAAACCACCCACATTCAAACGTGGGGCAGAAGGAAACATTGGGTAATGAATTTGTCATGGCAGTGCCATTTGTCACCCAGAGGTGTGATCTCTAAGTGCTGACTCATCTTGCTGGCAGTCCACCTTCCTTCCTCCATCTCTGGCTCATAAAATGACTTTCACTTTCTCATAGATTAGCTAAGAAATAATGGAAACGTGAAGTAAGGACTGGGAGAAATACTGGCCATGGAGAAAAATTTACATTGGCAGAAGTGATGAGGTAAAAATAGTGGATATGAACAAAAAAAAATTATAGATGAATCAAATCTTTATTGGATAATTTAAAAAAAGAAACTAATGTAGATGAAAACCATGTAAGTAAAATTAAAATGGAAAAAAAGGACATAGTTTGTTCTATATAGAAAATTGACCAAGATATTAAACCATATTAAGTGAGTTTTAACAAAATGTCTTCAACGTTGGCACAATTCTGTTTTAAAAGTACATATTTATGAGAAAATGTCCGTTGAGTTAAAATATCCTTACAATCAAAATATCCTTACAGGAACATTGGCGCCCAAGGGTCTCTTACTTTCCTCACTTTTAAATGTCACCGAGGAGGACAGTTTCAGCTGCAGTCGAGGGCTCCCTGGTTACCCAGCGGGGAGCTGGAGACCCCAGTGCTTATGTTTCAGCTCCACAGCCTGCATTTTCAACCTTAGTAAATAGAGTTTTCTGGCACTTACCTATACATAGTTGGAATTAAATTTGTCCAAACACAGTGTTTCAATCCTGGCTGCACATCAGAACCACCAAGAGAACTTTAAAAAAATACCAATGTCCAGAACCCCTAAAATAATTATACTAGAATATCTGGGTGTGCAGCATGGGCATGACGGAGAAGCAGTGTGCAGCCTGGATGGAGATCACTGCCTCGTAGATGACACCTGCAAGGGTTCTTCAGGGGAGAGCCTGGAGAGGCTGTATGAATGGCTCAAAGTAAATAGAAAGGATGAAGGGAAGGCACAGTGGGAGGGACTGTGGTGAACAAAAGAAGAGCACTGGGTCCAGAGAATGAAAACAAGCATGAAGGAGGAGTATAGTTAAGAGATGGAGGGTTGTGAATTTAAAGTTAGAAAGTTCATCTGAGTGTAAGCGAAAAACGAGGAGCAGAGCACACACGAGTCATTATTTTCCTTGCTATGACAGCAACAATGACAGTGACAATGATGATGGTGATGATGATGATGGTAATGATGGTGATGATGGTGATGATGATAGTGATGGTGATGATGATGATAGTAATGATGGTGACGGTGATTGTGATGATGATGATGATGGTGATGGTGATCTTGATTGTGCTGATGGTGATGATGGTGATGGTGATGATGATGATAGTAACGATGGTGATGGTAATTGTGACGGTGATGGTGATGATGGTGAAGGTGATCTTGATTGTGATGATGATGATGGTGATGATGGTGATGGTGACCTTGATTGGGATGATGATGATAGTAATGATTGAACCTGCCAAATGCCCTGCAAACAGTATTGCCTCATTGTGTCCTCCCTCTGCTGGAAGCTGGGATGTCATGTGGAATCGTCCTGGGCTCCAGAGTGCAGCAAATCCAGGGTCCAGGGGTGGATGGGTGACACGACACAGGGAGCCAGCTCAACTGGGCTCCTGCTCTGGGAGGAGGAGGTGCAGGGGGAGAAGGTGCTGTGACTTCTCATTATTTTTCTTAGCGAAAAATTGTGGGTCCAGAAAGACATTCAGGCACAACGCTCTTATCTAACTTGGAAACACCTCCCCCGCACCTTTCTCTCTCTCCCTTTTGCTCTTTCTTTCTTGAAAAAAGAAAAAGGCAGCAACCATGGTGTCTAAAGAAGAAAATGTTCCCTGGGGTTTGGAGGTGTTGTGTGTTACCCGCCTTGTTGCAGATGCCCACTCTGTCCCTGGAAATGGGCACAGAGTTCCTGGTGAGTGCTGATTTAAGAGCAAGAGACTAATTCCCAAGAAGGAAAAACCACCATGGGGGGAATTCTTGAGGGGGTTTCTTGAGGGGCTACATAGTAATGTGCCTCTTGGGTACTAATCTTCGTTGTGAAGAAACATTTTCCTGAGTTTCTTTAGCTTTTTCAGTTTCCTTTCAGTTTCTTTTTAAAATTATTAAATTGAACTAAAATTTAGTTTAATATATTCCATTTGAAAACATATATAGTATTCTCATAAAATTCTATCTTTCAGTCTAGGCTAAGCAGCTCTCCAACTGTACATTGTTGATCCTTCCATCTATATAGGCAGAGAGACATGGGACCATGTCTGGAACGATGTCCCCAAATGTCAAAGCAGAAATGGAAGGGTAATTTTTTGAATCAAGGTCAATGAGTATCATTTACATATAATAAAATGCACACATATATATGCACCTTTGATGAGTTCTGACAAGTGTATACACCACAGCAATGATACAGGGCATTTCAATTACCTTAGAAAGTTCCCTTGTGCCCATTTGAAACAAATCCTTCACCCCCAGCCCAGGAAATCATTGATGTGTTTTCTGTCACTCTAACTTAGAGCTCCTATTCTGTGATTTCATAGTTGAAAATTCATTGAAATTTCATAATTTCAATGAAATTACACAATGTGAACTTATTTTGTGTCTGTGTTCTTTTGCTCATGTTACTGCTTTTGAGAGTCATCAATATTGTTGCAGAAACACATAATGTTTATCTTTTATTGCGGAGTACTATTCCATTGTATAGATGTACCATGATTATTTTTATTTATTTTTTTTGGTGAGGAACATTAGCCCTGAGCTAACATCTGTTGCCAATCCTCCTCTTTTTGCTAAGGAAAATTGGCCGTGGGCTAACATCCGTGCATATCTTCCTTTACTTTATATGTGGGATGCCTGCCACAGCGTGGCTTGATAAGCAGTGCGTAGGTCCAGACCAGGGATCTGAACCTGTGAACCCCAGGCCACGGAAGCAGAGCGAGTGAACTTAACCACTACACCACTGGGCTGGCCCTTACCACGATTATTTTATCCATCAGCTATTGATGGACATTTGCGTTAATTTCAGTTTTTGGCTATTTTGAATGAAGTTGCAATAAACATAAGTACAGTCACGTGCCACATAATGATGTTTCAGTCAATGACGGACTGCATCTACGACGGTAGTCCTATAAGACTGGTACCATATAGCCAAGGTGTGTAGTAGGCTATACCATCTAGGTTTGTGTAAATACAGTCTATGATGTTTGCACAATGACAAAATCACCTAATGACTCATTTCTCATCATATCCTGTTGTTACTTGACGCAGGACTGTATACGGTCTTTGTGTGGATATATGTTTTTATTTCTCTTATGTAACACGTAGGAGTGAAGTGGCTGGATCGTGTGCTAAGTATATCTGTAGCAGTCAACTTTTTTCCAAAGTGGTTGTGCCACTTTACATCCCACCAGGAATGTATGTGCGTTCCAGCTGCTCTACACTGTTGCCAACACTTGGCATTGCCAGTCTGTTTAACTTCAGCCTTTCTGGGAGGTGTCTAGTGATATCTCCCTGTGGTTGTAATTCCCTTTCCTTGATGGCTGATGATGTTGAGCATCTTTTCATGTGCTTGTTGGCCATGCATATAAGTTCTTTTGTGCAATGTCTACATTTGTCAATTGACTTTTTATCTTTTAAACAATTGGGTTGTTTGTCGTCCTATTATTGGAGTTTTAAGAGTTTTATTTACATGATGAACACATACCCTTTGTCAGATTTATATGTTACAAATATTTTCTCCCAGTTTATGGTTTGCCTTCTCATTTTCTTAACCATGTTTCCTAAAAAATAGAAGTTTTAAATTTTGATGAAATCTACTTTATAAACTTTTTTCTTTGGTAGTTTGTGCTACCTAAGAAATCTTTGCCTACCCCAAAATTGCAAGGATATTTCCCTTTTTTTTCTAGTAGTCTTTAGTTTAGCTTTACTGTTTTGGCCTATGATCCATTTAATGTTTGTGATTTTTGAGGTGGGGTTGAAGGTCATTCTTTTCTACACATATATGACCAGTTGTTTCAGCTCCATTTTCGAAAAGACTGTCCTTTCCCCCATTGAATTAGCTTGGCTCCTTTGTTAAAGATCAATCGACCATTTATGTGTGGGTTTATTTGTTTCTGGACTCTAAAGTAAGTCTTAAAATTGAGTGACATAAGTCCTCCAACTCTGTTCTTTTTCAAAATTGTGTTGCATATTCTATGATGTTTACTTTTCACTGTAAATTTTAAAATCAAATATCAATTTCTACTTAAAAGAGATTGCATTGAGTCTATTGATCAATTTGGGAAGAATTGATAGGTTGCCAATATGGGTTTCAAATCAATGATCATGGTATATATCTCCATTTATTTATGTCGTCCTTACATGCTATCAACACTATTTTGTACTTTTTAGTATATAGGACTTGAACATATTTTGCTAAATTTATCCCTAAGTATTTCATTTTCTTTGATGCTATTGTAAATGGTGTTATTTAACTTCAGTTTCCAATTCTCATTATCAGTATATACAAACACAATTTATTTTCATGTATTTTACTGTCTTGTGACCTTGCTACACTCACTTCTTAATTTAAGCAGCATTTTCTGCATACATGTGTTTATGTCGTGTTATATGACTCAGTTGACCTTAAGATGGGGAGATTTCTTTGTGGGCCTGATATAATCGCATGAGCTCCTTTAAAAAGCAGTTTTCTCCTTCTGAGGGTGGAAGAGGAAGTCAGAGAGCTTGGAAGCACAAGGATTGGACAGCCATTGCTGCTTTGATGATGGCAGGGGCCGGGCCTGAGGATCAGAGATCCCTGGGTGTCAGCCAGCAAGGAAATGGGGACCTCAGTCCTATGACTGCAAGGCACTGAGTCCTGCTCCCCCTGAATGATCCTGGATGTGGATTCTCCCCAGGGCCTCTGGGGACCCAGCTGGCCGGCACCACGTCTCCCTGAGCAGAGAGCCAGCTCTGACCCCTGACCTGTGGAATTGAGAGATAAACAGGTGCTGCTCCAACGCACTGATGCAGTGATAGAAAACCATTACAGATTAGTGTGATTTCTTCCTTAAATGTTTAATAGAATTCACCAGTGAGGCCATCTAGGCCTAGAGTTCTTTTTGGGGGGTGGGGTGGGGATTTCAATCACCAATGAAATATGTTTAATAGATACAAGGTCATATGGATGTTCACACTTACATTTTTAAATAAACAAACCTTAAAAAAGTACACTTCAAGCAGCTCTAAACCTCATGGAACTTTGTACAAGGCAGAGGAATGTATCCCAGAAATAAGCAGTCCAAGACGGAGGCCAGTGCTGAGAGGAAACGGCTGGCGCACTGGTGCATCAGTGATGGTCTAGCTGCTCTAGATAACCAGGGTACTGCTGGTAATCCAGAATTCTGCTTAAAAATAAGAACCAAAATAGCATTAATACCGACATTTGATATTTTAAAAGTCTGAGATCTGTATTAGCTTTACATGCAAATGCATCCAGATAGCTCCATGCTCTGCTAACTCGTGGAATCGCAAAGGTGCTCTCTTCCAGGAAGCACTTCCCCTTCCTCCATCGTCCTGAAGAGCAGGGGAAAGCAAACTAAGAGTAGCCCTCATTCTAGTTCAAAGACTCTCTGAGGGGTAGGATACAGTCATGAAATAATGAGATCTATACAGTGGCTATGTGTGAAAATTGCATCTATCACCAAGAAATTGAAGATGACAAGATATGATCTCTTTTAAACCAAAAGCTAAAACCTACTATCAATAAAAACATCTGCAGCCCTGGCTAAAAACCAAAGTATCTGTTCAAAGTTATCAAATAAGAGATGAGGTGGACAATTTGAGGATGGGGTTGTCAGAGGCCCATACACGGGGACCTTTATACCCATCTGCTCACCCTGAAACCAAGAACAAAGGACTTAAAATCTCCCCTGGGCTCAAAGAAGAGTGAAAAAAATTTGAGATACACTTTGCTATTGCAACTGTGCATATACTCAGCATAATCAGCTATTGCTTAAAGCTGACCAGGTCTTACTGTCCCTCCTTAGTATATGAGTGAGCTGTGCTTCCCAGGAAGTCAAGGTCCAGACTTTAAGGAGGAAGGAGATTCAGCCTCACAAGGCCAAACTCAGGCTGAGGAGGAAAACTAACCAGAAAAGTCCAGATGGTCCAGGGAAGAAAGAGATTCAATCTTCAGGACCAAATGCAGGCTGAAGATGCCAGCCAGCAAGACCACATGCTCCCCGTCGCCTACTGAAAACCCCGAGCGAAATTCTTTTTCCCTTTGAGGAGGCAGATTTGAGTTTTAACTCTCCTCGGGCTGTCTTTCAATAATAAACCTCTTTCCTTGCTGCAAGCCTGACGTTTCAGTGATTTGGCTTCTGGTGCATCGGGTGATGGACCTGTGTTTGCGTTCGGTAACAACACCGTTCACCTGGCTGATGTGGAGCCTGCAGATGCTTTCTTCAGCCAGTAAAAAATTTTGCACAAAAGTAAAATCACAACTTAACCACAAAGTCCTTAAGATAGGAATTTCTTTATGTTGGTCTTCTCACATTTGAATAAATATCTAATGATATTATTTCATTTTCGTCTTTTTCATGATTAATTAAATATTCTTCATTTCATATTTCCTTACTTTTCGAACACTTCGTTTATGCGTTATCTACTAACAATGTGAATTAGAATGACAAAGTATACTTGTGTTGTTTCTTTATAAATCAACATTGTATTTGATGTTACATATTATATTTATAATTTTAACAATTGAGTTGTATTAAATATTTAGTTTCACTGATATTTAAAAAACTTTTGTGAATTCAGAACTTAAAATGTACCAGTATTAATATTGTCACTTTGATATTACTCAAAATAAATACTGAAATGCTGGCATTGTTATTTTGTCTGGTAATTATGTTCTTTACAAGAAACAGTGTCCATTAAGGCAGTCTCTCAAAAATTAATTCAGATCAGAAAATCTCCAGATTTCATACGTATTGACTTTTTTTATCTTCTGAACTAGACAGTGAGAGCCCCGGCCACCAACACACTGGTAGAGAAGGAACACTGTCCCCACTGCACCCAAGCGTGTCCCCAGGCTCAGGGAGCCTTCAGCAGTGTCGCTGGGCAGTTTCAATCAGCTGCAAGCTGAGTGATAAAACCAAAATTTACTAAACATACCCTCTGTCCAGAGCAGCAGAGAGGGCGGGTTCCCAGGGGACCCTCCCGTTTGTGGTGCTGGAAGAGAGCTTGCGAAGTGGAGAGAGAGGGACGTGGCAGGGTCTGGCCTGCAGGGGTGTGCCCAGGCCCGCTGAGCCCTGCGTGGGAGACATGGACCCCTCCTCCTTCCTCCTCCTCCTGGGAGGGGAGTCTTTGGCAAAATGGGGAAAAGAAGCAGGGATTGGTGAGCACAACAGTCAATATCAACGCAGCAGCTGCAGTATGTTGATCTGAACCCAGGCGATCATTTCCTCCATCACTAATCCTTATTTCTGTATTGGACCCATCTCACCTGCCTTAGCTTCATCTTGGTCACATCTGCTTTTCTCCCTTCCCGGGAGTTTCTGCAGCATCATGTGTGGGCCCCAGGTGTGAGCATCACTTCCCTACTAGTCTTTGCAAGTGTGGTGAAGCTGATGCTTACAGGTGAGTCCCCTCAACGTGGCCACGAGGCCTCTCAGGTCCTGCGATCTTCTCTGTTACTTTTCACCCCCTTCCCAGGAAATGTTGAGTTTCTGCCCTGCTCGGTTTAAATCCGTGGAAAGCCATGCCACAGTCACTTGTACTGTCAGGTGGAGTGGGTTCCGGGTGGGCTGACTGAATGGGCTGCCCCTCTCTGGGGTAAACCATGTACCTCCCCAAACTCGAGTCCCTGGATGAGGTGCAGCAGGTGGGGCACAGGCCCTGCTAAGGGACCCCTGCCTCTCTGTCTGCTCTGACCTCCTTCTCCAGGGCCAAGGATTCTCTCTTCCCTGGGTCCACATCCTCCTGTCTGGGCCCAGCCCCACCTCCAGGGGACTTGTCTTTAGCCTCACAAACTTTGGGCCTTTTTGCTGATTTGAGTATCAGAATTTTATTTTAAACTCCAAGCTGCATACCAACGCTTTTCATGTTTTGTTCGTTTCCTTCTATTGTGATGACTGACCACTATAGGACTTCCTTGCTGTTATCCAAATGGGATTAGGGTAAGAATGAAAGTACCATTGGGACTGAAACATTGACCTTGCTGCATTGATCTTCCTCAGAAGGAAGTTTCATTTGCTCGAACATGTTTGTCTGAAGGCGAGGGACCCGAAACTCTTTTCTGTCCCCATCACGGAAGAACATATAAAGCCCATTGACTGAGAGACCAAACCCAGGGTGGGGGTGGGGATGGGGGTGGAGACCCAGGCCTCCGGGGGATGCGTGTGTTGGGAACCAAGCCACCAACCTCCAGATTTTGTATCCATGTGTGTCTGCGTGAGATTTTTCCCGAATAATGTACTGACGGCCTTCCTGCCCTTGGACAGGGTAGAGAGAAAACAGCTGCATTTGACAGGAATAAAAGTCAGGGAGCATCTGCAGGAACGCTGGGAGAGCCTGCTGCCCTCTCTGGGCTGTGGCTACCGACACAACTACATGTCTGTGTGATCACACTCCAGCTCCTCGGACACGTTTCTGGCTTCCTCGCTGGGTGAGTCACCACTAAACCCAGAGCTCCACGAGGTGGGATCATGCTCATCCTCCTCTCTGTGCTCTTGGAGCCCTTGATCGCACCTGTCACATCCTGGGTTTGAATGCTCTTAGATTGCTGAGGGAATGACTCAGTGGAGAACGCCCTGTTCCTCTGAAGGCAGCCACACAAACCAGTCACTAGGTGGGGTCGCACCTGTCTGTGGGACCTCAGGTGAGGAGGATGCTGCTCTACCACCAGACCTCACTTGACAGACGCCCAGACTGCACCCGGCGTTTCTCAGTCAGTGGGATTGAATCTGGTCCAGCTCCTTTGCCTCTGACCATAACTGGGCATACCCTCTCGTCAACCTGCCCGCCGTCATCACCCCTCAACCTGTGGTGTCCCCGAGAAGGGCCCTGGTGCTCCCCAGGCCCTGGTGGCACCTCCCACCCCTCTGAGGACACCTGCTCCCTTCCTGGTTAAAACCTGGTCTGGTCTGGGAGGGGAGCAGGGCTGGTTTCTGTCTGCCTTCTCTGTAATGGGGCATCTGACTCCAGTTTTGGTATTTGATGCTTTTAAGCTTCACCCCTCCCCCTTACCTCTGCCCCACACCTGAACAAGCTGAGAAGAAGGGGGATCCCACTTGGGCACCAGCAGGAGATAGCAGCCCCACAAGCCCCTGCCTGTGTATGGGCCCCTCGCCCGGCCCTACCTCCTGACACAGTAACCCCCCATCAGGCGCCTTTTCCAGCTTGCTCAAGCCTGCTTGGGGGCCTGCCCTTCCCCCAGAGACGGGGATTATGTGAGTGATGAACCCTCTCGTACCTGCTCACTGTGTGTGCTGTCATCGGTCTCGACATCTACTGTGGTCTGAATGTGTGTGTCCTCCAAAATTCCTATGTTGAAATCCAAACCCCCATGGGGATGGTGTCAGGAGGTGATCAGGTCATGAAGGTGGAGCCCTCATCAATGGGATTGGTGTCCTTATAAAGGAGACCCCGAGAATTCCCTCGTCCCTGCCATCATGTGAGGACACGGCAAGAAGATGGCCAGAAGTGGGCCCTCACCAGACACTCAATATGCGGGCGCCTAGATCTTGGACTTTCAGCCTCGAGAACTGCGAGAAATGCATGTCTGTTGTTAATCAGCTGCCAGTCTGTGGTATTCAGTTTTAGCAACCCCAAATGGACCAAGACACCCTCTGAACCAAGTGCCTTTGCAGGGGGCCAGCACACTCTGAGATCTTTCTGAACTGAACATGTATTTCAGAAAACAAGGGCAGCAGCCAAAGCCCAACCCTGACAAGGCCTCAAAGGAGGAGAGAACTCCTCTGCTTGCTTTGCTCCTGGTTATGTGTGATGCTGGCACAAGACACCAGAGCAAAGCGTGATTAATGGGCTGGAACAACTCCCAAGGCTCACAGGAGGGAGGGGCGGCCAACAGGCTGCTGTGGCCATGTCCCTGGGCCATCCACCTCCTCTTGGGCCTACCCAGATGCCCTTCACCCAGGGAGGCTGCAGTGAGATCCATCTGAGAGGGAGTTGTTGGTGGGAGCCATGGGCCAGTTCCAAGAGAGCCTGGCAGGAGCCAGAACAGGCCCCTATCCTCTGCTCCTTCTCCTTTCTGTCTGGGAGGTGGTATGGTGAGGGAGGGGAGCAGAAAGACGGGTGGGGGGTGGGGCTCCTGCCAATGCTGTGGAGACCACCTGCTGGTCGCGCACTGTTGACCTCCAGTCTGCTTTAGTGTGAAAGAAAAAGATTCCCAGCGAGTCTGAGGCATGGTTCCTGGTCTTTTCATCCAGTAGGAAGCATGATCTAATCGGAGTTGAAGGGGTGACCAGGCAGTCAGCCACCACAGGTACAGAAGAGAAACACTTCTCAGGAGCTGCCCAGGGAAGCCAGAGGGATCGTAGCACCAAAGATTTTGGCGTAACTAAGGGGGGAGTCAGTGGAGCCAAGGAAAACCTCTCCAAAACAGGGGAAATGGAGAAATTACACCTTGGGCTATTCAGCTGGGATGCACTGCACCCACAGAAAGCCCAGGGAGAGAAGAGTCTGGGCCCCTCCCTTGCACAAAGAGCACTGAGGACCTGCTCTGTGGAGGTAAAATCACAGGAGATGTTGTTTGATGTGGAGATAACTTGCACCAGTGCTGTTTTACATAGAAGAAAATCCACCAAACAATCAGCACATAGCCCTAACCTCACCCCAGGAACCAATGATGGAATTGTCAAAGCTGTGCCACAGACTCTTACCTATCCCACTTCACTGAACATCAGCTTAGACCCACTCCCTTCTCTCTTTGAAGATCGTAGACCACAGACCCAATCTACCTACCCCCACAAAGAACATGGACCACAGACCCTACCTACATACCTCCATGAAGAACATGGACCACAGACCCTACCTACATACCTCCATGAAGAACACAGACCATAGACCCAATCTACCTACCTCCATGAAGAACATGGATCATAGACCCAATCTACATATCTCCAGGAAGAACACAGACCACAGACCAATCTACATACCTCCAAGAAGAACACAGACCACAGACCAATCTACATACCTCCACAAAGAATGTGGACCACAGATTCAATCTACATTCCTCCATGAAGAACATTAGCCACAGACTCAATCTACATACCTCCATGAGGAACACAGATCACAGACCAATCTACATACCTCTGTGAAGAACATGGACCACAGACTCAATCTACATTCCTCCATGAAGAACATGGACCACAGACTCAATCTACATTCCTCCAAGCAGAACATGGGCCACAGACTCAATCTACATTCTTCCATGAAGAATATGGACCACAGACCAATTTACATACCTCTACAAAGAACATAGACCACAGACCCATTCCTCATACCACCTACCCTGATGTACTTCCCACCTAATCAGAATGACCATTGGACCAAATGCCACAGCCCATGCACAGAATTGCCACCTACACGAAATGTATATTAGTTTCCCAGGCTTCTGCAATAAAGTACCACACACTGGGTGGCTTAAAACAACAGAATTTTATTATGATACACTTGCAGAGGTTCCTCACCAAAATCCACGTGTTGGTCAGCCATCTCTGACTGAAGCCTGTGGGGAGAATCCTTGGTTGCCTCTTCCAGCTTTTGGTGTTGCTGGAAATCCTGGCCTTCCTTGGCTTGTAAACACAGTGTTCCAACCTCTGTCTCCATCCTCACATGGCCTTTCCCTCTGTGTCACGGTGTCTCTCAGAAAGGACCCCAGTCGTGGATTAGGGCTCACTCTACTCCAGCAGGACCTCGCCTTAGCTGACCACAACTGCAACGACACTATCTCTAGAGAAGGCCACATCCAAAAACTCCTGGGGTAAAACTTCAACATATCTTTTTGTGGACACAATTCAACCCACAACTATGGGTAAAGAGCATTTTAAATGGTTCATGAAGAAACAGGTGCATCTGAAACCAAGGGTTGTGTTGGTGACTAATGGAAGGCAAATTCAAACGTGGGCATTGGGGCATTTCTGTGGAGCCTGGAGGAAAGGCTGAGCATTTGGATCATGAGGGGTCATTGGGCGTGCTCCCAGATGAGTAAGTAGGTGAGGTGCCATTTTAGGACAAGGAGCCATGCATGGAACAGGGCAGATACATCCCACATGAAGGGTCCCCCAACTCATGTCGAGTGAGGGTGCTGAGACATGGAGTTTCATGCTGACGGTGAGAATGGACTGTGAGTCACCCTTGACATATGAATCGGTGACAAGGAACTCATGAAGGGAGAAGCCACACTGAGCGTGAAAGTGCAGGGCAGCTTTATGATTGTGGGACCTGAAACGGTCCTGACTCTGGTCTCACTCAGGCACTTAGAAGTGAGACCCCAAGACACTGCCTCCACCCCGAGGACCAGAGTCTTTGAGGGCTCAGCAGATGAGGCCTGTGAGAGATTCAGTGGGATAGAACCACTGAAACAACAATAATGGCACCACACGCTCCCCAACACACTCGTGAGGGGCAAGAGGCACTAACTGGGACTCATTATTCATCGTGAAACTCCAACATAGGATGGGGACGGCAAGATTGGGAATTAAAGTGTGGTCAAAGAGACAAGTTGTTATGTGGATTTACTGTTCAAAGTAGGATGGGGGACAGGTAGTGTGAGGTCCAGGTAGAATGGGTGACAGGCCGTGTGAAGTCCAGGTAGGACAGGGGACAGGCCATGTGAGGTCCAGGTAGGACAGGGGACAGGCCAAGTGAGGTCCAGTTAGGACAAGGGACAGGCCGTGTGAGGTCCAGGTAGAACAGGCGACAGGCTGTGTGAGATCCAGGTAGAATGGGTGACAGGCCGTGTGAGGTCCAGGTAGGACAGGGGACAGGCCATGTGAGGTCCAGGTAGGACAGGGGACAGGCTGTGTGAGGTCAGGTAGGACAGGGGACAGGCCGTGTGAGGTCTAGGTAGGACAGGGGACAGGCCGTGTGAGGTCCAGGTAGAATGGGTAACAGGCCGTGTGAGGTCCAGGTAGGACAGGGGACAAGCTGTGTGAGGTCTAGGTAGGACAGGGAACAGGCTGTGTGAGGTCCAGGTAGAATGGGTGACAGGCCGTGTGAGGTCCAGGTAGGACAGGGGACAGGCCATGTGAGGTCCAGGTAGAATGGGTGACAGGCCGTGTGAGGTCCAGGTAGGACAGGGGACAGGCCGTGTGAGGTCCAGGTGGAACAGGGAATAGGCCGTGTGAGGTCCAGGTAGGACAGGGGACAGGCCATGTGAGGTCCAGGTAGAATGGGTGACAGGCCGTGTGAGGTCCATGTAGGACAGGGACAGGCCATGTGAGGTCCAGGTAGGACAAGGGACAGGCCATGTGAGGTCCAGGTAGAATGGGTGACAGGCCGTGTGAGGTCCAGGTAGGACAGGGGACAGGCCGTGTGAGGTCCAGGTGGAACAGGGAATAGGCCGTGTGAGGTCCAGGTAGGACAGGGGACAGGCCATGTGAGGTCCAGGTAGAATGGGTGACAGGCCGTGTGAGGTCCAGGTAGGACAGGGGACAGGCCATGTGAGGTCCAGGTGGAACAGGGAATAGGCCGTGTGAGGTCCAGGTAGGACAGGGGACAGGCCATGTGAGGTCCAGGTAGAATGGGTGACAGGCCGTGTGAGGTCCATGTAGGACAGGGACAGGCCATGTGAGGTCCAGGTAGGACAAGGGACAGGCCATGTGAGGTCCAGGTAGAATGGGTGACAGGCTGTGTGAGGTCCAGGTAGGACAGGGGACAGGCCGTGTGAGGTCCAGGTGGAACAGGGAATAGGCCGTGTGAGGTCCAGGTAGGACAGGGGACAGGCCATGTGAGGTCCAGGTAGAATGGGTGACAGGCCGTGTGAGGTCCAGGTAGGACAGGGGACAGGCCATGTGAGGTCCAGGTGGAACAGGGAATAGGCCGTGTGAGGTCCAGGTAGGACAGGGGACAGGCCATGTGAGGTCCAGGTAGAATGGGTGACAGGCCGTGTGAGGTCCATGTAGGACAGGGACAGGCCATGTGAGGTCCAGGTAGGACAAGGGACAGGCCATGTGAGGTCCAGGTAGAATGGGTGACAGGCTGTGTGAGGTCCAGGTAGGACAGGGGACAGGCCGTGTGAGGTCCAGGTGGAACAGGGAATAGGCCGTGTGAGGTCCAGGTAGGACAGGGGACAGGCCATGTGAGGTCCAGGTAGAATGGGTGACAGGCCGTGTGAGGTCCATGTAGGACAGAGACAGGCCATGTGAGGTCCAGGTAGGACAAGGGACAGGCTGTGTGAGGTCCAGGTGGAACAGGGAACAGGCCGTGTGAGGTCCAGGTAGGACAGGGGACAGGCCGTGTGAGGTCCAGGTAGGACAGGGGACAGGCCATATGGGGTCCAGGTAGGAGAAAGGACAGACCACGTGAGGTCCAGGTAGGACAGGGGACAGGCCGTGTGAGGTCCAGGCGGAACAGGGGACAGGCCATGTGAGGTCCAGGTAGAAGGGAGAACACACTGTGTGAGGTCCAGGTGACCAGCCTAGGAGGCGGAGTGAGGGGCTATTTTTGGCTAGAAGATGAAGGAAGCCTTTGACGGTGGTGGCATGTGAGCAGGCTTGAAGAACGGGGTTGACTATGTACTGAGGGAGGAGGCTCTGGACACAGACCATAGCAGGTGAGTGTGGCTGTGGGGACAGGGAGAGGCAGATACAGCTGGTGGCCATCTCAGCTGGAGCAAGGGGAGTGTGGAAGGTCATGACAGCTAAAGAAGAGCTGGGTTGAGAAAGGCCTTGGGGCTGTTCTAAGGTCAGATTCATGGGGGTCACCCAGCTGACGACACGTTTACTGGGATGCAGGAAGAGCACCTACCAGGACCTGGGCCATGGCTCTGCAGCTGAGGCCGGCACCCACACCCGAGGGTAGAAGCACAGAAAGTGTGGAAGCCAGGTCTCACTCTCCAAGGCTGGTTTCAGGGGGCAGGCGTAGGGAGCCCAGGCTGGAAGAGGACTTGCACATCGCCATTAACGTCTGAGAAGTGAGGTGAGCGTCCTCAGGGCGTGCTTGACCTCCCTGTTCCTCAGAGAGTAGATGATGGGGTTCAGAGTGGGGCTCAGTGCCATGTACAGCACTCCAGACACTTTGTTTCTCTCAGGGCCATAGCTGGAGGCTGGGCTGATGTAGGCATACAACACAGCCGAGTAGTACACAGAGACCACCATCAGGTGGGAGGAGCAGGTGGAGAAGGCCCGCTGCTTGCCCTCCACTGAGCGGATGCGCAGGATGCTGGTGATGATGCAGCCGTAGGATGCCAGGGTGAGCAGGAAGGTCATGACTGCAAAGAAGGCATCAGCCAGGAGAGTCATGATGCGGTTCACGAGTGTGGAGCTGCAGGAGAGCAGCAGGAGCGGGGGGATCTCGCAGAAGAAGTGTGTGATGACGTTGGGGCCGCAGAAAGACCTCACACGGCCTGTCACCCATTCTACCTGGACCTCACATGGCCTGTCCCCTGTCCTACCTGGACCTCACACGGCCTATTCCCTGTTCCACCTGGACCTCACACGGCCTTTTGCCTACTACACCCATTAGCTGTGTCTACTTGAGGGACAAGCTTTCTCTTCTTTCCAATTAATCAATCAATGTAAATACGGACTCATGGAATCTTACTCAGTGGAGTTTAGTTCTTTACTGTCATTATTTATTTTGATTCTCAAACTGGTTCGGATTTCATCAGTAGGAGCCCCTTCAAGCTGGCTCTGTCTCCTGTTGACATATAGTCATTGTTCTTTGGGCAATTTATTACTTTATGGCACAAAAAAGATATTCTGAGCTCATCTTGTACTTTCCTTGCCCCAGTCCTGGAGTCAGCCCTGGTTCCTTCTCCTGGAGACGGATATTTAGGGACAAAGTTTGGAGGCTCACTGCTACTGCCTGTCCTCACTTCTAAGTTTTCTCAGTGGACAGAAGTAGAAAAGGTATGTTTGTGAGTGTGGATGTCGTATGTAGACACACACCCACACTTATTCCTGTATCCATCTCTCCATTAAACCTGAATTCACTTGAGAGTGGTGATGGCTTCACAGGTAGACACATCAGTGAAAAGTTACCAAATTATACCTCAACAGAGCTGTTTCAAACACCAGAGTTGGTTCTGCTGTCTCCAATTCCAGTACAACACCAGGAGGTCATTCCAGGGTTCCCCTGTCCAGACGGCGACCCCCTTCCCAGCAGTGGCTCCCACTACTCTCCATAGTTACCCATGTGCTCAACCTGGGACCCATGGAAAGTGGTTTCAGAATGGATAACCCAGCCATTGTGAAAAGCAAACTTAATAACTAGATTTTAGTCTTTCTTTGCAGTTTTTAAGGAAATTACATAGAAAGAAATGCGTGCATCTTATGAGAACTGTTGGGCGTGTTTTGACAAATGTGTACACCTAAGTAGCTCACCTCTACCACATTTTCGTGACCCCAGAAGTTTCCTCCTGCTCCTTCTCGGTCGGTCCCCACCGGTGCATGTCCTCAGAGGCAATCGCAGATTTCCTTTTTTCTATCATAGATCCAGTTTGCCTTTCCAGAACTTCATACAAACGGAGGCACGCATTACATTCTCTTTGAGACTGGCTTATTTTGCATACCCTTATGTTTTGAGATTCATCGATGTTGTTGTGTGTTTAGTTCAACCCCTTCTGTGGCAATGTTCAATTTTATGAATACCCCTCAATTTGTTAATCCATTTTCTGTTGATGGATATTTGGATAGTTTCCAGATTTGGGCTATTATGAGTAAAGCTGCAATTAATATTCTCAATCAAAACTTCTCAAGGACATGTCTTTTCATTTTCCTTTGGTGGATACCTGGGAGCAGTTACTGAGGCATAGGGTAGGTGTACGTCAGTGTCTAGAAACTGTTTTCCAAAGTGATGTATAATTTTATCTCACTGCTAACAATATGAATTTTGATGGTTCCATATGCTGACCAACCTTCCTGCATTCTGTGGGTTTTTTTAAATGTTTATCTCATTATGATTTTAATCTGTATTTCCCTGATAGCTTACATTGTTGAGAACATTTTTATGTGCCGTTGGCCATCTGTATGTCTTGTCTTGTGAGGGATCTGTTTAGTCTTTCACCAGCTATGTCTTGAGCTTTTTGACTTTTTTTCATGTATAGGAGATTTTTATATAGTCTGTGTCTAAGTTCTTTGTCAGCTCTATGTTTCCTCCCCATTGTGGCTTGCCTCTTCATTTTGTAATAGTGTGTTTTTTTGGATGAGCAGAAGTTTTTGATTTTGATTTATCAATGAATTGTTTATTATTAGTGCTTTTGTGTTCTGTGTAAGAAATTTTGGCTAGTCCCAGGTGGCAAAATATTATCTTAGGCTAACTTATAGAAATTTTAAATTTTTACCTTTTTCTTTTAGGCCTATTATTAATCCTGATGACAAGGTTTTTCAAGGTAGAAAATAAAAGGAAAAGTAAGTGAAGGCTATGTGGCTTTCAGAAGAGTGTTGGGGTGGAGGTTAAGGAATAAACGGACTCCTGTGAAGAAGTAGAGGTCACTCCCTCCCTTTCTGGGACCAGGCTAAGTTCTAGGACGGTCACCCACAGGAAGGAGTCTAATTTGAGTGTCCTATGATCTCTTCCAGAGAACTGAAAACATATGGAGTGGCATGTGGGGACCCCTCCCAGCTGGGGGGCGAGGTCCAACCAGACGCTGGTGACGGCGTTCGTGCTGCAGGGCTTCTCTGAGCACCCTGGGCTGCGGATGCCCCTTTTTGGCTGCATCCTCTCCCTCTATGCCATTGCATTCATGGGAAACGCTGTGATCATTGCTGTGGTCAGCTGCAGCACTAGCCTCCACAGCCCCATGTACTTTTTCCTGAGCCACCTGGCCACCATGGACGTCGTCTGCACCTCATCTGTGCTGCCCAAGGCGCTGGCGGGCCTGGCCTCTGACAAAAACACCATCTCTTTCTCAGGGTGCATGGCCCAGCTCTTCTTCCTCATCTGGTCTGGGTCTTCTGAGCTGCTGCTGCTCACGGTCATGGCCTATGACCGCTACGTGGCCATCTGCCACCCACTGCACTACAGCTCCAGGATGAGCCTGCTGCTGTGCAGGGCGCTGGCCGTGGGCGTGTGGGCTGTGTGCGCCATCAATGCTTCGGTGCACACTGGCCTGATGGTAATGTAATTTCCTTAAAAACTACAAAGAAAGACTAAAATCTAGTTATTAAGTTTGCTTTTCACAATGGCTGGGTTATCCATTCTGAAACCACTTTCCATGGGTCCCAGGTTGAGCACATGGGTAACTATGGAGAGTAGTGGGAGCCACTGCTGGGAAGGGGGTCGCCGTCTGGACAGGGGAACCCTGGAATGACCTCCCGGTGTTGTACTGGAATTGGAGACAGCAGAACCAACTCTGGTGTTTGAAACAGCTCTGTTGACGTATAATTTGGTAACTTTTCACTGATGTGTCTACCTGTGAAGCCATCACCACTCTCAAGTGAATTCAGGTTTTAATGGAGAGATGGATACAGGAATAAGTGTGGGTGTGTGTCTACATACGACATCCACACTCACAAACATACCTTTTCTACTTCTGTCCACTGAGAAAACTTAGAAGTGAGGACAGGCAGTAGCAGTGAGCCTCCAAACTTTGTCCCTAAATATCCGTCTCCAGGAGAAGGAACCAGGGCTGACTCCAGGACTGGGGCAAGGAAAGTACAAGATGAGCTCAGAATATCTTTTTTGTGCCATAAAGTAATAAATTGCCCAAAGAACAATGACTATATGTCAACAGGAGACAGAGCCAGCTTGAAGGGGCTCCTACTGGTGAAATCCGAACCAGTTTGAGAATCAAAATAAATAATGACAGTAAAGAACTAAACTCCACTGAGTAAGATTCCATGAGTCCGTATTTACATTGATTGATTAATTGGAAAGAAGAGAAAGCTTGTCCCTCAAGTAGACACAGCTAATGGGTGTAGTAGGCAAAAGGAATTGCACATCATCAAACATTGCTAAAACTGTGCGGACTTTTACATAGTCTCCTCGTATCCTCTACAGAGTATTTAGTAATTACAGAGGAAAATATAGTACCTTGCCTTTATTACCTTAGCCAAGAGATGATAGTTGACATGCTGGTATAGGGACAAGAGGACTCCCCTGCAGTGCAGTAAGGAGGGTGCCTCCGTTTTTCCAGGCTTCTTGTGGAAGCTCCATCACAGGTGGAAGGACAAATTGGGAGCCTCACCCTGATGGGCACTGGCCACACCATTGCCTGGACCTGGCCTCCTGAGGCTGCCTTGCCTTGGCTGATCCACCTTTCAAAATCCACAAAGTTTCTGTATGACATTTTACACACATTACTGATAAGATCTGAATGGCCCTTTTTAAAAAACAATAAATCAATAATTGGTCAGATTCCTGTCCGTTGGCCTGAGCAAAGACTATTTTGAAGCCTCTCTTCCCTGCTGGCTCAACTGGTAAGTATTTTTATTCCTCTGTTTCAGTCATGGGAACCAACATCCAGAGGGAATAAATCATGTGCCCCTACCCCAACCACACAAACGGCCGGGAAAAGTGTTGGCTGGATCCACACCGAGGCCCTTGCCACTGGTCCAGGCTGTTCTTCGGGAGCAGATCTTGGGCTCTAAAATGTTTGTTAGAGAAGGTCAAGGAGTAGAGCTGCTGAGGCTGCCCCGTGTGTGACAGGACGCTGGAGGTCTAGAAATGAGGCAGGGTTTTCACGAGGGCTTGGAGCAGCCTCCCAACAGCTCCCAGGCAGCGAGGAGGAAAGTGACCTCAGCAGGGCTGACTCCCACACCTGTGAGAGCTGAGACCCGGCCAGAGCGTGGGCTGCCCACACGGTGCCACAGACTGAGATGCCTCCCTCAGCCCACGGGCCCCAAGGTGGGAACTCAGTGCATGCTGAGCATGTTTTTGGAGGCACCACCTACACCCACAGCCTCTTACCACGCGTCCCTGCCCCTCTGTACTTTCTCTCTCAACTTCTGTTCTGACTGACTTTAGGGTCACATGGCAATGACACTTTATTTAGGTGACTTCCTGTCATCCAGGTGCCGACTCGGCTAAGACGGGGCCTGGCCAGCATGGATACGACGGTCAACATTTTCCTTGAACTGGGAGCTGTCAGTCACTTTCTGCTCCCAAGTGCAGGTCTGTTGATGAGGGTTACGGGCTGCTGCCTGTGATGGTTTCTCAGGATTCTCTCTGGAGGCAGTGGCTGAGTGAGAGGACCCCCAAGTCTTGTCTAGTCATGGATTTGGATCTTAGATTCTTCAAAGTTTAATTTGTTTCATTTCAAAGTAATATTGTTGGTAAGGTGGGTGAGTGAGAAAACTAGGTTCTGAATAAAGAGTAAAAATAACAGATATGAATAAACTCATGTGAAAAAAAGTTTGATACTATACTTTTTACATAATGGAACATAAAACCAAAACTTTTCTACCATATCCTTATCTTTGCTCAATCCCTTCCAAGAAGTGTTCGTTCACCTGGAATATGGGCCATAGCTCCACGTGGCATTCCATGGGCTGAAATAACTGCTCTCCCAGCGATTCAGAGGGTGGAACAGCCATGCTTCTCTCACCTCTGTCCACTCACAGCGGCCTCAGTGGATGCTCTGGAAGGCGGCTCCAGCCAAAGTAAGCACTGTGGTGACCACTGACGCTGTCTGTCCTGCATGAAGTGAGTCTCCAATGTCCTCCTGACTGGATCTCTTGGCTGAGGTTCAACTGGCCTTCAAGTGAACCTCTGCGTTTCCAAGACAGGGGTGGGTGTTTGTCCCAGGGACCCTGGGGAGGCAAACTGGAGGAGAAAGCTCTCAGAAAGCCACACCATCAAGTGTGGCTTGAGGGTTCATGACCAAAGCTTCCTACCAATTAGGTGTTGAGGAGAGACTCGGGCGAGCAGAGCCTCGCTAGCTGGGGCAAGCCCAGCCCTTCCCTGGAGACCCTCCCCTCCCCTCCCCCCCATTCGCCCTCAGTGCATCACTGTTACAACTTCCATGTCCCTGAGTGGAAGGTTTCCTACTTTCAGACCAGGTCAGCTGAGGCTCTTTGGTCTTGGTTTTTGCATTCTACCAACAACACATCACGTGACACTCATACACGGTAATAGGGATATATCCCTAGAGAGTTTTGGTACCCTTTTATGTATCTTATTATTTGCCTACATTTAAGCAATTCAATAAATCACTTAAATTTCCTTTAAAATGTTCCTTTAGAACTTCCATTTTACCTTCTAGTTTTGAAACTCTGTAGACAAAATTTGCAGAGTTTGTCCTTGCTGGATTTTACCGCAAATTCCATAATTGTTATCCATATGCATGTGTTTTGACAAAATTTGCATATTATTCAGTGCTCTTTTCTGTTTAGTGAGGATTTTTAAATCAACTTTATTGAGATATAATTAACATTAAAGTTCACAGGTTATAATTGTGATTGTTCTATCCACAGTGTAACCACCACCTCGATCCCGAGAGGGAAGCTCTGTCGATCCAGAGTGTTTTCCTGTGTCCTTGGCTCTCAGTTTTGCCCCCAGCCCCCTACTTCCTGCCCCAGCACTGCTGTATTTATTTCTAAACTCTTCTAGCAGTTTGGCCTCTCCTGGAATTTCATATAAATGGAATCATGCAGTATACGCTCTTTTGTGTACAGCTTTTTTTTTTTTGAATAAAACAACGTCTTTGAGATTAATCCATGTTTCTGTAAGTAGTAGTAGTGTGTTCATTTTTCTTGAAAGTAGTATTTCATTGTATGGACATACCATGATTTTCAAAAAATCCGTTTACCTATTGGCACACATTTGGCCTGCTTCCAGTTTTAAACCTGCATGAATAAAGTTGCTATGAATGTTTTTAGACAGTCTTTTTATTGGCATTGATATATGTTTTTATTTCACTTGGATGAACACTTAGAAATGGCACAGCTGGGTCGTTAAGGTGGTGAGCTGTGAGACTGTTTTCCTAACTGATGGTCCCATTCTAGAATCCTTTG
The DNA here is from genome assembly GCF_057802395.1 of Ceratotherium simum simum. NCBI lineage: Eukaryota > Metazoa > Chordata > Mammalia > Perissodactyla > Rhinocerotidae > Ceratotherium > Ceratotherium simum. The sequence continues at coordinate 90,914,652 of NC_141905.1, forward strand.
CCTTTCTCTGATGAATGAGGGGCACTTTCCTTGCGTTTATTGACTAAGTGTATATTTTTTTCTATGAAGTGTCTGTTCAAATAATATTTTTCCATGAGGGCCATTTGCCATATTATTGAGATGTAGAAGACCTGTATGGATTCAGGAAAGAAGTCCTTTGTCAAATACAGATTGAGAGAAAATATGATACATTTGTAGATATACAACTTGCTTCTCCAAATTTATGCCTTGCCTTTTTGATTTCTTAAAAGCTTCTTCTGAGGAGCAGAAATTTTTGTATTGGATGAAGTCTAATTTGTCTTTTATTTTTTTCCCTTATAATTAGTGCTTTTTGTGCCTTAAGAAATCTATGCTGGGGCTGGCCCCACGGCCTAGCGGTTAAGTGTGCGCACTTCACTGCTGGCGGCCCGGGTTCGGATCCCGGGCACGCACTGATGCACCGCTTGTCAGGCCATGCTGTGGTGGCGTCCCATATAAAGTGGAGGAAGATGGGCACAGATGTTAGCCCAGGGCCAGTCTTCCTCAGCAAAAAAGAGGAGGATTGGTGTGGATGTTAGCTCAGCGCTGATCTTCCTCACAAAAAAAAAAAAAAAAGAAATCTATGCCTACCTCAAGGTTGTGAAGATTTTCTCCTAACTTTACTTCCAGAAGTTTTATAAATTTAGAACTTTAGTCCTAGTTTGAGGTCCAAGATCTCTTTTTGAAGCAGTGGTATTGAGGCATAATTGACATAATATAAATTGCACACATTTAAAGTGTCAAATTTGATAAGTTTTGATGTAAATATGTCTCTATGAAACCATAGCCCATGCAGTGTACATCTCCATCACCCCAAAGTTTCCTCATTGCTCTTTGTAGATCTTCTTCCCATCCATCCCTGAACCTCCTCCCCGAATCCCCTCCCCACTCCATGTAACCACTGATATGCTTTCTATCACTAGAGATTAGTTTGCTTTTATATAATTTTATAAAAATGTATATACTCTTTTTTGGTTTGGCTGTTTTGCTGAGCATAATTGTTTTGAGATCCGTCTATATTTTAGCATGTGTCAGCACTTCTTAACGACAGAAGCATTACATTGTTTGGCTGTATCACAATTTGTTGATGAATGTGTCTGTTGGTGGACAGCGTTTCTACCATTTTATACTCTGATCAGCAGTGCATGAGAATTTTACTTCCTCTGCATCCTCACTAAATACTCGCTATTGTTAGTCTTTTAAATTTTAGACATGCTAATAGTTTTAATTTGCAATTTCCTAATGACTAATGATGTTGCCATTCCATTTATGCGCTTATTTGCCATCTGAATTTCATCTTTGGTTTAGTGTCTTTTGCTATTTTAAAAATTGGGTGTTTGTTATTTTTATTGTTGAATTTTAAGTGTTCTTTGTATATTCTGGACACAAGTCCTTATCAGAAATATATTTTGCAAATATTTTCTACCTGTCAAGTTTTCCAGTCCATTAACCTGGTATGTCTCTTCTTTTTTTTTTTTTTGGTGAGGAAGATTAGCCCTGAGCTAACATCTGATGGCAATCCTCTTCTTTTTGCTGAGGAAGATTGGCCCTGGGCTAACATCCGTGCCCCACCTTCCTCTACTTTATATGGGATGCTGCCACAGCATGGCTTGACAGGTGGTGCATCTGTGCATGCCCAGGATCCAAACCTGTGAACCCCAGGCCGCCACAGAGGAGCACGTGCACTTAACTGCTACACCACAGAGCTGGCCCTTATCTCTTCTTTTTTATAGGTTGTCTTTGATTTCTCTTGTCAAACTTTTTGTTTTCAGCATACAAATTTTGCCCATATTTTGTTATACTTATATATAAGTATTTCCTGCTTTTTGGTGCTATTGCAAATGGTTCCTTAAAATTTTTAATTTCTAATGGTTTCATAGCTTTTATATAGAAATGCAATTGATTTTTGTATTGTGAACTTGTATTCTGTGACCTTGTTAAACTGGTTAATAAATGTAGTGGCTTTTTGTAGATTCTTTGTTTTTTTTCTACATAGATGATCACGTTTGTGTGGAGTGAAATAGTTTATTTCTTCCTCACATATCTCTATGCCTGTGACAATAACTTTCTTTGTCTTATCACATTGGCTAGTATTTCCAATTAGATGTTGAGTAGGAGTGATGAGAGTGAATATCTTTGTCTCGTTTATGATCTGAGAGGGAAAGCATTCAGTCTTTCACCCCTAAATACAGTGTGAGCTATACCTTTTTTGTGGATACCCCGTTATCAGTTTGAGGCAGTTTTTCTAAATTCCTGTTTTGCCTAGAATATTTATTGTTGATGCATGTTAAATTTTTTAAAATGTTTTTTCCTACATCTCATCAGATAATACGCTTTTTTTAGTGTGTTGATAGTGTGAACTATATTGATTGATTTTGAAACATTGAGCCAGCCTTGCATTCCTAGGCTAAGCTTCAACTGACATGATGTTTATCCTTCATATATTATTGGATTCAATTTGCTAATATTTTGTGGAGGGTTTTGATATGTCATTTTCTTTCTTTATATTGTCTTCGTTGTCTCTTTTGGGCATCAGGGTAATGCTAGCCTTTTCAAATGTCAGGAACGTACCAGTCTTTTCTTTTTCCTGGAAAATCTTTTGTAGAATTTGTGTTATTGGTTCCTTAAATATTTGATAGAAAACACTCACACACACAATTCATTTTCTTCTGAATAATTTAAGGGTTTCTTATATATGCTATAGCTGTTTACTTACCCCCAGATACTTCTGTGTATATTTCCTAATGTGACCACAGTACAGCTGGATATAGAATTCTAGGTTGACATTTTTTTCTTTCAGCATTTTAAAGTTATTGTTTCATTGTCTTCTGGCTTACATAAGTTCTGTCAAGAAATATGCTGTAATTTTTATCTTAGTTTCTTATATGTATTTTCACCCTCCTTCAATTTCTCTTAAGGTTCATTGTCAAAAATGTGATTATGATGAATCTTGATGTTGTTTTTATGTGTGTTTATGGTGCTTGGAGTTATTAAGACTTTTGCATCTAGAAAATTTATGAATTTTTTAATCAAAATTTTTTTGTTTCTAACTCCTCCCTTTGTGAGAATCCCATTACATATATCTTAGATTGCTTAATATTCTCTCAGAGTTCACCCTAGATGTTCACTTTTCAGTCTAATACTTTAGTCTAATTTTAGATGGATTCTATTGCTGAGTCTTCAAATTCACTGACCTTTTCTTCCACGGCTTCCAGTCTATTGTTACTCCCATCAGTGAACTTTCCATTTCAGATACAGTGTTTTTCATCTCTAGAACATCTATTTGGTTTTTTATTAAATCTTTAATTTTTCTCTTCAATTATGTTTATATTTTTATTTAGCATATGGAACATATTTACAACAGCTTTTTTAATGGCGTTATTCACTAATTCCATCACCTGTATCATTTCTGAGTCTGTTGACTGGTTTTCTCCTGGCTATGTTACACTTTTTTCTGCTCTTTCACTTGTCTAGTAATTCTTGAATGGATGCTGGACATCCATTTTGATTTTATCATGATTTTATGTTGCCCACTGCTTGCTTTTCTATTATTTCTTTAAGTGTGTTAGGTTTTTTCCGGCAGGAACTCGGTGGACTTGCTGATTTGTTTGTTACTTTTAAGATTATTTTAAGTAATTTTGGAGTTGTCTAGAGCAGCCTTTGTTTTACAGCTAACTCTGCTTCATATCTAACATATAGCCTTTCACGTTCTCCCCTGAATATGTAAGGCCTCTGTAAATCATAAAGATGGAAAAACATATATCATAGAAGAGAAATGACGAGTGAATTCCTAAAAAGAGTGCCAACACCACTAACATTCATGGAAATGTAAATTACAACAACAATGACATAAAAATTTCACGTTTAGATTGGAAATTTTGATGAAGCTATGGGAACATTAATACATTTCTATGTTGTTTGCATTTTGTTTTTAAGGAGGGACTTGGTAGTTTTTATAAATATCTTTTCATCATCAAGCCCACTTCCCACACTGTTTTCTGCATAAATACTCAGAGGGCTCAAATATTTATAAGAATATTCAGTGTAGCATTTTTATAACAGAAAAATGAAATAATCTAAATCTCCATCAATAAATACCTAGGTAAAGAAAACTACATTACAAATAAAAAATTGTCACAATATATAAATGTTGCTACAAGCAGATATCCAACATTTATTTAAGAATGCATAACAAAAATTTTTTGGAATAATGCAAAAGAAACAACAGGGATTAATCTGGGGATAGAAATGAGGTGTGTGTGTGAGGGGAGGAGGGTGGATCCAGGGAGGAAGAAGGATCTGGTTGAGTTGTTTCTCCTCTCCTTATGTAAAATTTTGCAATGATAACAAATACATACACCTTCTTATATAAAGGAAGAATTGGAAAAAAATAATTGAGGGCTAATTGTAATCACATCATTTACTTCCCTGTCCTAAACCATTCAGATGATACATTCCATTAGATATCTTCATACGTTTGTGTGGAAAATCAGCTATGATTTGGAAATATTACAAAGTACCTGCAAAATTGGGAGATGAATTTAAGTGGCCCAGGGGAACCAATTTACTGAAACCATCTCACTGCTGCCAACTCACAAACTACTAATGCCACATAACCTACTTTAGCCTATTCAAGTCTCTTTTGGAGTCAGGCAAGGTAAGAATGATGGAAACTCAGATGCGGGATGGATGGTTGGAAACATTCCTGTGATTAATATTTTGATAGAGTTCAGAAGAAATCTTTTCCCAGCAATATTACTTTCAGCTTTCAAGGATTGTGTTACATCCAAAGCAGCCTGTGGTTCTCTACAACCTTCCCACAGATTAACCATACTGCCAACGATGCATTCGGATCCAGTGGCATGGGGACACACATGCTATGTGGTGTCACTCCCACAGTAGTGAGGACTAACTTTCGTGGAGCCACTGGGAACTGCCCGTGGCTAAACCATATAGTGGTGAGGTGACCCACGGGTGTGAGAAATGTGCTCTGCCTACAGACCATTGAGAGCAAATGGGGTGATCTGGGGGAACACAATGTGGTCTGGTTCCCTAGCCAGCTGAGCTACCCACACTTACTAAAAAGGTACCTCTAAAAACTCAGATCATGACACTGACTTTTCTTTAAACAAACAGGATATGTGCATTCTATTCTGATGAGTGAAAATCCAAAACCATCTGCTAAACAGAGGAATTTATTTGAGGGAGCCTATAGGTTTCTCTGAGTTGAGGGAGAACTCGCATCAGACCCCTGATGGGGTGTGTAGTGGAGGAGGAGGAAAGTCTTGCTTTTTCCCTGGATTGGGGCTCTCATGCTTCAGTTTACATAAGACTCACCCAGGAGCCTGTTAAAATGCAGACTCTGATTTATTCAGTGTTGATGAGCATTCCAGGTGATTCCTTGTTTATTTTTAGTTTTCAATCATGTGAAGTTTCAAACATATGCATGTAACTAGGTACTGACTTCTTGCCATGTTTGCTGTCTGTCTCTGTGTAAGAAATAAAACAACACAGATACAACTCATTTCCACCTTTGATTTCTTTTCCCTCTCTGCATCCCTAGAGAAACCACTGCTCTGAAGACTGTGTGCACCATTTCCATTACATTTATTACAATAAACCATATGACATATTATTTCAGTGTTTGTATAAATATGACAATGCTCACCACCTATGCACATCCATTTTCAACTTGCTTTTCTTCCATGACATTATGTTTTTGCTGTAGGTCCACATAGATGTGAAAATCCAGCATGATAATCCATGTGTGATGAATCCATGGCTTACTTATTCATTTTCTTACTGATGGGCAGTTAGGTGGTTTCCACTTTTTCTACTACACAAAGAGATGCAATAAACAATTCTTTTTTTTTTTTAAAAGGCTTCCAATATTTATTCCATTAGTACATGTAGGTCCAATCTTTAACCTGTTTATTGTAGAATTGAATTGGATTACACTTATTGCTTTTGATCTAGATATTCTGATTCTAGATCCGTAATTTTAAAAAATATTATTATATATCAAGAATGTGATGAAAATTTTTAAATTTTACTAATGCAAACATTTTTAATTTCATCTAAGCCAATTTTTCTGTGGTTTTCCCATATTATGCCTTCTCTTGTAATATTTTCTGTTCTTGCAACAATCCTTTATTTTACATCTATCAAGTAATTATTTCTCTCCTTTCTTTCAAAAACATGTAAGACCCTTCATACTCCCCAATAACTCTATATTTAAATATTTGCATGGATATGTTTAGCTACAAGCATTAAATGTGTATTTTTTCTTCCCTATTTCTTTTTTTTTTTAATTTTTTGTTTATTGCAGTAACATTGGTTTACAACATTGTAAAAATTTCAGGTGTACATCACTACACCTCCACTTCTGCACAGATTACATCATGTTCACCACCAAAACACCAACTACAACCCATCACCACACACATGTACCGAACCATTCCCTTCACCCCCCTCCCTCCCCCCCTCCCCCCCGGCAACCACCAATCCAATCTCTGTCCCTATGTGTTTGTTTATTGTTGTCATTATCTACTACTTAATGAAGGAAATCATACGGTATTTGACCTTCTCCCTCTGACTTATTTCACTTTGCATTATACCCTCAATGTCCATCCATGTTGTCACAAATGGCTGGATTTCATTGTTTCTTATGGCTGAGTAGTATTCCATTGTGTATATATACCACAGCTTCTTTATACATTCGTCCCTTGATGGGCACTTAGGTTGCTTCCAAGTCTTGGCTATTGTGAATAATGCTGCAATGAACACAGGGGTGCATGTACCTTTACAAATTGGTGTTTTCAAGTCCTTTGGATAAATACCCAGCAGTGGAATAGCTGGATCATATGGTAGTTCTATCACTGATTTTTTGAGGAATCTCCATACAGTTTTCCATAGTGGCTGCACCAGTTTGCACTCCCACCAGCGGTGTATGAGAGTTCCCTTCTCTCCACATCCTCTCCAACACATGTTGTTTCCTGTCTTGTTAATTATAGCCATTCTGACGGGCATGAGGTGATATCTCATTGTAGTTTTGATTTGCATTTCCCTGATAGTTAGTGATTTTGAACATCTTTTCATGTGTCTGTTGGCCATCTGTATATCTTCTTTGGAGAAATGTCTGTTCAGGTCTTTTGCCCATTTTTTAATTGGGTTGGTAGTTTTTTTGTTGTTGAGATGCATGAGTTCTTTATATATTTTGGAGATTAAGCCCTTATCAGATGTATGGTTTGCAAATATCTTCTCCCAATTGTTAGGTTGTCTTTTCATTTTGTTGATGGTTTCCTTTGCTGTGCAGAAGATTTTTAGTTTGATGTAGTCCCATTTGTTTATTTTTTCTATTGTTTCTCTTGCCCGGTCAGACATGGTGTTTGAAAAGATGTTGCTAAGACCGATGTCGAAGAGCGTACTGCCTATGTTTTCTTCTAGAAGTTTCACAGTTTCAGGTCTTACATTCAAGTCTTTAATCCATTTGGAGTCAATTTTTACAACAAACAATTATGAACTCATGTCCTTGTGTACATATGCAAGAACACCTAGCAATGAAATTGTTGAGTAGCAGAGTATGTGTATCTTCATCTTGAACAGATATGCAAAGTGGTTTGGTACTGTGCATTATTTTTCATTTATTCATCACCTATTATGTTCCATGTCCTGTTCTGTTACTGAGGATACAATGATAAGCAAAACCTACAGACCCTCCCATCATGAATCCCAGTATGGTAGATGTTGCTCAAATAATCAACTGTGTGATTAGCTCTGAGGGAAACAGAAGTCACTAGGAGAGCAGATAACAGAGGGATTCAATTCAGTCTGGTGAAGGAAGAATTACTTAGGATATAACATGCAGCTGAGATGTAAAATGAGTGCTAGTTAACCAGGCAGAGAGGGTTCTATGCAGGAGGAGCAATGTGTACACAAGACTCGAATGTGGGGGGGGTCTTGTCTTGGGTCATAAAGATCCTATCATACCCCTGGATCAGGAAATTCCAAGGCAGTCATTGGATGAGAAGGGAGATGCGTTAGGGTTCTCCAGAGAAACAGAACCAATAGGAGATACACACACATATGGTCTTGTGACAGTTAATATATATATTATATACTTAATATAATGCACAAATGTATACACATATGCATAATATATGTCATTAAATATATGTATATACATATATGTATAATATTACACAATATAATATGCATATATACACATATGTATGGAGATTGATTATCGGAATTGGCTTATGCAGTTATGGAGGCTGAAAAGTCCCATGATCTGCCATCTGCAAACTGGAAAACCAGGAGAGCTGATGGTCTAATTCAGTCTAAGCCCAAATGCCTGAGATCTGGGGATGATGGGGTAAGTATTAGTCTGAGTCTGAAAGCCAAAGAGAGTAAATTTGCCCTTCCTCCACCTTTTTATTCTAGTCAGGCTCTGAATAGATTAAGTGATGCCCACCCCCATTGGTAAGGTTAGTCTTCTTTACACTCAATGGATTAGATGATGCCCACCTACATTGGAGAATTTGGACTTCTTTACCCAGTTCATTCACCCATTGCATTGCTAATCTCTTCTGGAAACACCCTCACAGACACACCCAGAAATAATGTTTTGCCAGATATCTGGGCATCCTTCAGCCCTGTTAAGTTGACACATAAACTTAACCATCACAGGAGAGACTTTCTCTGCGATTTGGGGCCAAGATCCATTTGGTCTATGCAGAAATTTGGGTAGCTTTAGAGGGACACTTTTGATGGAATTGCACTGGCTCCCACTGCAAGAAGGTCAACATGAAGTAGATGGAGACTCTGGGCTGGGGTACAGTCCAAGGGATCTGAGAGGTCAGTCAATGATCTGTTGTATGTTACCATGTGTAATATTCCAGGAACACCGCACGTTTAGTAAAAGTGGGCTGAAGCCAAATCCCATTGAGATTCTACAGGGAATCAGTGGAGGAATGTTTTCTCAACAAAGCTGTATTGAGAATGTCAGTGGCAGCCCCCATGGAAAGAGGATATTTATAACAGGTGGGACACATCTCATAAGGGTCAGTGGTCAGGGAGCAACAAAGAACACAAACTTTAGAGACTGCCAATTTACAGTTTTTCCACCATGAGCATCAAGACTTTCTTGAGGGCCGCCTTAACATTCTTGTTCCTCAGGGTGTAGATGAGAGGGTTCAAGGCGGGGCTTACAGTGGAATAAAGCACAGCCACCACCTTGCCCATCTCTGGGGAGCAGCTGGAGCCAGGGCTCATGTAGGTGTAGATGATGGTGGAGTAGTACAAGGTGACAGCAATGAGGTGAGAGGAGCAGGTGGAGAAGGCTCGCCATTTCCCCTCAGCTGTTTGAATCTTCTGAATGGTGGAGATGATGAAGCCATAGGACACAATGGTGAGCAGAAAATTCAACACTGCAAAGAATATGTCAGCCATAATTGCCATATTATTCACATATGTGGAGGAACAGGAGAGCAATAGCAGAGAGGGGATCTCACACAAGAAGTGATTGACCAGGTTGGGTCCACAGAAGGTCAGTCGTAACATCAGGCAGGCATTGACTCCAGCACTAAGCACACTGATGCCCCACACTGCTCCAGCCAAAGTCACACACACCTTGGGGCTCATCATGGAGCCATAGTGCAGTGGCTGGCAGATGGCCACGTAGCGGTCATAGGCCATGGCTGTGAAAAGCAGCAATTCTGCTCCTAGAGCCCATGTCAGGAAGTATATCTAGGCCATGCAGCCCACATAAGAGATACTTCTCTTCTCTGCCACCAGGATGTCAAGCAGCTTGGGTACCACAGTGCATGCACAGATAACATCCATTACAGCCAAGTTGACCAGGAAGAAGTACATGGGGGTGTGAAGCTCAGAGCTGAAGGTGATGGCTGCCATGATAAGGGAATTGCCACAGAGCACCACAGTGTAGAGGGAGAGAAAGAGGATGAAGAAGAGAATCTGGAGCTGTGGTGCTTCTGAGAAGCCCTGCAGGACGAATTCCGTCACCAGCGACTGGTTCCTCATGGCCGTTTAAGTCGTCTTTCAATCAATTTACATAGATCAAAATTTCTCTCTTACTCTACAGTTTGACTAGAAAGTAAATGTTTATTAGTATTGGTTAGTATAAATGCAAAGAATCCCATCACCGTCATTTCATTTTTCATTTTCTCTAGGTCTTTATAATCTCTCTGCTTCAAATAATTCTCACTCTAGACCCAATAACCGGTGCCTAGACCTGCCATCAGCAACCACAGACATTTCTGGAACTTTGTCTTAACTAATGCTCTCTTCTTCATTATTTTTCTCCCAAATAAAAATAGCTTTAAGTTTTTCCTGCCTATTTCTTATAACTATATAATAATTCAAGAAACGTAGACTTCTATAATGTGGAAGTAAAATACCCACTAAACTCCAAGGGCATGAACATCCTTTCTGGAATTATGTCCTATACTTCTTTGGATGCTGGTTGTTTTTCTCCCAGTGATATTTGGTGCAGGTCTCTCCACGTCAGTGATGGAATCAGTCATCCTCTTTAACAGATGCACAGTATTCCATCAGAAATGGGCAGGAGTGTTCAATCCTGAAAGCCTCAGTAATGCACTTTCTGACCAGGGACCTGGCCTAGTCCCACCACTGTTCCTTTTCGTGCTCAGGAGTCTGTTTCCCAGTGGATCTCATCCTCATGTGTCTCTCTGCTCAAGCATGGCCTGGATCCTTTCAGTTGGGCTCTCTGCTCTGTTAACTCTGCATTGTTCAGTCATGACCAAAGAGCCAAGCACATTCACCATTCTCTGGGAACCTACATTCGTTTTCCTGACACACTTTTCTAAATTTCGTCTGGAGAGACTATAGTCAAGGATATGAAATCAGTTAGCCCTGGGTCCACCATGACTCTACATTAATTTCATAAAGAGCTACTCCCCACCCCACAATGAGGCTGGCATCTAACCATGGCCTGGAGTCAGCCTGTTGCAAACCACTTGGGTCTTTTTGCATTTGTCCCCTTTTCTTTTCTATTACTCCTAGAATTAAAATCCTGTAAATTGCATGAGCCTCTTTCCTCATATCACGAACCTTTCCTGCTCTACCCCATGAAACGATGGCGCCATCCTTAACATTGCCACTTTAACCTCATTTCTCTGAGAAGCCCTGGACCACAGCCTGCACCAAGTCCAGGGCTGGCTTACCCCACCTATGCTTCACAGGGCCCGTTTCTTCCCTTTACACTTTTGTACTTATCTCTCCAGTTATTTGTCTTACTAGCTACACCACAAACTTAAGTAGCTTGACCATGTTCATCACGTTCCCTGAGTAGGTTTAGCATGATGGGCAACTGCGCCCAGCACTACTTTCAGCACCACACCCATTGGCTGTTCTGTCAAGGATGGTGGATAAATCTTTACTGACTGACCTGCCCACCTTGAAAGAATGATGCCTGTAGCATCCTATGCTGACCTTGCTGGTTTTGCCCTTTCGGATATGTCCAAACTGTCCAACACTCTCTCAAGGGACTGCTTTGGTAACTGAGCAGAGGTTCTCCTGTGGATCTTGCTACCAATTCCCTGTCTGTAGCATCTGGCAGCCTCTATATGGGGCAGCATTCCTATTCACTGTGTTAGACTTTTCCTCCCTCCTATGTTAAATCTCTTTAGCCCACAGCTAATCTCCCTGACTGGAGAACAATTAGAGTATTTCCCCTCTTATGTAGACACATCTCAAAAGTAGTGAAATTGATTCTGTGCACATATTTTGGGCTTGATTGGCCCCAGGAAGCTTTTGTGTGACCTTCTCAGTGTCCAGAGAAGGATCAGCAAGAGTTATACCTGGACTTAAAAAGCCACATGTTAGGAGGCCTGTGGCAGTGTCTCAGTAGAATCAAGAGAACATGGGGTTCAGGTGCAAAGAACAGACAGGGAGACACAGACTCACTAAGATCAGGTTGGCTTTGGACCACTCTGGAAGAACTGTGTGTATCTCCTGCAGGTTACAACCAGAAACTCGGACTCAAATGCAGGCGTCATTTCTCCTGGCAAGGATATTCAAGTCCAGTTGTGACAAAACAGTATAGTCCAAGAAAAGTCAGTCTGGGCCTTTTTCACCTGAGGGACAGTAAAAAGACAAGCTTTCTCCAACATATTTTTTCATTTTATTAGATATGGATCATTTTACAAAGAAAGGAGAAAGTGTAAAACAGTAATCTCATCAGAGATCATTATCTCTATATGTTAATTTATAAACTGTGATTCAGCTATATGAGGCACAAAAGAAACAACTGCGTATTGTTGATTTAACTGAAAATTAATGAAAGATCATAATATAATACACTTGAGATAATATAGAATTGTTCAACAGTACCTTTTCGATGTCACAGCAGACATTTCCAAATCTAACTTTTGGCTATCAATTCTGATTTCTGAGAGGACATTCTTACCTTATCTGAAGGGTTTTGCTCTTGGCAACACTCTAAGTGGCAAGTTGAGGTGCACTCATGGAGTATTGTACCACGACCTGTCCAAGTATAAAAGGAAAATTAACCATCCATTCCCAGGCCATGAAATTCCACTTCATAATGCCGATGCCCAGTAAGATATAAAAAAAAAAGAACAACCAGGTTAAGAGTTACCACTATGCATTTATAATTGGTTGAGCAGATCCAATTTTCTCAGGAATTCATAAACACTATTATTGCAAGTTTTAAATCATCCCACTGACGATGATACAAACATGAAAATTGAAGAATGTAGATCATCGGTACCTGCCTTTGGTTTGTTAATTTGGTTGGTTAATTACTCCTAGGGGTGACAAATATGCCTCATTTGTGAGGTTGCAAAATTAAAGGCACACAAAACTGGAAGATGCTGGACAGTTTTTATAATACTTTAAATGTGACAGTGTGAAAACAAAGACATCAACGGATTCATGAATGTGAACATGGCCTTTGAGGAGGCACTTCAGAAGATCCATGAACATAGACTGGGAAATGGCTTCCTTTATCAAGCTTCTTGGTTCAGTGGGAGTTGTCACTGGGGAGAGCCATTCACCCCAGGAGGCTCAAGGAATGTGATACATTAGCCCTGCCCAGTTTCCAATCTTGTCATATGCTGCTTGTGTTGCCAGGTTCACATCGACTCTGCTCTCGCGAGGCCACCGTCCTTCCCCAGATGCCTGGATCATTAACTTTGAGTCACCACATCTCCCAGAGAACAAAGCATTCAAAATCTGGGCAAATTGACATTCAATGATTATGCTCACTTTTTAAATTTAAATAATGTTTTATTCTTAATTTCATAAGTTTGACTTTTCTTCTATTGCTAAAAATTAGAAGACATGAAATACAGAGAAGTAAAAATAGCAAAAGTGAATTTACCCAGACACCTAATATTTAGTGTGTTAGTGACACTATTTTGCCTATATTTTGTGTTGTTATGGTTACTATTTGTTGTTGTTTTGAAATTACAATGAAAGTTACAGTTCTGATAGGAATATGGGTCATCTTAATCCTAAAAGGTTCCACTTCACCTGAAAACCATATATATCAACAAAGAAAAGAAAAAAACCAACAAACTACATCTTTAGCAAAGTTAGAAGACAAGGAAAATCCCAAACTCCAATTTGATATAAATTATATACCATCAAAACTGGCAATGGAATCCACAATGATATCACAGGTGGAAAAAATCTCCAACAAAATTCATTCCCAGAAGTGAAGGGGCCTGTCCCGAGTGGAAACTGCCAAGAGCAAGACTGAGAGAGAAATAAGGCACAGATGGGTGGTGGGGTGGGGAGGAGGGCAGGAGGGCGTCACTCTTGGTGACAGTAGTAAAATAAACAAGAACATGACCTATAGTAGGAGCCCTCCCAGGCTACACAAAGGGATTTATAGTAAAGTTCTCTGTATGAGCTTAGAAACTGGGACAATAATCTTACCCCTCTAATAGCCCCTCCAGGAGACATTCATCTGCTATTAGCTGGAATAAAAAAATCCAAATCATTCTAACATGAGTAATAAGAAGTCTTCGATATCTAAAGATATTCTCTAAGAAGAGATATAAACAAAAGAGAAAAGACATTTTACTGAAGATGCAGAAAAGTCATCAGTAAGAGCGCAACACAATACAGAGGATATTGTACCCCAACCCTTCACTATTAATTTAAAAATAAATTTAACAAGAAAATTGCAACTCTGAAGAAATAGCTAAAAGTAGATTTAGAATTCATGGTAGAGATGATTAGACGACCTGAGAAGGTAATTGGTAGAGATTAGAAATAAACAGAAGAAATAAAACAACTTGGTAAATTAACCAAAAAAGAATTACCAGAAACACAAGGGATAAAAAAGACAAGATATGGCACAGCAAGAGACATAAAAGATACACTAAGAAAAGTGAAAAACTAAATATAAATAAAAACAGAGATAAAAATGATTAGGGGAAAGTCATAGTTATAGAAGATTGGGACAGAATATCCATTAGACAATAGACACATCCTTGGAATCCTCAATAAGAAATATCAAAACAATGGACCAAAAACATTTTAAAATATACTTTAGGACTTCTGCTTATGGTAGGATGAAGTAGCCTGTGGAAGACTAACATTTCTTCTGATAACATCAAGAAAATTCATATAAAATACAAAAACAATTTATTTAAAGGCATCAGATTCCCTCTGAAGCAATAAAGACCAGAGAAGATAAGATTCCAGAGAGGAGAACTTTGCAGAGATTAGCAGTCAAAAACTTTAAAATAATTATAGTAAGTATATTAAAGAAAATAGAGAAACTATGGACAAAATAAATGAAAAAGATGGGAAATTTCACCAGAGGAAGAAAATCTTAAAAAAAAAAAATGGAAATTCTAGAACTGTCAAATACAGTATATCTGAAATCAAGAACTCAATAGATGAGTCTACTTGTGCATTGGACACAGTAGAGCAGAAGATCAGAGAACTAAATATGATTAGATAGAAAATACTCACATGGAAGTGTAGAGAGATAAAAATTAAAAATGCATTAAAAAGTATGTAGGACATAGTGAAAATATCTAATGCATATTCAAGTAGAATCCCAAAAGGAGAGGAGAGGAGGACAGAAGGGAGTGAGAGAGAGAGAGAAAGAGAGAGAGAGAATCCATAATCAAAGAGACAACTGAGAATTTTTCAAAACCAAGGAAACCATCAATTCAAGAAATTAGATTTCCTTTGAGGGTCGGACTTCCAGAATGGTGGTGTGAGAAGCATTTAATTGGAATGGGAAAACTATAAAAACAAACATTTAAAGTCTCTGAAAATTGTCTTAAGGGTACATGGCAAAAGAAGAAACATTTGTTCCAGAAAATCTATTAAATCTTGGTAAGAATGGTGAGAGTCTGTGGTATTTGAGGCATGACCCTCTCCTCTCCCATCCAGCTCAGTGTGACAGAAGCTGTACTCTGGGGTAGATAGTCAAGAATGTGGGCTCCCTCTCCTCTACCCCCAGCTCATGGTCTACAGCCAGGGGTTCATCCTTGGAAGGGAAAGTCCTCAACATTTCTCACTACCTTCTAGCTCCATATTGCAGAGGTTTTATTCCAGGCAGGCACAGATGAGCAGACTGGGGTTCACTTTCACCACCCAGCCCCATTCACAGCGTGGAAGCTCTAGCCCAGGTATAGCAGGACCAAAATATTAGTCCCAAGTTGCTTCTAGACCAGCTCACTCAAAGGGTAGAAGTTCCATGCTGGGAGGAGCAAGCCAAGAAGACTAGGGGCTACAATCCCCACCCAGTGCCCCACTTGCAGAGAAGGGGTGTCACTCCAGAAGAAGTGGGCCACTGTCCCCACTCCCAGCTCCTGTGCAGTGGTTCAGAGATTCGGCCCATGGGAGAGAGTAGGACATAAGAACAGAGTGTACCATAGCTCTCCCTAAGGGGACTGATTTTATTTGGAAAAGAGCGTGGAAAAGTTCATGCTTAAGGATGTTGTCCAAAACAATGGAGATTTTGATGGTGAGCAATTAAGAGGAGGCTATTAGATCCATGACACTAGCAGCAACAAGAAAAGTGGTAGATCACCTATAAATTTAAAAAAGAAAACCAGGCAAAGAGACAATTAACAAGAGCTCTACTGGGGTTAGAGCAAGCCTCAAAGACTGGCAACATCCCTCTCTTACAAAGAAAAGCGTATGACTTTTGGATCAGACTGGTCTTGTCAAAAACAATAGAGCATAATGGGTGCAGAGTTTTAGTTTGGAAAAATGAAAAAGTTCTAGGGATGGAGAATGGTGATGGTTGCACAACAATGTAAATATAATGCCGGCCCTGATATCAGTGCCCCTATATTAAACCCAACATATATGGGTTTAAAACCCAAAGCACTCATTCTCTATCCCTGTTTCTCTAAGTTACATCCACATGTAGATATTGGTTGTTTTACAAATTGTTAGAAGCCCAGGTGGCCTCAAGCTGGGCTCACACCGATGTTTTGGCTAATGACCAGTTCTTGAGGTTTGTTACAGGGAAACTGATATCGAGAAGCTAAAGCCTCTCAGACCTCACCTCCTCGGTTTCCTGGTGCCAGAATCCACCACCCACCACGGAGACAGAGGCAGCTGAAGGACACCCACCTGCAATTCCCTTATCTCGCCCTCCTCCTCCCAACAAGCAGCCTCACAGGGCCAAGTGCAGGGTGATGGGAAAGCACTGACCAGCAAGGCCACAGGCTCACCCTCCCTACAAGCAGCCACGTTCCTCACAACCTTTAAAACCCCATTGCTTCCCATCTTCCGGGGAGACAGGACAAATCCGAGAGCTCTCGTCTCCCAGCTGACGTCACCCGAAATAAAAACTCTTTCCTTGCCATAAGCCTGGCGTTCTAGTTTTATTTGGCCCCGCTTGTATAGCGGGTAAAGAACCTGGGTATGTGTCTGGTAACAAATATACTTAATGTCAGTGAATTGTAAACACAAAAATGGTAAAAATAGTGAATTTTATGTTATGTATATTTTACCACAATAAAAAACAACAATAGAGCAATCATCCAGCAATTAGTGAAGGCTAACAGCTGGGTGTGATACCAGTAGAGGCAGACCAGCCAGAAGCTTGATAAAAGAGAGCCCAGCTAAAACCAAAATCATCCTTGACGGTCAAGGACACTGTGCTCATGCCCAGGACTGGTGTCCTCTGAGGAGTGACATCAGAGGCTGCACGCTGTGGGTGAAATGGACCTCACTGAACTAGTCCAGACAAGTCATCAAACAAGCAAGCAAACAAAAACACACCACACCCCAGTGAGGGGATCAGTATCCAGAGTTGCTACAATATATTGTGTAAAATATGTCCATTTTTCAATGGAAATGTTTGAGACATGCAAAGAAACAGGAAAGTATGAGCCATACACAGGACAAAAAAAAGCACATGATAGAAACTGCCTGTGGGGGTCCAGCTGTTGGACTTAGCAGACCAAGACTTCAAAACATCTACTATAGGGGCCGGCCCCATGGAGTAGCTGTTAAGTGTGCGTGCTCCGCTGCTGGCGGCCCGGGTTTGGTTCCTGGGCATGCACCGGTGCACTGCTTGTCAGGCCATGCTGTGGCAGTGTCCCATATAAAGTGGAGGAAGATGGGCATGGATGTAAGCCCAGGGCCAGTCTTCCTCACCAAAAAGAGGAGGATTGGCATGGATGTTAGTTCAGGGATGATCTTCCTCACAAAAAATTTTAAAAAAAGCTACTATAAATATGTTCAAAAATATAAAGGAAACCATGTTGGAGTAATTAAAGAACATATGACAATGTCACATCAAATATAGAATATCAATAAGAGGACAGAAAGTATTTTAAAAGAACCAAATAAAAATATTATAGTTAAAAAGTACAATAACTGAAATGTAAAATGTGCTAGAAGGACTCAACAACAGATATGAGCTGGCAGAAGAAACAATCAGTGAGCTTGCTGATAGACTGATAGAGATTACACAATCTGAAGGACACAGAGAAAAAAGAATGACAAAAAGTGAACAGATGCTTAGAGAAACATGGAACAGCATTAAGCACACTGTATAGATATAATAGGAACACCAGAAGAAGAGGAGAAAAAGTCAGGCGTATAAAAGTATTTTGAAGAAATAACAGCTGAAAACTTCCCTAATTTTATTAAAAAAAGAAACACATTAATCTACATATTCAAGAAGCTCCGCAAAATCCAAGTGGAACAAGCACAAAGAGATGTACACCCAGATACATCATAGTTAAAATATAGATAGCCAAAAAAAAAAAAAAGAAAATCTTGAAAGAAGCAAGAGTGAAACAAGTCATGCTGTACGAGAGAACTTACGAGAACGTAAGAACAGGAAGATTAATAGCTGATATCTCATGAGAAACAATGGATGCCGGAAGGCAATGAGAAGATGTTTTGAAAGTCCTGGAAAAAAACCCATCAGTCAAGAATATTACATCAACCAAAACTATCTTTCAAAAATGAAGGAGAGAGAAAAATTTTCCTAGGTAAACAACAACCAAGATAATTTATTGCTAGCAAATCTGCCTTATAGGGAACAAAACAGGAAGTTTGTCAGGTTGAAAGCTATTGACACTAAACAGTAATTCAAATCCACAAGCAAAAACAAAGAGTGCTGGTATAGGTAACTAGATAAGTAGTTGTAAAAGACAGTATAATTGTATTTTTCTTTTTCTCTTAATTGATTTTAAAAGCAATTGCATAAAACAGTATGCATATACTTGTATTGTTAGGCCTATGACATAGAGGAATATATTCAACAATAAAAGCACAAGGGGGAGTGTAACAATGCAAGTATATTGAAGTAGGAAATGAAACCAGATGGTAATTCATCTCCACAAGGAGAAATGAGGAGAATCAGAAATGATAAACACAATATTAATATTTTAAAAATCTATAAATACATTTTTAATTGCTTCCTTTCTCTTCACAGATTCTATAAATGACAAAAATTATATAAAATAATGACTATAGCACTGTATTGTTGAGTTTTAAAGATATATAGATGTAATGTGTATAAAAATAATAGCACTTGGTGCCAGCCCAGTGATGTAGTGGTTAAGTTAGTGCACTCTGTTTTGGCAGCCCAGGGTTCGCAGGTTTGTATCCTGAGCGCAGACCTACACACCACTCATGAAGCCATGCTGTGGTGGCACCCCACATATAAAATAGATGAAGATTGGCAACAGATGTTAGCTCAGGGCCAAACTTCCTCACAAAAAGAGAGGAAAAAAAAAAAAAGGACAAGGGAGTACAGCCACCTAAAAGTAAAATTTCTATATCTCGCTGTAATTAACTCAGTATAAATATGAAGCAGATCCTAATAAGATAAATATTGTAAACTCTAAAGCAAGCACCAAGAAAGTAACCACAAAAATATAGCTAAAAATTATTAAAGGAATTAAAATATTACACTAGGAAATATTCACTTAATGAAAAAGAGGTGATAAAGGAAGCATAAAGGAATAAAAAGTAACCCCTTGAGGCATATAGAAAATGAAATGCAAAATAGCAGACATAAATTCAACCATATCAATAGTAACATTAAATCTGAATTGATTAAACAATCTAATCAATAGGCAGAGATTGTCAGACTAGGTTAAAAGCAAACTGGATTTGACACCAAAAGCAAAGGCAACAGAAGCAGAAATGGACAAATGGGACTACTTCAAACTGAAAAGCTTCTATACAACACAGGAAACCATCAACAAAATGAAAAGACAAGCTACAGAGTGGGAGAAAATGTTTGCAAATCATAAATCTGATAAGTTGTTAATATCAAAAACATATAAAGAACTCATACAACTTAAAAGCAAAAAAAAAAAAAAAACCTGATTAAAGAAGGGAGCAGAGGAATTAATAGACATTTTTCTAAAGAAGACATCCAAATGACCAATAGGTACTTGAAAAGGTACTCAACATCACTAATCATCAGGGAAATGCAAATGAAAACCACAGTGAGATATCACCTCGCACCTGTTAGAATGGGTGTCATCAAAAAGACAAGAGATAAGCGTTGGTGAGGATGTGGAGAAAAGGAAACCTTTGTACATTCTTGGTGGGAACGTAAATTGGTGCAGCTACTGTGGAAAACAGTATGGAAATTCCTCAAATAAGTAATTACACACATAACATATGATCCAGTAATCACACTTCTGGGTATATAGCCAAAAGAAATAAAATCAGCATTTCAAAGAGAAATCTGCATCCTCATGTTCATTGCAGCAATATTCACAATAGCCAAGATCTGGAAACAACCTAAGTGTCCATCAATGGATGAATGGATAAAGAAGATGTGGTGTATATATACACAATGGAATATTATTCACCATAAAACAGAAGAAAACCCTACCATATTTGAAGACATGGATGGACCTTGAGGGTATTACACTAAGTGAAATAAGTCAGAGAGAGAACAAAACTGTTTGATCTCACTCATATGTGGACTCTAAAAAACCTGAACTGATAGGAACAGAACATATTGGTGGTTGCCATAGGCAGGGGGTGAGGGTGGGGGATATGGGTGAAGGTGGTCAAAAGGTACAAACTTCCAGTTATAAGGTGAATAAATTCTGGGGATGTAATGCACAGCATAGTTAACAACACCGTATTGTGTATTTGAGGGTTGTTAAGAGAGTGGAAATTACAGGTTCTCCTCATAAGAAAAAAAGAATTTGTAACTCTGTGAGGTGATGGATGTTAACTAAACTTACTGTAGTGATCATTTCACAATATATATGTGTATCAAATCATTATGTTGTACACCTTAAACTAATGTAATGTCATATGTTAATTATATCTCAATAAAACTGGAAAAAATAAAAATAAATAAATGCAGAAGCAGAAAAAAACCCCCAAGATCCAAACTATATGCTGTCTCAGAAACACACTTTAGATTCAAAGATACTAATAGGTTGAAAGAAAAAGGATGGAAAACTATGCACCATCCAAATAGCAACCAAAAGAGAGCTAGAGTACTTATACTAATATCAGACAGAGTAGACTTTAAGACAAAAGGTTACTAGAAACAAATACAGACATTTCATAATGATAAAAGGGTCAATCTATTAGGAAAATTTAACAATTAAAAATGTATATCTATCTAACTAGAGACTGAAAAATATATGAAGCAAGAAAAGACAGAACTGAAGAGAGAAATAGACAATTCAAATGTAATAGTTGGAGAAATCAATACTCTGCTTTCAAAAGTGGACAGAAAACTAAGCAAAAGATCAACATGAATATAGACCAGAACAACAGTATAAACCAACTATACCTAACAGAAATCCATAGAACATTCCAGCCAACAAAGCACAATGGACATCTTCTCAAGTTTGCAGAACACATTCTCTAAGATAGACTATATCTAGGTCATAAAACAAGCATCAATAAGTTTAAAAACATTGAAATCATACAAAGCATGTGCTGTGACCACAATGAAATGAAGTTAGAAATCAGTAACAGAAGGAAATTTGGAAAATTCACAAATATATGGAAATTAAATAACACACTTCTAAATAACCAATGGGTCAAAAAAGAAATCATAAAGACAATTTAAAAATACTTTAGGGTAAATGAAAATAAAAACACAACGTCCCAAACTTAAGCCATGCTTCTAAAGTAGTGCTTAGAGGGGAATTTATTGCTAATAATGCTGATATTAAAAAAAGAATGATGTCCAAAAAATAACCTCATCTTTCACTGTAAGAAAATGGAAAAATTAGAGCAACCCAAACTCAGACCAAGCAGAAGAAAGGGGAAAAGGTGAAGATTAGGGTGGAAATAAATAAAATGGAACACAGGAAAAAAAATCAATGAAACCAAAATTTGGTTCTTTGAACAGGTCAACAAAGTTGACAAAGCTTAGCTAGATTGACCCAAGAAAAAGGGGGAAAACTCAAGTCACCTTGAAAGCAGGGACATCAGTAATGACCTTCCAGACATAGAAGGCTTATGAGGGAATACTATGAACAATGTACGCCAACAAGTTAGGTAATTTTGATGACTGAATAAATTCTAGAAAGACACAAACCATTGAAACTGACTCAGGAATAAACACGAGAGTCACCTGACCACAACACAGGACACCTCGAGAATTATTCTAATAAAAAGGCTACTTTTTCCAAAATAGTCCTACAGATCAATTACAGAATTTTCAGCATCAAAACCCTGATTTCTGTGCAGTTCAAATGCCTTCTCAGAAAGGCTCCTGCCCCAAGGTCTTGGGCTTCTTCAGGTGGGGAGCGTGGGGGCTGTAGGGGCGACCATGGTAAGGGGGTGTTCCAGCCTCTGAAACTGAGGCAAGAACCTCCAAGTGAACCAAATTCACTGGATGAAAGTGGCCGAGCAGGTATCTCTCAGGGGCGATGCGCTTATAGCAGGAAGCAGCAATGCTCGTCTCCTCAAAGTCTGTGAACCAGATGTTTCTCTGTTTTGTTCACTGCTCCATGCCCAGCACCGAGAACAGTCTTTCTCCCCCAAGATATCCACACACACACACACACATACACACACACACACACAGGATAGAATACGAAAGCATATGGGCTCACCCACAGGTCCATGGGCACCCACACACGGTGGTACACACACGTTCTCACACACACGCATCGTAACACACAACACACGCTCATGCACAGACTCGTTCAGTGAACAGATGACCGGTATGCTAAGAGGGGAGTGGGAACTCTGGTCTGAGCCCAGCCCGGCTCCTTCATTAGCACTTGCCTCACACACTGAGGACTCTGAGCACCTTCCCAGCAGCATCTCGTGATACCACTTCTCCAATAAGTGAGAGTGGGGATTTAGCTGAATTATCAGTTATTGAACCATTTTTGTCCTCATTTCATTTTAGGGAAAATCTGAAAGGAAATGCTTTCAAAATTGAAGTTTAGAAATGTTGGGAGATGCGATAATCGTGGGACACACACCAGGTCTGAGGATGGCAGAGACAGGAGGAAATGATCTGGGTCCCCCGTGGCACACTGGCCCCCTGCATCAGGCAGCCCTGAGTCCACCTTGCCCTGGACCCTGTTATGGAGATAGCACATCTCATTGTGGGCACAGCTTGCAGTGGGGGCTCTGTGTCCTGCAGCAGAAAACGTCCTCTCTGGAAAGCTGTGGAATCACAAAGGACCCTACCTGTGAATCAGTGGGAAAAGGATAGTGAGGAACTGAGGTCTGGAGACCGCCCTGCAAATCACACAGGCAGAGAATCCCTTGGAGGAAAAGTGGCCACCTCATTACTCAGTCAGCAGCACTTGCCGAGTTTCTCCAGGTGCCAGAGCCTGGACCAGGCTCAGGACCGTCTTCTGATGTATCACCCCATCCTGGCACTCATGGGCCAGCAGAGGAGCAGAGATGCAAACCGGCAGTGACTGCACAGAACACTAAGGGCTCACACACAGGTGTGCGTACACACACTCATAGTCAGACACATGTGTTCACACACATGTTCACATACCACACACGCCCACACCCTCACAATGCTCACATGTACACATGCTCACAACTCACACATGATAAAACACCCCCCCCACACACTCTTACACGGCACTCACGTTTACACACCCACACATGCTCATATCTCCCACAGTGGCACACTCGCACACATGCTTAGACAACCTCACACACACCCTGCTATGGGAGGGGCTGGCGGGGCTGTCCTGTGCTTCCCTGAATCCCACACCTCCCACATCACTCACGGCTGCTCATCCGCAGTGTCTCTGACAAAGTTGTCTTCTCCGCCTCTCAGCTCGTGGTACTTCCCTCTTATTGTCCTTGTGGTGAGTGACTTAGAACTCCAGTATTTTCAAGTCTTTCCCCAGGTCAACCCACAATAACCCCAAAACACCCTCAAGAAATAAGCCTTCTTAGGGCACCATTTGTTGAGAGGTATGGCTTTCCTGGACCCCTCAGGAGTCTAGACACAGTGTCAAGATGGGGTTCCTTGCTCCAGATAACTTAAAGTTAACTATGTCAACAGTGTCTGAAAGGCTCTTTAAGTTGGAATGCTGTATGTCCGCAAAATGTTGAATTGTGAAGAATACCCACATGATGGAATGTGAATTTAAAGAGAGTTTACTAAACTCTAAATGAGCCCAAATATACTGCACACATACATGGAGACACAGATGGACAAACACAGATGCACACACACAGAACCAAATTCACACACATACATGCAGACATACACACAAAGATGCACAGAGGAGCACACAGAGAGAGAGACAGACACACAGTCACACATGCACACACAGACGCACAGATACAGATGCAAGGATAATTTCCACAATGGAACTGACACTAATTCCTTTTCTGTACAGAAGTGGAAAACTCCTCTGGCCCAGGGGGTGTCTATCAGCTCCTGTGTGGTGCTGTTTGCCTTCCTAATCCTCATTGACTCCTTACATAGCTCCTCCTCACAGAGCTTCTTGCAGAACTACGAAGAAGGCTGCCTTACTCAGTGTCACCACATGTGACTTGGCACCTTGCTCTGTCCCGTGTGGAGGGGGCCCCTGCACCTCGAGTGGCTGTGCCCCTCCTCTCTTGCATGCACCATGGGGTGCAGCAGGGAGAGGCCCCCAAGCTGCACGGGCTTTTGACAAAAAGAATTCCAGTGGAAGACACCCAGGAAAGTGTGTTCATGTCCTGCAGAGTACATTAAAGTCCCCAGTGGTCCTTTGTGTCATCACTGATCACCTCCTGGCAGGAGCATCGAGCTGTTTGCCATTGAGCCACTTCTAAGTCACATCATGTGGACACAACTAGTTCCATGTTTCACCTGCAACTCTCAAGTGCATCTGACCCCACCTTCCTGAGGCCCCAGCCCTTTCCCCAACCTCCCCTGCCACACACCATGGCCCCCTCATCCTCTGTGGTTCCATTCACCTCAACCCATGTGCCCTGAGCTCCTGGACACCACTGCTGTCTGTCAAGCAGCTCACAGACTGGCAGGGGCATCGGGGAGAAGTGTGCCAGGCCAAAACGTGGTGTGAAGGGGCCTTGACAGTGGCCAGTGAACCAGCAGTTGAGTCGGAGATCGTCCCTACAGATGGATCATGTCTGTGCCACGTTTCGCTCTTTTACTTTGCGTTATCACAAAGTACATCTTATTGCCAGGAGTTACTGCAAACATCTATGTATTTAAGCTCTACATTTGTCAAATGTCAAATGAGATTCAAGGGGCCCTATTTGTGTTGGTCTAAATTCAAGAACGTCTAGAGCACATATTTCTAAATGGGAGATGCTGTGTGTCAGTTGATTTAGTTTTTGGTTCCCAATAGAAGATGGCACCTAATGAACACCTTTTAGATTGTGATAATGTGGAATTTTCAGCTTCCCTGAGCCAGCCCTTCTTACCTTTAAACCACGTCCTTACAGTTTTTCTGCTAGAAGTGTAAAGAGTTTCTTGAGGGCTGCCTTGACATCCTTGTTCCTCAGGGTGTAGATGAGAGGGTTCAAGGTGGGGCTCACAGTGGAATAAAGCACAGCCACCACCTTGCCTGTCCCTGGGGAGTAGCTGGAGCCAGGGGTCAGGTAGGTGTAGATGATGGTGGAATAGTACATGGTCACCACAATAAGGTGGGAGGAGCAGGTGGAGAAGTCTCGCTGCTTCCCCTCAGCTGTTTGAATCTTCAGGATGGTGGAGATGATGAAGCTGTAGGACACCATGGTGAGCAGGAAATTCAACACTGCAAAGAAGATGTCAGCCACTGTTGCCATGATGTCATTCACGTATGTGGAGGAACAGGAGAGCAGCAGCAGAGGAGGGATCTCACAGAAGAAGTGATCAATCACGTTGGGCCCACAGAAGGTCAACTGTAGCATCAGGCAGGCATTGACTCCAGTACTGAGCACACTGATGGCCCACACTGCTACAGCCAGCGCCCCACACACCCTGGGGCTCATCATGGAGCCATAGTGCAGCGGCTGGCAGATGGCCACATAGAAGTCATAGGCCATGGCTGTGAAGAGCAGCACCTCCCCAGCTACTGACCATGACAGGAAGAACATCTAGGCCATGCAGCCCCCATAGGAGATGCTTCTCTTCCCTGCTACCATGATCTCAAGCAGCTTGGGCACCACAGTGCATGCACAGATAACATCCATCACAGCCAAGTTGACCAGGAAGAAGTGCATGGGGGTGCGGAGCCAAGAGCCGAAGGTGATGGCTGCCATGATGAGGGAATTGCCACAGAGTGCCACAGTGCAGAGGGAGAGAGAGAGGGTGAAGAAGAGAATCTGGAGCTTTGGCACTTCTCAGAAGCCCTGCAGGATGAATTCCGTCACCAGCAACTGGTTACTCATGGCATTGACTACTCTGTTCAGACTCTTTCTTGCTCTACAGCTAAGCTGGGGAAAGCGTGTGACATTAATGGTCTATACAGGTAGGTATAGACCTTCATATGTCAGACTCTCCCAGAATGTAAATATTTTACATTTCTTTAGACCTAGGCATCACCAGCTAACAAACACCTCTGAGAGAAAGGGTGGGAGTGCTGACCTTCTCTCTGTCCTGCTGCCATTGCCCTGGACTGGCTCTCGTGGCCGCCCTCCCATGTGCACTCTTACCCCATCACAGCCTGATGACCACTTCAATCTCCTCACACACTGTGATGAGCTCCCAAAGTGCAAACTGACTGTGCCATGAAAGGCTAGAGCCCTTCATTGATGATGTCCAGCATCTACAGAGAGCCGCTTTAATGTACACATGTTCTGTCCTCGCCAGGGAGTGTCCAGCCTCACTCCTGCTCATCTCCCCCTCCCTCTAAATGTACCACCTTGTTCCTTCTGCCTGGAACAGACTCTTCCCGGACCTCTCTGCTTCCCTGATGAGCTGCCCCAGACGTGAGCTTCCTCCTCAGGGAGCACCACACCTGACATGAAGCCTGGGCTTGGGCTTAGGGAGGGCGATCTGCTGAGGCAGACAGGGGCCGACCCCAGGGGAGAGCAGGAGGCCAGGGTGCAGGGAAGATGAGTTTGGAGTCAGGGGGGAGAGCTAAGTCATGAAGGGGGGATAGGTGTGAGGGCCAACTGGGGGGTACAGTCAGGACCAGAATAGGAAGGCATAACGACTCACAGAAAAGGGTCAGAGGTGATTCAGGCTGCTTCCCTGGAAGCAGGGAGGAGCTCTCAGGCTGAGGGTCGAGGGTAATCACACAGGGAGGTAGCAGAGCAAAGGGGTTTCTGCCCCAGCGAATGCCCAGTCTTGGGAATGATGTCTCCAGTCCAGGGATGGGAGGGCATCAAGGAGCCTGGTGGGGACTCTCAGCTGATTCTGTAGAAGGACCTTCTCCACGGCCTCATCACAGCTGATTCTGTAGAGGAGACCTTCCCCATGGCTCATCACAGCTCATTCTGTAGAAGAGACCTTCCCCATGGCCTCATCACAGCTGATTCTGTAGAAGGACCTTCCCCATGGCCTCATCACAGCTGATTCTGTAGACAAGACCTTCCCCATGGCCTCATCACGGCTGATTCTGTAGAGGAGACCTTCTCTATGGCCTCATCAAAGCTGATTCTGTAGAAGGACCTTCCCCATGGCCTCATCGCAGCTGATTCTGTAGAGGTGATCTTCCCCATGGCCTCATCGCAGCTGATTCTGTAGAGGTGATCTTCCCCATGGCCTCATCACAGCTGACTCTGTGCTGGCACCTCAGAATTGAGTACAATTGCAGATGTATTTCGTATTTCTTAACCTTGTTCATTATACGTGCACATAGACACAGAGAAACACTTCAAGAATGAGCCTGTAAGTGACAAATGAGTAAGCCTCAGGCTCACTGAGAAGGCTGCGCAGCTCTGGGATTTCAGAAGGACAGTTCCTCAAGCAGATAGAGTTGCATCGTCTTCTTCACTGGACCCAGTGTCAGGACTGCGCCCACCACAGGCAGATTCCACACATCCTCAGACACACTGACCCTTTTCAGACAACCAGCCAATTATTTCCAAGAAAGCAACGTAATTGTTGCAGAACAGATCACAGTCTTGTTTACTATTGAGTGGAAGAGTCTGTTTCTTCTATCCCAAGCCCAGATCAGCTTAAAGGAAAGTCCACTACGAACCACAGACAACCCGACCCCGTGAGAACTGTCGATTAAGTTGGTAAGTAAAGTGCTTTTTAAGGATTTCTGATTTGTATTGTCAAGTTGTACTGTCACTGTTTTAATTAGGACTTTGTAGTCTCACAGCAAAGGTACAAGCTGTTCCCAAGCTCACAGCAGCAACCCAAACTTAAGAAAAATAGTTCTGCCTAAAATATTAGGTGTGAATGGGTCCTAAGCATCTTCATTTTTCACAACACCAAGAGATCTTCATGTTGGAAAGATGTCCAGCAAGCACGGGAAGTCACCCCATCTTCTGAAGTAGTCTCCGTTCATTGATTTTGTTCTGGGCAATGACGGTGTTAATAGGGACATTTTTGGAAGCGTTATTAAATACATTGTTCTGGCAATCAGACCTGAAGTCAGACCCTCTCCGCCTCTTCCCATTTCAGGAATGAGAACACTGCGAAGAGTGAGCTGCTTCCAATTTACTCCCTTCCACCGGGCAGTGCAGTGAGCATGTGGGGCCAGGGAGGCGCAGCGAGGTTGACGCCAGAGCTTCAGAGGAGAGCAGTGGGGAATGCGTCTGTCCTCTGGAAAACCCAACACCCCATAAAGACGCAGGAAGCTCCCATTCTGCTCTCCTCCCTGCCAAGGGGCTAGGGCTGAGCCTGGAATGGACACCCTGTGGTCAGTGGTTGGTTTAAAAACTTGATGAAATGGCAATTTGTTAGCCCCACATATTCTCTCAAAGAGCAGAATCAGTTGTGTTCAAACATGCTGAAGAGGACTCTCCTCTAACATCCAGGCCGGCCCTCACACAGCCTGCATCACAGCCCAGGTGCACATGCCCTGCCAAGCAGAAATGGCAGAATTTCTCCACGGGCACGTGGAGGCACCAGGTAACCTCAGATATGACAGCAGGTCCTATCCAATGGCCACACTCAAAGACCTCGCAGAATGTGCATCGTCCAGAGGGAAAGGGGAACCATCTCAGCCAGTCTCTGTTCTGTCTCACTTCCGTAGGTCAGAGAAGGTGACACAGTGGGCAGCAGCTACCTCGGAGGAGGGCTGTGCTGCATTCTGGGAAGGTGTCCCAAGGTGTCCGCTGGGATCCTGGAGAGGACAGTGAGCATCAGAGCCGTGCACAGCCCTGCACTCCCAGCCTGACTGTGCTCTGAGCTCAGACTTCAGGGACGGGGGCCTCGGGCCACAAAGTCCTAACCCCTCCCTGCTCTGACTTGCTTCTTTCTGTGAACATTGAAAATCATTAAAACGTGACACCTAAAAATCGGAACTGCTCAATGATAGCCATTTATAACCCAGCAAATAAGATGGGCTCCGTGAGCTAAGTCATTGTTTCCCACACTAATTTTGTAGAGCGAATCTCTTTAACAATAGCAAGAGAAAAAGGTCCATGATCAAAAATAAATACACAACATCATTTTTTCAAAATGCTGTGCAACTGAAGCAGCTTTCCGGGTCCCAGAAGCGTGGCAGATGGACCTTAAGCTGCCCAGGGAGTCACCGCGGGCTCGAAACGGCCTCCTGCTTGAGCAGGTACTTCCGGGTCCTCGCCCAGTGCCCAGCAGGGCTCAGGGCTCAGGGTCCACGACGGCCACCAGGGCAGACAGCGCCTGGCTTTAACAGGGGCAGCTCTGCTGTGTGACGGAGAAGTGAAACTGTTATCCACTGGGATCCAGCTCCAGGTCCCATCACTTAGAAGACCTCAGAAGTCCCGAGGGCCTTGGAACTGCCGGTGGGCCATGGAGTACCCCAGGGGTCAGCTCGGAAGGGGGCAGCCGTGGCGGGGGGCAGCAGCCTTCGCTCCTGCTCCAGGCTTCGGCTCAGCATATAGCAGATCGTGTCCAGGGAAAGAGGCAAGAGTTGGTGCCGGGAGCTGTCCTTTTCCTCAAAGCTAGGCAGACAAGAAGCTTACTTCCCGCCCCCCCAGGGGGCCGTGGTGGGGAACGTCTCCTGGAGGACAGAATCCAAAGGGCACACTCTGAGCCCTGCTCCCTTCGTGGGCACAGAGCTGGAAGACCTCTGGCGGTGCTGCAGTCAAGCCTCATGCACAGAAGAGGACACAGGTGCTGACAGAGGAGGGCATGGCCACCCCAAAGACCTCCCACAGAGAGGGCTGGAGCCAGCACCTCTGCTTCTTCAGTCCTGGCTGAGAGCCGTCCTGGAGGCAGAACAGGGGATGCGAGTAGTTCCCGGCTGACACTGCCCCTGGGCCTGAGTGTGAGGGAGGCAGGACGCTGAGCTGGGGTGGGTTTGCAGGACAGGCCAACAGCAGCAACAGCAGCAGCTGCCAAGTGGGGGGCTAAGCCAGTTTGAGCACTTACTCTGTGCCAAGGTCTCGTGTTTTTTTACGTTGTATTTGTATTTTTCCCATCTTTCTTGAGGTATAATTGACAAATAAAAATTTCTCTATTCGAGGTGTATGACTTGATACTTATTCCCAGCAGTTCTACCTTTTTTGTGTGTGGTAAAACACCCATAACATAAAGTTTACTACTGTAACCATTCACAGAGTACAATTCAGTGGCATTAAGTGCATTCTCAACATTGCGCAACCACCACTGCTGTCTATGCCAGTGCCTCTTCAACACCCCCAGTGGAAACCCTGTGCCTCCTCAGTAGTCACCCCACATCCGCCTCCCACCACCCCTGGCAACCTCAGCCTGCTTCTGCCTCCGCAGAGTTCCCTATTGTGGACATTTCCTGTAAGTGGACTAACACAGCATCGTGTCTGGCTTCTCTCACTGGCGTCACGTTTTCGAGGTTCATCCACATTGTGGCGTGTGGCAGCAACCACGAGGCGTGCACTAAGTTAGTTCCTCTCATCCTCAGAACACACCCATCAGATGGGCGCTAGACCCCCTCGTGTGGAGCAGAGTTCTGAGGAGCACAGGTGCCCCCTAAATGCCGTCCATCACCCCAGGACTCTTGGCAGCACTGGCCTCGCCTGCCGCCCACCTGAGGTCCGTTTTCCTCGCTCCCCTGTCTCCGGCTGCCCCTCCTCAGGATCCTTGCAGAGCCCCCCTCCTGTCCCTGAGAATAAAGTGTCTGCTCCCTTGGGCGTGGTCCAGGCCCCCCCATCACACCAGGACCCCAGGACCCGTCTACTTGAATCGTGGCTGTCTATCTGCCGACAGATCGTGTCTGGAGCCCAGACCCAGCTCACACCCCACAGACAAAACTCCCCCCTTGTCCTGCTACTGGATGGACACAGGATTGTGGCCAGCTGGACTTGACCTCCAGGCTGGGAGGTTGAAGTGAGGAGATGGTGAGAGCAGGCACAGAAAGGCCAGTCCAGAAAAGGTCAGCAGAGGTCAGCAGACTCAGTCCTGTGGGCAGGGAGGTGGGCGAGGAGAGAAGTGACCTGGTCAGAATGGGGTTGACATATGTTAGTGTGGACGTCAGGGAGGACATAATGGTCAGTGACAGTTCTCACTGTCAGTGAGAACATGATGGTCAGAGTGGACATGCAGCAGTATGGTCATGACACTCAGTGCGGACATGACAGGGTGCACATGACACTCAGTGTGGACATGACACTCTGCATGGACATGACAGTCAGGGTAGACATGACACTCAGTGTGGACATGACAGGGTGCACATGACACTCAGTGTGGACATGACACTCTGCATGGACATGACAGTCAGGGTAGACACGACACTCAGTGTGGACATGGCAGGCAGTGTGGGTGTGATGGTCATGGTGGACAAGTCACTCAGTGTGGACATGACACTCAGTGTGGACATGACACGGTGGACATGACACTCAGTGTGGACATGACACTCAGTGTGAAGGTGACGGTCAGTGTGGGCATGACACTCAGTGTGGACATGATGGTCAGGGTCGACATGGCAGGCAGTGTGGACATGACACTCAGTGTGGACATGATGGTCAGTTTGGACATGACACTCGGTGTGGACATGACAGTGTGGACGTGACGGTCAGTGTGGACATGGCACTAAGTGTGGAGGTGACCGTGAGTATGGACATGACACCCAGTGTGGACATGACACTCAGTGTGGATGTGACACCCAGTGTGGATGTGACACTCAGTGTGGACATGGTGGTCAGTGTGGACATGACACTCAGTGAGGACATGGTGGTCAGTGTGGACATGGTGGTCAGTGTGGAGGTGACGGTCAGTGTGGACAGGACACTCAGTGTGGACGTGGCACTCAGTGTGGACATGGTGGTCAGTATGGACATGACACTCAGTGTGGACGTGACAGTCAGTGTGGACATGACACTCAGTGTGGACATGACAGTGTGGACATGACACCCAGTGTGGACATGACACTCAGTGTGGACATGACAGTCAGGGTGGACGTGGTGGTCAGGGTGGACATGACACTCAGTGTGGACATGATGGTCAGGGTGGACATGACACTCAGTGTGGACATGGCAGGCAGCGTGGACGTGGTGGTCAGGGTGGACATGACACACAGTGTGAACATGATGGTCAGGGTGGACATGACACTCAGTGTGGATATGACACTCAGTGTGGACATGACAGTCAGAGTGGACATGACAGCGTGGATATGATGGTCAGTGTGGACATGACACTCAGTGTGCAGGTGATGGTCAGTGTGGACATGGCAGGCAGCGTGGACGTGGTGGTCAGGGTGGACATGACGACGACGGTCATCATGGACATAACGTATAGCACCCGCCTCACAGACTCTGGCTGCTGCCCCGCCTGGTGCCCAGTGGTCCTCGCACGTTAGCTGACCCCCTGGAAGGTACCTGGCAGCAGACTTGCAATCTGAAAGATCTAATGGGCGTCTTGTTGAGGAAATTGTGAAACATTGTGTGTATTTGTGTCTTCAATTAAAATTACAACTTGGTTCTGGCACTGGGATAAGACCAATAACACATCGAGGGTCCAGGCAGTGTCCCTGGGGTGTAGTAGGCGCTCCACACACAGCCAGTGGGGTTCCCTCCCTCCCGCCTCCTTTCTTTCTTTCCACGGGGAACTGAGCACCTGAGCAGCGAGCTCCGGGCCCACAGGAAGAGAGACGAGAACACCGAATTGCAGCAAGTGCACGGCAGGGAGCTGGCGGCACCCCGGGGACCTGGAGATGCTAGGACCCAGGCTGAGGGGGTGCTGAGGCCAAAGGTCAGCCAGGTAACGAAGAGCTGTGTGTGCCAGGTGAGGATGGCCAGGAAAGCTGGAGCTGTGGTCCAGGTGAGGTCCACCAGGTAACTTGGTTCTGTGTGTCAGGTGAGAAGTCGGGCCAGGACTTCAAAAGCGATGGTGCTGATGAAGGATCCTGAGCTGGAGAGAGGTGGGCTCTGAGGAGGATCCCCCTGAGGCCAGCACGGGAAACAGACGGGGGCTGGGCTGCAGGCAGGGAAATCAGTTCACACCATTGTGTAGACACAGAGCAAAGGCATAATTAGAGCAAGGCAGTGGAGAGGGGTCTGTGGAGTGGGGATCTGCCTTGAGATGTTTGAGGAGTGGGGGTGCCTCGGTGCCCAGGGGACGTGGTGGGCCAGGTAGGGCAGGACTCAGGATAACAGTGGGTTGGCACACGGGATCTCGAGAGGAGAGCACAGAACCGCTGCTCTCATCATCCCCCTTCAGCTCCGGTCCAGGCAGAGTCCACAGAGGTGGGGGCTTTCTGCCCTCGTGCTGGAGACAAAATAGACACCTGGGACCACCACAAGAGGTGACGATGGGGGGTGTCCTTGGCAAGTGACCCAGCTGATGGATGCCTGGATCCTTATTCATATGATGTGGATAAAATCACCTCGTAGAACTGTTGTGAAGGTTAAATTAGAGACAGAGAGAGACCCGCCACAGGTTCTGTTTACAGAATGACGAGTCCATGGTTTTGGGGGCAAGAATGCAGAGTGGGTGAGAGCAGTCTTTGGAGGCAGGCAGAGGGACCGCCCAATCCTCGCTGCATTTCAACCCAGGCTTCCTACAACTGTCAGCCTCCTGGGAGGGGCGGACACAGACTCAGGGCCCCACTCAGCCTGTCCATCGGGTTGGACCCTTTCCCCACCACGTGTCGGGGCAGAGTCACTCGTCCCTCTGACCTCGGTTTCCCCACCCATCCTGGCCTCGCCCTCCTGCTCTGCATTGGGTCCCCTCCCTCCACGTCCTCAGTGACTTCCCTCCTCCGTTCTGCCCCCTTTCCTGCATCATGGATTTCCCCTCCTTGCTGTCTCCTTCCCACACTGTTCACATGTTAAAATCAAACAAGCAAAAAGGCAAAACAATCTTGCCTGGAAGCCACATCCCCTTCACAGCCCAGGGCTTTGAGGGATCGTCTTATGCAGACCCCCACTTTCTCAAGTCACCCCCCCTTATTCTCTTCTCTTATGCTCCCACCTCCACTGGAACATTTCACAGAAGGTCCCCTCCCCCATCCACTCCTGTCCCCCCCTCCCATCACTGACCACAGCTGGATGGTCTCAAACATCAACTTCCCCTCCTTGACTCTCCTGCCCCGCACCTGCTTCTGTGAGGCCCCTTCACGCAGGCTCCTCCCTTCCAGGCCCCCACCTCTTGCTCTGCCTGGAAGGTGCTATCCCAGCCCTTTGCCTTCTGACACTTGTGGGTCCCTCACCCCCAGCCCCACATGACAGGTTAGAGTCCCTGACATGCACCCCCAAAGTCCAGCTGTTTTATATCCAACACTTCCAGAGCTGTAAGTGCATCACTTTTCTGTGATTCTTGTTTGTTGTGTAAAGGCCACCACCTGCCCAGTTGTAAAATCCCTGTGGAAGGGGGTCCACGTAGGATGTATGACATTCCTCCCGCACAGCGCGTGGTGCTGATCAGGCACGCAATCCCCGTCTGCTGAGGGCAGGGGCCAGGGTCGGGGAGGGAAGAGGAGCACAGTCTGCGCAAGGATCTGAAGATAGGACACCTACTCACACACTAGTCCAGGGGCAGAGGAGGAAATGCATGTGATCACGGAGCATCACGGGGTTGGCAGAGGGAGGAACCCGCGGTTGTTGTGCTGCTGTTGGGCCATGCTATGATTTTCCCAATGGAAAATCTTCAGGCCCTGCAAACACGCATCGTCCTTTGACAAACATTCAAGTTCTCTGACCCCACGCATCACAGGCCTTGCTGTCCCCAGGGCCTGCTCTCTTCCTCTCCTGGGTGTGAGTCACTGGTTTAGAGATGGCATTTTCAGGCTGAAACACTAAGTTATTGCTGTTTTTATCTGATTTAATAGATCTTATTTAAGACTAGAAAGCCCAAGTCATCAGGATTGTGCCTGGTTCTCTCAGAGGCAGACGCGTCACGGTGTCCCTGACTGAGCCACAAGCACACTCACGTGCTCCTGGGGTGATGCGTCCAAGGGAGACTCCACCTGCCTCCTGCTGCTGCTTCCCTCATGCTGGATCCTGGCCCTCAGCAAGGGAAAAAACAGCTCTTGATTTTATTTATCTTTTCTATTGTGTTTCTAGTTGGTATTTCATTTTTTTCCCTCAAATCTTTATTATTTCCTTCTTTCTATAACTTTGGGCTTAGTTTGTTCTTTTTCTATTTCCTGAGGTGTAAAGTTAGGTTGTTTATTTGACTTCTTATTTTTTTTCTTAATGGAAGCATTTATTGCTATAAACTTCTCTCTCTTTGTTGCATCCCATATATTTTTGTATGTCATGTTTCCATTTTAGTTTGTCTCAAGATATTTTTGGATTTCCCCTTTGACCCATTGATTCTTCAGGAGTGTGTTGTTTAATTCCCAAATATTTGTGAATTTTCCAGCTTTCCTCCTGTTATTGATTTCTAGTTTCATACCACTGTGGTCAGAAAAAGATATTTGGTATGATTTTCATCTTTTTAAATTTGTTAATACCTGTTTTGTGGCAAGTATATATGATCTATCCTGGAGAATGTTCTGCATTCACTTGAGAAGAATGTGTATTCTGCCGCTGTTGGATGGAATGTTCTGAATATTTCTGTTAAGGCCTTTTCGCCTACAATGTGATTTAAGTCTTTGGTTTCCTAGTTGATTTTCTGTATGGATGATCTATCCACTTATGAAAGTGAGGGTTTGAAGTCCTCTACTGTTGCTGTGTTACTTTATATTTCCCCTTTCATTTCTGTTAATATTTGCTTCCTATATTTAGATGCTCCAATGTTGGGTGCATATAATTTACAGTTGTTATATTGTCTTGAAGAATTGACTCCTTTATCATTACCCAGAGATCTTCTTTGTCTCTTATGACTGATTTTGACTGAAAGTCTATTTTGTCTGATAATAAGTATAGCCACCTCTGCTCTCTTTTGGTTACCATTTGCATGAAATGTTTTTTTCATCTCTTCACTCTCAGCCAATGGGTGACCTTAAGGTTAAAATGAATCTATTGTAGGCAGCATATTGTTGGATCCTGTTTTCTTCATCCACTCAGCAACTCTGTCTTTTGATTAGAAAATTTAATCCATTTACATTTAAAGTAATTATTGATAGATAAAGAATTACTATTGCCATTTTGTTCATTGATTTCTGACTGTTTGGTAGTTCCTTTGGTGCATTCTTCTTCTATTGCTGTCTTTTTTTGTTATTTGTTGATATTTTTGTAGTGGTATGCTTTGATTCCTTTCTCTTTATCTTTTATGTATCTACTAGCTGTTTCTGCATTTTGTTTACCATAATATTTACATAAAACATCATGTAGTTGTAAAAGTCTATTTTAAGCTGAGAGCAACTTCACTTCAGTAGCATACAATTGAATGTATGCTTCTACACTTTTAATTTCTTCCCTCCCACATTTTATGCTATCGATGTCACACTTTATATCTTTTTATATTGTGTATCCATTAACAAAGTATTATAGCTATACTTATTTTTAATGCTTTTGTCTTTTAACCTTTATAATACAGTTAAAAGTAACATATGTACCACTGTTACAGTAGTAGAGTATTCTGAATTTGACTATATATTTCCCTCTAACAGTTTTACTAAAAACCGTACACTTTTACTCCCCCCTACATTTTATGTTTTTGATATCATATTTTACCTCTTTTGTGTGTGTGTGTATCCCTTCGCCTCCTATCGTGGAGAAAGATATTTTTAGTACTCTTGTCTTTTGACCTTCATACTAGCTTTACAGGTGGTTGATCCACTACCTTTACACTATATTTGCCTTTACCAGTGATTTTTTTTCTTTGAAATTTTTCTTAATCCTATTTGTGGTCTTTTCTTTTCCACTTAAATAGTCTCTTTAACATTCTTGTAAGGCTGGTTTATTGTTGATAAACTCCTTTAGTTTTCGCTTGTCTGGAAAACTTTTTATCTCTCTTTCCATTCTGAATAATAACCTTGCCGGATAGAGTATTCTTGGCTGTAGGTTTTTTCCTTTCAGCACTTTGAATATATTGTGCCGCTCCCTTCTAGCCTGTAAGGTTTCTGCTGAGAAGTCAGCTGATAGCCTTATGGGGTTTCCTTTGTATGTAACTTGTTGCCTTTATCTTGTGGCTTTTAGGATTCTCTCTTTATCTTTACTTCTTGACATTTTAAATATAATGTATCTTGGTGTGGGCCTCTTTGGGTTTATCTTGTTTGGTACTTTCTGTGTTTTCTGTACCTGGATGTCTGTTTTCTTCCTCAGGTTAGGGAATTTTTCAGCTATTATTTCTTCAAATAGGTTCTCTGCCCCTTTGTCTCTCTCTTCTCCTTCTGGGACATCTATAATACAGATGTTAGTGCACTTGATGTTGTCCCAGAGGTCCCTGAGACTGTCCTCATTCTTTTTAATTCTTTTTTCTGTTCAGCTTGGGTGATTTCCTTTAGTCTTTCATCCAGCTTGCTGATCCGTTCTTCTGTGTCATCTGCTCTGCTGTTGAGTCCCTCTAGTGAATTTTTCATTTCCAGTATTGTATTCTTCATTGCTGATTGGTTCTTTTTTATATTTTCCAATTCTTTGTTGAAATTCTCACTGTGTTCATCCATTCTTCTCCCAAGATCAGTGAGCATCCTCATGACTATTAGTTTATAGTCTTTATCAGGTAGATTGTTTATCTCTGTTTCATTTAGTTCTTTTCCTGAGGATTTGTCCTGTTCCCTTATTTGGAACATATTCCTTTGTCTCCTCATTTTGCCTACTTCTCTGTGTTTATAGCTATGTATTAGGTGGATCACCTACATCTCCTGATGTTGGAAATGTGGCCTTATGTAAGAGATGCCTTATGGGCCCAGCAATGTGCTTGCCTCTCATCACCCATTCCGACTGTTCCAGGAGTGTCCCTGTGTGGGATACATGTGTCCTGTTGTGGTGGGGTTGCTCTTGTTACAGGTGCTTGGGCTATCTAGGCTGGCTGCCAGGCCAGCTGGTTGTATCGTTCAGCCGTGTGTGGCTGCTATGATCACTTGATTGGGTGGGGCAAGCCCTGGCATTGCCGGCTGTGAGGTCTAATAGCACAGAACTATTGCTGTTTTGCTATTAAGCGAGTCAGGCCCCCTGTGTGGCTGGTTGCTAGGCCCAGGGGCTCATGATTGCTGCAGGCCTCTGGTGCAGCTCTCTGCAGGGCGCAGCTGTTGTTGGCAGATGGGTGGGGCTGGCCCAGGCACAGCAGTGCACAATTGTTTGACATTGGAATGTGGGGCAGATCCCCTATGTGGCTGAGATGGCGGGGGGCACAAGTCTGCTGCTGCCAACACTCCCCACTGCTTGTGGGCCCACAAACCCCCACCAATGCAGGCCCTCCTACATGCACGCCCTCCTGCGGTGGACCCCCTCGATCCACTGCAGAGGTCCCAGACACTCCACCTACACAGATGCACACATTTGCCCTGGGCTTGCTGGCGGGCAGGGGCTCGTCCCTGGGGCAGGCTGCCTGCCCTGGCTGCCCTGGATTAATATTGGTGCCCTATTGGGCAGAGCAAACCCCTTCACTAACATGCCAGAGGAAGAAATCCAATGAGGTCTGCCAGCGCCTGTGTTAGCACAATTGCACTAGGTCACAATAATGGCTACCACAAGTGTTTCAGTCCCTGCGTCATGGGCCCAGCCATCTCCTAATCCTCTGAGATGTGCTCATAGCTTAATAAGTGGGTCTCTTCTACCAATGGACTATGAATTTTTATTTCTGGTGTTTTATGTTAGTTTCTGGAACAGGTGAATCTGTGCACGGGCTCTTTAAGAGCAGGTTTGTCTTTCTCTAAAGTTCAATAGCTTTTCTGAGGGTATTCCTTGTTGGTTTTCAAAGCCAGGTATTATGGGATCTCGTCTCAGCTGTGCTGAATCTAAAGGCTGGGATGCCTATTGCAGCAGAGATCCCCCCGCTCCTCTGGGGGGATCACCAAGGATCAAGATGGGTTCAGCATGTCCAAGGACTTTCTCATACATCTTACTTGATCCTCCCAACTACATCCTTCCTGGGAATTCCATTTAAAAGGATGAACAGGATTTTTCAGTCTTGCTTTTGGAGAATATCCCCTCATTATTCCTACCCTTCATATGCCACTGTTACCCCTCCCTGTCTACTGAAGCCTCTTGGGGACAGGTCTCCTTTTAGAGGACTACGTGGAGAAGCATTTGGATATGTAGTCCAGGCTTTGGAAACTGCACTTTGACTTCTTAGTTATAGGCAAAGCTTGCCACTGGGGTCCTAAAACACACAATTGTGTGGCCCAATCCTAAACTCCTACGAAACCACATTTACAGCCGGTAGTCCAGCACCAAAGTTGCCCAGAAAAGCTTGGGGATGCCACTCATTCAGGAAATGTTTACTGAGCACCTCTGATGTGCCCGGCATCCTATGTTGTGCTCAGCTTGAATAAAGCAGAGGAATACTTCCTGGATGTAGTACCTACATTCTAGCATGTGAGACACTTATGCATTCAACTGACATTTATTAAATGCCTGCTGCTTGCCAGATGCGGTTCTGGATGCTGGGAATGCAACACTGAACTGAACAGACAAAACCCCATGTACACACAGAGCTCACGTTCCAGGAAAATATACATGGGTAAATAAACAACATAATTTCAAAAGATAAACAGAAGAACACAGTGTGAATAGCTGGGGGAGAACTTGCAGATAAGGGACACAGGAAGACACTGTGAGTCACTTTTCATCTGAGACCTGAATGAGATCGAGGCTCAAGCCAGGTGAAGAGGCAGGACAGTGAGGGAAACTAGAACATGTGTGACACACAGAGAGCAGGGTGGAGTGGTGGGGACAGAGGTGAGGGGAGAGTGGGGAAGTGAGATTAGAAGAGGGTGCCACTGAATGACATGGGGCCCTGGAGACTTCAGTAGGGAGTTTGACTTTTATTCAGAGAGCGATGAGAAACAATTGCAGAGTCTGTATTTTAGATGAAGATCTGGGGAAAAGGAGAAAGGTCACTGGGCAGCAATTTGCTGATCTCCAGTCTCTTTCTTTACACTCCAGGTTAGGCCTCCCTCTGGATTCATCTCGGGGTCCAGTGATGGCTGGGCCATATTTGCACACTGATCCTCTCCAGTTCTCTCAATGTCCCATTGAACCCTCAAGCCAAGTGGGTGGGCAAAGATCAAAGATGCTTACATGAATCCCTCTGTGTGGATCTACTTCCAGCCAGATTCACCATGATGCGGGGAGCTGGGTTTCAGAATTCGCCATTTCCTTCCCTACAGCAGCCCCAGGAGACACGTTAAACCCTAGAGCATGGATGGGGCTCTCTGGACAACAGACTCCCCAGATGCACTCACTCATTGCTGATGGGCACTGCATTTGCTGGTGCTTCCCTAGTCCATGAAGTCTGGGAAACAGTGCATCAGAAATGTAGACAATTGTGTCCTTGCCACAGGACTTTTCAGAACCCAGTCCTCACACTGTCTCTCCAACAGTGGAACAAAGAATTCAGCCTTTTTAAACAAGTTTTTCGCCACAAATCTCTCCTTTTGTTGGACAGTCTCCACCCACTATGCTCGAAGGAAGTCAATTTAGGCATTCTTTTTCATCACCTGTCAGTACTAATATGGGAGAGGAAAGAAGATGAGGCTTCCAGAGTCCATTTCACAATCCAACCACGGAGGTGAAGAGGATCCAGCATTGCTTTCCTCAGTCACTTATGCTCAATGTCTCACACAAGAGTACTCAGCCATCCTCATCCAAGTAAGTCACTGGGTTTTGCTCTCAAAATTCTTACCTCTCCCCAAAAATATTCCCTTCATATTCTTTAGAACCTTAAGAATAAGAAAAAATACCCACAAAATTTCTGTAAGGAGGTATTTTCCTTACAAATAGAGTACTTTTCCTCCTGAACTACACTTTCTCACTGCCCAACACCTGAATGGATTGTAGAGGCCATTAGTTAACATGAATTTATCCATCATTCAATAGCATTTATTGGGTCTCTATTATGCACCAGAGTCTGTGCTATCTATTGGAGATCTAATGGTAGGAGAGAACAAACATAGCCCTACCTTTAGTGTTGCCTAGTGCAACAGAAGCACATTAAGAAAATAATCACTCAAATTAATTTCAAATTATAAAGTATATGTTCTGTACAGAGGAAAAAAGATAATGGCAGAATTCTTGTTAGAACCAAAGCTAGAAAGAAAAGG
Source organism: Ceratotherium simum simum (assembly GCF_057802395.1). Taxonomy (NCBI): domain Eukaryota; kingdom Metazoa; phylum Chordata; class Mammalia; order Perissodactyla; family Rhinocerotidae; genus Ceratotherium; species Ceratotherium simum. The sequence continues at coordinate 90,956,261 of NC_141905.1, forward strand.
AGCAACATCATTAAAGTACTGAAAAAAAAATGTCAACCTAGAATTTCATACCTAGCAAAAATATCTCTCAAAAATGAAGATGAAATAATCACATTAAATGTAAATGGTCAAAACATGCCAATTAAGAGGGAGAGATTTTTAGACTGGAGTAAAAAGCAAGACTTAACTCTATGCTGCCTACAAAAAAAAAGCACTTTAAATGTAAAGACACAAGCACATTATAAATAAAGGATGGAAAAAGATATGCCATGCTAAGAACAGTCAAAAGAAAACTGGAGTGATGTTATTAATATCAGACAGTGTCAATTTCAGAGCAAAAAATATTGCCAGGGATCTAGGAGGTATTCTACTAATAAAGGGTTAGAATAAATTTTGAAACAATTAATAAATATGATGTAAGAACCTTAAACGGTTATGCACCTAATTACAGAGCTTCAAAATACATGAAGCAAAAATTGATATACCTGCAAGGAGAAATAGACAAATCCACAGTTATAGAGAGCTATTTCAAACCTCCTCTCTCAGTAATTGATAGAACAAGTAGATAGAACATCAATAAGGGTACAGTAGCTTGAACAACACCATGGCCAATCTGACCTCATTGATACTTATAAAATTCTCCATGAAATAACCACAGAATACACATCCTTTTTAAGGGCATACAGGACATTTACCATGAAAGACCACCTACAAGACCATAAAATTAGTCTCAACAAATTTTAAAGGATTTAATTCATAGAAATTATGTACATTGACCCCAATGAAATTAAATGAGAAGTTAATAATAGATAGATATCTGGAAAATACCTAAATATTTTGAAACTAAATAATGCATTTCTGAATAACACACGGATCAAATAAGAAATCAAACAGGAAATTAGAGAGCATTTCAAACTTAATGAAAATGAAAACAAAACATATCAGAATTTGTGGGATGCTGCCAAAGCAGTAGTTAAGGGGAAGTTTATAGCACTATACCCCTGCAGAAATGAAGAAAATTTCTATCTCCAGTCTATGAGCAATAGGAAGTTACTCAAGTATTCTTAGAAGGGGGATGATGTAATTATATTTCAATTGTTTAAAAAAAATCTTTCTATCTAAAACTAAATGTTGGTGAAGACATGAAACAACCAGAACACTCATCCATGGCTGGTGGGAGCATAAAACGGTACAGTCACTGTGAAAGAAAGGTTGCCAGTTTCTCATAAAACTAAGAAACACATACCCTATGACCCAGCAATTCCACTCCTAGTTATTTACTCAAGAGAAACAAAAACAGGTTCTAAAAAGGACATGTACACAAATGTGCATCAAAGCTCTATTCCTAATAGCCAAAAGTTAGAAACAATACAAATCAACAGGCAAATGAATAAATAAAATGTTCTATATTCATAGACTCTAACATGACTAAAAAATAACAGGGAACAAACTACTGATACACACAACATAAATGAACCTCAAAAATATTGTGCTACATGAATGAAACCTTATGCAAAGACTTGGTAGTGTATGATTCCATTTACATGAAGTTCTAGAACATGTAAAACTGATCTATGGTGGAAAAAAATCAAAAGAGTGATGACCTCGGGAGGAGGTAATGTAGGTCTGAGTGGGAAGGGACAGGATGAAAACTTCTGAAGTGATGCTCATGTTCTGTATCTCAATATGGTTTGAGTTATACAGCTGTGTGCATCTTTTTTATGCATTTAATTATTTGACAGTTTTGCCTCAGAGAGGGAAAAAAAACTCTAAACAAAGTTGAACTCTAATGATATGCATGTGGAAGTATTTAAGGAGAAATGTACTGATCTTTGCAACTTGCTTTGAAATGCATAAAATAAGATAGATTGAGGAATGGAAAGATTGATAGATACAACAAATGTAGTAACAAGTTAATGGTAGAATATAGGTATTAGGTGCATTGATGTTCATTGTAAAATTCTTTCCATTTTCTTATAAGTTTGAAACCTTTCATAATAAAATGTGAAAATTATAACTCTGGACACAGGGTAGAAAACAATTTTCAAGGTATGGGAAGCTGAGTAGAAGGTATCTAGTCTTGAGTAGCTAAGGCATCATGGGAAGGCTTCAGAGATGAGGGAGGGCCAGATGTCAGAGGCGTTCGTGGTAACTCAATAGGATTTGAAGTCCGTTTGGATACAGCAGCTAGAAATGAGAGTCAGGAATTTTTCACGGAGCAACCCAGATAGTTTCATAAGTCATTCCTGACGTTGCTGCCCCTCACAAGAAGACCAACTAACCACTATTCATGGACAAGACACCACTGTGAAAACCACAGAACACAGAGGTGACGCTGATGCACCCCCCCACCCCCCACACCACAGAGACCAAGATGGACCACGTTAGAAGGGTAATAGGAGTGGCTCCATGCTGACCGCATCACTCCTCTGCCAGGCTGGTGCAGCCCTGAATCAGGAGGGCTCCCCTGAGTGGACATCCAGCTCTCGACAGTTGTCAGTTACCTCTTGGGAGTCCCATTCTGATCTTGACTCATGGCGATCACAAGGGAACCAGCAGGGCTTGACCTCTGGGAATCAGATTATGACAAAGAAGGGGGAGGGGCTTGCTGCGACCAGTGCTGGGATCTTGGCAGATGGAGTTCCTACCCTCATGCCCAAGTCGTAATCCCAACCGGTGACTTTGCTCATGTGCAGAGTGAAGATGGTGGTGCCGTCTGACCAGGGAACTTGAAGCATGATTCTGCTTGGGTCAAGACCCCAACAAAGAGCCATGCCAGCCTTGGAACCAGTTCTGGCTCTTAAGCCAGGCAGGGGATTAATTCGTAGCCCCATTCACTGCTCAGGATGGTTCCCTGACCCAGTTGACCAGAAATCCTGGCCTAGCACCTGGGAAACTGGTTGGCCCAGTGGCGCTCGAGCAAAGAACCCAACCAGTGACTCTGCCCATCTGCAGAGCCTAGCCAGTAACCCCATCTGGCAAGAGTTTGGTGCACAGGTCTGCTTGATTAGCTCTTTAAAGAAGAGTCTTGCAGGCCTTGGAGCCTTCTCTGTGAACCATCCCCACAGAGGCAGGGAAGCTAATTCATAGCCCCACTACTGCTGTGTATAGTACGCAATTCCAACCGTCTAGGAAGCCTGACCAAAACCAAGCAACTGCAGAACTCATCGTATAGCCTCACTTGGGGAGGAAGCACGCCAGCAGTTCAATCCAATTCTTCTCACCCAGTGGCAACTCTGCCAACCTTAGAGCTTCGGCAGTGGCCTCACCCACAATTAGACCCTGATAGCAAGCCCAGGGACACTACCCACTGACACATCCAGAACCCCAAGCTGAGTAGACTGGTGAAGAACACAATATAAAAATATGTAAATTGTAACATGGATAACCAAAAATTGTAAGGGGGAGGAGAAGTAAAAGTGTACAGTTTAGGAATACTATCAATGTGAAGTTGCTATCAGTTTAAAATAGGGTGTTATAACTTTAAGATATTTTATGGAAGCCTTATGGTAACCACGAGGGGAAAACATAGAGTAGTTACACAAATGAACATAATAAAGAAGTCAAGCATACTGATATCACAAGTCATCAAATCACAAAAGAAGACAGCAAGATAGGAAGTAAGGAACAATCCTCCACAAACAGTCAGAAAACAGTTAAAATGGCAATAGTAAGTTCTTACCCATCAATCATTACTTGATCAATAACTACTTTATATGTAAATGGATTAAATTATCCAGTCAAAAGACATAGAATGGCTGAATGGATTAAAAAACAATATCCAACAAATGCCCCCTACAAGAACCTCATTTTAGCTTTAAAGACACACAGACTGAGAGTTAGGGATGGGAAAAGATACTTCAAGGATGTGGTAATTAAAAAAAAGCAGGGGTGGGGTGGGCCAGCCCCGTGGCATAGCGGTTAAATGTGCGTGCTCTGCTGCTGGCGGTCCAGGTTCGGATTCTGGGCGCGCACAGACACACCGCTTGTCAGGCCATGCTGTGGCAGCGTCCCACATAAAGTGGAGGAAGATGGGCATGGATGTTAGCTCAGGGCCAGTCTTCCTCACACACACACACATAAAAAAGCAGGGGTAGGTATACTTATATCACACTTTACACTAAAAATGGTAAAGACAGAGAAGGTCATTATATAATGATAAGGGGGTCAAGGCATCAAGAAGATATAACAATTGTAAATGTTTATGCACCCAACGTAAGAGCTCCAAAGTATATAAGGCAAATACTAATAGAACCAAAAGGAGAAACAAACAGTAATACAATAATAGTTGGGGACTTGAATATCCCACTCTCAACAATGGATAGATCATCCAGACAGAGAATCAATATGGAAACAGAAAACTTGAGCACCACTATAGACAAAATGAACCTAACAGAAATACACAGAACATTCTATTCTACGACAGCAGAATACACATTCTTCTTGTGCACACATGGAAGGTTCTAGGATAGATCATATGTTAATCTACAAAACACGTGTTAGCAAATTCAAGAAGATTGAAATCATACCAAGTATCTTCTCTGACTACAATGGTATGAAACTAGAAATCAGTAACTGGAGGAAAACTGGGAAATTCACAAATACATGGAAATTAAAGAACACTCTCCTGAACAACCAATGGATCAAAGATAAAATTAAAGGATAAATAAAAAAGAATCTTGAGACAAATGAGAATGGAAACGCTACATACTCAAACTTGTGTAATGCAGAAAAAACACTTCTAAGAGAGAAGTTGATAGCTATAAACTCCTACCTCAAGAAAATGGAATGTCCTCAAATAAACAACCTAATTTTACACCTCAAGGAATTAGCAAAGGAACAAATTTAGCCCAAAGTTAGACGAGGGAAGGAAATAATAAGATTAGAGCAGAAATAAATGAAATAGAGTATAAAAAACAATAGACAAGATTAACAAAACTAAGAGCTGTTTCTTTGAAAAGATAAACAAAATTGACAAGCCATTAGCAAGAATAACCAAGGAAAAAAGAGAGAGGACCCAAATCAACAAAATCATAGATGAAACAGGAGACTTTACAACTTATACCACAGAAATACAAAGGGTCATAAGAGGATACCATGAATAATTATATGCCAACAAACTGAACAACATAGAAGAAATGGATACATTCCTAGAAACATACAGCCTACTAAGATTGAATCAGGAATAGAAAATCTGAACAGACAATTACTAGGAAGGAGATTGAATTGGTAATCAAAAATCTCCCAATGAAGAAAAGCCCAGGACCAGATGGCTTCACCGGTGAAATTTACCAAACATTTGGAAAAGAATTAATGCCAATTCTTCTCAAATTCTTCCAAAAAATTGAAGATAAGGGAAAACTCAGAAACTTATCTTGTGAGGCCAACATTATCCTGAACCCAAGCCAGAAAAGACACTACAAGAGAAGAAAACTACAGGCCAATATCTCTGATGAATATAGATGGACAAATTCTCAATAAAATACAAACCAAATTCAGCAGCATAATGAAAGGATCATTCACTATGATCAAGTGGGCTTTATTCCTCAGATGCAAGGATAGTTAATCATACACAAATCAATTAATATGATACATTGCATTAATAGAAAGAAAAAAGTCATGTTATCATCTCAATAGATGCAGAAAAAGCATTTGAAAACATTCACCATCCTTTTATGATAAAAACTCTCAACAAATTAGGTATAGAGAGAATGTACCTCAACAAAATAAAGGCCATATATGTCAAGCCCAGAGCTAAGATCATACTCAATGGGGGAAGGTTTAAGCTTTTCCTCTCACATCAGGAACCAGACAAGGATGCCCACACTCACCACTCCTATTCAACATAGTACTGGAAGTCCTAGCCAGAGAAATCAGGCAAGAAAAAGAAAAAAAAGGCATCAGAATTGGAAGGGAAGAAATAAAATGCTCTCTATTTTCAGATGACATGATTTTATACATAGAAAATCCTAGAGATTCCATCAAAAAACGGTTAGACCAATTAACATATTCTGTCAAGTTGCAGGATAAAAAATTAACATACAAAAATTGGTAGCATTTCTATATATTAATGGCAAATTATCTGAAAAAGAAATATATAAAATGATCCCATGTATAATAGCATCAAGAATAATAAAATACTTAGGAATAAATTTAACCAAGGAGGTGAAAGATCTGTACAATGAAAACTATAAGATATTGATGAAAGAAATCAAAGAAGACAAACAAATGAAAAAGTATCCAATGTTCGAGGGTTGGAAGGATTAATATTGCTAAAACGTCAATACTACAAAAAGCCATCTATAGATTCAATGCAATCCCTATCAAGTTGCCAATGGCATTTTTTACAGAAGTAGAAAAAAGATTCCTAAAATTTATAAGGAACAACAAAAGACCCTGAATAACTGAAGCAATCCTGAGAAAGAAGAAGAAAGCTGGAGGCATCCCACTTCCTGATTTCAAGCTATAGTAATCAAAACAGTATGGTACTGGCATAAAAATAGCACATAAATCAATGGAACAGAATCAAGAGCCCAGAAATAAACCCAGTATGTACGGTCAACAAATATTTGACAAAGGAGCCAAGAATACACAATGGGGAAAAGACAGTCTCTTCAACAAATGGTGTTGGAGAAACTGGACAGCCACATGCAAAAGAATGAAACTGGACCTCTATCTTACACCACTCACAAAAATTAATTCAAAATGTATGGAAGACTAAAATTAAGACATAAAACTCCTAGAGGAAAACATAGGAAAAAAGCCCCTTAACATGGGTCTTGGCAACGATTTTTCAGATATAACATTAACCACAAACAACAAAATCCAAAATAAACAAGTCAGACTACATCAAACTAAAAAGCTTCTGCACAGCAAAAGAAATGATCAACAAAATGAAAAGACAACCTACAGAATGGAAGAAAATATTTGCAAATCACATACCTGATAAGGGGTTAATATCCAAAATATATAAAGAACTCATACAACTCAATAGCAGAAAAACAAATAATCCAATTAAAAAAACGGGCAGAGGACTCAAATAGACATTTTTCCAAAGAAGATATTCAAATGGCCAACAGGTGTGTGAAAAGGCACTCAACGTCACTAATCATTAGGGAAATGCAAATCAAAACCATCATGAGTTATCACCTTACACCTATTGGAATGACTAGTATTGAAAAGACGAGAAATAACAAGTGTTGGTGAGGATGTGGTGAAAGCGAACCCTTGTGCACTGTTGGTAGGAATGCAAATTGGTGCAGTCACTATGGAAAACAGTAAGGAGTTTCCTCATAAAAATTAAAAATAGAACTACCCTATGATCCAGCAATTCCACTTCTGCGTATATATCCAGAGGAAATGAAATCACTATGTCAAAGAGACGTCTGCACCCCCATGTTCGTTGCAGCCTTATTTACAATAGCCAAGACATGGAAACTACCTTAGTGTCCATCAACAGATGACTGGACAAAGAAAATGTGATATATGTGTACACACTGGAATACTATTCAGCCATAAAAAGATGGAAATCCTGCCATTTGCAACAAAATAGATGGACCTTGAGGGAATTATGCTAAGTGAAATAAGTCACAGAAAGACATACAGTACAATCTCACTTATTGGTGGAATCTAAAGAAAAAAAAATCAAACTCATAGAAAAAGAGATCAGATTTGAGGTTCCCAGAGTCACGGGGTAGGAGGCAGAGAACTGTACGAAGGTGGTCAAAGGTACAAACTTCCGGTTACAAGATAAAAAGTCCTGGGGACATGACGTACAGCACAACGACTACAGCCAACACTTGTGTATGGTATATAGGAACGTTGCTAAGAGAGTAGATCCTAAAAGTTCTCATCACAAGGAAAAAAAACATTTTTTTTCTTTTTTTCTTGTATATACACGAGATATAGATACAATAAGATAAGCTTATTGTGGCGATCATTTCACAATATATGTAAGTCAAGTCATTATGCTGCACACCTTACACTTACACAGTGCTTATGTCAATTATATCTCAATAAAACTGGAAGAAAAAAATATACAAATAGACTCTTAAATATACAAAAAGAAGTTTTCCATAAATGTGGCTCTCGTAACTGGATGGGGTTGAGGGGCTGAAGGAGGTGCCTCTGTCTGTTGAGCAAGGTCCTTGGAGGACCCCCAGGCAGCTTTCTGTCAGCTCAGTGTGAGCCCGGCAGTTACAGTAGCGCGTCCGGGGTCCCAGGTGAGGCACCGACAGCGGCTGCACGTTTGGACATCACGCCAAATATCAATGACAAATGCAGCATGTATCATGCGCACAGGTGGAATTACCTAGGGGAGAAGACAGGAGAGCCGCGGGTGAAGCCGTGAGGCACACCAACATTCAGAGGCTAGCGCAGAGGGTAGACAAATAATAATGATGAGATTGAGAAGAAATGAACCCCTAAAAGTAGTGCTGTAGAAGCTTCGTGCAAATTAAAGAACGAAACACAACTCTTTCCTGCCATGGCAAAGTTTCTTGGTTAAAGGATGAAGCTATCCTTTTCAGAAAGGAAATAAATGAAACCACATCTCCTTTCTGCAGGTCATGAATGGAAGTCTGGGTTACAACATCTCTCCCCCTCTCTGTGGTGCCAGGACCAGAAACCTCACAGACAGAGTGAAGTAGCCACCTTGTGTTTTCCTAGACCTCACTCCAGGAGCAGTTGGGTCAGAGAAGCAGGATCTGGGTGAGGTTGTCCAGAGTGGGGTGTCAGGAGACCCCCATCAGAATGAACCAGGCAGTGTGCACACTGGGCAAGTCTGACTCTCAAATCTGCCCTGAACAGGGACCCCCGACTCTGGAAGGGGAGGTGGCCAGCGCGCCCACAGGTACAGGGTCCAGCGTTGCTCCAGGTGCCAGGTGCTGGGGAAAACTACTCAGTAAGGTGCTGAAGGGGAGGGAGGCCCTGGGCCCTGCAAGGCCTCCTGCTCTTCCCCTCGCCCCTGGCTCTCCCCATGCCTCCCAGCTCCCCTGCAGCCCTGACAACCTCCACCCTCAGGGCCTCGGAATGCTTAGTTGAAGTGCCACTTCAGTGGAACTCAGGGCAGCTCCATGGGGGAAGCACATCATGTATAAATCTATCCTGATAACACCTTCTTGCTTTTTGCTACTTGCATCAGACTCTCCAAGTCCTATTTTGAAATTAGCTGGTTGACACCTGCAAATTCCACACTGGCCTTTCCCTTCATTTACCTGATGCAGGAAAACACGTTCCTGAAGGCCACTTTGACATCCTTGTTCCGCAGAGAGTAGATGAGGGGGTTCAGCATGGGGCTGACTGCTGTGTACAACAAGGCGACCACTTTGCCATTTTCCATGGAGGATCCAGAGCCCGGGAGGATGTAGGTGTAGAAGACGGTGGAGTAGTACAAGGAGACCACCAGGAGGTGAGAGGAGCAGGTGGAGAAAGCCCGCTGCTTGCCCTGGGCCGAGCGGATGCGCAGGACGCTGGCGATGATGCAGCCGTAGGAGGCCATGATGAGCAGGAAGTTGACGACTCCAAAGTACACGTCTGCGAGGACGATCACGATGTTGTTCAGGGTTGTTGGGCTGCAGGAGAGCAGCAGCAGCGTGGGGACTTCACACATAAAGTGACGGATCTGATTAGGGCCACAGAACATCAGCCTTGTCATCAGGCCAGTGTGCAGAGTGGTGTTGCACACACTGACCGTCCACACGCTGCCTGCGAGCAGGGCGCAGACAGGCCAGCTCATCAGCATGCTGTAGTGCAGCGGGCGGCAGACGGCTACGTAGCGGTCATAGGCCATGACCGTGAGCAGCAGTAGCTCGGCCGCCAGACACTCCGTCAGGAAGAAGAGTTGGGTCATGCAGCCCCCGTAGGAGATGGCACCACCCTTGACCACCAGGTTCTCCAGCAACCTGGGGAGGACCGTAGATGTGCAGACAATGTCTACAACGGCCAGGTTGGTGAGAAAGAAGTACATTGGGGTATGGAGGCCTGGATGCAGGCTGATGGCCATGACAATGAGGGCGTTTCCTGCAAGCGCCCCTAGGTAAAGGAGGAGGAACAAGGCTAAGAAGAGACCCCGAAGCCTCAGGTCCTCTGAGAAACTCTGCAGGACAAACTCCTCCACGGCCGTGTGGTTGCCTGTGGCCATCCCGAGGGCTGAGTCTCTGGACACAGCTGGCCGGCAGAGGGAGGCACAGGGCAGTGGGACAGCCTCTGTGGGAGTGTGTGCTCTTGGCACCTCTGCTGCAGGAAGCACATAATCAAGATATCATCGAAGGCCCTGCACCAGGAGACAATCAGAGACCACTCTCTGCTCTGAAGCCCTGGGGCCCCTCCTAGCGCTGCAACACCCCTCCCCTGACCACCCGCTGTGGGGGCCCGTACCACACGGTAAGTGACACAGAAGGGTCCGCGTGAGCCTGTGCCCACTGATTTTGGACATTTCCTACATTACTCAGAGAGGAGGAGCTCGTTGCTGTGCTCAGCCTTGCCACGGAGTGTGGAAGTCCCTGGGACTCCAGATTCCCCAAAGGAAAACCCAGTCAGCTGGGGGTTGGGCCTCAGGGGCAGGAGGGAATTCTCACTGTGGGGGCTGTGAGGTGGGTGCTCAGGGGAGCACAGGGTCTCGGAGGGGAGGGAGTGCTGGGGCACCGGAGGGCTCAGCACTTTTGGGATGGTGGCCTTCGGCTGTCAGAGTCAGCTGCGGACTGACACAGCCAGTGTCCTTTAGTCGAAGCCACAGCTGCCCAACCCTTCCCTGTTGCTCCCCAGAGAGGGCAGACCCCCGTGAGGTGGGCAGGAGTGCGGATATCTGATCTCCTGGTCCTAATCCCATCCCCTGTCCTGGGCTGGGCGGGAGGCTCGTCCCCTCGGTGGGCCAGGCTGGGCCAGGGCCTGGGGTACAGGGAAGAAAGGCAGAGACCCAGCTAGTGCAGCCCTGTGACTTCCGGCCGAGGCACCCACCCAGCTCCCTGGCTGTGCCACACCCCCACAGCCTCACACACCTGACCCCCCACCCATTTCAGACTACGCAGCCTCCCTGGCAGGACAGGGCCAGGCTCAGGGAGGAGACCATCTTCCCGGGCCCAAGGAGCAAGCAGGTGAATGCACTCAGGGAAACAAGGCCCTGGTCCTGTCCCTCCTGGTGCCAGTCCAGGCAGCCCCGGGGGGTCAGGTAGGAGGTCCATGGCCTGTCCTGGGGGCTCACGAGCGCTGCAGGCAGCCTTAGAACAGGTGTCAACAACTCGGGCTCGTGTCACCTGGGAAGGCTCGCCTGTTCCCAGGTGGAATAAGAACAAAGACGTGCGGATTTGCAGAAACGTGCCGTCAGCCCTCAGCCGCAGTGGAGCTCCAGGGTAGAAGGCTCTGGGCTTCCAGACAGCCTGCCTGCTGCTTGTCTAATCCTCTCCCCCTCTGTGCCCCACCCCTGCAGAGCGGAGGTGCCTGCGAGTCGGCAGGACGGGGCTCCCTGCCTGCTGGTCACTGCTGGCACCGTCCAGTGCCACAAACCACACACACTTCCGATTCATCGACCGGGCCTGCCCGTGCAAGCCTGAATTCCCAGGACCCTGTGGGAGACCATCTGAGCCCTGGGGGCCCTCAGGCACCACAGGTGCCTGTCTGTCTGCTGCCACCCGCGTCTTGCGCCAGAGTCACAGGAAGCCTAGCTGCAGGCTTCCTGCTGGGTCAGGGGCCTTGGGCTCTGACTTCCCCTAAAGACCCTGACCTACTTAGAGACCCAACCACACTGCTGGGTTTGCCCTCCTCCTGATCTGGCACACAGACAGGTCACAGCCCAGCGGACGTGCTGGAGCTCCCTGGGGCTTTACAATCTCAAAGTGAGGCAGTAAAAGACATAAGCAAAGCGAGTTTAGTGTCATTTTTTCCACAATAGAATAGATCAGGGCACAAACAAGTCTGTATTTTCAGAAACAGCAAAAGGAAAATTAAGGAAGGTAGCCCAAAAGGCAGGGCCGAGGCCATGACAGAAAGCCGCTCACTGTGAATGAAGGGGCTGCCCTGCTCTCTCCCAGCTACACGTAAGACATTCACATTTTCATGGAAAGACAGGAAATTCTTACTCTGGTGGAAAACGAGATGCAACGTGAGGCTGGAGCCGTCTCTCACGGTTCAGTGACTCCTCTGTTTGCTGTTGACCTTTAAGTGGAGTCCGTCCCCTTGGGTGGACGCTGTGGTACTGGGGAGCTTGGAGCACCCCCAGGCCTGACTCTCGGGGAGCAATTACCCCCACCTGGAGGTAAACAAGGGCCCCTGTGGGCACAGGAAGGACCAGGGCACCTGGGACGCCAGGGGACGGGCTCCCGGGTGGCGGCCTCTGCATGAAGGCAGAGGTTCCTCTGCCAAGGGTCTCTCCCTTGGGCGGATCTCAGACAAGAGCCCTGTACAAGGATCCCTGCAAGAAAGATGGGCTTTTGTTTTGAATAGGCTTCATTTTTTAGAACAGTTTTTAGATTTACATAAAAATCGAGAAGACAGTGTAGAGAGTTCCTGTAGGCCCCTCACCTAGTTTCCATTACTATTAACACCATACACAGTATGGTGTATTTGTTATCATTAATGAACCAATATTGATATATGATTATCAACTAAAGTCCATGGTTTATGCAGATTGCCTTAGTTTTCACCCAATGTCCTTTTCCTGTCCCAGGATCCCATCTAGGGCACTACATGACAGTCAGGGTCCTCTTGGCCGACAGTTTCTCAGGCTTCCCTTGGTGTTGATGACCTTGCCAGTTTTAAGGAGTGCTGGTCAGGTGTTTTGCAGAGTTTTCCTTATTGGATTTGTCTGCTGTTCTTCTCATGATCACACTAGGGGGATGGGTTTTGGGAGCCAGACCACAGAGGTGAGGTGCCATCCTCATCTCACTGTATCAGGAGACGTACCATCAATTTGACTTTCACTGTTGATGTCAGCCTTGATAAAATGGGATTCTTCATCTCAGATTTCAAGCCCAGCTCAATGCTGGGCACCCCAGTGTCAGGGGAGACACCGTCCTGTCCTTGAGGACAGAAAGTCTGGGGGAGTCAGGGCTGGCACTCGGGACCCCGGTCCCAATGTCTCAGCAGGGCCCCTTGCAGTGGGTGATGAGGCTTGGTAAGTTCATTGCAGCTGGCTCCTTCCCCTGAAGGGTCAAAGGCTCACAATCCATTGACACAATCCAATGAGTATCTGTTGGTTATCTGTTTACAATGTGCCCAACATGTAGACCTGAGAAAATAATGTGGACAAGGGAAATCCAGCCATTTGTCTTAGTGACCCAGTTCAGAAAATAAGACATGCAGAAATTAGTCTTAGAAGTTACAAGGGAACCAAAGAAGGGGCACTGTTCATTTAAAGTGGTTCTTAACTTCACAGAAGAAATAACCACTGGTCTCAAGCCTCCTAATGTCTTTGAGCTGAATCAATCAGCACATATTTTTAATCTCTGACCAATAATGATCTATTTCATGTGATGGTAAACGCAACAGAGTTTCAGCAACTCAAGATTTGAACAATTCTTCTAATTTATTTAGATGTGGTATAACCTTCAGCTATGTCTGATTTTCGTAACTGACACACCATTTTCTTAAAGGGATGATGTTGATTTATAAAAATAATCAGTGATCAAGGGTCCCTGGAACACTGAGTTTATCTCACGGCCCATGATGTGTAGCCATATTTGTAGCATCAAAGCCCAATATCTGTGCTAATAATTGGTTAATAACAATAGTGAGCAGCTGCCCCATGGGGAGAATTGTCCTCGGGCTATGAGGATTCTCAAAATAGTGCCAGAGTCTCTCTCTTCCAGAGATCTCCAGATCCAGAGGCAGCAGGGCGGCCCACCAGCGAGGCTGAGCAGGATGCTGATGGACCCAACGACACACTTCCTGACTGCAAACTGTCTACAAAGATACAGCAATCAGGACAGTGTGGCCCTGGCACAAGGACAGACGTGTGGATCAATGCACTGGAACTGAGAGTCCAGAGATAAACCCATACAACTATGGCCAATCGACTTTTGACAAAGCTTCAAGACCATCAGTGAGGAAGGAATAGTCTTCTCCACAAGTGGTGTTGGGACGACTGGACATCCACATGGAAAAGGATGAAGTTGGACCCCTACCTCACACCATATACAAGAATTAACTAAAAGGGTCAAAAGCCAAAGAGCTAAAACTATAAAACAGTTAGAAGAAAACGTAGGAGTATTTCATCATGACCTCAGAGTTAGCAACGGTTCCTTTGATATGACACCAAAGGACAGGCAAACAAAGAAAAATAGATTAATCAGACCTCAAAATTTAAAACTTTACATGTCAAAGGACACCACAAAATATTGAAAAGACAACCCACAAATAGGAGAAAATATTTGCAAATCATACATCTGATAAGAGACTTGTATCTAGAATTAAAAAAAAAACTCTTACGATTAGATAAGATAAAGATGAACAACTCCATTAAAAAATAGATGGAGCATCTGAATAGAAATTTCTCCAAATAAAATATATAAATGGCCAATAAATATATGAAAAGATGTTGAACATCATTATTCATCAAGGAAATGCAAATCAAAACCATATGACACAGCACTTCACACCCACTAGGGTGGCTGTAAACAAAAAGACAGACAGTAACAAGTGTTCCAAGGATGTGGAGAAACAAAACCCTCACATCCTGCTGGCGGGAATGTAAGCTGGTACAGCCACTGTAGAAACGGTCTGGCAGTTCCCCATATGTTGAAGATAGAGTTACCATATGACCCAGCGATCCCACTCCTAGGTATATACCCAGGAGAAATGATAGCATATGGACACAAAAGTGTACAGAAATGTTCACAGCAGCAAAAATCATAATAGCCAAAAGGTGGAAACACGCAAATGTCCATTAACTAACAGGAAGATAAACAGAATGTGGTATATCAACAAGGAGGTGCAGGCCTTCCACACTGAAAACTATACAACATCATTGTGAAAATTAAAGAGGACCTAAATGAATGGAAAAAGGTCCCAGGAAATATTATTTGATTACAAAAAGGAAGGAAGTACTGACACATGCCACCACGTGGACGTGCCTTGATAATATTATGCTGAGTGAAGAGCCTCTCACAACACATCAAGTATCATATGATTCCATTTCTACGAAATGTCCAGAAAAGGCCCACGCACGGTGCCCTGGGTGAAGCTCTTCCTGCTTCCCTCCTCCCTCTGGAGGTGCCTGGGTCCAGAGTGGACCTCTGACTGACCACGAACCTCACTCAGGATCACCTTCAAGTCATAAAAATAATAACATGTGAATGGCAGTAAGGACAGCAGTAACAGTAAGTCTACTCGTATGGTACACACAAGGTGCCAAAACATTTTTGTGATCACTTTAAACCATCAACTTGCCCAACAGCAACCCTCTGTGGTACTAATAATCCCGTTGTATCGCAGTGCCAACCAAGGCAGAGGCTGGTCAGGAGAGGTGTCCAAAGTTCACACCACTAGCAGGAGTAAAGAGCAGACACCAGAAGCTACTCCTGAAGACGGGCCTGCCCCACCACCGCAGGTGGACAGAAGTCTTTGTTCCTGCTGGTCCCTCCTCTCTGCGGGGTGGGGCGGAAGAGGAGGGGGGGCCTGGCCATGCCAAGTGGCCCCTGGAACCGCACTCCCTGCGGGGCCATCCCTGTGGGTGGTGGGAAGCATGGACGCCCACCACAGAGACCTGGCTGTGCACGACTCTGTCCAGGCCGCATCACAGAATTGGACTTTGTCTGAATGACTCAGCAACTGCTCTCTGCCTGCTGGTGCATAAATGGAAACATGGGGCTGAGACTGTTGGTCTGACTTCCTTCATCCACCTCGAATCAAACGCTCCAGACACGGTCCTGTGCCTGGAGCCGAAGGTGCAGCCTGAGAACTCCAGCTGGGTGTGTGGGAGCCAGGCTGTCTGCACCAGGGGCCAGGGATGCTAACGTGGCTGACAAAGCACGGTTTCAGCCCTCGGGAACCAATTTGGATTTGTTCCATTCGTATTCAAATCCTCTCCCCACCTAACAGTTTATACTTTAAACGCCCCCTGGGATTCCATCTCCTCAGGATCTCAAAGAAAAACAGAATTCAGAACTACAGACAAGAGAAAAATGGAAGGATTAGGCTTAAATTTTGTTTCACATGTTAGTCAAAGTGGAGTAATAATTGCAACACATTCTACACCATAATAAATCCAAATCTACACCAACGAGGCTCGCTCCGTGGCTCCCAGAGACGGAGCACCAGATGGCAATACCTGTCCCGTGACATGGAGGTGTGTGTCCACATCCACTACAGTCTCCATGCCAACCTGCCTTGACCACCGCCATTCTCCCTGCTTGGGAAGCTCCTTGTCCTGTGCTGGGACACGTTCTGTTTGCCCCTCGGACACTTTGTGCTGGGGGGCTGACCAGGGCAGCCCTGTCTTCTCTGGGCCCAGTCACCTCCCACGGCCCCTGCTGCAGGGTCCCCCATTGCTGCTGGCCCCAGGGGCCTTCACCTTCAACCAGGCCTACCCTCATCACCAGTCCCTCCATTAAACCACCCTCTGTGTTTGCGCCTGCTCTCTGCTGGGAGCCTGGCTCCCACCATGCTCTCCTGTGGTTTTGTTCATGGACTCAGAATATTAATGCTTTTTAATTAGTTTTTTGAACTGGGGAAAACGTCAGCAGAAACTTACTATAACAAATGTGTGCACCCTCGAGCCTGGTGTCTGTCCAGTTCAGTAGGATCAGGGATTTCTGAGTATTTCGTTACTATCTCTAATTTGTCACCTGGGTGGAGGGCTGTCGGCCCAGCAACTACGGCTTCAGCTGCCCATAGCCACAGCCACCACCCCCCCAGCTGAGCCCGTGTCACACTCAGGTTGATACTCAGTTGCCATTTAGTAAACCCCTCCTGGCAGGACGGGCCCTCCACAGTCTCCCAAACCAACACGAGGTACAGAACACTCAGGAGACGCCTGGGGACTCTCGTTGCTGCCCGGGGCCCAGGAGGGACCAGCGTCCCCTCAGGCCACGGCGTCCTGGCATGAGCTGCCCCTCCTGCAGGGAGCCAGTGTGAGGGTGTCCCCCCCAACCCCCGCGTGGGGCCTGGCTCCAGGCAGGGCTGACTTCTCACTAGGCCTGAGGGAAGCGATGTGCACAAGGGTCTTCCCTGTAAAAGGAGGGAGTGGTCTCTGTGAACGTCAGGGGCTGAAACCAGTGACTAATAAATAACTCAGTTCCTGAAGGGACGGGGAAGGGGAGGGAAGGAGAAGGAGCAGGAAGCTGCTAATGTGAGCAGCCAGGAGGGCAGGCTCCCCGTCAGAGTGATGGGTGACTTTGCTGAGAGAGTTTAAGCTGGCCCAGGGAGCCTTTGCAGGATTGAATGACCTGCCTGGTGTGGGCATGGGGACCAGCCTTCAGCATCACTGTCATCACAGAAAACAAGCGGTGTTGGAAAACAGGGCAGGTACTTCCTTCTTCGTTGTCACTGACTGTAAAGTGAGGTGATTTCAGAGAAAAGAAAAAAATTTAAAGCTGTATCTAATGTTGCCTGTACATTTCTTGAACTCCTGTCTATATTAAATTAAAATATATCAAAGTAAAATTAAGCTTTTCCTGGCTGTGTGCATTGCTGAAGTCGATGGCTCTTGGTGTAATTATCCGGAAAGATAAAATCAAACAGCATTTCAAGGGAGCCACTTAAACAAGGCTGCGTGTGTGGAGTGGAGCGTCAGCACCTGTGGGGAGCAGCTGTTTCCTGAGCCTGGGGTCAAGGCCGAAGCAAAGGAAGAAGGCGTGGTCTCCACCCAGCACCCAGGACCCCCCGGCTGCCGGCAGAGCCTGGGATGGGGTGCGGGCTGTGCTCCTCCCTGAGCCTAAGCCCCCTCACCCGTCTCTTCATTGGTGCCTCCTTCCACCACCTTCCCCCCGGAGTAGAGAATTATTGGCCCAGAATACTCCTCCCTTAGCTCAGCCTGACCCCCCAGGAGCCCTGACCCGGGCCTTTCTCAGTGGTCACCTCTGCCTGGGTCAGCCGGGACAGGCCTTCACTGGGCACTAAGAGCTCACCCTGTCAGCCAGAAACATTGCTGACCTGGGGCTCTGACGTCCACTAACCACAGAGGAGAGCACTTAGACCCTAGAGCTCACGGCCTTGATTTTTACACCAGAGCCCATCCAGGCTCAGAGCAACAGTTCCCAAGCCTGACTGCATACTGGAGCCACCAGGGGAAGGCCCCGGCCAGGTCCCCATCACGACATCAGAATGGCTGAGGAGGGACCCTGGCATCCACACTGGTCAGAGTTCCCCAGATGGACGTCAGTGTGTCACCACGGCTGAGAACAACCACCCAAAGCCGAGTTTCCTGCTGATCCGTGCACTTCTGTTCACGTAGAATCACCAGCACTTCTGTGGAGCGAAATGGTTTCCTCCTCTTTGTAAAAAGTTTGCAGCATTTCATGTGTTGTTTTCTTGTTTGCTTTATTTTAATCAGTTCAAGGAGTTCAAGCAAACAATCAAATTAAGTCAATAACCAGAAAATGAGGAAATTCAGAGGAAGTAATCTCGGAGACAGCAGGACTCCAACAGCCACTCCCTCCCCTGGGGACAGCAGGCCCAGCCCAGGGCACTGGTGTGTTGGTGTGGGGCCCGTGAAGAGCCGGGACCAGCGGGGCCCCAAGGTGTGACCAAGGCCCTTCTTCCTGCAAGGTGCTCAGGTAGAGATGAGCTTCAAGCCAGACACCAAGATAAACTCCACACAGAGGAGACAGTAAAATGTCTTCAAAAACACACTGCAAACCGTAGGATCGAGGACCAGCCTTGGTGTTGTTGATCTCCACATCGTCCAAAACATCCGCATGGCTTCCTCTTTGACCCCAATTATCTGAATGTTTTTAAATATCCAAGCGGTTAATTATAAAAGTTATCCCTTTGTTATTAATTCTAACATATTGACTCATGGTCAAAGGATACGACTAAAAAGGGTATACTTCTTAAATTTACTGAGGTTCCTTATGGCCCTGTGCACCTGACAACAAAAAAGGTGCCCGGTGGTTACCGGGTCTGTGCTGTGAGACAGACACTGCTTGGTGCGTTTGCCATGTCCTCCCACTTAATCAGTTTAGGTTAAACACGATTAGTTTAAACGTGATCAGGCTTTTCAGATGTTCTATGGACATTTAAAAAGAACATTAGCTCTTAGAGATGTAAGGATATGAAGAAATATTTTACGCGTTTCATTAAACTCCCATGTGTCATCACTTCATTACCTGGAAATTGGAGCTAATAACAGACACCTTATAGAGTTTAGGGGAGAATCACACCTGAAGTTTTACAACACACCTAAAGTTCTTAGGTGAGGCCTTGGCACACTGTAGCACTCAAAGTTTAGATTTGGTTTTTACTATTACTAATAGTTAAATTCTAAGAAAGTTGTGGCAAAAGCCTTTCATTCTGTGGCCCATTCTCCTTCAATCCTTCAAAGACAGATCTTGATTTATTTTCTGTGTTTTGTTTTTTAATAAACTTTTTATTTTTTTATTGCAGTAACGTTGGTTTATAACATTATATAAATTTCAGGTGTATATCATTATATTTCGATTTCTGTGTAGATTACATCATGCTCACCGCCTAAAGACTAATTATAATCCATCACCACACACATGTGCCTAATCATCCCTTTCACCCTCCTTCCACCCCCCACCCCCCGTAACAACCAATTGAATCTCTGTCTCTATGTGTGTGTTTGTTGTTGTTTTTATCTTCTACTTATGAGTGAGATCATATGGTATTTGACCTTCTCCCTCTGACTTATTTTGCTTAACATAATACCCTTAAGGTCCATCCATGTTGTCACAAATGGCTGGACTTCATTGTTTCTCATGGCTGAGTAGTATTCCATTGTGTACATATACCACATCTTCTTTATCCATTTGTCACTTGATGGGCACTTAGGTTGCTTCCAAGCCTTGGCTATTGTGAATAATGCTGCAATGATCATAGAGGTGCATATATCTTTACTCATTGGTGTTGTCATGTTCTTTGGATAAATACCCAGTGGTGGAATAGCTGGATCATATGGTAGTTCTATTCTTCATTTTTTGAGGAATCTCCATACTGTTTTCCAGAGTGGCTGCACCCACCATAGTTTGCACTCCCACCAGCAGTGTATGAGAGTTCCCTTCTCTCCACATCCTCTCCAACACTTGTTGTCTCCTGTCTTGTTAATTATAGCCATTCTGTCAGGCGTGAGGTGATATCTCATTGTCATTTTGATTTGCATTTCCCTGATCATCAATGATTTTGAGCATCTTTTCATGTGCCTGTTGGCCATCTGTATATCTTCTTTGGAGAAATGTCTATTCAGATCTATTGCCCATTTTTTAATTGGGTTGTTAGCTTTTTTGTTGTTGAGATGTATGAGTTCTTTATATATTTTGGGTATCAACCCCTTATCAGATATATGCTTTGCAAATATCTTCTCCCAGTTGTTAGGTTGTCTTTTCATTGTGTTGATGGTTTCCTTTGCTCTGCAGAAGCTTTTTAGTTTGATGTAGTCCCATTTGTTTATTTTTTCTATTGTTTCCCTTGCCCAGTCAGACATGGTGCTTGAAAATGTGCTGCTAAGACTGATGTCGAAGAGCATACTGCCTATGTTTTCTTATAGAAGTTTCATGGTTTCAGGTCTTACGTTCAAGTTTAATCCATTTTGAGTTAATTTATGTGTATGGTGAAAGATAATAGTCTACTTTCATTCTTTTGCATGTGGCTGTCCAGTTTTCCTAACACCATTTATTGAAGAGACTTTCCTTTCTCCATTGTATGTTCTTGGCTCCTTTGGCGAAAATTAGCTGTCCATAGATGTGTGGGTTTATTTCTGGGCTCTCAATTCTGATCCATTGATCCGTGTGTCTGTTTTTGTGCCAATACCATGCTGTTTTGGTTATTATAGCTTTGTGGTATATTTTGAAATCAGGGAGTGTGATGCATCCAGCTTTGTTCTTTTTTCTCAGGATTCCTTTGGCTATTCTGGGTCTTTTGTTGTTCCATATAAATTTTAGGATTCTTTGTTCTATTTCTGTGAAAAATGTCATTGGAACTTTGATAGGGATTGCATTGAATCTGTAGATTGCTTTAGGAAGTATGGACATTTTAACTATGTTAATTCTTCCAATCCAAGAGCACGGAATATCTTTCCATTTCTTTGTGTCTTCTTCAATTTCTTTCAGCAATGTTTTATAGTTTTCAGTGTACAGATCTTTCATCTCTTTAGTTAAGTTTATTCACAGGTATTTTATTGTTTTTGTTGCAGTTGTAAATGGGATTGTATTCTTAATTTCTCTTTCTGCTACTTCGTTGTTAGTGTATAGAAATGCAACTGATTTTTGTATGTTGATTTTGTATCCTGCAACTTTACCATATTCATTTATTATTTATAGAAGTTTTTTAGTGGATTCTTTATGGTTTTCTATATATGGAATCATGTCATCTGCAAATAGTGACAGTTTCATTTCTTCCTTTCCAATTTGGATCCCTTTTATTTCTTTTTCTTGCCTGATTGCTCTGGCTAGGACTTCCAATACTATGTTAAATAGGAGTGGGGAGAGTGGGCATCCTTGTCTGGTTCCTGTTCTTAGAGGGATAGCTTTCACTTTTTCACCATTGAGGATGATATTAGCTGTGGGTTTGTCATATATGGTCTTTATTATGTTGAGGTACTTTCCTTCTATACCCATTTTATTCAGAGTTTTTATTATAAATGCACACTGTATCTTGTCAAATGCTTTCTCTGCAGCTATTGAGATGCTCACGTGATTTTTATTCTTCATTTTGTTAATGTGGTGAATCACGTTGATGGATTTGTGGATGTTGAACCATCCCTGCATCCCTGGAGTAAATCCCACTTGATCATAGGGTATGATCTTTTTAATGTATTGTTGTATTCAATTTGCTAGTATTTTGTTGAAGATTTTTGCATCGATGTTCATCAGTGATATTGGCCTGTAATTTTCTTTTTTTGTGTTGTCTTTGTCTGGTTTTGGTATCAGGGTAATGGTGGCTTGTAGAATGAGTTAGGAAGCTTTCCCTCCTCTTCAATGTTTTGGAAGAGTTTGAGAAGGATAAGTATTGAGTCTTCTTTGAATGTTTGGCAAGAATTCACCAGGGAAGCCGTCTGGTCCAGGACTTTTATTTTTTGGGAAGTTTTTGATTACTATTTTGATTTCCTCACTGGTGATTGGTCTACTGAAATTCTCTATTTATTCTTGATTCAGTTTTGGAAAGTTGTATGATTCTAAGAATTCATCCATTTCTTCTAGATTATCCAATTTGTTGGCATATAGCCTTTCATAGTATTCTTTTATAATCCTTTGTAATTCTGAGGTTTCCATTGTAATTTCTCCTCTTTCACTTCTGATTTTATTTATTTGAACCTTCGCTCTTTTGTCCTTGGTGAGTCTAGATCAAGGTTTGTCAATTTTGTTTATCTTTTCAAAGAACCAGCTCTTGGTTTTCACTGATTTTTTTTCTATTGTTTTTTAGTCTCTATTTTATTTATTTCTGCTCTGATTTTTATTATTTCCCTCCTTCTACTGATTTTGGGCTTTGTTTGTTCTTTGTTTTCCAGTTCCTTTAGGTGCACTGTTAGATTGTTTATCTGAGATTTTTCTTATTTGTTGAGGTAGGCCTGTATTGCTATAAATTTCCCTCTTAGAACCACTTTTGCTGTATTCCATAATTTTGGCCATGTCATATATTCATTTTCATTTGTCTCCAGGTATTTTTTGATTTCTCCTTTGATTTTTTCATTGACCTAATGTTGTTCAATAGCATTTTGTTTAATCTCCATGTATTTGTGGCTTTTCTGATTTTCTTCTTATAGTTGATTTCTAGTTTCACACCATTGTGGTCAGAAAAGATGCTTGGTATTATTTCAATCTTCTTAAATTTATTGAGACTCGTTTTGTGGCCTAAGAAGTGATCAGTCCTGGAGAAAGTTCCATGTACATCTGAAAAGAATGTCTATTTGGTGGTTTTTGGATGGAATGTTTTGTATACATCTACTAAGTCCATCTGGCCTAATGTGTTGTTTAAGGCCAATGTTTCCTTATTGATCTTCTGTTTGGATGATCTATCCATTGGTGTAAGTGGAGTGTTAAAGTACCCTACTATTATTGTGTTACTGTCTATTTCTCCTTTTATGTCTATTAATAATTGTTTTATATATTTAGGTGCTTCTCTGTTGGGTGCATAGATATTTACAAGTGTTATATCCTCTTGTTGGATTGTTCCCTTGATCATTATGTAGTGCCCTTCTTTGTCTCTTGTTACAGTTTTTGTTTT
This sequence comes from Ceratotherium simum simum, assembly GCF_057802395.1. Classification (NCBI taxonomy): domain Eukaryota; kingdom Metazoa; phylum Chordata; class Mammalia; order Perissodactyla; family Rhinocerotidae; genus Ceratotherium; species Ceratotherium simum. The sequence continues at coordinate 90,979,571 of NC_141905.1, forward strand.
AAAGCCTATTTTGTCTGATGTGAGTATTGCTACCCCAGCTTTCTTTTCATTGCCATTTGCACGGAGTATCTTTCTCTATCCCTTCGCTTTCAGTTTGTGAGTGTTTTTAGGTCTGAAGTGTGTCTCTTGTATGCAGTATATATATGGGTCTTGTTTTTCCATCCAATCAGCCACACTATGTCTTTTGATTGGAGCATTTAGTCCATTGACATTTAAAGTAGCTATTGTTAAGTATGTACTTATTGCCATTTTGTTACTTTTTTTCTGGGTGTTTTAGTAGTTCTTCTCTGTTCCTTTCTTCTTCTCTTGCTCTCTTCCCTTGTGGTTTGATGGCTTTCTTTAGTACTATGTTTGGGTTCCTTTCTAGTAGTTTTTTTGTGTATTTATTATAGGTTTCGGGTTTGTGATTACCATGAGGTTCATATATATTAACTTAGGTATATAGCAATTTATATTAAGTTGATGGTCTCTTTAGTTTGACTTCTTTCTACAAGCTCTACTATTTTACTCCCCACCTCCTACATTTTATGTTTTTGATATCATGTCTAACCTGTTTTTTGTGTGTATGTATCCATTACCCTCTTATCACAGAAATAAGTAATTTTAATACTTTTGTCTTTTGACCTTCATATTCTCCTCGTAGGTGGTTGATCTACTATCTTTACCGAATTTTTTGCCTTTGCCAGTGATTTTATTGTTCTTTTTTTTTTTTTTGATAATTTCCTTATTCCTATTTGTGGTCTTCTCTTTCCCACTTAAATAAGTCCCTTTAGCATTTCTTGTAAGACTGCTTTTTTGGTGACAAACTCCTTTAATTTTTGCTTGTCTGGAAAACTTTTTCTCTCTCTTTCCATTCTGAATGATAACCTTGACATGTAGAGTATTCTCGGCTGTAGGTTTTTTCCTTCCAGCACTTTAAATATATCGTGCCACTCTCTTCTAGCCTGTCAGGTTTCTGCTGAGAAGTCAGCTGATAGCCCTATGGGGTATCCTTTGTATTTAATTTGTTGCCTTTCTCTTCTGGCTTTTAGGATTCTCTCTTTATCTTTAATTCTGGACATTTTAATTATGATGTGTTTTGGTGTGGGCCTCCTTGGGTTTATCTTGTTTGGTGCTCTCTGTGCTTCCTGTGCCTGGATGTCTGTTTCCTTCCTGAGGTTAGGAAAGTTTTCAGCTATTATTTCTTCAAATAGATTCTCTGCCCCTTTGTCTCTCTCTTCTCCTCCTGGGACACCTATAATATGGATGTTAGTGCACTTGATGTTGTCCCAGAGGTCCCTTAGACTGTTCTCGTTCTTTTTAATTCTTTTTTATTTTATCTGTTAAGCTTGGGTGATTTCCTCTAGTCTTTCATCCAGCTTGCTGATCTGTTCTTCTCTATCATCTACTCTGCTATTGAGTCCCTCTAGTGAATTTTTCATTTCCATTATTGTATTCTTCATTTCTGATTGGTTCTTTTTTATATTTTCCAGTACTTTGTTGATGTTCTCACTGAGTTCATCCATTCTTCTTCCAAGATCTGTGAGCATCCTTATGACATTTTGTTTGAACTCTTTGTCAGGTATATTGTTTATTTCTGTTTCATTTAGTTCTTTTTCTGGGGTTTTGTCCTGTTCCCTTACCTGGAACGTATTACTTTGCCTTCTCATTTTGCCTCCTTCTCTGTGCTTATATCTATGTATTAGGTGGGTCAGCTACATTTCCTGATCTTGGAGAGGTGGCCTTATGTACGAGATGCCTTATGAGGCCCAGCAGTGTGCTTTCCTCTCCTCACCAGTTCCAAATGTTACAGGAGTGACCCCTGTGTGGGCTACATGTGTCCTTCTGTTGTGGCAGGGTTGCTCTTGCTGCAAGTGCAAAGGGAATCTAGGCTGTCCCTCTGGCCAGCTGGTTGTAATGCTCAGCTGTGTGTGGCTGCTACAGATCATTCAGTCACTTCACCAGGCATGGCTCGCCCCAGCACAGTTGGCTGCAAGGTCTAATAGCACATTCCTGTTGCAATTTTTCTGTTAAGTGAGTAGGCCCCCAATGTGGCTGGTTGCTAGGCTCAGGGGCTTCCAATTGCTATAGGCCTCCAGCCTGCAAGGCTCTTGTCTGCTCCCTCAGGATTGCAGCTGAGTGGGGCTGGCCCCAGGCATGGGAGCACCCAATTTTTTCAGGCATTGGAAGGTGGGGCTGATCCCCTATGTGGCTGTTTGAGAAGCACGAGTCTTCTGCAGCTGACAAGCCCCACCACCCACTGGGCCACACATACTGTCAACACAATGCTGCGCCATGCGTGTGCCCTGACCCCCTGAAGCAGACCCAGTCGCCCCACTGCAGAGGCCCCAAACACTCCACCAATGGCTCACACACTCCACCTGTTCCTCATGCACGCCCTGCCCCACAGAGGCAGACCCACTTGCCCAGCTGCAGAGGATCCAAGCACCCAGCTTATGCAGGCCCACAAGCTGCCTGAGGGCTTGCTGTTGGGTGCAGCCACTCCCTAGGGTGGGCTGCCTGCCCTGGCTGAGCTGGATTAAATCCATGCTCTAGTGGGTGGGGCAGACCCTGGGCTAGCAGGCCGGGGGAGAACTCCAATGGCCTCTGCCAGCATCTCCGTCAGCACATCTGTACAAAGTCACAATAATGGCTGCCACCAATGTCTCAGTCCCTGGAGAGGTCTCACCTCTCACCAAGATGCACCCAGAGCCTATCAGGTGAGTCTCTTTTCACCAAAGGGCTGTGCACCTTTCTTTCTGGTGATTTTTGGTTGCTTTCTGAAATGGGTGAAATTGTGCACGGGGCCCTTTAAGAGCAGGCTTTTTTCCCCATTACTTCAGATAGCTTTTCTGGGGGTATTCTCCATTGTTGTTAGTAGCCAGCAAAGCCAGATATTATGACACTCGTCTCGGTTGTGCTGAGTCCAAAAGATGCTGATAGTGGTAATGCTCCCCTGCTCAGATCCCCCACTCCTCCAGGGAGGGCTGTGTACTTTGGATTGCTCCCAGGAGGCCATGAAGTGCTACGGCTTGTGAAGGTGGCTTTTTCTTCATCTTGACATGAGTGCAGCCATGTTTGGCCATTCCATTGACCTACAGCCACCAGCACACAAAGAAATATAAAGCTGCTTTCTGTGTGGTGGGAACTGACCTTTTTCCCGTGGAGATAGTTGCAATTTGTAAGAATTTCAAGGTCCTTTGGGCATTAAAGCCTGGGGCAGACTGGCCGTCTGTGCCAGGCTGGGAGGATAACCAGGGAAAACAATGCATGTACACAACTACCAGGCTGGAACAATAGCCAGGAGGCTCAGCGCATGTATGCCACTGATAGCCATTTGTGCATGGAAACACTAAATGCTTGCTCTGTAAACTCTGTAACTCCTTATGTAAACTGCTAGAAACCGAGGCCTGATGAGAGTCTTGCCTGTGGAGGGGACGGCCAACCCAGGACCGCTGATGATCGGGTTCCCGCCCAGCCGTGTCAATCGAAGGGACTCTCTCCAGCAGTGGGGCGTGGATGTTGTGAGTAACTGATCTGATGTGTCCTCTTTTTGGTCAACCTGGTGTTTCTCTTTCTGGTTGATTTGTGTCATTTCCCTTCAGTCGATGTGGATGTTTTCCCTTTCCAGTCGATCTGATGTTTTTCCCTCTCATTATATGACCTATTTGAATCTGCTGCTATCTCAGCTGATGTGGATGTTTTCCCTTTCCAGTGGAGCTGGTGTTTTTCCCTCTTATTATTTGACCTATTCGGATCTGTTTGCAGACTATCACCTTTACTATCCTCTATATAATAAAATATACCTTTACTATCATCTATATAATATATCCTCTATATAATAAAATATACCTTCAGTCCCTTTGTTTGGAGAGGAAAGTTTCTTTTATGTCTCTGATTGAATCCCCGAACCTCTCGTAACATTCTTCTCTCCAGAAAGGAAATTCTGCCTCTTCTACCTCAGCCAGGACTGTCCCTTGTTTCAGGGGTTCTTTTTATCCAGTTTGCAGTTCTCTCAGAGGTGTAATTGTTCCAAGAGTAGTTGTAAGTCTGCTGTGTCCATGGGAGGAGATGAGTTCAGAGTCCGCCTATGCTGCATCTTGGTCCCCCAGATTTTGATTTATATTATTTAATACTGTGTAACATACCAAAAAACAATCTCAGAGGTTTTAACCATTTTATTATTAAAATACTATTTCACATAAATAAAACAAACAATCCTAAAATTTGTACGGAACCACAAAAACCTCAAACAGCTAAAGTAATCTGGAGAAAGAATAACAAAGCTGGAGGCATTGTGCTCCCTGTTTTCAAACTATATTACAAAGCTACAGTAATCAAAACAGTATGGTATTGTCATAAAAACAAACACACAGATCAATGGAACAGATTAGAGAGCCCAGAAATAAAAATATGCATATATGGTCAATTAATTTATGACAAAGGAGTCAAGAACATACAATGGAGAAAGGACAGTCTCTTCAATAAATAGTGTTGGGAAAACTGGACAGCCACATGCAAACGAATGAAACTGAATGGCCCACTATCTTACACCATACACAAAAATTAACTCAAAATAGATTAAAGACTTGAATGAACGACCTGAAACCGTAAAACGCCTAGAAGAAAACACAGGTGGTATGCTCCTTGACATCAGTCTTGGCCACGACTTTTTGGATTTGACACCAAAAGCAAAGGCAACAGAAGCAAAAGTCAAGTGGGACTACATCAAACTGAAAAGCTTCTGCACGGCCAAGGAAACAGTCAATAAAATGAAAAGACAACCTACAGGACGGGAGAAAATAATTACAAATTATATATCTGATAAGTGGTTAATATCCAAAATGTATAAAGAACTCACACAACTCAATAGCAAAAAAACCCCTAACTTATTAAAAAATTGGCAGAGGACCTGAAAAGACATTTTCCAAAGAAAACATACAGATGGCCAACACGTACATGAAAAGGTGCTCAACATCACTAATCATCACGGAAATGCAGATCAAAACCACAATGAGATATCACCTCACACCTGTTAGAATGGCTATCAACAAAAAAACAAAAAATAGCAAGTGCTGGTGAGAATGTGGAGAAAAAGGGACTCTTGTGCGCTGTTGGTGGGAATATAAATTGGTACGGACACTATGGAAAACATTATGGAGGTTCCTCAAAAAATTAAAAATAGAACTACTACACGATCCAGCAATTCAACTTCTGGGTACTCATCTGAAGAAAATGAAAACACTAACTAGAAAAGATATCTGCACCCCCACGTTCATTGCAGCATTATTTACAATGGCCAAGACGTGGAAGCAACCTAAGTGTCCATCGATGGACAAATGGATAAAGAAAATGTGGTATATAAACACAATGTAATATTATTCAGCCATAAAAAGAAAGAAATCTTGCATTTATAACAACTTGGATGGACCTTCTGGGCATTATGCTAAGTGAAATAAGTCAAACAGAGAAAGACAGATACTATATGATCTTGCTCATATGTGGATGATAAAAAGAAACAGAAAGAAAGAATTCATAGATACAGATACAGAGAACAGATTGGTGGTTGCCAGAGGCTGGGGGTTAGGGGTGAATGAAATGGGTGAAGGGGGTTGAAAGGTACAAACTTCCAGTTATAAACTAAATAAACCATGGGGACATAATGTACAGCATGGTGACTATAATTAATAATACTGAACTGCATATTTAAAAGTTGCTAAGAAACTAGATCTTAAAAGTTCTCATCACAAGAAAAAAATATTTATAACTATGTGTGGTGATGGATGTTAACTAGACTTACTGTGGTGATCATTTTTCAATGAGTACAAATATCGAATCATTAAGTTATACACCTGAAACTAACATTATATGTCAACTATACCTCAATTTAAAAAAATTAATGTTGTATAAAATTCACAAAGAAAAAATGCTATAGATACTAATGTAAGCTATGGACTTTGGGTGAAAATGATGTGTCAGTGTAGGTTCACCCATTGTAATGAACATACCACTGGGGGTGTTGATGGTGGGGGTCTGTGGGGGGGCAGGGAGTATATGGGGACTCACTGGACTTCCTCATCAATTTTGTTGTGAACCTAAAACTGCTTTAAAAAATAAAGTCTATTTTTTAAAAATTATAGATAGACGGATATGTAAATAAAATAAACATTTAGCTCAAGAAACAAGAAAAATATCAGAAAAGGAAATAGGAGGAGGTTGACGGGGACAAGTGGTAACAACGATTGCGCTGAGGCTGGCCTCCCACCACCTGGGGAACAGTCCTATCACTCACTTCCCTCCAGGGAAACACATTAAAACCACAACTGGTACCACTACACATCCATTAGAATAGCTGATGCTGAAAAGACTGACAACACAGTGTCAGTGAGGATATGGAGCAACTGGAACTCTCGTTCATTGTTGGCGGGGATGAAAACTGGTAGAACCACTCTGGAATAAGGTCTGGCAGTTTCTTATAAAACTAAATATGTACCTACCGTATGACGCAGCACGTCCACACCTAAGATAAACTAAAATATATGCCCACAAAAAGACTTGTCCAAGAATGTTTGCAGCAGCTTTACTCATAACACCCGAAAAGGAAAACAACCCAGGGACCCATCAGGAAGACAATGGCAAAACAAACTTGGTCTAGTCACGCAATAGCTACCACTCGGCAACATGAAGAAACAGACTCTGGAGACACACAGCAGGACAGATCTCAAACATCACGCTAAGTGAAAGAATCCTTACGCAAAAGAGTACACACCGTATGACTCCATTTTATGTGAAATGCTAGAACATGCAAAACTGTCTTAGGGTGGAAAAAATTAGAACTGTGGCTGCATCAGGGGAAGGGGTAGGAATTGCCTGGGAAGGGGCATGAACCCTGGGAGGGGGGTGATGGTCATGTTCCATACCTTGATAGGTATTTGGGTTACACAGCTTTATGCATTTGTCAAAACTCAATGACTATACATTTAAGATTTGTGCGTTTCATTATATGTAAATTATACATCAAAATAAAAAGATTATAAACAAATTTTGAATTCTAGTTAGTGCATCTAAAGTATTTAGGAAGAAGTGTACCGATATCTGCAATGTATTCTGAAATGCATCCAAAAAATATAAATTCATGGGTAGGTAGATGGAAGGAGATAGAAGGATAGACATGCTAAAGCAAGTTCCATAAACATTCGAGGCAAAATCCAAATAGTGAATATATGAGTGTTTACTGTAAATTCTTTCAACTCTGCTGTATGTGGAAATTTTCCACAATGAAATTTTGGAAAAAGACAAGCAAAGTTCTGATATATTTGGATACTTTTAAATATACATCTAAATAACCCAGGTGTCAGGGAAGAGATCCTAATGGAACATTTTAAATATTCAGAACTGAATGATAATAAAGTGTTGCATATTAAAACATGCGAGATTCCATGACAGTATTACTTAAAGTGAAATGTATTGCTTAAATGCTAAGGCAAAAAAAAAAAATGCTAAAAATAACTGAGTAAGCTGCAGTTTTAAGTGAGAAAAAGAACCACAATAAACCCAAGAAAAATGGAAGTAGTGGAAGATAAGAGCAGAATTTAATAAAATAGAAAATATAAAAAGTCACAAAATGTATCTCTAGCATGATCGATAAAGACAAAAAAGAGGCTCCAAATCAACAACATCAAGAATGAAAATGGGGACATAAGTGCACATCTGACATGGAGAGAACACTGCAAACAACTTTAAGCTGATAAATTTGAAAACTTAGATCAAATGAATAAATTTCTAGATAGATACGACTTATAAATAAACAAAACTGACTCAAGAAAAAATAATAAGCCTGAACAGTCCCATAACCATTAAAAAAACTAAATAAGTTCTTTAAAATTTTCCTTCAGGGCCGGCTCCGTGGCTTAGCGGTTAAGTGCGCGCGCCCTGATGCTGGCGGTCCGGGTTCGGATCCCGGGCGCGCCCCAGGGCACCGCTTCTCCGTCCAACGCGAGGCCGAGTCCCACGTGCAGCAACTAGAAGGATGTGAACCTATGACATACAGCTATCTACTGGGGCTTTGGGGGGAAAAAAATGAATAAATAAAATCTTTAAAAAAAAAATTTTCCTTCAAAATAATCCATAGTCCCAGATGGTTTTACAGTTGAAATCATTCACCTTATATCAGCTCTTCCATAGAGACAACAAAAGAGGCAAAATCCTCCCTACCTCATTCTATGAGGTCATTGTCAGTCTGATACCACAGTAAGACAAAGAAGAAAACAAAATACGCCAGGACAGTTCCAAACATAAAGATCCACTCAAAGATCCTTCATTGTACAACAGGATCCTGAATCAAGTGAAGCATTGAAAGGATAATAGTAACTGGTAACTTATCAAAAACTGGGAATGAGGTCAGTTTGGCATGACCTGACCTCATGCCGGGGAGTTGGGGCCGTCTAAAGAACTGGGGCTCTGGAGCTATGCCGTCACAGGTCCAGGCCTGGGAATGAAGCCAGGAGGAGCGTGCTGAGAAGTGGGGATGCTGTCAGGACGGGGTGGGGGGCCAGAGGAGAGGGCTGGACCCGGGGTCTCTGCCAGGTGTGACAGACGGTGGGTGAAAGAAAGGGAAAACCGCAGCTCCTGAGAACAAGCTGTGCCTGAGAAAAGCCACTGGTCTAAACCACGCTGAGGGGGATATGGGTAAAACGATGTATGAAACAGAGTAGGTGTAACACAAGAGAAGTGAATAAAGAGGTTCAAACTTTTTCTTTAATTGCTTCTCTAAGCAGATGAGCACCGACCTGCGAGAGCTGTTGAGGAGGAACGCCCTACGTGTAAGATTCCACATGTGTTTCTCCTTATGTCTGTGAGACCAGAAGGCTAAATTCAAGGAACCTGAGCACACCAAAGACACCCCCCCACACACACACCCACCCACCCCAAAGGGGACTGAACCACAGCAGGCACCAGAATTGAGGACACAGGGTCCCATAAAAGCATTCCTCCCCCGCCAGAGCTAAAGAGGAACTGAGAGGCAGAAGCAGGACTGAAGCAAACGGAGCCGAAATATCCCCTTTATGACCGACAAAGACTGCGGCGTGGAGGAGGGGACCGGTGAGTGCTCACACTTGGCCCAGCGGCCGGGGACTCTGCGGCCTGACGGCGGCTCTCGGCACTGAGGGCGCCTGAGGACCAGCGGCCCGGCCGAGCGGGATGGGGTGGAGAGCAAGGTGTGCATCCAGAGCCTATCCCAGGTGTGCCATACACAGGAGCATTTGCGTGTGTGCACCCACATACAGGTGCATTTGTGTGTGTGCAGACACATATGTATACACACGTTTTCACAGTTTTGAGGTCTAGATGTATCCGGTGAAAGCTATCCATCCGTTCTGGGGCCCCGCCCTAATCATTTCACCATCTTCTTCAGAACAACCCCCGCCCCCACCCCGGTATTTTACCACCTTCCATTCCATTGTATCATGTTGGCACATGGACTGAAGTGAGGACTGTGCCTCAATGTTTTCCAAATATATTTTTTAAGGAGGAAACAATTGTTACTTTCTTTGACCACACAGAGAACAACTTCTTTCTGTTAGATACCTCTCTCTATTTTACACCTTCTCTACAAAGAACGTCTTGTTTATACAAATAAAAATGTTGCTTGAAAATGAAAAAATATGATGGCAATGGGAACAAGCGGAAAGTCCCAGGTCACGTTTGAAGTTCAAAGCTCCAGCTAAGGGTTGGAAATGGAGCATGGCACACAGGAGCCAGAGGACCGCGGTCTGGGAACCTGCAGCTGGCGGGTGAACACAGGATTCTGATACTGGCTCAAGACAAGGTTGACATAAGGGAAGCCATATTGTAGAAAAGAAAAACTGTATTGTAACTTTGAATGACCTCTGACACACTAGCCCAGCTGGATCTGCACCCTCCAGGAGATCTACCTGCTCTGTAGATTTTACGACCCCTGCTTGTGCACGTACCTCCCAGCTGCGATGAGATGATAACTTTGCTTTTTTGAGTTCCTTAGGAATGTGATGATCCCTGAACAGAGAATCTATGCTGACAGCCATCATCAGTGAAAACTGAAAGATCTGGCGTGGCACTCCCAGTCTGTAACACCAGAGGGTCAACATTCCTAACTCCCTCCCCAGTAACCCAATGGCACATATAACTGCTGCAAGATTTCGTGCCCCCTTAAGATGGTTCTTTTGGACATGAGTCTGCCATCTTCCCCTTGCTAGCAAGCTGTAATAAAAAAGTCCTTTTTCTCCTACCACCTTGCCTCTTGACTATTGGCATGTCTTGTGGCGAGCAGAAGGCCCCACATTGGGCGGTAACAATTTCACAGCACACCAGGTGCCAGGGAAAGTGCTGGGGGTGCCCAAGCCCCACCCCCCCAGATGCCGGGGAGGGCGCACGGGCAGTGTAGCGGGGAGGCACCGGCCGGGGGTGCAGGAAGCTGCCGGGCACCACTGGTGGGAACCAGCAGAGGTATGGCCTGGGAACCTGCATTGTCCAGGGCTCCTGTGGTTTACAGACTCTGTTCCCACTCACACAAGGCAGGACCGACACTCTAACTCCGTAAATCAGGCGAACTTGATTAACATCACGGGATGACCGGGGTTCACCCTGGGAGCGCCAGAGCAGCAAAGTGCAGGTGAAAAAGGGGCAGGCACCCTCAGTGCTCAGCACCCCCCAGCCCCACGTCGTGGTAGTTGGCACCCCAGGACACCCGCGAGGGGGGCTCCCCTCCCACCACGAAGGGGCCGCCACCCTGCAGCCAGTCACCTGAAGGTGGGAGGGCGCGTGGGTCACCTCATCGTCTGGCCCAGGGGCGGCTCCAACCCGTCTGTGCAGATCTCCCCAGAGCCTCTGGGAGACCCTGGGGAAGGGCCCAGCTGGGCGGCACAGGGGGCTGCCCTGGACACCGCTCTGGTCCCATGGGGTTATTGGTTTGTCAGTGAGACGCACCCCTGCCAGAGCACAGGCCGACCCAGTGTCCTCTCGGCCAGCCCCTGCTCTCCAGCCGAGTCAAGCCCTGGAGGGAGGGTCAGAGAGAGGGCCCACCGAGGAGCTGCCTGGCTTGTGATGGCTGCGCACCTGTCCTCCAGCTCCAGCCCCTGCGCGTCAACCCGGCAGCTCTGGCGTGGACGCAGTGGGCTCTGTGCTCTGGCCTGTCTGACCCATCCCAGGGAGCCTCGACTCGGGTGCTTAAACTCCCCTGGGGAGATGGGACAGACTATGCCATGCTGTTCTTCTCTCAACCACAAGAGCAAACTGTGTGGCATCTCCAGGGATGGGGGAAAGATTTGTTGACTTGTGGACACCTTCTACTGGCCCTCCTCACTCTGGGAAACCGGGGGCCTGTCTGGGGCTCCTTTGGGCAAAAGAGTCTCAGGGAAACCCCAGAACAGTTAGGAGAGTGTGGAGCCCCCATACACCTTGTAGGGGTGGTGGGAGGGATGTAGATTTTTGTCTCCATGAGTCCTGGGGCCTGGCCCTGCCAGCCTCTCCGACCACCCCCCCTGGCCTCCTGCCTTCCTGTGAGCACCAGGCTCCTCCCTGTGCCCTACTCTGGACACCTTGTCCTGACCCACCAAAGAGAGCATGGTCTAAATGTCACAAGAGGGCTGAGACAGGACCCAATCCAAGGTCCCACCGGGGCCTCTCCATCTCAACCCCATATTTTAAATCTTTGGTTAGCGTGTGTCAGCTGAAATTTTTCTGGTTTATTTGACTGTCTTTCTACCCCATGCATCCATTACAGATTACTAGGCTTCCAGCACCCGCCATGCACTTAGGGTGTTAACTGTTCAATGACGAGTTCTGCCCACTTGCTTATCATGTGGGCTAGTCTCATCAGAAACGGCAGTGCAGGGGGCCCTGCGGAAGGTCATCATGGCCCAGCCTCCCCGTCCTGACGTCAGAGTGGGGACAGAGTAAACAAGAACCCCCACACTCCCTGGTCAGAGAGTCACTGAGCTCCGGGTTTGCACCACTCGAGAACCTGACGCTATCCCCTTGTGTGCTTCCACCCAGTCTTCAAGGATCTGCTCATAGGTGATCTCGGAGACCTTCCCGTGTCCCTGGGGTCCTGCAAAGGAGGAGCACATTGAGAGACCCCTCGCTGGAAAAAACAGCCTCGATACAGACAGGGACTGGCTCAGCCTGCCAGGGCCGCTCTTGACTGAGTGGGCGTTTGGCAGGTGACAATGTCCTTGAATCCCTAATTCCAGGACTCGACATCCTGGGTCCTCCCTGGACACTCACAGCGTCCTCACTCTGCCCAGCACCTCTCGCCTTTGTCCCTGCCCCTCACGTGTCCTCTGCTTCCAAATGGACTGAAAGTGGCAGGTGCTGGCATCCAACCCCATCCCAGGGCTGCTGCTCTCTGCACCTCTCAGTCTGCAAAGGCCGGCTGGTGTCCCACAGGGGATCAGATGAGGACTGCAGGGAGATGGCGTGGAATCCAGGCCAAGGTCTGTGGCAGCATGGTGGCCCAAGCGTGCCCTGCAGTCTCTCGCTTGCCATTGGGAGCATCAGCCTAACCAAGAACGCAGTAAACAAAACTCCTTCCTGCTTCAGGGGCTCAAAAGATTTTGCACAAGAAATTTGGCTAAACTCCATCCTTCTACCCATAAATGTAAAAGGAGTCCCAGTGTTTATATGATATTTTTATTAAATTGCTGAAGAATTTTTGAGGTCAGCAATTAAGTAACCACAGCTTCCGTCCTAAGCTTTGCCTCCTTCCTGATAAGACTCTAGACGTGTCCATTACAATATTACCACTTCCGTAGAAGTTCCAAATATTCACATTCTAAGAATCTCTTCCTGCAACTGTTAGATTGTTGCAAAGGACATTGGTGAAAACTCCCACCATCATCATCATATTGTGATTATCGGTAGTTATGTTTCGAGGTCGCAGTAATAATAGCTAACACATATGGACCACTTGCTAGGCACATTTCAAACATGGTCTAATTTATTTCTGTGATGGCACCATGAGGCAATCTCACAGCAGCCACTCCACAGCTGAGAAACCTGCAGGTCACGTGGCTCCTACGTGGCTAGGCCGAGGTTCAAACCCAAGCCCGTAGTTGAATCCACCTCTAGTTGAATCCAGGGTGCAATATTTCTGCTACTGACACCAATTAAGGGCTGAGAGCATATCAGAACCTGACACTACCCTTTTGTGTGCTTCCATTAGAATCGAAAAGACGGGGAAACGTCCTGAGTGTGGCTTTGTCTGGCTGGACGTCCACAGCTGCTAATGGGGTTTCCACATAACCTTCACCGCCCTGGGCTCCCTGGAAAGAACATCCTAAGGTAACGAGTCAGGCAACGTTTCACCACTTTTTTGTAGTTCCATCTCTATAATGAATATTGTTCCCTTAAATTATACTTAAATGCTAGCTCATTAATCAAATGAACAAGGATAAACGTAACTACAGGTCACGGATGATTAACGCAAGCAAGAATTTCTATCACAAGAATGCAAATATTCCAAATAGAATAAAAGTGCCTGAATCATCCTCCCAGTGTACACCTCCAACGTTGCCACTGAGAGTCCAGAGATGAACTGTTACAGGAGATAAAGTCGTCAGTGAATATGGAATGTAAATGAAATACAAAGAGACTTGTCGCTGAAAGGCTAGCAAGAATGATAATCAGGGAGTGAACTGAGTCACCCCCTCAAGTTCTAGGAAAGCAAAACCTTGTCCACCTTATAATTTTGCTAAAATTTTCATTTTTTTCCTATGTAATGTTCTTCTCAATAAAGATGATTCATTATATGTATAATTACTAATGAGTTAATATCTTTATATTTTTAAGACTTTTTACACAAATTCATAAATAAGAAAATCTCTTTTGTCAGATCCTACAGGCTGGTGGTGGTTTAGAAAAGTGCTCATCATCCTGTCCAATCTGCCTCTAGCCCAGGGGTTTCCAGCCCAGGCGGTTTTGCCCACAGGGGACAGCGGGCAATGTCTGGAAAGAGTTTTGTTTGTCACACAGGAGGGAAAGTCGTGTTACTGGCATCTGGTGGGTGGAAGCCAGGGGTGCTGCTCAACATCCTACAGTGAACAAGGCAGCCCCACAACAAAGAGCTATCCGACCCCAAACATCACTGTTGAAGCCCTGGTTTGTGGGCACTCAGACTTCTGGAATTACTGAAGTAGCTCCGTGCTCTCCCCTCCTAACCCTCCCCATGCTGCTGTGGGGCAGACATGCATCCATCTCCCATTTTCTCCCCTAGGTTGCCTCTTCCCACCGGCCTGAATCCCCTAGGACACTCCTAAGAGCTAGAGCCTCTAGAATTCCCAGGACACTTACCCCTGAGGCTTTCTGTGCAACATCTGAGTTTCTACTGAATGTGTATCATTTTTGCACCATTATAAAGTAAAAAAATCGTAAGTCAAACCATTTTAAGTCAGGGACCATCCGTAAACATTTCCTTATCAGTATTCCTTTAAATGTAAAAGGATTAAACTCTCTAATTAAAAGGAAGAGAATGTTAAACCATCCCTGCATCCCTGGAATAAATCCCACTTGATCATGGTATATAATCTTTTTAACATATTGTTGTATGCGAAGATCAAATACCGTATGATTTCCTTCATTAAGTAGTAGATAATAACAACAATAAACAAACACATAGGGACAGAGATTGGATTGGTGGTTACCAGAGGGGAAGGGGGGAGGGAGGAGGGTGAAAGGGATAATTCGGTACATGTGTGTGGTGATGGATTGTAATTAGTATTTTGGTGGTGAACATGATGTAATCTATGCAGAAACAGAAGTACAATGATGTACACCTGAAATTTTTACAATGTCATAAACCAATGTTGCTTCAATAAACAAAAAATTAAAAAAAAAAAGGCAGAGAGTGGCAGAATGGATTAGAAAAAACACATAGTCCAAAATATGCTGTTGTCAGTGGATTTTAGATCAAAAGACAAAATAAGTTGAAACTGAAAGGTTGGAAAAAGCTATCCATGCAAATATTAACCAAAAGAATGCTGGCATGGCTATACTAATATTAGATAAAATAGCTTTAAGTAAAAAATTGTTATGAGATTGTATATTGATTAAAGGGTCAATCCATCAAGAAGATATAACAATTATAAACATTTATGCATCTAATAACAGAGCCACAAAAATGGACAGAATTGAAGGCAGAATGGATGGTCTTAAAATAATAATCAGAGCCATCAATACCTAATTTTTAATAATGAATAGACCATCTATACACAAAGTCAATTAGGAAATAAAGAGCTGGAACAAGACTATAACCAGCTAGACCCAACAGACACATATAGAGCACTCCTCCACCCAACAGCAGCAGATACACATTCCTCTCAAATGGACATGAAACATTCACCAGGGTAGGCCATATGTTGGGCCACAAGTCAAGTCTGAATAAACTTTAAAAGACTGAAATCATAGGAAGTATCAACTCTGACTACAGTGGAATGAAGCAAGAAATAAATAACAGAAAGAAAACTGGAAAATTCACAAATACAACACACTCATAAACAACCAATGGGTCAAAGAAGAAATCACAAGGAAAATTAGAAAATACTTTGAGATGAATGAAAATGATAACACAACATACCAAAACTTATGGATTGAAGCAAAAGAGGTGTTTAGAGGAAAATTCACAGTGGCAAATGCTTACATTGAGAAAGGAGAAATATCTCCAGTCAGTAACCTAAATTTACACCTTAAGAAACTAGAAAAAGAAGAATAAACTAGATCTGAAACTAGTGGAAGAAAGGAAATAATAAAGATTAGAATGGAAGTAGAGGAAACATAGAATAAAAAATGATACAGAGCATAATGACAATAAAAGTTTATTCTTTGAAAAGGTCAACAAAATTCACAATTAGCTAGATTGACCAAAAAAAAAAAAAAAAGAAAGAAAGAAAGAAAACCAGCAAAGACTCAAACTGCTAAAGTCAGAAATGAAAGTAGAGACATTACTACCAAACTTACAGAAACAAAGGGGAATATAAGTGAATACCACGAACACGCAGCCAACACATTAGGTAATTTAGATGAAATGAACAGATTTCTAGAAACACACAACTACCAAAACTGCCTCAATAAGAAATAGAAATTCTGAACAGACCTATAAAAAGTAAACAGAAAGAATCAGTAAACAAAACTCTCTGAACAAAGGAAAGCCTAGCACCAGCTGTCTTCACTTCAGTAACAGAATGAAGGAAAACCAAAACGGGGCATGATCTTCTCAACGGATGCAGAGAAAGCATTTGACAAAATCCAACAGACTCGTACACTCAGCAAACCAGGAAAAGGAAGGAACTCTCCTCAACACGATAAAGGGCATTTATGAAAACCCACAGCCAACAGATTCAAGGGCGAAAAACTGAAAGTCTTCCACTAAGATGGGGAGGGAGACAGGGAGGCCCTCTCCGCTATGTCTCTTCAACACTGTAAGGGCAGTGCTAGCCAGAACCACTGGGCAAAAAAAAGAAACAAAAGGCATCCAGATCAGAAAGGATGAAGTAAAACTGTCTGTATTCACAGAGACATGATCTTCTATACAGAAAATGCTACAGAATCCACAAAAATCTATTAAAGCTAATAAAAGAATTCAGGAAAGTTGAGGGCACAAGATCAACACACAAAAATCCGTTGCATTTCTATGTGCCAGCAATGAACAATCCCAAAGGAAATAAGGAAACAATTCCCTTCACAAGCACATAAAAACTTACTTCACCTGAGCACCTGAGCCCCGAGTCCTGGCCGTGTCCACACTGGTGCCCGGGTCCCAAGGGCAGGGGGACAGCAGGGACTTGTCCACCCAGTGGAAGGCCTCCATCCACACAAGCCCAGAGCCCCGGCCGAAGCAGACATCCCTGGACTGACACAGGCACTCTGCACTGTGGCTCCTGGCTCACCACGTAGGCCGTAGCCTGGTGCAGGTCAGCGTCACAGACTGGGCCCCAGGTCAGGCCATGCCTCACCTCCAGGCACCTGCCTGGCACAAGGGTGCTCGCTGCCCACCACTCAGGCCTCAGTGTGTCCTGGGAGCAGACACTGGACTGAGCAGCCCCTCAGGGGCAGAGCAGGCACTTCGCAGGCCTCTGGGCAAAGTGGCCTGACTGGCCCGGCCTCCAGTCCCACAGGGAGCCAGGATGCAGGAGGACCAGGACCACCTGGCCTGGCACAGCCCAAGGGACCTGGAAGTGGACACTGGGAGTCCTGGGAGCCTGCAGGCTGGGAGGACCCTCCAGTCCCCCGGCATCTCCTTCAGTTCCTAGCCTCCTCTGACAGAAAATGACAGAAAATGCTCCTTCCCTGCCCCCTCAGGTCACGAGACTGGGGGGTAGATAAGCACCTCAGCCCTGTACCCCTAGTGTCACTGACCAGGTGCCTCCAGAAACTCAAAGGTAGGCTTGGAAGCAATTAACTGTCGTTCCAAGTTGTTTCTTTTCCTTTTGTCTGTTAAGGAGATGTAACCACCAGCAGTCCTGAAACTGACCAAGCCTCCCACAAGAGCTATGCTCATGACCTTTGCCTTATTTTTGATGCAAAGATCTCTCCAGGAGGAGCTTAAGCCTCATTATGTGGAAGCGTGTTCTCCAACTGAGCCTGTGCAAGTGAATATCCGCCTCTCCCTTTTGAATATTCATTCCCCAACCAAATAAAAGTTCCTGCTTCCCTTTGTTTGGGGACACCATGACTCTGGAAATGATTCCTCATGATCTCCTATTTGCTGCAAATACACTTTACTTGGTGAGACAACTTCCACTGGTGTAGAGTCTTATTTAACTCACAAGGAGGCAAGCCCACTTGGTTCGGTAACACGAGGGCCTAGGGACCCCACACCTGTATCCTTGCCCCCACCCCCAGGCTTGGACTCCATGCCTGGCTGGTCACTTTAATAGCCTGGTCAGGTCTAAACCCCAGTGCCTAGCCGCACCCCAGCCAGTGCAATCAAAGCCTGCAGGTGAAGCTGGCGTAGGAGAGGGTCATCTCCCCAGGGGACTCTGGGCCACGAGAGAGGCAGAGTGCTAGGGGGGCTCCCAGCCACTCTCCCTCCCGGGGTGGGGCTGCACACTGGCCGCGAGGTGGGTGGACGAACTGTCCTGCTCTCCTCCAGGCCGTGGACCGGGCTGTGAGTGGATGCCTCCGCCTCAGACATCCCTGGGCTGTTTCCACCTGAACACACACCTGGGTATCTGTCGGGCGGTCACGCAGGTCCCAGAAGTTCAGGTTGAACCTGCAGTTGAAGATACTGGGCTCTGTTCCCAGGTAGGTCAGGACCTTACGCCCCTGGCCCCTATGGCCCCGGTGGGGGAGGGGTCTGGACACCTGGAGCACCTGGCCGCACCCCTGCGAAAGATACTGGCCTCCGCCACGTGCCAGCCACACTTCAGGACGGAGCTTCCCATCAGTTGGATTGCAGGGGCCCCACACAAGTGCTGCCTCTTCCGCTCCGCCCCGTGGTTGCCAGCTTCCCACCTGCTCACAGCACAGCACCCCACGCCTCCTCACCTGAGCCCCGCCAGGGCACGGACTCCACTGAGCACACAGGGGACCGAGGGGATGGCCTTTGGCGGGGACAGAACCGGCGGGTGGTCCACAGAGAGGCCTTTCCTTCCCGCCCAGGACCCTGGAGGAGGATAGGGGGCGAGCAGCTGCAACCCACTCTTCCTGCCACTCTCCCACAGTACTTTGATCAAAACCCTTGGAAATGCACATGCGCTGTGGCCAGCAGTCATAAAGCATGCATGCCCCTCTCTGTGAGGATGGCGTCCTTGAAAAGCAGCCAACGTCAGGCGAGGAATAAATAAGTGAAGGAAGACACGCACGAAGGAACGCCAGGTGGCCATGTAAGGTGGGAAACACAGGAGACAGAACCTGCACCCAATGCATTACTGTAAATCGTGCTCATATCTGCGTATCTGTGCAAAAAATGTTCTCAATGATATTCATTTCTGAGTGACAGAATAAGTGTTTTTCATTTTCCTTCTTGGCTTTATGAGTTTTTAAATTTACAATAATGTCTATTATTTTGGAAGCGGGCTAAGATCAATAAAGGCTTGCCAGAGAACCAGGTTCAGAGAGGGCAGCCTGGGTTTTCGGACCAGGATGCAGGGGACAAGGAGACTCTGGAGGGCTTTCCAGAGAAGGCAGGAGGCCCCGTCACAGCAGGACCTCTGTCAGGAGCTCCCGCACCTCCCAAACCGCGGCCTGTGCCCTGACCCACACTCCCAGACGGGGTCTCAGGGGCCGGGGCCTGCAGCCACCTCAGCTGGGTCGCCCAGTGCACTTCCCCGGAAGATGCCTAGTCAAAACCCCCCGAGTGGACTGAGAGGGTCGGACGCCATGGGGAAAGCTGGGCACCCAGCCCTCAGGGGGTGCGGCCCAGATGTCCGGGGCAGGTGGAAGGAGAACCGTGCAGGGAAAGGGCAGGTGCAGAAGAAGCCCTGCATCCTTCCCCTACGTGCCTACCCTCCCTGACTGCTGGGCTGACATCCTTACCCTGCCCCGGGGTGCCTTCCTGGTCTCCTGTCCCATGCTCAGACGCCCATCCCATTTCCCATCAGCTTGCTTCTCTCGCTCCCGACCCCAGGGATGCCCTCCCCCTTCACACCTTCTCCCACATCCAGGCCCCAGGGACATCCAGTGGGCACCACTAAACCAGGTTGGCCAACTCCTGAGGCCAGAGGACAGGCCCCGCATGTGCACACGGGTGCGAGGTGCGCTCAGACTTCCAGGAAACCCCTCCTCTCCACCAAGGCTCTTTCAGGAGCTGCTCCAGCCACACCCCAGAACCTGGCGACTTGCCCTCCTCACCCTGCTTCACCCCACAGGCCCCAGTCCACCTCTCTGGGTGTCACCCTAGCTCCCTCATCAGGGTCTCCTGTCCAAGAGGGACTGTCAAGTTCATCTTCTCCAGCAGAGTGGTCCTTGAGACCTCTTACAGCCTGGGGGATGGGGAGGAGGGGAAGGGCTGGGCGTGGGAGCAGTGCTCAGAGAGACCCCAAGGGCCCAGATGGGGTCCTCAGCGCTCATAGAGCCAGCCCCAGTGATGGTCACAGCAGCCTGGCCAGACTCTGAGGGTCAACACCAAGAAGTAGGTGGTAATCGCTGGCACCACGGGACAGACCCCACAGATGGGAGGATCACAGGATGATTAAACCTAGTCTTTCCCAGGATGCTGAGATGGGAGAGTGGGAGTCCAGAAAGATTAGACATGGGGGGTGTGGGCATTTGCAAACCTAGCCCAGAATCACACAGGGAAGAGGATGCAGAGAAACTTATTTCCCAGAGAGGGTACAGACAGGGAGGTGTGGTCGGGTTGGTGTGGTCACCAGAGGAATCAGAGCAGGAATGCGGACAGCTGCGAGTGCTGGGGATTCTGGCACACCTGAGCCAGGTTGAGCGCTGTCCGCAGACAAAGGAGGGGGGGCCAAGAGCTGGTCACCAGGGAGCCCCACCTCACACTTCGGGGGAACGGTGTGGGCAGGTGGCCGAGGGTGAGGACCAATGAAACACTCAGAGCCTACGTCAGACGAGGGTGAGGCAGGAGCGGCCGAAGACAACCTGGGCCTGGTGGACGTCTGAGGGACGTTTCTGAGATGACTTAATGGATGAACGAGTGAGTTCAATGGGAGTTTAATAGCATCTCTTCCAGAAATGAGGAAAATAAAAGCCCCTGGGCACCTGGGTTCTCTCCCACCCTCTGGTCTCGCTGATGTCCCCCATGGTTAGCTCATGGTCATCACATCCTGCCATGGTCTTCCATCCCAGCCTGAGGTTCAGGGCCCAGGCCGTGAGGAGCCCCACCTGGTTTAAGGAGGGAGACACACACTGCGACCATCAGCAACTCCTCAGAGCCCCCAGGACGTCGGGACCCTGGTTCCTGTTGCACCGTGAAGCCAGAGGATCAGACAAGAACTGGACAACGTGTGTCAGGGTGACAGTGAATTGACCGTGCCTCCTCCCACCTGGTCTGCTTGTTCCCCCCTGCAGCCGACTGAGGACAAGGTACTAGAGGGACTCTTGTGCACAGCCACAAAAAGAAACCCAAACAAAAATCTAGGACCCTCCCTAAACTCCACGTCTCCCCGTGAGAAGACTCCAGTCTAACAAGCAACTTTGATGGGAGGACGAACATCCTAACACACAAACCTGTGATGGGAGTGAGGGTCACAGACACAGAGAGGCAGCTCTCAGGATCTTTAAATGTAGGCGCTGGCCAGAGCAGAACTCTGGACATAGGACCTGAACAGCAGGAAGAGCGCGAGGGAGGCCAAGGCGCAGAGGTGCACGCCCACAGAGCTCAAGGGCACCACCTCCTCTGCTCCCTCCTCCTCAGGGTCCTGCTCCGGCTCCTGGGCATCATCATACTCCTCCTCCAGCACCAGGTCCCGGGGCCCCCCGGGCCCCTCATCCTTCTCCTCCATGGGGATGGCTCCGATGTCCTCATAAACACCTTCTGAGGGCAGACTCCCCGACATTCGGGAACCTGCAAAGGCCACACCAGAACTTTCTACAAGAGACACTCCCGCAGTCTAAGCCTACCCTTGGGCCCCCTGCGGGGCCTCTCATTCAGGCCAGGACCCTCCGACCCTTGGCTCCTCTGCGGCAGTTCCCCACTAAGAGCAGCATCCCCCCATGAGGGGCCACACGCTTCCTGGGCACCCAGGCCAGTGGTCCTGGGTGAGACTTGTTGGTCCCGGCCCCTGAGCACACCCCACAGAGCTCCCCAGCTCCTCAGATGGCACAGGGATCAGGGATGGGGATCTGGACCCCTGGGAGCCCCCGGACTCTGGGTCTCCTCATTCAACCCATCACAGAGGCAGGGCAGGGCCTGACAACCCATGGCTTCATGGAGAATCATGAGAAGTTGCCATGTGGGGTGTGGGTGGGACCTGGCACATGTGGCAGTGACCAAGACAGAGGGGGCCTGCAATGGGCTGGGGTCTCAGAGCTGCCCCCCTAGCCTCCCCATCCCCAGTGTTAACCTCACTGGCCATGCCCACCTACCCCTGCAGGCTCCTCTTTCACGGCACCACTGCACTCCCAGGAGCAGGGAGACGATCCCCAGGAGGGCGCCCAAGATGAGGCAGAAGATCATGGGCAAGGTCCCAGCCTTGAGGGCAGGTAGAGAGGCCAGGGGAGGGCCTGTAGGGACAGTGAGAGGTGGGGTCTTCCCTGTGTCCCTGCACTGCCTGGGGCATTGTGACCTTGGGCCTGGACCATCTGAGCCTCTCAGGGAGGGGGAGGGGCATCCAGAGGAGAGATGAGCCTTGTACTGCTCCTCCTCCAGAGATGGCCCTGAGGTCACAGGGCTGAGGTCCAGGAGGGAGGGCACAGGAGGGAGGGCCTGGAGGGCCAGGTTCAGGAGGGAGGGGATCAGGAGGAAGGGCCTGGAGGGAGGGGGCCAGGAGGGAGGGAACAGGAGGGAGGATTCAAGAGGGAGGGTACCAGGAGAGAGGGCCTGGAGGGACAGGTTCAGGAGGGAGGGTTCAGAAGGGAAGGTGCAGGAAGGAGGGAACCAGGAGGGAGGGCCTGGAGGGAGGATTCAGGAGGGAGGGGACCAGGAGGGAGGGCAAAGGAGGGAGGGTTCAGAAGGGAAGGTACAGTAGGGAGAGGACTAGGAGGGAGGGCACAGAAGGGAGGGCCAGGAGGGACAGGTTCAGGAGGGAGGGCACAGGACGGAGGACCAGGAGGGAGGGAACCAGGAGGGAGGGCACAGGAGAGAGGGTTCTGAAGGGAGGGCCTGGAGGGCAGCTCTTACTGTCCTAACTGCCCACTGCCCTCAGCTGTGTGTGGACACAGAGCCACAGTGTCCAACAGGTCACAGCACACCAGGGCCAAACCCCCCAGGAGACAAGGGAAGAACCCCAGAGAACTGGCTGGGCGGGGCCTGGGCCTCCTGTCCCTCCCCATGGCTCTCCACCCAGGCTGGCACGGGGGAAGGACAGCGGTTTTCCTCCGAAGAGGGGTTGTCTCAGGAATCCTGGTCCTGGTCTTGCTGACCTCGTCCCGCTGGCCTAAGGAAGGGCTGCTGAGGCACAGGCCCACAGGATTCTCCAGGGGGCCCCCGAGGCAGAGCCCACTGCGGGGTCCCTCTGTGTCAAGGCTGAGCAAGAAGGCGTGAGCTGAAGCTTGTCAAAAAGCACACCCACCAGAGGCCGGCGGCAGGACCGTGGTCCCCTTGTCACCTGCAGGAGAAATTGCAAGACCTTGGTGCAAGCAAGGTGAGGCGCCCACGGTCCTGAGCAGCCCAGACCCTCACCCAGACCCTCGGAGCAGAGTCCCAGCCCCGCCCAGCCTGAGCCTGTCGGGTGGTCGACCATCGCCAAGGCAACCTGTGCCCCCGCGTCCAGAGGGACGGACGACAGGGCCGGGTTCCGGAGCACCCAGGATGGGGGATCCTCCAAAGGAACCCTCCGGCACCCCCTTCCCTGGCCCCACAACCGCCTCCGCCTGCCCACTCACTGGAGCAGCGCACGCCCGCGTCCTCCTTGTGCGTGCAGTCTCCGCGTCCCCATCGCTCCGCCGGGCAGCTCCACAGGGTCGCCTCACTGCCCCGGCACCCCACCTCATCCAGCCACACGGGCCCTGAGCCTGGCCCGAAGGCGGCCCCCGCCAGGGCGCCCATGGCCTGGCCACAGCCGAGCTGGCGGCACACGACCTCCGCGTCCGCCAGGTCCCAGGAATCGTCGCACACGGTGCCCCAGGAGCCAGCGTGCCAGAGCTCCACGCGGCCGGAGCAGCCGTCTGAGCCCCCCAGCACGCGCAGCGCGCCCTCCTCTGGAAAGGAGGCTGTGGTCACTGCCAGGCAGGGCTGGGATGGGGAGTGGGCAGGGAGACGCATAGAGGGGTACCTGGGCAACTGTGGGTGGATAAGCAGTTGAGGGTCTCCCCGGAATCCTGTGGCGTTTTCTCTGACGATCCTATTGGATTAAACAGAGGCCAACCCAGTGTAAATGCCCTAAAAAGCTTCAGAATGAAGTTTGTGGATCCCAGGTGACCCCCAGGCCCTGAGCTACGGGTCAGTAGCAGCCCCTGCCGGTGACATGTCAGGACACCTAAGCTGCCTCAAGCCCCCCTCCCCCCACTAGACCACCAGGGCCCCCACCTATGCAGGTGATCCAGACCTCCTCTCCGTGGGCACAGGAGTGTGGGTTCCACGGGGCAGAGGGGCACTGCCACAGCGTGGAGTTTCGCAGACCACGGCACTCAACGTTGTCCACCCAGGAGATGCCCAGGCCTGCAGCCTGGACAGGCCTGTTCTCCAGCCAGCCCTGCTCCCCACAGCCCAGCTGCTTGCAGATGATGGACAGGGAGGTGTCCTTTAGGGCGTTGCTGCACACAGCACCCCACGTCCCGTTGTAGAAGACATCCAGCCACCCCGCACAGTGGTGGGTGCCACCTCGCAGCCGCAGGGCCACTGACTCTGGAAGACACATGCAGTCAGGCCAAGGGAAATCTCTGAAGGAAGAGGCCAAAATGAGGGGGTCCCAGCACCAAGACAAATGCCACTCACGGGCACCTGACCCAGCGAGCCCCCCGACATCGACCTCACATTGATCACGCATCCCCATAACCACCTCCCACCCCGAGGATGCAGGCAGCGAGGATGCAGGAACCAGATTTAATGCTCAGCTGTAACCTCGCAGTCAGCAGGCATCAGCTGATTGTCCACAAATTCATCCTTGGAAATTACTCAAAATACAGAAAAATCCTCTTGCACAAGATGATCTATTTAGCAGTGATTATAAACATTGAGAAATAAAAAAAAAACCATGAATTAGGCGAGAGCTCTGTGTCCAGAGACAGCGTTGGTCCTGGCTGGTCAGTACCCAAGGACTGTCATCTTACCCTTGAGCAGTGTAACTCCAACAGCAGGGACGTGTTAAGTAGACTCTGACATCGCCACATGATGGGGTGGCGTTAGACAGCCCTTTAAAATTATGTTACAAGGGCCTATAATACATCAAAAAATACCTATACTGGGATAATGGGAGAAAGTTGGATATGAACTGCATCTGAGAGAATCATAACAAATTTAAAATAAGCTTAGAAAAAACACTGGAAGGAAATAGATCCGTGACAGATTATAAAAGTTGCCACAAAGACCTCCTGCCTGTGTCCGTGCCCCTTGTAAAGGGTCTATTTTCCACCCCTTGAATCTGGGCCTCAGGACCTCAGCCAACGAGATGAGTGGGGTGAGTGCCCCGCCCGTGCCTGGGCCTCAGGGAGCCTTGCCTGCCTCTGCTCTCACTTTTCCAACAAGAAGCTGCCAGGCTGACCCGTAAGAGAAACGGAGGCTCCTGCCCTTCCCAGCAGCCGGTCCCCACAGCAGAGTCCCGCCAGCCAGCGAGTGACCACAGCGGCCTGAGGAGCCCATGGGACAGCGAAGGAAGGACTTCAAGGACAGCGCGGCAGGTTAAAATGTGCATCCAGGAACATAAAGACCAGAACGGACAGAAAAGCAAGTCAGTGATGTGGACCACACCTGAGACTCTCTGGAATGTATGAGAGCAAGAAAAAGAAGAAAAGGATGGGAAGATCCAAAATAATGAGCCTTTACTTAAGAAACACGAAGACTGAAACAGATGCAATCGTCTAAGACGTGGTTGAAGAAACCTTTCCTACAGCAAAAATAAGAACCCACATCAGTGAGAAGAGACCACAAGCGGATGCCCAACCCGCTGGGAGAGGCAGTTCCCCTAGGACCTCACAGGCTCACACACCAATAAATGATGAAATCTGCCCCTCCAGAATAACCACATCTAGACAGACCAACATGAAGAGCCTCAGATACGTATGAGCTAAAAAACAGACCAAAAAATCCGTCATACACCGCCCTAAAAATACTCTGGGCAAAGTTCTCCAGCATACTAAAACATGGATCAAAATTAAGAATTCAAGACAGGGGGCCAGCCCTGTGGCCTAGTGGTTAAGTTTGGCACCCTGTTTCGGCGGCCTGGGTTTGGTTCTGGGCACGGACCCACAACACTGTCGTGGGCCATGCTGTGGCGGTGACCCACATACACAATAGAGGAAGACTGGCACAGATGTTAGCTCAGCGCGAATCTTCTTCAGGAAAAAAAAAAAAAAGAATTCCAGACAGGAGAACTTCAGGCACAAATGTGAGATGACCTTGCGAGCAGGGGAGAAAGACCCCACGCACAGCTGGTCCAGGAGCAGGAGCACTATCTGAGCAGACCTGAGTCCCCCCAAGGCCCCCGGAGGGTGCCCCCAGAGTCCTCCTCCCCCCCACCCCGCCCCACAGTGCACAAACCAAAGATCTCTGCAAGAGAACCTCGATCACCGCAGGAAGAGAACCCTGATACAATACAGCAGGGAGGTTCTGCACCAGGAAGAAAAGAGTCCCTGGAGACAGCGGAACGCGTGGAAAGAAGTGTGCGTTGTTCTGCACTAAGACAGCGCGACCATCCGATACCCAACCACCCCACGAAGGAACTCAGTCAACAGGACCGACCTGAGCAGAAGACGCCGGCGTCCTCCTTGTGCCCGCAGTCGTGCCGGCCCCAGGCCTTCGACAGGCATTGCCATAGCGCAGCCTCGTGGCCCCCGCAGCCCAGCTCGTCCATCCAGATGCGCCCGGCCCCGGGCCCGAAGTGCGCGGCTCCGGGGGCGCTGAGGGCGGGGCCGCAGCCCAGCTGCCGGCAGACCACGTGGGCGTCCCGCAGGTCCCAGCCGTCGTCACACACGGTGCCCCACACGCCCCCGTGGAGCACCTCCACGCGCCCCGCACAGCGGCCCGGCCCCGCGGCCAGCCGCACCCGGAGGCTCCCTGCAGAGAGACTGAGTCAGGGCAGCCGGGCCCGCGGGGCGTTGGGGCGGCAGCTGGGGCCTCACTCACCGGAGCACACGACGCCCGCGTCCCGCGAGGCCCCTGCAGGCACCAGCAGGGACTCGGACACGTTGCACTGGGTCAGGCGCGTTTCGGTGCCCAGACAGCGCGCTCGGCTCAGCCCCACCGGGACGACCTCGCGCGGAGGTGCAGGCGCGTCGTAGGCTCGCTCGGCCTCTCCGCACCCCAGCTGCCGGCACACCACGCCGGCGCCGTGCAGGTCCCACGCGCTGTCCAGGACGCGGCCCCACACCCCGTCCAGGGACACCTCCACGCGGCCATCACACCGGCTCTGTCCCTCCCTCAGCCGCACGGCGCTGGGGAGACCTGGGGAGGGAGGCGGTGCGTGGGAGGGGCCAGCATGGTGTCGGGGGAGGGTCCCTAGGCCTGTAACGGGGAGAGGACCACCATCTCCCTGCAGAGCCCACTCTGCTCTCAGCCTCCCTCTGTCCAGCGCTCTTGCTGACGCACCTGAGCAGACCACGGCGGCTGCGTTTCCCAGGGCACACGCCCGGGCCCCCAGAGTGCTAACTGGGCAATTCCACAAGTAGGGCTCTGTCCCCACGCAGTGAAACACGTCGGGCCAGATGGGAGCGTCCCCATCCCCAAAATGGCCTCCTTGGGGAGTGGCCACCGCATTGCCACAGTTGAGCTGGTGACAGAGGACGGTGGCGTCTGGCAAGTCCCAGTGGGCGGCACAGAGGGGCTTCCAGGCCCCCTGAACCTGGAGCTCCAAGCGCCCCTCACAGCTGCTGCTGCCGTTGACCAGCCGGAACTCTGAGGAGAGCAGGGCAGTCAGCATCCCCCTGGCCTGCAGGCCCAGCAGGGGGCAATTCCTTTCTTTTGTATGCAGTGTGGTGGCCACAGAGATGTGCCCTTGCTCCCACCAGCTCCCCACCCACCTCAGCCTCAGCGTCCACCTCATATATGTCTGCAGAGGAGCCCACGCTCCCATGGTGCTTGGGGAGCACATCCCTCTATGACCAGAACTCTTGCCTCCCTCTCCTCCCCTTCCCTCAACCAGCAGAAACAACTTTCTCCTCTGGGAACTTGCATACCCTCTTGGCTGGAGGAACCTTTATCAGTTGGGCTTAGAGCCCCCAGGGGTAGTCATGGAGGGAAGGAGGCAGGGCTGAGCACAGAGTCCACCCTCCTGGCCTCACCTGAGCACCTGAGTCCTGCGTCCTGGCCATGCCCACACTGGTGCCCGGGGCCCCGAGGGCAGTGGAACAGCAAGGACTCGTTGCCTGCACAGCGGAAGGCCTCCGTCCACATGAGCCCAGAGCCACGGCCAAAGTGGGTGCCGCTGGGCGTGGACACGGCCATGCCGCACTGCAGCTCTCGGCACACCACGTGGGCCGTGGCCTGGTCCAGGTCGGAGTCGCAGACAGTGCCCCAGGTCAGGCCGTGCCTCACCTCCAGGCGCCCGGCACAGGGGTGCTCGCCGCCCACCAGCCGGGCCTCAATGTGTCCTGGGAACAGACAAACTCTCAGTTAGGGACAGGTGTTCTTGGGTGAACAGCTCAGCCTGGAACCACTGCCCTGGACCACAGGAGGCTCCCACCGGGCGGGATCATCTGCATCCAGGCAGTGGGTCTGCCAAGCACTGGGCAGGAACTGATGGTCAGAGGCCCCCCCGGCACCAGAACAGAGCAGGGGTCCCTGGTCACATCCCCAAGGGCAGAGGTCAGGGTCACCTGCAGCAGGTGCCACGTGTGTCACACAGCCTCTGCCTGCCCAGGGTGATGGCTCCAAAGCTCTGTGTAGTGTCAGAGGGGAGGTCAAGGCACCCTCGGGCCACAGAGCACTGCCCTCCTGGGGGCACCAAGGAGGGTGGACTGTCCACCTCATTTTAGCCTGTGCCGATTCCCAGAGCATAGCCAGGATCTGTGAGGGCTGGTGCACTCTCACACACTTGAGACAGTGCTGGGAGGGCGTGACTGCGTGTTGGACACACAACAACCACAGCCAGAACACAGCAGACGCTGCCAGGACAGCCAGGACCCCAACCAGCCTTGGGGCTCTGAGCAGGGACACCTCTGCCCGGACTCCAGAAACCCAGGTGCATGCCGCAGGGATGTGCACACGGACCTGGGCACACCTGGAGCCCGCCCAGTGCAGCACCCGCTGAGCATCCGAGAGAGCACTTCCTCTGCTCCCACCTCTAGGTCTCAGAGCAGCTCTGAGCGCGAGTGTCAGATTTCCAAAGAAGAGCTCTTTCCTCACCTTCCCAGCCTGCTCTTCTTTCCTAAAACAGAGAGCTGCCCAGCTGTGAGAGCGGAGGCTTTTCCCTCTGGCCACTCCCAGATGGTCTGGCGCAATGCCCCAGGCAGGCCTGGCCTGTGGGACGGCTCACCTGCGCAGACCACCTCCGCGTCTTGCTGGAAGTCGCAGCCGCTGCGGAGGTTGTTGTTGAGCCTGCAGTTCCGGATCGTCTTCTCAGTGCCCCTGCACGTCATGTACTTCCCGACGACGCCCACACCTTCGCGGGAGGCCTGGAGCGCGGGGCCACACTTCAGCTCCTGGCAGAACACTGTGGCCTCCTCCTCGTGCAGGCCACAGAGGCGATCCACCCCGTTCACGTTCCTGATCTCGGGGAGTCCTGCGCAGGGGCTGCGGCCCTTCACCAGCCGGATCTCCCGAAAAGTGCCGTCTGCGAAGCAAGGCCCGGTTACAGAAGGTGCGGATCCTGCTGTCCACGTGCTTACTTGGAGCCTGTTTCCATCTGGGTGTGGCAGGCCCCCCGGGCACTCCACCCTGGGCCTGAGGGCCTGCCAGGGGTCACAGCCTGAGACTGGCCGTTCTTCAAGGGGCTCAGTGCTGGGCTGAGCAGGGGGGCCTATCTGGCCAGGCTGTCACAAAGGGTCCCCCACTCAGAAGGGCCGGTGCCTGGTTTAATGCTCTGCTGTCACTCTCTTGAAAATCTTAACTGTTTTTGAGCAAGAGCCTCAGGAACCATGCAGTGTGTCAGCTTCAGAGAGAGGATGCGATGAGGGGCCTCACAAGCTCTCTGCCACATAAAGTGCCCAGAGACAGCGGAAGACCCTCAAGACAGACCTCAAAGGCAAAGCTCTTGCCTCCCGGTCGTCTGTGTAAGAAGTCGTGATTAGATACTGCTAGGCGCCTCAGGCCCCCTCAAGTGTCTAGAAGACAGGGCATCCCTGACCCCCCACCCCCGGACCCCCCTCCTCCCCTCCCCCTCCCCCACCCCCAGACCAACCCTCCTCCCCCTCCCCTGACCCTCCTTCCCCGCCAACCCCGCTCCTGCCCTGACTTACTCTTGCACAGAGCCACCACCACCCACTGGTGGGGGCACTTGCTCTGCGTCCACGCCCCGAGGCTGCACTCCCACAGGGAGGACTCCTTGCCCGTGCAGGACACGTTGTGGAGCCAGGGTGACACCATCTCCCCCGGCAGTGGGACGTACTTGGGGGCCCCCACCGCATCTCCGCAGCCCAGCTGCCTGCAGACCACGGACGCCTCGTTCTGCGTCCACTCCTGGTTGCACACGTGTCCCCACTGCCCCTCGCGTTGGACCAGCACCACTCCGTCGCATGGGCTGGGTCTGTACGCCAGCTTCAGGTCGCCTGGTCCGCCTGTGGACGGCACCGGCAGCCTTAGAGGGGCCAGCCCGTCGGGTGCGGGGTGGGGTCGGTGGGTGCGAGCTGAGTGTGAGGGCGACTGCAGTGCCTGGGGCCACCTCCAGGGCCTGGCTGCGAGGCCTCAGCGCCAAGCCAGGTCCCCATCGCCAGCAGAGCCAGTCCAGAAAGGTGACGGGGGTCACACAGACCTGCCCCTGCCCCCCGCGCCCACACAGCCCAGTGTCCTCAGCTCCACAGCTGTTTCTTTCCTGGCCCTCTGGAGCCCCCATGTCGTGGGTAACCCGACCCCCAGGAAGGAAGTCCCCTTGTCCTCCTCTGCCTAAAGCTGGGGGGCTCCTCCCACCACCCTACTCCCACTTCCCAAACGTTGTTTCCCCACTTCCACTCCAAGCCCTGTGGCTCACCATGCCCCCCCACTTCCTCGCTCACCCCTGCCCCACGCCCCTGGCTGTCCAGTGCCCATTTGTCCAGTGCCCCGTTCACCGCCTCCTTGTCCACAGCAGCCCCCTCATCATCTAGGAAAACTCCAGCATTCCCCATCTCCCTGCCTCTCCAATCGTAGACAGGCAGCCCCTCCTCCCACCCCCCATGGCCACGCGGAGCCACGTTCGCCCCACCACACACCATCCTTCTGCCTCGCTCTCCACGGCGCCGGCCTCTGACCGTTCTAACAGCGGGCGTGTGGCACGCCCTGGTCTCCGAGGGTCTCAGCGCCCCCTGGACCTTCTCGTCCCACCAAGACCACAGCCGCATCCCCCTCCTATGTCCCGTCTAGGCCTCTGCACACTGGTCTTCCCTGCACAGCCCATCTCAGCCCCTTGACCGCCCCCATCCTCTCATCCCCCTCCTGCGGGGAAAACAGAACAGCAGCCATGGGGAAATCTGTGTGGGTGGGGCCTGTGGTCCCAGCCTGGGCCACCCCGGGCCACCCTAGACCACTTAAAGGGCCCATCCTGGGCTCACTGGGGAGGAGAGAGGGGGCAGCACCCCCAATGGCCCAGAGGAAGGCACGTGTCTCTCGCACCCTGGTCTGGGGGAGTTCATCACCGCCACCTCTCCCCCAGAGCCTTTGTCCCCCTCCAGACCCGCTCTTCCCGGGAGGTAAATGTGCACCCGTGTCTGCATCTTGAAGACAAGACAGGATCTCCACCAGCTGCCACATCACTTGCGCCAAACGGTCACTGCCCATAGACTCCCGCCCCACCACCAGGTCCTTCTGTCAGTCAGGTGGTGTCCTCCTTG
The DNA here is from genome assembly GCF_057802395.1 of Ceratotherium simum simum. Classification (NCBI taxonomy): domain Eukaryota; kingdom Metazoa; phylum Chordata; class Mammalia; order Perissodactyla; family Rhinocerotidae; genus Ceratotherium; species Ceratotherium simum. The sequence continues at coordinate 91,011,260 of NC_141905.1, forward strand.
CTGGAGCCCTGGATCGGCTGGCCCAGTGAAGTTTTCTTCTGTCAGTTTCCAGGGCACCACACACTGCTACCCTCTCCTACGTCCTCTCCCTGACATACACGCACATGTACACGCACACATGCACACACACGCACACTCTTTCTCTCGCCCTGGCACACTGTCACACACTCACCACTCATAGGTCCCATGATACTGGGTGCAGTCCCCCCAGGGCCCACGGTCTCGCCTCCAGCCTCTCTGTGCTGTTCCTTCTGGCACGACCCCTCTCTGCACTTCCTGCCTCTTGGCCTCTGAATGCAGCAGCCCCCCACACATCTGTGCCCCCCCACCTGGTGTGGCATCTCCCTGGGACTGTGGCTCTCCTCCGTGTCCCAGCCTCAAGCTCGATGCTCCCCCTCACTGCCAGGTGCAGCCGGCTGTCCCACTGCCCCGTCCACTGCCAGCCCCACCCCTGCAGGGCCCATCAGCACCTCTGGTGGATTGGGTCACTGGGGCCAGCCGCCAGCCATGTCCCCTCATTCCATCTGGCTCTAACCAGCCCCACACCCGGCTCCAAGCAGTGGGGCTGGGGGCCCTGGGCTCACTCTGTCAGTGCTGGGACAAGAGTCTCTGGGGGTCCATACTTTGAAGCCAACATGCCCTCCTGCCCCAGAACATGCCACCCACCTCTGGGCTGAGTGAGACCCAGGCAGACAACTAGTCACAGCAGGAGCTTCTCACACCCCAGTCTGGGCATCTACAGAGCTGCTGCTTCCAGAAGTTCCTATGGACGAAGAAGGAGAAACTTACCAGTGGGGACTGCCCTGAGAGTAAGGAGAAGAGGCCCAAGTCCCAAGGCCCAGAGAGTGGCCCTCATGGCCTGGCAGCCCCTAGGGCCTCAGCCAGTTCCTGCCACTCAGCTGGGGCAATGGCGGAGACCACAGTTCAGAGTCAAATACACAGAAGCAGGAGCCGCCAGCAGCCTCCCCAGACCAATGAGAACAGCGAGGGCCTTTCCACAGCGTATCAATGGCTCTGTCTCTGGTCTGTGAACAGAGCAGCCAATGGCCTTGGCGGCTGTGAGCATCGCCAGACCTGATTGAGGGGCCCAGGCTGGGGGTTTCCTTCCCCACTGAGAACTGCTGACGGGGTAGCTTCACTCAGACCCCACAGTCAGGCAGTTTGTCTGATCTGCCCACAGCCACAGCCGCCACGAAGCCCTGTGTTTCTGCCCTCCACCCAGGCCCAGTGGCTTTGGCTCCCCACCATAGACAGTGACACATGACACAGTGACAGTGGACACCCCGGGACCAGCAGGGACTGAGGGGGAGCCCCGCAGGACCAGGAGGACGAGACAGGCCAGGTAGCTTTGCCAGCACTCTGAAACTGCACTGTGGCTGGAACTAAAGCCACAAAAGAAGGCCAGAACCTACACTCTACACCTAAACTGGGTGACCATCTGCTGAAACAGAAGATTTAGAAAGAATCAACAGTCTCCTGACATCAAAACCAGAATATCCAAGATACAACTGAAAATCACTCATGTGAAGAACCAGGAAAACCACAATTTGATGATAGAGGCGATCAACTGATGCTAATGCCAAGAAGAATTAGTGCTGGAATTATCTGACAAGGAGTTTAAAACAGCCATCATGAAAAATGCTTCCACAGTAATTTGCAAATTCCCTTGAAACAAATGAAAAAACCAGAAAACTTCAGCAAAGAAATAGAAGTTATAAAAGTGAATCAATGGCGAGAATGTGGAGAAATGGAGCACTCATACACTGCTAGTGGCATTGGAAAATAGTGCAACTGCTTTGGAAAGCAGTTTGGAAGTTCTTCAAAACGTTAAATGTAGAGGTACTTTATGACCCAGCAATTCTACTCCTAGGTACATGTCAAAGAGAAATGAAAAGTTATGTCCACACAGAAACCTGTACATCAATGTTCATAGCAGATTTACTTGTAATAAGCAAACAGAAAAACAGAAACAGCCCAGATGTGCATCAGCTGAATGGATAAACAAAATGTAGTACATCCACACCATGGAATATTATTCAGCCATTAAAAGGAAAGAAGTACTGATACATACTACAACAGGATGGACCTGGAAAACAGTATGTCAAGAACAGGTAAAACCATAGACATACAAAGTTGATTACTGGTTTCCAGGAGATGGGAGGAGGAGAAAATGGAAAATGACTGCTAATGGGCACAGAGTTTCTTTCGGGGGTGATGAAAATGTTCTGAAATTAGCTAGTGAAGAGAATTGCATAATTCTGAATACACTAAAAGCCACTGGATTATACACTTTTTAAAGGATGCATTTGTGATATGAATTATATCTCAATAAAGCTGTTTTTTTTAAAAGAACCAAACAGATGAGAACTAAAAATACAATAATTGAAATTAAAAAAAAATTCACTGAATGGATTCAGTAGTAGAATGGAAATGACAAAAGATAGCATCAGTAAAACTTGAAGACAAATAAATAGAATTTACTCAATGTAAACAACAGAGAAAATAGAAAAAATTAATAGCATCTCAGAGGTCTCTGGGACAATAGCAGAAAACCTAATATTTCCATCATTGGAGATCTGGGAAGGAGAGGAGACAGAGTGTGGGATTAAAAAAGAATTTGAAGAAATAATGGCTGAAAATTTCCCAAATTTGATGGAAGACGTAAACTTACAGATTCAGGAAGCTGAGCAAACTCCAAACAGGATGAACCCAAAGAAATTCACACCAAAACACATCATAATTAAAATTTTGAAAACTAAAGATGAAGAAAAAAATTCTAAAAATAGCCAGAGAAAAATAATACATTATCTACCAAGAAAAACCAATTTGGACGACAGCACCATTTCTCATCTGTATGGAAGCAGCAGGCAGCAGAACAACAGTTCTTCAGTGCTGACAGAAAAGATGTGTTGACCTGAGTCCCATAGCTGTGAAGCTGTCCTACAGAAATTAAGGGGAAATAAAGACATCCTCAAGAGAAGGAAAACTAAGAGAACCTGTTGCAGGCAGACCTCCCCTCACATAATGGCTAAAGAAAACCCTCCAAATAGAAATAAAATGGTAACAGTAAGCTTGGGCTTTTGGAAAGGAAAGACCAATGAAATGGTTAAAGGTAGAATTGAATATAATAGACTATCCTCCACTTTGTGAGTTTCTTTGATCATAGTTTATGTTTGAAGCACAAGTTCTAACTCCGCCTGCAGTGGGGCTCAGTGTATACAGAGGAAATACTTAGGACAATTATACCTTTAAAGTGGGAGGGTGCAGAACCTAGAGGTGAGGGAGGTTCTGTATTTCACGGGAAGTGGTAGAATGTGAACACCAGCAGCCTGTGATAAGTGTATATAATGTCTATGACGACTAAAAAGAAAATTGTACACCACTCAAAAACATTATAAATACATCAAAATGGAACTCTAAAAATTGCTCACATAACCCACAGGGAGACAAGAGAACAAGAGGTAGAGGGCCAGCCTGGTGGCGCAGCGTTTAAGTTGGCACACTCCACTTTGGCAGCCCTAAGTTCGCAGGTTTGGATCCTGGGTACTGACCGACGCACCACTTGTCAAGCCATGCTGTGGCGGCGTCCCACCTAAAGTAGAGGAAGATGGGCACGGATGTTAGCCCAGGACCAGTCTTCCTCAGCAAAAAGAGGAGGGTTGGCAACAGATGTTAGCTCAGGGCTGATCTTCCTCACCAAAAACAAAAACAAAAAAAAAGAGGCAGAGGCACGAGAAACAGTGGGAGCAAACAGAAAACAGAGTAAAATGGCAGACTGAAGCCTTAATTTGTCAGCAAGATTTAAATATAAATGGTCTAAATACACAAATTAAAGACAGATTTTGGCAGAGTAAATAAAAAAAAAATTGACCCAAACATGTGCTGTTTACAAGAAAAATATATTTCATGTAAGCATTAATCAAAAAAAGCAGGAGTTGCTATATTAATATCAGAGAAAGATTTCAGATAAAAGAAAATTACTAGGGAGAAGGGGGATGTTACATAATGATAAAGGGACCAATCCACCAAAAAGAGCAATCCTAAATGGGTATGTACCAAACCACAGAGCCTCAAAATATATGAAGCAAAAAATGGAGAGCTGAAAGGAAAAATGGATAAATCCACAACTCAACTTGAAGACTTCAACACCCCACCCACAGCAGTCGATAGACCTACTAGACAGAAAGCCAGCAAGGATCTGGAAGAAGTGGACCACACCATCGGCCAACAGGCTCTCAATGACAGGTACAGAACACTCCGCACAACAGAGCAGGGTACACATTCACTTCATGCACACATGGGACATTCACAAAACTACGTTGTACGTTATGAAACGAACCTTCACAAATCTAGAAGAATTGAAATCATACAGAGTACATTTTCTGACCTTAAGGGATTCAAACAAGAATTCAATAACAGAAAGACAACAGAAAAATCTGCAAACACTTAGGAATTAAATGCACTTCTAAGTAATCCATGGGTCAAAGATGAAGTGTCAAAGGAAATGTTAAAATACAAAGAACTGAATGAAAATGAAAACACAATATATCAAAATTCGTGGAATACAGCTAAAGTAATGCTAAGAGGGAAATTTATAGTGCTAAATGCTTACATAACAGGAAAGATTTCTAACCAGTCATCTAAATTTCTATCTCAAAAAGCTAGAAAAAGAAGAGCTAAATAAAGCGAATACATGCATAGGGAAGGAAACAAGGAAGATAAAAACAGTAGAGACAATTACTGAAAGAAAAAGCCGATTCTTTGAGAAAATCAGTAAAATTAATAAACCTCTAGCAAGATTGACAAAGATGAAAAAAGAGAAGGCACAAATCAGTGAACCAATCAGAAGCAACAGATCTGCAGCCATCGGAAAGATAATAGGGAAATACTAGGAACAACTTTAAAGTCACAAATTTGACAACTTAGAAAAGAAGGACCAAATCATTGAAAACCAGAAACTACTAAAACTCAGCCAAGATGAAATAGATAACCTGAATAGTCCTATAACTATTAAAGAAGCCAGGGTTCTCAGTGTTGGAGTGGGCGTTCACAGATCAGCGAGGAGAGGAGGCGAGAGTGACCACGTGGTGATGGACTAGACGTGGAGATGTCAGTAAGAGCTCACATTTAGCTCAGTACAGATACAGATGGCCACATATCGGAATATTTACAGATGTGTGTACACACACAGAATTGTGTACTGATGTGTGCACAGCTATGCGGATATTTCTTTGCTCTGTCAGCTGAGAAGGCCTAGAAACAAAGACACTCCAGCAGCAATGAGCACACCCAGCATTGGTTTCTAACTCCATTCTCCAATAAAAGGCACCAGGGCTCCTTGGAGAAATGGCTGTTTCTAAGACTGGGGCAAGAAATATACAAGATGAGCCTGGAGTATCTCATAGCGCTAGGAAGTAAAGAAGTGACCCAAAACAAATAACAAAAAACAAAACACATTGATGGAGGTTTGCCAAAAAGTACCCGGGGGCTAACTCAAGAGCTCCTGAGGGCCAAAGCCCGGAGAGTATGAGCAGCAAGGAAAATATAGCCACACTGGGTTGTAACTCCAAGTGTAAAGCAAATGTCCGTGAGTCATACTGATATAAGTAAGTGACTGATACACAGATAAACGGGGAGCAGAGGCAAACCTCCCATGAAGAGGAATTCCAGATAATTTGTGTAGATACTCTGCTGTCATGGAGGGAGAGCACAACCTCCCACTCCTCAGGTGTGAGCCACACACAGTGTCTTCCCTCCAAAGAGCAAAGTATAGAAAGGGGAGAGAAGGGATAACCTTACTGTAACTTTACAGTGGAGGGGGCCTGACAAACATGACCTCAGCCGGGGCATCAAGGTCATCATTAACATTCACACCATAGCAGTAGTGTGCACCCTTGATATTATGTGATCAACATGGCACTTCGCCTCTGCCACCTCCCTCCCAAAACCCATCACCACAATCTAATGAGAAAAACATCAGACAAATTCCAGGAAAAGGGCATCCTACAAAATCCCTGACCAGTATTCCTCAAAAATGTCAAGGTCATCAAAAACAAGGAAAGTATAGAAACTGTCACATCCAGGAGGAGCCTAAGGAGATGTGACAACTAAACGTAAAGTGAAATCCTAGATGGGGTCCTGGGACGGGAAAGGACGTTAGGTAAAAACTAAGGAAGTCCAAGTATGGACTTTAGTTTATAATGATGTATCCATATTGGTTCATGAATTGTAGCAAATGTACCACACTAGTGTAAGATGTTAATAATAATAAAACTGGGTGTGGGTATATGGTAACTCACTGTACTATCTTCTCTATTTTTTGTAAATCTAAAGCTATTCTAAAAACTACAGTTTCAATATTCCTGAAAAAGAAATCTCTAGGCCGAGATGGTTTCACTAGAGAATTTTACCAAACATTTAAAGACGAATACACCAACTCCACACAATCTCTTCCAGAAAATAAAAGAAGATGGAACACTTCCCAATTTGTTTTATAAGACTAAGATTGGCCTGATACTTAAAGACAGCACAGAAAAAGAAAGCTACAGACCAATATCTCTAATGAATTTAGATGCAAAACCCCAAACAGAATTTTATCAAATATAATCCAATATATAAGAAGGATATACACTACAGCTAAGTGTAATAATTCCAGGCATCGAAGGCTGGGGCAATATTGGAAAGTCAATCATTGTAGTCCACCACATCAATAGGCTAAAGAAGACAAATCACATTATCAATCAAATGATGCAGAAAAAGCATTTGACAAAATTCACAGCCCATTCATGATAAATAAAAAACTCTCAGAAAACTAGAAGTAGAGAGGAACTTCCTCAACCTCATAAAGAGCATCTACAAAGAAACCTACAATTAACATCATACTTAATGGTGAAAGACTGAATGTTTTCTCTCTAAGATCAGGAACAATACAATGACGTCCAAACATTCTCACCACTCTTATTCAACATATTACTGGAAGTTCCAGCCATTGCAATAAGGCAAAAAAAGGAAACAAAAGAAAAGAAATAAAAGCTTACATATTGGAAAAGAAGAAATAAAAAAAATCTCTATTTACAGACGACATAATTATCTATGTAGAAAATCCCAAGTAGTCTACCAAAAAAAAAAAATCTCCTGGAACTAATAAGTGAATTCAGTAAGATCACAGGATATAAGACCAAAACACAAAAATAAATTGCATTTCTATATACTAACAATGAACAAGTGGAACTCAAAATAAAAACTGCAATATAATTTATAATTTCTCCAAAGAACATGAAACACTTAGGCATAAATCTAACAAAATGTGTGCAGGATAAGTCTGATGAAAATTACCAAATGCTGATGAAGGAAGTCAAATACTCTCTAAATACTTGGAGAGACATATGTCTTCGTGGATTGGAAGACTCAACATAGTGAAGATGTCAATTCTCCATAAATTGATGTATGGTTTAAGGCAATTCCTATCCAAATCTCCGCAAGACTTTTTGTAGACATGGACAAACCTATTCTAAAATTTATATGGAAAATGAAAGATCCTAGAATAGCCTGATATTTTGGGGGGAAAAGATGGGAGGAATCACTTTTTCCAATGTTAAGACTTTCTAAATATTTACGGTAATCAAGACATGTAGATAAATGGAACAGAACGAAGACCAAGAAACAGAGTCACACAAATATGCTTAATTAATTTTTGACAAAAGAACAAAAGCAATTAAATGGAAGAGGGGTAAACTTTTCAATAAGTGGTGCTGGGAGAATTAGATAGCCATGGGGAAAATGAACCTCAACCTAAACCTCATACTTTATACAAAAATTAACTCAAAAAGGATCATGGACTTAAATGTAAAATGTAAAACTAAAAAACTTCTAGAAAAAGATGGAATAAAATCTTTGAGACCTAAGATGAGGCAAAGTATTCTTAGATTTGACACCAAAAGCAAAATTCCATAAAAATGATAAATGGGACCCTGTAAAAATTAAAAATCTTTGCTTTGTGAAAATACTTACACACTGGGAGAATAATATGCAAATCACATACTCAATACAGGACTTGTATTCAGAGTATATAACAAACTCTAAAAATTCAACATTTAAAAATATTCAATTAGAAAATAAGCATGCAGAGTCATTTCACGGAAGAGGATATACAGAGTCATATAAGACATGAAAGATGTTCAACTTCATTAGCCATTAGGTGAATGCAAACTAAAAACACAGTAAGATATCACTACAGAACTACCAGAATGGCTTTTTAAAAAGTTAGTGACAATACCAAATGCTGGGAAGGAAGTCAAGAAACTGAATCATCATGCATTGCTGGTGGGAGTGTAAATGATACAGCTATAATTTGGCAGTTCTTTTTAAACCCAAAACTAGACTTACCATATGACTCAGTAATTGCACTCTTGGGCATTTATCCCAGAAAATTGAAAACTTATTTTCATGGAGAAATTTGTACACCAATGCTCATAGCAGCTGTATTCATAGTAGCCAGAAACTGGAAACTACTTAAATGTCCTTCAATGGGTCAATGGTTAAATAAACTGTGGTGCATCCATGCCATGGAACATTACTCAGCAATAAAAAGGAATGAACTATTGATACACAACAACTTGGATAAACCTCAAGGAAATTATGCTGAATGAAAAAAGCTAATCTCAGAAGGATACATACTACAGTCATCCCTTGGCATCTTCAAGGGATTGGTTCCAGGACCCCCCTGCCCCCTCCAAGGTTCAGAATATTCGAGGATGCTCAATCCTTTAGTCATCCCTTCATATCTTCGGATGCAGAACCTGCCAGATATAGAGAGCAACTGTACGTGATTCCATTTATACAACATTTTTGAAATAAGATAATTATAGAGATGAAGAACAGATTAGTGGTTTCCTGGGGTTAGGTGTGTGGGGATGGAGGGGTTGACTATAAAGGGTAGCACCAGGGAGCTTGTGGTAATGACACAGTTAACTCAGTTACTGTGGTGGTTACGTGAAGATACACACATGATAAAATTGTGAGTTACACGGACGCACAAATGGGTGCTTGCATAACCAGCGAAATCTGAATAAACTCCATGGATTGTACCAATATTGATTTCCTGGAGTGTGTACAGTTGGGGCTATTACGAATAAAGCTATTATGGACATTCTTGTAGGAGTCTTTCGGTGGATGGACATGTATTTTCATTTCTCTTGAGTAAGTACCTTGGAGTAGAATGGCTGGATCAGAGGCAGGAGTATGTGAACGTATTATGAAGCCCAAACTCTTCCAAGTGGTCTTACTATTCTGAGTTCTGGTTCCTCCGCCTCCTCTCCAACAGTTGATGTGGTCAATGTTTTTAATTTTGTCCATTCTGGTGTGTGTGGAGTGTTATCTCATGAAGGTTTTGATTTGCATTTTCCTGATGACTAATGATGTTGAGCACCTTTTCATGTGCTTATTGGCCAATCACATATCTTTTGAGAATCATCTGTTGGAGTTATTTGTCTTTTTGTTATTCTTGTTATGTCTTTTTATTATTGATTTGTAGGAGTTCTTTATGTTTTCTGGGTACAAGTTCTTGGTCATTTTCTCCCAGTCTCTGGCTTGCCTTTTCATTTTGTCTTTTGATGAGCAGAGGTTTTAATTCTTATGGAGTCCAATTTATCAATTTTTTCCTTTTTGTATTCTCTTTAAGAAAACTTTGCTTTCCCAAGGTTGTAAAGATATTTTCCTGTGTCTTCTTTTAGATGTTTCATCATTTTAGTGCTTACATTTAGGCCTAGGACCATCTCAAATTCATTCTTGTGTGTGGTGTGAGGGAGATGCCTAGGTTTTTGGTTTTCCTGAGAGGGCTTCTGACACAACTGGCTGAAGGCTCCCCTCTCCCGTAAAATGCCTTTGTGCTCTGACTGAAATCAACTGAGTGTGCGCAGGTTTACTTCTGGACTGCCCATTTGTCCATTCATCTACTTGTCTGTCCTCATGCCAATCCCACTGTCACTGCTTATTGTGGCTATAGAATGAAATGAAATATTATAAGTCCTGACATTTTGTTCTTTTTCAAGATTTTCTGTGGTCATTTGAGGTCCTTTGCATGTCTATTTAAATTTTGGGTTTGGTATGAATAAGTGTTGAACTTGCTCAGATGAATTTCTGCATCTATTGTGATAAGCATGTAATTTCCCTGCTTTATTCTGCTAGTATGGCAAATTACTTTGATGATTTTTGAATGTTAATCTAACCTTCCATTCCTGGGCCAAGTGAGCCTAGTTATGATACATCACGCTTGTTTATGTTGCTAAAATTTAATTGCAAATGTTTTGTGAGGGATTTTATGTACATAAAGTATGCTGTTCTGTATTTTCGTCACAGATTTCGATATCAGGGTTCTGCTGGCCTCAGTAAAATGCATGTGTGAAGCATCTCCTTCTCCTTTATTTCTTCTCTCCAGTTTGTGTATGACGGGCGTTATTTTTCCTTAAGTGTTTTAAGTCATCTGGGTCTGGCTTTTTGTTTGTAGAAGGTTTTGCTTTGTATTCATCATCATTCAGTTTGAAATATTTTCTCATTTCCTTTGCGATTTCTTCTTGGACCCATGGGTTGCTGAGAGGTGTGTTGCTTAGTTTCCAAACATTTCAGGGAGTTTCCAGACACATTTCTTTCGTTGGTTTCTAGTTTAGTTCTGTGTGGTCTGAAAAAATACTCTTATGATTTCAGTCCTTTCAAATGTATTGACATTTATTGTATGGTCCAGGTACATTCTATGTTGGTGAATTTACCATATGCTTTTGAAAAGAACGTGTTTTGTGTGATTGTTCGGTGTAATGTTTTTGAATTTTTATCAGGTCATTTTAGTTGATAGTGTTGTTTATATTTTCTGTGAATAACTGAGTCTTTTGTATATATATTCTGTCAATGACTGAGCATGGAATACTAAATCCTCCAACATATAATATAGTTTTGTCTGTTTCTGCTCTTAGTTGTGTCAGTTTTGGCTTCGTGTATTTTGAAACTGTTAACAATTGCATTCAGCTTTAAGACTACCTTGTCATCCTGGTGGATTGGCCCTGTTGTCATTACAAGATGATCATCAGTCTCAGGAACACTCCTTGTCCTGAAGTCTACCTTGTCTTTCATTCACGTAGCCACACCGGCTTTCACGTACTTACTGTTTGCATGGTATGTATTTTTTTCATTTTTTAATTTTTATCCTATTTGTGTCATTATATTTAAAGCACATCTCTTGTGAATGGCCTATAACTTGGCTTTGTTTTTTTATCCAGTCTGCCACTTTATTAGATTGCCCAGTCCATTTATATTAACTGCAGTGTTGACATGGCAGAGTTTGCCACTTTGCTGTTTGTTTTCTATTTGTCCATCGACTCCTTATTCCTCTTTTCCTAACTTCTTTTGGGTTAATTAAGTATTTTTTTAGAATTCCATTTTATTTCTATCGGCTTTTAGCTATATTGCTAACACAATAGGCATTCCTAACTCACAACATTCTACCTTGAAGTAATATTATAGAATTTCACATAATCCTTTTATTTCATGTCCAATCTGATTTTAATTCTGTCCAATGATTTTTAATAGCAGATATTGTATTTTTCAGTTCTAAGATTTTCATTTGGCTTTTTTCTGGATTATCCATGTCTTACTAAAATTCTCCTTCTCCTTACTCATTATATGCATCTTCTCTTGTAAAGTATTTAACATATATATATATATATATATATATATATAATCCCATCCGGTATAATTTGCATTGCACACAGTATAGTTTTCTTCTCTAAAAGTTTGATTTGGGTCTTTTTTGTATCTTCCATGTCTCTACTTAACTTTTTGAACTAATAAGTGAGTTTAGCAATGTTGCATGACACAAGGTCAGTATGCAAAAATCAACAGTACTTCTGTACACTAGCAACAAACAGTTACAAATTAAAACTTGAAAATACCACTTACAACATCACCAAAAATGTGAATTACTTAGGAATATATCCAACAAAAGAAATGAAAGATCTATACACTGAAAACTACAAGTGACTGCTAAGTCAAATCAAAAAGACCTAAATAAATCGAGAGATATTCTGTGTTCATGGGCCAGAAGACTCAGTGTTGTTAACATGTCAGTTCTCACCAAACTGATCTATAGATTCAATGCAATCTCAGTCAAAACCTCCAGGAAGCATTTTTGTAGAAATTGGCAAACTTATTCTAAAATTCATATGGACGTTCAAAAGACCTAGAAGAGCCAAAACAACTTTGAAAAAGAGTAAGAAATTTGGAGAACCAATACCACCTGATTTCAAGATTTATTATAAAGCTGTAGTAATCAAGAAAATGTGATGTTGGTGTCACGATAGACAAATAGATCAGCGGGACTGAATAGAGAGACTCACAAATATATGGATAACTGATTTCTGTCAGGGGTGCAAAGGTAATTCAGTAGAAAAAAACACACTTTGATCCATACCTCAGACCATATGCAAAAATTAACTCAAAATGAATCAAAGATCTAAATGTAAAACCTAAAGTTATAAAATTTCTAGAAGCAAACACAGGAAAAACTCTTTGTGATCTTGGATTATGAAAATATTTCTTAGATATGACACCCAAAATATGAAATATAAAGGAGCCAATAGATAAATTGGAGTTCATCAAAATTAAAAACTTCTCCTTGAAATAGACTGTTAAGAGAACAAAAACACAAGCTATAGACTGGGAGACAATATTTGAAATTCATGTATCTAATAAAGCACTTCTATCCAGAAGATACTCTCATACTCAAGAATAAAACAACAAACAACCAAATAAAATAATAGGCAAAATATCTGAACTTCAGCAAAGAAGAAACATGGATGGCAAATAACTCATTAGGGAAATGCCAATTAAAACCACAAGGCAAGACCACTACACACCTATTAAAATGGCTAAAATTAAAACTCTGACCACTTGAATTGTTGGAGAGGGTATGGAGGAACCAGAACTCAGAATAGAACGACTGCTGTAGAAAACAGTCCGGGCTTCATAATAAGTTCACACCCTCCTATCCTCTGATCCAGCTGTTCTACTCCTAGGTATTTACCCAAGAGAATTACAACATATGTGTATAAAAAGACTTGTACATGAATCCTCTTAGCAGTATCATTCATAATAGCCAAAAACTGCAAACAACTGAATGTCCATCAACGGGTGAATGACAAACAGACTGTGGACATCCATACAATGGACGTAATAAAATAAACAGGAGTGAACTATGGAACACAACACGGATGGAGCTCAGAATGATGCTGAGTTAAAGAAGCCAGACTGAAAAGAATACATGCTGTATGTGCCATTTACGTGTTTCTAGGAAATGCAGACTGACCTCCAGGGATGGAAAGCAGGTCAGTGGTTGCCTGGGGGTGGGTGTGGGAAGGGCAGGAAGGAGGAGCTCGGGGTGATGGGAAAGCACGTTCTCCTGATTGTGGTGACGGTTTTGTGGGTGCACACGTATGTCAAAACTACCCACACCGTACACTTCAAATATGTACTGTTTATTGTATGTCAATTATACCTCAATAACACTGTTTTTAAAGAAACATAAACCTCCCACAAAGAAAACCCAGGCCCAGAGCCAGTAGAACGGGCAATGTGTGCAAAGCCTACTAATTAACACCCATGCTGGCTCTTCTCCAGGAGTGCAAAGTTGGTCTAACACCAGAAAACTAACCTTGGTAACGTGCCACACTGAAATACTAAGGGAGAAAAGTCATATTGTCATCTGAACAGATGCCAAAAAATTTATAAAATTCAATATCCATTTATGATAATAGATAAATACAGTCTTGCAAACTAGAAATAGGAGGAAATTTCCTTAATCTGATAATAAGTATCATCGAAACACAACTCACAGCAAACATCCTGCTTTCTGAAGCCAGAGACAGCACAGGAGGCTGCTCTCACCACATCTGCTGACATTGCCCCGGACGTCCCCATCGGTGCAGGAGGTTACGAGAAGTCAAGAAAAGGTTGGAAATGAGAGTGAAACCATCATTACTCAGAGACAGGGCCACCGGGAATGTAAAAAATCCAGAGGAATCTAGAGGTAAGTCAGAAGAACTCATAGAAAGTTTGGGAAGGGCACTGGACACAGTCAATAAACAAAAGTCACTTGTCTTTCAACGTAAGAGCAATAAACAGAAAATGAATTCTTTTAAATAGTTACCACTTACAAAAGTTACAGAAATATTGAATATCTAGGAATTGCTCTAATGAAAGATGTGGAAGACTTTATGCAGAAAATTGAGAGACATTAAAGGAAAGTTTAAGCAAGTGTGGAAATACACCAAGTTTATGGGCTGGAAGACTCAATCTTGCAAAGACATAAGATTTCCCCAAATTAAACTATCGAAGGAGGGGAACTGGATTTGACAGAATGATTCTAAAATTTACATAGAAATCCCATGGGCGGAACAGCCATCCAAGTCAGTACAAGCAGAACTGAGCAGCTGGGTCTGGAGTAACAGTAATGGAGTCATTGGGGTTTCCCAGGCTGTGCTGGCTGGGCAGCTTGGGGTGAAGCAGAGAGCAGGGCTGGCAGTGGAGTCCCCCCTTCCCGCATACACCACTGAGTGCCTCCAAGGGCCAGTCAGAGGCTGGAGTTGGGGAGGCCTCCTGCCTAGCTGATGGGAACGCTCACGTGGGCATGAACATACCAATGGGGTAAGGATGCTGGCGCCCAAGGGGCAGAGAGGCTGGGGCTTCCTGCCCTTTATTTATAAGACAGGAGGCTGGAGCCTGTTTCCAGGCCAATGTGAGAAGCCAGAAGAGAAAGAAGGTGAAGACCCAGGAGGAAGCCCCCAGGAAGGGTCCTCAGGAGGTGGGGGATGGGGTGGAGAGCTGGGCACAGGCTGGCCAAGGCCCCCCAGGATGTGTGTGGACAAAGATAAGGTCTCTGCGGGGTAAGCAGGAAACCAGGCACCCCTGCCGGTTGGCTTGCTTTCTGAGAAGGGGTGGGGGCAGGTAGAGAGTTCAGGAAGCCATCCCAGAAGGCAGAGGGCAGAGGCCAGAGCGAGGGCTGCGGGCACTCACGTGGAGCTGCGGGGCTCTGCTGCAGGGACAGAGACTGGGGGCTCTGCAGGTGGTGGGGTGAGCGCTGACCCTGCAGGTGGGGAGGGGGTGGCGCTCATGGAGGTGGGCCAAGGGGTGTCGTGGGTATGACCCTGAGAAATGGGCAGCACCTTAGTCCCCACATCTCAGACCCAGAGGTGAAGTTCTGGGTGAGGGGAAGCTGGGGTGTCATTGGGGAGGGGCTGAGATGGCCTGGGGGAGCAGGGCCCTGGGAAGCAGGAGGTTGAGGAACCAGCGGCCGCAGGTTGGGTGGGCTGTCCATGGGTGCTGGGGTTCCCAAGAAGAAAGTCTTCAAGAGCGAGAGGTCCCAGTAGCTCTGCAGCCTCGGTGCCTGAACAGCCTCCGGGGCCGTCCGACCCCTGACCCTAGAGGGCCTGTGGTCCCAGCCTCCTGGGAGGGCGCAGGCGTGGGGAGATTTGCACCAGGGACTCTGGGGGAGGCGGGGGTGCTCATGTGGGGCCGAGAGCCACATCCCCTGGGAGGTTTTAGTGCCTTTCTGCAAAGTGGCCTGGTTGGCACGGGCGGATCCGAGGGGAGCTGAGGGCCGAGGTGCTGCGGACAGAGGCCCAGAGGGTGGGCAGCCCTGCCCAGGAGCCCACAGCCGCTCCCCTGCCTCGAGGCCCAGCGGGGAGAGATGGCATAGGACCGAGAGAGTGGACGTGTGGCGACGCCATCCACACATCTGAGGGTCCTCCCTGGGTCATCAATGTGGCCACATCAGCTCTCGGCCCCCTAAAATTACAGCCTGAATCGACCCATCATGAAGTCTTTAAATAGTCACCACTTACACCATCCCTCTTCCCACCTGGCCCTGCCCGGCTCCTTTCTCATCCACACCCTCATCCGCGAGGCCCCCGTCCGTGGTCTTCTCCTCAGTCTCACGACGTAAGACCGTCACACCCTGATGGACCCTGAATCCCCACTCCCAGCCCAGCTCTGACTCCAGACTCATGTGTCCACGTCTCCACCTGTCTCTTCACCTCTAAATCAGCACGTGAGACTTACTCCCGACTCCCCCAGCCCTCCAGCCCCCGATCCCGGAGCCGTGGACTCCTCACTCTTCCACACGGCAGGAGCTTGTCTGCTCGGTGCTGTGTCCCGAGTGAGAGCCTGACCTGAGCCGCAGTAAGGAGCCAGCCAACATCACTGAGTGACGAATGAGTAAACGTGACTTCTGTAAAGTGACTTTGGGGCAGAGACACAGAGACAACCTGCTCCCCCCACCCCAGGGCCCCTGGATAGGGCAGCCCCAGAGGCTCTACTGGGGCCAGGACCCCATGCTGGGTGGGCAGCTCTAGCCACCTCGACGGGGCTGGTCAGCTGTCCACTGTGGCCTGTGGGGTCCCTTCTTGGATTGAGCACAGACAGTAGCTGAAGGGCAGTGTGGCAGACACTGGACCCCGTGCCAGGGAGGAGGCTCAGCCGGACCACTCTGAGCCAGCGGCTCTCAGCCGACCTGGAGACCCCACCAGGAGAGCAGGGTCCGGGGCACGTCCTGGGCCCGCTCCTGCACCACAGCTCTGGCCAGGTGGAGGCAGTGGTTTCTGCTCCAGCCCCTCTGCTGCACGGAGCACTGCTGGGTGGGTGAGGGTGCCTCCATACCTGTACCCGATCCCAGATCCCTCCTGCCATCCAGATCACACTGCCCTGTCCCCAAGAGGACGGCAGGAAGGGGTACAGGTTTCCATTTGGCCTCTGATTCTGGCCACTTTGGCTTACGGCTTGTCAAGGGGGAGG
Organism: Ceratotherium simum simum; assembly: GCF_057802395.1. NCBI lineage: Eukaryota > Metazoa > Chordata > Mammalia > Perissodactyla > Rhinocerotidae > Ceratotherium > Ceratotherium simum. The sequence goes on from NC_141905.1 coordinate 91,028,093, forward strand.
CAGGTCCCTGGGTGGAGACCTGAGGGGCATCCCAGGAGGAGCTGCCTGTGTCCAGGTGTCTCGTGCACCAGACCCTGGGACAGCAGGAGGGAAGGAACCTGGCTCCCTCTGCCCAGCTCCAGCTCCTCCTCCACCGCCTCTGTCTTCTGTGTGTTCATTTCATATGAGGAGGGAGTGAGTGAGGGCTGAGGCTGGCTTCCCCTTTACGACAGGATTATCCTTTAGAAACACACTCCTGGCCTGGGAAGGGGGTGCGTGGGCTCCCGGTCTGCCTGGTCCTCGGCCGCTCTCCCCACGCAGGCGGGACGTGCCCAACAGCAGGAGACTGGGGTCCCTCCTGCTTTTCCCCCAAAACTTGATTCCTGCTCCTGTGCAGTACAGGCACTGGAGGAGGCCCCTGCTTCCGTCCGTCTGGTGCATCCGGCACCGACTGCTGTCTCCAACTAGAGGGGTCTCTTTCATTGTGAGGGGGTCTTTGAAGCCAGGCTCCTCTCACCTTCATCCTCCATGCTCTGTCCTGGTTGGAACAGATCCGGATGGTCACAGGGAACCCGGCAGCCCAGGGAGGGAGAGGTCCTCGGGGCCCAGCACCCAGGGCTGGTTTCAGCTGAGGGCAGGACGTGGCCTTGTGAGAGCCCGTGGTCAGCCTCTGTCAGCCCTGACCCCGCCCTCATCCCCCTGCAGAACCATGCCCGCTGCCTCTCCCACGCTGAGCCCCTCTGAGCGCTCCAGGACCAGAAAAGGAACCATGTTTGCCAGGTCCCTGCCCCAAGTGAGCGGCACTGAGTCCTCCGGAGTTCAGAGAACTGTCAGACCCTCCCCGCCACAGGTCAGCGCAGAGAGTAGGGCAGGGCTGGGGCTCAAGTCCAGATCCGCCACCTAAAACCTTGTTAGCCTCCCACAGGTGAGAGCGGAGGGGTTCATGTGCCTGTGTGTGCACCTGTGTGTCTGCATGTGTGTCTGTGTGTGCACCTGCGTGTCTGTGTGTGTGCACCTGAGTGTCTGTGTGCACCTGTGTCTGTGTGTGTCTTAGTGTGCACCTGTGTGTATGTGTGCACCTGTGTGTCTGTGTGTGCACCTATGTGTCTGTGTGTGCCTGTGTGTGCACCTGTGTGTCTGTGCACCTGTGTGCACCTGTGTGTCTGCATGTGCACCTGTGTGTCTGTGTGCTCCTGTGTGTCTGTGTGTGCACCTGTGTGTCTGTGTAACTGTGTGTGTCCATGTGTGTCTGCGTGTGCACCTGTGTGTCTGTGTGTGCACCTGTGTATGTGCCTGTGTCTGTGTGTACCTGTGTGTCTCTATGTGCCTATGTTTGTGAGCACACCTGTGTGGACCCATGCATGAGTGACGTTGGGCAGGAAGCCCGTCCAGGGTCTGTTGGTAAACAGAGCTGTGTCTGCATGAGGAGCAGGGTGTCTGTGGCTTGGCGTTTATCCCTGTGTCAGAGCTGTGTTTGTTAACGTGTTTTTGTGGGAGAGGGTGTGGCTCATGAGGCTTGGATGAGGGGCTTGGTGTCTGTCGGTCTCCTGGGCAGACGTGGACATCTGTGTGTCTGTCTAAGGCCTGGGTGCCGACGTCTGTGTGTGGGGGGGTCTGGATCTGCTTGGGGGTGCATGTCCCGGTGTGGAGGTGGATGTAGCTTTGACTCAGGGTACCTGGGTGTGAATCTGAGTTTGGGGGATGGGTGTGTGTGATTCTGTGCTCAGGTCAGGTTTGGGGAGCATGTGTTTTGGCTGATGCATCTCAGTGAAGTGCAGTGACCTTCCACCGTCTCCATGTGTCTGTGTGACGAGGACGTGGGTTCCTGCTGCAACACCTCCCCCGCCCCATCCCGTCAGATAAGGCAGTGCTTCTGCTTGTCTTTCAGATAGACAAGGGAGACTGGATGAGGAGAGATGTTTGTTCCAAGTCCCACAGCGGGTCAGCGGCCGATCTGAGTAGACACCAGTTGTCGGGGTCACCAGGAGCCATGGTGGGGGGATAGAGATAGAGGGACACAGGGGTCATTTTACCCAGGGCCCCAGCCACACCAAAGGACGACCCCACCAAGATCCGACACTCCTGTTGCTCAGCGTCACCTCCGTCCTGCAGGCCACTGGACGCCCCAGAGCGAGTGCAGCAGGTGTGCAGGCCTTCTGTGGTCCTGGGGGCTCATGTGCCCCCCACCCCCTCTTGTGAGCCCAGTGAGGGTCCCGCTGATCCTCGGACAGCTGAGAGATGCGAGGCACGGAGAGGGCAGGTGATGTGTCCAAGGCACAGGGGGCCGGGGGAGGGCCCCACCCTCTGGAGCTCTGGGCTCTGCTGCCCCCCGAATGCGCCACCTGGAGAAGGACTGAGCAGCACATGGAGGAGGGCAGAGGTGGAGAGAGGCCGGGGAGTGCTGGAGTTCCAGGAGATGGCACTGCGGAGGGGACTCAAGTGGGGCCTGGGGCTGGGGGAGCCCAGGCTGCAGGGCTCTGGGCACACAGGCCTCCTGGAGAAGGTGTGGTCCAGGGAACATCTACTCCATCAGGGCCGGTGGGGGGCTGCTCTGGGTTCAGCTCTGAGGCTTCAGGGCGGGCTGAAGCTTGCATGGGGGGCGCCCCCTGAGGGCTCCTGGTGGTAAGATGCAGGACAGGGGCCACACAGCCTGTGGTCCATGGAAATGTTCCAGGGGGGCCTGTTCCTGGAACGAAGAGGACAGGCTGATGTGGGGCAGGGTGCAGGGGCACTGTACAGGGCTCAGCCACATTTCGGGGAGCATCAGAGTCACAAACCCACAGGCCGCCAGGAGTGAAGAGACCCAGGCTGCCACAGCCAGGCGGGGGCAGAGGGAGCTGGCTTCTGTCTTCAGGATCTGGTCCTTCCAAGCCCTTGAAAATAACTCCTTGCAGCAGGAGGAAGCTGTCACCAGCCCTGCCCCCTGGAAGCCCCCTGAGCGTCACTGAGGGGGCTGGGACCAGAGGGCACAGGGCACCAGGCCCCAGAACCTCCTTGCTCAGCCGTGGCTACAGTGAAGCAGCTCTGCCTCATGCATGCCTGTTTGCAGGCTCCCGTCGGGCTCCTGAGGCCCCCTCGTGGTGCTTTGCACGTCCCCTCATGAAACAACAGCATCTGTCCAACGTCTGTGGCCAGGGCCCGCTGGCAGCCCCAGAGCAGAGCCCACGTCTGTCCAGCTCCCACCTAGTGCCAGGCGGAAACTGGAGGATGCTGTGGGCCAACCATGGGCCCTCTGGAGGGACACAGAGAGGACCGGGCCCCCCCTCCCACCGTGGGGAGCTCCTCACACACAGCAAAGGGGGGGCAGCATCCCCCACCCCCCTCACCTCCCCTCCCCCACCTCCCCCCACTTCTCCTCTCCCTCCCCCAACCCTCAGCCGCATCTAACACGCTGCCTCCGCCCCCCGGCGGGGTCATGCTGCCATGTCTGCCAGGGACAACCGCTCAGAAGTGACCGAGTTCATCCTGATGGGCTTCCCGGGCTCACTGGGCCTGCACATGTGCCTGCTGGTGCTGTTCCTGCTGGCTACACTCTGACTGTCATGGAGAATGTGGTCGTCATTGCTGTGATCCGCATCAGCACCCCCTGCACAAGCCCATGTACATCTTCCTGGGCAACCTGTCCTTCCTGGAGGTGTGGTACATCTCCGTCACCATGCCCAAGCTGCTGCTCAGCCTGGTGGGGCCCGAGCTCCGCCGCGTCTCCTTCTCGGGCTGCATGGCGCAGCTGTACTTCCTCCTGGCGTGGGCCTGCACTGAGTGCGCACTCCTGGGCGTCATGGCCTTCCACCACTACGTGGCCATCTGCAGCCCCCTGCGCTACCTGGCCGTCATGAGCCCTGGCCTCTGCAGCCTTCTGGCGGCCGGGTCCTGGCTCTCGGCCTTCAGCATCTCCCTGGGAAAGGTCTTCATCTTGTGCCTGGGCTACTGTGGCCCCAACGTCATGAACCACTTCTTCTGTGACGTGTCCCCGCTGCTGAGGCTGGAGTGCCCCAACACGTCCATGGCTGAGCTTGTGGACTTCCTCCTAGCGCTGCTCATCCTGCTGGGGCCGGGGCTGCTCACCGTCTCCTCCTACACCGCCGTCATCAGCGCCGTGCTGTGCATCCCGTCTGCCTTCTTCTACTTGGCCTCCCTCTTCATCTACACCCGGCCGCGCGCTATCTACTCCTTCGACCTCAACAAGCTGGTGTCCGTGGCCTACTTGGTGCTCATGGCCCTGCTGAACCCCGTCATCTACTGCACGTGGAACCGGAGGTCAAACAGGCGCTGTGCGGGGCGGCGCAGCGGCCAGCCCAGGCCCTGGGTGCCTCTTCCTAGGGGCCTCCCCAGGACCCCACGCTTGCTTGGACACTCGGAAGCCTGCAGCTCTTTCGTCTGTCCACTCACCAGCTGCACCAGGTGGCCAGGGGCCAGAGCGAGGGACTGAAGGCGGCAGTCAGCACGTCCTCCCTGTCCTTGCCCAGGACACAGGCCTGCTGGTGACTGCACGGGAACTCACAGCCTGGCTTGGACACCTGGATGCAACAGGTGCAGCTCTGGTCAGTCCTGCTGCACAGTGAGGTCTCCACGGTGTGAGGGACGGGGGGGCGGGGACACGGGGTCTGTTCCGTGGGCATGGGTGCGTTTGTGGGATGAGGATGCATTTGCGAGTTGTCCCAGCAGGAGTGGGGTGCTCTGCGGGGAACAGTAATGATGGAGGCAGAGAGAGGAGAGCCAGTCCCAAAACCAGAAGGGGCTGAGGTATAGGGCTGGCCGGGGCCCTGGGGTGACCAGTGGGGCTGAGAAGGCGTTATCTGAACATCCTCCTGTGGAGGCGGAAGACACTGGAGAGCTTTAAGCAGGGCAGTGATGTGCTCAGATTCTCATTTTAGAAAGACACCTCTGCAGCTGTGGAGAGAGGGGCCCTGGAGGGCGGGAGGAGGTTCAAGGGACCAGGCGAGAGCCTGTTGAGACTGTCTTGAGCCCAGAGGCAGAAGGGGAGGCTGGGGGTGGTGGGCGGAGATGGGGCAGGAGGACGCAGCCCAGTCAGGATGCCGGGAGGAAGCACAGTGGAGGGACCAGGGACAAGCCACAATGTCGGCTTGGGTTGGGGGCAGCTGCCCCAGGCTGAGGATGGAAAGCATCCGCAGAGGAGTGACGGGCTGAGAGCAGGCAGGGGCCTGACGGGGGCCTCATGGGCCAGGCGAGGCTTGTGGACCTCACGGCGATGGGAAGCCACTGAAAGTCTTTGAGCGTGGCAGGCATAAAATCATATCTGAGTTTTTAAGAGATTGTTCTGACTTCAGAGTGGATGGTGGATATGGGAGCAGAAGATGAAAGCAGAAGTCCTGGAATGAGGGAGCTGGGGAGGCCCGGGTGAGAGGCTGCGCCACCTCGGACTTGGTGCAGGACAGGATTAGAAAGCCGCTTGGGACCTAGAACCCGAGATCTTGGATGTGCTGAGGATCGTCCTAGACACTCTGGGATCTCAGCACTCCGAGGCACCGGCAGGTGAGCAAAGGGGGCGGACAGGGTGAGCCCATGTACCGTGAGGATGGGGCGCCATCCACCCGCCGGGCAGGTCGGGGAGGGAGATGCTGAGTTCAATTTTGAAAATATCCAGTAGGACTTTCCATACCTGGGTCTGGAGCCCCTGAGAGAAAAGTGGGCTAAAAACAAACCTTTCGGAGTCACCAGCAAAGAGCGAGGAGTCCAAGTCAGGAGTGTGAGAGGCCGCCAGGGCGGGCGAGCTCTGGAAGAGAAGGGGCTGGAGACGCCCCTCCGAGAAGGAGCATAGAGGACAGAGGACACGTGAGGGGGGAGCTTCCGAGAGGCGCCCAGCAGAGCCGCTGCCCAGAACTGGGCGAAATGAGGACTGAGAGTGTCCGCTGGGCTTGTGGACGGAAGGTCAGACATCAGGGAGGGGAGGGCAGTGTCCAGGGGCACAAACGGCTGTGAGGACGCAGAGGGCAGGGGATGAGGAAAGTCTCCCTCGGAGGTGGGCCCTCTGTGCCTCCGCCTGTTAAGACTCGAGACGGCTGATGAGAAAGCGTCCAGAGAAGGCGCTGAGGTGAGAGGGCAGCGCAGACCCCCACTGAGGGTGGGAATGGGGTGCGGGGGATAGGCGGGACAGCCTCAGCTGGGAAGGAGGACGCCCCCTGCGTGGCGGCCCCAGCACTCAAACCGCTCTTGAGGCCTCAACGTCCCCGCAGTTCCCAGCCTGGGGAACCCTGGTGGGGGTCTCCCTACCAGCCTTTCCAGAAGGAAGGAGCACCTCCTGCGCCGCGTCTGTGCCGGCCCTCCCCTCCAGGCCACACCCGGGGGGTCGCTGGGCTGTGTCCAGGACATTCTCATCCTAAACTCCACCCCCGTCCCAGCACCTCCCTGAGGCACCAGCAGGACCCACCTTTGGGCTCCAGACCCACAGCTGCCCCTCGACAGCCCACCGTGGGCCTCACAAGCCCTCGCTCCACACGGCCCACCTCCCCCCCCACTGAACAGTGATGACCCTCTCCTCCAGGCGGGACAGAGACCCCGCCTCTGCCTCATGGCTACCCTCCTGCCTCCCTCCTCTGCTCACTCCACATCTCCCACCCTGCAGGGCTGCTGCCTGCCCGCTCTGAGCCACACCTGCTGGGACCCTCCTGGTCCCCCACCCCTCCCCCACCCACTCAGCAGATCCTGTCATCAGACCCCTACTGTCCATAAGACAAATTCCCAAATCCTTATCAGGACCCTGTGACCCAGCCCTCAAACCTCAGGCCTGGGTCCCCCATGCTGCATCCCAATGCTGGCCGGTCACCAGCGCATCCCTGTCTGCTCCTGTTGGGCCCCAGCCTCTACCTGAGGACACTGAGGGAGGGTAGTGCCCTCTGCCCGGACCCCTCCCACCAGCTTGTCTCCAAGCGGAGCTGGCACAGAGAGACAACCGCTAAGCTGCCCTGCTCCTAGGGCTGTCCAAGCGTGTCTGTCCATCTATTCATTCATTTGTTCCATGTCCATCCCCCCACTTGGCGATTGAAGTGCCATATGGGCTGGCCACGCCACTCTGCCCACCCTGCACCCCATGCAGGCCCAAGAACCAGTCCACTCAGCCGAGCCAGCACTGCCTGCTCTTTCCGCCTCATCTGATGCTCCACCCGTCTGTTTTCCCAGACTTTGGAAGACGTGTACTTCCAGTGGCTCCTCCTTTCTCTCCACACTGGGAAGATGGCGCTGCTGTGGCAGGGAAGGAAGAGGCCCCCACCCTGGCTTGTCTGAGCCCCGATGCTCCAGAGCCCCACAAGGCAGGATGCCCATTCGCGGGTGACGACACGAGCTCCCATGGGCCAATTCTCACCCCACAACACCTGCCACCCTCTGTCCTGTTGACCACTCCCAGGTCCCCTCCAAGTTCTCCTCTGTCTTCCTCCTCCCCCCACACCCAGTGAGGATGCGGTTTCTATTAAGGACAGTGAATTGAGCACAACTCGCTCCCTCCTTAAATCCCCCCCAGAGTGATGGTACGAGAACCTGTGGTAATGAGAATGACAGAGGGGAAAACAGGAACAGAGTTTGAGAAACTGGATACAGGAGCAGACCCAGCAGAGCAGAGAGGACCAAAGTGCAAGCCCCCGGTAGGCAAAGCCCAAGTGAGATGCTGCCTGCTTGAGGCTCAAATTCGGCAGGGGCACCAGGTGCCTCTGAAAGGGAGATGCTAGTGGGGCTGAAAGTGGGGATTTGTGGAAGGCGGTGAAGCCCAGCCTGACCCCACAAGAACTCTGGAGACGGGGATCGTGAGCTAGGGGGAGCCAGGAGGATCCAGGACTAGGGCACACCCAGAGGTCTGAGGGCAGAGGGACAGACATCAGGGCATCAGAAAGGTCCCTGTGCTGAACGTGAACCCCAGCCCCGACCGGGTCCCTATATAACTCCCAGACGGGAGCCTGGACAACACTTCCCTGAGGAATCTGGGCATCCTACAACTCAAAGAACTAAGGACACTGGCAGCTGGGGGTCCTCCAGCCGAGTGACCCTACCAGGCGTGGTCAGCACTTCCTATTTCTTCCTATTTCTTCCAGATCTCTGACGAGGACCTCCAGCAGGGAAGACAGAGCGAAACTGAGAGCAAGAGAGGAAGTTGGAGGGACAGAGCAGGAAGGGAGAAGTTTCATGAGCATCCTCGTCGACATGAGAAAACGTGGAGTGCATCCCTGAAACAGTAGAACACTACAGGAAGAGAAAAAAGAAAGAGAAAATGCAGAGAAAAAGAGACAGAGAAAACTCTCGCAAATTGGAACAATGATGGCAGAAATAAAAACGCGGTAAGGACCGGAAATGAACTGAAGAAATCACTCAGTCAAACCAAAAAGTGATGTGGAAAATGACATCAAACATGTTTTAAGATCAGAGAATTAGCCCAAGAGATCCACTGTCTAAGCAACAGCTCTGGAAAGCTCAGAGAAGTCAGTGAGGAGGTGTCAGAGGACACCATCTTGGAGAATCGAGCGGTCCAGGTTAACCCATTCCTGGAGGAAAGCAGACACACACGGGAGTGAGAGCTGTGTGAACCCTCTCGAAACAGCACAGGCACAAGCGTGAGTGAGGAGGTGCCAGGCTGAGGGTCAGGAGACGATGGTGCCTGGAGAGGTGAGTGCAGCGCTCGGCCGTGGGCCAGCGGAGGCCTCGCAGGGCAGAGGGCCCTATCAGCCTCAGACTCTGCCGACAGGGACACCCCTGAAACCCACACCCTGCCTGGGGGCTGCAGCCCAGGAATGAGGGTGAACTGGGCAAGACCCAGCCTCACAAGCCCAGGACAACCTGGAGTCATCAGCTGGAACTTGGGGTCACATGATTCTAGACAACTAGCACCACCCTGCGTCTGGAAGAAGTAAAAAGGCACAAAAAATCCCTTCTGGAGGAAAACACCAGCAGAGTGAGGTCCAGTTGCTGTTTCAGAGAACTCTCCAACGCAATACTCAGCACGCAGTCAGAGATCATCAGATACGTGGAGAAACACAGCTTGTGAGCAAGAGCAGGTGGTTGGCTTATCAGAAACAAACTCAAAACAACTGTCCTTCCAAGAGCCAAGGGGACAAACAGGTAGAAAGTAGGGAGGACAGAGACTTGAAGAACGCGACCAGCTTGACCCAACCAGCATCTAGAGGACATTCCACCCAACGCAGAAGAACATACATTTTTCTTGAATGCACGTGGAACATTTACCGAGATAAACTCATACTCTAGGCCACAAGATACGTCTCAAATTAAAAAGAATCAAAAGCAATACAAAGCATGTTTTCTGACCATAATAGAATTAAGATAGAAATCAATAAAAGAGTACGACCTCTGAAAACCTCCAAATATTTGGAAACAATACACTTCTAAATAACCTGTTAGTTACATAAGAAATCAAAAGAGAAATAAGAAAAAATTTTTAAATTAATATGAAAGCTCAACATATCAAAAAGGGTGGGATTCCACAAACGCAGTACCAGAGGCAAGTTTACAGAACCACACACCTATGTCGGAAGGAAGAAAGGCCGTAAATCAACATCATCAGCTTCCGTACTAAGAAACTAGAAATATAATAACAAATTCACACAAAATAAGCAGAATAAAGGAAATAATAAACATCAGAGCAACAAAATCAAAATAAACAGGTGGGATGACATCAAGCTAAAAAGCTTCTGCACAGCAAAGGGAACCATCCACAAAGTGAAAGGGCAACCTGTGGAATGAGAAAATATTTGCAAGTCAAAGATCTGATAAAGGGTTAATATCCAAAATATACTAATAACTCCTAGAACTCAACAGCAAAAAAACAAATAACTCAATTGAAAAATGGGCAGAGGACTTGAATAGACATTTCTCCAGAGAAGGCACACAGATGGCCAGCAGGAAGAGTTTGTGTATTATTTTTTCCTTAAATGTTTTGTGGAATTCACCAGTGAAGCCATCTCCTGAAGTTTTGTGCGTGTGGGAAAGTTTTTATTTTCAAATTTAATAGATATTGAGCTATTTATGTGATCTGTTTCTTCTTGAGTGAGCTTTGACAGTTTGTATCTTTCAAGCAATTTATTTAACCTAAGCTGTCAAATTTATTGGCATAAAGTTGTTCGTAATATTTTCTTATTATCCTTTTAAGATCTGTAGAGATGTCACCCCTCTCGTTCTTGATATTGGTAATTTGTGTCTTACCTTAATTTTCCCTGGTCAGCCTGAATAGAGATAGATCAACTTTATTGACAGTCTCAGAGAACCAGCTTTTGGTTTCATTGATTTTCTCTATTGTTTTTTCTGTGTTTTACTTCACTGATTTCTGCTCCAATCTTCTTTCCCCCAGGTTTACTGAGAAATAATTGACATATATCACCGTATAAGTTTAAGCGTACAGCATGATGGTTTGGTTTACATATACTGTGAAACAACCGCTGGAGTAGATTCAGCTAACCTCCATCTTCTCATATAGATACAATAAAAAGAAATTGTATTTCTATATACTAGCAACAAACAACACGGAATTGAAATATTTGTAAAATACCATTTGCAGTAGTGCCAAAAAATATAAAATAGCTAAGTGTAAATCTTGCAAAAGATGTGCAAGAACTATACACTAAAAACTACAAAATATTGCTGAGAGAATTAAAGAAGACCTAGAGAGGTAGAGATGAACCATGTTAATTGGTTGAAAGATGCAGTAGTGTTAAGATGCCAATACCTCCCAAACTGATCTATGGATTCAGTGTAATCTCAATCAAAATCTAAGCAGGTTTCTCTTACAAATTGCCAAGATGGTTCCAAAGTTTATATGGAAAGCAAAGGACCTAGGATACTCAAAAAAAACTTTGAAAAAGAGCAACAAAGTTGGAAAACTAAGACCATCCAATTTCATATCTTCTTATAAAATTACAGTAACAAAGACGTGTGATATTGGCCTCAAGATAGACAAATAGATCAGAGGAAGAGAGCAGAGAGATAGACTCACACATACAAGGACAAATGATTTCTGACAAAAGTGCAAAGGCAATTTAGTGGAGAAAGAATTCTTCTCAACAAACGGTGCTGGAAAAGTTGGATATCCAGATTCCCAGAAATGGGCTTTGAGCCATACCTCACGCTATATAAGTGTAAACTCAAAAGAAATCATAGGCCTGGGCCGGCTCCGTGGCTTAGCGGTTAGGTGCGCGCGCTCTGATGCTGGCGGCCCGGGTTCGGATCCCGGGCACGCCCCAAGGCACCACTTCTCCGTCCAACCCGAGGCCGAGTCCCACGTACAGCAACTAGAAGGATGTGAACCTACGACATACAACTATCTACTGGGGCTTTGGGGGGAAGAAATGAATAAATAAAATCTTAAAAAAAAAAAAAAAAAAAAAAGAAATCATAGGCCTAACTATAAAATCTAAAACTTCTGGAAGAAAACATACAAGAAAATCTTTTTTATCTTGAGTTAGGCAAAAATTTCCTACATATGAAAGTAAAACCGAAATCTAGAAAAGAAAAATTCATCAATTAGACTTTATCTAAAGTAAAATCTTCTGCTCTTCAAAAGATACAGTCAAAATAACGAAAAGACAAGCCACAGACTGCAAGAAAATGTTTTCGAATCATGTGCCTAATAAAGGCCTCTTATCCTTTAACTCAACAACTTGTATCCAAAACTCAATAATAAAAAACAACTCAGATTTTTTTTTTAACGGGCAAATGATTTGAACAGACACGTTACCAAAGAACATATACAAATGACAAATAAGCATGTTAAAAGATACTGAACCTCATTAGCTAATGATGCAAAGTAAAACCACAATGAGATACCACCACACACTTAACAGAATGGCTAAGGTTAGGAAGACTGACCCCATGGAGGTTTGAGGAGGATGTGGAGGAGCCGGAACTCTCCTTCACTGTTGGTGGGAAGACACATGGCACAAGCACTTTGGAAAACAGGTTGGGAGTTTCCTAAAAAGTTAAATGTCTACCTAACATATAACCCAGCCATTTCACTCCTAGGTATTTACCCAAGAGAAATGAAAGCATATGTCCTTGCAAGCACTTGTAAGTGTGTGTTCATAGGAGCTTTATTTGTAAGAGTCAAAAACTGGAAATGACTCAAATGTCCATCAAAAGATGAACAGATAAACAAATTATAGTATATCCATACACTGGAGAATCAGCAATAAAGAGGAATGAACTATTGATGCATGCAACAACATAGGTGAATCTCGAAATAACTTTGTGGAATGAAGAAAGTCTGATATGAAAAAGTACAGAGTGTATGATTCCACTTATATAGAAATTTATATAGAATGTTCTAGAAAATGTAAACTGATCAGTAGTGACAGAAAGTAGATCAGTGTTGTCTGTGATGCCTTAGGGAGGGGCGGGCAGGAGGAGTAAGGAGGAAAGAATTACAAAGGGTTGCAATTAAACTTTTGGGGGGATGGATATGTTCATTATCTTGACTGTGGTGATAATTTCACAGGTGGGTACATATGTCAAAACTTATCAACATGCACACCTTAAATATGTGCAGTTTATAGTGTGTCATTTACACTTCCGTGTTCTATTTAAAAGCTCAAAATAAGCACAGGGAAACAAATAGATGGAAAATGGAACAGAGGGAAAGATACAGAGAGGGTGCAGAGTGACAGGGTCTGGCGTAAGTGTGGTGAGAGACTCAGCAGAGGGAACTGGAACATCGTCACCCAAAGGCCAGGCTGTCCTGCTGCGGCCACACTCCTTCCTTCCTGTGTCATCTGTGTCTGGTTCATGCTACACTGGCAGAATTGAGTAGTTGTGGCAGAGACCTGCAAAGCCGAGAATGTATACTATCTGACTCTTTACAGAAAAGCTTTGTCCCTGGGATAGAGCAATATTTGATGAGACCACAGTGGAGAATATTCCAGAACTGATAAAAGATAGAAATCTATAGGTCCCAAGAAGGTCAGTAGATCCTGAGTAGAATGAATAAAAACAACACCCAGACACATTATACTAAAAATACAGGACACCAAAGACAAAGAGAAACCCCTGAGAGCAGCCAGGGAGAAGGTAGGCGACCTTCCAAGGAACTGGAAGCTGACTTTTCAGGAGCAACTGTGAAAGTCAGCGAGACGATGCCTTCAGAGTGCTGAAAACATCTGCCATCCTAGAATCCTGTACTCAGGGAAAGATGCACGCGGAAATTTGGTTGGTTTTCCTAAATAGTCAAAGTCACCAGATAATGTGGAGATTTGCCACTACTGCAGATATGCAGAATCAACTGGTCCAGACCCTAAAGAAGGTTCCTGAGAAGTTCCCGATTGTGGCTCCAGGGGACCAGCCTCCTCTGTGGCTTGCCAGTGCTGGTGGCTGCTCTTATCACCCACCCAAGAGCAAAGGGTCACCGTCCTTCTCTTCACCATCGACATTAGTTTTCTATTGCTGTGCAACCAATTACCACAAACTTAGCAGCTCAGAACAACACACATTTGTTATCTCACAGTTTCTGTGGGCTGGAGGTCTTGGCACAGCTTAGCTGGGTCCTCTGCTCAGGGTCTTGCCAGGCTGCAGCCAGGTGTCAGTCAGGGCTGAGTTCTCCTCTGTGGCTCAACTGGGGAAGGACCCACTTCCAAGCTCCCTCGGGTTCTCAGCAGAATGCATCTCCTTGCAGCTGTAGGTCTGGCTGCTCTCAGCTCCTAAAGGCCACCGAAGTCCCCTTCCATGTGGCGCTCCCCATAGGCCCTCTCACAACATGGCAGCTTGCTTCTTCAAGGCCAGCAGAGTCAAACTCAGACGGATCTTCTATAACATAGCGTGGTCGCGGGAGTGACAGCCCACCACCTTTGCACACACGTTGGTTCCCATCCACTCTCAGCGCTTTGTGTTGTCCTCAAAATATTAATAAAAGTGGCCTGGAGATGAGCAAGGCTTGCTTAGCAGTCTACAGCTCCTCTGCCCAGACAAGTTTTGGCCAATTTGTACCTAAGTGCTTCTGCTACTTAACCTTTTAAAATTCCTTTTTTCAAACAGTCTTTATTCACATTACAGAGGAGGGGAATGGAAAGTGAACTTTAACGAAAATAAACATTGTTTATTGATAACAATGAAGTTGTATTACTAGGAAGAAATTTCATACCAAGATAAATGCAGAATGTGATGTTTTTCTTTAAAATATTGACTTTAAGGAATGTTCATTGCAATACTGGTAACTAAATCCAGATTTTATTTTTAACCATGGAGTAATTCCTGAGACATATTTAGATTGCAGGTAGCAAATTGACAGGGACTGTCTTGTGCTTTCATATTTATGCTTCATATGATGTACCCGGAACAGAGCTCCACTGCGTTACACACTGGTTGATGGTTGAACAATAAAGAACTTGCTTTGGAAGGAGGGGAAAGAAAGGTTCCATCTACTCTCAAGAATCATACAGTGTGGGAACATGGGGCCACCCTAGGCTCTGTCACCACACCATTCTTCCTTCCTTAAAACTTTAGGTGCACAACACAGAAGTGTTAACTATAAGCACAGTGTTGTTCAGCACAGTGAACTCTAGAACGTACTCATCTTGTGTAATGGAAACTTTATACCCATTGAACCACAATTCCCCATTTCTCCCTCCCCCAGCTCCTGGCAACTACCATTCTACTCTGTTTCTATGAGTTTGACTCTTTTAAATGCCTCATATAAGTGGAATCATGCAGAATTTGTCCTTCTGTGTCTGGCTTATTTCACTTAGCATAACATCTTCCAGGTTCATCCGTGTTGTCGCATATAGCAGAATTTCCCTATTTTTTAAGGCTGACTAATATTCCATTGGATATATACACCATATCTTCTTTATCCAATCATCTGTCGGTAGACACTTAGGTTGTTCCCAGGTCTTTGTTATTGTAGTGAATATGCAATGAACATGGGAGTCAAGATTCTGATTTCATTGCCTTCGGCTATATACCCAAAAGTGGAATTGCTGGATCATATGGTAGTTCTATTTTTGACTTTTTGAGGAACCTTCCTACTGTTTTCCATAGTGGCTGCACCAATTTACATTCCCACCAATAGTGCACAAGGGTCTCCTTTTCTCCACAGCCTCTCCAACACTTGTTATTTTGTTTTTTTAATAATAACCATTCTAACAGGTGTGAGATGATATCTCATTGTGATTTTGATTTGCATTTCCCTGATGATTAGTGATGTTGAGCATATTTTCATATATCTGTTGGCCATTTCTATGTCTTCTTTGGAGAAATGTCCATTCAAGTCCTTTGACCATTTTCCAATCAGGTTATGTGGTTTTTTGCTATTGTGTTGTATGAATTCCTTACATATTTTGGATATTGAACTCTAATGAGATATATAGTTTGTGGATATTGTCTCCCATTCCATAGGTTGTATTTTCATTGTGTTGTTGCTGTACTTTGCCATGCAGAAGCTTTTCAGTTTCATGTTGTCCCACTCATCTACTTTTGTTTTTTGTTGCTTGTGCTTTTCGTGTCATATTGAAGAAATCATTGCCTAGCCCAATGTCAAGAAGCTTTTCCCCTACGTTTTCTTCTAGGAGTTTTATAGTTTTAAGTCTTATGTTTAAATCTTTAATCCATTTTGAGTTTATTTATGTGTATGGTGTAAGGTAAGGGTCTAATTTCACTTTTCTGCAGGTGGATATCCAGTTTCCCCAAAACCATTTGTTGAAGAGAGCATCCTTTCCCCCTTTTGTATCCCTGGCTTCCTTGTTGAAGATCAGTTCAGGTGACTGTACGTGCATCGGTGTATTTCTGGGCTCTCCACTCTGTTTCACTGGTCTATATGTCTGTTTTTTTTTTTTTTTTTTTTTGCCAGTACCATACTGTTTTAATTATTGTACCTTTGTAATATATTTTGAAATCAGGAAGTGTGATGCCTCTAGCTTTGTTCTTCTTTCTCAGGATTGCTTTGGCTGCTCAAGGTCTTCTCTGGTTCCATGTGAATTTTAGGATTACCCCAATACCAAAGCCAGACAAGGACTACAAGAAAAGAACACACAGAAAAATCAATTAATGTGATACACCACATTAACAAAATGAAGGATAGAAATCCTCATAACCACCACCTGCCGTCATCCTACAAAATGCTTGGTCCTAAACAACCTCAGAGCTGGAGTGGAGCAAGGCCATTCCAGACAGCAGCCAACCCCAAACCTGAGAGAGCTCAGCCTACCCACAGCCACCCACAGATGCCTCAGGGAACACAGCCACACCAGAAAAGCCGCAGCAACCTGCAGACTCACGAGGAGTAATAAAAGGCTTTTATTTGATGCAATTGCAGGGGTAATTTTAACCCATTGAGGTTTTTATTAAGGTATTGTTTGCATATAATAAAATTCACTCACGTGAAGTGTACAGCTTGATGCATCTGGTAACTGCATAAAAAAATGTGACCCCCACCGGTATCAAGATACCGAACAGTTTCCACAGCCTGAAAAGTTCCCTTGTGGCTCTAGGCTTGGCTTTCCTAGACTGCCACATAGTGGACCCTACAGTACAGAGTCCCTGACTGAGCATGGTGTTTTGAGTTCTGTTGTGTTGTGTGTATTACTATCTTGTTTCTTTTTATTGCTGGGTGATATTCCATAATGTGAAGATCCCACAACTGTTCATCCAGTTGATGGACCTTGGATTACATTCAGTTTGGGCTATTATGAATAACGCTGCCATAAACATACCCATAAATGTCTCTGCATGGACATACGGTTCCATTTTGGGGGGTAAATACCTAGGAGTGGAATTGCTGGATCTTGTGGTAGGTATGTGTTTAACTTGATAAGACACTGCTGTGCTGTTCTCCAAAGTAAGGCACTGAGACTTGAGGGGGTTTGTTACCCTGGTCGCTGTAGGACTACACGACCTGTGTGTCACATGGGCAGTGCATAAGCTGACATGAGAGCAACGGGGGGCAAGCAGGGGCTTCTCCACTGCCCATGAGAGACTGTCGGCACCTGTCATGACCCAGCTGGCTGGCACACCTCTGACTGGGGTCCCATCCACGTCAGCAAGTCTTCAGCCCGTGGCCAGGCTCACCATCTGCTCGCTCAGCATTGGTGCACAGTGCACAGCAACATACAAACATTCCCTTCACATCGGCAGGAATGAATTAGTGGTGATAGTGATTGTAATGACTAACGTAATAATCATAGAGGAAACAATATTTTATGCCAAAAGGAGTTTTTTTCCTAAAGAATTATGTCCAGAGTAGCCCAGTGGTCTTTAGAACAGAAATCATTGTGGACAGCATCCCCAGGAGCAAGTGGCACAAACAGCTAAGCAGGTGGGGCCATCCGTGAACTTCCCACAGAAAGCACACATGGTCCACCCATCATGGTGCCCCCTTTCCCCACAGGGACCACACATCCTGCCGGCTGCCTCACAGCAGCCAGGCTGAGTGGTGCATTGAAGTGGGAGGAGGTGGACGGACAGAGGTTCAGGTCCCAGGACTGTGATGTGCCCACCACGTTACCATGAGTGTCTTCTGCAAAGTGGGGTTCTATCCCTGCTTTGTCCCCCCAAGAGGACAAATGAGATGTCACACCAAGTCCTCATGGCACGACGGAGCAGGTGTGGTGGTCGCACCCATTGTGTGCATGGGGACTGAGCACAGGTTCATGGAGCCGCCGGGAAGAGGAGCAAGACCTCACACTGTCTCTTGGCCGAGGCTATGTTGCCTCAAGCGGGCCCGCTGAGAAGTGTCTCCCAGGGGCTGGTATGGAGTGGGCACTCACAGTGAGACATGAGCATCTCACAGCAACTCTGTGGTCCCCCCAACACATCTCAGATGTAAGAGGAGTTGTTTGCCAACCACATGCATTTCAAATGGAGACATCTTGGGGGGCATGGTGGGGACAGAGATGACGGCCTGGTCCACCAACTCCAAGACAACACTCAGTCCCGGGCACTGATGAGCATCGGCGAGACCGTCTGAGTGCAGTCCTTTTGGGACAGTGGGAATAAACTGGTTCCCACAGAAGCCCTATCCTGCTCTCCTGAATCCCTTGTCAAGGGAGATCGGACTCATATCCCAACAGAAAACAAGCAAGAATAAATGCCCAACTTCATTGGTCATCAGGAAAATGCAAATTGAAACTCCAATGCAATACACACCCTCCAAGGTGGCTAAGATAAAGACAAACGATACTAAGTGTTGACGAGGATGGAGACAATCCTACTCCCCTGAAGGGACTGGACAGGGTGGCAACCAGTTGGGAAGACTGTTTTCTTCTACAGCTGAGCATACACAGACCTATGACCCAGCAGTTCTGCTCTTGGATATATACCCAATAGAAAGGCATGCATAGTCTCCCCAAAAGACACGTGTAAGAATTATCAGAGAAGCATTGTTTATAACAACCAAAAGATGGAAACAACCCAAACGTCCATCAGCAGTTGAACGGATGAACCGTGGTCTATTCATGCAATGGAGCACAATCATAGTGAGAATTAGTGAACTTCAACCACACACAACACCATGGGAGAATCTCACAAACACGATGCTAAATGAAACTCCAGGCACAAAAGAGCACATTCTGTGTGAGTCCCTTATGCAAATAAAAAGCTGGCAGCACTAATCTGTGGTGTTAGGTGGTCAGGATCGTGGTGACCCTCGGGGCCATGGGGAGAAGGGAGAACTGGGGCTCTGGAGCTCTAGCCACGTCGGGTTCCTGATTGGGTGCTGGTTTCATGGGTGTGCAGTTCATGGAAATTCACCAAATTATACACTTAAGATGTGGGCACTTTTCTATATGTATTTTATACTTCAATATTTCGATAAAAAGTTTAGAAACCAGATGTACAGCACGGTGACTACAATTAATAATACTTATTGTATATTTGAAAGTCGCTAAGAGAGCAGATAATAAAAGTTCTCATCATAAGAAAAACAATGTGTAGCTATGTGTGATGATGGATGTTAACCACTTACTGTGATGATCATTTCACAATATGTACAAATATTGAATCATTATGTTGTACCTCTGAAACTAATATGATGTTACATGTCAATTATATCTCAGTATAAAAAAATAAATAAAAATGCAAAGGACCACCAAAGTTTTGTGTTGTCACATATTTGCTTATGATAAATAGCCTAATAGAAAAATTTTTAAAAAATTTCTAAACACAAAAAAGCACCTAATCCCTTTGAAATATAGACAGTGAGAGAACGCAGAAATGGTTGAAAATCAATACACTACAAAATGAGACAGTCCAGCAGCCCTCCGCACGACTTGACTGTGTTCCGGTTACAGGTGGAGGAGATGCTGACGTCCTGGTGTCTACGTATCTTAGTTGTGTGATGAAAACAGACTGCAGTGAGCTCTGATGCATCCCACAGACCCTGTCAGAGCTCAGTGGAGCAGCCAGGCTCTGCAGGAAATTCCACAGAGACCAGGAGACCAGGGGGCTGTGGAGGCCGGGAAGCGCTCAGCATGCCTCATCTCCCATGGCCCCTCCCGGTCAAATTTTGGGAGGAGGAAACCTGGTCCAGGAGATTCCTGTTCAGCTCTCCCTCCTCAGCGCTCTGCCTCTAGCTGCAGACAGCCCAGCTCTCAGGAGGGCACATTGCCCGCTTCATAATTGCTTGTTTGAAATTAATTGACTCCTTGGAGCTGAACCCCATAGGGAATTTGATGTCTTTATTAACTGGGATAGTCCTCACCATCCTCCTGATGGTGTCTGGAGCATCCCCTTGCCCTGCCTCTCCCTGTGCCTAATGAGCCAGAACCACCCAACATGCTAATTGACCCAGGGCCTGGCAAGGCGCCTCCCCCACTCAGCTGCTCGGCCTCCAGCAGCCCCGCCTGCCTTCTTTTTAATGATGCCCCAGGGAAGGCAGCACATAAGTCTCCCAGCTCTTGAAACTTCTCCCATAAATCTTCATAAACTGTAAATTTTATTGGGTACCAAGAGGTTTATGAACGATTCCCCAATTGCCTGAAGAACACAAACTTTTTCTCAGAAACAGAGCTCAAAATAGGAGATGTTCCCTTGGGTGAAGCAGGTCAGGGAAGAGGCAGAGGATGCACAGAGGGCCCGGGCCCGGCTGCGTGAGCCGCTAAGCTGTGCTGGAGAACAGCCCAGTGGGAGCAGAGCCGCCATCAGATCTCAGCTCCTTGCAGGTGGAAACTGCTGCCACCCTGCTGCCTAGAGGTGCCTGTTAGGACATTCGGCGACACACATTGGCCAGGAAGGCTGAGGTTCCAAGGCATGGAAGTTGGTCACGGACAGAGACCCAGGCATGCCCAGGGCCCTTGCTGCCAGCAAGGGGCTGGTGCCTCTTGGCCCAGCAGGTGTCCCCTCAGCAGGTGCCTCCTGGCCCAGCAGGTGTCTCCTCAGCAGGTGCCTCCTGGCCCAGCAGGCATCACCTGGCCAGCACCTGCCCAGAGAAGAAACTATGGCTGAACTCCACCCTCTGGCCATGAACACAGGAATGCCCTGTCTGCAGGTCCAGGGGAAATGGGCCCCACATTTCTCCCTGGCCCTGGGGGAATTACAGAAATAGTCCAAAAGCCTCAAACATCTCACCCTCAGCCCAGGGCTGTGGTGACTCCAGGACACGCCTACGGAGCTCCTTACCTAATGGCTGCTCCCACCTGACGTGAGGCCACTTCAGCAATTATCTCCTCTGGTTCCAGCAGCACCGTGGTTGCCCTCCTCACTGGCCACTTCCATCAAACGTGACACTACTGGGCAGGTTCACCCCACTTCCTCTCCAGCTAGCACCAGTCCCCGGCTCCTTGGCAGGGTATCAATGTGTTATCTCTGCTCACCTTCTCACAAGCCTCCATCCCTACCACTCACCAAAATGACTCTGTCAGGGTCATGTGACCTCCTGCATGGCTAAGCCAAAGGCCAAGACGAGGATGGGAAGGCACCATCAGCAGCACCTCCTTCTCTTGGCTTCCAGAAAAACCAGCCCTGGTTTTCCACTTCTCTGGTGGCTGCTGCTCCTGGTCTCCTGTGCTGGTGCCACCTCATGGTCCTGATCAGGGGCCCAGGGCCATCATCCAACTTTTCTTTTCTCTCTCCCCCCCGCTTTAGGGTCTCACCCAGCCTCATGACTTTCACTGGGACATTCTTAAATGAGTGCCACCGCCCAGGCAGTCCCCTAAAGTCCAGAGCCATGTCTAACTGCTCACTCACCATCTCCTCAGCTATCTCCTGATCTCTTAGACTTAATGTATTCAAAGCAAGATTCTTGAAATTCCTCTCCAAACCTGTTATACCCACAGCTTTTCCCATCTCTATTAATGGAGTCCATCCTTCTAGTGTCTCAGGCCAAAATCCTGTGTCATCCTTGGCTCTTCTTGTTCTCTCATATCCCACAGTCAACCCATCAGCAGTCCTGTTGGATCTACTTTCAGAATATATCCAGAACCTGGCGACTTCTTCCTCCATTGCTGCCATCCCACCTCCATACCACCACCACCTCTCATTTTGATTTTTACAGTGGCTTTCCCACTGGGCTCCCTGCCTCCATTCTACAGTGTCTTCTCAATATAGCTGCCAGAGGGATCCTTCCAAACACAGGATAGGTCACATCACTCCTCCACTCATAACGCCCAAAGTCTCCCATCCCATTCAGAGCACAGCTAAGGCCCTCATCATGACTGCAAGGTCCTACATAACCCGAGTCCTCTCCACCCTGACATCATCTCCTCCTGCTGTTCTCCTCAGTCACCTCACTCCAGACACACAGGCTTCATAACTGTTCTTCAAACACCCTGGAAACACTCCTGCCCCATGTGAAGGAGCAAAAGGGGGAGGGGGAAGGGAAGGAATTACAAAAAATGGAAGGAGAAGAGGAAGGAATGGATGGCTGGGTGGATGCATGGACAGACAGATGGATAGATGGATGGATGGACAGACAAATGAATGGATGGATGGATGGATGGATGGATGAGTGAATGAATGGACGGATGGGTAGATGGGTAGATGGGTGGATGGGTGAATGGATGGGAGGATGGGTGAATGGGTAGATGGGTGGATGGGTGAATGGATGGGTGGATGGGTGAATGGGTAGGTGGATGGATGGATGGATGGGTGGGTGGGTACATGGGTGAATGGGTGGGTGGGTGGATAGATGGGTGGATGGGTGGGTGGGTGGATAGATGGGTGGATGGGTGGGTGGGTGAGTAAATGGGTGGATGGATGAATGGATGAATGGATGGATGAGTGGGTGGGTAGATGGGTAGATGGGTGGGTGGGTGGGTAGATGGGTGGACGGTGGGTGATTGGATGGATGCTAGATGGATAGATGGATAGTGGGTGGGCAGGTAGATAGGAAGATGGATGGGTGGGTGACTGGACTGGTGGGTGGGCATATGACAGTGCTTATGGTAGATAAAAGCCACTGACCTCTGCCCTCAAGGAGCTCAGTCTAGGAAGAATCAACACTGATAAGTAAACACTGTGACATCCTCTTGCCAGGAAGATGCAGTGAGTGTTACTTCCCTCAGGTGGCTTGGGATGAAGTCAGGTGTCACCCAGAACAGCGTAGGGGGTGGGGGGTCTTAATCACAGGCTCAGAGATGGCCATCCTGACCAGATGGTCCAAACAGAAACCAAGTTCAGAAGCAGCTAAGTCCACAAGCCAAGAGGTCCAGCTCAAGACCTAGGTCACCTAGTTGCACTTGGGGGTGGGGAGTTGTGTCTCAAAAGCCAGCAGAGTCCTGCAGCCACAGGCCAACTATTGGGGGAAGCTGGGGAGGCAATGGGCAGGTCGTGAGCATGTGTGACCCTGAGGCTTTGTGGGTGCTCAGGTGCCCAAGGAATGGACACAGAGCTCCCGGGAGCACAGGATGGGGGAGGCAACCCAAGAGCTGAGGCTTAAAAAGGATGTGGAGTCAGCAGAAAAGGGAAGGGTGTTCCCTGGAATGGGAACAGCATGCCAAGGGCACAGAGAGATGAGGAAACCCAGGCCACAGAGAGGAGCCAGGACTTGGGGCAGCCGCATCACGGTGTGTGTGTGTGGCTGGTGCAGCCAAGGTGATGAGAGAGCGTGGGTTACAGAACACTCAGAGCAACCCACCAGTCCCCAGCCAGCGACTCGAAAGCCATCCCGACTCCTCCTCTCCTCACTCCACATCCAACATGTCTGCCCCCTTCAGACTCCCTCCTAAATGCTTACCCCCAGTCTCACTGCTCCTCCACATCCCGCTGCCACTCTCTCATCATGTCCCCCTGATGATGCAGGAGCCTCCCACTGGACCCTGTGTCCACCTGGACCCCCATCTGCCTTCCAGATGAGGCCAGAGCAACTTTCAAAGCTCAGGTTTCCTCGAGCTCCACTGGATCCTCCCTCCAGGTGCAGGAAGCTTCCAGACAGAGCTCTGCATTCTGCCCAGATCAGATCCCCCTGGCCAGAGCCCAGCGTCACTCAGCCTCTCTGTGCTGTGATCTCATCTGTAACATGGGACTGAAAGGGTACCTGCCTCCCAGGCTGTGGTGAAGAAGGATAAGGCCACGTGTGAAGGTTCTTAGAATAGCACTCGGCACCTGCTGACCATGCTGGTCGTCCGTGCTCCACCTTCCAGCCTCGGCTTGAATGTCACACTCCCTCATGCCCCCACAGCACCGTAGTGTTGTTGGTCTTGGTACCTTCTGACATCTGTCCTAATTGCCCGTGCGCCTGTCTCCTCATAAGGCAGGAGTCCTGTCTGCCATGTTCCTGGTGTCTCGCCAAGGCCCAGCTGGTGCCCAGAACACAGCAGGAGATCAAAACATTTCATGGCATGATGGAGTCTACCAGGCTTCGTGCTTGCTGCCATGAGGGTTGGACACACAGGAGAATAAGCTGATTGGAGAGAAGAGTGAGCTCCATTTTGGAACTGTTCAATTTGAAATCCAACTGCACATTCCACCAGGCAGTTGGAATGTGAGTCTGGGATTCCAAAGAAGGTGGAACGCGAGGAGTTGGGAATTATCAGTGAACAGGAAGAAGCTGGAAGCTGCTGGCGTGGATGGCGACACTCGAGGATACAGTTGGGTTAGAAGGCAGGCCCTGTGATGTAGCTAGACCTCAGAGGCACAGCAAGAACGGCCACAGTGTGTGTGGGAGCCTGCAGGGCTCACGCACCGGATGGGAACTGGACAGACTCAAAGCACCTGGTGCGCCCCTGCTCACATGGGCTCGTCCATCTCTGGGGAGCTTCCTGGGGGTGGAGAGGTCAAGGGCTGATAAAGAGGCCCCAGGCCTCAGGCAACACGACCGCTCACCAGAGAAGGTCTCTGCTGTCCCCACAGGCCCAGTGGGCATCTGAGAACGGATGGGAGGGAGGGGGTCTACCCTAGATCAGCAGAGCTGCAGACAGGGGGCCATTAGGAGAGGGGCTAGGGGAGGAGTACACCGAGGGGAAGGAGGCCTCGCACCTGTGCCCTTGATTGTCTGAACTCTGACTAGGTTTGTTTGTTTTCTAGAAGAGGAAAGTGGGTGAGGTAGGCACAGATTGCCCATTTTTTATTTTCATCTTCACATCTCTCTGAATTAAAAGAAAAAAGCCTAATGAGGGCTACCTCCAAAAACCCACAGAGCACAAGGTCGCATTTGTACTACACATGCTAGGGGGTTAACTTGCCGTGGGTAAAGCCCTGTCCCCCATCCCCCAGACACTCACCTCACAGGGAGGGCCTCGTGTCCAATCAGAACCTCTCCTCTTCAGGCACAACCATCCACACCGAATCCCCAAGGTCTCTTTAATCTCAGCAGAAGTGCAAGGTGGTGATGAATCCACGGGGTGAAGCTTGGGCTGCAGCTCTGCACACCGGCTGGCCACAGTGACCTCTGCCTGGTTTTACTTCGTGTGCAAAACGAGATGATAAAACTTGCCTGATCTACTTTTCGGGGACGTTGTATGCATGAAATGAGATGAAGTGGCTTACAAAACGTGGAGACCAGCTCCACTATAAAGAGTTGTAACTGCTCACATTCACTGGGCTGAGAGCACAGGGTGGGAGATAAACCCCCTCACACTGAGGGTGCAAATTGGCACAGCCTTTTGATGTAACTTGGCAGCAATTTGGCAAAGAATCAGGCAAGGGTGCAAGATGCTCATTCAGGAACATTCTTTGCAGTATTGTCTGTAATGGGAAAACACTGAGACCCACTAAATGCCTGTTAGTAGGACATTGGTGAAATAAATGATAATATATCCATTTACTTGAATAATAACTGCTAATTAAAAAAATGAGGCTCAGGGGTCCAGCCCGGTTGCGTAGTGGTTAAGTTTGCGTGCTCCGCTTCGGTGGCCTGGGGTTTGCAAGTTTGGATCCCAGGCATGGACCTATGCACCGCTTATCAAGCCATGCTGTGGTGGTGTCCCATACATAAAGCAGAGGAAGGTGGGCATGGATGTTAGCCCAGGGCCAATCTCCCTCATCAAAAAAAAAAAAAAAAAAAAAAAAAAAAAGGAGGCTCAGAATTCTTATTTGTTAATATGAAAAATATGTATTTATAGATTAAATGGACATTCAGTTTGCAAACTTTTGGCGTCCTATGATCATATTTTTATAAGACTAAGGATATACTTGGAGAAGCATTTCAATCTAAAAATATGCTAAACCATTAATGTAGTTCTTTCTTAACCGCCCATACAATAAGCACATATACTTTAATAATGAGGGAAAACAATGTAATTTCTCCACTTAAAAAAACTTTCATATAACTATTAAAGAAATTGAATCAGTGTTAATAACCTTCCAGAAAAGAAATCTCCAGGCCCAGAGGGTTTCACTGATAAGTTCTACCAAATATTTAAGAAAGAAATGATACCAGTTCTCTACAAGGTATTCCAGAAACTAGAAGCAGAGAGAACACGTCCTGCCTCATTCTATGAGGCCAGCATTAGCCTAATTCCAAAACCAGACAAAGACATTACAAGAAAGGAAAACTACAGAACAATATCTCTCATGAACACAGATGCAAAAATCCTCAATAAAGTATTAGCAAATCAAATCCAACAATGTCTTTAAAAAATTATACACCACAACCAAGTAGAATTTACTCCAGGTATGCAAGGCTGGACAACTGAAAATCAGTTAATGTAGTCCATCACATCAGCAGGCTAAAGAAGAAAAATCACCTGATCTTATCAAGAGATGCAGAAAAAGCACTTGACAAAATCCAGCACCCATTTATGACAAAAACTCTCACAAACTGAGAATGGAGGGGAACTTCCTCAACTTGATAAACGACTGCAAAAATGTAGGCTAGATGCTTTCCATCCTGAGACTAGAAAGAAGGCAGGGATGTCCCCTCTCACCACTTACTTTCAACATCATACTGGAAGTCCTGGCTGAGGTAACAAGACAAGAAAAGAACATAAAAGTACACAGATTGAGAAGGAATGACCAAAACTGTCTTTGTTCTCAGATGACATGATTGTCTATATAGAAAATCCAAAAAAAATGACAAAAACTCCTGTAACTAATAAGTAATTACAGCAAGGTTGCAAGACACAAGGTTAACATACAAAAGTCAATTGCTTTTATATTTTGCCTATGTACCATCAATAAAAAATTAGAATTTGAAACTTAGAACACCATTTACATTAGCAAATGTAATGAAATTGACAAAAATTAAATAAGTACAAACCTAACAAAACATGTACAAGATCTATATGAGGGAAAACCACAAAACTCTAATGAGAGAAATTAAAGAAAATCTAAATAAATGGAGAGATATTCCATGCTTGTGGATAGGAAGATTCAATATTGTTAAAATGTCAATTCTTCCCAATTTTATCTATAAATTCAGTTTAATCCCAATAAAAATCCCAGCAAGTTAATGTATGAATATCGACAAACTGATTCTAAAATTTAGCCATCACAATACTAAAGAAGAACAAAGTTGGAGGACTGACACTACCCGACTTAAGGCTGCATTATCAAGACATTGTGGCGTTGGTGAAAGAACAGACTAACAGATCGATGAAACAGAATAGGGAGCCCAGAAACAGACCCACACAAATGTAGTCAACTATTCTTTGATGAAGGAGCAAAGGGAATTCAATGGAGAAAGGATAGTCTTTTCAACAAATGGTGCTGGAACGACTGGTCATCCACATGTAAAAAAAAAAAAAAAAAGAATCTAGACAGTGGCATTATACCTTTCACCAAAAAATTAATTCAAAATGGATCCAAGAACTAAATGTAAAATGCAAAACTATAAAACTTCCAGTAGGTACCATAAGAGGAAATTGAGGTGACCTTGGGTTTGTTGATGACTTTTTAAGATACAACACCAAAAGTACAATCCATAAAATAAAAAGTTGACAAGTTGGACTTCATTAAAATTAAAAACTTCTGCTCTGCAAAAGACACAGTTAAAAGAATGAAAAAACAAACTACAGGCTTCGAGAAAATATTTGCAAAACATATATCTGATGAAGAACTTGTATCCAAAACATACAAAGAACACTTAAAACTTAACAGTAAGAAAACAAACAACCCAATTTAAAAATGGGAGACAGACCTGAACAGACACCCCACCAAAGAAGATATACAGACGGCAAATAAGCATACGAAAAGATGATTATTAAGGACTGCAAATTAAAACAACCATGAGATATCACTACACGCCCAGTAGAAAGACTAAAATCCAAAACATTGGCAACGCCAAGTGCTGACAAAGATGTGTAGCAACACGTGGGAATTCATTGCTGGTGGGAATGCAAAATGGTACAGCCACTTTGGAAGATAGTTTGAGCAGTTTGTTACAAAATTAAGTTGAAAACTTACATCCACACAAAAACCTGCACACAAATCTTTATAGCATCTTTATTCATAATTGGTGACACCTGGAAGTAACCAAGATGTTCTTCAATAAGTGAATGGATAAGTTAACTGTGGTACATCCAGACAATGGAATATTATTCAGTAATAAAAAAGAAATGGGCTATCAAGTCACAAAAAGACATGGAGGAAGCTTAAATACATATTGTTTAGTGTAAGAAGCCAGTCTGAAAAGACTACTACATATGGTATGAGTCCACCTATATGACATTTTGGAAAAGATAAAACTATAGAGAGAGTAAAAAGACCAGATGTTGCCAGGGGCTCGGGAAGGAGGGGAGGAGGGATGAACAGGCAGAGCAGAGGGGATTTTTAGGGCAATGGAACTATTCTGTGTGACACTGTAGTGGTGGATACACGATATAGGCATTTGTCAAAACGCATAGAATGTACAACACTCCGAGTGAACCCTAATGTAAATCATGGACTTTAGTTAATAATAATGTTTCAATATTGTTTCTTCAATTGTAACATATATACCCCACACTGATGCAAGATGTTAACAAGGAAAAACTGGGGGGCGGAGGTGTTATGTGGGAACTTGCTGAACTTGCTGCTCAATTTTTCTATAAACCTAAAACTGCTTTTAAAATAAGTCTACTCATTTAAAAATCACCATGAAAATTTTTTTCACCTAGAAAGGGAGAGAAGGATGAAAACAGCAGGAAGTGCTAAAAGTCTCACTCTCCTTCACTGACTTGCTGAGGACCCAGAAAAACCCCAGAGCCGAGATTCGCGGGGCTCAAGGGCCTGGAATTCTGCAGCAGGCGCTGAGGCAGGAGCCCAGGACAGCACGTTCACAAGCCCCAAGGTGAGTCTCAGCTTCTCACGGCTGACAGGAACACTGACAATTCAAAGTGCACAACGTTTGAACTGAATGTGAAGTGAGATCTCTAATTTGGAGCTTTCCCCTGCTCTTTCTAGAGCCGCCCGTTTTAGAGCCCAAACTTTACCAAGGAAGGTCCACGACCAGCACCAGGTCACTGAGGCCTTGTCTTCATGCGACTTGCTGAGTCACAAAACCTACACAAAGGTCATTGAAGGATAAACACTTTGGAGCAAGTGCTAACACTGGGCACCTCTCAGGTATTGATACCCTGCAATCCTCGCCCACCTGCAGTGACAAAGTGGGGGCTTGGGGAGGTCAGCAGTGTGACGGAGATCACCCCCTTGGGCCCCGGAGCCCGGCTCCACACCCCTCTCCCCGAGAGTAATCACTAAAGGGCTTCGAATCCTCCCAGGCCGAGTGACGGCAAAGACCCTGCACCTGCCCCGTCCTGGGGCCAGCTGAGCTTCTCTGCCTCCTGCACTGACACTAAATGATGATTAGATGGCGGCCCCTTTCTGCTTTTAGAAACCACCTAGCTCCTAAACCTGAGCAGCAACTCCGAGCAATGGCCGCATTCCCAAGAGGGAAGCCCACGACAGGTGCGGCCGGTGGAACCTGGAGCCATCCTGCGCCGGCACGGCCCCTGTGGGAGTCACCGTCCCTCGGCAAGAAGAGGGAGCAAGCCCAGGGCCGAAGCAGAGGGGCTTGAGGTTCCCCGGGACCTGCTCGGCGAGGCACGCCGTGTACCTCCAGAAACCAAGAGACAGAGGGAGGGGAGCCCGGTCCTCAGCCTAGGAAAATCCTTGACGTGAGCGGGGACACCAGGCATTTGGAAGTGGCTTGGTCAGGTCGAGTCTGCATGGTCGAGGCCATGCTCAGGGCCAGGACAGACAAGGGCGTCTGCCCGCTGCCCTGGAGCCCTAACCCACACCAAGGGGGACAGGGAAGTGCTGGAGTCCACTCCCCAGAGCAGAGGAGCCTTCGGAGAACTCTTCCAGGATCAGCTGAGGACATGGGACCAAGGGGTGCAGTGGGGTGGAGGGACCCTGATGGATCCCCCCACCTGCCACCCCTTGGGGTCACCCACCGCACCGGCCTCACCTCCTGGGAGAGGAACCTAGAGTGAAGGATCTGTGAGAACTCGGGCTGCCTCCTCTTGAAAGGCCAGTGGACCGAGGTGGGCTCAGGCTGCTGCCGCTGTGTGGCCTTGAGGGTCAGTCAGCCTCTCTGGGCTCTGGTGCCACAGCAATAAAGTTACTGGACCCTCCCCTTGTCTCCCTCCTTTCCCTGCCCCAGGCCAGTCCATCACTAAGTCACTCTGAGCTGTGAACTCAAATGTGGCTGTGAGCATGACATGCCATGCTAATTTGGGGTGTTCCTAATTTACCCATCAGCTTAGCAAAGACATGAACCCATTAAATGTGAATGCTCTTTAATTCATTATTTGGAACATAACTTCACAAAAGCACAAAGATGACACATGTCATCAGCTGTAGATGACAGAGTGTACGAGTCCAAGAGAGATAAATGTGTCCTTTTGTTCTGGCCCCGGGGAAGGGGAGCCTCCAGAAACTCCAACTTCTTCCCACTGGTGGGAGATGGCTCCTCAACCCACTAGACAGGTGTTTATGGGAACCCATGGGCATCCGCCCCATTCTAGGCACCCGTCACTGCAGAGGATAAATTGCCAGAACCCCCTTCCCTGTGGGGCTTCCTTCTCGAGGAGAGAGTGTGATAAGGTGACAAGGCACGTGGGTGTCAGACCCTGAAGGCGCACGGCCGAACCAGGGCTGCTGGTGAGGGTGGGTGCAGTTTTAAATGGGGGGCTCTTCCAGGAACCCAGGAAGTGGTGCTTGAGCCAAGACTGAGGGGGCAGTGCACCTACAAGAAGGCCCAGGCCCTGATGCGCTCGGTTGTGGTGAGCTCCAACCCCCCAGCACGCCCCACAGCCCCCCACCCCACCCCCGAGCATGGCCAGCATCACCAGGCCGGCTGGGCTCAGGGACCCTCTGCATGGCGGTGCTGGTTCAGCCCCCTACCAGGCTGGTCTGGCTTAACCAGCTCATGCCTCCTGCCTGTCCCTGGGTGAGAACTGGGGCAGGGTTTGTGGTCCTGGGTGGACACGGTGGCCACAGCTCCCGGACGGCTTGTGGCTGAGCCTCACTCAGTGCCACACAGCACTACCAAGTCCAGGCAGCCACCCTCACTCTTGGTCCAGCTGGCAGGAGAGGGTCCAGTTCTCTTGAGGCCCCAGGTGGCTGGGCAACCAGGATGGACACTGGGCTGAGGACACGGCATCCATTAGTCCTGCCTGACCCATGTGTGAAGTGACAGGAGAGAGACAAGGGGACAGCCTGTGCACTGTTTTATCTGCTAAGCATGCAAATAACAGTAACAATAACATTTCCGAGTGCTTGCTCCCGTCAGGCCCTGTTCTAGGCACTGTAGACACGTTAACTCATTTAATACTCAAAGCGCTCTCTAAGATCGCAGTTTCACAACCCCACTTATAGATGATGACACAGAGGTTCAGAGGGTAATGCTGGCAGAGGGTTGGATCCAGACATCCAGCTTCGGAGCCTGTGCTTCCAACCCTGTGTGTGCTGCTCTGACAATAAATAATGACAGTCAATGGGCCGGACCAGGCCTCTGCCCCCATGATGCCACAGGTCCCACAGTTCAGGCCCCAGGAGGGTGTAAGACCTGGTGGGCATGCTCTGAGACTCCTCCAAGTGAGGCAGACCCACACACTGATCCCAAACAGCCCCCACAGGCCGCCAGGCTTCCTCAAAGAGGTTGACACACGTATTTCTCTGAGTTCTCACTCCCATGGTTACCCTCCTCGGCCACCAACAACCCCCCTGCCACTAGTAAGGGATGGCTCAGGAGACATCACTGAGGTGTGGGCCGTGGATGTCTGCAGTACATGTGGTGCTTCTCCAGGGCCGCGTGTTCCCATTGCTCTTCCAGAATCCATCTCTGGAACCCTGGGGGGTCTGAGCACGGCTTGGCAAGGCCTGTAAAGGAACGAAACCCCCCGGGGCCAGGATGGCGCTCTGACGCAGCCCTCGACGGACTGCAGAGCATGGCCAGAGCCCCTTGCCGCCCAAGGGCCGGGTCCACACGGTGACACCAGGGCACTGCTTTCAGCCGCTCAGAGAGTGGTGCCAAGAACTGAGCCTCGAGGACGGAGGAATTGCGGTCCAGCCCTGCAGAGCCGTTTAGGGGGCTCAGTTCCCCTGCACCCACCTTCGCAGAGCCTCCTTGACGTCCCTCTTCTGCAGGGTGTATATGAAGGGGTTCAGCACTGGGGTGACGATGGTGTTGAGCACCGTCACGGCCTTGGTCAGCTCCAGCGAGCTCTCCGCCGAGGTCCTCACGTGCAGGAAGACGGTGGAGCCATACCAGATGAGGACCACCGCGAGGTGGGAGGAGCAGGTGTGGAAGGCCCTGTGCCGGCCCTGCGCCGAGGGGATCCTGACGATGGCGGCGATGATGTAGGCGTAGGAGACGAGCGTGATGAAGCAGGAGCCTAGGATGTCACAGAAGGCGATGCCGAAGGACACCAGCTCCACCACCCACGTGCCGCCGCAGGACAGCACGACCCAGGGTGCGATGTCGCAGAAGTGGTTGATGACGCGCGAGCCGCAGAAGAAGAGGCGGGCGATGAGGGCCGCGGGGGCGGCGATGGCGGAGAAGCCGCACAGCCAGGCGCCCAGGGCAAGGCGCGCGGAGAGGTCGAGCGTCATGATGCCACCCTAGCGCAGCTGCAGGCAGATGGCCAGGTAACGGTCGTAGGCCATCACGGCCAGCAGGAAGTACTCGGTGCAGCCCAGCGAGAAGACGAAGTACATCTGCGCGGCACAGCCAGCGAAGGAGATGGCTCCGCTCCGCGAGGCGAAGGTGGCCAGGGCCTTGGGCACGCAGGCCGTGGTGAACCAGATCTCCAGGAAGGAGAGGTTGCAGAGGAAGAAGTACATGGGCGTCTGGAGGCGCCGGTGAGCGCCGACCAGGGAGATGATGGCCAGGTTCCCGGCCACCGTGAGCACATACGTGACCAGGAAGAGCAGGAAGAGCCCCGCGCGCAGGCCCTGCGGCCCCGGGAAGCCCAGCAGGATGAACGGCGCCTGCGTGGAGAGGTTCTGGCTGCGGCCCCAGGCCATGAAGCCTGTGGGACATAGACCACCAAGGCCAGTGAGAGCGACCTCCTGCCCGGATCTCTCTCTGGGGGCTCAGGAACGGAGGGGTCGGCCCTTCCCCGCTCCCTTTGGGGTCTACTCACCTTGTCCAATAATCCCAGGACCCCAGCCAGGCCTAGCATGCCCGTGGGAGCGAGTGGACGGTGGGCATGAACACGTCCTCCTCGGGGGAAGCAGCTCAGAGGGCGGCGTGGACGCGGGTGAGCGGTGCACCTGGGTGGATGGGTCCCTATTCTAGATTCCTTGGTTGTTGGGGGTGGGGGTGGTCCTTAGTCTAGACTCAAGAAGCCTGGGAAAGGACAGGAAGTGTCAAATTTTCGCAAATGAAATTATGTATGGCCCGGTTGTTAGCATTTTCGTGCAACAAACCAGGTTGATTCCTAGTAGAACACTCTTATCTCTGTGCCCGGTAGCCTCTACCCCCCCACAAGGACGACAACCTCCAGAGGTAGCCCCCGACATGCGACATTGCAAACAGCTGTCACCAGCGCCCGCTCCTGGCTGGAGGCTGGGGGACGGGGGCGGGGGAGGACGGTCGCAGGTGGGCGGCGGGTGGCGCCCGCGAGGGAGGGAGGGGAGCAGTGGGCGGGACCCGGTGGACGCGCGGGCGCGGGGCTGCCGCGCGAGGGGAGGGTGTCAGTGGGCGCCGCGCTCAGCCCCTCAGTACCTCCAGCAGCCCATTCCCCGGAACCCGGGGCCCGCCGGCTGCTCCGGGCCGACGGCACCCTATGAGTCTCCGAGGCGGTGGCCGGGCTGAGGTGGGCAGAGACCCCACGGACATGGAGCCTGGAACCAGCAGCCACAGAGAGGCAGGAGGGGCCCGGCCGGTAAAAGTTTCCGCCGAACGGTGTCCAGATGTTAGGGATCTGGGGAGGACCGCGCTCAGGAGCCACCGCAACCACATGCAGTTTTTTGCCCAGCCCCTTCCTCTCCCCCGGTTTGCACGCTTGCACACACCACACGCGCCTGTGCACACTCACACATGGGCACAGCATAAAACTCGTGGATCTGTGCTCACACGTGCGTGCACACTCACACTATCTGGGCCAGCCCTCTGCCCTCTGGAGCCCTCACCCCTGTTGCTAATGGATTTGGGGGTCCCTTGGCTGCGTCCCCTCCCCAGTCCCACAGCTACAATCAGTAACAAAATGGCCCACGCTGTAGCCACGTCCCTGAGACACATGCGCTGGCTGCAAGCCTCTGCCTCTCCTGGCCATGCAGCCCTGCATCGGTGCTCAGACAAAAGCAAAACTCCAGAGGGGGTCTCAGCGGTGCAGACAAGGCCAGTGCCCCCTGCCCCCAGGTCCCAGGAGTGGGACCACCCTGGGCCGTCCTGGAAGGAGCAGTACTTTTAGCAGAGCCCCCTTCCCCACACGTAACACAGCTTCCTGGAGGGCAATTGCTCCTGCCCCTCTTCTGAAAGCCGGTGGGCACAGACCCCACCCGGGCTGCGGGCTGCGCGGGGTCCTGGGCCCCACTGCTCTCGGGCCCACCCGCTGCAGCCACAGGGAGCAGTGCTGCAGGGGGAGCTGCTCTGCCTGTGACGTCCGGTCCCCTGACCAGGGATGGGGGCTATTTTCTCAGCCCTGATTGGGGACGAGCCTCTCCTTTTGAAAACCCTTCTGCTGTTGAAGATTATGGCTTCAAGGGCTCAAAGGAAAAGAAACCTCAGCAAGGCTTGCCCTCTCTGGATCCCTAACAACCCTCCTGTCCCAATTTCCCATGCTGCCGCTTATGAGCGGCTCCTCCTGTGCCCTGGAGACGAGGACGACTGGTCTGCTCCCCCAAGTGCCGGTGTGTCTGCGCACATGCCCACACGTGTGTCAGGACCAGCCCTGCTGTGCCAGGGGAGAACACCCAGATCTCACCAAATCCTCTGCATCTTGTAAGGGCCTCCTGAGCCTCAGAGAAGAGAGGAGTAAAAGAGTGTCCCCCAGTAAGCCCACGTGGGCTGCCCCGAGGCACCCTGCTCCTCATGGGGGAGGGGTGTGGGGAAATCTACCTGGAGGTCAGCTCGTGGGGGCTCGTTGTGGTTGGGGGTCACTGATCCAAGGGGTCTGACAGGCTCCAGGACGTGTCCCCCTGAAGCAGCCTGGAGACCAGGAGGATGAGCATGGGACGACACTGAGCACCCTCCAGGCAGGGCTGCGCCCCCGGGGTGGTGTACTGCCTCTGGCAGGCTGACCCTCTGACTTGCCGATGAGGGTCCCCTGTTGGCGGAACACTTGCTTTCTGCTGCCCAGCTCCTGGAGACGTGGCGAGAAGGAACGGGTGGGGGTCATGGGCTGCTCTGGACCCTCTGCTGCTCCAGCACGTCTATGGCAGTGGCCAGAAGGCAGGTTTCTGCTGCCCAGGAAGGCACCTGACCGTCCATCAACACTGGGCCTGAGTGCAGTCTCTCAGACCACTGCTCTTGCCCCAGGTCTGCAAGACTGCTCTGCCCAGTGACCCTGACTGGTCACTCAGAGTGGCCAGCACTGGCCCAGCTCAGTGCAGACCCCAGGACACGGACGTGGAGGCTGCCCCGGCCCCACCTCACAGGAAGGAAGCCGGCGGCGCCTCTGCTGTTGTCACAATCCTCAGGCTGCTGTTCTCGTCTCAAATCGTGGCCACGCGGCACCTGCCGCCCACCTCTCCCAGGGCAGCATCTGCACCAAGTCCTGCTGGCTGTCGGCTAGCACGCTGGCCAGGAGCCCAGACCAGAGGCCACTGGCACTCCAGCTCACGGCCCAGCAAACGCATCTGACACAGGGCAGCAAGGGGGATTCCCCACCCTGGACAGCACCGGGCCTGTCCACCCACCAGTGGAGAGAGCAGCAGGGTGAGCCCTGTGCCCAGCTGGCAGCCCTCTGACACTTGGGTTACTTCTGCTCTCTACCCACCTCCCTCAGGCTCAGGCCTACAAGGACCATATTGCTGATTACACAGCTGGCAAGAGCCTGGCCCTGGGGGCTGAGGAGGGGCCCAAGGGTGTCCCGGGTGGCACCCAGCATCCTGAGTGGGGCCTCCTGCCCTTGGGCTGCACTTGGCAGCCGCTTCTCACCCACAACCCAAGTGCATCTGCCCCAGGGCCCAGCCCATGCCGGGTCTGTCTCCAAGGGCAGTGTCCTGAGCAGGGAGCCCACACAGTGATAGCATCTGGCAGGGGGGGGGAGGGGCGGTACCCTGTACACCCCAGGGCATGGGCTGGCTGGATGCTGGATGCTGGGTGCTGTTAGCAGGTGCTCTGTGCCTCAGTTTCCCCCTCTGTAAACGGAGTGATGATGGCCCACAGGTCGATAGGCTGTCCCCACTCTATACCCCCACTCAAGCCTTCTGGAAATGCTGCTCCAAGCTGGGGGCTATTTCCTGCCTGGTCCCCCCTGGGCTGCTCCCCGAGGTGGGGACCCCGAGCCCACTGTGGCCAAGAAGAAGCTATGACAAAGGGAAGGAACCGCTGTCAGCCAGGTGGCTTTAGGCGAGAGCCCACCCTCTGGGCTCTGCGAGCATTGGCCTCGGGGGCTCCAGAGCACACCTGTGGGGCACACCTGTGGGGCACACTCAGGGGGATGTGGAGTTGGGCTCACAGCCATGGGCAGGGCTGCGTGCAGTTAGTCACACGGGCCTGCGCCTGGGTGGCAGGAACTCAGCTGTCTGGGGTGGGGGTCCTGGGAGGTGGTGGGACTGTGACCACCCACCCTCAGCCTATTTCCCCCATCAGTGCTGTGGGGTGGGCATCAGTCAGAGCAGGTCCTGACGAGGCCCCAGGGACAAGGGGCACGATGGCAGCCAGGAGGAGCGGTGACCCCAGCCGGCCATGCTCGGGCCTCAACTGTCACTCCACACTGGGGACTCCACTGTCGCTGTGGGGCCCCTGCCTCACAGGCGTCTGGGCTGCCCCCAATTGGGAGCTCGTTAGAAGCTGGTGGTGGGCTCCCCAGAGCAGGAGCGGGGCCTCGTCAGTTAGCAGCACCCCCTGCAGGGCTTGTCGGGAAAGCACAGAGATCTGCTTTCTCTTTGGTTCAAAGGCCCTATTTTTCCAAGTGTAATAACACTCTAGGCGTTTGGAAGACGTAGAAGTAGAAGAAAGTTTCTCAAAGCACAGACAAGTGTGAAGATTTGGTGTGTCACATCCTCCATTCCTGTTGACTTTTAGGGCTCACTCCACAGATGCACTTCTAAGCTCTTGTTTCTTTCTTTCTTTTTTATTATTGAGGTAGGTTGACACACACAAAGCTTGTACACATTCGATGTACACATTTTGGTGAGTTTGAAGATAAGTATGCACCCGTGAAACGGTCGCCACAAACTTCACCATCGCCTCTAACCGTCCCCTCCTTTTGTGTGATAAGACCATCTAATGTAAGATCTATCCTCTTACTTAGCACCATGCACCAGGCATTGCTCCCAACTTTGCAGGCTCAGGACAGTAACTTCCCTCAACTTCTCCGCGTCAGACAGTTGGATCTCCGCTTCCTCCTATTGTAACTAATGCTCTTACAGATGTATGTGAACCAGAAGTTTTTTCCATATTTCCAGTAATTTCCTTATGATAATGAAGGGCAGTTCAAATCTATCACTTCCCATTGACAAGACCACTCAAGAGGTG
The DNA here is from genome assembly GCF_057802395.1 of Ceratotherium simum simum. NCBI lineage: Eukaryota > Metazoa > Chordata > Mammalia > Perissodactyla > Rhinocerotidae > Ceratotherium > Ceratotherium simum. The sequence goes on from NC_141905.1 coordinate 91,065,450, forward strand.
ACAAAAGCTTGTCCCCAGAAAGGTGGAGCAGGACGATGAGCCGGGCACCACCAGGTCCTCTGCAGGCCTGGCTCCCCGTGGGCCGCTGACCAGCCACAGGCCTGAGCAGGCCATCTCCTCTCAGATCCCCTCTTTCTCCATAATGGGGATGATGGTCTCTCCCAGCCACTCCAGCCCCTGGAATGAATGTGATGATGTGCAGTAGGATGCTGAGGGCTCATGAGTATAAGGAGTTTTTATTCGTGTGACGTGTAATCATAGAGATAAATGCTCTTGCAGCAATTTCTTTTTTAAGCAGAATGAAAACATGCACATGGTGTTAAAATGGGACTTGTCCTGACTCCACTCCATCTGAGACGCTGAGATGACAGAAATCAGACAGCAAAATGAGGCCCAGAAGAAATGCAGTTTCCAAATGGTGTCCAAGAACCATGCCTATGTGTCTGGGCCTCTCACCCGCCTGGGGAAGTGGTTAGGGTGAAGAAAGAGCCCTGAGGGGGATAATTTGTGCAGACATTCCTTTGGAGAGTGGAGGTTCTGCTGATAACCAAGAGCAGCTTTGGTGGGAGCCCTGGAGTGGGGGGTGTAGGAAGGGCTGTGCCTGTTCTTGTGGGTCCCTGAGTGGCCTTGGAATCGGGGAAGGAGGGGCGGCTACCTGAGGATCTGCCGGGCCCCGGAGTTCACCAGAGAAGGGAGGTGGCAGCTCCTCTGCACCAGACGCAGCCTCTGGGGCGCCGGGACCACCTGGGAGGACCGTGGCTGTGAGTGGAAGACCAGGAGAGGGCCCAGGCAATGCTGTCCTGAGTGTTGGCGGCTGGCTCTGACCACCAGCACTGACCAAGCACCTCCCAGCCCCGCCTCCAGGGCCCAGCCCCCACTGCAGGCTCAGGGCTGGGCCAGGCCCAGGACTGCCTGGCTTCTATCTTGCCCCAGGGCACACCTGGGCTCCTGTGGCCTGGCTCACACCTGGGACCCCAGGGACATGGTTGCCCCACAGCCAGCTTCCTCCTCAGTTTCTGAGCCCGGTCCTCGCAGAACCACCCTCTGGCCCAGCCCACCTTCCCTGCTGACCCTCTGCCTGAGAACCTCAGAAAACTGAGAACCTCACCCTGTGTTCTGCACCATGATGTCTCCCTCAGGATGCTGCGTGGTTGAAAGAGCAGTGGCTGTGAGTACAGAGGCCTGGCTTCTTCTGGGCTGGATGGTCCTGGGCCTCCCCTCTCTGAGCCCAGCCTCTCCCGTGAGACTTCCAGGTAGGGATAAAGTAGGAAAGGACAGAGGGAAAAGGACGGGAAGTGCCCTGCAGCCAGCAGGAGGAGGTCCACTGTTTTTGTGAACAGTGGTATATTAAAGACAAACTCTGAGATCAGCAGGGCTCTGACTGGTGGGGAAGATGGAGGAAACTTATCACCAAGAAACCTCAGTTTGGGGAAACCACAAGTTTTACAGGAAGTGAAAAACTAAAGACAAAAGCTGAATAGAATTAGTGACTAAAGATATGCCTATGCATAAAGGGAGTTCACTTCTCTAATACTTATTCATGAGCACTATTTCTAAAACAGAACTTTGGGAAACATAGTTAACTATTTAGAGAACAGAGGTGGCAGAGCAGGTACCTGGGAAAGGAAAGCACCACTCAAATAATGGAAAATTGATGTGAAATGGATGCCTACCTCAAACCATGCACTATAACACACTCCAGATATAAATTTTTTATGAAAGATGGAAGTCTTTGAAAATGAAAACACAACATACCAACTTATGGGATGCAAAAAAAGCAGTGTGCATAAAGGGAAATATATAAGTGTAAATGCCTACATTTTTAAAAGAAGAAAAATCTCAAATCAATAAAATAAAAACACCTTAAGAAACTAAAAAAAAAGAGCAAGCTAAACTCAAAGTCAGCAGAAGGGAGGAAATAATAAAATTAGAGCAGAGACAACTTAAATAGGGAATAGAGAAACAATAGAGAGAATCAACAAAACCGAAAGTTGATTCTTTGAAAAGATCAACAAAATTGACAAACCTTTAGCTAGACTGGCTAAGAAGACAGTGAGATACAAATAACTTAATCAGAAATGAAAGCGAGGACGTTACTATTGATCTTACAGAAATAAAAAGGATTATAGGAGAGTACTATGAGCAATGCTATGCCAACAAATTAGATAATCTAGATGAGATGGAGAAATTCCTAGATAGGCAAATGCCAAAACTGACTCAAGAAGAAATAGAAAAGCTGAACAGAGCTATGAGTAAAGAAATTGAATCAGTGATCAAAAACCTTCCAACAGAGAAAATCCAAGGACCAGATGGCTTCACTAATGAATTCTACCAAATAATTACAGAAAAATCAGCATAAATCCTTCTCAAAATCTTCCAAAGAATAGAATGGGTGAGACACTTTGTAATGCATTCTATGAGGCCAGCATTACCTGATAAGGAGGCCGGACAAAGACATGACAAGAGAAGAAAACTACAGACCTATATCTACAAATATAGATGCAAAAATCCTCAACAAAATACTAGAAAACTGAATCCAATGACATATTAAAAGAATTATACACCATGGCCAGTGGGCTTTATCCCAGAAATGCAAGCGTGATTCAAAATACAAAAATCAATGTAATACAGAATGTTAATAGAATGAAGGGGAGGAAATACACGATCAACTCAATTAACACAAGAAAGCCATTTGACGAAATTCAACATTCTTTCACGATAAAAACACTCAGGAAACTAGGTATAGAAGGAAACTTCTTCAACACGATGAAGGGCATTTATGAAAAACCCACAGTTGACATCATGCTAGATGGTGAAAGACTGAAAGTGTTCCTGCTAAGAACAGGAACAACATGAGAATGCGGGCTTTCACACTGCTACTCAACATAATACTAGTTCTAGCCAGAGCAGTTATGCAAGAAAAAAAATAAAGGCATCCAAATTGGAAAAGAAGAAGTAAAATTATCTTTATTCCCAGATGGCATGATCTTCTATATAAAAACTCGCAAAGAATCTATACCCCCAAAATTACTAGAACTAATAAATGAATTCACCAAAGTTTCAAAGTACAAGATCAACACACAGAACCAGTTGTGTTTCTGAAATATGCTAGCAATGAACAATTCAACATGGAAATTAAGAAAACAATTCTATTTACAATAGCATCAAAAACAATAAAATATCTGGGAATAAATTTAACAAAAGAGGGAAAAGACTTGTATTCTGAAAAGTACAAAACATTGTGGAAAAGAAATTAATGAAGACCTAAATAAATGGAAAGATATCCCATGTTCATGGATTAGACAACATAATATTACCGAAAGTGATTCACAGACTCAATGCAATCCCTGTCAAAATTCCAAAGGCCTTTTCTGCAAAATTGGAAAAGCTGATCCTCAAATTAATATGGAATAGTGATGGGCCCAGAATAGTGAAAACAATCTAGAAAAAGAACAAAGTTGTAGGACTCACACCTCCTGATTTGAAAACTTACTACCAGGCTACAGTAATCAAAACAATGTGGTACTGGCGTAAGAATAGACATATAGATCAATGAAATAGAATTGAGAGTCAGTAAATAAACCCATACATCTGTGGCCAATTGATTTTCCACAAGGGTGCCAAGTCCGTTCAATGGGGAAAGATCAGTCTCTTCAACAGATGGTGCTGGAACCACTGAATACTCACCTGCACAAGAATGGAGTTGGACCTCACACCATACACAAACACTAACTCAAAATGAATCAATGATGTAAATATGAGAGTTAAAACTATAAAACTCCTAAGAGAAAACATAGGAGTAAATCTTCGTGACCTTGGCTTTGGCAAAGGATTCTCATATACAATACCAAAAGGAAGAGCAACAAAAGAAAAAAGCAGGTGAATTGGAGTCCATGAACATCAAAAACTTTTGTGCATTGAAGAAGACTATCAAGAAATTGAAAATATAACTCAAAATGGGATAAAATATTTGCAAATCATGTACCTAATAAGGGTCTAGTATCCAGAACATATAAAGAACTCTTACAACTCAATAAGTAAAAGACAAACAATCCAATTTAAAAATGGGCAAAGGATTTAAATAGACATTTCTTCCAAGAAGATATACAAATGGCTGACAAGCACATGAAAAGATGTTCAGTGTCATTAGTAATTAGGGAAATGCAAATCAAAACCACAATGAGATATCCCTTCACACCCACTAGGATGGCTATAATTTTTCAAAAAATAGAAAATAACAAGTGTTGATGAGAATATGGAGAAATCGGAATTCTGTACATTGCTGGTGGGAACGTAAAATGGTGCAGGCTCTGTGGAAAACAGTTTAACAGTTCCTCAAAAAGTTAAACAAAGAATTGCCACATGATCCAGCAATCCCACTTCGAGGTATATATACAAAGGAATTGAAAACCGGTACTCAAACTAATACTTGTACATGAATGTTCATAGCAGTACTATTCACAGTAGCCAAAAGAGAGACACAACTCTAATGTCCACCAACAGATGAATGGAGAAATAAAATGTGGTCTATCCATACAATGGAATATAATTCAGTGATAAAAATGAAGTATGGATATATGCTGTAAGATGGATCAACCTTGAAAACATTATGCTAAATGAAAGAAGTCAGACACAAAATACTACATATTGTATAATTCCATTTGTATGATGTATCTAGGATAGGTAAATCCAGAGAGAGCAAGTTGGTTGTTGCCAGGTGCTGGGAAGGGAGAGGGAAGATGGAGGAATAACTGCTTAATGGGTACAGGGTTTTCTTTTGGGGTGATGAAATGTCCTGAAACTAGATAGAGGTGACAATTGCACAGCACTATGAATATACTAAATACCACTGAATTGTGTACTTTAAATTGTTCATTTTATGTTATGTGTACTTCACCTCAATGAAAATATAGGAAAAAAAGAGAAGAAAGTCAAAAAAGAAGGAAAGCTTTAAAAACATTTCCATGAATTATAGGTGAATATTATTCTGACCTCAGAGTAGTCAAGAAGTTCCTTAAAAAAATGTGAATCATAAAAGGAAATATTGAAAATTTTGACTATGTTAAAATTAAGACCTTTAACACCTCACCAAAGATATACAGGTGGAAAATAAGTGTATGAAAAGATTAACAACATAATTTGTTACTAGAAATTTGCATATTAAAACAACAATGATATACCACTACACACGTATAAGAATGGTCAAAATCCAAAAACCTGACAATATCAAATTCTGACAAGGATGCAAAACAACATAAACTCTTATCCATTGCTACTAGGAAAGCAAAATGAAAAAGCCACTTTGGAAGACGGTTTGGCAGTTTCTTATACAGCTAAACATAGTCTTGTCATACTATCCAGCAATCATACTCCCAGGTATTTACCCAACTGATTGCAAAACATGCCCACACAAAAATCTACACATGAATGTTTATAGCAACTTTATCCATAATCACCAAAAACTGGAAACAACCGAGATACCCTTCAACAGGTGAATGGATAAACGAACCGTGGTAAATCCTTACAATGAAATGTTATTCAGCACTAAAAAGAAATGAGCTATCAAGCCACAAAAAGACATGGAAGAACCTTAAACACATATTGCTAAATAAAAGACACCAGTCTGAAAAGGCTATGTACTGTATGATTCCAATTATATAACATTCTGGAAAAGTCAAAACTATGGAGACAGTAAAAAGATGAGTTGCCAGGGGGTCAGGTGGAAGGAGGGAGGGTTTAATACGTGAAGCTCAGAGGATTTTGGGGGGAGTGAAACTATTCCCTATGATACTGTAGTGGTGGATACACGGCATTTGTTAAAACCCATAGAACTTTACCACATGGAGTTAACTTTAATGTATGCAAAATTTTAAGAAATGATTTAGAAGGTTTGGAGATTTGGGGATGGAATGCAGAAAGTGGCAAATAATCTAACTGTATTACAAATGTATGAACCACGACCTCACTGAAGGGGTCTTGGGGGTAGAGGTGCTGATCTGAGTGAACTTGGAAATGAGTGGAGTCTGTGGGATTATTGGCAAGAGAAACTACACAAGCTTTGTACTCTAGTTGATAAAGCTTTTTCCTAATGGGGTACAGGTTAACAATTCTGACACCACTATGCATGTACACTGGAATTCAATTAAGTAAATGGAGGCTGGATGCTGGGAGCCAGGTTCTCACCATTGGAGTGGACATTTACAGGGGAGGAGGCTAGAATGATTCACATGGTGATGCACTAGAAGTGGAGACATTAGTAAGATCTCATGTTTAGCTTAGTATAGATACAGATGGCTACATATAGAAATATTTATAGATGTGTGTACAGACACAGGTTAGCATACACACACAGACTTCCTTGCTCTGTCAGCTGAGAGAGCCAAGAAGCAACAACAGCCCAGCAGCAACCAGCACACCTAGTGCCCAGATGTTGGTTTCTAATGCCATTGTCTAACAAGGGCACCAAAGCTCCTGGTGCCTGGCTGATTCCAGGGCTGGGCCAAGAAATATACAAGATGAGCCTGGAGCGTCTCATAGTGCCAGGTAGTTAGTAAGTGTTCAAAAAAACCCCACACAATGATGGAGGAAACAACTGAGAGCCCCTAATATCAAAGACCAGGACAGTTTGAGCAACATAATAAATAGAATAGTCTTGAATTATAACCCAAAGTATAAAATAAATACCGATGAGTCTGTACTGAAATAAATAAATGATTGGATAAATAAATAAATGGGGACCGTAGACAAATGTCCCATGCAGAAGAATTCCAAATAATTTATGTACGTATTCCTCTTTCAAGGAGGGAGAGCATGATTTCCCTCTCCTTAAATGGCTGTATGCAATGACTTCCTTCCAAAGGGTACAGTATGGGGGTGAAGTAAGGTTACGCCGTAACCTACAGTGGAGAAACCTGACACAGTGCCTGAGCCAGGTGATCAAGTCAACACCAATAAGGTCAACAGTGATAAGCCATGTTGACAGTCTGTACCCTTATATGATGGGATGTAAATGGCACTTTATCTCTGTGGTCTTCCTCCCAAAGTCCCACAACCCCAGTCTAATCACGAGACAAATCTGAACTGAGGGACATTCTACAAAGTAGATGACCAGAATTCCTCAAAATTGTCAAGGTCATGAAAAAAATAAAAACAAAGTAGGAGAAACTGTCACAGCCAAGAGGAGCCTAAGGAAAAATGACAACTAAATGTCATATGGTGTCCTGGACAGGATCCTGAGACAGAAAAGGGACATTGAGTAAAAACTAAGAAAATTCAAATGAAGTATGGAATTTAGTTGATAGTAACATATCAATACTGGTTCATCAATGTAACCTATGTACCACACTAATGTAGGATGTTAGCATGAGGGGAAACTGGATTTGGTGTCTATGAGAACTGTTTGTACTGTCTTTGCAACTTTCCCATAAATCTAAAACTGTCCTAAAATAATTTTGAAAAATTAGAGCTTCTGTTCATCAAAAGACTTCTTAAATGAACTGAAAAAGAGAAGCCATAAACTTGGAAAGATATTTGCAAAACATGCTAAAAATTACAAAACACTGATGAAAGGAATAAAAGATGATCTAAATAAATGGAGAGATGTACCACGTTCATGGATTGGAAAATTCAATATTGTAAAGATGTTAATTCTCCCCAAACTGATCTATAGACGCAATAAAATTCCAGCAGAAATTTTTATAGAAATCAACAAGCTGATTCTAAAATTTATGGAAAGGCAAAGGAACTAAAATAGCCAAAACTATTTTGACAAAAAAAAGGACAAAGTAAGAGAATTCAAACTACCTGGTTTCAAGATCTATAATGCCGTAGTAATCAAGACAGTGTGGTATCAGAGAAAGAATAAACATAGAGATAAATGGGACAAAACAGAGAATCCAGAAACAGACCCACACATGACTGATTTTGACAAAGATGAAAAGGCAATTCAATTTTCAACAAACTGTGCTGGAAAAATCAAATATCCATATGCAAAAACTGAATTTCAATCTATATCTCATACCCTATACAAAAGTTAACTCAAAATAGATCATAAAGCTAAATGTAAAACCTTAAAGTAGAAAACCTCTAGAAGAAAACAAGGAAACAATATCTCTGACCTTGGGTTAGGCGAGTTTTCTTAGATACAACACCAAAAGACAATCCATACATGTAAAAAAAGTGGACTTCATCAAATTAAGAATTTCTGATCTTTAAGAGACACTATTAATAGAATCAAAATACGAGCAGTGATTTGTTAAAAACTTACAAATCAAATATCTGATAAAAGATTTTTATTCAGAATTTAAAATTTTCAAAATTCAATAGTAAAGAGACAATCAACTCAATAAACAAATGGGTAAAAAACTTGAGCAGACATTTCACCAAAGAATGGTAATGAGCACACGAAAAGAAACTCATCCTCATGAGTCAGTAGGAAAGAACAAATTTAAACCACAAGGAGACACCACTACAAACCTTTTAGAATAACGTTTCTGAAAACTGTCAATACCAAGTGCAAACTGGCACAGCCACTTTGGAAAACAGTTTGGCAGCTTCTTATAAGGTTAAATACACACATCATATAACCCAGTCCTCGTATTCACGTGAGAAAAGTATAAGCAAATGTTTATAGTGACTTCATCCATAATCAACAAAAACTGGAAACAACCTAAATGTCCTTCAACCAGAGAATGGATAAACAGACTGTGGTCTATCCGTACAATGGAATATCACCAACAATAAAAAGGAACAGGCAGCTGATACACGCAACACGGATGAATCTCAAACATATTATGCTGAGTAGAGGACTCAAAAGACTACAGGCTCTTCTGATACCATTTATATAACATTCTGGAAAAGTCAAAATTATAGGCACAGAAAACAGACTGCTGGGGACTGGGGATGGGGAGAAGGCTTATCTACAAAGGGACAGCATGGGGAAATTTTTGGAGTGATGGAACTGTTCCATATTTTTATTGTGGTAGTTACAGAATTGTATACATTTGTCAAAACTTGCAGAACTATACACTAAGAAGAGTAGGTTTTGCTGTATTTAAATTATACCTTAATAAAAAGAATGTGAAAATATTTAAGGACTTCTGTTCATCAAAAGACACCTTAAGGAAAGTGAAAAATAAAAGGTGAAAACTGAGGGGAGATATTGCAACATACGAGAGACATACAATTAATACTGAAATATATAAAGAGGCTTCCAGCCATAAAAAACTAAGCTGGTACAGTCCAGCCCCCACATAGACAATGACAAAGTTAGATAAAATATACAGTATAATGTGGTTGTAGTTATATGTAATACTATACTATAATGACATAAATGCTATACTATGATATAACTATAAAACATAATACTATAATATGTGTTTTCACGGCTGTTTTCAGATGTTGGACAAGAGGCCAGGCAGGACTCTGATCCTGGAGAGAAGGGAAATGGACAGGATGAACTCCCGGTTTACGGGCTGGAATTCTGGACCTCAGAGCAGGGTTTGGGGGCCAAGTAGGGAGTGTTGGTCTCATCGAGGGGAGGAGACACAGACCAGAGCTCAGGGATCCTGAGGCCGTTGTAAGTGCAGGAGACGACTGAACTTAGAGACACCCACTTCTAGCCAAGATGGAATACAGGGACTGGATTTACCCTCCTACCTGAAAGGAAACAGAAAAATAGATGAAAAAGTGGTTTTCAAGACCCTGGACATCAGGCAATGAAGGACAGTGACCCTGAGAGATGGGAAATGAAGGACAGGAGCCTAAAACTGCCCCGGCTTATTGCCTTGAGAGGGTTTTCAAGCCACCCCAGGGAGGGGACCCAGGCAGAAGCAGCCAGAGCCCATGAGTTGAGGAGATGAGGCTGAGAGTCTAGGAGACCAGGGCAGCTCAAGTTTTCAGGACAAAATAAAGGATTGGGCAGAGCTTCAGGGAGAGAGGATCCCAGAGATCGGCAGAGCACTGCCCTCAGAGTATTGATCAGAGTATTGACCAGCCCATGAAGGTGAGGAAACTGTTTGGGTTCAAGGAGAGAATTACCCAGAAGGATTAGAAAACACCGTGCCTGGGACTCGCACAAGGCCACCTGCTCCCACCAGCCAGACTGGACAACCTCAGGATCTAGGGCGCTGGGCAGAGCAGAGGGCCTGCCTCAGCCGGGAATAATCAGCCCTGGATGAGCACGGCTCCAGACCCGCCCGAAGGTCCCACAAGGAGGACCTGAAAGGACTAGCTGCCTCCAAGTGACTTACCTGTCCCAGAGCAAAAGTCAAGGACATTTATAGGAATATAAAGATAACCAGCACCCAACAAGATAAAATGTAGTGTCTGGCAACCAAGCTACAGTCATCAGTCATGCAACAAGCAGGAAAATACAACTCATAATAAGGAGAATAATCAATCAACTCAGAACTGACACAGATATTAGAATCAGAAGACAAAGACATTAAAATAGTTATTACAACTGTATCCATATGTTCAGACAGTGAAGCAGAGGCATGGAAGATATTTTAAAAGACCCAGATCAATCTTTTAAAGACAAAAACTATAATGTCTGAGATGGAAAATGCACTGGATGGGATTAGCAGCAGATTAGAGATTGCAGAAAAAAAGATGATAGAAATTAAAGACATAGAAATAGAAACCATCAAAGTATTAAACAGAAAGAGAAGGGAGAAGAATTTTTAAGTTAACAGAGTATCGATGAGCTGTGGGAAAACAACAGGCAGATTAATATACAGTAATACCTCGTTTATATTGCGCTTTGTGGATATGGTGGTTTTCACAAATGGAAGGTTTGTGGCAACCCTGTGTTGATGAAATCTATCAGTGCCATTTTTCCAACAGCATTTGTTCACTTGTCTCTGTGTCACATTTTGGTAATGCTCACAATATTTTAAACTTTTTCATTGTTATTTTATTCTTTATGGTGATCTGTGATCAATGATCTTTGATGTTATTATTGTAATTGTTTGGGGCTCCATGAACCACGCCCAACAAGATGGCGAACTTAATCGATAAATGGTGTGTGTGTTCCGACTCAACTGACCAGCTGTTCCCCTGTCTCTCTCCCTCTCCTCAGGCCTACCTATTCCCTGAGGCACAAAAATATTGAAGTTAGGCCAATTAATAACCCTAGGATGGCCTCTAAGTGTTCGAGTGAAAGGAAGAATCACATGTCTCTCACTTTAAATCAAAAGCTAGAAATGATTAAGCTTAGTGAGGAAGGCATGTCAAAAAGTGAGATAGGCTAAAAGCTAGGCCTCTTGTGCCAAACAATTAGCCAACTTGTGGATGCAAAAGAAAAGTTCTTGAAGGAAATTAAAAGTGCTACTCCAGTGAACATACGAATGATAAGAAAGTGAAAAAACCTTATTGCTGATATGGAGAAAATTTCAGTGGTCTGGATAGAAGATCAAACTAGCCTCAACGTTCCCTTAAGTCAAAGCCTACTCCAGAGCAAGGCCCTACATGTCTTCAATTCTGTGAAGGCTGAGAGAGGTGAGGAAGCTGCCGTAGAAAAGTTTGAAGCAGAAGTTGGTTCATGTGGTTCAAGGGAAGAAGCCGTCTCCATAACATAAAAATGCAAGGCGAAGCAGCAAGTGCTAATGTAGAAGCTGCAGAAAGTCACCCAGAAGATCTAGCTGAGGTAATTAATGAAGGTGGCTGTTGAAACAACAAATCTGTTGAAAACAACAGATTTTCAATGTAGACAAGACACCCTTCTATTGAAAGAAGATGCTGTCTAGGAGTTTCATAACTAGAGAGGAGAAGTCAATGCCTGGCTTCAAACCTTCAAAGGACAGGCTGACTCTGTTGTTAGGGGCTAATGCAGCTGGTGACTTTAAGTTGAAGCCAATGCTCATTTACCGTTATGAAAATCCCAGGGCCCTTAAGAATTATGCTAAATCTACTCTGCCTATGTTCTATAAATGGAACAACAAAGCCTGGATGATAGCACATCCATTTACAACACGGTTTACTGAATATTTTAAGCCCACAGTCGAGACCTACTGCTCAGAAAAAAAGATTCCTTTCAAAATATTACTGCTAATTGACAATGCACCTGGTCACCCAAGAGCTCTGATGGAGATGTATGACAAGATTAATGTTTTCATGCCTCCTAACACAACATCCATTATGCAGCCTGTGCATCAAGGAGTAATTTCAACTTTCAAGTCTTATTATTTAAGAAATACATTTTGTAAGGCTCTAGTGGCCCCAAATAGTGATTACTCTGGCAGATCTGGGCAAAAAGTCAATCGAAAGCCTTCTGGGAAGGATTCACCATTCTAGATGACATTAAGAAAAATCATGATTCATGGGAAGAGGTCAAGATATCAACATTAGCAGTAGTTTGGAGAAAGTTGATTCCAACCCTCATGGATGACTTTGAGGGGTTCAAGACTTCAGTGGAGGAAGTAACTGCAGATGTGGTGGAAACAGCAAGAGAGCTATAATGAGAAGTGCAGCCTAAAGATGTGACTGAATTGCTTCAATCTCATGATAAAACTTTAATGAATGAGGAGTTGTTTCTTATGGAGGAGCAAAGAAAGTGATTTCTTGAGATGGAATCTACTCCTCATGAAGATACTGTGAAGGCTGTTGAAATGACAACAGAGGATTTAGAATATTATATAAACTCAGTTGACAAAGCAGTGGCAGGGTTTGAGAAGATTGACTCCAATTTTGAAAGACGTTCTACTGTGGATAAAATGCTATCAAACAGCATCGCGTGCTACAGAGAAATCATACATGAAAAGAAAAGTCCATCAATATGGCAATCTTCATTGTTGTCTTATTTTAAGAAATTACCACAGCCACACCAACTTTCAGCAACCACCACCCTGATCAGTCAGCAGCTCTTAACATTGAGGCAAGACCCTCCACCAGCAAAAGTTACCACACACTGAAGGCTCAGATGGTGGTTGGCATTTTTTAGCAATAAAGAATTTTTTAATTAATGTATATACATTGTGTTTTTAGACATAATGCTATTGCACACCTAACAGACTACAGTATAGCGTAAACATAACTTTTATATGCACTGGGAAACCAAAAATTGTGTGACTCACTTTATTGTGACATTTGCTTTATTGCAGTGCTTTGGAATCCATACTATTTCCAAAGTGTGCCTGGACATGTCATTGAATCCCCAAAGAAGTGGAGACAGAAAAGATATTTGACGGAACAATGGCCAAAATATTTCCAACTTTGATTAAAACTATAATCAATCCCACAAGTCCAGTTGCTTATGAATCCCAACACAAGAAACACAGAGAAAGCTGCACCAGGGCATGTCATAATCAAATGCTCAGAACCAATGGTAAAGAGAAAATCTTAAAAGCATCCAGAGGAGAATTATATAAAGAGAAACAAAGAGAAATATGACAGCAGATATCTCATAAAAACAACACAAGTGAGAAAACAGTGGAGCACCATCTTTTAAATACTGAAAAAAAAAAAAACTGTCAACCTAGAATTTTATTCATAGGGAAAACATCTTTCAAAAACAAAAGTAAAATAAGGCTTTTTTTATACAAACAAAAGCTTAAAGAATATATCACTAGCAGACCAGCACTGCATGAAATATTAAAGAAAATCTTTCAAGGAGAAAGAAAATGATGCCCAATGGAAATATGGATCTACACAAAGAAATGAAGAGCAGAGCAAATGGAAATTTCACAGATAGACAATATTTTCCTTATTATTTAAATCTCTTTTAAAGATAATTGTCTGTACAAACAAAAATAACAATGTATTATGAGATTTATGACATGTGAAAATAAGATGCATGACAACAATAGCACAAATGCTAGGAGGAGAGGGATGGAAGTACACTCTTGTATGATTCTTATACGTGAAGTGATAAAATATCACTTGAAAGTAGACTGTGATAAGTTAAAGATGTATGCTAACCGTAAACCACCACTAAAGTAACAAAACAAAGAGTTAAATATAGTAAGTGAGCAAAGGTGATAAAATGTAATCACGAAGAGAGGAGAAAAAGATAACAAAACCAGACAGGACAAATAGTAAACCAACAGCAATGTGGTAGATTTAAACCTAATCATATCAATAACCACATTATCCATGTAAATGGATAAATACCTCAAATAAGAGGCATAGATTGTCAGGTGGACACAAAGGTAAGACACAACTATATGCCTACAAGAAACATAATTTAAACAGGAAGACATAAATAGATTTAAAGTAAATGAATGGTAAAAAATATACCATGCTAACACTAATCTAAGAAAGCTAGAATTACTTAATATCAGACAAAGTAGATTTCAGAGCAACAAATATTAGGAACAACGGAAATCTTTTCAACATCATAAAGGGATCAATTCTTTGGGAGGACAAAACAATCCTAAACATTTATGCACCTAATAAGAGCCAAAAAAGGCATGAAACAAAAACCAATAGACCCTCAAAGAGAAATAGGGAATCCACAGTTATAGCCATAGATTTCAATATCCGTCTTTCAATAAGTGACAGAACCAGTAGACAAAATCAGCAAAGATATAGGAGACTCAACACCACTATCAACCAGCTTGACCCGATGAACATCACCACAATGTCATGTGCGAATGCACATTCTTTTTAGGTGAACACATATCATTTACCAATATAGACCCATATTCTAGGTCATAAAATAAATTACAAATTTAAAAAGATTCAAAAGTATACAAGGGATGTTTTCTTTTTCTTTTTTTTTTTTTTACTTTAATTTTTTGTTTATTGCGGTAACGTTGGTTTATAACATTGTAAAAATTTCAGGTGTACATCATTGTACTTCTATTTCTGCATGGACTACATCATGTTCACCACCAAAATACTAATTACAACCCATCACCACACACATGTACCGAATTATCCCTTTCACCCTCCTCCCTCCCCCCTTCCCCTCTGGTAACCACCAATCCAATCTCTGTCCCTATGTGTTTGTTTATTGTTGTTATTATCTACTACTTAATGAAGGAAATCATACGGTATTTGACCTTCTCCCTCTGACTTATTTCACTTTGCATTATACCCTCAATGTCCATCCATGTTGTCACAAATGCCTGGATTTCATCGTTTCTTATGGCTGAGTAGTATTCCATTGTGTATATATACCACATCTTCTTTATCCATTCGTCCCTTGATGGGCACTTAGGTTGCTTCCAAGTCTTGACTATTGTGAATAATGCTGCAATGAACACAGGGGTGCATGTACCTTTGCAAATTGGTGTTTTCAAGTTCTTTGGATAAATACCCAACAGTGGAATAGCTGGATCATATGGTAGTTCTATCCCTGGTTTTTTGAGGAATCTCCATACAGTTTTCCATAGTGGCTGCACCAGTTTGCACTCCCACCAGCAGTGTATGAGTGTTCCCTTTTCTCCACATCCTCTCCAACACATGTTGTTTCCTGTCTTGTTAATTATAGCCATTCTGACGGGCATGAGGTGATATCTCATTGTAGTTTTGATTTGCATTTCCCTGATAGTTAGTGATTTTGAACATCTTTTCATGTGTCTGTTGGCCATCTGTATATCTTCTTTGGAGAAATATCTGTTCAGGTCTTTTGCCCATTTTTTAATTGGGTTGGTAGTTTTTTTGTTGTTGAGATGCATGAGTTCTTTATATATTTTGGAGATTAAGCCCTTATCAGATGTATGGTTTGCAAATATCTTCTCCCAATTGTTAGGTTGTCTTTTCGTTTTGTTGATGGTCTCCTTTGCTGTGCAGAAGCTTTTTAGTTTGATGTAGTCCCATTTGTTTATTTTTTCTATTGTTTCTCTTGCCCGGTCAGATGTGGTGTTTGAAAAGATGTTGCTAAGACCGATGTGGAAGAGCATACTGCCTATGTTTTCTTCTAGAAGTTTCATAGTTTCAGGTCTTACATTCAAGTCTTTAATCCATTTGGAGTTAATTTTTGTGCATGGTGTAAGGTAAGGGTCTACTTTCATTTTTTTGCATGTGGCTATCCAGTTTTCCCAACACCATTTGTTGAAGAGACTTTCTTTTCTCCATTGTATGTTCTTGGCTCCTTTGTCAAAGATTAGCTGTCCATAGATGTGTGGGTTTATTTCTGGGCTTTCGATTCTATTCCATTGATCTGTGTGTCTGTTTTTGTGCCAGTACCATGCTGTTTTGGTTACTATAGCTTTGTAGTATATTTTGAAATCAGGGAGTGTGATACCTCCAGCTTTGTTCTTTTTTCTCAGGATTCCTTTAGCTATTCAGGGTCTTTTGTTGTTCCATATAAATTTTAGGATTCTTTGTTCTATTTCTGTGAAAAATGTTGTTGGAACTTTGATAGGGATTGCATTGAATCTATAGATGGCTTTAGGAAGTATGGTCATCTTAACTATGTTAATTCTTCCAATCCAAGAGCACGGAATATCTTTCCATTTCTTTGTGTCTTCTTCAATTTCTTTCAGAAATGTTTTATAGTTTTCGGTGTACAGATCTTTCACCTCTTTGGTTAAGTTTATTCCTAGGTATTTTATTCTTTTTGTTGCAATTGTAAATGGGATGGTATTCTTAATTTCTCTTTCTGCTACTTCGTTGTTAGTGTACAGAAATGCAACTGATTTTTGTATGTTGATTTTGTATCCTGCAACTTTACCATATTCGTTTATTACTTCTAAAAGTTTTCTGGTGGATTCTTTAGGGTTTTCTATATATAAAATCATGTCATCTGCAAATAGTGACAGTTTCACTTCTTCCTTTCCAATTTGGATCCCTTTTGTTTCTTTCTCTTGCCTGATTGCTCTGGCTAGGACTTCCAATACTATGTTAAATAGGAGTGGTGACAGTGGGCATCCTTGTCTGGTTCCTGTTCTTAGAGGGATAGCTTTCAGTTTTTCCCCATTGAGGATGATATTAGCTGTAGGTTTCTCATATATGGTCTTTATTATGTTGAGGTACTTTCCTTCTATACCCATTTTATTCAGAGTTTTTATCATAAATGGATGCTGGATCTTGTCAAATGCTTTCTCTGTATCTATTGAGATGATCATGTGATTTTTGTTCTTCATTTTATTAATGTGGTATATTACGTTGATTGATTTGTGAATGTTAAACCATCCCTGCATCCCTGGAATAAATCCCACTTGATCATGGTGTATAATCTTTTTAATGTATTGTTGTATGCGATTTGCTAGTATTTTGTTGAGGATTTTTGCATCGATGTTCATCAGTGATATTGGCCTGTAATTTTCTTTTTTTGTGTTGTCCTTGTCTGGTTTTGGTATCAGGGTAATGTCAGCTTCGTAGAATGAGTTAGGAGCTTCCCCCTCAATTTTTTGGAAGAGTTTGAGAAGGATAGGTATTAAGTCTTCTTTGAACGTTTGGTAGAATTCACCAGGGAAGCCGTCTGGTCCTGGACTTTTATTTTTGGGGAGGTTTTTGATTACTGTTTCGATCTCCTTACTGGTGATTGGTTTATTCAAATTCTCTACTTCTTCTTGATCCAGTTTTGGAAGGTTGTATGATTCTAAGAATTTATCCATTTCTTCCAGATTGTCGAATTGGTTGGCATATAGCTTTTCATAGTATTCTCTTATAATCTTTTGTATTTCTGAGGTGTCTGTTGTAACCTCTCCTCTTTCATTTCTGATTTTACTTATTTGTGCCTTCTCTCTTTTTTCCTTGGTGAGTCTAGCTAAAGGTTTGTCTATTTTGTTGATCTTTTCAAAGAACCAGCTCTTGGTTTTATTAATTTTCCTATTGTTTTTTTAGTCTCTATTTCATTTATTTCTGCTCTGATTTTTATTATTTCCCTTCTTCTACTGATTTTGGGCTTTGTTTGTTCTTCTTTTTCCAGTTCCTTCAGGTGCATTGTTAGATTGTTTATTTGAGATTTTTCTTGTTTGTTGAGATAGGCCTGTATTGCTATAAACTTCCCTCTTAGAACCGCTTTTGCTGTATCCCATAAATTCTGGCATGTCGTATTTTCATTTTCATTTGTCTCCAGGTATTTTTTGATTTCTTCTTTGATTTCTTCGTTAACCCAGTCGTTGTTCAGTAGCATTTTGTTTAATCTCCATGTATTTGTGGCTTTTCTGATTTTCTTCCTATAGTTGACTTCTAGTTTCATACCGTTGTGGTCAGAAAAGATGGTTGGTATTATTTCAATCTTCTTAAATTTATGGAGACTTGTTTTGTGGCCTAATATGTGATCAATCCTGGAGAATGTCCCATGTGCATTTGAAAAGAACGTGTATTCTTCGGTTTTTGGATGGAATGCTCTGTATATATCTACTAGGTCCATCTGTTCTAGTGTGTCGTTTAAGGCCAATGTTTCCTTATTGATCTTCTGTTTGGATGATCTATCCGTTGGTGTAAGTGGAGTGTTAAAGTCCCCTACTATTATTGTGTTACTGTCTATTTCTGTTTTTATGTCTGTTAATAATTGCTTTATATATTTAGGTGCATCTACATTGGGTGCGTAGATATTTACAAGTGTTATATCCTCTTGTTGGATTCTTCCCTTGATCATTATGTAATGCCCTTCTTTGTCTCTTTTTACAGTTTTTGTTTTAAAGTCTATTTTGTCTGATATGAGTACTGCTACCCCAGCTTTCTTTTCATTGCCATTTGCGTGGAGTATCTTTTTCCATCCCTTCACTTTCAGTTTGTGAGTGTCTTTAGGTCTGAAGTGTGTCTCTTGTATGCAGCATATATATGGGTCTTGTTTTTTTATCCAGTCAGCCACCCTATGCCTTTTAATTGGAGCATTTAGTCCATTGACGTTTAAAGTAGCTATTGATAAGTATGTACTTACTGCCATCTTTAAACTTTTTTTTTTTCTCAGTGTTTTAGTAGTCCTTCTCTGTTCCTTACTTCTTCTATACAGAATTGATGGTCACTTTAGTTTGACCTCTGTCTGAAAGCTGTACTCTTTAACTCCCCTCCTCCCTCCTTTTATGTTTTTGATATCATATCTAACCTCTTTTTTGTACATTTGTATCCATTACGTTCTAATCATGGAAATAAATAATTTTTCCTATTTATGGTCTTGTCTTTTCCCCTTAAATCAGTCCCTTTAACATTTCTTGTAGCACTGGTTTCTTGGTGACAAACTCCTTTAATTTTTGCTTTTCGGGGAAAATTTTGATCTCTCCTTCCATTTTGAATGATAACCTTGCTGGGTAGAGTATTCTTGGCTGTAAGTTTTTTCCTTTTAGCACTTTAAATATATCGTGCCATTCTCTTCTAGCCTGTAAGGTTTCTGCTGAGAAGTCAGCTGATAGCCTTATGGGGTTTCCTTTATATGTAACTTGACATTCTCTTGCGGCTTTTAGGATTCTCTCTTTATCTTTAATTCTGGTCATTTTGATTATGATGTGTCTTGGTGTGGGCCTCTTTGGGTTTATCTTGTTTGGGGCTCTCTGTGCTTCCTGTACCTGGATGTCTGTTTCCTTCCTTAGGTTTGGGAAGTTTTCATCTATTATTTCTTGAAATAGATTCTCTGCCCCCTTGTCTCGCTCTTCTCCTTCCGGGACACCTATGACACGGATGTTAGTGCGCTTGATGTTGTCCCAGAGGTCCCTTAGACTGTCCTCACTCTTTTTAATTCTTTTCTCTTTTACCTGTTCACCTTGGGTAATTTATTCTAGTCTTTCTTCTAGCTCACAGATCCATTCTTCTGTATCCTCTACTCTGCTTTTGAGTCCCTCTAATGAATTTTTCATTTCCAGTATTGTATTTGTCATTTCTGATTGGTTCTTTTTTATATCTTCCATTTCTTTGTTGACATTATCACTGAGTTCATCTATTCTTCTCCACAGATCAGTGAGCATCCTTAACACTCTTAGTTTGAACTCTCTGTCAGGTAGGTTGCTCATTTCTGTTTCACTTAGTTCCTTTTCTGGGGTTTTGTCCTGTTCCCTTACTTGGAATGTATTCTTTTGCCTCCTCATTTTGCCTCTTTCCCTGTGCTTGTTTCTACATATTAGGTAGGTCAGCTACGTCTCCTGCTCTTGGATAGGTGACCTTATGTAAGTGATGCCTTAGGAGGCTTCCAGTGTGCTTCCCTCAGTTCTCAATGTTCCAGGGGTGACCCCTATGTGGGCTACATGTGTCCTTCTATTGTGGCCTGTTAGCTCTCCCTATAGGCGCCCAGGGAGGCTGAGTTATGCTCCTGGCCAGCTGTTGTTATGCTCAACTGCTTGTAGTTGTTGTGGGCCCTTCAGTCTCTTTATCAGGTGTGGGGAGCCCCAGCATGGTTGGCTGTAAGTTCTAATACCACATTTGTGTTGCAGTATTTCTTTTAACTGAGTAGGCCCCCAGCGTGGCAGGTTGTTAGGCTCAGGGCCTTACAATTGCTGTAAGCCTCTAGCCTATTAGGTCTCTTGTCAGCTCTCTGAGGATTGCAGCTGGGTGGGGCTGGCCTCAGGCACAGGAGCACCCAATTGTTTCAGGCTTTGGAAGGTGGGGCAAACCTCCTATGTGGGTCTTTGAGAAGCACAAGTCTTCTGCAGCTGACAAGCCCTGTTGCCCACAGGTCCACACCACTGCCAACACAGTCCTGCCCCATGTGAGCACCCCGACCTCCCCAAGCAGACCCAGTCTCACCACAGCGGGAGCCCCACACACTCCGCCACCGCCCCACACTCTCCACCCGCTCCTTGTGCACACCCTGCCCGCTCAAGTCGGCTCAGTTGCCAGGCTGCAGAGAATCCAGTCACCAATCTATGCAGGCCCACACGTTGCCTGAGGGCTTGTTGTTGGGTGGGGCCAGTCTCTAGGGTGGGCTGTCTGCCCTGGCTGAGCTGGATTAAATCGTTGCTCTAGTGGGTGGAGCAGACCCTGGGCTAGCAGGCCTCAGGGAGAACTCCAATGGCGTCTGTGTCAGCACGCTCACACCAGGCCACAACAATGGCCGCTGCCAATGTCCCAGTCCCTGGAGAGGTCTCACCCCTCACCGAGATGCACTCAGGGCCTATTAGGTGAGTCTCTTGTCACCAAAGCACTGTGCACCTTTCTTTCTGGTGATTTTAGGATGCTTTCTGGAACGGGTGAGTTTGTGCGTGGGCCCTTTAAGAGCCAGTTTTAGTTTCTTTGTGAACCGGGTTTTCTGGGGGTCCTCCCCACTGCTTTAGTAGCAGGCAAAGTCAGATATTATGCCGCTGGTCTCGATTTTGCTGGGTCCACAAAATGCCCACAGCTGGGGCGCTCCCCGGCTCAGGGCCCCGCGCCTCCAGGGAGGGGGCGTACCTGTGAGCTGCTCCCGGCAGCCATGAAGCTGGCGGCTTGTGAAGGCGGTGTTTTTCCTCTCTGGAAGGGGGTCTCTGCCTCTTCTACCCCAGTTAGGATTGTCCGTTGTTGCAGGAGTTCCTCTTATCCAGTTTTCAGTTCTGTCTCAGGGGTAATTTTTCCACGAGTAGATGTAAATTGGCTGTGTCCACGGGAGGAGGTGAGTTCAGAGTCTGCCTATGCCGCCATCTTGACTCCGCCTCGAGATGCCTCCAGCTTTGTTCTTCTTTCTCAGGATGGCTTCAGTTATTCAGGGTCTTTTGTTGTTCCTTATAAATTTTAGGAATCTTTTTTCTACTTCTGTAAGAAATGCTATTGGAATCTTGATAGGGATTGCATTGAATCTATAGATGGCTTTCTGTAGTATTGACATTTTAACAATATTAATCCTTCCAACCCGTGAACACTGGATACTTTTCCATTTATTTGTGTCTTCTTTGATTTCTTTCACCAATATCTTGTAGTTTTCATTGTACAGATCTTTCACCTCCTTGGTTAAATTTATTCTTAAGTATTTTATTGTTTTTGATGCTGTGGTAAATGACATCATTTTATTGATTTCTTTTTCAGGTAATTTGTCATTAATATATAGAAAAGTTACTGATTTTTGTATGTTAATTTTGTACCCTGCAATTTGACTTAATATTTTGATTAGGTCTAAGTTTTTTGGTGGAATCTCTAGGATTTTCTATGTGTAAAATCATGTCATCTGCAAATAGAGACAATTATACTTCTTCCTTTCCCATTCTGATGCCTTTTATTTCTTTTTCTTGCCTGATTTCTCTGGCTAGGACTTCCAGGACTATGTTGAATAGGAGTGGTGAGTGTGGGCACCCTTCTCTTGTTCCTGATGTGAGAGGAAAAGCTTTGAACCTTCCTCCATTGAGTATGATGTTAGCTCTGGGCTTGACGTATATTGCCTTTATTATGTTGTGGTATATTCCCTCTATATCTAATTTGTTGAGAGTTTTTATCATAAAATGATGGTGAATGTTGTCAAATGCTTTTTCTGCATCTATTGAGATGATCATATGATATTTTTCTTTCTATTATTGCAATGTATCATATTAATCGATTTGTGTATATTGAACCATCTTTGCATCCCAGTGATAAATCCCTCTGGATCATGGTGAATGATCCTTTCAGTATGCTGCTGAATGTGGTTTGTGAGTATTTTATTGAAAATTTGTCCATCTATATTCATCGGAGATATTGTCCTGTAGTTTTCTTCTCTTGTAGTGTCCTTTTCTGGCTTGGGTTCAGTATAACGTTGGCCTCACAAAATAAGTTTGTGAGTGTTCCATCCTCTTTAATTTTTTGGAAGAGTTTGAGAAGAATTGGCATTAGTTCTTCTCCAAATGTTTGGTGAAACTCACCAGTGAAGCCACCTGGTCCTGAGCTTTTCTTCATTGGGAGATTTTTGATTACCCATTCAATCTCCTTCCAAATAATGGTCTGTTCAGAATTTCTATTCCTGATTCAATCTTAGTAGGTTGTATGTTTCTAAGAATGTATCCATTTCTTCGATGTTATTCAGTTTGTTGGCATATAACTGTTCATAGCATCCTCTTACAACCCTTTGTATTCCTGTGATATAAGTGGTAAAGTCTCCTGTCTCATCTATAATTTTGTTTTGGATCCTCTCTCGTTTTTCCTTGGTTATTCTTGCTAATGGTTTGTCAATTTTGTCTATCTTTTCAAAGAACCAGTTCTTAGTTTTGTAGTCTTTTCTATGTTTTTTTCTATACTCCATTCCATTTATTTCTGCTCTAATTTTTATTATTTCCTTTCTTATTCTCACATTGGGCTAAAGTTATTTTTCTAGTTCCTTGAGGTGTAAAGTTAAGTTGTTTATTTGAGGACTTTCCATGTTCTTGATGTAGGATTTTATAGCTATCAACTTCCCTCATAGAAGTGTTTTTTCTGCATTCCATAAGTTTTGGTATGTTGTGTTTCCATTTTCATTTGTCTCAAGATACTTTTTTATTTACCTTTAATTTTATTTTTCATCTATTTGTTGTCCAGGAGAATGTTCTTTAATTTCCATGTATTTGTGAGTTTCCCAGTTTTCCTCCAGTTACTGATTTCATACCATTGTAGTCAGAGAAGATACTTGGTATGATTTCAATCTTCTTGAATTTGCTAACACTTGTTTTGTAGATTAACATATGATCTATCCTAGAACCTTCCATGTGTGCACAAGAAGAATGTGTATTCTGCTGTCGTAGAATAGAATGTTCTGTGTATTTCTGTTAGGTTCATTTTGTCTGTAGTGGTGCTCAAGTTTTCTGTTTCCATATTGATTCTCTGTCTGGATGATCTATCCATTGTTGAGAGTGGGATATTAAAGTCCCCAACTATTATTGTATTACTGTTTGTTTCTCCTTTTAGTTCTGCTAGTTTGTCCCTTATATATTTAGGTTATCTTATGTTGGGTGCATAAACATTTACGATTGTTATATCTTCTTGATGCCTTGACCCCCTTATCATTATATAATGACCTTCTCTGTCTTTTCTTTACCATTTTTAAAGTCTATTTTCTCTGATATAAGTACAGCTACCCCTGCTTTTTTAATTACCACATCCTTGAAGTATCTTTTCCCATCCCTTAACTGTCAGTCTGTGTGTCTTTAAAGCTAAAGTGAGTTTTTTATAGGCAGCATATTGTTGGATATTGTTTTTTAACCCATTCATCCATTCTATTTCTTTTGATCGGAAAATTTAATCCATTTACATATAAAGTAGTTATTGATCAAGTAATGATTGACGGGTAAGGACTTACTATTGCCATTTTAACTGTTTTCTGACTGTTTTGTGGAGCGTTGTTCCTTGCTTCCTATCTTGCTGTCTTCGTTTGTGATTTGATGACTTTATTATCTGTATGCTTGGCTTCTTTATTATGTTCATTTGTGTAACTACTTTATGTTTTTCCCTCGTGGTTACCATGAGGCTAACATAAAATATCTTAACATTATAACATCCTATTTTAAACTGATAGCAACTTCACTTTGATTGTGTTTCTAAACTTTACACTTTTACTTCACTTCTCTCTTACATTTTTTGTTATTGATGTTACGCTTTACATATTTTTATACTGTGTTCTTCACCAGTGTGCTCAGCTTGGGGTTCTGGATGTGTCAGTGGGTAATGTCCTTGAGCTGGCTCTCAGGGTCTAATTTTGGGTGAGACCACTGCCCAAGCTCTAATGTTGGCAGGGTTGCTGCTGGCTGAGAAGAGGTGGATAGAACTGCTGGCTTGCTTCTTCCTCAACTGAGGCTGCAGGATGAGTTCTGAGGCTGCTTGGGTTTTGGTCAGGCTTCCTAGACGGTTGGAATTGGGTACTATACACAGCAGTAGTAGAGCTATGAATAAGCTTTCTGCCTTGGTGAGTTAGCTGAATGTGCCCTAAGGCCTGCACAGCTTGTTTTTGGAGGACCTGAATCAGGCAAAACTCTGCAATGATTTCCTTGGCCAGATGGGGTCATGAGTTTGGCTCTGCAGATGGGGAAGGCCACAGGCCTGCTCTCTTCGAGAGCTACTGTAAGCAGGGCTGTAGGATAGGCTACAGAGCTTCCTGTGTGCTCTGCTTAGTTCCTTGGTCAGGCAGGATGAAGGCTGTATTCAGCAGTGGGCAGCGCAACAAGTTAGTGTCCCTGACTGGGTGGGACCCCTGTATAGGTCCCAAGGCCAGTAAGTCTCTTGTTTGGGGATCAAATTAGGCAGACCTATGCACCAAGTTCCTGGCCTGATGGGCCGCAGTCCTAGCCTCGCAGATGCTACTGCTGCCAGCTAGGTTCTCTACCCCAGTCTTACTGTAATTGGAGCTGCGTGGTGGGTACAGAGATTCCTGGGGGCTCTGGCTAGATTTCCTGAGTGAGTCAGTTTGGAGACTGTATTCAGCTTTGAGTGGGACTATAAATTAGCTTCTGTGCCTATTTTAGGCTATAGAACGGGCCCCAGGGCTGGCAAGGCTTTTTGTTTTGGATTCAAATCAGACAGACCTGTGCGCTAAGCTCCCTGGACACGTGAGGCCACTCTTTGGCTCTGCAGATGCAGAGTCTGTGGCTGGGCTCCATGCTCAAATGTCCCTGTAATTGGGTCTGAAGGGTGGGCTACCGAGGTTCCAAGAGCTCTGGTTAGGTTTCTTGTTTGGCCAGGTTGGAGGCTGTAGGCAGCAGAGGGCAGGGCAATGGATTAGCTTTCCCGCCATTGAGGGGGGTGAGGTCCTCAGAGTAGGCCCCAAGGCTGGCAAGACTCTTGTTTGATGAGCTAATCAGGCAGACCTGTGCACCAAACTCTCTTGCCAGATGGGGTTACTGGCTAGGCTCTGCAGATGGGCAGAGTCACTGGTCGGGCTCTCTGCTTGAGTGCCACTGGGCCAACCAGTTTCCCAGGTGCTAGGCCAGGATTCCTTGTCTAGTGGGTCAGGGAACTATCCTGAGCAATGACTGGGGCTGTGAATTACTTCCCCTGCCTGGGTCATGAGGTAGAATGGGTTCCAAGCCTGGAAAGGCTCTTTGTTGGAGTCTTGACTCAAGCAGAACTATTCTTCAGGTTCCCTGGCTCTGTGGATGACCAACTGTGTCTGGCCAGCGCTCCACCCAAGTGTTGCTAGGATAAGCAGCTTCCCAGGAATCCTGGCCAGGCTTTCTAGGGGAGGGCCTGGGAGCTACACTCATCAGTGGGCGGGGCCATGAATTAGCTCCCCTCTCCGGGCAGTGTGGGATGCAGAGTGACATACTCCATGCAGATTCTCAGATGTCCCAGCCAGGATTTCTGGTCAGGTGGAGCTGAGAGCTACACTTAGCAATAGGAGGGGTTATGACTTAGCTCCCTTGCCTGGGCAGAGGGGTAGACAAGGTATAGGGCCAGAAAGGCTCTTTGAGAACTTAGATCAGGCAGACATGCACCCCTGGGTTCCCTGGTCAGACTGCACCACCATCTTGGCTCTGCACATGAGCAAAGTCACCAGTTGGGATTACGACTTGGGCACTGAGAGTAGGAACTCCATCTGCCAAGTACCCAGCACTGGTCGCAGCAAGCCCCTCCCCTTTCTTTGTCACAATATGATTCCCAGAAGTCAAGCCCTGCTGGTTCCCCTGTGATCCCCATGAGTCAAGATCAGAATGGGACTCCCAAGAAGTGACTGACAACTGTCAAGAGCTGGACGTCCACTCAGGGGAGCCCTCCTGATCCAGGGCTGCACCAGCCTGGCAGAGGGGTGATGCAGTCAGCGTGAAGCCACACCTATTACCCTTCTAACGTGGTCCATCTTGGTCTCTGTGGTGCAGGGGCGGGTGGGGGTGCATCAGCATCACCTCTGTGTTCTATGGTTTTCACAGTGGTGTCTTGTCCATGAATAGTGGTTAGTTGTTCTTCTTGTGAGGGGCAGCAACGTCAGGAATGACTTATGAAACTATCTGGGTTGCTCCGTGAAAAATTCCTAACTCTCATTTCTAGCTGCTCTATCCAAACGGACTTCAAATCCTGTTGAGTTACCATGAACGCCTCTGACATCTGGCCCTCCCTCATCTTTAAAGCCTCCCCATGATGCCTTAGCTACTCAATGACTGGACACCTTCCACTTGGCCTCCCACATCTTGAAAATTGTTTTCTACCCTGTGTCCAGAGTTATAATTTTCACATTTTATTATGAAAGGTTTCAATCTTATAGAAAAATTGACAGAATTTTACAGTGAACATCCATGCACCTAATACCTATATTCTACCATTAACTTATTACATTTGTTTTTATTATGTATCTATCAATCTTTCTGTTTGTCAATCATTCTTATTTTATGCATTTCAAAAAAAGTTGCAAAGATCAGTACATTTCTCCTTAAATACTTCCACATGCATATCATTGAAGTTCAATTTTGTTCAGAGTATTTTTTCCTCTTTGAGACAAAATTGTCAAATAATGAAAGGCATAAAAAAGGACATACATTTGCTGAGTTTTCACAGATGCACACAGCTGTATAACTCAAACCGTATCAAGATATAGAACATGACCATCACTTCAGAAGTTTTCATCCTGTCCCTTCCCATTCAGACCTATATTACCTCCTCCTGAGGTCATGATTCTTTTGATTTTTTTCCACCATAGATCGGTTTTGCATGTTCCAGAACTTCATGTAAACGGAATCATACACTACCAAGTCTTTGCATAAGGTTTAATTCATGTAACACAACATTTTTGAGGTTCATTTATGTTGCATGTATCAGTAGTTTGTTCCCTTTTATTTTTTAGTAGTGTAAGAGTCTACGGATATATAACATTTTATTTATCCATTTGCCTATTGATTTGTATTGTTTCTAACTTTTGGCTATTAGGAATAGAGATTCTATGAACATTTATGTACAAGTCCTTTTTAGAACCTGTTTTTGTTTCTCTTGAGTAAATAGGAGTGGAATTGCTGGGTCATAGGGTATGTGTTTCTTAGTTTTATGAGAAATTGCCAACCTTTCTTTCACAGTGACTGTACCATTTTATGCTCCCACCAGCAATGTATGAGAGTTTTGATTGCTTCATATCTTCACCAACATTTAGTTTTAGATAGAAAGATATTTAAACAATTGAAATATGGTTACATCATTTACCTTCTTACAACACTTGAGTAACTTCCTATTGCTTATAGGATGAAGATAGAAATTTTCTTCATTTCTGCAGGGGTATAGTGCTATAAACTTCCCCTTATCTACTGCTTTGGCTGCATCTGACAAATTCTGATATGTTTTGTTTTCATTTTCATTAAGTTTGAAACGCTCTCTAATTTCCTGTTTGATTTCTTATATGACCCATATGTTATTCAGAAATGCATTATTTAGTTTCAAAATATTTGGGTATTTTTCAGATATCTATCTATTATTGACTTCTCATTTAATTTCATTGGGGTCAATGTGCATAATTTCTATGAATTCAATCCTTTAAAATGGTTTGAGGCTTTTTTTATGGTCTTGTAGATGATCTTTCATGGTAAATGTCCTGTGTGCCCTTAAAAAGAATGTGTAATCTGTGATTATTTTGTGGAGAATTTTATAAGTATCAATGAGGTCAAATTGGCCACGGTGTTGTTCAAGCTGCTGTATCCTTATTGATGTTCTATCTACTTGTTCCATCAATTACTGAGAGAGGAGGTTTGAAATACACCTCTATATTGTGGATTTGTCTATTTCTCCTTGCAGGTATATCAATTTTTGCT
Source organism: Ceratotherium simum simum (assembly GCF_057802395.1). Classification (NCBI taxonomy): domain Eukaryota; kingdom Metazoa; phylum Chordata; class Mammalia; order Perissodactyla; family Rhinocerotidae; genus Ceratotherium; species Ceratotherium simum. The sequence continues at coordinate 91,093,904 of NC_141905.1, forward strand.
TCATGTATTTTGAAGCTCTGTAATTAGGTGCATAAAAACTGAAGGTTCCTCTGTCATATTGATTAACTATTTCAAAATGTATTCTAACTTTTTATTAGTAGATGGCCTTCTTTATCTCTAGTAATATTTTTTGTTCTGAAATTAACACCATCTGATATTAATATCATCAACTAGTTTTATTTTCACTGTTGTTAACATGGCATGTCTTATTCCATTCTTTACTTATAAGGTACTCGGGTCTTTATATTTAAAGTGCTTTTTTTTGTAGGCAGCATAGAGTTAAGTCCTGCTTTTTATACCAATTGAAAAATCTCTGCCTTTTAGTTGGAGTGTTTTGGCCATTTATATTTAATGATGTGATTATTTCACCTTCATTTTTGAGAGATATTTTTGTGAGGTATGGAATTCTAGAGTGACAGGTTTTTTTTCTTTCAGTACTTTAATGATGTTGCTCCTTTTCTTTCCAGCTTTCATTCCAACAAGAATTCTGCCATTATCTTTTTTCCTCTGTACAGAACATATACTTTATAATTTGGAATTAATTTGAGTGATCCTTCGATTAATGTGCTTCTGTTGCACTAGGCAACACTAAAGGTAGGTGCTATGTTTGTTCTCTCCTACCATTAGATCTCCAAAAGATAGCACAGACTCTGGTGCATAATAGAGACCCAATAAATACTACTGAATGATGAATAAATTCATAGTAATGGCCTGTACAATCTCTGCAGGTGTTGGGCAGTGAGAAAGTGTAGTTCAGGAGGAAAAGTACTATATGTGTAAGGAAAATACCTTCTTACAGAAACTTTACTTTTTTATTATTCTTAAGGTTCTAAAGAATATGAAGAGAATATTTTTTGGGGGAGGTAAGAATTTTGAGAGCAAAACTCGGTGATTTACTTGGATGAGGATACCTGAGTACTCTTGTGTGAGACACTGAGCAGAAGTGACTGAGGAAAGCAATGCTGGATTCCCCTCGCCTCCCTGGTTGGATTGTGAAATGGACTCTGGAAGCTTCATCTTCTTTCCTCTCCCATGTTAATTCCTTCAGATGATGAAAAAGAATGCCTAAATTGACTTCCTTCAAGCATAATGGGTGGAGACTGTCCAATAAAAGGAGAGATTTGTGGCCAAAAACTTTTTTTAAAAAGGCTGAATTCTTTGTTCGACTGTTGGAGAGACAGTGTGAGGACCGGGTTCTGAAAAGTACTGTGGCAAGGACACACTTATCTACATTGCTGAGGCAGTGTTTCCCAGACTTCACGGACTAGGGAAGCACCAGCAAATGCAGTGCCCATCAGCAATGAGTGAGTGCATCTGGGGAGTCTGTGGTCCAGAGAGCCCCATCCATGCTCTAGGGTTTAAGATGTCTCCTGGGGCTGCTGTAAGGAAGGAAATGGTGAATTCTGAAACCCAGCTCCCATCATCGACCAGTCAGATTTCCTTGGTGAATCTAGCTGGAAGTAGATCCACACAGAGGGATTCATGTAAGCATCTTTGATCTTTGCCCACCCACTTGGTTTGAGTGTTCAATGGGACATTGAGAGAACTGGAGAGGATCAGTGTGCAAATACAGCCCAGCCATCACTGGACCCCGAGATGAATCCAGAGGGAGGCATAACCTGGAGTGTAAAGAAAGAGATTGGAGATCAGCAAATTGCTGCCCAGTGACCTTTCTCCTTTTCCTCAGATCTTCATCTAAAATACAGACTGTGCAATTGTTTCTCGTCACTCTCTGAATAAAAGTCAAACTCCCTACTGAAGTCTCCAGGGCCCCGTGTGATTCAGCGGCACCCTCTTCTAATCTCACTTCCCCACTCCCCCCTCACCTCTGTCCCCACCACACCGCCCTGCTCTCTGTGTGTCACACACGTTCTAGTTTCCCTCACTGTCCTGCCTCTTCACCTGGCTTGAGCCTCGATCTCATCCAGGTCTCAGATGAAAAGTCACTCACAGAGTCTTCCTGTGTCCCTTATCTGCAAGTTCTCCCCCAGCTAGTCACACTGTATTCTTCTGTTTATCTTTTGAAATTATGTTGTTTATTTACCCATGTATATTTTCCTGGAACGTGAGCTCCGTGTGTACATGGGATTTTGTCTGTTCAGTTCATTGTTGCATTCCAAGCATCCACAACCACAGCTGGCACACAACAGGCATTTAATAAATGTCAGTTGAAGGCATAAGTGTCACACACGCTAGAATGTAGGTACTACGTCTGGGAAGTCTTCCTCTGCTTTATTCAAGCTGAGCATAACACAGGATGCCGGGCACATCATAGGTGCTCAGTAAACATTTCCCAAATGAGTGGCATCCCCAAGCTCTTCTGGGCAACTTCGGTGCTGGGCTACAGGCTGTAAATGTGGTTTTGTAGGAGTTTAGGATTGGGCCACTCAATTGTGTGTTTTAGGACCCCAGTGGCAAGGTTTACCTATAACTAAGAAGTCAAAGTGCAGTTTCCAAAGCTTGGACTACATATCCAAACACTTCTCCATGCAGTGCTCTAAAAGGAGACCTGTCCCCAAGAGGCTTCAGTAGACAGGGAGGGGTAAGAGTGGCATGTGCAGGGTAGGGATAATGAGGGGATATTCTCCAAAAGCAAAACTGAAAAATCCTGTGCAACCCGTTACATGGACTTCTCAGGAGGGATGTAGTTGGGAGGATCAAATAAGATGTATGTGAAAGTCTTTGGACATGCTGAACCCATCTTGATCCTTCGTGATCCCCCCAAGGAGCGGGGGGTATCTCTGCCACAATAGGCATCCCAGCCTTTAGATTCAGCACAGCTGACACAAGATCCCATAATACCTGGTTTTGACAACCAACAGGGAACACCCTCAGAAAAGCTATTGAACTTTAGAGAAAGAGAAACCTGCCTTTAAAGAGCCCATGCACAAATTCACCTGTTCCAGAAACTAACACAAAACACCAGAAAGAAAAATGCATAGTCCATTGGCAGAAGAGATCCACTTATTAAGCTATGAGCACATCTCAGTGGAGTAGGAGATGGCTGCGCCCACCCTGAGGGGACTGAGACATTTGTGGTAGCCATTATTGTGAACTATTGCAGTTGTGCTAACACAGACGCTGGCAGATCCTATTGAATTTCTTCCTCTGGCCTGTTAGTGAAGGAGTTTGCTCTGCCCACTAGGGCACCAATATCAATCCAGGGCAGCCAGAGCAGGCAGCCTGCCCCAGGGACTGGCCCCTGCCCACCAGCAAGCCCAGGGCAAATGTGTGCATCTGTGTAGGTGGAGTGTCTGCGGTGGAGCAAGGGGGTCCACTTCAGCAGGGCGTGCATGTAGGAGGGTCTGCATTGGTGGGGGTTTGTGGGCCCACAAGCAGTGGGGCATGTTGGCAGCACCAGACTTGTGCCCACACAGGGGATCTGCCCCACATTCCAACGTCTGAAACAATTGTGCACTGCCTTGCCTGGGCTGGCCCCACCCATCTGCACCCCTAAGAGAGCCAACAACAGCTGCGCCCTGCAGAGAGCTGCACCAGAGGCCTGCAGCAATCGTGAGCCCCTGAGCCTAGCAACCAGCCACACAGGGGGCCTGACTAAATTAACAGCAAAAACAGCAGTAGTTCTGTGCTATTAGACCTCGCAGCCTGCCATGCCAGGGCTTGCCCCACCCAGTCAAGTGATCATAGCAGCTGCACATGGCTGAACGTTACAACCAGCCGGACTGCCGGCAAGCCTAGATAGCCCAAGCACCTGTAACAAGAGCAACCCCGCCACAACAGAAGGACACATGTATCCCACACAAGGGACACTCCTGGAATACTTGGAATGGGTGATGAGAGGCAAGCACATTGCTGGGCCCATAAGGCATCTCTTACATAAGGCCACATTTCCATCATCAGGAGATGTAGGTGAGCCACCTAACACATAGCTATAAACACAGAGAAGTAGGCAACATGAGGAGACAAAGGAATATGTTCCAAATAAGGGAACAAGACAAATCCTCAGGAAAAGAACTAAATGAAACAGAGATAACCAATCTACCTGATGAAGAGTATAAACTAATAGTCATAAGGATGCTCACTGATCTTGGGAGAAGAATGGATAAACACATGAGAACTTCAACAAAGAATTGGAAAATATAAAAAAAAATCAGAAATGAAGAATACAATAAAGGAAATGAAAAATTCACTAGAGGGACTCAACAGCAGAATAGATGATACAGAAGAATGGATGAGCAAGCTGGATGAAAGACTAAAGGAAATCACCCAAGCTGAATGTAAAAAAGAATTAAAAAGAATGAGGACAGTCTCAGGGACCTCTGGGACAACATCAAACTCACTAACATCTGTATTATAGATGTCCCAGAAGGAAAAGAGAGAGACAAAGGAGCAGAGAACCTATTTGAAAAAATAATAGCTGAAAACTTCCCTAACTGGAGGAATGGAACAGGCATCAAGGTACAGAAAACAAAGAGAGCACCAAACAAGATAAACCCAAAGAGGCCCACACCAACACACATTATATTTAAAATGTCCAGAATTAAAGATAAAGAGAGAATCCTAAAAGCCACAAGAGAAAGGCAACAAGTCACACAAAGGAAACCCCATAAGGCTATCAGCTGACTTCTCAGCAGAAACCTTATAGGCTAGAAGGGAGTTGCATGATATATTCAAAGTGCTGAAAGGAAAAAACCTACAGCCAAGAATACTCTACTGGCAAGGTTATCATTCAGAATGGAAGGAGAGATAAAAAGTTTCCCAGACAAGCAAAAACTAAAGGAGTTTATCATCACTAAAATGGCCTTACAAGAAGGTTAAAGAGACTGTTTATGTGGAAAGGAAATATCACAAATAGGATTAAGAAAAATGTCAAAGGGAGAAGTCAAGATGGTGGGAGGTGGACTCTGAACTCACCTCCTCCCACAGATACAGCTGATTTACAATAACTCTTGGAAGAATTACCCCTGAGAGAGAACTGAAAACTGGATAAGAGGATACCTTGCAACAAGTGAGAATCCTAATTGAGGTGGAAGAGGCAGAAATTCCCTTCTGGAGAGAAACAATGCCACCTTCACAAGCCACAGCACTTCATGGCTTCCTGGGAGCAGCCCAAAGGTATGCAGCCCTCCCCGGAGGAGTGGGGACCTGAGCCGGAGAGCATGCCCACTACAGGCATTTTTTGGACTCAGCACAACCTAGACGAGTGGCATAATATCTGACTTTGTTTGCTACTAAAAACATTGGGGTATTCAGAACCAGAAAAGCTGGTTCACAAAGAAATTAAAGCCAGCTCTTAAAGGGCCCATGCACAAATTCACCCATTTCAGAAAGAAACCTAAAATCACCAGAAAGAAAGGTGCACGGTCCTTTGGTGGAAACAGACTCACTTGATAGGCTCTGGGTGCACCTTGGTGAGAAGTGAGACTTCTACAGGGACTGGGACATTGGCAGCAGCCATTGTTGTGGACTGGGGTGGGCATGCTGACACAGATGGTGGAAGATGCCACTGGAGTTCTCCCTGTGGCCTGCTAGCCCGGGGTCTGCCCCACCCATGAGAACACTGATTTAATCCAGCTCAGCTAGGGCAGGCAGCCCACGCTAGGGACTGGCCCCTCCCAACAACAAGCCCTTGGGTAACTTGTGGGCCTGTTAATCCAACTGCATGGATTCTCTGCAGCCTGGTGTGTGGGTCCAACTCTGTGGGGCAGGGTGTGTGCAAAAAGCAGGTAGAGAGTATGGGGCATTGGTGGAGTGTGTGGGGCTCCTGCCTTGGAGAGACTGGGTCCACTTCAGAGGACCGGGGCATGTGCATGGGGCAGGACTGTGTTGACTGTGTGTGTGGACCTGTGGGTTGTAGGGCTTGTCATCTGCAGAGGACTTGTTCTTCTCAGTCACATAGGGGATTGGCCCCACCTTCCAAAGCCTGAAACAATTGGGTGCTCCACTGCCTGAGGCCAGTCCTACCCAGCTGCAATCCTGAGAGAGATGACAATAGCCTTATAGGCCAGAGGCTTATAGCAATTGTAAGCCCCTAGCCTAACAACCAGCCATGCTGGGGTCCTACTCACTTAGTAGAAAAACTGCAGCAGGTATGTCGTTAGACCTTGCAGCCAACTGTGCCAGGGCTCCCCAACCCTGATAAAGAGACTGAAGGCCCCACAACAACTACCCACAGCTGAGCATAACAACTGGCCAGCCAGGGGGACAGCTCAGCTTCCCTGGACACCTACGGCAAGAACAACCATGCCACAACAGAAGGACACATGTAGTCCACACAGGGGTCACTCCTGGAAGGTTTGGAACTGGTGACAAGAGGGAAGCACACTCCCAGGTCCTATAAGGCATCACTTATATAAGGTCACCTCTCCAAGATCAGGAGACGTAGCTAACCTACCTAATACTTACACACAAGCACAGTGAAAGAGGCAAAATGAGGAAGCAAAGGAATATGTTCCAGGTAAGGGAACAGGACAAGACCCCAGAAAAGGAACTAAATGAAACAGAAACGAGCAACCTACCCAACAGAGAGTTCAAACAAAGAGTGTTAAGGATGCTCACTGATCTTGGGAGAAGAATGGATGAACTCAGTGAGAATGTCAATGAAGAAATGGAAGATATAAAAAATAACCAATCAGAAATGAAGAATACAACACTGGAAATGAAAAATTCACTAGAGGGACTCAAAGCAGAGAAGAGGATACAGAAGAACGGATCAGCAAGCTGGATGAAAGGCTAGAAGAAGTCACACAAGCTGAACAGATAAAAGAAAAAAGAATTTAAAAGAGTGAGGACAGTCTAAGGGACCTCTGGGACAACATCAAGCACACTAACATCTGTGTTATAGGTGTCCCAGAAGGAGAAGAGTGAGACAAAGGGGCAGAGAATCTATTTGAAGAAATAATAGCTGAAAATTTCCCTAACCTAAAGAAGGAAACAGACATCCAGGTACAGGAAGCATAGAGAGCACCAAACAAGATAAACCCAAAGAGGTCCACACCAAGACACATCATAATTAAAATTCCCAGAATTAAAGATAAAGAGAGAATCGTAAAAGCCACAAGAGAAAAGCAACAAGTTACATACAAAGGAAACCCCTTAAGGCTATCAGCTGACTTCTCAGCAGAAACATTACAGGCTAGAAGAGAGTGGCACAATATATTTAAAGTGTTAAAAGGAAAAAACCTACAGCCACGAATACTCTACCTGGCAAGGTTATCATTCAGAATGGAAGGATAGGTAAAGAGTTTCCCAGACCAGCGAACATTAAACGAGTTTGTCAGTAAGAAATCAGTCCTACAAGAAATGCTAAAGGGACTTATTTAAGGGGGAAAGAAGACCACAAATAAGAAAAATTATCTATTTCCATGATAAGAGGGTAACAGATACAAACGCACAAAAAAGAGGTTAGATATGATATTAAAAACATAAAATGTGGGAGGAGGGGAGTTAAAGAGTAGAGTTTTCAGATAGAGGTCAAACTAAAGAGACCATCAACTTAATATAGATTGCTATATACATAGGTTACTATATATGAACCCCATGGTAATTACAAACCAGAAACTTATAATAAATACACAAAAAAAACTGAGAGAAAGGAATCCAAACATAATATTAAAGAAAGCTATCAAACCACAAGGGAAGAGAGCAAGAGAAGAAGAAAGGGACAGAGAAGAACTACTAAAATACCCAGAAAAAAGGTAACAATATGGCAATAAGTACATATTTATCAATAGCTACTTTAAATGTCAATGGACTAAATCCTCCAATCAAAAGACATAGGGTGGCTGATTGGATAAAAAAACAAGACACATATATATGCTGCATACAAGAGACACACTTCCCAGACCTAAAGACACTCACAAACTGAAAGTGAAGGGATGGAAAACGATACTCCACGCAAATGGCAATGAAAAGAAAGCTGGGGTAGCAATACTTACACCAGACAAAAAAGACTTTACAACAAAAACTATAACAAGAGACAAAGAAGGGCACTACATAATGATAAAGGAACAATCCAACAAGAGGATATAACACTTGTAAATATCTATGCACCCAACAGAGGAGCACCTAAATATATAAAACAATTATTAATAGACATAAAAGGAGAAATAGACAGTAACACAATAATAGTAGGGGACTTTAACACTCCACTTACACCAATGGATAGATCACCCAAACAGAAGATCAATAAGGAAACATTGGCCTTAAATGACAGATTAGACCAGATGGACTTAGTAGATATATAACGAACATTCCATCCAAAAACCACCAAATACACATTCTTTTCAAATGCACATGGGACATTCTCCAGGACTGATCACGTATTAAGCCACAAAACAAGTCTCAATAAATTTAAGAAGATTGGAATAATACCACAACAGTATGAAACTAGAAATCAACTACAGGAAGTAAATCAGAAAAGCCACACATATGTGGAGATTAAACAAAATGCTACTGAACAATTAGGTCAATGAAGAAATCAAATGAGAAATCAAGAAATACCTGGAGACAAATGAAAATGAAAATACGACATGCCAGAATTTATGGGATACAGCAAAAGTGGTTCTGAGAGGGAAATTTACAGCAATACAGGCCTACCTCAACAAACAAGAAAAATCTCAAGTAAACAATCTAACAGTGCACCTAAAGGAACTGGAAAAAGAAGAACAAACAAAGCTCCAAATCACTAGAAGGAGTGAAATAATGAAAATCAGAGCAGAAATAAATGAAATAGAGACTAAAAAACAATAGAAAAAAATCAATGAAACCAAGAGCTGGTTCTTTGAAAAGATAAACAAAATTGACAAACCTTTATCTAGACTCACCAAGAAAAAAGAGACAAGGCTCAAATAAATAAAATCAGAAATGAAACATGAGAAATTACAATGGACACTTTAGAAATACAAAGGATTATAAGAGAATACTACCAAAAGCTATACTCCAACAAATTGGATAATCTAGAAGAAATGGATAAATTCTTAGAATCACACAACCTTCCAAAACTGAATCAAGAAGAAATAGAGAATTTGAATAGACGAATCATCAGTAAGCAGATCAAAATAGTAATCAAAAACTTCCCAAAAAATAAAAGTCCAGGACCCGATGGCTTCCCTGGTGAATTCTACCAAACATTCAAAGAAGACTTAATACCTGTCGTTCTCAAACTCTCCCAAAACATTGAAGAGGAAGCGAAGCTTTCTAACTCATTCTATGAAGCCAACATTACCCTGATACCAAAACCAGACAAGGACAACACAAAAAAAGAAAATTACAGGCCAGTATCCCTGATGAACATCGATGCAAAAACCCTCAACAAAATACTACCAAATAGAATACAACAATACATTAAAAAAATCATACCCTATGATCAAGTGGGATTTACTCCAGGGACGCAGGGATGGTTCAACATCCACAAATCCATCAACGTGATTCACCACATTAACAAAATGAAGAGTAAAAATCACGTGAGAATCTCAATAGATGCAGAGAAAACATTTGACAAGATACAGCATCCATTTATGATAAAAACTCTGAATAAAATGGGTATAGAAAGAAAGCACCTCAACATAATACCGGCCAGATATGACAAACCCACAGCTAATATCATTCTCAATGGTGAAAAACTGAAAGCTATCCCTCTAAGAACAGGAACCAGACAAGGATGCCCACTCTCCCCACTCCTATTTAACATAGTATTGGAAGTCCTAGCCAGAGAAATCAGGCAAGAAAAAGAAATAAAAGGGATCCAAATTGGAATGGAAGAAGTGAAACTGCCACTATTTGCAGATGACATGATTTTATATATAGAAAATCCTAAAGAATCCACCAAAAAGCTTTTAGAAGTAATAAATGAATACGGTAAAGTTGCAGGCTACTAAATCAACATACAAAAATCAGTTGCACTTCTATACTCTAACAACAATGAAGCAGAAAGAGAAATTAAGAATACAATCCCATTTACCACTGCAACAAAAAGAATAAAATTCCTAGGAATAAACTTAACCAAAGAGGTGAAAGATCTGTACACTGAAAACTATAAAACATTGTTGAAAGAAATTGAAGAAGACACAAAGAAATGGAAAGATATTCCGTGCTCTTGGATTGGAAGAATTAACATAGTTAAGATGTCCATGTTTCCTAAAGCAATCTACAGATTCAATGCAATCGCTATCAAAGTTCCAATGACATTGTTCACAGAAATAGAACAAAGAATCCTAAAATTTATATGAAACAACAAAAGACCTCAAATAGCCAAAGAAACCCCGAGAAAAAAAGAACAAAGCTGGATGCATCACACTCCCTGATTTCAAAATATACTACAAAGCTGTAGTAACAAAAACAGCATGGTACAGGCACAAAAACAGACACACAGATCAAAGGGATAGGATTGAGAGCCCAAAAATAAACCCACACATCTATGGACAGCTAATTTTAGACAAATGAGACAAGAACATACAATGGAGAAAGGAAAGTCCCGTGAACAAATGCTGTTGGGAAAACTGGACGGCCACATGCAAAAGAATGAAAGTAGACTATTATCTTACACTATACACAAAAATTAACTCAAAATGGATCAAAGACTTGAATATAAGACCTGAAACCATGAAACTTCTAGAAGAAAACATAGGAAGTACGCTCTTCGATATTGGTCTTAGCAACATATTTTCAAGCACTATGTCTGGCTGGACAAGGGAAACAATAGAAAAGATAAACAAATGGGACTACATCAGACTAAAAATCTTCTGTATGGCAAAGGAAACCATTGACAAAACAAAAAGACAACATAGCAATTGGGAGAAGATATTTGCAAACCATATATCTGATAAGGGGTTGATACCCAAAATATATAAAGAACTCATACAGCTCAACAAAAAAAACTAACAACCCAATTAAAAAATGGGCAAAATACCTGAATAGACATTTCTCCAAAGAAGATATACAGATGGCCAACAGGCACATGAAAAGATGTTCAACATCATTGACTATCAAGGAAATGCAAATCAAAACTACATTGAGATATCACCTCACGCCCATCAGAATGGCTACAATTAACAAGACAGGAAACAACAAGTATTGGATAGGATGTGGAGAGAAGGGAACTCTCATACACTGCTGGTGGGTGTGCAAACTGGTGCAGCCACTACGGAAAATAGTATGGAGATTCCTCAAAAAATTAAGGACAAAACTACCATATGATCCAGCTATTCCACTGCTGGATATTTATCCAGAAAACATGACAACACCAATGCGTAAAGACACATGAATCCCTGTGTTCACTGCAGCATTATTCACAATAGCCAAGACTTGGAAGCAACCTAAGTGCCCATCAAGGGACAAATGGATGAAGAAGATGTGGTATATATACACCATGGAATACTACTCAGCCATAAGAAACGATGAAATCCAGCCATTTGTGACAGCATGGATGGACAGTGAGGGTATTATGCTAAGCGAAATAAGTCAGAGGGAGAAGGTCAAATACTGTATGATCTCACCCATATGTAGAAGATCAAAAACAACAACAAACAAACACATAGAGACAGAGATTGAATCGGTGGTTACCAGAGGGGAAGCCGGGAGAGATGAGGGCAAAAAGGATGATTAGGCACCTGTGTGTGGTGATGGATTGTAATTAGTATTTGGGTGGTGAACATGATCTAATCTATGCAGAAATAGAAGTATAATGACGTACATCTGAAATATATACAATGTTATAAACCAATGTTACCGCAATTATAAAATAAAAAGAGACACTTTAGAGTCCACAAATAAATAAACCCACACGTAAATGGTCGATTGATCTTTAACAAAGGAGCCGAGTTAATTCAATGGGGGAAAGGACAGTCTTTTCAAAAAGGGAGCTGAAACAACTGGTCATATATGTATAGAAAAGAATGGCCTCCAACCCCTACCTCAAAAATCACAAACATTAACTGGATCATAGACCAAAACGGTAAAGCTAAACTAAAGACTACTAGAAAAAAAAAGGGAAAAAAATCTTTGCAATTTTGTGGTAGACAAAGACTTCTTAGGTAGCTCAAACTATCAAAAAGAAAATCAAAGAAAAAAATTTATAAAGTAGGCTTCATCAAAATTTAAAACCTCTATTTTTTAGAAAACATGGTTAAGAAAATGAAAGGGCAAACCATAAACTGGAGGAAAATATTTGTTAACATATACATCTGACAAAAGGTATGTGTCTATAATATAGAAATAACTCTTAAAACTCAATAACAGGAAGACAACCCAATTGTTTAAAAAAAATCAATTCACACATAGACATTGCAGAAAAGAACTTATATGTACGGCCAACAAGCACATGAAAAGATGCTCAACATCAGCCATCAAGGAAAGGGAATTATAACCACAGAGAGATATCACTAGACACCCACCAGAAAGGCTGAAGTTAAAGAGACTGGCAATGCCAAGTGTTGGCAACAATGTGGAACAGCTGGAACGCCCATACATTCCCAGTGGGATGTAAAGTGGCACAACCATTTTGGAAAAAAGTTGACTGTTAAAGATATACTTAGCACACAATCCAACCACTTCACTCTTACGTGTTACATAAGAGAAATAAAAACATATAACCACACAAAGACCGTATACAGTCCTGCATCAAGTAACAACAGGATATGACGAGAAATGAGTCATTGGGTGATTTCATCATTGTGCAAACACCATAGAGTATATTTACAAAAACCTAGATGGTATAGCCTACTACACACCTGAGCTATATGATATCAATCTTATAGGACCACCATCATAGATGCAGTCCGTCATTGACTGAAATGTCATTATGTGGCACATGACTGTACTTATGTTTATTGCAAATTTATTCAAAATAATCAAAAACTGGAATTAAGGCAAATATCCATCAATAGCTCATGGATAAAAGAATTGTGGTACATCTATACAATGGAACAGTACTCAGCAATAAAAGATAGACCTATTATGTATTTATACAACAACATTGATGAATCTCAAAAGTATTATGATGAGCAAAAGGAGACAGACACAAAATAAGTTCACATTGTGTGATTTCATTTATATGAATTCACAGAATAGGAGCACTAAGTTAGAGTGACAGAAAACATATCAATGATTTCTTGAGCTGGGGTGAGGGATTTGTTTCAAATGGGCACAAGGGAACTTTCTAGGGTAATTGAAACGCCCTGTATCATGGCTGTGGTGTATACACTTGTCAGAACTCATCAAAATGTGCATATACATGTGTGCATTTTATTAGATGTAAATTATGCTCATTAACGTTGATTCAAAAAATGACTCTGCCATTTCTCTTTTGACATTTGGGGACACTCAGGACATGGCCCCATGTCTCTCTGCCAATATGGATGGAAGGATCAACAATGTACAGTTGGAGAGCTGCATAGGTTAGACTGAAAGATAGAATTTTATGAGAATACTATGTATTTTTCAAATGGAATATATTAAACTGAATTGTAGCTCTATTTAATAATTAAAAAAGGAAACTGAAAAAGCCATAGAAACCCAGGAAAGAGTTTCTTCACAATGAAGGAGATTAGTACCCAAGAGGCACATTACTGTGCAGGCCCTCAAGAAACCTCCTCAAGAATCCCCCTCATGGTGGTTTTTCCTTCTCGGGAATTAGTCTCTTGCTCTTGAATCAACACTCACCAGGAACTTTGTGCCCATTCCCAGGGAAAGAGTTGGCATCTACAACAAGCAGGGTAACACACAACACCTCCAAATCCCAGGGAACATTTTTTTCTTTAGACACCAGGGTTGCTGCCTTTTCCTTTTTTCAAGAAAGAAAGAACAAAAGGGAGAGAGAGAAGGTGTGGGGAGGTGTTTCCAAGTTAGATAAGAGCATTGTGCCTGAATGTCTTTCTGGACCCACAATTTTTCCCTAGGAAAATAATGAGAAGTCACAACACCTCTTCCCCTTCACCTCCTCCTCCCACAGCAGGTGCCCAGTTGAGCTGGCTCCCTGTGTCGTGTGGCTCATCCACCCCTGGACCCTGGATGTGCTGCACTCTGGAGCTCAGGATGATTCCATGTGACATCCCAGCTTCCAGCAGAGGGAGGACACAAGGAGGCACTACTGGCTGTTGTTTGCAGGGCATTTGGCAGGTTCAGTGGGAGATGATACCCTTTGCACCCATCTCTGCTTCCCGCTGATTAGAATTTCCATCTCATCATGTCCTAAAGAGGTAAAGTGTGGCCATTCACGTGGGAGAGGAGCCCCCTGAATGTTGGTGTGCCTAGAACATACACTAAGGTTAAGAGATTATAAACAACATTAAACATTAAAGGGTAGGAGATGGGTTTTTTTTAAAACAAATTTCAATTTTTGACAACATAAATGGACTTCTTCCAAAAAGACCAGGAGATTGCTGCTTATGTTATCCTATTATGATTCGTATTATTTACATTGTGTGCTGTAATATGTGTAGGACTTTATCCAAATTAAAAACGGTTGTTCTATGAAAAACACTAAGAAAATGAAAAGAGAGAGTAGAGTCTAGGAGAAAATATTTGCCAAATCACATATCAAACAAAGGATTTAGGTCCAGGATATATAAATAGCTCTCAAAACTCAACAATAAGAAAACAAACAACCCATTTTTTTTAAAGAAGTCAAAAGATTTAAGCAAACCCTTCACTACAGAGCATATAAAGATGGCAAATAAACACATGGAAAAAGCTTCACTGTTATTACCCATCAGGGAAACGAAAATAAAACCATAATGAGCTACCACCACATTTAGAGTGGCTTAAATAAAAACACCAACCACATCACGTGCTGGTGAAAGTGCAAACTAACTGGAACGATTAGACACGGCAGGTGGGAGTGTAAAATGGTACAGTTGCCCTGCAAAATGGTTTAGTAACATCTTATAAAGTTAAACATAAATTTACTGTATGACCCAGAAATCTCACTCAGCAATCACACAAAAACCTGTATAGAAATGTTTGTAGCAGCTCTATGCAAAGTTCCCCAAATCCAGAAAAAACTAAATATCTCCCAGCAGGTAAACAACAAACCGTGGAAAATCCATACAATGAGACAGCACTCACAATAAAGAAGAGTTGAACTATTGACACACACAACAACTTGCGTGGATCTCAAAGGCGTTTTGATAAGTGAAACAATCCAGTCCCAAAAGGCCACATTCTGGATGAGCCCATTTATACCACATCCTTCAGAAGGAAAACCATAACGATGGAGAAGATCAGCAACTGGCTGGAGTTACGGGTGGGGAGGTTGTGGAACGGTAAGCAGATATCATGATGGAGCTCCCTGAGAGGATAGAACTGCTTTGTACCTGGTTATAGTGGTGGTTACACAGAACTACACATGTGCTAAAATTCATAGACCTGTACACCAAAAGAAAGAGAAGTCTACTTTACATATGATAATTTTGAAAAATAAAATAACAAAAGTAGCTTGGGGACTTCTGCTTAAAGATGGTGGATGTGTGGAATTTTTACTAGACTCTCCTCACTTGAAACTAACCAAGAATAACAACGGAATAAAAATAAAGAAAATTCCGAAATAAACGCAACAGGGAAATTGCTACAAGTACCATTCACCACTTGAAGCACGACTCCCAACTACTACCAAGGCTGCACCAAGCAACGGAGGATGCAAAGATCCAAGATGTGCATTCTGAGGCCTCTGGCAGGACACAAATTTCTCCAAATTCAAGAGTCAGACCCAAAAGGGACTGATTAGAACAATGAGCACCCAGGGGAGGAAGGTTTCTGAGAATGTTCCCCCGCCACGGCCATGACAAGGATATGCCCCAGTTCCCCTACTCTTCCAACAAGGATGAGACATGTGGAACACAGCCACTCAAGACCTGCAAGGAGGGCAGAGCCTCTCTTGCCACCCCACCTGCATTGGAGCCACCAGCCAAGCCCACCTGAGCCCACCTGAGCCCAGCCTGGATTAGCAGAGAGTTCTGGGTGGTTCCTTGCACAGCAATAACCAACTGAGGCCGTGTTTGTGAATTGGGGCATCAGTGTTGTAACATAGCAACTCTTCACAAATCAGTGTATAGAGTCAATACAATTCCAATCATAATCCCAGCAATTTTCTGTAGAAATGGGCAAAGTGACTTTAAAATGTAGCCCAAAATGCAAAGGTCTAAGAATAACCCCTGGGGAAGAACAAAGCCAGAAAACTTACACTGTCAGATATCAAGACTTATTTTTAAACTACAGTAAGTTAGATGGTGTGGGATTGGTGCAAGAAGAGAAAAACAAACCAAAGGAGCCACACAAAGTCCAGAAATAGACCTACACGTATATGAAACCGTGATTATGATGTGTGCTTACCTTATGCTCCAGGAATTTCACTTTTAGATATATAAATGACAGACATATGCACACATGTGCATTGAAAGAAATGCACTGGAATGTTAATGGCAGCATTATTTGCAATAGCTAATAAGTGGAAACAAACCAAATATCAATTGGAGTAGACAGGACGCATCACACTATAGTCACCAAATGGATTGCTCTACAACAGAGAAAAAGAATGAACTTCTACAAGTAACAACATGAGTGAATTGCACAAACATAATAAGTAAAAGAAGCAACACAGAAGAATACATATGGTATGATTTTATTAACATTACAAAAATCCAAAAATAGACAAATTAATGTAATACATGGTATTGGAAGTTAGGATGAAGTTTCCTTTGCCTGGGGGAGGTGGTTAATGGCTGAAAGGGGACAGGACACCTCCGAGGTGCAGGTGATGCTTCTTTCTTGATCTGAATGCCCTTCGGCATGGCGTGCTCACTTTGAGATAATCCATCAAGCTGCACACTTAGGATGCTTTTCTGTATGCATTTAGTAATACTGACATTACAACAAGGTGTGATATTTACGGTTAAATGTACTAAACAGGACAAAAAGAGACAATCATAAAACGCATAATTTATGACAAAGATATAACAGCCATGAATCTGTGTATACTAAGACAACATAGTACTAAGTATATGAACTGAGGTCTACTAGAACTAGAAAGAGGACTGGAAAAAAGGACTATTATAATGGGAACCTTCAAAACACTATTTCGGAATTGGACAAATTTAGTACAAAAAATACTAGTAAGAGGGGCCGACCTCGTGGCTTAGCGGTTAAGTGCACGCGCTCCGCTACTGGCAGCCCTGGTTTGGATCCAGGCGCGCACCGACGCACTGTTTGTCCGGCCATGCTGAGGCGGCATCCCACATACAGCAACTAGAAGCATGTGCAACTATGACATACAACTATCTACTGGGGCTTTGGGGAGAAAAAGGAGGAAAAAAAAAAGGAGGAGGATTCGTAATAGATGTTAGCACAGGGCCGGTCTTCCTCAGCAAAAAGAGGAGGATTGGCATGGATGTTAGCTCAGGGCTGATCTTCCTCAAACAACCAAAAAAAAAAAAAAAAAACTAGTAAGGACAGAAAAGAATTGAATAATATAATCATTAAACCTACTTTTAAACACAAAATAAACATTTTCTTTGTGCGTTCATGTACCTACTACAAAATCAATTATGTACTCGGGATCAAAGTAAATCTCAGCAAATCATAAAATGTCAACATTTTACAGTCCACATTCTTTGACAATACTTCAATAGAGTTAGAAATAGTGAAAAGTTAATTCCTCTAATCTTTATTAATTTGAAATTGAAATCAAATTATTGAAAAAGTAAGAACTTTTGAAACCGGTATCCATCGATGATGTCCACATACCTCCTATCAGAAGCACCTTTTACTAGCTTTTCATGTTATGCTGTTATCATTTTAACATGGACTTTGGCAGGTGGAGCTAACTCTTGCAGCAGTTTGTTGCTCAAGTTCATCCAAAGGTTATCTCTTGACATGCCCTCAACTACAGCTGAAGCTGTCCTCTGGGTGACATTTAGAAGTGAGGAAGGTAAGAGACCCTTGGGCCCCAATGTTTCTGTAAGGATATTTTGATTGTAAGGATATTTTAACTCAGTGGATATTTTCTCATAAACATGTACTTTTAAAACAGAATTGTGCCAACACTGAAGGCTTTTTGTTAAAACTCACTTAATATGGTTTAATATCTTGATCAATTTTCTATGTAGGGAAAACTATGTCTATTTTTTTTCCATTTTAATTTTACTTAAATGGTTTTCATATACATTAGTTTCTTTGTTTAAATTATCCAATAAAGATTTGATTCATCAATTAGTTTTTCTCTTCATATCCACTATTTTTACCTCATCACTTCCGCCAATGTGAATTTTTCTCCGTGGCCAATATTTCTCCCAGTTCTTTCTTCATGTTTCCATTATTTCTTAGCTAGTCTATGAGAAAATGAAAGTCACTTTATGAGCCAGAGATGGAGGGAGGAAGGTGGACTGCTAGCAAGACGGGTCAGCACTTAGAGATCACACCTCTCAGTGACAAATGGCACTGGCATGACAAATTCATTACCCAATGTTTCCTTCTGCCCCACGTTTGAATGTGGGTGGTTTGCTGTGGGCCTGCATGGGTGGAGGGGTGTGAAATTGAAGGAAGATTGTGTATTGCTGGACTGGGCAGGAGTTTCTTGTGAGATGTGTAAGTCTTGTTCCCAAATCCCCCATTCCTGAGTCGGGCTTCAGGTGTACATAAGCCAACAACAGCTCCACTCATGACCCTTTGGTTTTACAAGTTACCACCAGCCGAGTTGGGCTTTAACACCTTACACAGGAAGCCAAAGTAGCTACATTAATGCCAAAGAAAATAGACTGTAAGAAAGAAGGTGTTATCAGGCATGCTAACTTCAACACATTCAATAAAATAGTCTCAAAGTGTATAAAATAAGAATTGACAGACCAACAGGGGAACATATGGAAGATTTGAACAGTCCTCTGTCCATCATGAAGTCAAGCAAACAAACAATATTTTTTAAAGCTGGAATGACATTTGAATGACTGTATCATTACAGAACATGCAAGTTTTCAAGCATGAGCTGAACATTTACACAGATGGGCCTCATCTAGGCCAGTGCTTCTCAGACTACTTGTAGTAAAGAGTTGGCTTGGGGCCGGCCTGGTGGCGCAAGCAGTTAAGTGAGCTTGCTCCGCTGTGGCGGCATGGGGTTCATTGGTTCAGATCCCGGGCACGCACCGATGTACCACTTGGCAAGCAATGCTGTGGTGGCATCCCATATAAAGTGGAGGAAGACGGTCATGGATGTTAGCCCAGGGCCAGTCTTCCTCAGCAAAAAGAGGAGGATTGGCAGATGTTAGATCAGGGCCGATCTTCCTCACAAAAAAAAAAAAAAAAGAACTGGCTTATTTTATGATTTTTGTTGTTTTCCAATCTGTAATGAGCCAATATTTGCTTTAAAACATAATAAAAGTGAATTACTAGAAAAGGATCGTGTGCTTGGAAAGCACAGTGACACCAAAGTGCGTATGTGTTTCTGCAAAGTATGTGCTTCTGCCTGCTTCCTCTCAGTTTCCACGCTGGTCTTGTCACAGACGGAGCAGACCGGTCACAGACAGCGTCGGTCTGTGCACCACACTCTGAGCAGCACTGTGCTCAGCCATAAAGCCTAGTTATTTGTCCTGGGATGCTCGCATCTACATGAGAAAAAAATTTTATCCTTAGCCCTTACCATACACAAGAATCAATTCCACATGGATTTAAGATGTAAGTGTGAAAGGTAAAACTTTAAAAATGGGCAACTATCTTTCTGATTTTTCTGGGATAAGGAGAGATTTTTTAAACCCAAAAAAGTGCTAACCCTAAAATAAAAGGTTGATAATTTTAAAGTATCTGTTCACCAAAAAAAATCACAGATAGTGTGAAAAAGTAGCCCAAAGAGTGTAAAAAATAATTACAACACATAAAACTGAAAAAGCATCATTAACCAGAATATATAAAGCATTCCTACAAGCAGTGAGAGAAGACAGACAGCCCACAGAAAAGGAGAGCTGAATACATGAACAGGCATTTTATAGAAGAGGACACGATTCTGATCAATAAGCATGTGTAAACAGACTCTCCAATTTATTCATAACCGGGGAAATGCAAATCGGGACCACAATTAAATACCACTTTATGTCCAAAAGTTAAGATGGGCAAAAGTGAAGAAATCTATTAGTATTAAGTGTTGGAGAGGTTGTGAATCAACAAGACCACTTAGACATGCTGGTAAGAGTGTAAATGGGCTCAAATATTGGAGAAATAACATGGCATCACGTATGACTTTGCCCGTGTACACATCTGGCCTGGAAATATTCTTGCAAGGTGTTCCAGGAAGCATGCAAGAACATGTTCTGAGCAATGCTCTTTGCGACAGCAGAAACATGGGACTAATCTGATGGATATTGGATAAACGTGAAGTCAATGACCTGCACCCACATTTCACAATGGGCATACAGAGGTAACAACGAGTAAAAAGTTCAGGCCTCAGAGAATATAAATCCTGCGAAATCACTTTTAGAAATTAAAAAATAAGAAAAATGAAATACTATAAAAAAACATAAGAAAGAAAATCACAGAGAATGTTAGAAGCAAAATCCAGGACAGTGGTCACCTCCGGACATAATAGAAGCCGACAGGCAGATGCAGTTGGGAAGGGAAAAGTGGGTTGCTTGGTGTTCATTATGTTATTGTGCTTATAGTTTACATAAGAAACGCCTCATACACTCTTTTCGATGCATCAGATGTGATGTTAAAGATGATAAAGGGCAAAGTTGCTTTGGACTTTGTTTCCTTTCACTTCTGCCTGGCACCGTCTTGAGGGTACCACAGCTGCTGGTCCTCCCTCTGCATCTCTCCTCTTCCACAGGCGTCACTGCCCTTTCGGGGACCCTTCTGTGGCCAAGCCCACCACCACTGATGTGCTGGCATCTCCGCTGGGGTCTTGGTGAGCTGAAGCCACCATGCGGAATTCAGGAGGGTCTTTCCTCCATCCAGCGGGGCTAATGCTTTCGTAGGTAGGGAAAACAGTGTTGCCCCCAGAATCCTAAACAGCAGCTCGGAGATGGAGCAGAGCCAACAGACAGATAAGAGAACACACGCGTGTAACCCCAGTCCCTTTGATGTGGGAAGCTTTGTTCCTGGGCCAAGCTGGCTTACCCTCCGACACCGTGATGCTGTGCGTTCTCTGCTTTTGCTTTACTTGGAAAAGAGTTTTGGCTTCTGTCAAGGTCATTATTTTTAACCAAGAATGCACTGAACACTACGTACTTGTCTGCCCAAATTTCTATTTTGGGGTTCTTCGACCCTTTTACCATTCCAAATAAGAGGAAATTTCCAGGAGATATTCCTGAAACCAGCTCTTCTGAGCACATTTTCAGCTCCATCCCTACCCCTCTCTCTTCTTACCCACAGCCTTCTGGGTGCCCAGAGAAGTAACAGTCTTCCACCTTTTACCTCGTGGTCTAAGGATTTATGGCTACCGAGCTGCCCCTTAAAGAACTTCTGGAATAGTTACACTTCCTTCTTGTGAAGATGGAGGAAGGCAAAGTCAGCACACTAAGTCAACCTGACAGAGAACATTTTCAGCACAGGATCTGCCGCTAGAGAGGACTCGGCTCTGGGGGGGGAGGTCAGGGAACCTGCGGGAGTGCTACAGCCCAGAAACTGGCCTGAGGGGAAGGGCTCAGAGCAGATGCCAAACATGCCCCTCGCGTCGCCTGTCCCCTGCTCATAAGACCTGGTGAGCAAGGGAGATTGTACGTGTCTGGGGCAGGAATTTCAGAAAGACAAGATCTGACGGAGAGGTAACAGGCGAAGAGACGAGTAAAGCGTGTATTTGATGTGACAGCAAATAATCACGTGATAAGGTGGCTATAACTATTAATGCAACTGCGAAAAATTGACATAAAATAGGAGAAAATACATTTGAACAAATTTAAAACTTATATTCTGAAACTAAAATTCCTGAGAGTGGGGGTGCAGCAGTACACTGCATGGAAAGTGGAAAAGAAAAGGAGGCTAAAGGTCTCTTTTGTTCAGATCAAAAGATATTGATTGATTCTCCAAGGTTATCAAGAACTCTGAGTCTAAATGTACTTTCAGACTCAAGGTAACCACTGATAGAACAACAACAGGACACAGAGACTCCTAGCATCGGCGAAGAAAAGGAACTAACAGAATATGACCGTCCACAAACTGTGGGGAAGGAGGTGTAGCTCACACAGCCACATGGACCAGTGATCAGGAGAAGCAGGACTGCTCATTCTCTCGTTAAAGGAAAGACTTGCAGAAGATATTGGCTCTGTAAGGTGCATACAGCATTTATCAAGAGCAAAATGATGTAGATACTTAGAACACTAGAACGAACAGAAGAAAACACACGTTGCAACAATTATCAAAGGGACAAAAATGTGTCTGTGCTGCTAAAAGGCACAATTCTTTAGAAGATAAATCACCAAGTCTGAATGTGCATTGATTATATCAAAGTAAACTTTTTTAGATAAAGGAGAATTTAATAAAACACAATTATAGTGAAAGAAATCAACACACATTATTTAGAAATGACAAGATCACATAGATTTTTTTAAAAGACAAATTTTAAATTACACAATTAAAAATTAACAAAGACAAAAAAATAACATAAACGATTTGTAATTTCAAGATGGAGAAGGTCTTTTTAAGCATGATCTAAATTCTAAAAGCCATAAAGGAAAAGTTTTAAAATTTTAACTATATAAAAATCTAAATTTCTATATGGCGAATAAACAAGAGACTGGGAGAAATTATTCCTACCACATAAAACAGAAATAAATAGCTGTTTCACTAAATAAGAAATTCAAATAGCTAATAAATGGACAAAAAGTTGCTGAACTTCTTTATTGATCAGAGAAATGCACATGAAACTAATGAAACAGCACTTCTCCATTATTAGTAACCGACAGCATCCCGTGTTGTGAGATGTGTAGAAGCTGGTGCTCCTGCGCTACTGTTGTTATTAATGCCACAGAGTCGATTCCGACTCCCAGCGACCCTGTTCAGTTCAAAGCTGAACTCTGCATGGTCTTTTTGTGCCATCCTCTCACCTTCTGGTGCTATATCAGACAATGCTCTGCTGCCATTCATAGGATTTTCATGGCCAATATTTTTTGTAAGTGGATGGCTAGGTTCTTCTTCCTAGTCTGTCTTAGTCTGGAAGCTCCACTGAAACCCGTCCACCAGGGGTGACCCTGCTGGTAGTTGAAATACCAGTGGCAGAGCTTTCAGCATCACAGCCACACGCCGCCACCACAGTGTGATGGGGAAATGAACCCGGGTCAAGGTGGTGTGAGTGCTGAGTCTTAAGTGTTAGATCACCAGGGCTGGCTCCTATACTACTATGGCGAGATTTCAAAGTACTTCAGCTTTTTTTGAGGAGCAATTTTATATATATGTTAACATCTTAAGTCTGCATACCCAATGATCTAACAATCTCATTCCCACAAAACTTACAGACATACATGCATGTCTGAGCAATAATACATCTACACGGGTATCATTGCAGCACTGTGTGTAATAGCAAAAGGTTGGAGGAAAACTAACTATTCATCAACTCAAAATAGACAAATTATGAAATATTAACAAAGTGGAATATTATCCAGCCATTGGAAAGAATGATGGAGAGTTGCATGTTCTGGCTTTAAAAATATACACCTGTGATATAATTATTGCTAACTGAATAAAGTAATTTGGTGATTTCTATGATACAATTCTCTGAAAAGAAAATGTGTGTGTTTAGATACATTTTTTTTTTAAGTTTGAAAGAATACACAGAAAACTGTTTACATAGTATGGCACATCTAACATCCATTCCCAATTTCTTTCTTCTTGAAAACCTCCACTTACAAAGTCTAGAAAAGCTAACTGTGCACTTTCCAATCTCTTTTGCAGATAGGAGTGGCCATGTTCTAACCAAAAGTAAAAACAACTTCAGGTTTCCCGGAAAACTCTTAAACAAGAGTCAGAGATAACTCTGATAGAACGTATAGGAAGAGAAGAGCTTCCAAAATGGCACAGTGAGAACCGCTGAGAGTCTGCTCCTCCTTAAGAGCAATGAAGACATTCGCAAAATTGTTAAAATAAGGAAAAATGAACGGAGCCCCAGTGACCTGTGGGACATCATCAAGAATTTCTACATATGCATAATGGAAGTCCCAGAGAAGAGGGACGAAGCAGACAGAGAAACTCATGGAAAAAATAATGGCCAAAAACTTCCCAAATTTGGTAAAAAAAAAAAAATTCATCTAGATATTTGAGAAGCTCAACAAACTCCGAGTAAAATAAACTGAAGGAGAGCCACGCCTAGACACATCATAGGCAAACTGTCAGAAGACAAAGACAAAGAGGGAACATTGAAAGCACCAAGAGAAAGTGAGCCCCCACGTATAAGCTGTCTTCAATAAAGTAACAGTGATGTCTCATCAGAAACCAGGGGGCAGATGGCAGTGAGACGACATATTCAAAGCGCAGAAAGAGAAACACTATGGACCAAGAATTCTAACCCAGAAAAAAATTCTTCAAAAAAGGAATGATTAAGACATTCTCAGATAAACAAAAACAGAGAATTCATCATTAGCTGGCCTGTCTTACAAGAAATACTAGAGGGATTGCTCCACACTAAAATGAAAGGATACTATGCAGTAATTCAAATCCACACAACAAAATAGAGAGTGACAGTGA
This sequence comes from Ceratotherium simum simum, assembly GCF_057802395.1. Classification (NCBI taxonomy): domain Eukaryota; kingdom Metazoa; phylum Chordata; class Mammalia; order Perissodactyla; family Rhinocerotidae; genus Ceratotherium; species Ceratotherium simum. The sequence continues at coordinate 91,118,513 of NC_141905.1, forward strand.
AGGGAACTACATAAATGAACACAAAAGACAACACAAATGTATTTTCATTTGTAACTCTTTCCTTCTCCTCCCTGAGTTAAAAGAAAACTGGAAAAGTCAATAATTATAAGATAGTGTTGATAGGCTTATAATGTATAAAGATGTCATTTGCATGACAAAGATTATACAAAAAAGGGAGAGAGAACAAAGCTATATTGGAGTGAATTCTGTATACTATTAAAATTAAGTTGGTATTAATATGTTAGATTGTTTTAAGTTAAGATGTTCATTGTAATCTCCAGGGCAACCAATAAGAAAATAAATATAATATGATATGATATAATGTAATATAATTTTATGTTATATTATATTGCATAATAATGTAATGTGATCCATATGACTATATAATAAAAAAAACAATGGAATTAAAATAGCATACTTGAAAATATCTATTTAACACACACACATAAATAATAGAGGAATAGAGGATCAAAAAAGACATAAGACAGAGAGAAAACTAATAGCAAAATGGTAGATGTAAATCCTACCTTATCAGTAATTATACTAAGTGTAAATGGACTACACAATCCAGTCAAACACAGAGACTGACAGAATGGATTAAAAAAATAATTCTTTTATATGTTTTCTACAAGACACACACTTTAGATTCAAAGACTCAAAAAGGTTGAAAGTAAAAGAATAGAAAAAGATGCCATGCAAACAGTAACCAAAAAGAGTTGGAGTGGCTATAATAATATCAGACAAAATAGATTTTACAGAAAAAATTACTGATACAGACAAAAAAGATATTTTGTTATGATAAAAGAATCAATCCATCAGGAAGACATAACAATTATAAATATAGCTACCTAACAATGGAGCCCCAAATTTTAGATTAATCAAAAACTCAGAATTGAAGGGAGAAATAGACAATTCAGCAATACTAGCTAGAGACTTCCATCCTCCTCTTTTATTAATGTATAGAACAACTAGGCAGAATATCAGCAAGGAAATAAAAGATTTGAACAACACTAAAACCCAACCAGATCTAACAGTCATCTATGGAGTGCTTCACCCAAGAGCAGCAGGATACACATTCTCCTCAAGTGCATGTGGAACATTCTCCAGGATAGACCATACGTTAGGCTGTAACACATGGTGTCAGTAAGTGTAAAACGATTGCATTCACACAAGGTATATTCTCTGACCACAATAGAATGAAATTAAATATCAATAACAGAAGAAAACTTTAGAAAGTCAAAAATATGGGGGAATTAAACAATACACTTCTAAATAACCAGTGGGTCAAGGAAGAAATGACAAAGCAAATTACAAAATACTTTCTATGGGGCCGGCCCCATGGCATAGCGGTTAAGTGCACGTGCTCTGCTTCTGGTGGCCCGGGTTCAGATCCCAGGCGCGCACCAATGCACCACTTGTCAGGCCATGCTGTGGCGGCGTCCCATATAAAGTAAAGGAAGATAGGCACAGACGTTAGCCCAGGGCCAATCTTCCTCAGCAAAAAGAGGGGGATTGGCATGGATGTTAGCTCAGGGCTTATCTTCCTCACCAAAAAAAATAAAAATACTTTTTAGTGAATGAGAATGAAAATGCAACATGTGAAATATATGAGTTGCAGCTAAAGCACTGCTTGGAAGAAAACTTATACTGGTAAGTGCGTATACCTGGATATACCTGTAAGTGCATATACCTGGATATACCTGTAAGTGCCTATACCCTTTATACCTGTAAGTGCCTATACCATTTATACCTGTAAGTGCCTATACCTGTATATACCTGGAAATGCTTATACACTTTATGCCTATAAATGCCTATATTAAAAAATAAGAAAGATCTCAAATCAATACCCTAAGCTTCTACCTTAATAAAGTATAAAAAGAAGAGCAAATTAGGCCCAAAGCAAGCCAAAGGAAAAATATAAAAAAGACCAGAGCAGAAGTCAATACAATATGAAAAGAAAACCAATAGAGAAAAAATTTTAAATCCTAAGGAATCTACAAAAAACCCACAAACTATTAGAACTAATAATTTCAGCAAGGTTGTAGGTCAATATACAAAATTCAATTGTATTTCCATACACTACCAATGTATATAGAATTACCAATTTTACTTTTGTAACTCCAAAAGTAAAATCAAGAAAATAATTCCATTTACAACAGCATCAAAAAACAAAATGCTTAGGAATAAATTTAAAAAAGTATAAAACCTGAATGCTGAAAACTACAAAATATCATTGAAAGAAATTAAACAAGATCTAAATAAATGGAAAGACATTCCACCTCCATGAATCAGAAGACTTAATATTGTTAAGATGGTGTTAAGGGCTGAATTGTGTGCCCCACCCCCCCAAATTCGTATGTTGAAGCTCTAACCCTAGTACCTCGGAGTATGATTGCATTTGGAGATAGGGCCTTTAAAGAGGTGATTAAGGTAAAATGAGACCATTAGTGTGGGTCCTAATCCAATCTTACTGGTGACCTTATAAGAGGAGGAAATTAGGGCACACAGAGAGACACCTGGGGTGCTCGGAGGAAAGACCATGAGACAAGGCAGCAAGAGGGCAGCTGTCTGCAAGCCAAGGAGAGAGGCTTATGAAGAACCAACCCGCTGACACGTTGACCTCGGGCTTTCAGACTCCTGAACTGTAAGAAATAAATTTCTATGGTTTATGCCCCCCAGTCTATGGTGCTTTGTCATGGCAGCCCTAGCAAACAAATGCAGATGTCAATACTCCCCAAATTGAGACAGAGTTTTATTTCAATTCCTACCAAAATCCGAGTTGTCTTTTTTCAGAAACTGACAATGTGATCCTAAAATTCATATGGAAATGCAAGGGACTCAAAATAGCTTAAAAAGATCTTAAAAAAAGAAGAACTAACTTGGAGGACTCACTTCTGATTTAAAAATTTACTACAAATCTATAGTTATCAAGACAGTGTGGTCTTGGCATAAGGATAGACATAGAGACTAAAGAGATAGAATTGAGAATCCAGAAATAAACTCTCAAATCTTTGGTCAGTTGATTTTCGACAAAGGGGCCAAGACAATTGGCACTCAGGTCAGAAAGGAATGAGTAAAATTATGTCTATTTGTAGATGACATATTCTTGGATATAGAAAATCCTAAGGAACCTACAAAACAAAAACTGTTAGAACCAATAGTTCCAATGAGTTCAGCAAAGTTGTAGGTCAATTTACAAAATTCAAGACAAAATATACAAAACAATTGGCACTCTTGGGGCTTTCTCCATTGCTGAAATAGTCTTTTCAACAAATCGTGTTAGGGCAATAGGGTATCCATATGCAAAGAATGAAATTGGACCCCTACCTCACACCATAGACAAAACTTAACTCAGACAGGATCATAGACTTGGAAGAAAACCTGAGAGTAAATCTTTGTGACCTTAAGCAATGGTTTCTTAGGTACAAACCAAAAGCACAAGGGACAAAAGAAAAAATAGATCAACAAGACTTTATCAAATTTAAACCTTTTGTGCTCAGAGGACATCACCAAGGAAGTAAAAAGACATTCCACAGAATGGGAGAAAATATTTGCAAATTATACATCTGAAAAGGGACTTGTCCAGAGTAAGCCATTCAGGCGCAACTCTTCTGAAGCAGATTTTTCCCTCTGAGTAGTCAGTGCTCCTGGTTTTCTTACATAATATTTTCCTCTGTGCCATTAAGAGCATTGTGAGGGGACCCTTTTTGAAAAGAGGTCTCTGCTGTTCTCCCAGGACTTTATGTCAAGTCTGCAATATTGTGACCTATAAGAAACATATATCTGGTCATTCAGATCACCAATATATATTTCTCATATACATTTGGTCTTCATCCACATTTCCTGGCTCACACAGCTCCCCAAACCTTTAGAATTTCCTAAGTGATGAGAGTGATCAAGGTATCATTTGTTATGTTAATGAGGTGACTTTGGAAAGCACTTAAAGATGGGGGCTGGTTGCCAATGGAGCCACCCCTGTGATTAGAAGGTGGGAACTTTCAGTCCCACCCCTGACATCTGGGGAGGGGAGAGGGGCTGGAGATTGAGTTCAATCACCAATGGCCACGATTTAACCAATTGTGCCTATGTAATGAAGTCTCCATAAAAACCCAAAAGGACTGGGTTCAGAGAGCTTTCCAGTTGGTGAACACGTGGAGATTCAGGGAGAGTGGCTCACCTGGAGAGGGCATGGAAGCTCCACACCACTTCACACAAGCCTTGTCCCATGCATCTCTTCCATCTCTTCGATCCCGAATTATATTCTTTTATAATAACCTGGTGATCTAGTAAGTAGTATGTTCTCTGAGTTCTGTGAGCCATTCTAGCGAATTAATCAAAGCTGAGGAGGGGGTGGTGGGAACCTCTGATCTATAGCTAGTGGGTGAGAAGCACAGGTAACAACATGGACCTACAACTGGTGTCTGAAGTGGGCGGGGGGGGCAGTCTTGCAGGACTGAACCCCTAACCTGTGGAATCTGATGCCATCTCTGGGTACATAGCGTCAGAATTGAGTTGAATTCTCAGACCCCCTGCTGGTGTCCGAGATTTGTTTGTTCATGTGGGAAGAACCCCCTCCCCGACGCTGGAATTGGGTCCAGGAACCCAAAAGAAGTCGCTGCACTAATCCTGCAGGCGCTGAAGCTGTGGCCGCGAGGGGCTGGGCCAGCGCACAGGAGCCTGTTGTAAGTCACTTCAACCCAGACACCTGTTTACATTTCCTTTTAAGTGTCTGCACAAGACTGATGCACAGAATGAAAGTAAGTGCAAAACAAATCTTTTAGTAAGGTAAAATAAAACAAAAATAAAAATCAGGAATAATAAAAAAGAATTGGCAGCATTTTTTCTTTCTTAATGGGACTTAAAATAAGGAAGCTGCCTCTGTGGGGAGAGGCTGGACGCACACTTTTTGTTTCATCCAGTTCTGTGTTGTTTGAATTTGCTGCAAGGAGTAAGTTGTACTTTCTCAATTAAGATGATCTTTCTGATCTTTATAAACACTTATTTCACTTTAACAAAGCTTCTCTGTATTGTTTTACTAGTGAGTTCTATCAAAATTTCAAAGTCCAGGTAAATTCTCCAATTTAAAGCTTCCTAGACAATAGAGAAAGACGGAGAGCACTTAAAGTGTTTCTCGAGTTAGCACAATTCTTTAAAACAGAAGACTCTGCAGCCCAATTCTGTTTATGGATGTAAATGCAAAACTACTGAATATGCTATTAACAAGTTGACTCCCTCAATGTGTGACAGAGTGTGGCTCCACATAAACAATGCAAACCTCTGCTGTGACGCAGAGCTGAGTGCCTTTGGGTGAAACCATGTTTCTGTCCAGCATCAACCAGCAGATGTAAGAAGAAAAATCAGAGGACTGTCTCAGTTAAAGAGGTGTTATCATTACCTCCACACTCATCCCTGCTAAATACTCTTAGTTAACTAGAGAAAGAAGAAAACTGTCCCAGGATGAGTGTCTCTTTGCCACAAAACCAACAACAGACTTGACGGAAAGCCTGGAGAAGTACCCCATTCCTGCCAGGCACAAGGAATGGGTGCCCCGTCATCTCAATTAGTCAACATTGTCCTAGAAGATCCAGGCACTTGAATAAGATGCAAGACAAATAAAAAGGGCTTGCTTCTGAAAAGAAGTGCTCAAAAAAATGTCATTATAGTCAAAAGATGTCTGTGCCTATATTTAGAATTTGATGTTGTTTGGGCACCCCACAGCCTCAAGGCCAGAGGACCTAGAATAGTGGGGCTTGGCCCCAGACCACAGGTCCACCCCCGTGAGGTCCAGGCTCGCCAGCACCTGCCCACGGGCTCCCTCCCCAGGATGCACATGCTCAGGTAAGCTGCATAGGTGCAGCTATTCTCAGCCAGTGGGAGCCACAAGGCCTGCCTCACACATATCCTGTCCTCACCTCGACCAGTCAGGGCTCGAATTCTAGACAAGAGAAGAGAGTAGAGGGGTCAAGACGGCTCAGTGTCCATCCTGGGGAATGGGCCCTGCCAGCCACACTGGCCACTGGAAGGGAAAAACAGGAGCAAGTACACCTGGGGCAGGACCCGGGGTCTGACCAGTGACGTCAGTTCCCAGCTCAAGGGGGTACAGAACACTAGAGGTGTGCAAAGACCCCCAGAAAATCCTGCCAGAGAGTCAATACCCCTTCATAATGCAGGAGAGATAGCAAGTAAAGCACCAGTAATGTGGCCGCACTTTTAAATGCAGAACAGTCAAGGGCTGGCCCATGTTCGTCATGAATTGAGAGGAAAAAACGGGTTAGAATCTGGTATATGCAGTACAGCCTCATTTTTATACAAATAAAAGTATAGAAGATGATTTTATTTTCTTCAGTTTTCGTCTTATTTTCTGTTATACACAAAGATGCATTACTTATATAAAAGTGTAAAATTGCAACCTATAAATTAAGGTCTTCCCTGCATCACCAGGCAGAAGATAGAGTGAAAAAAACATTCATTCTAACCACATACAAAAGCTCTGCAAAATACTCCAAAACAGCCCTGATAGACAGCAGAAGTGGCATGTGTGGAGGAATCAGTCAGGACACAGAAGAAGAAACAACGCGGGGCTCTGTGGCGTTCCCGGATACACGAAGAGAAGACACTTTAAAATCATAAAGTCTGCCCAAATTAACTCACTGATTTAAAACAAATGCAGTAAAAATCCTAATGTAATTCTTTTTAGAGTTTGACCAAATGGTTCTAAAGAATAATTATCCCTTTATTTTCTATAATAAAAATATACCTTTTTTGTAATCAGATATTAACTTTTTCAAAATTGGTCAACTCTTTTTCTTTCCTTTTTTTAACTCCACTGAATTTGCCAGTCAACTTGACAAAGTGCAGTGGAATTCAAATGTTGAATTTTCCTTCTCTGGCCCTGTGAGTTTGGCGGGTGCTCTACTGGGGGCTGCTCAGACAAACCTTCTGATCAGATATTAAGAGATTTGCACCACGAGATCCGGCACTCCGCCACGGAGACCGTCAGCACATCGTTGATGTGGCCTTACATAAATCCTACCCCCAAAAAACACACGCAAACAAAATCTGAATCCTCCTTGCCCCATCAGGGTCAAAGGGGAGGACAGTCTCCCCACATCCTGACCTATGGGTTGGTGGAGCTCCCCTAGATCCCGTGTTTACTGACGTTGGTGCTGGTGCCAGAAGCCAGTGTTGACAGAGCCCAGGCATCGTCAGGTGGGTGCCTGGATGGAGCTTCTGAGAGGCACCTGCTACAGGAATCAGCCTTGAAATGGTGGCCAACAGCAGTTAATAATGAACTAAGATCTTGGGCCAGAGGAGAAGGAAGGCGGCATTGGTTGGCTGATCACCCTCTTTCTCCAGGATGCATTACAAAAGCTGTGTCTTTCCACAGGAGCATCCCCAGAAGTCAGCAGAGACCCCAAAGCACCATGGCGGCCCTGGGCATCACAGTCGCGCTGCTGGTGTGGGTGGCCACCCTGCTGCTCGTCTCCATCTGGAAGCAGATCTACAGCAGCTGGAAACTGCCCCCTGGCCCTTTCCCACTGCCCATCCTTGGGAACGTTTTCCAGGTGGACTTAAAGAACATTCCCAAGTCCTTTACCAGGGTAAGAGAAATACTGATGATTTTAGGGACAAGAATTCAGGAATTAGATGCAATATGTGTGCATTCATTCATTGTCAGACAAGTTGTTATTCAATACCAGCCTGTTATGAATTAACCAAAGTAACAGTAGCATCCAGGAGTGGTACTCAAATACTTAGCTAGTGGTACAGCTTGGGCACTGCATGCTCAAATGGGCATTGGCCGTGGCTGGGCCTGGAGGGCCCTTGTCCTTTGATGGGTTTTGAGGAAGCCAGTGTGGCTGGGGCTGCTGCTGTTTGCCACTGCAGTGCTAGGAGAGCCCTGCATTCACACTGGCTGGTGTCAACCTGGACCTGTCTGTAGACGCCAGAGAGCAGAGTGAGGAGTGAAGTGTTTGACAAATTACATAGTATCTCCTCCAATGATTGCTGTGAACAGTGAAGGAGCTAACAAATCTAAAAACTAAATGAGTAAGTAAGTCTATTAAATGAGTTATTAAAGAATATCATAGGGCACAGAGCAGGCTTGGAAAGTGTTTGCATTAAGAGGGGTGTGCACCTCGGAGGATGGGCTTGGTCGAGGGGGTCAGGATAGTGCTGGCTCCGGGTCGTCCTGCAGCACCCGGGGGTCCAGGATCTTGACTGGGGACAGCAGACAGTGGGGTGGTGGGGGGATGTGGGCAAAGGGGCCTCAGGGGAGGGACATCCAGGACCAGTTGGTCCACTGAGTAAATGGTGTCCAGGTGGGAGGGGAGTTAGGCCATCCAGGTGTGTGTGGCCAGGTGCGCAGGTGCATCACACTCCTTGAAGAAGAAAGCCTCTGGGGGGGGGTGTGGTGGTCTTCCCAAGTCAGGCTGGACAAAGACCGTCTTTCCCCAGATCCCTCTGGGTTCTCTTGGTCAACAACAGTGACTTTGGGGGTCAGTTGAAAGCACAGCCCTCCTCCTCCCCTGGTCCCCATGGCCTCACTCTGCTGCTTGCTGGTCTCTGCAGCTGGCAGAGCGTTACGGGCCAGTGTTCACCTTGCACCTGGGCTCGCGGCACGTCGTGGTCTTGCATGGCTACAAGGCCGTGAAGGAAGTCCTCCTCACCTACAAGAACGAGTTTTCTGGCAGAGGAGAAATCCCCGCATTCCAGGAGTTCAAGGACAAAGGTGCGTCCCATTTCTCACAGCAGGCCGGGGTGGAGGGCGGGCAACAGGAGGGCCTGGCCAGGCACTGAGGACAACAGGAACAGCAACACATAGCAAAGATGGAGAGGCGGACGACCCCACACAATTCAGTGCTGGTTGGTGCGTCTGGTCATTCAGTCATAGCACAGCGCCCATTTTAATGAAAGCTACTACGTGAGACTTCTACCCAAAATGAGTGAGGCCTCGAGCACCCACACGCAGAGCAGCAGGACAAACATGTTTATAGAAAAATATGACAGAGAGAGAAGCTCTGACAGACGAGCCGTGTCTCCTCCTGCAGACCTTCCCACCTCCGCGGCCTGCCTCCTCACTCTCTTTCCTGGGAGCTGTTTCCAGTCACACCTTCAAGTGTTCCTGGGTCTTGGGGCCCCATCCCAGGAGGTCCTCCCACCTACGATGGGCACCAAAACCTGCCCCGGACACACTGCTTGTCTGCAAGGCTTGCTCAGCTGCAGTTCCTGTTCTTCACTGAGGGGCCCCCCATCCCACCTGGGGATGTTCTGAGACCAGGAAGTGGGTGCTGAGTGCCCCCCAGCTCAGAATGAGACTTCCACATGATCCCATCTCCCCAGCCTCGCCTCTTTCCTCTGCACCCCGTGTCTCCAGAGCCCTGAGTTCCCCTGATTCATAAGACACACCTGTCTCCTCCTGCAGGGGGAGGAGGGCTGGGGTTTGGGGGTCTAACTGGTCTTTATCTGAGTGTTTTCCACACTCCTGGCTTCAGACCCCACCTTTTGTGTCTCCTGGGAAGTCCTGGAGCCCATGAGGGACACTTGCCTGGTGGGGGCTCCCCTCCTTCAGCTCTCGGCTCGGAGAGCTCACTGCCCTCGCCTGCTGCTCTCTCCTTCCTGTCATCTGACCTTACCTGCTTATTCTTTTCCACTTGCTCAGTGTCGTTTTAGTGAGATTCCAAAGAAGATTAGAAAGAAACACAATGTCCTGTCTACCCTAGAGAACTCAGAAGCCTCTAGTTCTTCCTGAGTCAACTTTGGTGATGAACCTCTAGAAAACATTGATCTGTTTCATGTAGAATTTTCAAATCGATATGCTCACAGGGGATGGTGTTCTCACCTTGCTTTTCCAGTTTATGTTCCTGAAGTTTTGTCCTGTCACAGTCGATGGCATGCGATTGCCCTCTTGGACATTGGGGGCTTGTTGTACTTTGGATTTGCCAAAAGAAAAGTTAACCACCTCAGTCTTTGTCATTAACACAAGAGGAGCTTTACTGGAGGAGTGAGAGCCCCACGAGAGCAGTTCTGGAGTCAAGGAGCTCCGTCCTGGTTCAGGGAGCCCTTATCTGCCATCCCTGGTCCAAGTCATGGGCCCCCAAATGCTACCAGGCAGGGGCCAGTATTCACATTCCACAGGCTGGACTCAACGGGGCTTTGCTGCCTCCCGCCTGGGGGCTCTAAAGTCCTGTTTTCATACGTCCCACATAGCTCAGAGTTGACCCTGACAATCAGCCAGAGCCTGGACGTAGGATGTGTCTGGTCTCCCAGGAATAACCATGTGAATGTTCATTATTAGCATAATATTGAGCATGGGCTGCACAAGAACTGCACCCATCATTTCAGTCAATCCTTATTGAGCTCTGATAGAGAAGCCACTACTGTCTCCATTTCAGCTGCTCTGGGTCCCAAACAATGCCAGCTCCTCTGGGATCTATCTCTGTCTCTCCATCTCTGTCTCTGTCTCTCTGTCTCTGTGTCTGTCTCTTTCTATCTCTGTCTCTCTGTCTCTGAGTCTTTCTCTGTCTCTCTCCCTGTCTCTGTCTCTCCATCTCTCTCTCTGCCTCTGTCTGTCTCTCTCTCCTCACATTTTCCTGTATCTCCCATTTGCTACACAATTCTTCCCAGCAACATTTTTAAATTATTTGCTTCTCCGCCCCTTCTTCAACCACCAGCATTCTCTTCCCCTTGTCACAAACCCTTCAGGGTGGTCCACCAGCTGCTCTCTCCCTCCTGCCTCCTCTGGCCCTCAGGGCTCCAGTAACGCTGACAGCTCTGTCCTTCTGGCCTCCTCAGCACACACTCTCTGGTCCCTCCCAGCCCCTCACTCGTCTCCCCTGTGTCCTGGGTCAGTGTCTTCTCCTAGCAACTTGGAGGGTTGGAGCTACTCAAGGCTAGGCCGGGCTGATCCAATAGAAATGCGCGCGTCTGGACCATCTCTCCTATGGGTTCCCTCTTGGACTGCCATACCCCCAGCCTGCACTCAGCACCATGTGCAGAGCCCACAGGGTCCACAGGAGTCTGATGCTTAGCATGAATAGACCTGAACCCAGGACCCCCAAACTCAGTGACCCGTGTTTTTAACTTGGTGAACAGCATCTCCACATGGCATCTTCAGTGCCACCTCACACACGCCGGATCAGGGGTCATGCTGTCCGTCCACCTGCCCCACCTCCACGGCAACCATCTTCTCACCGTCTAGCTTCTCCTCCCCGACTCTGCATGGTGCTTCCACTTCAGCCATTCAGGCATCATTTTAGGGTAGAACTGAAACCCTCAGTCTGGCCTGTGCAGCCCACTCTCCTCTCCACCTCATCTCAGCTCTTCCCCGCCCCCTCAGGCCCAGCCAGACTTCTTTCTAGAATGTCCCACGCCCTGGCCTCCCTCAGACGTAGAAGGGAAACGTACTTGAGGTCTTCCCAAATCCGATTGTCTGCATAGTCGGGGAGCCATGTGACCCCTCAGATTTTAGTAAGGACACTTTCTGTGAAGCCCCAGAGCTGAGAGTTGAGGTATTTATAGTGTGAGGGTTAAACATCATTGAGAACAGAATAGCTTTTCAGGAATTTTGGCAACAGACAGGAACGGGGTGGGAGGTTTCCTTGGTGGTCAGATGCGTTTTTATCTCACATGGGGAAGATGCAAGGCAAAGTGGACAAAGAAAGAAAGTACATGGATGATATGAAGAAGAGAGCGCCCAGGAGAGGGGCGATGCCATGGAGAAAGCCAGATGCAGGGAGAACCCCGGAAGGCTTTCCCCCAAACCTGAGCAGCCCGGTGCTGGAGGCCTGGTGGCTCCTCTCTTCCTCGCTCTGGTTCCTGTGGGGCTTCAGTCCCTGCCCCCACGGAGCACACGGGCAGGCGCATTGCATCCTGCCCCTCTCCCCACCTGGGCGTTGGTAGTAACTCCTCTGCTGTTCCCTCCCCTTAGGAGTGATTTTCAATAACGGGCCGACCTGGAGGGACACACGGCGCTTCTCCCTGACCGTCCTCCGTGACTATGGGATGGGGAAACAGCGCAACGAGGAGCGGATCCAGCGGGAGACCCACTTCCTGCTGGAGGCGCTCAGGAAGACCCAGGGTGCGTACGGGCGGGACGGCACCCTCGCGCAGGCCACCCGGGGGCAGCCCCAGCCGAGGTCCCTGATGGCCGCTGGAATGAGGAGAGGGTGGTGTTCACACACAGACACCAGTTTACACCTCGGGTTTCCTCTATGTCTGGGGGCGCGGGAGTGGGGACCAAGTGTGTCACTGTTACGTCCTGAATGACTGAAAAGTAAAGAAACCTGAATAGGTTCAAATACTCACTATCTCTTGTTTATTATCAGTTCTCAGTGTGTCTTCCCACAGGCGGTGGTAAATGCCAGCCAGGAGACTGAGTCGTGGACCGCCTTGTACACGCGTGTGAAGCGCTCTGACAGCTCACCTGTTTTCCAGGCCAGCCCTTCGACCCCACCTTTGTTATCGGCGGTGGGCCCTTCAACGTCATTGCCGACATCCTCTTCCACGAGCACTTTGACTATGAGGACAAGATGTGTCTGAGGCTGATGCATTTGTTCAACGAGAACTTCTACCTGCTCAGCACTCCCTGGCTCCAGGTGCGGCCTCTCTCCTCCGTCCTCGTTAGTCTGCCCTCATCTTCAATTGCACAGTTTCCATTAGAAAAAGAAGGGGAATTCAAGTCGTGTGGACAGACAGGCCTACAAGAGCCGGAGAACAGGAGCCAGGGCGTGTTTGACTAGAGACCCTGTGTGTTTCTTCTGGAGACACCCATGGGGCTGACGTCCCCCTTGCTAACCTGGGGACACTGACCACTAGACACACGCAGCATGTCCCCTCTGTTCACATCCCCCACAGACGAGCACCACCTAACAGAGGGTGCTCAGAAGGTGCTGGGGGCCTAAATATTCTAGATACTACAGTAGCGACAGCCATAAATCCAGGTTTGGAGAAACTTATTGGCCTAGTATACAGAATTATGTTGCATCCAGAAAAAAATATATTTTAAGATAATTCCCCCTTTCTGTCTTTCTAGTTGTATAATTATTTTTCAAGCTATCTGCGTTACCTGCCTGGAAGCCATAGAAAAGTAATGAAAAATGTGTCCGAAATTAAAGCCTACACTTTAGAAAGAGTGAAGGAGCACCATAAGTCGCTGGACCCCAACTGCCCCCGAGACTTCACTGACAGCCTGCTCGTGGAACTGGAGAAGGTATCCTTGCGACACGGCTGACTTATCGACACCAGGCGAAGCCAAGATCTCGGCCATATGAGATGGGTTTGCTGAGTGGGGCTGCGTGGGTTTATATTGTGACTGCACTGCTGGTGTCCCGACTGCCCACGCTCGGTACATTTTGACGCTCTCGGTCGCATACAAACACACTCGCTTCAGCTTGACCACCACACGCTGCTCCACACTTGTGGAGACACAGCCCGCCTGCCTGGCTGGCCTTCAACACCGCTGTACCCTCCAAAGCGCTGACCAACAGACGGACTTTCTTGGGGAATCCATCAGGGGGCTGTGGACAGAGTGAGTGGGCCCCTCACATCGGCTCTCTCCGAGCCTTCCTCTTAACCATTTCTGGTCGACTGACTAGTGATCATGTCTCATCTGGGGAGAGGCCCTCTCTGTCCCTCGTCAGCACGTAAACCCCAAGCTGTGCATGACTTCAAGGGGTTCCAGGTCCACTCAGCATCACCTATCTGATGGCTCCTCAGGACCCCCACCCAGATTGAGGATGCTTCTTCTCTTTCCTTTGACATCACTGTGGCTCTAGAACAGCAGGTGGATTTCACTCCTGATTTCCACAGATAACTGCCCCAGGTTGTCTGCGAATCTGCTCCCTTAGTGGGGCCCCTCACTGCCCCCCAGGTGTCTGGCTTCCTGGTGACTTCCCTGCCTCCTGGGACCCAAAGGCGCTGAACACGGGGGAAGAAAGAGGCCAAGGGCAGCCCCTGTGGCTTTTGAGTTGTTAGCAGAGGCCGCACAGCTCAGCCCTAGGCTGCTGGGGGTCATGGTACATGAGGGCCCTTGGTGCTTAGAAGGAGCACAGAGCCCCATAGCCTGGGTGAGAGGCACAGTCCTGACCATGGCCAGTGTTCTGGGAGCCTCAGTTTCCCTAACCGTGCAGTGGAGATGATTGTGTTTCCAGGCGACAGCCTCGGGCACACCTGCCCCTTCCTCCCTGCAGAGCTGGCAGGGCTTCCAGGTTCTCTTCTGCTGAGGGAGACAAGGGTCTCTTTCTCCTCCACTTGAAGATGTCCCCTTATCGAGCCTCTTCTGTCTCTAACATTTGCAGGAAAAGCACAGTGCAGAGCCTGTGTTCACCTTGGAAAACATCGCGGTGACCACGGCTGACATGTTCTTTGCGGGGACAGAGACCACCAGCACCACTCTGAGATATGGGCTCCTGATTCTCCTGAAATACCCGGAGATTGAAGGTACGCATGTAACAGGCAAGGATGCCAGGGCTGTCACTCCTAGACGCTCAGCCTGGAACTTTTAGGCTTTAGATTTCCGTCTGCAAAATGGGAATTGGTGTTGCTAGTGAACCCTTGTGGGAGTGACACTGGGATCACTGGCGAATCCTTTGAGGGGACGTGTTCTTGTGCACGATGGGCACCTGGCACTCTTGAACACTAGTCCTCCCACAACCCCACTGACACACCCCTGATTGCAGGAAAAACCAGCACCAGAGTGGAGAAACGCAATGCTCTCTGCATTCCACTCCATAGTAGAACCTGTTTATGACAGTGAAAATAGCGTGACCACATTACCCCTGAGTAAGACCTGGCCTGCTAGGCAGAGCAGGGAGAGAGGGCAGGGCAGGGACAAAGCCCTCCTGCCATATCTTACCTGACTGGAAGGATAGGGATCAGAAGAAGAAAGCCCAAGGGGGAAGCATTCCAAGGCTGCCCGCTGCCCTGGAACCCCTTTGCTCCTTTCTGGGGGCTCCTCCCTGTACCTGGGCCAGGTGGGACTCAGGGTGCCCTGGAGAAGAAGAAGGCGTGGCTTCTGGCGCCTCATGTGCAGAGGGTCATGTACTAGAAGCACCTACATGGGCCAAGTAGAGGTGATGTGAGGGGCACCAATATGTCCACAGGCCAGTCAGTGCAACGTCCAAGGAAAGAGGAAGGAAGGGGAGTGCCCAGGCCTGGACCCCCCGCCGTTCACTGGGCTGTGCAGAGCTGGGGCAGTCCCTGCTGCAAGGAGGGAGCCACTCGCCGCTGCTGACAATAATTCGGCTCCTGCTGTGTGCTAGGCATGGGGACAAGCCCTTGAATACACTGTATTCTTGAGGGCAGATATTATAGGATACGAAGTCATTCCCCCAGGAACATGGATACGTGACTGTACAGGATCAGAAACTGGTCCGTCTGACTCCAAAGCCTTCGCTTTGCCTATCTCACAGAAAGGTGGAGGGGGAAGGAGCCAATGTCCATGGAGAGAAGCCTTTCACAGGTCTGGCAGTTCTGAGAGAACATCTGACCACTCTGTACTAGGGGGTCCATAGATTCAAAAACTGGTTTATGTGATTAATTAGGAGGAATTTCCAATGTAGAGAAAAGACAGAAAATAAATATGACTGACACCCATATATCCATTGCCCAACTTAATGTGTATTACCATTTTGCGGTGTCTGCTTCAGAGCTCTTGAAAACAGGTTGCAGAGCTAGCTGAAGCCCCTCCTCACGGCCCCTCAGACTCGTCAATGTCCCAGGACTGTTGTGTGTCATCCCTGTGCACGACTTCATACATTTAACATTCACTGAGTTTCAGCATACAATCTGTGGTGGTGTACGTGTTCTACATTTTTACCTGGGTACCATACTGTACATGACTTTATGGCTCATGCCACATATTAAAAGGCCCACAGGAATTCTCACACTCAGAGCGGCCAAGCAACTTGCCGAAGGTTGCTGTTGCCTCTGCCAGAAAGAGAGGGAATTCCAGACTCCTGCTTCCAAGAAGTTCTTCAAGCAGTGGTCCATGCATGTCTGGCTCCATTCTGCCATTCACCTTCATACTTCTTAGAAGCATGCAGTGAACCAGCTTGGGGTAATAATTAATACAGAGATTTCCCTCCAACTACGATGTTCCTTGACTTACAATGGGCTTATGTTCTGATAAACTCATTGAAAGTTGAAAATATTGTAAGTGGAAAATGCATTTAATACACCTAACCTACCAAACATCATAGCTTAACTTAGCCTACTTTAAATGTGCTCAGGACAATTATGTTAGCCTACAATTGGGCAAAATTATCTAACACAAATCCTATTTTATAATAAAGTGTTGGATATCTCATGTAATTTATTGAATACTGTACTGAAAGTGAAAAACAGACTAGTTGTGTGGGTACAGAATGTTGTAAGTGTATCGATTGTTCACCCTTATGATCATGCGGCTGCCTGGGAGCTGCAGCTCACTGCCCTGCCCAGCATCACGAGAGGATTGTACCGCATATTGCATGCCTAGGAAAAGATCAAAATTTAAAATATGAAGTACAGTTTATACTGAGTGCATACTGATTTCACACCATCATAAAGTTGAAAAATCATAAGTTGGGAACCATCTGTAGAGATTTCCAAGACCCTTTTGTCATTCTCCACTCCTACTTTAAAGACAAGGACTGGATTAGCCGTGATCAGCTAAGAGAGGCCGAAAGATGCTGGAGACTATAAATAACCTCATAGACATCTTACTTACTGACATCTGTGGAGGAATTATCCAATAATCCAAAGTACCTGGGGCACCTGAAGCACTGCTTAGAGTGCTCCAAAAACATCTATTGGGTGGATGGATGGGTGGGTGGATGGGTGGGTGGATGGATGGGTGGATGGATGGATGGGTGGATGGATGGGTGGGTGGGTAGATGGGTGAATGGATGGGTGGGTGGAGGACAGGTGCATGGATGTTGAGCCAGCCTGGAATCAATCCTTTACATTTATTCCATTCATATTTTGGCAGAGAAACTTCATAAAGAGATTGACAGAGTGATTGGGCCAAGCCGAATCCCTGCCATCAAGGACAGACTAGAGATGCCCTACATGGATGCCGTTGTGCATGAGATTCAGCGATTCATCAACCTTGTGCCCTCCAACCTGCCCCATGCAGCAACCCAGGACACAGAGTTCAGAGGATATGTCATCCCCAAGGTGAGCCTGGAGTGCACACCCTGAGCACCACCCTCCTGGCTCACCAGCTAGCCTGCCAGGGAACAGGATGGGGGGATCCAAGGATGCCACCTTTTGGCAGATGAGGCTGAAAGGTGGGGCCTGGGCCAGCATTTCCCCTCTGCAGAGTCTGCTTCCCCTGCAGTCCTCACATGGACCTGGTGACCCCAGAAATGGAGAAAACCTGGTAAAAGGACTCCTCAGAGAGTGCCTGGAGTTTGTAGTGTATTCTAACACCAGAAACAAACAGCAGTGACTCCAGCCTGGATTGCTCCTCTGAAAAGATTGGAGCTCTCATTGCCATTTAGACCTCACCCCTAACTGCTTTCTGTCTAGCCCTTAAGCAAACAACTTCCCCAAGTGGAAACATACTGTGTTGTATGATGTAAAATTCAACACAACCTTCTTCACTGGGGGCTTCCAGATGAAAGCCCATGTTTTGTTTACCTCACTGGTGGAGACAGCCTTTATTCCTTCTAGGGCACGGTCCTAATTCCAACACTGGACTCACTCTTGTATGACGACCAAGAGTTCCCTGATCCAGAGGAGTTTAAGCCAGAGCACTTTCTTAACGAAAATGGAAAGTTCAAGTACAGTGACCATTTCAAGGCATTTTCCGCAGGTAGGAAGAGTTCAGATGTAGCAGCTTCCCCAGGGAATTTTTCCTAATTCCTGCTCTCTGCTCCACACATCATCTGCCTTTATCACAGACCTGCATCCTGTCCCAAATGTTTTCTTCCCTGTTCAGAGAAGTTAAGTGACACCTTTTCACCAGCAGTCCTGGGAAGGAGGTGTTACGGATGAATTATTTTTTCTGTAGAGTGGATACTTCATTTAATTCAGTCCTAAAACTCTTCATTTAATAGGACTTAACGAAAATCTTTCAAAGCTATATTACCTAATTCTCCATAATTTTAAACAAGGGTCACTAACAAAATCTAACATCTGGTTACTTGGACTCATCCTAGGACCATCTAACCTTCCCTGGCTGTGACTTGGTGTCCCCCTCCCTGGCCCTTGGCCTCCTTCCCAGTGCCTCCCCTCAGGTTTTGGTCTGAGGGAAAACCTTATAACCAACCCAATAACCTTAACACTCGATGCTGGAGTGTTGGTTTCCAGTGGTGGCCCCGCTTCTTCCTATAGGACATCAGGGTGAGCACTGGCAGAGACCATTCTCCCAACCCAACGCAGGTTTCTGCGGCTGAGTTCTGGAGATTGAGGCCGGATGAATGCTGGTCCCTGAACACGTCTGTCACTGATATTCTTATACTGAAGTCCATTCTGTGCTTTCTGGGCAGAGAGGGGTCAACTCTGCTTTAGAATGGTAAATTACCCACAGCCTCCTCCCACTCAGCTCTCTCTCTGCTGTCTCGCCTGTAGCAGTGCTGTCTCCTGAAGCTGCCTCAGTTTCTCATCAATACTGTGTCACTTGCAGGAAAACGGGTGTGTGTCGGAGAAGGCCTGGCTCGCATGGAGTTGTTTCTGTTCCTGTCTGCCATTCTGCAGCACTTTAACTTGAAGTCTCTGGTTGACCCCAAGGATATTGACCTCAGCCCCATCACGATTGGGTTTGGCAGCATCCCGCCCCATTACAAGCTCTGCGTCATTCCGCGCTCATGAGTGTGAGGCACACGCGCTCTGAAGACCCCTGGGGTCCTTGATGCCTGGAGTCTTCCTGCCCCAGCGTCCCCTCAGTGAGTCAGGGCTCCATGGGGATCACTCAGCCAGTGACACTGCTTCCCAGAGTCACGTTCTTCAGACAGAATTTGAAAACAAAGTCCAAAAAAGATTAAACTAATTAAAGCAAACTATGAGTTAGTTTGAGTCTATGTTGAGTTCCTCAAAACAATGGGAAATAAGAATTATCATTGTAGGTTAAACTTGCCTCTTCTGAAAAAGAAGAACTACCCAGGCAGCAGAGTCAGTTATCTGTTATAAACGTTTCACAAAAAGGAACATGGACACTATTTCGTAGTTTGGAAAAGGCAAAAAGAATATACCCTTGGACGGTTTGTTAGCTATGTCAAAAATGTATCCCCTGCCATCTTTCCTGAGGATGTGAAGTTGTCCTTTGGGCTCATTATGAGCATGGTTCTGCACTATATTGTAAGATTAAAATAGGTCTGAAAAGACAATATAGACATCTGTTATTGTATTTTAATATTAAAATGTGACTTTGCAGGGTCCCGCCCCATGGCCTAGTGGTTAAGTTCAGAACGCTCTGCTTTGGTGGCCCAGGTTTAGTTCAGTAGGTCCAGGTGCGGACCTACACCACTCGTTTGTCAGTGGCCATGCTGTGGTGGCGACCCACATACAAAATAGAGGAAGATTGGCATAGATGTTAGCTCAGGGTGAATCTTCCTGAGCAAAAGAAAAAAGTGACTTTGCAGCTGGAAGGAGAAATTCTAAGTCCGTGGGGAACCCCGTGTGAAATGAGGCAGAAATGGAGAAATTATTAATCAGCTCAGTGAACTAAACCTTAATGTTGTGATACAGAAGAGGAATTTGGAACACGAACCTGGTCCCCACCCGCTGGGCACACACCTGGTAGTCCTCTGTGTGCTCAGCCTTCATGCCTTGACTTCCCTGTTGGTAAAGTGGGCATGATAGAAGGCCTTCTCTATTGCATAGATGAGGATGGTTCGGTTAGTTATGCAGAGCCTTCAGAACACTGAAAGTTCTATGAAGTCCTTAGTAAAATGAGTCATGTCTCACAACCACCAGTGTAGCATCTTCTGATCTTTCTCTGACTGGCCCTCCTGCCTCCTTCTTATAAGGATCCTGTGATAATCTTAGGCCCACCCAGATAACCCAGAATAATCTCCCCATCTCAGGATCCTTAACTTAATCACACATTCAAAGTCCATTTACCGTACAAAGTAACATAGTCACAGCTTCTGGGATTAGGATGTGGGTGTCATTGGGTGCATTGTTCTGCCGATCACACCTTCCATCTCATCCACATTGGGGCACTACCAAAAACCAACACTGACAGACTGGCAAATCACTAAACTGAAGAGGACAGGCTGCCCCTGCTCCAAAAGGCGGCTGTCACTCTCATCAGCACACCCACTCGGGGGTAATACTGCTTCCAGGAGAAAAATACAAGAAAATGTCTTTTCATTTGCTTTAGGGATTTCAGTACCCTAGGAAAATTCTAAAGTACTCAAAAGTGTTGGAAAAAAGTTGGGAGGGAGAGTGGGGTCCCTCTGAGTGTAAACATCTAACTGACCCAGGCACCGGCATTGGCTGTTAACAGTCGTAGGTTGACTCCTGGTCAGCACATCCCAAAGCTGTGTGTTCATGTGGTGGTTTCCAAAGTCTCAGCTATTACAAGTCCTGCGTCTCCTCAAGGGTGAGAACTGACCAGGAAGTAACATTACCTTGGAAAATGAGTCTCAGCTTAAGAAACCCTCCACTGATCTGAACCACATTTGGCAAAATGGGAAGAGAAAGGGTCAATAGGAATTGGGTGGACAGAGGAAGGGAAAGAATGTCTTGGTCAGTTCCAGCTGCTGTAACAAATTGCCATGGACTGGTGTGGACTGAAATAAAGAGTCTGGGTAAAGGTTAAATGAAGGAGTTTATTCTATAATCAAAGTGAGGAATTCGAATCCCGGGAAACAGTCCAACAGAGTATTCTGAGGAACTGCTCCAAGGTCTACAGATCTGAGTGCAGTTTGTATACCTTTTAATAAAGCGGGTCCCTGCATGAGATGAGGGGCCGCAAGGTTGTTTAGACACAGACTCATGAGGCCTGCACGGCTGCTTCACAGGACAGAGTGGATTTTTGTTGTACTAACTATAAGCCTATGCAGCTCACTTGCTAGATTCACTGGTTAGACCAAGGAGAGGGGTCCCAGCTTCCTTTACAGGTGACTTATTTATTTCTCACAGTCTGGAGGCTGGAGGTCTGAGATCAGGGTACCAGCATGGTGGGGATCTGGGTTGGAGATGGCTGACTCTTGGGTTGTAGCCTCACATGACAGAAAAAGATCGAACCAGCTCTCTGGCCACTTCTTATAAGGGCATAATCCCAACTAATGACCTCCCAAAGGCCGCACCTTATAATACCATCACATTGGGATTAGGGTTTTAACATAGGAATTTGGGGGGACACAAACATTCAGTCTATTGCATTCCACCCCTGACTTCCCAAAACTCATATCCTTCCCACATGAAAATACATTCATCCCATGCCAACGGCCCCAAAGTTCTGCATTTGTTGCAGCATCAACTCTGAAGTCTAGAGTCCAAAGTCTCGTCTAAATATCATCTGAGGGACTGGCCCGGTGGCGCAGCGGTTAAGTGCACGCTTCGCTGCGGCTGCCCAGAGTTCATAGGTTTGGATTTCAGGCGCGCACCGATGCACTACTTGTTAAGCCATGCTGTGGCGGCGTTCCATGTAAAGTGGAGGAAGATGGGCACAGAGGTTAGCGCAGGGCTGATCTTCCTCACATAAAAAAATAAATAAATATCATCTGAATCAGATGAGGGTGAGACTTGAGGTACAATTCATCCTCAGGCAAAATTTCTCCCCAGCTGTGAACATGTGAAACCAGACAAGTTATGTGCTTCCAAAATATAGTGATTGATAGGCACAGGATAGACATTTCCACTTGCAAAGGGAGAAATAGGAAAGAAGGAAGGGGTGATGGGTCCCAAGCAAGTCCGAACCCAGCAGAGTGAATTCCAAGATCTTTGAGCCTGAGAATAATCCTCCTTGACTTGAAGCTCTGCCCTCTGCCTTCTGGACCCACTGGGGTGGAGGACCCGCCCTGAACATCTGCTGGGAGGGTCGTGACCCCAGGGCTCTGTTAGGTGGTCCCACCCCCAGGACTTTGGGCAGAGGCCATCTGGCCTGCTGAAAACAAGACAATGGTCCTCCCCCTTGAAACTCAAGAGGCAGCCCTGATGATTTCTGAATCGCCTTTGAGGTCATGTGCCCCTGTCTTGAAGTATAGTGCGCTTAACAGCTGAATAGCTCTATCATCCCATCCTGTAAAATCCAAGACGTCTGACAGCCTTTCGTCGTCATTCCTTCCCATCTCCATTCTCTTCACTTCAAACTGGCAGTTTTCCTGTGCCAGTAGCTGACTCATTCCCTGGTTCACACCCATACTAACCTCCTTGTCAAAGGGTCACTTGGCCACACACTTAGTGTTCTCTGCTGAATATGCTTTCTCATTTTTTTCCATATGGACAGGCTGAAATTTTCCCAAACATTTAAGTTCTAGTTCCTTTTTGCTTAATAATTCCATCTTCAAGTCATTTCCCTCTTCTTGCATTTTACAATAAGCAATCAGGAGGAAACAATCCGCTCCACCTACACTTTGTTTAAAAATATGCTTAGCTGTATATCCAATTTCATTTCCCACAAGTTCTGCCTTCCACAAAACACTACAATGTGAACACAATTCATCAAAGTTCTTTATCACTTTATTACAAGGATTGCCTTCTCTCCATTGTCCAACGACGTGATCCCCATTTCCATCTGAGACCTTATCAGAATGGTCTTTACTGTCCACACTTCTGATAATATTTTGTACATGATTATTTGTGAAGGCTCTGAAAAGACAGGAGCTTTCTCTACAGCTCTCCCCTCCTTTCTGAGCTGTTACCAGAATCATCTTTAAAATTCCCTTCACAGGTGCCAGAGATAGAATGTTTGTGTCCCCCAAATTCATATGTTGAAGCCCTAACCCCCAATGTGGTGGTTTTAGGAGGTGGGCCTTTGGGAGGTGATTAGGTCCTGAGGGAGGGCAGAGCCTGCGTGAATGAGATTAGTGTCCTCCTGAGAGTCCGGAGAGAGCCCCCTTCCCCTCTGCTCTCTGCCATGTGAGGACCCAGCATGAAGGGAGCCTTCAACGAGGAAGCAGGTTCTCACCAGACACCGAATCTGCTGGTGGCTTGATCCTGGACTCCCAGCCTCCAGAACTGCGAGAAATAAATTTCTGTGGTTGATAAGTTACCCAATCTACGGTATTTTGTTACAGCAATCTTTATCAAGTTGAGGAAGTTCCCCTCTGTTCCTAGTTTACTGAGAGTTACATCGTAAATGAGCATTGGATTTTGTCTCATGCTGTTTCTGCATTGATTGACGAGATCATGTGATTTTTAAGTCTGTTGATGTGATGGATTAATTAAGGATGTTCAAATGTTGAACCAGCCTTGCATCCCTGGGATAATACCCACTTGGTTGTGGTGCATAATTCTTTTTATACTTTTTTGGATTTGATTTGCTAATATTTTGTTGAGAATTTTTGCATCTGTGTTAAAAGAGTAATTGCTCTGTAGTTTTTTTTCTTGCAATATATTTTTCTGGTTTGTGTATTAGGGTAATGAATATAATGTGTTAGGAAGTGTTCCCTCTGCTTCTGTTCTCTGAAAGAGACTGTAGAGAATTTATTCCTTAAAAGTTTGGTAGAATTCACCAGTGAGCCCATCTGGGCCTGGTGCTTTCTATTTTGGAAGGTTATTAATTATTGTTTCAATTTATTTAATAGAGATAGGTCTATTCATATCATTTACTTCTTTTTGTTTGAGTTTGGCAGGTTATGTTTTCAAGGGCTTGGTCCATTTCATTAGGTTATCAGATTTGTGGGCACCCAGTCATCCATAGCCTTCCTCCATTATCCTCTGAATTTCCATGATCTCCCCTCTTCTGTTTCTGATGTTAGTAATTTGTGTCCTCTTAATTCTTTTCTTAGTTAGCCTGGCTAGAAACTTATTAGTTTTATTGATCTTTTCAAAGAACTCGCTTTTGATTTTGCTGATTTTCTCTATCGATTTCCTCTTTTCCATTTCATTGATTTCTGCTCTAATTCTTTTTTTTTTCTTTTTTTTTCCCCCCAAAGCCCCAGTAGATAGTTGTATGTCATAGCTGCACATCCTTCCAGTTGCTGTATGTGGGACTCGGCCTCAGGATGGAGGGAGAAGTGGTGCCTCGATGCGCACCCGGGATCCGAACCCGGGCCACCAGCATTGCAGCACGCGCACTTAACCACCAAGCCACAGGGCCGGCCCTGCTCTAATTCTTATATTTCTTTTCTCTGCTTACTTTGGATTTAATTTGCTCTTCTTTTTTCTAGTTTCATGAGGTGGGAACTTAGATTATTAGTTTTAGATCTTTCTTCTTTTCTAATATATTCACTGAATGCTGTAAATTTCCCTCTAGGCACTGCTTTCACTGGATCTCACAAATTTTGATAAGTTGTGTTTTCAGTTTCACTTAGTTCAGAATATTTTTTAATTTCTTTTGATTTCCTCTTTGACCCATGTGTTATTTAAACATGTGTTGTGTAATCTCTACATATTTGGATATTTTGCAGTTATTTTTCTATTCTTGATATCTACTTTAATTCCATTGTGGTCTGAGAGCTGACATTATAGGATTTCTATTCTTGTAAATGTGTTAAGGTGAGTTGTATGACCCAGAATGTGGTCTATCTTGGTGAATGTTCCTTGGGAGCTTGAGAAGAATGTATATTCTGCTGTCATTGGTTGGTATAGTCTACAGATGTCAATTATATCCAGTTGATTGATGGTGTTGTTGAGCTGAACTCTGTCCTTGCTGATTCCTGCCTTTGCATCTGTCCATTTCTGAGAGAGGGGTGTTGAAGTCTCCAACTATGAGAGTGGATTAATCTATTTCCCTTGCAGTTCTATTAGTTTTTGCCTCACCCAGTTTGACCCTCTGTTGTTGGGTGCATACATGTTAAGGATTGTAATGTATTCTTGGAGAATTGACCCCTTTATGATTATGGAATGTTCTTCTTTATCCCTGATATCTTTCCTTGCTTTGAAGTCTGCTTTGTCTGAAATTAATATGGCTTATCCTGCTTTCTTTTTATTAGTGTCAGCATGGTATATATTTCTCAATCCATTAACATTTAATCTATATGTGTCTTTATATTTAAAGTGAGTTTCTTGTCGATAGTATATAGTTGGGTTCTGCTTTTTTTTTTTCCTTGGAGGAAAAGGTTTGCCCTGAGCTAACCTCTGTTGCCAATCTTCCTCTTTTTTTTTCCTCCCCAAAGCTCCAGTACATGGTTGTATATTCTAGTTGTAAGTCCTTCTATTTCTTCTATGTGAGCCGCTACCACAGCGTGGCAACTGACAGAGGGGTGGTGTGGTTCCGTGCCTGGGAAACAAATTTGGGCCACTGAAGCAGTGAGAGCCCCAAACTTTAGCCACTAGGCCATCAGGGCTGTCTTATCACTTATACTTCTTTTTAAAAATTTTGTAGTAATGGCCCTAGAGTTTATGTTTGTAACTAACCCAAGTCCTCTTTAAAGTAACAGTGCACCAATTCACAGGTAACGTTAGTATCTTATAATAAAAAAATCCTAATTCCTTCCCTTGTATCATTGTTGTTATTCATTTGACTTAAATATGTAACATAAGCATATATACATACATAAGGGAAAATATGTATATATATATATTTATATATACACTTTAAAGTATAAATTATATATATAAATTGTAAAGGATATAAATATCCTTACTTTATGTAGATCCAAGTTTCTGATCTATATTATTTTCCTTATCTCTAAAGAACTTCTTCTAACATTTTTTTGCAAGGCAGGTCTACTGGCAACAAATTCCCTCAACTTTTGTTTCTCCTTCACTTTTGAAGGATAATTTTGAAAGATACAGAATTCTAGGTTGGTAGAGTTTTTTCTGTCAACACTTGAAATATTCCACTCCACTCTTTTCTCCCCTGCATGATTTCTAAGGAGAAGTCGGATGTAATTCTCATCTCTGTTCATCTGTTAGGTAAGGGTTTTTTCCCCCTCTGGCTTCTTTCAGGACTTTATCTTTGATTTTCTGTAATTAGAAAATGATATGCTTAGGTGTAGTGGGGTTTTGTGTGGTTTGGTTTGGTTTTTTTTTTTGGCATTTGTCCTGCTTGGTGTTCTCTGAATTTCTGGATCTGTGATTTGGTGTCTGACTTCAATTTGGGGAAATTCTCAGTCATTATTGTTTCAATACTTCTTCTGTTCCTTTCTCTCTTTCTTCTCCTTCTGATATTCCCCTTAACGTGTAAGTTTCACCTTTTGTAGTTGTCCCTCAGACCTTGGATATTCTGTTCTGGTTTTTTCCAGTCTTCATTCTCTGTGCTTTTGTTTTTTGAGGATTTCATTGATATATCCTCTAGTTCAGAGATTCTTCCCTCAGCCATGTCCAGTTTGCTAACAAGGCCATCAAAGGCATTCTTCATTTCCGTGACAGTGTTTTTTATCATTAGCATTTCTCTTTGGTTCTGTCTTAGGATATCCATCCTCTGCTCACACTGCCCCTCCACTGAGCATGCTGTCTGCTTCACCCACTGGAGCCCTGAGGACATTGATCACAGTGTTTCGAATTGGTGGTCTGACACTGCCAACTCCCTGCCATGTCTGGTCCTGATGCTTGCTCTGTGTCTTCACACTGTGCTTTCTGCCTTTTGGTGTGCCTTGAAATGTTTTCTTGATAGCTGGACATGATGTACCAGGTAAAGGGAACTGCTGTAAATAGGCCTTAGTGATGTGGAGGTGAGGTGCAGGGAGGGAAGTGTCCTAAGTCCTATGGGAGGTCTCAGTCTTTCAGTGAGCCTGTGTCTCTGGACCATGAACTTCACAAGAGTCTCTCAATTTTTTCTCCACGCCCCTCCAGATGGGACAGGATGGCTAGAGTGGGCTTGAGTTGGATGTTTCCCTTCCCCAGGTCAGTGAGGCTCTGATAAAACCCCAGCAGGTCAGGCTCTGTGAACTGGCTTCCCCTGAGGCCGGCCCTCTTCAGAAGGGCAGAGTGCTCTGGTGTATTTCAAAATGGATGTTTTCCCTCCCCCTGCTGGAAGCAAGAGGGGATTTTTCTCGGATATTTACTGCGGGAACTTGGTCAAGCTCCTGGAGTAAATCTCCTGGTATTATGGAGGCCCCCCATGGCTGGAACTCCCCGGAGTTTCTGATTCTCAGAGGCGTCTACACCGAGCCTCCTGCAATTTGTCGCGTACAGTTCAGGTTTTCCTACCCAGCACTGTGGCCCGGTTTCTGCTCCTGAGTCTGCTCCGGTAAGCTGGGACTCCCCACATGTGCCTGCCTGTCCCTCCAATCTTGGGGAGCATGGTTTGCCCTGTCCTCCCCTCTCCTATGCGTCCAAGAAGGGTGGTTCACTTTTCGTTCTGTCTGGTTTTTCCAGTGTTAGGATGGAGTGGTGACTTCCTAGCTCCTTATATGCAGAACCAGAACCAGAAGTCTTCTCTATCTTTCATTGTTAATTTCCAGAAAGTTTTTAAAAACTATGGATACTAACCTGATGTTGTCATATATATTATTGTAAATATCTTCACCTTATATGTGGCTTATCTTTTAACTTTGTTTATACTTTTTTTTAACAAAAATTTTAAATTTTAATATAGCCTAATGCTTTTCTCTTTTTTTTAGCTTGATTGAGATACAATTTACAAATACATTGTACATATTTAAAGTGTACAATTTGATGTTTTGATACATGTATATATTGTAAATTACTCACCACAATAAAGCTAATTAAGATATCTATCACCTCACTTAGTTACCATTCTCTTTTCTTTTTCTTTTTGTGGTAACAACACTTAAGATCTATCCTCTTAGCAGATTTCAAGTATGAAATACAGTATTGTTAACTACATAACATTGCTGTACATTAGATCTCCAGAACTTATTCACCTTGCAAAATTGAAACTTTGTATCCTTTGACCAACATCTCCCTGTTTCCTCTTCCCTCCAGCCCCTGGCAACCACCATTCTATTCTCTGCTTCTATGAGTTTGTCTGCTTGAGTTTTCGCATATAAGTGAAACCATGCAGTATGTGTTGTACACTATCTGGCTTATTTCATTTAGCACAATGTCTTCAAGGATCATCTATGTTGTCACAAATGTCAGGGTTTCCACTTTTTTTAAGGCTGAATTATATTCCACTATAGATATAGATATATCATCTTTTTAATCTATTCATCCATCAACACACATCTAGGTTGTTTCCATATCTTGGCTACTGTGAATAATGCTGCAATGAACATGGGGGTTAACATATTTCCTTGAGATATTGATTTCATTTCTTTTGGATATATACCCAGAAGTGGGAGTGCTGGATCATGTGGTGGTTCTAGTTTTAAATTTTTAAGGAAATTCTATACTGTTTTCCATAGTGGTTGTACCAATTTACATTCCCACCAAGAGTGCACAAAAGTTCCTTTTTCTGAACATCTTCACCAGCACTCGTTATCTTGTCTTTTTATAATAGTCATTTTAACAGTTGTGAGGTAACATCTCATTGTGGTTTTGATTTGCATTTCCCTGATGATTAGTGATGTTGAGCACCTTTTCATGTAATTGTTAGCCATTTGTATGTCTTCTTTGGAAAAATGTCTATTTGTTTTAATTGGGTTATTTGGGGGAGGGGGAGTTGATATTGATTTGTATGAGTTCCTTATATATATTGGCTACTAACTCTTTATCATATATATGGTTTGTAAATACTTTCTCCCAATATGTAGGTTGCCTTTTCACTCTGTAGATGGTTTCCTTTGCTGTGCAGAAGCTTTTTAATTGAATGCAATCCCACTTGTCTATTTTTGCTTTTGGTGCCTGTGCTTTTGGTGTCATATCACAAAAAATCATTGCCCACGCCAATGTCAAGAAGCTTTTTTCCTATGTTTTCTTCTGCTAGTTTTGTGTTTTCAGGTCTTACATTTAAGTCTTTAATCCATTTTGAGTTGATTTTTGGATATAGCGTGAGATAAGACTCCAGTTTCATTCTTCTGCATGTAGAGATCCAGTTTTCCTAACACCATTTATTGGAGAGACTACCCTTTCCTCATTGTCTGTTTTTGGCATCCTTGTTGAAGATCAGTTGTAGCAAGTTTGTGTGTGTTTCATACAATTTCTTATAGTTTCACTTATAAACTTTTTATTTCTGTAAAATACATTGTTTTTCCCCTTTCATTTCTAAATTTAATTATTTCAAGCCTCTGTCTTTTTTCCTTAGGTAATCTAACTAAAGGTTTGTCAATTTTGTTGATCTTTCAAAGAACCAACTCTTGGTTTTGTTGCCTTTTCTATTGTTTTTCTAGTTTCTATTTAGTTTATCTCTACTCTAATCTTTATTATTTCCTTCCTTTTGCTAGCCTTCAGTTTAGTTTGTTCTTATTTTTCTATTTCCTTAAGGTGTAAATTTAGGTTGTTGATTTGAAATCCTTCTTTTTGATGAAAGTGTTTACATCTGTATATTTCCGTCTTCACACTGCTTTCACCATCCCATAAGTTTTGGTATGTTGTGTTTCCATTTTATTTGGTCTCAAGATATTTTCTAATCTCCCTTGCGATTTCTTCTTTGGCCCATTGGTTGTTTAATTTCCACATATTTGTGGATTTTCCAGTTTTCCTTCTGCTATTGATTTCTAATTTCATTCCATGTAATCAGAAAAGACACTTTCTATGTTTTCTATCTATTTAAATTGTATGATATCAATCTTTTAAAATTATTCAGACTTGTCTTGTGACCTAACATGTAGTCTATGCTGGAGAATGTTCCATGTGCCCCTGAGAAAAATGCATCTTCTGCTGTTGTTGGGTGGAGTCTTCTGTATATGACTGTTACATCCAATTGGCCTATAATGTTGCTCAAGTCCTCTGTTTCCTTATTGATCTTCTGTCTGGTTGTTCTTTCCATTATTGAAAGTGAGGTATTGAAGGTGTTGAAGTCTCCTACTGCTATTGTAGATCTGTCTATTTCTCCCTTCAATTCTGTCAGTATTTGCTTCACATATTTAGGAGCTCTGATGTTGGTGCCTATATATTTATTATCTTATATCTTCTTGACAAATTGACCCTTTTATCATTCTATAATGTTCTTCTTTGTCTCTTGTAACAGTTTTTGACATCTGCCTATTTTGTCATATGTCAGTATGTTATATGTTAGTATAGCCACATTGCTAGACTAACAGTGCTATACTAACACTATATGTTAGTATAGCAAGTATAGCCACACTTGCTTTCTTTTGGACACTATTTGCATGGAGCATCTTTCTCCATCTTTTCACTTTGTATATTCTATACATATTTTCTTCATGGTTACCATGGGCATTACATACAACACCCGAAAGTTATAACAATCAAAATAAAGTCAGTTTCAGTTGGCCGTCCATGGAGAAAAATGCTCTGCCACCTACTGGCGATTTAATTCTCAGAATGCAGTTTCCTCATCGTTTTAGTGACTAGTTCCCACCACATTGGGTTATGGGAGGTTCAAAGAAGTAAAGGTGTAAAGGAGGCCCTCAGTTAATGGTATCACCTTCTTCCATATAAACAGGTGAAACTAGACACCCTTGAGACATGGAAGAGGAATGACCTCCGGGATTGTAAGGAGGAAAAATCAGTGCATGAAGCTGCTATTGAGGAAAGACCATCTCATGGAGAAGGAGGTTGTATGGTGAGTCCAGAAAAGAGCCCCCAAGGGGAGCACGATTCCTGGGGCACACTCCACTCACCAACAGGGGCTGCTACTCTATCTGGCAGATCCACCTTCTGGAACCATCCAGAATTAGACAAGGCCTGCATGGGGCAGGGCATCAGCAGGGCTTGGTGGTCACTGTGAATTAGCAGCATTGTTTTTTTTTTTTTTTTTTGAGGAAGCTCAGCCCTGAGCTAACATCTGGTGCCAATCCTCCTCTTTTTTTGCTGAGGAAGATTGGCCCTGGGCTAACATCCATGCCCATCTTCCTCTACTTTATATGGGACGCCGCCACAGCACGGCTTAACAAGCGGTGCGTCAGTGCGCACGTGGGATCTGAAACTACGATCCCTTGGGCGGGGCTGTGGAAGCGGAGCACACGCACTTAACCGCTATGCCACTGGGCTGGCCCGGAGCAGCATATTTTAATAACTAGAGAGTTACTTTATACGAAGTATGCAACTTGCTCTTAGGGCGGGTTTAATAAAAATTAAAATGTATTGTTAAGTCGAGGAAGAGCTTTTTGAGGTTGTGCAAGGATGAAACAAGAGGATGCAAATTACCAGCTTCCTGACTGGCCCCGAGCAAAGCCAACCAGCTTCAGGATGCTGGTTGTAACCCCACTAGGAAAGGAATACTGTTACTCCAAAGAGACCGGGGGAAAGTGACAAGATGGGCCTAATTCACATTAGAAATTGCACATGTCCCTACAGAGAGTGAGGGGATTTCCTGCCTCAGAGCTGACCGTGTATAAAAATCAAGGGTTTTGATTAGACATAGCAAGCTCCATCAGAGGACCAAGGAGGAAATGGAGTGACAAAGACTCGTGTGTATGTCATGTGTGCACACACGTGTGTGTGTGTGATGGATCAAGTATGTACGTGTGTGTGACATAAAGCATGTATGTGTGTGAGGTGCAGCAGGCACAGGGTAGGTGCTGTGATGTGAAGCAGGAGCGTGTGCAGGAGTGAGTGTGTGGGGGGTGAGGGCGATGGGCCAGGCAGTGTAAAAGCTTCCTGACAATAGAACCCAGGGGGGTCTTGACCCTCGGCCCTTCCCTGCACAGCCTTGGAGACCTGAGCTGGGGCGTGGTGGAAGCCGACTCATGACCCTGGAGGGCCCTGATGGGAGGAGGTCACAGGACACCCCCACGCAGAGGTGGACCTGCCAGGCAGTCGTGGCCTGAGGACCCATCCAGGCCACAAGACTCTGAGCCCTTGTGCAGTCCCAAGCTCCCTGCCAGTCTACCGAGTGTGAACTTTCTGCCAACACTTTCCCAAAGGAAGGACCTGGTGGCCTGTTCACACATAGTGTTTATTTCTCTTGGGAACTGCAGTTTGAAGTGCGAGTTCAACAACTGCATCTGTCTCCACGTTGCTCTCTCAAAGGTGGGCATACCAGGCATTCCTGGAGACTGCTCACACGCTTCTCTGAACTGGGGTCAGTTACAGCCCAGGCATGAATTCCCAGAAGAGTCAAGACATTCCTGGCTTAAGACTCTTGTCTGAAGACCTCCCCAAGAAGCTCTTCCTGGCTGAGGTAGAACCGCCCAGGGCTCACTGCCTGGCTGAGCCGAGATAAGACTCCTGCTACTGTGGGGCAGGAGGGGCTTGGAGGGTCAGGGCTCCAGAGCAGCAGGAGAGCCTGGTCCAGGAGGCAACTCCCTCGGGGTCTTTGGGCCCAGAGAAAGTGATGCACTCCATAGCTCCGTGGAGTGCTGAAAGATAAAAGGCCACGATGCTGACCCAGTCAGGAATGGGCTGGGTCAGAACCAGTTCCTGTGGCCTGAGGCTGGGATCAGAGCTATGGGATCCTGGAGTGTCCTCCTCAGCCCTGTCTTCTGGCTGGAAGCACTTGGGGGCTTTATCTTAATGCTGGGCCCTCCACAAACCAATGAAGTCAGGATAGCTGGTGGGGCACTGGCCTGGGATTTTAACAGCTCCCCAGTGATCTAATGTGCAGCCAAGGATTAGACCCCTGACATAGAGCAGAGGAAAGGTCTGGTATCTGGGCTCACTGGGGGCCATGCAGAGGGAGCAGGTTGGAGTGGCTGGCTTTGGGTTCTTCCGAGGACCATTTCCTTCTCCTGGGCTCCTCACCTTCCCTCTGGTGGGCAATCCAGGGAAGTGCCCATGACAGGATGGCTCTGCTGCCTGCTTTAGGGTCTCTGCCAGATTCGCCCTGTTCTCAAACCTACGAGCCCCAGAGGCACCCCTGAGCGGCCAGGAAGCTCTTATCCCACCAACTCTCAGCTCCTAAGGCAGATCTGCAACACTCCTGGCCGGCACTGGACATGGTTCAGACACTGCTGTGGAGTAAAATAATCACAGCTGCCTGACGCACTCTCCCATGTTTGGGGCACAGTCTCCTGCATCTCTGTCCATCAGAAGCTGACGCAGCACCCAGTTCATCTCAGCGTCATGTGTGAGAGGAAAAATTAGATATACTGAAAGTCGCCAGCAGCAGGCTGGTGGAAAATAGATGGTAGATCTTGATAGTGACTGTCCAGCCATTTAAATGACCTGTACAGGACCATTTACTAGCACAGCAACATGTTTTTGATGGATCAAGCAGAAGAGTGGGTTATAAAAAAGTGTGTAGATTATGCTGTTTTAATAAAAGAGATATATTTATGTTGATCTTCCCCACTTCTCTGAAGGTGCCTCACATCTTCAAAACTGGATGTAAACTCTCCCTCCCGGGTCCCTGATGACCTTTGTCTCCTTGTGCCTTGACCTCCTGGAGAAGGGACCATGTCCCATTCCATGTGCCTCTCCCACAGGGACTTGCAGGTGGCCTGCCTTTAGTCAGCCTCCAATCTACATAATTTTGTGTGTGTGTGTGGGTGAGGAAGATCAGCTCTGAGCTAACATCCATGCCAATTCTCCTCTTTTTTTTTTTTTTTGCTGAGGAAGATTGGCCCTGGGCTAACATCCGTGCCCATCTTCCTCTACCCTACATGGGACGCCGCCACAGCGTGGCCTGATAAGCGGTGCATCAGTGCATACCCGGGATCCGAACCCGGGCCACCAGCAGCAGAGCACGTGCGCTTAACCGCTATGCCACGGGGCCGGCCCCTATTTCTGTGACTTTCAACTCTCCACCAGATACAAATCAAAGACTTCAGCCCCAGTTTTGCAACCTCTCTCATTTGTTCTTGCTGCCAAATGAACATATTTATTTATGAAGCACACCTTTATTTACAAAGTACACATTGGTCAGGGCAGAGGAAAAGCTTCCTGTCATTTCCCATCTACAGGAGCATGTCATACCATGTTGCCAAGGTCACAAACACAGAAATACAGAATTCTTTTTGAATTTCCATGTTAGGTCCCTAAATCACGCCAATGATTTTTTTCCAGCAGGAAAAAAGACTAAAAGCAGTGAATTCATGTTAGGGAATGAAAAATAAACTTGTTCCAAAAAAGATTTATTTGAGTTCTTTTAAAGTGCAATGAATATTATACCACTACACAAGCTAAAGAGATGCAAAGAAGGAACTAGGAAGGAGGCCAGACCACACAGTGACATCTACACTCACGGGACTTCTCGAAGTGGCCAGGAGTGGAAGTCCTAGACAGCTCCTGCCCGAGAGGCAGCAGTGAGCATCACTAGGTGATTTCTTCTAGTACAGTCCAGGTACGTTTTATTCGGAAGGAAAGGGAGGGAAGAACACAGCACCCCTCTTCTCTCTAAACTGACCTTCTAATAAGCGTCCAGATAAGTAGAGGTCAGGGGACTCCAGACTGCGCCCCTCCCAGGTGCCCAAGAGCAACAAGTGCCTCTGGGGAGAAGGCCCCAGGGAGAAGGGCAGGGCCCAGGCTTCCTGGAAAACATATTTGATTCTACTTCTTGGGATGGAGGAATAGGCCTAAGGCCCACGGTCCTGTCCACCCAGCACAGCCGTGTCCTTCCAGAGGAGGCTGTCCTCACTAGCTGTGCACTGCCTCGGGCAAATCCACACTCCCAGATTTACTAACGGTGTAACGCTGGGCAAGCTGCTTCATCTCTCGATGCCTCTGTTGGACATCTATGAAAGGACAATAGTAGTCACCTCACAGAATTATCGTGTGGTCAAAGAGAATCAAGAAAAGCTCTTAACACAGTCCCTAAAATCCACAAAGTCCAGAACGGAGATTCCCCGGGGCCACACCTGCTCTGTGGCCTACAGATCTCCCTCTTGGCTAGAATGGTATTGAGCACAGAGTAAGCATCCAATAGACACCTGCTGAATAAATCATTGGCATTAGTATTCTTGTCTGGTTTAACCAGGTGCCTGCTTTGGCTGAAATCAGAGACCAGTGAAGCACCTAGAGAAAGCCCAGCCTGGAGAAATTCTAATCCCTGGTGTACCACACAGTAAGGAACTGTTATAAGATTTCTCATCATACGGACTGGGTTTTTACAATCGAGTACAAGGTTGGAGAGCACCTTTCAGGGACAGAGGCTTTGCTCCAGACACTTGCTCTGGACCAGGGCCACTGCGAGTGCCCCCCACTGTGGGGTCCAAGGCTCCACTGCAGGAGCGCTGTTCACGTCAGAGACACTCTGCTGTTTTGAGAGCGTTTCATGCTCCATCATCACTTGGACTCCAGAGAAGAACAATTTTTCAGGTGATGAGAGTAAAGAAGTAAAGGGGGGAGGCCTCAGGATGCCCTGATGTCACCCCACAACACCTGCCATCTGACAGGAGCGGCTTCCTGCGACCCTGACTCAGGGTCATCTTTCATCTGTGCGTGAGCTCCGGTGGTCCACAGCACTGCTGGGAGCTGCAGGAGCGGAGACACAACCAAAGGGCAGGCCGGAGCCAAGTCCTCGTGGTTCCTCTGCATATTTTTAAAGAATATCTATGCATCTATCTGGCCACGAAGAAAATCTGGGAAGCTATCCCAACAAATCTGTCCTAAGCAATACAGAAAACACAGAAGCTATTAAATAAAAGATAGACATATCTGATTGCATTGAAACTTGAAGTTTTTTGTAGGGCAAAATTCACTATAAGCACAATGAAACAACACATGGAAGTTTACACATTTAGGCACCAGTGATAAACAACTATTTAATGTTTTTAAAAGCAAAGAGCACATGCGACTTGAAAAGAAAAAGATAAACAGCCCAGAGAAAGATGGACAAAGAAAATGAACAGGTAATTAATAGATAAGGAAATTCAGAGAGTTATATTGTAAAGATACATAAACCCTCTGACCAACTCCGGGAGCATGTCCTGTGGAAATGAAAACCACATACACCTGGATGAATGCAGGGATGGAAATGGCAACATTGATTCCAGGTGCAATGAAAAATGTCTACACTCACCAACAGGAAACTGCAGGGTAAGACAATGAAGCGATACAGTGTTCTCCCAGCAGGTGGCCCAAGTCAGTACCAACACAGATGCACTGAGGGAGAAGGCAGGAAGCATGCAGGGCACAGGAAAAGCGGGGCTGCCACAACCTTCTGAAAGTCATCCAGCAAAACCTTCTCCAAGGAAAATGATACACTTTCCCTTTGCCCCAATTATTCCTTTTCTGGGAACCATCTTCCACAGAAACAGAAACAGAGTATTAAAATATATGTGAAAAGACCCTCAGGCAGCAAGAAGCAAACGAGACACCTGGAAACCCCAGAAGTAGCTCTTCGGGGGCTGGCTTGTCAGGTGTGGGGCATCACCACGGGATACTGAGCAGTGTTTAAAAGGAGCAAGCGGAACATACACCTATGGATCTCGAGGAGGACGCCAAGAAATATCCGGTAAAAGAATGAGACAAGGGGGCCCCTGCGTTTATAACCCAGCAGCACAGTCACCGCAGCATGGTCACTGCCACACACACCTGTGTGCTGCCCTGTGCCGGGGACCCACAGTGGGGAGGCATGGCCACTTAGCCGGCTGCTGACCCTGTGACCTCGCAGGGGCGAGGCTGGAGGGGAGGGGGAGGTGATAACTTCACATACCTTTGCATTGTTTTTCCAGTTAAAGTGAGGATTTAGCTTAAAAAAAAACTTTAATTTATAACGCCAGCAAAAGGAATAAATGGTCATTATTTCTCATGTAAAAATAGTCTTGAGTATCCTGACATGAAATTTGACAAACTGATATAAAATTTGGGGAACATGTTCAGTAAGTTAATGTGTTTATTGTTTGGAGAGATAAGAGTTGCCTACTTTGAAAATTGACTATATCATAAAGAGCTCTTGAAAATCAATAAGATAAAATCCCATTAGAAAACTGGGCAAATAACAGTTTAAAAAATACGAATGGCCAATAAACTAAAAATACCAATCTTGTGAATAACCAAATGAATGCAGATTCAAGTGAGGGAGCAGCATCCGTGGTATGAAAAGAAAGCGCTCCCTGCTGACTGAGGAGCTAGTGCAAACTCTGGCGTGGGGTGCCTGACGTGGAAGATGCCAGCGCGTAGGAGGCTGGTGTGAAGCGCACGGCACCTGTCCAGTGGAGGAGCCAACAGCTGGACCCCGTCCCCAGAAGTCCACAGTGCAGGGGCCGCCAGCCTATGCCCTGAATTCCACAGGTGCCGTCCAAACACAGGGAACTATCGGAGTTAACGTATGATTGCCATTTGTGACAGGACAGAAGGAGGATGGGTGTGGTGCGAGAGCGCTGGGTGACTGAGAGCTGAAGGTGGAGGTGAGCCACCAGGGACGAGGCAGGAAGGGTACTGCCAGCAGAAGGAAGGGCAGGGGAGACGCCCTAAGGCTGCAGAGTGTGAGCTGTTCCAGGACCTGAGTGCAGGGAGCCCTGGGATGTGCAGGACAGGAAGGCAAGGTCCAGGCCAGGCAGGGTTGTGCAGGTCTTCCTGAGGGTTTTGGATCTTACCCTCAGTTAAAGCCCTGGGAATCCACCGAAGGTTTTTCAACAGGTGAATGACATGGTCTGATCTATGTCTTTAAAAGAGATTCTGACAGCTGTGTCCTAAATGGATTGAGTGGGGCAGGGGTGAGTACGGGGGCCCAGTGGTGGGGGGGGACTGAGAGCACCTGCTGAATGTATGAGGCGTGTGGGAAGGGAGCAGGAGGTGCCACAGGTGAGGTCCAGATTTCTGGAATGAGCAGCCACTGCCAGAGATGGAGAAAATCAGGCAGGGATTTGGTTGGGAGAGAGGGCTTGGGATCCAGTGAAAATTCTGTATCTGCGGGAGCAGGACTCTGTCTACGGCCACCTATGACACCCAAATCCTCCCTTTTGGCTTTTCTTTTTCGTCTGGGAGAAGAGTCAAATTGATGACTAGGCATCAGGGTGAAAAATAAAGGGGAAAATAAGAACACTGCTGGCAACTGTTTAGGGTCAGAGTTAAGTAATTTTAGATAAGCCAAACAAACCACATTTCCACACATTGCTCAGGGAACGTGTAGATCTCCTCTGTGTTTGATTTGCAATCACAGTCTTCAGCAACAATCCTGCTGCTGCCGGCTCACTGCAGGACTGAGTTTCTGCAGGTGTCGGGAGCCATGATGCTCTGATACGCCCACCGCCACCGAACGCCAGACAGGGACAGGGCTCTGTCGGGTCTCCCCACTCTCTTCCTGGCGGTTGTGTGACTTTCCTGCTGTTGGTTTCTGTGTGAAGAGGAGGCAAGCGTGGGATTTTGCTCCCTCCTGGTCTACCTCCTCTTCCCATGTTGGGAATATCCTACTGTGAACCCTGGGGCATGCTCGCCTCTCTCCAGGGGAGCTCCTCAAGTATGGCAGGCTGCTCCCTGCGGGTCAGGACAGGTGCTCTGCTGAGATCTCCCGGCTAACGCTGCATTAGCACTGAGGTTTAGCAGAGGTCTCTTTCAGTGGTGCTAGAATGTCCCCTTTTTGTTTACTTGATTTTCTCTTAAAAAAGAGCCTGTGAGTGGAGCCAGCCTGGTGGCATAGTGGTTAAATTCACATGCTCTGCTTCAGTGGCCTGGGGTTCGCTGGTTCAGATGCTGGGCGTTGATCTACACACTGCTTATCAAGCCAAGCTGTGGCGGTGTCCCACACACAAAATAGAGGAAGATGGGCACAGTGTTATTCAGGGACCATCTTCCTCACCTAAATAAATAAATAAAAAGGGGCCATAAGGGATGGCCCCTGCAGAATGGCCCCATTCTTAACTGATGGGTGGTCTTGGGTTGGTCACCGGCTCTCTGACCCCCGCTCACGTGAGGGCCCCTTCCCTTTGACTTCCACCCACAGACAGCTGTGATGGATGGAGCACCCGCTCCCAGTGAGAAGCGTGTCCACGGCACAGCGTGGTCGCTGCCAATAACTGCACTTGGTCGGCACGACCTCAAAGTGCTCAGCGTCCACCCAGCTTTCCAGCTGCCCTTCCAGGACCTCAAGATCAACAGTCCTCCACTGAGCCCTGCAGCCGTTCGTTCCGTGTCCTTGCCCCGCACTAGTCCAGTGCCACCTCGACCCAGATACAAGGACAGAGGGCGTGTTACCAGGGAAAGGCCTGTGGGGGCGTGGGGGCACTGGGAAGGCTGGGGGGTCTTCAGCCGGGGTTGGTGCTGACACGAGGGAAGGAGAGGGGTAGGAAGACACGTCCCAGACCGCACTGTGGTCTAGGAGGTTCCGCAGGCCCCCCGGGGAGCCCACGGCTCCCGGACCGGCTGCCCTGCCGGCGCTGCAGTGGGCACTGCGGTGCGGGACAGGACACGCCCCGAGCCGCGGGCCTGGCCTTTCGCTCCAAGCCCGCCCGCCTCCGCACCTCAGCCTCCCTGCCGGGCGGGAACCCACTGCCGATGCTCCTCTCCTTGACAACACTCCCTGACCCCACCCCACGCGCCCCTCCTCCCCGGTCAGGAGGGGCCGCGACACTAGGTTCGGCCAAGCCGTCCAGTCCGAGCGGCGCGTCAGAGCGGCGGCGTCCACGCGGCACGGGCTCCGGTGGGGCGGCCGAGGGACGGCGGCGCGCGGCCTCGCCCGGGCCCTCCGCACCCGCGCCGACCCGCAGGCACGGGCGGGAGGCCCCAGAGACGACGGCACACCCCACCAACCGGGCGGGCCCAGCACCGCCAGCTTTCCGGGACGCGGGCCCAGGGCGACGAGGCCCCGGACACGCGCGGCTACTCCTGAGAGGAGGGGCACCCGAGGTGTGCGGCTGTCGCCCGAGCGCAGGGGACGCCGCGCCCACGCGCACGGGGAACAGGAGGGCGTGCAGGGCACGGAGAGCAGGTGCCCCTCGGTCCAGAGCTCCCGTCCGGAGCTCCACGGGATGGGAAGCCGCTGAGGGGCCTCGTCGAAAGCGCAGGACCCTCCCTCGGAACACTCGCTAGGCCTCGTTGCCCTGGGCCTGGACGCGGCTCTCCCCGCCTCTCTCCGTCCCTCTCCGTCTAGACTCGGCTCTCTCCGCCTCTCTCCGCCTCGACTCGGCTCTCCCCGTCTGGGCTCGGCTGTCTCCGTCCCTCTACGAATGAACTCGGCTCTCTCCCTCTGCCTGTCTGGACTCGGCTCTCTCCGCCCCTCTCCGTCTATACTCGGCACTCTCCGTCTATACTCGGCTCTCTGCACCTCTCTCCTGGAAACGGCTCTCTCCGTCCCTCTCCATCTATACTCCGCTCTCTCCTCCAGTCTCCGTCTGGACTCCGCCCCCTCAGTCTGTCACCAGCTCTCTGGGCCCGTGTCTGTCTACACTTGGCTCTTTCTGCCTCTCTCAAGCTGGACTTGGCGGCACTCTTCGGGGGGCTCTGTGCTCTCTGGTCCCAGGTTCAGGATGAGGAAGCCGTTGCCAGCGTGCGTGCACACACGTCTTCTCCCACTCTGTGCCCTTGGGTCTTCGCCGCCACCTGCTCCAGCCGGCAGCCCCCTGTCGAGGCAAAATAACCAATAACCATTGTATAGGTAAGAGAAATAAGGCAAGTTTACTTGAGCCAGAGTGAGGATTATAACCCAGGAAGGTCTTAGAAAGCATTCTGGAGAAGCGTGGTTTTCAGTACAGTCTTACATCTTTTTAGAACCGAGTGTGCATTAAACACACCCGGGATACATTTTTATCAAAATTTCAAAGAGATATTCAGTTGCCAATTAGCAGGTCAACGTGACCGTGACCGAGATGTCAGGAAAGGGACTTATCCGGGCGGTACCAATAGGGTGTTATCAATAGGGTGTAGGAGGGGAAGTATGCAATCTTATCTCAGCAGAGCGTATTCTTTCATGGTTAAGCAGATGTACCAAGTATGTTTGATAGGCCATAAGTCAGGCTTTTTAGTTCAAGTCGAATCAGTTTTGAACCCGAATAGTTACCCCATATACCTCAATATGGGAGAATCTCTTGTCATTTCTGCTTTTTGATCAATAATCTTTTGATAGAAAGCATTGCTGATCAAAATATTGTCCCTCGGTGCCAGGGTAGTTGCTGCCTGCCCTGGGTCCATCAGGTCCCACGGTGCTAGGGTTTTATTTCTTCAATTTGCCAAGTTGTCCACGTTGGGGGGAAATAGTCAGATATCGTGGACAAGCATAGAGGTATATATTAACAGGGGTAGTGTTTCATAGGTAACATAATTTGTCAATTATTTTTAGATTATCACACAAACATTGCACATGTGCTTTTACAAGACTTCCTATAGTTACATTGTTTATAACAATTATAGAACAGGTAATATGATACTTGAAATGATTAGCTTAAAAATGAATTATTAGGCATAGCCTTAATAAGAAAAGGAGATTCGTCCAGGGTTGTAAGATCAATTGACCGTCTCACATGACTGAGCAATCGTTACTTTAGCTAGCATGCCAGTCTTACAACACTGAGTAAATAAAACAGTAATTAGTTTGAATATTATGACTAGTACAATAATTCCAAGGAGTAATAGAAATAGGAATTGCAATTGGGTCGCAAACGGAAGCCAATATCTGAAGGAAGGCAACTAAACAAATCAAGATCAGGTATAGGATCACTCAAGGCATTCAGAGATGACGCATTGGAAGACTCATCAGGTATAAAAACACATCATTCCATTTGAATGATATATATCTACCACCTTGGGACTCCGTAAGAATATCTAAGGCCATTCTCTTTGGAAGGACAGCCTTCCTCATTAAAGGCATTTTAATATTTAAAAAGGCTGTTCCTGATTGACAATTGTTAAGGGCTTCTGTATGGGATACAACATCCTCTAGCCCCAAAGAAGGAACAAATATAGCTACCTGCTCGGTGGTCATACCAGTGGAACACTAAATGAGCCCATCTGGCCTTAAAAAGAGATTAGCAACACATGTTAGCTCACTGAATCCTTCCCTACATCCAAGGGAAGCTCAGGGTGCAGTGTTTAAGCCATCTAGGCAGTAGCCAAGGCCAGAGATTTGTTCCACATAACCATTGAGTTCCATTAGGAGCCACCCAATAAATGCCTGGCCTTCGAGACAAGTCTGTTCCAATTCAATCACTTTAAGTATGATAGTATTCTGAAAACCTTAAATGGAACAATTATAAAATAGGGATACAGTTTAAGCATAACAAAGGTTTAAATGAGGTGATTTAAGATTGGGAATACAGGCCTGGTCCAGAGTCTTGGGACAGCTGTTTACAACAGATGCCATCTTCTTCTCGTCCTGGTTTGGAGATATGTGCATTGGTCAGTTGAAGTTGGGTATCAGAAATAGGAACTGAAACCCACTCAGGTGGAAAAGCCTCCTTTTAAAACGAGAAATGTGGATCTGCAGAAATTTGATCCTGCAGCGCATCAATTGGTTAAAAGTCCCTGGTATGGTCCTTTCCAACAGGTCTGCAAAGAGTCTTTTATTTGATGCCTCTTCTGAAAAACAGAGTCTCCAGGTCCACGATCCTTAAGGTCTGGGAGCTCTCTGTGAAAAGAATTGGCTAACAATCTCTCATCATTTTTTCTTTTCTTTTTTTTTTTGGTGGAAAAGAAAGGGCAGTTTATTACAGCTTGCTAGCAAGGGGGAATATGGCTGACTAATGTCTCAAAGAACCATCTTACAGAACAAAGACTATAGGCCAGTTATATAGAGGGCTGGTCTCTGAGTTGGGGAGGCATCTGGTCCCAAGGTGGGGCCATCCATCTGGTCTTAGTTCCTGGCAGTCTTTTGTTTTACTTGACATGCATCAGAGACTGGAGCAATGCTCTCTACCCTGATTTTTCATTGATGACGGCTATCAGCATAGACTTTCTGCCCAGGGGTCATCAGATTCCTCTCCACTACCTGCTGCTTGGAACATAAGGTACCAGACCAATATTTCCACATGGCTTTATTCCATAAAGTCCAATCTCTGTCTCTCAAAGCTGTGTGGTTATATCTGAGTTTTTCACAAATATGATGTTCTGGTCACAGCCTTGGTAATATAACCAATGTTTCCAATTGTGTCCTGTTATATATATATAAGGAGAATAGATGCTTATTGAACTTATGCATATAACTATATTGCCATGAAAATAGCAATACTCACTCACCAAGAGTTTCCAAATTCTGGAAGGATCAGGTAGGGAGAAAAAGATAAATGTTTCAATTCTGCTTATAAAGGTGTAATTTACCAAATTGCCATAAGTCATAGTTAGCTCAGGAGAAAAGAGAAAACGTTTTCCTTAAATGTGAGAACACAAAACATTAAAAAATCAGCAATATTTCTAACAAAAGTGATAACAATTATAACCATTCTCATCAGTTCATTCAGTCCAGTGTAATCAATTCTTGACCTTAATCTTGTTAGCAGTTTCACAAAGTCATCAGTTTCTCAGTTAGAATTCTGTAATTTCTTACCCAGTTCAGTTTTATGATCTGAAAGTTTATCAGAAACCTGTATTCTAGAGTAGGCGCCAGAGTCCTTTCCATGAACTTCTCTGAAGATGAAACATATTTTGCAAAAGCATCAGAGCAAAGAAATAACTGTCTGTAAACAACAAGACCTAAAAATAGCAATTGACAAAGAAATTTGGTTAATTTTGTGACATACAACATGTTAAAATAATAACCAGAACCAGACTGATAACCAGGACAGAACAGAATTTCAGTAATGTTATACAATTTCAAAACACCTATATCAATATCATTCACCCACACAATATCATAGGTCCCCATGAAACAATGCTTAGCTATCCATTCAATTAAAGTGACAACAGAAACAGTCAAGGGCAAACAGAGCATTAAAACAGTCAAAAAAATCTTAATAGAGAGACCTTAGTCTTTTGAACATAGGAAATTGTTTTAACATAGTTTTTCTGTCTTTTAGGTAGACTCACTCAAAGGTAAAGAAAAACCTTTTATAACCTCTTTATCAAGTTCAAGAAAATTATCCTTCTAAGAGAGAGAAGATCAGATTTTAATTTAGCACTAGCTTACTTTTGACATTAAAACTCATTTACTTAATTGGATTTACTTTAATCCCGGCCAACTTGACCATGCATAAAACTCTTTTTCCAGAATTCCTCTTCCACAAACCTTTTATAACTTTCTTTTTACATTCAGAATTTGTCCTATGACTTTTTTTTCCTCTTAGTACTTTGGGCAAATTCATCTTTCTTAACAAAACAAACAAAAATATTTCCATTTTTCATACCTTCTTTATTAAAAACATATCTTTCCTTGAATACAAACATATTTTCCTTATTAATTTCTAGTACACTTAATCACATATTAGAATTTTTTGTGTGTGTGAGGAGGACTAGCCCTGAGCTAACATCTGATGCCAATCCTCCCCTTTTTTCTTGAGGAGGCGTGGCCCTGAGCTAACATCTGTGCACATCTTCCTCTACTTTATATGGGACGCCGCCACAGCATGACTTACTAAGCAGTGCGTCGGTGCGCTCCAGGGATCTGAACCCGAGAATCCCAGGCCGCCGAAGCAGAGCTCTTGCACTTAACCGCTTGTGCCACAGGGCCGGCCCCCACATATTAGAATTTTTAACCCTTAGAAACCTTAATTTTTAAGTAAAGACTAAGAAGCAAGCAGTTATAGACTGTCTTTTATATTAGCATTCCGTGGCCTGACAAACCTACTAACACTTTTCACAATTTCTAGAAACATGTTACTTTATAGTCATAAAACAAGGCATGTTT
The DNA here is from genome assembly GCF_057802395.1 of Ceratotherium simum simum. NCBI lineage: Eukaryota > Metazoa > Chordata > Mammalia > Perissodactyla > Rhinocerotidae > Ceratotherium > Ceratotherium simum. The sequence goes on from NC_141905.1 coordinate 91,163,175, forward strand.
ACTAATAGGCCCAAACACTTTTTAGTTTCTCTGTAATAAAAATCTAAATGTAGATAAATCTATACTTAGTAAATAATGTCTAATATCTTACTTGAAAATGATCTAAATACTGAATGAACTTTTATGATTTAATTTAACCTAGCAAAACTTCAAAGTTTCAGTTACCAAAGAGAGTTTGGAAGCTTTTTTTCTCTCAGATATACAGACTATAAAACATAATTATTGTACCTAAAAACTCTTATTCATTTTCATCTATCTAAATCATGTGTTTCCATGCAAACTTCATGAGACATTAGACAAAATTAGTTATCATTTAAAACTATTATTTTTGTTAACTAGTTTTGTAATAGAGATAACGTCAGCTTATTTAACCAATAAATGTAGAATAAAGGCTGCAGGTCTGCATCATATCCAGTGCTCATAACTGAGGACATGCCTATTTTAGTCAAGCTGACAACTTAAACAAGCTTTTATTTACCAAAGATTATTTCATATCATGTTAACTCGAAAGACATTTGGGTTAATTGCATTTAGAAATAATTTTTGTAAACACTTACTTTAAGCCTGTTAAACAGAGCTCTTAATTTTAGCCATACCATCCAGAGGTAAAATATCACATACATATAACACACATATAGACACACACATAAACAACAGACAGATGCAACAAAGATTTTATAGCCTCTGTTTTAAAAATTTTAGCAGTTTGCATCTACAAAAGCTTCTTTTCCCATTTTTTTCTTTCTTTCAGTCTTAGACCCCCACCCCCTCCCCTTTTTTTTAAAGCACTCATGCAAGTCTCTGGAGTTCGCAGGGGAGGTTGGCCATTCAGGCACTGGTCGGGCTTTTAGAAACTCAGTTTCCCACTTTTCTTTGGGCTTTGTTTTGCTATAAAGTCTGAACAATATCTAGGGACTGTTTAGTGAGTCAGAAGCGTGCTGCTTGTGAGTGTTACTCCCTAAAGAGAGGTCATAATCACTCTCTTCCATGCCACAGTTTTTCCTGCTGGTCATCTAAGACTACTGTGGGGGCTCAGAGCACCTGGGTGACCAATCCTGATAAGCACTTCCCCAGATGAGCCATTAACTAATTAATGTGAATGATAGTGGAGTTCCCTATGGGACTGCTGCACGTCTCAAGGTTCAACCTCAGGCACTCCCACTAGGTCCTCAGTCACCTGAGAATGCGTTTCGGGAGGGAGGAGCTGGTGTCCCTTCTCGTTGGAGCTGAACAAGTTGAGACACTCATTTCTCTATCAAGCAGTTTGTTCAGACTTTATGAACACAATTGTTTCCAATTTAAAGCCAAATTCAAAAGGTCAGCCTGCCCCATTCACTCCAAAAGTTCCCCCTAGGCTCTCCTGGCCTAGGAAATTCCCCCTAGGTTTCTCTTTCCTAGGAAATTTCCCCCTCATGTTCCTCTGACCTAGGGTATGTACCATTACCCCCTTACAACACCTAGTCTTAAGGTTTGAAACAGCTCAAATAAACTCTGGACCATTGACTTAAAGTAAGGAGGTCTAGGTTTCCGGAGAACTCACCAGGGTCACCTGAAGAATGCAGTGATCCAGGGGGGCTCAGTGGGTCTGAATGTTGGTTCAGTGTAGATTCTAGGTGGTCTCCAGTGGGTTTCTCTGAAATCCTGCTGCGACTACGCCAAGAAATGTCGATGCAAAATAACCAATAACCATTCTATAGGTAAGAGAAATAAGGTGAGCCAGAGTGAGGATTATAACCCAGGAAGGTCTTAGAAAGCATTCTGGAGAAGCATGGTTTTCAGTACAGTCGTATATCTTTTTAGAACAAAGAACATACATTAAACACATCCAAGATATATGTTCATCAAAATTTCAAAAAGTATTCAGTTGAAAATTAGCGGGTCAACGTGACCGTGATGTCAGGAAAGGGACTAATCCAGACGTTACCAATAGGACGTTACCAATAGGACATAGGAGGGGAATTATACATTCTTATTTTAAGAGAGTGTATTCTTTACTTTAATGGTTAAGCAGATGTACAATGTATGTTTATAGGCCATAAGTCAGGCTTTTTAGTTCAAGCTGAACCAGTTTTGAACTCAAATAGTTACCCCATATACCTCAACATGTGAGAATCTCTTGTCAAAGCCAATACCAGAAGGGAGCCAACTAAACAAATCAAGACTAGGTGTAGAATCACTTAAGGCATTCATCTGTTTTTCTCTTGTGCTTTAGCAGAGATGATACATTGGAAGATTGTCAGGTATAAAAGCACAGCATTCAGTTTGAATGATATATATGTACCACCTTGGGATGCTGTGAGAATATCTAAGGCCATTCTCTTTTGAAGGACAGCCTTTCTCATTAAAGACATTTCAGTATCTAACAAGGCTATTCCTGCTTGACTACTGTTAAGGGTTTCTGTATGGGATATGACATCCTCTAGCCCCAGAGAAGGAAAAAATATAGCTAGCTGCTCGGTGGTCATACCAGTGGAACTGATGCCAGCCCTGATATCAGTTCCCCTACGTTGAACCTAGCATATATACAGTTAAAAACCAAAAAGCACTCAATCCTTTTCACTGCTTAAATTGTTAAAAGCCCAGGTGGCTTCACACTAAAGTTCTGGCTAATTAACATTTCTTGAGGTTTGTTACAGCGAGACTGATATCCTGAAATTATCAAGAAGCTTAAGCTCCCCAACTCCTGGTTCCTGGCGCCGAATCCACCATCCACCAGGGAGACGATTGAAGGACACCCACCTTCGATTCCCTTATCTCGCCATCCTCCTCCCTGCCAGCAGCCTCACAAGGCCAAATGCAGGCTGATGGAAAAGTGCTGACCAGTAAGGCCACAGGCTCCCGCTCCCTACAAACAGCTACATTCCTCACAACCTTTAAAACCCCAACTCCTAATGCCTTGGGAGGACTGTGGGTTTTGGGGCACGAGGCCACCACAGCCTCATTTTGCTGGCAAGATTAAACCACTTTCCTTTTCCTTGATCCCTTGTCATTGTGTTCATTGATTCAGCTATGGTGACAAGGTCCTGGGCTTTTTCCAGCTAAAGAAATTTGGCGAGCCAGCCCGGAGTTGGGGAGCTTCAGCTTCTTGATAATTTCAGGATATCAGTCTCCCTGTAACAAACCTCAAGAACTGGTAATTAGCCAGAACTTTAGTGTGAAGCCACCTGGGCTTTTAACAATTTAAGCAGCGAAAGGGAATGAGCGCTTTTTGGTTTTTAACTGTATATATGCTAGGTTCAATGTAGGGGAACTGATATCAGGGCCAGCATCATAAATGCCTCTGAAAGCTTTGCCAATTGAGTTTTGATTGTGCCATTAGTTTTTGCCACCAATCCTGAAAATTGGGGATGGTAAGCACAGTAGAAGTGCTTCATTATTGGCCAAATGTTACAAATAGATTTAATTATTTGTCCACTGAAATGAGTTCCCCTGTCACTATGTAACTCAGTAGGAATTCCCCAAACTGGAATTATTCTCTCCAATGATAATTTATCTAAAGCCATTGCTCTTCTGTAAGGAAATACCTCAACCCAATGTAAGGACACACAGATCATTACAAGATATATTTATATCCTTGAGATGGTGACATTTGTACAAAGTCCAATTGCCATACCTCAAAGGGTCCCTTAGGAAGGGTAAAGTGGCTTTGTGATTCATGAAATAGTTTCCCTAGATTATAGTTTGGGCATATAACACAATGAATATAGGCTTTATGGGCCACTGTGGGACAAAGTTTCCAAAACTATTGTTTTCCCCACAAAATTATCTTTTCAGGTGCCCAAGGGGTTAATTGGCTAACTGGAGCAGTGACAATTGTACTCCAATAGGTACTATGGGTTTTTTTTTTTGGACCCAAACCACATCTGTAATGGGGTGTCAAAAACTTTCCCTTTTGACTGCCATATCTGTTTCTCTTCTTCCATGGCAATTTCTTGAGCCTGTAGTAGGAAGTATTTTACTGGGTTAGCAGAGTTAATAGAAAGTAGCAGGCATTCTCAAGGCCGGACAGCATATCCAGCTTGATAATGTCTTGCTTATTGTTTAACTAAGACCCATCTCTAAACTGAGTTAGATGATAGAAGTCAGTCATGATCTTTTCCTCTTGTGAAATTGGAAGCAAGGTAGCAGGGTTAAAGTAATGAATAATATTTACCTGTGCAATATAGCCTAAGAAGGTTTATCATCATTTACTTGACAATGCTTCCCATGCACTTTAGCATACCAAACAAGCCTAATTGGTATCTCCCCCTTTAAAGGAAGAGAGAACAAATTTCTTTGAGAAGTCCCAGGGGCCCTCTGAAAATTCTCAAAGAAAAAGTAAAAATAAAAGATTTCATTTAGGATATGAATTTTGGGGAGCTTGTCAAAAATATCAGATGGTTTTGGGGCTGGCCCAGTGGCGTAGCAGTTAAGGTCGCACGTTCCATTTTGGCAGCCTGGGGTTCACTGGTTCGGTTCCTGGGTGCAGACCTACTCACCGCTGATCAAAGCCATGCTGAGGTGGCGCCCCACATAGAAGAGCTACAACTCTACGACTATGATACACAACTATGTACTGGGGCTTTGGGGAGAAAAAAAGAAAAAGAGAAAGATTTGCAACAGATGTTAGTGCAGGGCCAAAATTCCTCAAAATAAAAACACAAAAGAGTGAGAGGAATGATCTTCTGGATCAACAATGACCAAGCAGCAGCCAGTTAGATCCATAATCAGAATTCTAATGATAACTGGAACATTCAAACATAATCTCCCTCTCACTGTGGAAGGCACACATCTCATTAAAAAAAAATCAAACAGTTTTAAAACACTTGGTCAAACAAGATCAAGGGGTTGCTGATCTTGTTGCCATGAAACAATGCTTAGTTATCCATTCAATCAAAGTGACAACAGAAACAGTCAAGGGCAAATAGAGCATTAAAACAGTGAAAAAAAACTTTAATAGAGAGACCTCAGTCTTTTTGAACGTAGGAAATTACCTTAACAAAACATAGAACTGTCTTTTAGGTAAACTTACTCAAAGGTAAAGAAAATCTTTTTATATAATAACCTCTTTATCAAGAGCAGACTAAGAGTTTAAGAAAATTATCCTTTTAAGAAAAAGAGAAAACCAAATTCTAATTTTTGTACTAGCTTATTTCTGATATTAAATCTTATTTAATTAAATTTATTATAATCTTAGCCAACTTGACCATGCATAAAACTCTTTCCTCAGGGTTCCTCTTCAACAAACCTTCTATAACTTTCTTTTTACTTTCAGAATTTATCCCATCTCTTTCTTTCTTCCTCCTAGTACTTTGGGACCTATTTATCTTTCTTAACAAAACAAACAAAAATATTTCCATTATTTACCTTCTTTACTGAAAACATGCATCTTTCCTTGAATACAAAGATATTTCCTTAATTTTTAGTAGCTTTAATCACATATATTAGAATTTTTAACCCTTAGAAACCTTAATTTTTAGTGAAAACTAAGTAAACAATTATAAACTTTCTTTTAGTTTAGCATTTTGTGGCTTGGCAAATTTATAAATACCTTTTATAATTTCTAAAAACATGTTACTTCATAGTACAATCTTTTAATAAAGTATAAGACACATTTACTAATAGACCTAAACACCTTTTAGTTTTTCTGTAGTAAGAAGTCAAGAATAGGTAAACTTATATTTAATAATTAGTGTCTAATATTTTATCTTATTTGGAGATGATCTAGATATTCAATGAATTTTTATCATTTAGTTTAGCCTAGCAAAACTTCAAAGTTTCATGTTGCCAAAGAGATTTTGGAATCTATTTTAAGTGCATACACCATAACCCATAATTATTGTTAAAAGTTCACCCAGCACTCATCTTTTTCACATCTATTTAGTTACTTGTTCCCGGTAATTATTTAGATTGCCTACAAGACTTCAGGAGATACTAGACAAAATTGGTTATAATTTTAAGTTATTATTTTTGTTAACTAGTTTTGTAATAGAGATAACGTCAGCTTATTTGACCAATAAATGCAGAATAAAGGCTGCAGGTCTGCATCACATCCAATGCTGATAACTCTGAGGGCATGCCTATTTTAGTCAAACCAACAAACTTAAATAAGCCTTTATTTACCAAGCTTATTTAATATCACGTTAAGTTGAAAGACATTTGGGTTAGTTTCATTTAGAAACCATTTTTGTAAGTACTTACTTTAAGCCAATTAAACAGAGCTCTTAATTTTAGCCATACCGTTGGAGGTAAAATATCACACACATATAACGTACATATAGACACACACGTAAACAACAGACAGATGCAACAAAGATTTTATAGCCTCTGTTTTAAAAATTTTAGCAGTTTGCATCTGCAAAAACTTCTTTTCCCTTTTGTTTCTTTCTTTCAGTCTTAGGAATCTGGGATGGGCTAGCTGTTTCCCTGTGTTTAGCACTTGCTCAAGTCGCTGGAGTTCGGAGGGAAGGCTGGCCATTTGGGAACTGGTCGGTCTTTTAGAAGCTTGATTTCCCATTTTTCTTTTAGTTTCATTTTGCTATAAAGTCTGAACAACATCTAAGGACAGTGTAGGGGTCAGAAGTGTGCTGCTCGTGAGCGTTACTCCCTAAAGAAAGGTTGTAAACACTCTCTTACGTTCCTCAGTTTCTCCCCCTGGCAGCCTAAGACCAGTGAGGGGGCTCGGAGCATGGGTGACCAAGCGTCATATGCGCTTCCCTGGATGAGCCATTAATTAATTAATGTGAATGATAGTGGAGTTCCCTATGGGACTGTTACATGTCATGAGGATTGCCTCTAACACTCCTGCTGAGGTTCTCATTCACCTGAGAACGCTTTTGAGGAGGGAGGAGCTGGTGTCTCTTTTCTTCAGAGCTGAACACATTCAGTCTCTCATTTCTCCATCAAGCAGTTTGTTCGGACTTTATAAACACAATTATTTACAATTTAAAGCCAAATTAAAAAGGTCAGCCTGCCTCATTCACTCCGAAATTCCCCCCCGGCTCCCCTGGCCTAGGAAGTTCCCCCCAGGTTTCTCTTTCCTAGGAATTCTCCCCAAGGTTTCTCTTACCCAGAGTATGTACTAGTACCCCCTTAAGACGCCTAGTCTTAAGGTTTGAAACAGCTCAAATAAACTCTGGACCATTGACTTAAGATAAGGTGGTCCGGGATTCAGGAGAACTCACCAGGATCACCTGAAGAATGCAGTGATCCAGGGGGGTGAAACCAAGCATGAAGAGGTTAAAAAAATCTTCCCTGGGCTAGAAGAAGAGAGCAAAAACTGAGATAATCTTTGCTAACTGCAGCTGTGCATATTCAGCATAATCAACTGTTTAAAACTAAGCAGGTCTTTCTGTCCCTCCTTAGTATATGAGTGAGCTGTCTTTCCCAGAAAGTCAAGGTCCAGACATCAAGATTCAGCCTCACAAAGCCAAATGCAGTCCGAAGGTAAAAACTAACCAGAAAAGTCCAGACAGTCAAGGGAAAGAAATTCCGTCTTCAAGGCCAAACGCAGGCTGCTGGAAAGGTGCCAACCAGCAGGTCCACATGCTCCCCCTCCCTTACCTAAAACCCCAGCACATGCTCTCCCTCACAACCTTTAAAACCCCTTGTCTCCCATCTTTCAGGGAGATGGGACAAATTTGAGAGCTCTTGTCTCCCAGCTGATGTCACTCGAAATAAAAACTCTTTCCTTGCCATAAACCTGGCGTTCTAGTTTTATTTGGCCCCTCTTGTAAGGTGGGTAAAGAACCTGGGTCTGTATCTGGTAATGGGGGCGGGGGGTGTGCTCAATGGGCCCAAATGCTGGTTCTGTGTAGATTCCAGGTGGTCTCTGGTGGGTTTCTCTGAAATTCTGCTGCAACTATGCCAAGAAATGTCAATGTAAAATATGCAAATATTTTTGCACATAAGGCAAATAACCATTCTACAGATAAGAGAAATAAAATGAGTTTCCTTGAGCCAGAGTGAGGATTATAACTCAGGATGGCCTTAGAAAATGTTCTGGAGAAGCATGGTTTTCAGTACAGTCTTATATCTTTTTAGAACAAAGAACATACATTAAACACAACCAAGATACATTTTCATCAAAATTTCAAAAAGTATTCAGTTGCAAATTAGCAGGTCAATGTGACCATGATGTCAGGAAAGGGACTAATCCAGGTGTTACCAATAGGGTGTTACCAGTAGGGTGTAGGAGGGGAAGTATGCATTCTTATCTTAAGAGAGTGCATTCTTTAATGGTTAAGCATATGTACAAAGTATGTTTGATAGGCCATAAGTCAGGCTTTTTAGTTCAAGCTGAATCAGTTTTGAACCCGAATAATTACCCCGTAGACCTCAATATGTGAGAATCTCTTGTCACCCCGTTCCTCTCTCATTCTCTTGAACAGGCTGCTCAGTGTTTCTGGTGTGGAGCCACCCTTTCCCAAATCCTGGCGAAGGCTGCATGGGAGTGAGCTCTCTGGAGGATGTGCCATCGCCAGTGTCAGGGCTCAGACCTGGTAAGGGTGAGGGTGGCTTTCTGCTGGGCTCCCATTATCTTCTGTATGAGAGAGCTTGTCTGCCTTCTTATTGTTGGTATCCCTTAACACACAGAAGATGTGTCCATGTGACCAGAAAGCAGAGATAGAGTGATGTGGCCACAAGCCAAGAACCGCCAGCGCACCAGAAGCTGGAAGAAGCAAGAACAGATTCTCCACTAGAGGGAACAGGGACTTGCCCACACTTTGATGTCAGCCCAGTGACACTGATCTTGGACTTCTGTCTCCCAGAAGTGGGAGAGAATAAATTTCTGTAGTTTTAAACCATTGTCTCTGTGGTAATTTTTTACAGTAGCAATAGGAAACCAGACTCACTTGTGGCTTAAATCCTATTTGTGACTCAGGTTTCATCAAGCAGATGTACCCAACATTAAGTGACAGCTGTCAGTGGAGCAATCAGATCTGAAAAGCATGACTTCTGTGCTACCAACTCCCCTGGTGGTGATACTAACTCTGCTGGGTAATTGTGTTGGGGTTGCTGGCTTGGGGATGTGTCCTCTCCTTAGTGCTGGGTGGGGAGGGTGTGTGTTATTTTTTTGGCTGGAGTTCTTATATTTGTCTTTGGCTTGATCAGAGTAGGGGTTCTTGTCTTGCCTGTGTTTCTTCATTTTGTATTTGTCCCACAGAGAGCTGAGACGAGCTTGTGTAAGAAGTGTATTTGGGAAGTAATCACAAAAAGCAAGAATAAAGGAATGGGGAAAATGAGATGGAAGAGTACGAAAAGCCAATAAAGGATATGCTACTGAGCTGGTGAGCACTGTGAACAAGCTGACATCCATCCTGTTGGGTACTCTGTAAGGAGCTGGGTCGTGTGCATCTCAACTGACCCACTGACGCATGGGAAGCTGAAGCCTTTATCTCTGGCTTGTCAGTTGGCCATAGGGAGTTCATGGCTTGAACTCCCCTGTGAATGGGGTGAGTGAGCTCCCTTAGCTTTGGAAAAATTCCCAAGGCAGAATAATGGAGAGACAAGGGGTAGACTTAGGATGAGGCTCTGTCCATGTGAAAGGGACTGTCCTCCATAGCTATAACTGGGCTGAGGGCTTTAGCCGGGGAAACCAATAGATCTGCTACACTTCATCCTTGGGTGTGTTCAGAGACATTCAAACCCCACATTGTCTCCTCTTGCTTGACTTTTCAAGGTAGTGGCTGGCAACAAAATCTAAAGTAGAAGATAATAGAATGGTTAGTGTTAAAATCCACAGTTCCTGCTGTTTCAACTGGTCCCAAGGCTGTAATTGACATTCATTATATCCTCTGAAAGACCTGGTAAGTTTTAAATTAATGTGTCTAAAATCTTAGACTTAGGACTAGCACTTAGACTTAGGACTAACTTAGAACTTAGGACTATATGCCATTTAGGGAAGATACATTCCCAGAAGTCATATATCTACAAATACTGTAGCAAAATTTTTAGTTAGTGCCTCTTTTTATTCTATCTGCATTATCTACTAAATTGCTAATGTATCATGGTAGTTGTTTCAAATGATTGATGGACTTTTATAATATCAACAGTCCTTCTAAATTATTGTTAGGTGTATTTTTTGGCATTGGCAGTAATTTTACCCACTTAATGAACATGTGGATGCCTATTTTAGAGTTAAAAACATTTCTTTAAATTATAGTAACTCAGGTTATCATAGCATCTGCAAAGCCCCCAATGCACATAAATAATAATGTGACTCATATGATACTGACAGTTGATTGAGTTTGATTTTGTTTACTAGGTGGTGTGTCATTACACTGTGGCAATTACAAGGTTCACAAGTCACTGAGCATGCAAGCTTGAAAGTTATATGATTCCTGGAGGGACTTCCAGCACAACATTGTGAAGAACTTCATTGACCCACTCCCTAGCCAAACTGTGAAAAATATAAAACAAAACAAAAGCAACCATTTAAAGTCTGTGGAATTAGTTCCAAGGACATACAGCAAACAAAACATTGACTCGCATCCAGGAACTCAATGAACTACAAGTAAGGGAAACAGAAAGAGATGCACACTTACATTGTGGTAAAAATTAGGAAAGTTAATAGCAAGGAAAAAATCTTTGAAGAAGGAAGATAGAAAAAAGAGGAACCCTTATTATTTAAAAGGGAATCTTTTTATCACTTAAAAGTGATAAGTGATACTAGGATTAACGACTAACTTCTCAGCAGAAACAATAGAGATCAGAAGGAATTGGGATAACATATTTAAAGTGCTTAAAGGAAAAAACTGTCAACCAAGAATTCTATATCCATCAAAGCTATTATTCAAAAATGAAGGCAAAAAAAGACATGTCCAGATAAACAAAACTAAAAAAATTTATTGCTATCAGAACTTCTTTACAAGAAATATTAAAAGAAGTTATTCAGGATGAAAGTAAGTGACCCCAGACAGTAATTTTAACATATATCAAAACAACAACAATAACAAAGGGCACCAAGAAAGGTAATTAGGTAACTATAAAAGAGAGTATAAGTGAACATTTTTCTACTTTCTTCTCTTAACTGATTTAGAAAGCATTGTATAAAAAAGTGTGTATATAATGTATTGTTAGGCCTGTAATATATGAAAATATATATTTTCCAATAACAGTACAAAGGAGGTAAGTGGGAGAAAACATTTATAGCAATGAGAAAATGCCTCCAGATGGTAACTCAAATCTACAAGAATGATCGAAGAGAACTACTAACTATAAATAAGTTTAATATGCAAAAGCTATAAATACATCCTTGCTCTTCTTTCTTCTCTTAACTTTTTAAAAAGACATAAAATTATATAATATAAGATTATAACAATGTTTTGTTTAGTTTGTAGTATTTATAGATGTAATGTGTATATCAACAATACCTCAAAAAAGGGTGAGGTGGTTATAGAGATATATAACAGTAATGTTTTTATATATAACTGCAATTAAGTTAGTATGAATCTGAATTTGATCCTGATAACTTAAGATGTAATGGTAGGGGCCAGCCCGGTGGTGTAGTGGTTAAGTTCCCATGCTCTGTTTCAGCAGCCTGGGTTTCAGGGGTTTGGATCTCAGGTGCAGACCTACACACTGCTCATCAAGCCATGCTGTGGCGGCATCCCACATACAAAAAATAGAGGAAGATTGGCACAGATGTTAGCTCAGGGCCAATCTTCCTCACCAAAGGAAAAAAAAAGTGTATATGGTAAGCCAAAGAGCAATCGCTAAGGAAATAACTAAAAAATATATAGTGAAAAAATCATTAAGAAAATTTAAATGCTACATTAGAAAATATTCACTTTTTGCAAAAGAAAACACTAAAGAGGAATAGAGAAATGAAAAAGACATGAGGAACATAGAAAACAAAAAGTAAAATTTCATGCATAAATCCAAGTATATCAATAATAACATTAAATGTGAATGGATTTAACATTCAAATCATAAAGTAGAGATTCTCAGACTGGATAAAAGATAAAAATCCAAGTCTATGTTGTATACAAGAGTCACACTTCAGAGTCAAAGACAAAAACAGATTAAAAGTAGAAAGATGGAGGGGGCCAGCCCCATGGCGCAAGCGGTTAAGTGTGTGTGCTCCGCTGTGGTGGCCCGGGGTTCACTGGTTCAGATCCCAGGCGAGTACCAATGCACTGCTTGGCAAGCCATGCTGTGGCGGCATCCCATATAAAGTGGAGGAAGATGGGCACGGATGTTAGCCCAGGGCCAGTTTTCCTCAGCAAAAAAAAGAGAAGGCTTGGCAGATGTTAGCACAGGGCTGATCTCCCAACACACAGACACAAAAAGTAGAAAGATGGAAAAACAAATATAATTCAAACAAAAAACCCCACAAGAGTGCTATGCTTAAGTGGTTATACTAATGTTAAACAAAATAGACTTTAAAACAAAAAAGTTATTAGAGATAAAGAGGGATTTTTATAATGATAATAGGGTCAATCCATCAAGAAGATATAGCAATTATAAATATACATGCACATAATGATAGAACACCAAAATACATGTAGCAAAACTGACAGAAGTAAAAGGAGAAATAGACAATTCAACAATAATTGTTGGAGACTTCAATACCCCATTTCAACAATAGATAGAAGCATTAGGCTAAAGAGTAACTAGGAAGTAGAAGACTCAAACAACAGTATAAACTGACTAGATCTAACAAACATGTACAGAACATTCCACCCAGCAAAGGCAAAATATATATTCTTCTCAACTGCCCATATACAGTCTTCAAGAGAGACTATATAGTAACCCATAAAACAAAAGAGAATACATGTAAAAGGATAGAAATAATAGAAAATATGTTCTCCAATCACAATGGAGTGATCTTTATAATCAAAAACAGAAATAAATTAGAGAAACTCACAAACATGTTGGAAATTAATAAACTTAAAAATTACTATTGGTCAAGGAAGAAATCAAAAGGGAAATTAGAAAATATACTGAAATGATTGAAAACAAGGACACAACTTACCAAAACTCATGTGAGGCAGCTAAAGCATTTATTCCAATAAATACCTATATGACCAAAGAAAAAATATTTCAAATCAATAACCAAATCTTCCTCCTAAAGACTCATGAAAAAGAAGAGAAAACTGAATCTAAAACAAGTAGAGGAAGGAAATAAATATTAAAGAAGAAATAAATGAAATAGAGAATAGAAAAGCAATGGAGAAAATCAATGAAACTAAAAGTAGGTTCTTTGGAAAGACCAACAAAACTGACAAACATTAAATAAATTGACCAAGAAAAAAAGAAGGAAGACTCAAATTGCTAAAATCTGAAATGAGGGCCGGCCCTGTGGCTTAGCGGTTAAGTGCGCGTGCTCTGCTGCTGGCGGCCCGGGTTGGGATCCTGGGCGCGCACTGATGCACCGCTTCTCCGGCCATGCTGAGGCCACGTCCCACATACAGCAACTAGAAGGATGTGCAGCTATGACATACAACTATCTACTGGGGCTTTGGGGGGAAAAATAAATAAATAAAATCTTTTTAAAAAAATAAAAAAATAAAATCTGAAATGAAAGATGTGACATTACTACAGACCTTACAGAAATTAAACAGTTTTAGAGGAATTATATGAACAATTGTATGACAAAAAATTAGATGATCTACATGACATGGATAAATTCCTAGAACCACCTAAACCGACTTAAGAAAAAAAAATAATTTGAATAAATCTGTAACAAGTGAAGAGATTGAATTAGTAATAAAAAAATTCACACCAAGAACAGCCCAAGTCCAGAATTCACTGAGTAATTGCCAAACATTTGAATAAGATTTAATATCAATTCTTCCAAAAAATAGAACAGTTAGAGATACTTTCCAAATAATTTTACGAGGCCAATATTGCCATGATACAAAACCTGACAAAGACATTATGAGAAAAGAAAAATTCAGACCAATATCTCTTAGGAGTATAGACACAAAAATCATCAACACAATACTAGCAAACAGAATCCAGCAAAACATAAAAAGAATTATACGCCATGAGCAAGTTGGGTTTATCCCATGAATGCAAGTTTGGTTTAACATCCAAAAATCAACTGGTATAATACATCATATCAATATAATAAACACCCAAACCACATGATATCTCAATAGATGCTGAAAAAGTATGCAACAACATCAAACATTGTTTTATGATAAAAAAAATTCCACAAACTAGAAATAGAAGGCAATAACCTCAACTTGATAAAGGGCATCTATGAAAAACCCACAGCTAACATCATAATTAGTGGTGAAAGCCTGGATGCCTTTCCTTTAAGATCAGAAACAAGATAAGGATATCTGCTCTCATGATTTCTCTTTAACATTGTACTGGGGTTCTAGCCAGGAAAATGAAGCAACAGAAATAAATAAAAGGCATGCATATTGTAGAGAAAGAAGTACAGTTATCTCTATTCATAGGTAGTATGATCTTTTACGTAGAAAATCCTAAGGAATTTACTAAGAACTATTATAACTAATAAACGAGTTCAACAAAGTAATAGGATACATCATCAATATACAAAAAACAATTGACATTAGCAATGAATATTTCAAAAATTAAATTAAGAAAACATTTCGATTTACAATAGTATAAAAAAACATTTAGGAATAAAGTTAACAAAAGAAGTGTAAACTTGAACACACAAAACTACAATATATCATGGACAGAAATTAAGGAAATCTAAATAAATGGAAAGACATTTCATCTTCATGATTCAAAAGCTTAATATTGTTAAGATGGTAATACTCCCCAAATGGATCTACAGATTTATCTCAATCCCTATCAAAATGCCAGCTGTCTTTTTGCAGAAATTGATGAGACAATCCTAAAATTCATATGGATATGCAAGGGACTCAGGAGCTTCCTCCCTAGAAAAGTATGAACAATTTGTCCTGGAAGAGGTAAATAGACCCCAAGACTATTGAAAAACAGCAAAGGAACAATTCCTGGGAAAGGACATGAGATCCCACTACTCCATGGTATCAGTCTAACTCTTTGATCCCAGCAAGTTCATTTTCTTTTTCATGGAATAGAACCCTGAGACTTACCTATGCAGGGTACATTTGTCTTTGTGGCAAGAGTTGGAAGTACTTAGGTATTATCCCTGAGTCTCCTCTCCTTGGCTCTGAGGATTTTGGATTCACAGATGGAGAAAAGAGGTTGCATTCTTGATCTGTGTATTATTAGAAGCAGGTTCAGGGTGAGGCTCACATATCCAAGTGTGTATTACTGTCTCTGTTTTTATAGATGAGATGACTGAGGCTACAGAAGAGGAAATGGTATTCCATATCGTAGAGGGATGAGTATTATGCATTGATGCCCCACACACATTCCTGCCAATCATTCTGGATTTAAAGGGTCTCTAAATATCACAACAATAGGGGTTTAAAAGAGAAGCATGGGATCCAGGGGACTTAGGAAGGAAGGTTAGGATTCCAGAATCTGAAAGAAGAAGGAAATGAGAAGGTAAAGGCTGGGTACTTAGATATGCATAATGCAATCACTGAGGGGCAATTGCAGGATTAGAAAAAAATACATGACTTGGAACAGAGGAGGTCATACTTTAGGAAAAGGGAAAACCAGAGATAGGTTAGATAGGTCGTGGGCCAGATAGTCAATCCCCACCCCCGCCACTGAAGCTCATATAACCCCAAACACACAAGCCAGGTCTATCCCTATTTGTGGAGGTGGAGCAGTGGCAGCAGGAGCTGTGAGAAACCTGTGTGTTGAACTCCTTGTTTAGTGTGTGGCAGAAACCAGGGAAGGGAAGGCTATATCTCTCAGAAAAATAAATAAGTAAAGGTTTGATAAGTAGATTTATGAATGGATAGATCTTTGGAGTTTCTGTGCAAGTATCTACCAGACAATGGATGTGTAAATTTGCACAAATATTTGGGGTGCACCCATCCTATGACCCAGCTATTTTATTCCTGTATATGCACTAGAGAAGGTTTTCCAACAGTGGAATATCATCTACTGATGACTTAGTAATTATTTTAGTGGATGAGAACTAGCATCTCTTTAGTTCAAAGAGAGTTGCTGTAAAGAGTTTAGCTAAACTACTCCATGATATTGCTGCCTCAGCATCCATTTTGTGTGGTCAAGGGGTCTGCTGAAACCTCAGACATTAGCCCTTCCTGCAAGCATATGCCCCACATAGAAGCCCACAGATTACAAATAAATGTAGGTTCCCGATATGACTTCCCCAGCAGCCCTTGTGAGCAACAGCTTCCCTCCCTCCCAGGACCTTCCCCTTTTGCTCTCCCCTAGCAGAGCAAAACCTCACTCTTTTTGGTTTGAATTGACCAGTCTGGCATTAGCCTGGGAACCCCAAAACATTTAAATGGCAGACCCTAATACAGGCATGTGCCTCAGGTCCTGCCACACTCCAGCTGCATCCTCCCTTGACCTCCCCTTGCCGCCCCTTGTGACATGCTAGGTAGCTCGTCCAGGACCTCTGAGTAGTAGACTTCTCTAGTTCACTTTCCCTTGTGGTCCTTTGTTGAACCATGGCTCACCATCCCACACACTGGGGTTTTACTTAAGAAATGTTAATTTAACAAACTCACAACAGTTGCCATATCGGTTTAAGTAGTTTAATAAAATACAGACATTATGATACTTTACCATTCATGCTTTAGTACTGTCAACTTAAAAGGCAAACTCACCAGTTATTTTACCCTCAAAACGAGTTTATTCCAGAATAACCGAAAGAATTACAACTTCCCATGTACACGCTATGGAGAACCATAGACAAACCAGAGAAGAAAGGAGGGAGCTGCTTTTATACAGAAGGGGGAGAGGGCGGGGCTGTTCTAAAGGAAAGCCCATTGGGGGAGAGTGACAGTTCAGGGCAGCAACAGCTTCTCATTGGCTGAGCAGCGGTGTCTCTGATTGCTTGAGCTGAGGCATCTCTCATTGGCTGAGCTATAGTGTTTCTGATTGGCTGGGCTGTTGTCAGGTGGGGAGAGAAATCTTCCTTCAGTAGTAAAGTAGTTGTACTTCCTCTGAGATGAAAGCCTCTGTCACTTCTTGTTTGCTATAATTGACTATGTGTGATGGGGGTGAGAGCTCCCTCTACAGGCCTGCCAGTGCATTTCTTAACTTTTCTTTTCTTAATTTCCACAGTATGCAACTGTGAAAAACAGTGTGCCTTTTAAAACCCCATTACTATTATCACAAACTAAAGCTACTAGAGCTGACATTTAACTTCCTGGAATGTTTCTCTCACATGCGAATTTCCCCATTCCTCCCACAACATCTTTCAGCTTCTCAAATCCGGATTTAACAACAAACCAGAATTCCACGTAGTTGTCATGTGGGTTCGAGACAGGCTCGCATCCATCGCATCCGGTCTCAGGGAAGCAAGACGGATTAGCCGGCAAATAAAGAGCATGTCCTCAGACCCTTCCTAACCCACTAAGAGGCTTGTGGGAAATGTAGTCTCGCCTTGCAATGACCTGTTCCCGCGCCAGACTCTAGGAAGGAGTCTTCGGGGTTCCTTCGGCGCGTGCGCGGCTCCGCCCACTCGCACCGTCTTCCGCCCGGAAGTTGCGGAGCCCGCCGCTCCGGTGGGCTCGGGGCTGGGTGCTGTGTCCCTGAAGGTTGGTGCGAGGAAGACAGAGGAGCCCCGGGCACTCGGGGACACAGGTGGGGGGAGGGCTGTCGCCCCACTTGGTGGGAGCGGAAAGGGCAGTGGGTGTGAGCCGCGGACCTGGGCCGGGTCCGCAGGCGGTTGGAGCACCGGGGGCCACAGGTCCGGGCTGGGGGAGGGCCGACTCGGGCTGTGCCTTCGGTGATTGCTTCTTCCGAAGAGGGTGCCCTCTGGAAGGCCGGGCGTGTGCTTCCAGAAGCTTCGCGAACTGGGGGTCGAGTCCAAGACGACGGCGAGGCGGGGGTGGGTGTGCGGACGGCGCGAGCGTGCGGGGTCTGCGGTCTGCCCCCGCAGCGTCCCGGGCGACGTAGTTAACTTAGTGACGTTCGGTGTGCTCCTGTGTGACGGAGCGTGCTGATGAGGGGTGAGATGCCCCGATTCCGGAGAAATCACCGCGAAGTGTGTGCCGACCGAGGCGTGGCGTGTGGCAGTTGTGTCTGTGGGGCTTCTTGAGTCTCTTCAGCGGAAGAAGTGTCGGATCCCCTCCTGCACCGTGTGGCCCGCCTAGCACTCCTGGTTTGCGTTAGGGAAGTTGATACAAGACCTAGTTTCCAGGGACCGTGGCTTCTAGGAGGGATGTTTGCGCTCTGGATGACAGTCTTGGTTTCTTTGGAACAAGGTAGCTGGCATAAAGCATGAGGGAGAGGCACCCTGTGAATAGGAATCCTACCTGGAAGACGACCCCTCTGACTGAACCCTCTCGCTAGCGCTTCAGAACAGAGGCAGAAGACTCGCAGGAAGGAGATCCTGGCAGTTTTGATGCTTCTGCCCAGAGCACACAAGATGTGGGTGATGCTGTCTCCTCCAGAAGTTATCGAAGACGGGGTGATAGTAGCAGGTCTGGACCGACTTTCAGAAGGAGACCTGAGCTGGGCTGAGAGTGGTAGGCAGAGGCGCAGGAAATGTTACTAATTGCAGGGGTCTTGAGGGTGCGGTCTGGGGTAGAGGAATAACCTGTCACAGCTGAGAGAATCTCTGTGCAGTGCTCCCTAAGTGCTCTCATTCCTTCACTCTCCCCTGGCTGTTTCTTTTATCTGAACTCTCTCAAACTTATTGTGTCATCAAATTAGATATCTCGAGATATGCTGATGCTCCCTCTGTCTTGAATGTTCTTCCTGGTAGTTCAGGAAGGGTTTGTCAGGGTATTTCTGCCTTAAAAGAAAGATGAAGAAAGTTTCACTTGTGAACATAAGTGATTTGCCAGGCTCATATGATTTGTATACGTCAGTATTATCCACTTTGCCACAGTTAAGCCAAACTGCGTTTGTTTTTGACATCATTTTTGAGGAACTGCGACCAACTTAGAGCAAACATCGTTTTAGAAGAACTATCTTGAAACATGCCTGTACTTTTTTCCCCATTGCTTTCTGTGGGTTATTTGCGCTCAAGGGGCTACTAACACAAGTGTTTTCCACTTGATGTCAGTAATCTTGTCTTGAAAATCGTAAATCCTACAGCACCATAACGGGAGCCTGGTTCCCATTGTTTAAAAAAGGAACATTAGAGTGAATCACACTTCTGCTTCAACAGTACAATGCCCGCAGAGAGGTACACGACTTGTTCTTGATGTAAAAAACTTAAAAGGTAGTCTTCTGATCTGCAGACAGTTGTTTTTTGTGATTCGCATGGTCTCTCTTTGTTCCGGCAACCTCACTGAGGTCCATCCAGTGGACGTTCATTAAGCTTTTCAAAAGTTCTACATGTGGTCGTGAAGTTCTATTGTGTGTATTTGGCGTGTAATTCAAGGCTTTCTCCCCCATGTGATTTTGTTAAAAACGTACTGAGTTTGGGGGTGTAGATGTATCACTTAGCATTTGCTATGTGACAAACCAACCAAAATTTACTGGCTTAAAAGACAGCAACAACAACCATTTTATTAGCTCCAAGTTCCATGGTCAGCATTTTGGGCTAGGTTTAGTTGGTCAGTTCCTGTACTAGTGTTGCTGGGTCACAGGTGAGGCTGTAGTCATCTGGTGCCTTGACTGAGGCTGCTTGGTTTAAGGAGACTTCATTTAATTTTTTATTGGTTTGTGCTGGCTGTTGGCTAAGCCATGTCCCTCACAGGGTAGCCCCAGGTTACTTCACAAGATGACAGTGTTCCAAGAAGGCAAGCTCTAGTAGAAAAGCACTTTTCGTCCTATGTTTGCATCATGTGTACTGATTTCCCTTCAGTCAAAGCAAGTCAAATGACAAAACCCATGTCACTGTCAGAGGGGACTTCACGAGGAAATGAATACAGGGAAGCAAGTCATTGAGAACCGTTACTGGAAGAGTGTGCCATGAAAAATGTACATTATGTGCATCTTTTCCTATAAAATCATGGGCCAAAAATGTTGTGTTGCAAGGTGTATACTTTCTGTGAGGTTTAGGTATCTAAAAACCACAGGTGTCCTCGTGGAAACACTAATATGGAGTCCTGTGTGGTATGCCATTATTAATAGGAATTATATAATTATATTAAATAATTATTTAAATAAGCGTCTTTAAAATTTTTATTTTATTGGGGTCATATTGGTTTATAACATTCTATAAATTTCAGATGTACGTCAGTATACTTCTGTTTCTGCATAGATTACGTCATGTTGACCACCCAAAGGCTAATTACACTCCATCTCCACACACATGTGCCTAGTCGTCCCTTTTGCCCTCCTCTCTCCCCGCTTCCCCTCTGGTAACCAACAATTCAATCTCTGTCTCTATGTGTGTGTTTGTTGTTGTTTTTATCTTCTACTTATGAGTGAGATCATATGGTTTTTGACCTTCTCCCTCGGACTTATTTCGCTTAGCATAATACCCTCAATTTCCATCCATGTTGTCACAAATGGCTGGATTTCATTGTTTCTTATGGCTGAGTAGTATTCCATGGTGTATATATACCACATCTTCTTTATCCATTCGTCCCTTGATGGGCACTTAGGTTGCTTCCAAGTCTTGGCTATTGTGAATAATGCTGCAGTGAACACAGGGTCGCATGTATCTTTATGCATTGGTGTTTTCATGTTCTTCGGATAAATACGCAGCAGTGGAATAGCTGGATCGTATGGTGGTTCTATCCTTAGTTTTTTGAGGAATCTCCATACTGTTTTGCATAGTGGCTGCACCAGTTTGCACTGCCACCAGCAGTGTATGAGAGTTCCCTTCTCTCCACATCCTCTCCAACACATGTTGTTTCCTGACTTGTTAATTATAGTAGTCCATTATTTAATTAAGAGTCTTTAAAATTTTGAATTCGTTTTTACCATTAACTGTTGATAAATCAGTAAGAAATATATGTTTTCATTAACTTAAGGATGAGTTGTATGTCTAAATTCTACAAGTTAACGGACATGTGGGTACTCCTTCAACAGGGTCTTTCCTGCCCCTTCTGGATGTGTAAAATACTATTGTCTCACAAGAGGCTCGCTCTCTTTTATTTTATTTATTTTTTTTGGTCTTTTGGTCTCTTCTAGATAATGTATAGAGAACTTTGGACGGGAGAATCTGGGATCTAGGAGCAAGCCATGCCAGTCATTTCATGACTCCACTCCATTCGCCTTCTCTTCCAGCTCTTTTTCCAGTGTCCTCTGTGTTTCTAAGAGCAACAGAAAATGGCTGCATCCCTGGTGAGTTCGTTCTTTATTTTTTCCTCAGCTTGTTTTACATTGTGCTTTATGAGCTTTATGAGGTTCATAAACTAAAATGGAAAAGTGGAAATAAGTAAAATTCAGCTTCAGGGAAATATACATAAACAAGATAAAAGTGGCATGCGGATATAGGCAAATTTTATGACCTTAGAGTCATCCCAGGTGAGTGCAAATTGGTCTCTGGTCTTTCTGATGCCATGGCAAAAAGACAGACTCATTTGTTATCTGATCAGAATGGACCCTTAGAAGAAACCTTGCTACATTGTCATTGGACATGAAAAGGTGCAGGCACAGAAATCTGAAACAGTGTCTTTATTGGTGTTATGAGATGTTTGGGGATTTGATTGGAGATGTAAAAGACATTTTCTACTCTAAACAAATGGACTGAAGGTATATTTTATTATATAGAGGATAGTAAAGGCGATAGTCTGTAAATAGATCTGAATAGGTCAAATATTAAGAGGGAAAAAATATCAGCCCGACTGGAAAGGGAAAACATCTACATCGGCTGAAGAGAAATGACACAAATCAACTGGAAAGAGAAACACCAGGTTGCCCGAAAAGAGAACACATTAAATCAATTACTTTATATCAAATCAATTACTTTATGTCAAATTAATTACTCACAATATTTATGTCCCACTGCCGGGAGAGCCCTGTCAATCGACGCGCCTGGCAAGGATCACACGTCTTGGGCAAGGTGTCCCTTCCATAGGTGGAACTCTCACTGGGTCTCAGTCTCTAGCAGTTTATATAAGCAGTTACAGAGTTTGCAGAGCAAGTATCTAGTGTTCTCATGCACAAAATGGTTATCAGTGGCGTACGTGCACTGAGCCCCTTGGCTAACATTTCAGCCCAGTAGTTCTGTACGTGCATTGTTCTCTTTCGTTATCGTCTTAGCCCGGCACAGATGGCCAGTCCATCCCGTGCTACGACGCTCCAAGAGCCTTGAAATGTTACAACTTGTAACTCTCTCCGTGGGAGAAAGGTTAGTTCCCGGGAAAAGGCCAGTTCCCACCACACAGAAAGCAGCTTTGTATTTCTTTTTGTGCTGGTGGCTGTAGGTCAATGGAGCGGCCAAACATGGCTGTACTCATGTCAAGACATTTTTGGCCGTGGCCGTCTCCATTAACCATAAGACACCGTATGTACAGACAATGAACTTCGTATACAAGTACATAAGGCACATCTAAGAATCTAAAATCTAATGACTATAATAATTATAAAACTATTTCACAATAACGACCCAAACCCCAAGGTAACCAATCAAATAACCCCTTAGAATATGAAATGTTATTAATTTGATCTTGCAAATCATGTACAGCATCAAAGATAACATTAGATAAGGTAACACTTAGGCCTAACAAATTAGCTTGTAGAAGTCTAGACCAGCCCCCATCACGCAGGGTAGCAGAAGGCAGGGTAATAGAGAAATTATCTTATATTGAGAAGTTGTTTGATGTTTCTGAAACCAAATTTTTTGGCCATTTATAGTCTAGGTTATAGGTCCCACTGGTGTAGAGCAGTTGGTCTAACAGTAGAGGGTCAAAGGTTGTCCTACAGAGGCATTAGTTGGTGTGTAGGTCTGTAGCAGACATGGAGGTGTAGCACAGCATAGTGAACACAGCAGGAATATCTATTCACGCAAAGAAACAGAATTTTTAGGAACATGATATAACTGTTCATTTTCTGGATATATAACTATGAGTGTTGTAGTGGGCCCTTGGGCCACTATTTCTGCGGCATGGGGAGCCGCATTGGGTGGATGGGTCACCCACACCTTTGTTTCAGGTTTCTATCCATCTGTAGACCCAAATCTTTGTATTTCTCTTTTAGTTAATTCACTTGGAGGTTGTCCTTGTGACACATTTGGAGTCAAGAGGGGAAGCACCAATAATTGTCCCATTCGTTCCCCAGACTCTACAGTTAGTACTGTGTCACTACCATTATATAATATGAATTTTATTTTTCTTTGGTAATTTGGATCAATGACTCTTCCCAGTACATCAATATCTTTTGTTGCCAGTCCAGAGCGTCCTTTTAACAAACCAAAGGTATTTTTGGGAAATTGTACCCCTATCCCAGTAGGGACTATAGATTGCTTCTTAGGGGGCAATTGAATAGAATGAACAGTAGATAAATCTAATCTAGCCGCTTCGGCCGTGGCACGAAAAGGCAGTTTAGTAGACTGAGTCAGGGGCCAATAGGTTAAGGTCATAAACTCATGGGTGGCGGTTGCCACTTTTGTAATCTTTGCTGGTAACAACCTTGACAGAGGAGTCTCATTAGGGCCTAGTGGCCTGTTATTTAACATATTTAGAGCAGTACTTAGATGGTTGTGTCACCCCTTTAATGAGCCATGACCGAGTTTCCTCAATTGTTGTTTAAGCAATCTATTTATTCGTCCTATGAGGCCTGCAGCTTGGGGGTAATAAGGTATATGATAAATCTATTTTGTATAATTTTCTTTGGTATAAGTTTGAATCAACTTATCTGTAAAGTGGGAACCGTTGTCATTTTGAATTTGCCTTGGTGTTCCATAATATAACTTAATTGTATCTAATAACTTTATGGCACTCTGTTGGGTGGCCACTTTAGTTGGCATAGCCAATAAATAACCAGAATATGTATCAACAGCAGTGCAGGCATAAGTATATCTATAAGAATTTGGCAATGGTCTAATAAAATCTATTTGCCAGGTATGGGCGGGAAATAATCTCTTTTGGATATGACCTTGGTAGGGGTGTGGAACTCCCCGTTTATTTAACTGTTGGCATAACTGACATTGTTGTACTGCAGTGGCAATATCATCATGGGTGACAAGGATTCCCCTTTGTTGTGCCCACCTGTATGAAGCTTGTTCTCCCAAGTGTCCACTCTTTTCGTGGACTTACTGTGCTAAGCCTGGGTTATGCGTTGTACGAATCTGCACCAGCTGATCAGCATGAGAATTATGCTTTTGTTCTGTAGAAGTTAAAGAACTGTGAGCATCAACATGAAATATAGTAACAATCGTGTTTTGACACTATAACCATATGTCTTTCTATAATTTTTTTTTCTATATTTTTTTATCATTAATTTTCTAATCATGTTTTTTCCATTGTGGCATCTACGTTGCCAAACCTTGTGCCACTGTCCATGAATCAGTATATATATAATATTGTTGCCCGTGTTCTTGTTGAAGTGCCTGATACACCGCATAAAGTTCAGCATATTGGCTATTTATATTATCTCCGGTGGTGACAAT
The DNA here is from genome assembly GCF_057802395.1 of Ceratotherium simum simum. Lineage (NCBI taxonomy): Eukaryota > Metazoa > Chordata > Mammalia > Perissodactyla > Rhinocerotidae > Ceratotherium > Ceratotherium simum. The sequence continues at coordinate 91,187,674 of NC_141905.1, forward strand.
TGTTTGTTGGGTGGATGGGTTATAGGCAACTGTTTTCCATTTCTGTGAGCCTGATATCATTTTGGCAGAATCATCCGTAAACCAGGTATGTTTTTGTTGTTCTTTAGTCAATTGATCATATGAGACACCCCATTTAACAGGAGATTCTGTTATATCAATCTTAGGTGACACAGTTGGCTCACTGCTATATTGAGACACTTGTTTATGCAATAGAGACAACCCCTTTGGGCCAGGTTTGGCCGGGTCTTGAATATATCATTTCTATTTGATGATATTAAATTTTTGTGTATGTCCAATTTTATGAGTAACAGGAGTGTTATGAATCTATTGTATGATGGGTATTTGGGGTCGCATAATTATCTCATGTCCCAGGGTAAGGCCTTCTGAGTCTATTAGAGCCCAATAGTAGGCTACAACTGTTTTTCAAAAGGACTATATCTTTCATTGGAACAGGGAAGCTTGCGACTCCAAAATCTTAGAGGATAACGTTGGGCACCTTGTTTTTGTTATAAACTCCAGCTGGCATATTGATCAATGACATCTACCTGTAATTCAGTGGGTCTCGGTTTAATTGGCCATAGATCTAAAGCAGTCTGAATAGCATGCTTGGCTGCTTCAAAAGCTTCTTTTTGTTTCATTCTCCATTTAAATTTATATTTTTTCTTGGTAACTTTATATAAAGGTGCAAGGAGCTGACTTAAATGTGGAATATGTGCCCTCCAAAATCCAAATAATCCAATAAATTTTTGTGCTTCCTTTTTGTTACGAGGTGCTGCAAAATTTAATATCTTTTGTCTAGCTTTAGGTAAAATTTTTTGTTTTTCATTATTCTAAAGTATTTCCAAAAATTTAACATTTGAATTTGGGCCCTGAATTTTAGCTGGATTAGTTTTCCGTTCATCCTCCTCAAGTGTGTCCATTACTTTTTCTAACTGTTGTTGTATTCTTTTTTTTTTTATTTCCTTGGGTCATAATATCATCTATATAATGTACTATTTGGACATCATTAGAAGCAGCTACCTTTGCCAAGGTTTTAGCAACCTGTCGATGGCAGATAGTGGGATTATGTACATATCCCTGAGGAAGTCTAGTAAAGGTATATTGTTGTCCCAGCCACGTGAAAGCAAACTGTTCTTGGACACTTCTGGTATAGGTATGGTGAAAAAGGCATTAGCCAAGTCTATGACTGTATACCAAGTGCCTGGATAACATTGTACTTTTTCTATAAGAGTAATCAAATCAGGGACGGCCACTTGAATAGCCGGAGTCACTTTGTTTAGTTCTCCGTAATCTATAGTCATTCTCTATGTCCCATCACCTTTTTTAACAGGCCAGATAGGATTATTCTAGGCTGTAGTTACTCTGTGAAGGACTTTTATAGCCAAATAATCTTCTATGGTCTCAGATATTTTTTGTTGTCCTCTAGGGATGTGATATTGTCTTTGATTGACCACTTGTGTGGTAGGTGGAATTTTTACTTCATGATGCAAACATTCTACAATTATAGCATTAATATGAAAAGACAAAGCTCTAATAGCAAACTGGTATTGTCTATCAGCCAAATTTAATGTCAATCTTTTTAGAATATCAGTCTCAATTATATATTCTGGTATTGGCACAATCATAAGTAGATATGTGCGTCAGGGTAGTTGCCCAATTTGGATAGAAAGATTAGTGGTAACTGCCTGGATTTCTTTTCCTCCCAATCTAGTTATCAGAATTGATGTACCTTGAAACTTAGTTGGATTCCCATAGATAAGGGTGGCCTCCGCCCCTGTATCTACAAGTGTCTGCACACTAGTTGTAGATTTATTTTTCCAAAATATTTTAATTGGTACATGTGGTCTAACATCTTTTCTTATAGTGGCACTAATCGATACAGAGGTTTGGCCTTCCCCTCAATCACTAAGTCAGCAAAAAGAGGATCCGAGGGAGGAGGCAGTGCACTAGGTGCAGCAGGCACTGGGTTGGAAGCATTCTTTATATTGTCCCTTCTATTTACTTGTTTTACATTCAGCCCTTTTTCTTTATATAGTTTCCATAATTCTTTAGTGTCAACTCCATCAATCTGGTCTTTGGGTACCCCTGCCCGGAGTAGGGCCAAAAACATATTACCTCGAGTCATTTTATCCTTTTTAAAGAATGTTTCTCTTTTTTCCCTTCCTGGAGAGTTTTCAGTTGTCTGTCAGTCTCCCAAGTCTGCTAATTGCATAATCTTATCTGCAAGTGTTGATATAGGGTTTTCAGTTTCATTCATGAGAAGGGTTGTAATTATTTGTTTATATGCCGGAGGTGCAGTTTTTATCAACTTGTTTCACACCTGGACACTTAAAGTCATTTCATTTAAAGCTTCATCACACCCCAGAAACACAGCCCGTTTCATGGTTTCTTCTCATCTTTTGGACATAATCTTTTAAAGTATATCATGGTCTATTAGTGTCTGGCCACATATCCTCTGTGGGGTATTTATCTTGAGCTCCTTTTACTGCAAGAGCCAATAAAGTTGTATCATCAGTGTCTTGTCCACGATCATTTGGGGGGTGAGCCTTCATGTTCCAATCTCTGAAAGCTCCCCGTATTACTGGATCATTGGACAAAATTACAAATTTAAAAGCATCTCCTGCATCCAGATTAATTCCTGTAGCGCCCATATCATATAGGCGAACAAGCCAGGTTATAATGGCTTCTCCAGGCTTTTGTGTAGCCCGGGCTAAAATATCAGAAATTTCTTGTTGGTTAAAATCCTCAATCACATCTTTCCTTATAGAATGATTACCATCCATTTCCATCCGCCGACGGCGAAGAGGACGTGCCTCTGTGCCTTTGGGCGGTTTTCCTCTTCCTCATAATCAGTTTCAGAATCGTCATCCCAGATATCATCATCCCATGTGTCTGGGTCCCACTTAGGACCGGCCGATGTTATGGCCATATGAACTTTTCGTTCATTTATCTTTCCTCTTCTCTTTCTATATTTATATTTGGTAACTTTTACAGCAGCCTTTTCTGCTATAGCTTGGTAGTTATGAGCCTGATCTCCCAATGCATGATATTGACATTGAATCATAGCCAAGCGAGACTGCAAATTTGAATTTTCTTTTTCCAAGAGTGCCTTCTCTTTCTGTATCTTATCCCTATCTTCTATAGCCCGACGATAAGCAGTCAACAAACATCAACCTCACCGTGCCAAAAAAGAAACATCATCTTTTTTTTTCCTTTCCACCGTCTGCAAAGCTTTGGTCACATCCAACGGTTCAAATCGTCGCAGACGAGCATCCCAAGCTTCACATAGCCCTGACCTACGAGCCCACTCCCCAGCCAGAGTGCAAAAGGGAGGGTCCTCCCGTCCTGGAATTTCTTCCACCTTGGCTTCAGTTACCTTTCGTTTGAATAGGAAAGGCATCTCCTTAATCGAATCCTGCTCACAGCGCCAATTATGTTATGAGAGGTTCGGGGATTCGTTTGGAGATGTAAAAGACACTTTCCACTCCAAACAAATGGACTGAAGGTATATTTTATTATACAGAGAATAGTAAAGGCGATAGTCAGCAAACAGGTTTGAATAGGTCAAATATTAAGAGGGAAGAAACATCAGCCCGACTGGAAAGGGAAAACATCCACATCGACTGAAGAGAAATGACACAAATCAACCGGAAAGAGAAACACCAGGTTGACCTAAAAGAGAACACATCAAATCAATTACTTCACATCAAATCAATTACTCACAATATCCACGCCCCACTGCCGGGAGAGCCCTGTCAATCGATGCGGCTGGGCAAGGATCACACGTCCTGGGCAAGGTGTCCCTTCCACAGGTGGAACTCTCACCGGGTCTCAGTCTCCAGCAGTTTATATAAGCAGTTACAGAGTTTGCAGAGCAAGCATCTAGTGTTCCCATGCACAAAATGGTTATCAGTGGTGTACGTGCACTGAGCCCCTTGGCTAACGTCCCAGCCCAGTAGTTGTGTACGTGCGTTGTTCTCTTTGGTTATTGTCTTAGCCCGGCACAGATGGCCAGTCCATCCCGCGCTACGACGCTCCAAGAGCCTTGAAATGTTACAACTTGCAACTCTCTCCGTGGGAGAAAGGCCAGTTCCCAGGAAAAGGCCAGTTCCCACCACACAGAAAGCAGCTTTGTATTTCTTTTTGTGCTGGTGGCTGTAGGTCAGTGGAGCAGCCAAACATGGCTGTACTCATGTCAAGACAATTGGTCACATAGATGATGTAGTGGACAGTATTTCACTACCAGTCTAGAAATAAACTTTTTTGGCATTCTGTGGTGGTGGTGGTTACCTGGTGCTAAAGCACAACTCGCTTAATAAGGTTCCTCTGGAGTTGCTAAAATGGTGTGGTCCCAGACAGCTTTTGGAAGGCCTACTTGGTGCACTGGTAAAACTTGGGAATGTCTGGAGGGTTGAATCAGCTGCAGGTCCTTCAAGTAACTCTTCATACATTTCTCTCAGCTAGTCTGTATATGCAGGTTGTGCAGCAGACTGTTCAGAGTTCTGTTTTCTGGCAGAACTGCTGCTTTGCACTTTAACCTACTCAATGTAGTCTGAGTTCCTTTCTTCTAAAGCTCACCAGGAACCTAAATTATAGTTAGATTCAGTGACTGTGCTGTAGTCTTTGCCTTACTTGAATCTTCTGCCATATTGAAACTACTTAGTCCATGATCTTCTCCTGAAAATTCTTGTCTGTTAGCTTCTATCATGGCCTCTCTGATGATTTCTTCTCTGTTTTCCTGAATTCTTCTGTTTGTTTCTTCTGCTCCTGAATGTAGCTCATCCAAGTATTCCAATCTGGGCCCCCTTCTTCACATTCTGCAGTTCCTCTTGACCTGTTGGCCCTCTGCGGTTTGACAGTCCTAACCGTTTCTCTCCAGCTGGGACCTCTTCCCCAGCCTTTAGACCATGGGTTCAGCTCCCAGTTGAATGCTTCTTTGTAGCTCTTGAGAAGACACCTCGAGCTCAACAAATCCAGAATGAAAACCACATCCTCCTTTCTTGCCCTGCATGTGATATTAGTTCCATCTAGCCAGTGACTGAAGCCACCAGAATAGGATTTCTCCTGGACCCCTCCCTCTGTTTCAGGTTTAATCTCATCTCATGTAAAGTCCTGCTACTTTGTTCTTTTAATTTTATCTAATGTCTGCGTTGGTGCTCACAGACAAATACAGTAACTTTCTTTTTTACATTGAAGCTGTCATTGGCAAAACCTGGAGGATGTGTTTGCTCAGTGAAGAGGTTCCAGCCCTCTGGAGCTGTGCTGCTTGCCAGCACGTGTGGTGACATGACAGCCTTAGGAGTCCTGTGGTGCAGAGCTCTCAGGAGTTAGTGAGACATGTTTTATGTGCAGCTTAACCATCTTTCTGCCGCCTGCAGCTTCTGGGGTACCTTGGGTCTAGTTTCTGCTGACTTTTTTATTGTTTTTTGTTTTTCTTCTTGAGTATCAGTCCCATTTTCCTGTTTCTTTACATGGATAATGATTCTGCATTATATTCTGGACATTGTAATTCTTATGTTGCAGAGATTCTGGATCCTGTTATATTCCTCTGAGAGTGATTTTGTTCTATAAGGCAGTTAACTTGGCTGGATTCAAATTCCAAACTTTATTCCTTGCAGTGATCGGTAGCTGACTGTCCATTCACCTCCTTCAGCTTCTAGTGGCTGCTTTTTTGCTGGGTCCTCATGGGTCTTTCACATATGTGTGGTTTAGCAGTCACCCAACAATTCCGGTTGGTTTTGTATGGGAATTTGGGGGATTACCATCTTTTGCAGCCTCTCTTCCAGGACTAACCCCCTTCCAAATTTTTGGTTTTCTTGCCAGCCCTGAATTATACTCTCTGACACCTAAGCCACTATAGCTTCAGCTTTCAGTTCTTTGATTGTTTATAGATTGAAGAGTGCCCTCTGATAAAATGCCATAAACTTGCAAAGCAATTTGTCCTTTAATGATTCATTCTTATCTAGTTTCTGCCTACTTTTGGTTGTTCTACAGTGCCTTCAGATGGTTGTTTTATACATTTTGTCCAAATTTTATCGTTTTCTGTGGGTTGTTAGCCTGGCCAAGCTACCTTGCCATTACCACACAAACCATGCTACATTTAGAATATTTATATTTTAATATCTGTCTTCTGTAGTTTATCTTGCCTATCTTTATCATAGGGTCATTTTCTCTTCACTGGACTACTGTTCAGCTTTCTTAAGTCTCTTGATCTTTATACTACCCGAACTCAAGTTCTTTCTTCCATAAGAATAATTCACCCAAAACAAGAGTCAGTAAATTATGGCCTGCAGACCAAATGTGGCTCACTACCTGTTTTTGTATAACCTGTGAGCTCATTTGTTGGCTTATATAGTTTTAATTGTTTTTAGAGGTTACTGTATAGTTTATAGTATTTATCTTTAACTTATCATAGTCTACTTTGAAATAATATAATACTTCTTGTATAATATAAGAACCTTATAACAGTACACTTCAACTTCTTTCCTTGCAGTTTCTGTGCTATTGTTGGCATACCTTTTACTCCTACATGTTATAAGCTGCACAGTGCATTCTTATTGTTTTGCTTCAAGTGGTCAATTACCTTTTAAGGAGTTTAAAAATAAAAACAATATATATTATATATTTACTCACATATTTACTGTTTCTCGTGCTCTTTATTCCTTTATATGTACCAGATTTCTATCTGGTATCATTTTTCTTCTGATTTTAGGTGGTTTGATTATGGTGATCCTTGATATAGTTATCTTCATGATGCTTTTTTTGCTTGTACAAAGTTTGAGGGTCCCCACAGTGCCCTCACTTCTAATACCAGCTGCAAGTTTGGAGCTCCCCATGATCACCCTCATGCTCAGTAATTAGCTAGCAGGACCTACAGAACTCAGAAAAGCCATTTTACTCATGGTTATGGTTTAGGACAGTGAAAGGATACAGACTAAAATCAGTTCATGGACGAGGAACACAAAGCAGAGTCCATGGGTCATCGTGCACAGGGTTACAGTAACTTGCCAGTGGAGCCACATGGACAGTGCCTGTTCCTCCCAGCAATGGTGTATGACAGTGTGCATGGAATAGTGGCAAGGGGGGAAGCTCAACCAAGCCTTGATGTCCAGCTTTTATTAGGGCCCTGTCATGTAGACATGGTTGACCACCTGTGTGGCTGACCTTAGTCTCCAGTCCCTCCATAGATCGAGCTGATAACAAGGCCTGCCACCATAAATCACATTTGTTGGCATAGAATATCTCTGTGACCCAAAGCTATCAGATAAACGAAGACATTCATATCAGGCAGGATATTTCAAGGGCTTAGAGGCCACCCCCCCAGGAGCCAAGGACAAAGGGGAAAACTTTTTGTGGGCAAGTTTAAGCCTTTATTGCATAGCACAAGGTCTGTGGATTATAGTTATCAGATTTGGAAAATTGTTGGCTTTTATTTTTTCAAATATTTTCTGTCTCTACAATTTCCACCCAACTGAAGACTCCAATTATATATATGTTATATCACCTGATATTGTCCCAGACATCACTGACTCCCTAGGGCTTTCTAGATCAGATCTTTACTCAGATCTTATGTTCATGGGGCCCCTTCCCCTGATGGATCTTTGTCTCCTTTGCATGATGATACTGAAAGAAATTCTGTTGTTTTTTAGAGTTTGTTCAATTTAGTAGCCTCCTACCCTGCACAGCTTGAGAATTTGTCAAGTGTCATGAAGTGAAAAGAGGCCACGTATTGAGATCCCTCAAGTTTCTAATTGGTCATTCCAGCTCCATGTGACTATCAAAAGCTCTGCTGGTTTGTTTGTCCCCAGATTCTTCTCCAAGGGAAGTTAAGAAGCAGAGACTCTAAGAAAGTATTGCAGTAATGTAGGTAACAGTTTATGATGGTTTTCAAATGGGTAGTGACAGTGGAAATGGTGAGAACTGGCCTGATTGGGGTATATTTTGAGGGTAGAGCCAATAGGATGACAGTGTCATCCTCATAAAAAGAGGTCTTGTAAAACTTACAGACTTTTTTCAAATCTATTAGGTGAAAAATGTATTGCAATGTAATTTGAATTTCTCTTAGAGAGTTTGAGTGTCTTTTCATATTTTTAAAGACTTTGGATTTTTGGAAGGTAGGGAGCAAACTATCATCCTTAGCTCGTTTTTCCATCTCTAACTGTTGGTCTTGTTCAGAGTTTCCCAGGAAATAAGGCACATTTGGGTAGGCTATGCTATGGTAATCACTGACCCCAACCTTGGAGGGGCTTGCACAGCAATGATGTGCATCATTCCTCTTTCTGGCCTCAGGCTGATGGAACAGCCTTTACTGGAATACTGATCATTGTGACAATAGGAAAAAGAGTGCAGTGAACCAAGTGCCAACTCTTAAAGATTCTCAGAAGTGATGCGAATCATTTCCACTGACATTTGCTTGGCCAAAGTAAGTCATCTGGCCTGCAACACTGAAAATGAGTGAGCAGTGTCACCACATATTGGGTTTCTTTCTTTCCCATGTTTTTCTCAAATTCACCTTTTCCCTAGAGAGATGACCCTAGTTATTACTTTCCTCTCAAAGTCCAGGATCTCTGAATGATGCCAGGCACCTGCATCACGTCTAGATGTTGTTACTCTTTTTTTTTGGTGAGGAAGATTGGCTCTGCATATGTCCCTGCCTAGGATTCGAATCTGCAAACCCCAGGCTGCTGAGGCGGAGCCCCCGAACTTAACCACTACGCCACTGGGCCAGCCCCAGATGTTGTTACTCTTTTTTGTGTGTGTGAGGAAGATCGGCCCTGAGCTAACATTCGATGCCAATCCTCCTCTCTTTGCTGAGAAAGATTGGCCATGAGCTAACATCTGTGCCCATCTTCCTCTGCTTTATGTGGGACGCCGCCACAGCGTGGCTTGACAAGCGGTGCAGTGGTGCTCACCTGGGATCCAAACCTGCGAACCCTCGGGCTGCTGAAGCGGAGCATGCGCACTTAACCGCTGCGCCACCAGGTTGGCCCTAGATGTTGTTACTTTTAATCCAGAGACTTGTGACCTTGGGAGACAAGTTATCTGCCTTCTCCATGCCCAATATGTAAGGGCAGAACATGGGCAGGATGGCCACATAAACATTCTTTTTTGAGAAGAGAAAGAATGAGGTAGGAGGAGGCCCACTGGAGGCGTTGTCTCACAGCCGTCTGGCAGTCTTGAAATCCTGGGATCAGATGTTCTGAGGGGCCGCTTACTTGGGAATGGGAAATTTTTGATGATCCCTGGATTTTGCACCCTGGTAGCTCCCTACCTCACTTCTCTCTGAGGCACCTGCCTCTACCCTCTGGACAGTTCTTCCTTTCCTCTTATCTACGTTGGCCTCATTTGATAAAAGCTCTTTAAAATATTCCTTCCTCAGAATGATGTCAGCAAGATGGCAGAGTAGGAGATACCAGCCTTTGTTCCGCCACTAAAAAACAACAATTAGCTATTCATGAACGAAAATAGTTCTGGGAGGGCTCAAGAACCAAATTAAGAACCCAGAGCAACACAGTGTATCAAAAAATTGGGGAGAACTGCACAGAAAGGATCACTAGGGAGATCTGCTTAGCTATCTAGGAACAAAGAAGAGCAGGGGTTATCAGTATCAGCCATGTGGTGGGTGCCGTCATAGTCCCCAGTGGTCTGCTCTGCAAAGGACTGTGGCAGCGTTTTCCACTGAGGACCTCAACAGCTCCCATGACAGCTGCAGACTCCCTCAACTTTCACAGTGGAGGACCTTGTACTGTTCTTCAGGGTGGACCCTACTAGCCTGCTCCACAGAGAACACTGGCAACTTTCGTCACAGAGGTAAGCAACAGCAGTCACTGTCACAGAACCCTTGGAGAAGGTGATGCTGTTTCGCCCCCTCCCCAGACGGAACTGCTGTTGCTGCCTTGTAACCAGGGCTGCCAGCACCCTCAGCCCCACGTACACCCCCTGGCTCCAGAGCTGCATTGGTCCATGTGTGCTGGCACTCCAGACTCTGGCCCCATGGCTGCTCCACATACATATGTGTCTCAGGTACTGGAGTCAATGCCGCTGCAAGCTAGCCATCATCTCAGACCCCCAAGTTGCTGTTGCTCCATGCATGCCCACACTCCCATACCCCACCTTTATGGGTGCTTTGCACACGCCTGCATCTCACACATTGCCACTATGGGCTAGCTAGTGCCTCGGATGGTGGAGCTACAAATTTAGGAAGATTGAAATCACATCAAGTATCTTTCCTGACCACAATATGTGAAACTAGAAATCAGTAACAAGACAAAAAGTGGAAAATTCACCAATATGTGCAAATTAAACAACAAATTCATAAACAACCAATGGGTCAAAGAAGAAAACAAACATGAAGTAACAAAATATCTTGAGATAAACAAAAATAGAAACGCAATATACCAAAACTTAAGGAATGCTGGAACAGCAGTTCCCTAAGAGGGAAGTTTATGGAGATAAATGCTTATATTAAGAAAAAAGATCTCAAATGAACAACCTAAATTTACACCTGAAGGAACTAGAAAAGAGGAAAAAACTAAGGCCAAAGTTAGCAGAAAGAAGGAAATAACAAAGATCAAAGCAGAAATAAGTGAAATAGAGACTAGAAGAGATCAACGAAACTAAAAACTGGTTTTTTGGAAAGATATACAAAAAATAAAATCAGAAATGAAAGAAGAGACATTACAACTGATAACAGAAATACAAAGGATCATAAGTGACTATTAACAATTATATTCTGACACATTGGACAAGTCAAAAGAGATTGAAAATTCCTAGAAACATACAACCTACCAAGACTGAATCATAAAGAAATAGAAAATCTGAATAGACTTATAACTAGTAAGAAAATTGAATCAGTAATCAAAAGATTCCCAACAAAGAAAAGTACAGGACCAGATGGCTTCCCTGATAAATTCTACCAAGCATTTAAAGAAGAATTAACATCAGTCCTTCCCAAACTCTGCCAAAAATTTGAAGAGGAAGGAGAACTTCTCAACTCATATTACGAGGCCAGCATCGTGCTGATACCCAAATCAGACAAGGAAACTACAAGAACAGAAAAGTACAGGCCATTTCCTAATGAACATAAATACCAAAATCCTGAACAAAATACTAGCAAACCAAATTTGACAGCACATTAAAAGGATTATGCCCCATGATCAAGCGGGCCTTATCCCTAGGATGCAAGGATGGCTCAACATATGCAGATCAATAAAGGTGATTCACCTTATTAACAGAATGAAGATCAAAGATCATATGATTGTCTCAATAGATGCAGAAAAAGAATTTGATAAAATTCAACATCTTTTAAAGATAAAAGCTCTCAATAGGGTACAGAAGGAATGCACCTCAACATAATAAAGGCCGTATATAACAAGTGCATAGCTAACATCAAACTCAATGATGAAAACCTGAAAGATTTTCTTCTAAGTTCAGAACAAGAGAAGGATGCCCACTCTTACCACTTCTCTTCAGCATAGTACCAGAAGTCCTAGCCAGAGCAGTTAAGCAACAAAAGGAGAAAAACAGTATCCATATTTGACAGGAAGAAGTAAAATTTTCTCAGTTTGCAGATAACGTGATCTTATATATAGAAAATCATAAAAATTCCACCAAAAAACTGTTAGAACTGATAAATCAGTAAAGTTGCAGGATACAAAATCAACATACAAAATTGAGGTGTGTTTCTATACAACAGTGAACTATCTGAAAGAGAAAATAATCTCATTTACGTTAGCATCAAAAAAGAATACAGTACTTAGGAATAAATTTAATCAAGGAGATGAAAGACCTGTAAACCCCAAACTATAAAACAATGATGAAAGGAATTGAAGAAGATACAAATAAATGGAAAGATATCCTGTGTTCTTGGATTGGAAAAATTAGTATTGTTAAAATGTCCATACTACCCAAAGTGATCTACAGGTCCAATGCAATCTCTATCAAAATTCCACTGGTTTTTTCACAGAAGTAGAAAGAAAAATCCTGAAATTCATATGGAAACATGCAAGTCCCTGAGTACCAAAGCAACCTTGAGAAAGAATACAGCTAGAAGCATTACACTGCCTGATTTCAAACTACAGTCATGCGTCGATCAACGACAGGGATGTGTCCTGAGAAATATGTCATTAGATGACTTCATCGTTGTGCAAACGTCATAGAGTGTACTACACAAACCTAGATGATGTAGTCTACTACACACCTAGGCAGTGAAAAGTCGTTATGCAGTGCATGACTATATTATGGAGCTCTAGTAATCAAAATAGTATGGTACTAGCATAAAAACAGAACATAGAGCAATGGAACATAATAGAGAGCCCAGAAATAAACCCATGCATATACAGTTAACTAATCTCTGACAAAGGCCCCAAGAAGACACAATGGGGAAAGGATAGTCTCTTCAATAAATGGTGTTGGGAAAAGTGACATCCATATGTAAAGTAATGAAACTGGAACCCCTGTCTTATACTCACAAAAATTAACTCGAAATGGATTTAAGACTTAAATGTTAAGACCTGAAACCATGAAAGTCCTTTAAAAAAGATAGGGGAGAATTCCTAAATTAGTCTTGGCAGTGATTTTTTTAGGTATGACACCAGATGCACAGGCAAGAAAAGCAAAAATAAACAAGTGAGACTACATCAAACTAAAAAGCTTTTGTACAGCAAAGGAAACAGCCAAATGAAAAGGGTACCTATGGAATGAGAAAATATATGCAAACCACATATGTGATAAGAAGTTAATATCCAAAATATAAGGAACTGATACAACTCAATAGAAAAAAACAACCCAATCAAAAATGGGCAAAGGACCTGGATAGACATTTTTCCAAAGGGGATATACAAGTGGCCAATATGTACATGAAAAGGTGCTCAACATCATTAGTCATCGTGGAAATGCAAATCAAAACCACACCGAGATATCACCTCACAACTGTTGAGGGCTATTATCAAAAAGAAAAGATAACAAATATTGACGAGGGTGTAGGTAAAAGGGAACCTTTTACAATATAGGTGGGAATGTAAATTTGTACAGCAATTAGAAAACAATATGGAGTATCCTCAGAAACTTAAAAATAGAACTACTATATGATCCAGCAATCCCACTTCTGGGAATATATCTGAAGGAAGTGAAATCAGTATCTTGAAGAAATGTTTTAACCCCCATGTTCGTTGCAGCATTACTTGCAGTAGCCAAGATATGGAAACAACCTAAATGATAACTGGAACTGATGTACTTACTGTTACTTAAGTAACATGAGTGATACTTATTAAGTCAAATAATATTTACGTCATGGGCTTAAAGCTTTAGGAAAAGAGACAGGAAAACAAAATAGTAGTAAATCTCTGCTACCAGTCATTGCCTTTAGTAAAGTACTGTAGGAAAGTGATCCGTCATCAGATGAATGAATAAAGAAAATATGTGTATATCCAGTGGAATGTTATTCATCCATTAAAAAGAAGGATATCCTGCCATTTGCAACAACATAGATGAACCTGGAGGGCATTATGCTAAGTGAAATAAGCAAGACAGAGAAAGACAGATACTTATGGTATCACTTATCTGTGGAGTATTAAAAAAAAAATTAACCTCATAAAAACAAAGTAGAATGGTGGTTGCCAGGGCCTGGGTGGGGGGAAATAGGAGAGGTTCGTGAAAGGGTACAAATTTTCAGTTGTAAGATGAATAAGTTCTGAGGATCTAATGTACAGGATGGTGACTATAAAACTATGGTTAATACTTTATTGTTTAGTTGCAGTTTGCTAAGAGAGTTGATCTTAACTATTCTCACACACACAAAAAGGTAACTGTGTTGATGGAGGTGCCAAGTAACTTGATGGTTGTAATCATTTCATAATGCGTAGTATATCAAACCATCAGGTTATACACCTTAAATATATATAATTTTGTCAATGATATTTCAACAAAAAAAATGGAAAACAAGATAAAATATAAAATTAAAAACTAATAAAATAAAAACAAAATTAAATATGTCCTTCTCAGTGGCTGGGTTGCTCTTTTGATATGCTTCTTGTCCATGACCTCAAATAACCTCTTTAAATATTAAGTTATCAGCACGTTTTAGGTCAGTTTTTTTGGATTTTGACAGTGTAGCCCTAAAAAATGTAGTTGGGTTTATCTTTCTGATTCTAGCTAGTTTGAGTTTTTTGAGATACACTTTTCTTTTTCTTTCTGTATTCATGTGTCTATTTTTTTTTTTTAGACTTACATAGGTTGATTTTTTTAAAAGGTATTTCATCCTTAGTCTTTTCTTTGTCCCATCTTGTGCAACTGAAAGGATTTGTTGTGGGCCAACTTAAGCCATTCATAGGCTTTGACAGTGGCTGTCATGGTCATACCCTTCATTTGTTACTTGCCATAAAGTTGACTTTTGACTCTCAAAGCATTTCTCATTGTATTTTGTTCTGTAAGAACTGGAAGAGGCAACTTTTTCTAGTTAAACAATAAAAGCTAAAAGGAGAAATGCTTTGAGCATTTTCCAAGTTCTACAAGAACCCCAATTTCTAGTATCTCCTTATTCCCATTTATCTCTGCCTACAATCTGGCCTCTTTTTTTTCCCCCTCAGCTCATCACTTTCCTATAGTACTTTACTAAAGGCAGTGACTAATTGCTGAGATTTACTATTTTGTTTTCCTGCCCCTTTTCCTAAAGCTATACACCCATGAGGTAAACATTACTTGACTTAATAAGTATCACTCATGTTACTTAAGTAACAGTAAGTACAGTAGTCCCAGTTATCATAAGTAACACCGTGAGCCATTGTTTAGCCCCTGGCTAACATAGATCACCATCCTCCCAGTTTCCTTGCACTGCTTGTTGCTGTTGTTCGTGTTGTTTTTGTTTGGTTATGTGGTGCCAGTTCATTTACTAGTTAGGTCAACAAGAAAGGTTCTTTCTCACTGATATTACCTGTACTTCCTGGGTCAACTTTAGTTTTGTTCCTTTCAGCTTCACGCAGTATCCTTGTCTGCCCACACACCCAGTGGAGCAAGCAGTGCGGGATAGGGTCTCTTTTGGAGAGACCAAAGAAAAGACCCAGAAATGGCATACAAGACATAAAGGTTTATTGGGACTTATGTGTAGGGAGTGTCCAGGGGCAGCTGGCTGGACCGAGTTGTGCACCTGCTACCACGGGAAGAGAGGGGGTTGCTTATATAGGCAGGGGTATAAAAACTACATGCTTGCCAAGAGGTACTGTCCTTAGTACAGCTAGCATTCCCAGAAACAGTAGCTCATGTGGAAGGACTCTGTGTTCCTTCAGGACATGCTATTCTTTGAGATAAGATCTGGGTTGGCCAGGCCCTGGATCATCTGGCACCTTGCCCAGATGAGGCCCAGAAGGACACATGGTTACATAGGTTACCACTGAGCAAGCAAGGCCCTACGATCTTGGACAGAGGAGTATTTCTTTCTGTAATATTGTTGAGGGAGAACATGGTAGAGGGAAAATATGGTGATTAATGTGTCACTCTTACAGGTTGTCTCTTCCATTCACATGTCGTTCGTCAAAAAGCAAGGCAAATGGAGAATTACAAATCTGTTTATGTGAGTTCCAGTGCAAGGGGGTATATAAGTTTTCTGTGGAGAAGGGCACCACAGGGAGTGCGATGAACTAAATTGTGTTCACCAAAAATATATATGTTTTAGCCCTAACCCCCAGTGTATATGTAGATAGGTCTTTTAGGAGATAAACAGGTTTAAATGACATCATAAGGGTGGGGCCCCTAATCCAATAGGATTGGTGGCCTTATAAGAAGAGGAAGAGAGAGTTGTTTCCCTCCTTCTCTGCCATGTCAAGTCAGCAAGAATGCAGTCATCTGGAAGGCAGGAATGGAGCGCTTAACAGAAACTGAATTGATTGGCATCTTCATCTTGGACTTTCCAGCCTCTAAAATTTTAAGAAAAGAATTTTCTGTTGTTTAAGCCACCCAATGTATGGTATTTTTTATGACAGCCTGAGCTGGCTAATATAGGGAAGGACACTGAATTTGGCTGGACAGAAATATAACCTACCACACTGTGTCTATTCTTGCTTGTTTAAATTTCCACATGAATTTTTAAATGACTTTGCCTATATCTAAGAATATATCTTTTCATTAGAATAGTATTAAGTTAGTTTACTGATTTAGGGAGAATTGATATCTTTGTGATGTAGACTCTTCCTCTCCATGAACATGGTGTATCTTTTCATTTGTTTAGTTCTTTTTGTATTCTTTTTTTCCCCGATAGAGTTTTGTACATTATTTTGTTAAATGTATTCCTAGATGGTTTTTTTTGCTGTTATTGTGGGAGTGTTCTCATATATATGAAGGCTTTTACATATTATTTTTATAGTCTGCTAGTTTATTGAATCTTATTTGGAGTAGTTTTTATGTGATTCTCTTCAGTTTTCCAAGTATGAATTATATGCAAATCATGATCATTTTCACTTCCGTTTTTCTCTTTTCAGTTGCATTGACTGACACTACTAGTACAGTGTTAATAACAGAAGTGATGGAGTATCCTTGTCCTGCAGTGTTTCCCCACAAGTGTGATGCTGGCTTTCACTTATGGCTAAGACATAAACGTTTTATCATATTAAGGAAGAATCCCTGTTTTTTTGAGTTTTTTTATTACAAATGGGAGGATATTTTTATAGATGCCTACTCAGTATCTATGTGGATGATCATAGGATTTTATTCCCAGAAATATGAATATGATGAAATATAGTAATAGATTTCTTAATGATGAGGTTTTTCTTTATTCCTAGAATAATCGTTAAAAATTCCTTCTCCATTGTCAGGGTCTATTTCTCCTTCAGTAAATGTTAGTTATTCCTAAAACTGTACTTACTCCTTTTCTCCTTTCAATCTCTTAAGTTCTCTTTGAGCCATTTCATTCACTCTCAGGGCTTCAGCCACCACTAAAATTCTGCTGCTAAAATTCCAAATCTTCATCTTCAGCTTAGATTTCTCTCCTGAGCTCTAGGTCATATATCCAATTGCCGGTTGGACATCCCCACATATTTGACCACAGAGACTTCACAGAGATTTGATATGTCCAAATCTGTGTCTCTTCTGCCCATCATATTTTGTACTTTTTTCCCAGTTTCAGTGTACAGTGCCAGTATCTACCCAACTGGCCATGCAGACAGCCTGGTCGTAAAACTCCCCCTTCACCCTTCTCCAAGCAAATTAGTAGCAAATTCTGTTCCTGCTTTTTCTTTTCTTTTTTGCTTTTTAGGATTATTTCCCTGTTCTGTATTCTTACTGCTCTGTTACCTCATTGTAGGTGGTCATCTCTCTCTGGTTTCTTCTCCTCTGACTGTCCGTTACACCCTTCCCCATTCTCCTTCTAGGGGATGACTGTTAAAATGCAAATCTGGTCATGTAACTTAATTCTTAGTATCGGCCCCTCATTATTTACACCCTGTGGTTTAGGAAGTGGGGGGTGTCCACCCTGGGGTGGATATAAGCAACCCTGTGGGATATAGGAAGGAAATCTTAGAATGCCTGTGTACATGCTTTTAATTGATAAATAGTAAAAAACAATCGTGAGCGCATCAAATTTTTTGTTGGAATTAGGTCACATATTTAAATGCAGAATCACTCTATAATCGGTGTCTTAAATACTGTTACTGCGTTTATCTCTCATCACAGCCCAGGAGCACGCACCTGGACATGGTGCTGTGTGTACTTCCCTCACTGTGGCACGTGTTCTTCTTGCCCTCATGGCTTCTGCCGTTGCCTCGTATTCATGAGGACATGTGGTTCACATTGAACAGCTGACATGTTTGGCTCTGCAGTGAAGCACAACCTGATAGTACAAAGGACAACTGTTTTTCTCCTTCTTTAGTACTCCAGTCTACATTAAACCTGTCTAGCCTAGTTCATCTAACACGTTATTCCGGGTATGCGTCTCCATACCAGATCACAGGCTCCGTTGAGAATTTTATTCATCCTTTTATCCCTAGCAACAAGGACAGTTCCAGATTTATAAGGGAAACTCTATATAACAGTACTTTTAGGAACCAGTGAATTAACACAGAGCTAGGATATTTCTATTGTGATTTCCCTTTATCCCAGAATGTAGAGTACAAAGCATGGTGCCTTCTATACCAGATAAAACACACACAAAAGAATGAACTCCCAGACTTCCTGTTCTGACCCAGGCCAATGACTTGCATTGAGAAATGTGCCATTACAGGGGTTAGTGTTATTTGAGGACGTGGCTGTGAACTTCACCTGGGAGGAGTGGCAGGACCTGGATGATGCGCAGAGGACCCTGTACAGGGACGTGACGCTGGAGACCTACAGTAGCCTGGTGTCATTGGGTGAGTGAAACCCTCCTGATAACGGCCAAGTGCAAGCATTTTTTTCTTAATTGGTAAATGTACGACTGTTTATGAAATTAAATGCTACTTAGATTTAAGATTCTAGGCTAAGAAGAATAAGAGTGTTCACCCCTCTAATCGAAGGTGCAGATTGGCCCTTCCTTGCACAAGTCTCGAAGCCGAAGCCGTACAGTTGTCATTCTTCAGAGGCCGTAAAGCGGTTTGGCAAAAGTCCTACATTATTTCTCATCAACAGGGCATTGCATTACCAAACCTGAGGTGATCGTCAAGTTGGAGCAAGATACAGAGCCGTGGACTGTAGAACCACCCCCAGACCAGAGTCTCCCAGGTCAGTCAGTGCGTACTGGGCAGGGAGGCTGGGAAGAGAAGAGCATGGCCGATGTTGGCTGTGCTCAGCTAATTTTCACCAGTGGTTTTCCCCAGGTCCAGACCTGGTGAATAATGCATCAGGCACGTGCATTATTCAGTCTCCAAAAATGGCTTTCATATGTATACCACCCTCCCTTTTTTTTCCTGAATAATTTTCTTATACTTACCCCTACCTGCCTCCTCTTAGAATTTTTTCTTGGTTAGTCCCTTTCTCTAGGTTCTCAGTTGCCCTCCTTTCCTCCATTCTCATGCACTGTTTTCTTTCAGGCATTTATTCATACATTCATTTATTCTTTCATCACTGTTAACTGAGCAGTTTTTAGGCTGGTCATTTTATAATTGTAGGGATAACAACAGCAACAAAATGTCCCTACTTTTATTATTTTGTTTATTTATTCATATTATTATTTTATTGAGGCCACATTGGTTTATAACATTGTGTAAATTTCAAGTGTACATTATTATATTTCAGTTTCTGTATAGACTGCATCGTGTTCACCACCAATCGTCTAGTTTTTGTTACCATACATATGTGCCTCTTTATCCCTTTTGCTGCCCCCACCCCTTCTCCTCTGGTAACCACTCATCTGTTCTCCTTATCTATGTGTTTATCTTCCACATATCAGTGAAATCACACAGTATTTGTCTTTCTCTGTCTGACTTCTTTCACTTATTTCACTTCGTAATACCCTCAAGGTCCATCCATGTTGTTGCAAATGGTACAATTTTGTCCTTTTTTATAGCTGAGTAGTATTCCATTGTATATGTGTACCACATCTTCTCTATCCATTCATCAGTTGATGGGCACTTGGGTTGCTTCCACGTCTTGGCTATTGTGAATAACGCTGCAATGAACACAGGGATGCGTAAATCTTTTTGAATTGTTGATTTCATGTTCTTTGGATAAATACCCAGTAGTGGGATAGCTGGATCATATGGTATTTCTATTTTTAATTTTTTGAGGAATCTCCATACTGTTTTCCATAGTGTCTGCACCAGTTTGCATTTCCACCAGCAGTGTATGAGGGTTCCTTTTCTCCACATCCTCTCCAACACTTGTTATTTCTTGCCTTCTTAGTTATAGCCATTCTGAAAGGTGTGAGGTGATATCTCATTGTAGTTTTGATTTGCATTTCCCTAATAACTAGCGATGTTGAACCCTTTTCATGTGCCTGTTGGCCACCTGTATATCCTCTTTGGAAAAATGTCTGTTCATTCATATCCTCTGCCTATTTTTTGATCAGGTTGTTCATTTTTTTGTTGTGAAGTTGTATGAGTTCTTTATATATTTTGGAAATTAACTCCTTGTCAGATATATTTGCAAAATATTTGCAAATATTTTCTCCTAGTGTCCCTCCTTTTAAAGAGATGACAGTTTGTTGAGAGTCAGAATAAAACAAATATACAATATATTAAGTAGTGGGATAAGAACCACAAATAATGTTTCACCATAATGAGAGAGAAAAAAATGGGCTGTGTTATTGTAAGATGTAAGCTGTAAAAAAGTAGTTTTAGGGGGGATTTAAGTATTTACTTAGGGATAGGTTAAGTTTGAGATGATTATTAAATATTTATTATATACTATTTATTATTATATTTACATAGCTTAAGTTTGAGATGACTTTTTTCCAAATTGACTTCTAACATGTAGGGGGATATAATATGTGGACTAGAAAGTGGTCATCACTATTAGAAGATGCGAATTTGAAATATCGTTAGCTTAACTGGCATTTAAAGGCATAGAATTAGGGCCAGGCTGGTAGCATAGTAGTTAAGTTCGTGCGCTCCACTTTGCTGGCCTTGGGTTTACTGGTTCAGATCCTGAGTGCGGACCTACACACCGCTTGTCAAGCCATGCCGTGGTGGCATCCCATATATAAAGTAGAGGAAGATTGGCATAGATGTTATGTTAGCTCAGGGCCAATCTTCCTCAGCAAAAAAGTAAAAATAAAATAAAGGCATAGAATTAGAGCAAGTCGCCTAGGGAGTTGTTAAGAAAATGAGAAGATTCCAGGACCAAGCCTTGTCAACTGAGAAATCACAGATATCATGAAGCTGAGAAGGACCCTGCGAAAGTTTCAGCGTGGAAGGGGGTGGTAACATGGGAGGAGAACCAGGAGATCATGGATTCTCAAGGCCAATGGAACCAAGGGTTTCAGGATGGAGTTGCTCTTATGAAGTCCTTGTAAAACAGCAGAGAATAAGATTCATCCCTGGACTCCATTTTCTTTGAAAGTAGGAGACAGCTGACACTCTAAAGCACAAAATATAAGCCTTCAGAAGCAGTGAGTTATGAAGCAGGGGTGCGCATAGTAGGAAGTGAAGTAAGAATGCCGTGACTGTTGAACTAAGAAGGAGCCAGAAAAAGACGTCAAAGCCTGGCTGTCAGGATATAAGTCCTTGAGAGCAGCAGGGAGGGGTAGCCCAGTGTGGGGAACTGGGGCTTCCTGTGCTTGATATGGTTCTGAGAAGTACAGAATGTAAGGTTAAAATTCCGAATTTGCAGGAATCTGTATTTGTATGGAGTAGAGAAGAAAGATTATAGGTTTGAAAAACCCCACAGATGCATATGGCCAGTTCCCATGGAGGAGTAAAACTAAACAAATGTAAGTTCAAAATCCTTGTCCCTAAGGAATAATCCTGCTTAGGTGACAGACAGATGGCCCTCCCCCACATCCTGTAAGTAGTTCATCCAGGAAAATCATGCCATCCTCAAAGCTGAGTGATCAGAGAAGGACTAGCACAAGACACCCACAGTTCTTATGATGATAAAGTAGAGAAAAGAACAAGAAAACAAATGGTAGATGAAAAGTTCTCAGCTGAAATCTGCATCTAGAGAGTAGGTGAATATTTTGACCAAATAGTTCCTCATGAATTAAAAAAGGAAAAAAAAACCATGATTTGACATTAGAAAATCTATTAATGAAATTTGTTACATTAATTCATTAGGGAGAAAAATCATATACTCATCATAAAATTAATACCCATTATTGATTTTTTGAAAATCTTATCCCATTAGTATAGAAAGAAATTTCTTTACCTTTACCTGGGCATTCCATAAGAAATGCTTAAATGTGGTTCATAGCTATGGTTATTTTTATCTCATTTTAGATGTCCAGAGTGTGGATGACCTGATGGAGACCAGCCAGGAAAATCAGGGCAGACATTTGTGGCAAGTTGTAATCAACAATGCAACATCAACTAAGGAGAGAACTGACCTAGGAAAAACATTTAATCTGAGCTCAATCTGTATTTCAAAACTGATTGTAAATAATGGAAACTGTTCAGGAGTGAAGCCTGAGGAGTTTAATGTGTGTGAGAACACATTTCTCCCTAGTGAGCCCGAGGAGACGCCTGCTGGAGAGAAGCCTGAGGACCATGCTATAACTGGGAAGTCCCTCAGTTGTGCTGAGTATCCTAGTCATCATCAGAAGAATCTCACTTTGCAGCAAGGTTTTGCATTTAGTGGACAAATGAAAGGCTTCAACAAGGTGGCAGAATTCCTTACAGATCGGAGGGCTCATGTGGGAGAGACTGCCTGTAAATATAATGAACATTGGCAAGCTTGTGATAAGTCAGCTCTCATTGCCCAAGAGAGACCTCACATAGGGGAGAATCACTATAGATGTAATGAATGGGGGAAAACTGTTTATGAGAAACCAGCACCATTGAATCTCCATAGAGCTGATTTTGAGGAGCAACACCTTAAACGTAATCAAAGTGGGAATGATTTCAGCAAGAAATTACACTTCACTCAGCTTCAGAGAATTCAGTTAGGAGAGAAAACTTTTGAATGTAATGTATGTGGCAAAACTTTCTATAAAAAGTCTAATCTCACTAAACATCAGAAAATACATACAGGAGAGAAACCCTATAAATGTAGTGAATGTGAGAAAACCTTTGTTAGTAAAACAGTCCTTACAATACATCAGAGAACTCATACAGGGGAGAAACCCTATGCATGTGACAAATGTGACAGATCTTTCTGCCATAAGTCACACCTAACTGTTCATCAGAGAATCCACACAGGGGAAAAACCCTATGAATGTTGTGAATGTGGGAAATCCTTCTTTGTGAAAACAAAACTCACTGTACATTTGAGAACACACACAGGGGAGAAACCTTATGAATGTAATGAATGTGGAAAAACTTTCTATGAGAAGTCAGCCCTCACAGTACATCAGAGAACTCACACAGGAGAGAGACCGCATGAATGTCAAGAATGTGGGAAAACTTTCTGTGGGAGGTCAGCTCTCGCTGTACATCAGAGAACTCACACAGGAGAGAAACCCTATGAGTGTAAAGAATGTTGGAAAAGTTTCTGTCGGAGGTCAGCCCTCACAGTGCATCAGAGAACTCACACTGGAGAGAAACCCTATGCATGTAATGAATGTGGAAAAACCTTTTGTCAGAAGTCACACCTTAGCAAACATCTGAGAACTCACACGGGAGAAATCATGTGTGGTGGACGCTGGCGATGTCTTCTCCAAAACCCACTTTCTTTTTCTCTTGGCACACAGTTAGGCTGCATTTCTCAGCTTCCTTCTGTGGGTGGGACCACGTAACTGAGCTCTGGTCAGTGGAATATAGACACAAGTGATGAACATTAACTCAGGCCTCGTCCACAAAAAAAAAACTTATGCAATCCTTTCTGTGGTCTCATGCCTGCAATTCTGAAGTACAGATGATGCCTCTGGTGGCCTCAGGAGCCATAGGCAAAACATGGCAAGCAACTTAAGACAGAAATTCTACCCCCAGATCTCCATTTGTAATTTTCATGAGTGAGAAATAAATACACTGTTGAGCCCTTCCTTTTGTGATCTGTATGCTCTGCTACATAACCATGCTCCTGTAGCTTGTTCACTTTATGAATGTTGGAGAGGATTCTGGGAGAGGTTACCCGTCCTTGTATATCAGGAAATTCACACAGTAGAGTAACCTGTGTTTAATCTTTCATCCCCTAGTCTGCTTATAGAAAAATCAATGAAATCATTGGGAAAAATGAACACAACAAATTTGTGTTTTTACCAGTCAGAGGCGTCTCATGAACACTGAAAACAAAGTATCTTTTTTTTTTTTAATTTTTTTTTCAGTGAGGAAGATCGGCCCTGTGCTAACATCTGCCAATCCTCTTTTTTTTTTGCTGAGGAAGACTGGCCCTGGGCTAACATCCGTGCCTATCTTCCTCCACTTTATATGGGATGCCGCCACAGCATGGCTTGACAAGCGGTGCATTGGTGTGTGCCCGGGATCCAAACCGGTGAAGCCCCGGCTGCCGCAGCAGAGTGCGCGCACTTAACCACTCGCGCCACTGGGCTGGCCCATAAAACGAAGTATCTTTAATGTGTCAAAGTTTTCAACAAACCTACAACTTTTGTATATACCAGAATTTGTAAAGAAGAGAAAACTATCAATTGAGGTAGTACAGATGAAGTTTTTCAAATAGAAATATTAAATATGTTATTGAGATGTTAAAAATTTGATTACATATCAGTGGTTATCTACTGATGGTGATTTTGCCTCCCAGGGGACATTTGACAATATCTGGAGATGTCTTTGGTTGTCATAACTGGGGATTGGGAGCGCTGGTGGCATCTAATGGGTAGAGGCCAAAGATGTTGCTGAACAGCCTATAGTGCACAGAATAGCCCCCACAACAAAGAATGATCAAGCCACAATACCAATAGTGCCAAGGTGGAAAAATCCTGCTCTAGAACTATTTCCTGTGCCTTTTTTTTTATGCACAGAAGTTCAACTACTCCCAACAGTACACATGAGGTATGTTGGGTTTATGTGTATGAGTATTCTGTGTTAACAGAAGTTTTGTTTAACGGAACCCAGTATAATTGTGGGTAGGGAATATATATGCTTAACTTAATAAATATTGTGACTTGCATTAGGGTTTTCCACATCAGATTTCAGTCTCACCTCTTATATGTTGTTAAATACATTGTCTAAATTATTGTACTACATACTTTCTTCCTAGTCTCCTAGTATGTAAATTTGTATGAATATTGTTACTTAAGTGTCTCTTAAGTAAAGCAGATCTCTAAAGTTTTCAGCTAACACAGCCAGCCAGTGCCACTGTTAGAAACATCATTTACGTAGAAGTGCACAAATCAGGCATTTAATTGTTAAACATCTGTGAACAAAATTGAGTCACTTCATTCTACTCAGTGAAAAGTGGGCTCTGGAAGGAAAATTTCGCCTTCTTTCCTGTTCCTCAGATGTTTTGATGGAGCAGCACCATAGGTAGGAGTACCTGTAGCCATGAGCTGTGTAACTGAGGACTCGAGTTTGCATTTCCAGTGATGGAGTGCTGTGTGTGAGCCTTGCCGCTAATAGGGGCAACACAGTAAAACCAGGCTCACCACTTGTGAGCTGCATGGTCTTAGACTTGCACATCTCTGGGCCTCTGTTTCTTCATATTCAAAAAGGAAGTAATACCAGAACCTGCCACAAAGGGTTACTGTGAGAAGTAAAATAGGTAAGATAAGTAAAGTGCTTACAATATTACCTGGGGCCTGGTAACAGTATAGAATCTCCAGCTATGATGGTGATGATCGTAATTTACAAAATTATTAAATTGATAGGAGGCTCAAACAGACTTGTTTGGCTATGCAAGATCAATCCAAATTTTTGCCAAAGTCTTGATTTCATTTTCTTACCCACTTGTACACAGTTAATCAGGGGTTTATCTTGACTGAGCTTTTTATGATTACCTAGGCTAACTTTTCTTTTAGTGATTCATTTGGGCTGGGCATGTGACCCATCTCTGTTCAGTGAGGTAGGAGGCAGAATCTGTGGCATGTCAGACACATTCCCTCAAAGAAAATAAAAAGCAGGAAGAGATGGTTCTTTGCTACATTCACACCCTCCAAAATCTCCAAAAGACATCATTTTGTAAAGCTGTTGGCTCAGAAATTAGGCTCTGTCAGGTCCATCAGGTCTGAGCACACAGGCTTTTGGGGCAGGATTCCTTACGTGTAGTTGCTCTTAATCTGGAGATATGTGACCTGCAGTGACCGATTACCTGCCTGCACACACTCAGTGTACAATGGTAACAGAGATGGGATACCAACAGATGGTCCATTCGAAGGGGAGGGAGATTGGGAGGCACTAGCCATCACTGGTCCATAGCAACTCTGAGATCTAGCAGGGCACACCATCACGTCCTTGACTAGGACACAGTGATTCTGGGAATGATTTCCAAGGCTCTGGATTCTGTGCTGTGAGTCGTCCTCCCTTTTCCACAAGACGTAGCCTGATTTTGTAACCAACTAGTTCCTTACAGTCCTATTTCCTGCCCAGAGGGCTCTTTTTAGAACTTTTTCTAAAAACTCTTTTTACTGGTTTAATTCCTTTTAAAAACTTTTTGGGTTTCTGATATATTGAATTATAATCCACTCCATTGGATGGAAACCACACTCACATTTTCTCTGGAGCATGATCCATTCCACCTCAAATTGAGCGTGACGGGACAGTGCCCCTAAGATTTGTAAAAGCCCTATTTATCACCTGTTTGTGAGGTTTTACAAGGGACGTTCTTAAGAGTCTCAAGAAAGGGTCTTACAGCAACACACTTGCTCTGAGATTTACTCTCAGGCTGCATTTTACTGGTAGCATCCTGAATTTGATCTTTAACCTGAAGTCATTTCCTACTTTGGTAATCTTTTTCTGACTGGAGAAGCTAGGAAGGAAGAACAGTTTTATTTTCAAACCAAGCTAGTTCTGGCTCCTTTGTATTTTGTCTGAATTATTCTTTAAAACTGAACAGTTTCTCCTTTTTAGCTCATCTCCCTCTACCCATACCTTACGGTATGTGACTCTGCCAGCTATGAATTTTTTGTCTCTCAGCTAGAAACTCACCCTTGGTTGCTCTGCTTTGTGATGCGGCTACATTTCTCCTTATCCAGCTGACAAAATCTTGACTTTCTCAGTAAAGGGACTGGAGGGAGATTGCCAGCCTGAGCAGGAAGAAGGATTTTCTTCCTTCTGCTGTGGCAGGTATCCACGTGGTTGCAAGCAGGGGGTGGGTGAAGGTGGGGCAGGAGAGAGACACTGGCATAGGCCATGTCGTCGGTCCTCCTTCCTCAGTGGTGGCTTGCACCTTCTGGCACCTTTCTTTGCAACCACAGTGGCAACAAGTCCCTGGCCAGAGGCCTCCGTCGAGTGTTTTCTTACCAGAGAGGCAGGAACCATATTCCCGGGGCAGCCCTGCCTCTCCTCAGGTCCGAATTTCAGCCTTCCCAGGACCTCCTGCTTGTTCACTCTCTCTCAGCCGTTGAGCTAGAAGCCACTCACTGCAGTTGCTGCCTCTATATCTCAAGAGTTCTTCTTTATACCTTTTTAATAGTGTTGGCCTTAAACAAATAGACAGCTAATTATTTCTCCTGCAAAAATGGGTTTATTCAGGATCAGCAAAAAATTGCAATTTGGGGTCTGCAACCACAGTAAGCCAGGTGCAAGTCCCCTGCAACAGGGGGAGGAGATACTCTTTTTTAGAGGGGAAGAGGAAGTTGGGAGGGCTATTGTAAACAAAGTTCCAGGTGTAGTGACTTCTCTGGCTGAGTTGTGACAGTTTCCCGTTGGCTGAGCTTCTTGCCGGTGAAGAAGAGGAAGTCTTTCTTCCCATTGGGCTCCACTCTCAACGTAGGGCATGAGAGCTCCCCCTTCTGGCCTCCCGACTGCACGTTAATAAGGTTTCTGTTGGTTAATTTCCAATATGGTAACCTCTCCTAGTTCATTCTTTCTGTTAAAATTTCCCAGCTCAGATTACTGATGTGGTTTCTTTACTTTGATTGCACCCTCACTGATAACAGTGGGTAAAGGAAACATTTGGTACTTTCAAACTCTACCTGGAATTCTTTGTGCCAGTTCCCACACTACTGCAGTCAACAGTTGCCAAAGTTTTCACCACTACATGACACAGGACATTTCCTCAAGCCTCCAATTTCCGAACTGCCCTTCAAGCTCCCATTAAAGATCTCCTTGAGGCCCTTCAGCCTTCATTTGCCGGCTGGTCCCAAAACCACTTCACATGTTTTAGGATTTGCTGAGGCAAATAGGTACCAGTGATAGGTACCAAATTCTCTTTAAACCATCTATTGCTGTGAAATCAACCAACCGCAAAAATTAGTAGCTTACAAGAACGACTTATTATCATCTCCCACAGTTCTGCAGGTTGGGAGGGTTCAGGTAGACTGCTCTTGTCAGTGCCTCCAGTGCTGTTGCATTCAGCTGTTGTCCAGGTCTGTGGTTAGTTGAAGACTCAGCTGTGTATTGGGCTTGGTGTCCAAGATGGACAGCATCGATGTTTTCAGATGGGGGCTCAGCAGAGGCTGTCAACTTGAGCAACAGAAGAGTGTGGACTTCCTACAGTGCAGCTGGGGACTCCAAAATTCAGAACATGGAAGTGTCAGGCTGTTATAGGCTATGTCCAGAACAGACACAGTGACGCTTCTACCATGTTCTAGTGGCGAAGAAGCCACAGGGCACACTGAGTTTCAAGGGGATAGAGAAATGGACTCATCCCTTCATGGGGAGTGGCAAGGTTACCTTACAGGAGAGCACAAAGGATGGACAGTGTTGTGCCCATCCCTGGAAGATACCATCTGCACATTCATTATATGCTCCCCTTAAATGGCAGCAAAATATAAAATACCTGGGGACAAACCAAATGAAAAAATGACAAGATCCTACTGTAGATAAGTGCTCTCGAGAGGAAAGAAGTAGTAGCAGCCAAGCACCTGGGGGTCTGTAGACTGCCTAGGTGTGAGGCTTCTGACACAAAAAGCAGACGCCCAGCTCTTGCAGTTAGCTGTCTCTTCTCCCAGTCCTGATTCTTTCCTCCACCTTACTTCTCCCCAACCCTCAGCCCTTGGTGCCCCTGGAGCTCTTGGCTCATGTTGGAAAACCTCGGAGGCCTCCTCCTCCCATTTGCCTTCTTTCGTTGCTCTGGTTCCCTCTCTTCACCTCCCACCTCCCACCTCCTGTCCCCCAGTTTCAGCCCCCGTCTCAGCTTACCTTGTGTTTGTCCCAAGGGTTGCTAAACTTCTCCATGTCTCTGCTGAGCCAGGGCCAAGCCCATCCCTGGCTTGCCATGCCTTTTGTTGTCTTCTGGGTCTGTGGATGAGAGTTTCTCAGCTGACTGCTTTGCTATTGGGGGGGTATGGTAGATAATGTATAATGGCTCCTTAAGATCCACCCAATCCAACCCCGTGGGAACAAGCCTTTCCTCCTTAAATAGGCTTGAAAGCTAAAAGCTCTTTCCCAGATATCGAAGGCTGAATAATGTCCCCCAAAGATATCATATCTCAATCCCTGGTACCTGTGAATGTTACCTTACATTGAAAAGGGTAATGCAGATGTGATTAAGGTAAGGATTTGGGGATGAGATTATCCTGGGTTATCCAGGTGGACCCTAAATGCAATCACAGGTGTTCTTATAAGTGAGAGGCAGAGGGAGATTTAACACACACACAAGAGGAGAAGCTCGTGCAACCACCATGGGAAAGATTTGAGTGACATGGCCTCAGGAATTCCAGCAGCCGCTAGATGCTGGAAAAGGCAAGAAACGGATTCTCCTCTAGAGCTTCTGGAGGGAGCATGGACCTGCTGACACTTTGATTTCAACCCGGTGACACTGATCTTGGACTTCTGTCCCCCAGAAGTGGGAGAGAATAAATTTCTGTAGTTTTAAACCATTGTCTATGTGGTAATTTTTTACAGCAGCAATAGGAAATCAGACTCACTTGTGGCTGAAATCCTATTTGTGACTGTGGTTCCATCAAGCAGATGTACCCAACGTTAAGTGACAGCTGTCAGTGGAGCAGTGAGATCTGAAAAGCACGACTTCTGTGCTACCGACTCTCCTGATGGTGATACTGACTCTGTTGTGTAATTGTGTTGGGGTTGCTGGCTTGGGGATGTGTCCTCTCCTTAGTGCTAGGTGGGGAGGGTGTGTGTTATTTTTTTTGCTGGAGTTCTTATATTTGTCTTTGGCGTGATCAGAGTAGGGGTTTGTCTTGCCTGTGTTTCTTCATTTTGTATTCGCCCCACAAAGAGCTGAGACATGAGCTTGTGTAAGCAGAGTATTTGGGAAGTGATCACAAAAAGCAAGAATAAGAGAATGGGGAAAATGAGATGGAAGAGGATGAAAAGGTTGTGCAGTGCCATTTCATCCTTTACAAAGGCTGTGCTACTGAGCTGGTGAGCACTGTGAACAAGCTGACATGCATACTGTTGGGTACTCTGTAAGGAGCTGGGTCTTGTGCATCTCAGCTGACCCACTGATGCATAGAAAACAGGTCTTTTCTGTGGCTTAACGATTGACCACTAACTGCCTGATCTTGTTTTAACCCTGTTACCTTGGGTGAGGTTGGTGAGGCCAGACACAGATCAAGAGAGAGAATTCAGAAAGAGTTGTACAGTTTTGTTACATTTCCCTGGGAAGAAACAGCATGCCATGCAGGGCCACTCAGGGGAATAGAGACGGAGATGGAGAATCGTGGACAACTGCCTGTTCTGTGGGGTCAGCAGGAAGGAAGGGATGAGGCAGGGCAAGCAGGTTTAGAATTAGCTAATGTGAATAATCCTGGTGGGCTCTGGGCATAGAGACTGTGCCTGGTTGTTCAGGTACCCGGCCTGGGGTGACTAGGGCGGCTGTACAGTGGTACAGAGTGTGAGAGCACAGCTCAGGCGGTGCTTGGGAATGTGGACTTAATTGGCTGCTCAAGAAGGGGAACTCATCTAGCCAGGCCACAAAATTGTGTGAAGACTAAGCCTGGTTATTTAGGGTATTTGAGTGGCCTGAATAATAGAGGAGACTTTCAGAGTGCAGGGTATAAGTTGTCCTAGGCAGTGTAGAAAACATTTTATTATGAAAGTAAAAAGGAGGAACACAGTAGTAGTATAAAGATTCTGATGTAAGAAAAATTTAAAATACTAAGGTGTATGAGGAAGCTATTCTGATGTAAACCTGATTTGGCCTGAGTTTTATTTTGACCAGAGCAGCCTGACTTACAGCTTGACTAACATATGTTGTACACCTGTTTTAACTTACTATCCCAAAGCAAAAGATGCACTCTCTGAAGATAGGGATGAATGCCTCCCTTCTTCCGACATCAGTACCAGTACTGTTTTGAAGATAAACTTTTCTTCCGAGAAACCAGGGTCAAGTTGACCTGCTGTGTACATGCTAAACTGCAGCAAAACATCTCCTCATGACTTTGAAAAAAAATGTATGCCTGTCATGCTTGATGTATGATCTTTGTTCTGAAATGGTATATAATCATGCTGCAAACCATGCTTCCCTGGAATGCTTTCTTTCTTTGTGGAGACTGCCTTCCCAGCTCAAGTAAAATTCCTCTTCTCTCTCCTATCTATAGAAAGGTTATTGGTTCTGTGCATTGACAACTCCTTGTAGGCTGGCCTGTAACTAAGTTCCCAATTTATATGGCATTATCCAAGAAAACATCTGAAATTTCCAAGGTTTCTAACAATATTTTGGTGGAGTTGTAAAGTGTGTTAAAAGTACAAGATATATATATATATATATATATATATATATATATATTCTGCAATAATATCTTGGTGTATTTCTCAGGTCAAGGTGGCAGGTCTGGCAGGTATGTTGTTGAGGAGTATGGACTATTAGTTTAGTAAAGTGAATGTAAAGATTTGTGGGTTTTGTGTGAGACTAATGGAAAGGAGTGGTTGTGGTGCTCATGGTGGGAGACTCCAGGTGGGAGTTCATGGTGGAAAGCTGAAGCAGGGAGTAGGAGAGGAGGTGGGAAGTGTGTTGTCCTCTCCCCATGGGGCTGAGTAATTGACTGATATGAGGCAGTTTCCTCCAGAGGAAAGCCATAAGCCCCATTAATTTTCAGAGTAGCACAGACAGTAGTAACATCTACCAGATTTCCTTTTAGCACAGGAGTGTAGGGGTGTACATTTTTGCAGGGAGCAAGGAGTGTATTAGGATCATAGGCAAAGCAGACAGTGAGCTCAAGAAACAAAATAGAATCCCTAATATCAAAGGAAGAAAAGCAACACATGTTCCATGTCCAGTTTACTGGAACCTTAGGAGAGGTGGTCTGTGGGCATCCCTGGAGCAGAGGTTTTAGGGTCCAGGACAAAGTTGTCTCCAGCTCAGGGGACAAGGTCATCTCCAACATCAAGCTCCTGGGCTGGGCGATGTTGTATAGAATGTGAGACTTTCCAAATGGACACTCACTGGGGTTGGTGTGAGTCTTGTTTTTGTGGTTCTATGGCATTATAATGAGGCTAAGCCACTTGTGTAATTTGAAGGCAACACGGCCTGGGAGCTTGACTTGCAAATATTTTTTAAGTCAAGAGGCTGTGGGTGCACAGCTAGCAAAGGTGATGTTGGCATCTGTGATACTTCATAGTGGACCAAAGTGCAAGAACCCAACTGGCATAGTTAAAGGCTCAATTAAAGATGGTCAAATCTAAGAGTTTCCAACTCTCCCAAGTTTTTCCCAGATGGGTGATGAGTGAGGTTCTGTTGCAAATAGGTTTAAATCATATGTCCTGATTTGGGTGTATGTTGTTAACAGGGTATTAGGATGTTTGCTAATTAAAATAGCTGTGGCCCGGGGCTGGCCCCGTGGCTTAGTGGTTAAGTGCGCGTGCTCCGCTACTGGCAGCCCGGGTTCGGATCCCAGGCGCGCACCGACACACCACTTGTCCGGCCATGCTGAGGCCACGTCCCACATACAGCAACTGGAAGGATGTGCAGCTATGACATACAACTATCTACTGGAGCTTTGGGGAGAAAAAGGGGAAAAAAAGGAGAAAGATTGGCAATAGATGTTAGCTTAGGGCCGGTCTTCCTCAGCAAAAAGAGGAGGATTGGCATGGATGTTAGCTCAGGGCTAATCTTCCTCACAAAATTAAATTAAATTAAATTTAAATTAAATTAAATTAAATTAAAATAGCTGTGGCTGACATTGGAGCTCCAGCATTAGCCTGTAGGCAACCCCTCCAATTTGGCCAATTACTAGGGCCCTATGCTTCAGTTGTTGGTTTGGATGGTGACAGGCAAGCCTGCAGAGTCTTTGGGTTGTAGGGCTTGTATTAGGCAAAATCAATGGCATGTGGGTCTCAGCATTTGCCAAGTTGGTTTAACAATGGCTTCCTTGGAAGGTTTGGGATTCTGGTTTGCAAACCAATGAAAACATCCAGACCAATAGTAATGAGACCAACATTCAACAGAATGGTGTATAGCTGCACTTGACTGGCTTTTGTTGTGTGATTTTTATTTTCCTCCAGCATGTATTACTCACAAGAAGAGATCGTCTGTTTTGTTTTTTTCTTTTAAAGATTTTATTTATTTTTATTTTTCCCCCCAAAGCCCCAGTGGATAGTTGTATGTCATAGCTGCACATCCTTCTAGTTGCTGTATGTGGGACGCGGCCTCAGCATGGCCGGAGAAGCGGTGCGTCGGTGCGCGTCTGGGATCCGAACCCTGGGCCGCCAGCAGTGGAGCGCGCACACTTAACTGCTAAGCCACGGGGCCGGCCCGATCATCTGGTTTTATTGTTGTGGGATATGGTGTTGATTTTATTATCTCTGAATGTGATTTTTATTTACTAAGTGGAGTTTTCTATCTATATTTTTGGTAGTCCACACCGCCTGTGGGAATGGCCCTGGAGTACTAATTTTAACTTCCTGGAGGAGAGAGATTATTAAAGGGCTTCATTTATAACGAGTCTTCACATACATGGAGATGAAACATATCCCCCTTTAAATATAGGAAAGGATGCTGAAAAGGCTTTTAAAGTTGGTGTTAGGTGTGTGTCAGCCAAGGGGCCTTGAATTAAGAGAGATTAAGTCCTGGGGCAAGATTGAGACCCATTTAGGGGTCTGTTTGCTGGACTGGAATTTGAAAAGGTGTTGTTTGAGGAGACCATTATGTCGCAGTTAAACTGGATATCTGGGACCTATCAGGGAGACCAAAGTGCCATTGAATGCCTTTTTTAAGAATCCAGCATTGCGTTCTAAGTGAAATGTGTGCTTTGGTTAATATCAATAATGATAGCAACTCCAGAGGGGATAAGAATAGGGATAAATCTGGATATGGATTTGCCTTCCCTGCACACAATGCTTCTGTCAAAACTGCCATCTGCAGACTTAGAATGCCTTATCCAATGTCATGGTATTCCACACAGCATCAAGGAATTCCCTTAACAGCAAAAGAAGTGCTACAGTGTTCCTATGCTTACGGAATTCACTGGTCTTACCAAGCTCCCACCATCCTGAAGCAGCTGGCTTGATAGAATGGTGGAATGGCCTTTTAAAGACTCAGTTACAGCACCAGCTAGGTGTCTTGCAGGGCTGGGGCAAGGTTCTCCAGAAGGTTGTATATGCTCTGAATCAGCGTCCAGTATATAGTGCTGTCTCCCACAGCCAGAATTTAAGGGTCCAAAAATGAATGGGTGAAAATGGGAGTGGCAATGCTCATTATTACTTCTAGTGACCCACTGGCAAAATTTTTGCTGTCTGTTCCTGCAACCTTATGCTCCACCGGCCTAGAGGTCTTAGCCTCAGAGAGAAGAGTGTTTCCACCGGGAAACACAGTCATGATTCCATTGGACTGAAAATTAAAACTGCTGCCCAGTCACTTTGACTTCCTCATGCCTCTGAATCAACAGGCAAAGCTGCGGTGACTGATCCAGACCACCAAGGGGAAATTGGACTGTTGCTCCACAATGGAGGTAAGCAAGAATATGTCTGTGATACAAGAGATCCCTTAGGGCATCTCTTAGTACCACCATGCCCTGTCATTAAGGTCAATGGAAAACTACAACAACCCAATCTAGGCAGGACTGCTAATGGCCCAGACCCTTCAGGAATGAAGGTTTTGGTCACCCCACCAGGTAAAGACCCATGACCAGCTGAGGTGCTTGCTGAAGGCAAAAGGAATACAGAGTAGATAGTGGAAGAAGGTAAAGTCAGTTCAAAATACCAGCTATGACTCCACAACCAGTTACAGAAATGAGGACTATAATTGTCATGAATATTTCCTCCTTTTGTTATATGTTTGTATATGTGTGTGTTTGGCAAATATCTTTGTTTTATTCCTTCTCTTATTCTCCTATCACGTAATATAAGGTGTATTTACTTTATATTATTTAAGTATTGTTAATTTTACATCATAGTATTTGTTATGGGATATCAAGGAGAAGAGTTAACATTGCTCAAGGACATGGTTGTATGCAGCATAGATGTTATGTTTAGTGGAATTTTGACCTTTTTATTGTTTTATTTGGAGATTAAGTATGGCTTAAGGAGATTTGTATGGGTAGTAAGGTGACGAGGGATGAACTTACAATGGCTAATTTTGTGTCAACTTGACTAGGCCACGGGGTGTCCAGACATTTGGTCAAGCATTAATCTGGCTATGTCTGTGAGAGTGTTTTTGGATGAGAATAACATTTGACTCGGTAGACTAAGTAAAGCAGATTGCCCTCCCCAGTGTGGATGGACCTCATCCAATCAACTGAACCCTTGAATAGAACAAAAAGGCTAAGAGGAAAAACCTCTCCTGGCTGACTGCTTGAGCTGGAACATTGACCTTCTCTTGCCCTCAGACTGGAACTTACACCATCGTCTTTCCTGGTTCTGAGGCCTTCAGACTTGAGCTCAAACTCCACCGTCAAGCTTGCTCACTGCAGGTCTTGGAACTTAGCCTCCATAATTGCATGAGCAATTCCTTATTTTATATATATTTAAATTATATATGTATTCATTCATCTCCTGTTGGTTCTGTTTATGTGAAAAACCCTAACACACCCCACAATGAAGTCATAAAGTTTTTCCCAAAAATTTCTTTTTACATTTGTATCTATAGATCTTTTGGTATGATATGATATAGGGACCAAATGTTATTAGTTTTTCCTAACAGATATTTGGCCCAGCATTTATTGAGAAATTGAAAAGGCTCTGCAGGGTTACCTTGGTCATTCATCAACAATGCACATATGCACCGGGCTCTTCCTAGACTCTCTCTGCCATCTCTCTCTCTTTCCATCAATGCCACAAGGTGTTATTCACTCAAGCTTAGCAAAATGTTTTCATATCCTGTAGAGATATTCTCTCACCTTGTTCATTTTCAGCAGCACGTTGGATATGCTTGGACGTTTGCATTTCCATATCCATCTTAGAATCGGCTTGTGCATTTACTCAGAAACCTGCAAAATCTTTATTGAAATTGGAATGGATTCATGTACCGTGAGCCGAAATGGCATCTTTACAATAATGAGTTTCCAATTCATGAACATGATCTCTATTTAGGTCTTTCAAAATTTCTGTAAACTGTATAGTTTTGAGAGATATTGTATACATCTGTCATTATATTAATTTCTAGATACGTGGTATTTTTTATGCTTTTGTAAATATCTATTTTAAAATTTCATTTAGCTATTTGTTGCTGCTTAATTCCAGCATACCTGCAACTGGCTGAGTTGTTTTTTGGGAGCAAGATGTGTACCTGCATGGCACAGACCCCTGACCACGCATGAAGTCTACTGAATAACATGAGCTGTTTGGATGTGGTTTGTACCTGCTTGTTATCACTGTTTACTGCTAATAGTAAAATTCATGATTGACCAGGTTCTCACCTAGTCTTGGTGAGAACATGGAAGACCTCTTCTGTTTGGCTGGTGCACAGCAGGAATATGCACACATTACTAGCAGGGTATGAGGTCCAGCCTATACTCCACTTGGGGCTCCCTGTTTCTGAGGCATTCTGTGCACACATTGCCGGTTCCCAATATGAGAAAGTGTGACTTGGCACAACTCTGCAGAGAGGAAAGCGGGAGCCCGTGCCCAGCCTCTCCCAACCAGTTGTTGAGGAAGCCTTTGACTAAGATTCTCATCCTTACTTGATGCATATCTTTCCTTTAATGCTATTGCTATATTCTATCATTTTCCTGTAATAAACTGTAGACTCCCAAGCATTGTCATTCTGGGTCCCGTACCCTGGTATAGACACATAAATTCTATTTTTTAACGCTGACCTGTATTTAGCAAACTTTTATATTCATTTAGC
Organism: Ceratotherium simum simum; assembly: GCF_057802395.1. Classification (NCBI taxonomy): domain Eukaryota; kingdom Metazoa; phylum Chordata; class Mammalia; order Perissodactyla; family Rhinocerotidae; genus Ceratotherium; species Ceratotherium simum. The sequence goes on from NC_141905.1 coordinate 91,224,469, forward strand.
CATTCTGTAATTTATCTGTAGATTCTTTTACATTTCCAAAGTACATAATTATAAATTCTTATGCTTTCATTTCTTTCCTGTTTCACTGTCTAGAACTTGCAGTATGGTGAACAGTATTTGAATATACCTGAAATGCTTTAAACATTCATTAATAAGTATAAAGGAAGTTACCTTCTATTCCTAGCTTTTCATGAGGTTTTTTTCTTTTATATAAATAGGTATTGAATTTTGTCAAAGGCCTTTTATTAATCAGTTAACTATTTGTTCTTTTTTGTTTTTCATTGTGAACCAACTCAAGCTACAAAATTAATTCTAATCATAGGCTTAGCTGAACTGCAGTTTTTAAATGTGACGTTTCCATTGTCATTCAGGTGAATATGTTGTCTTAATTTCCACAAGACACATGAGTTATTTTGATAGGGTACTGCCAGTTCATTTATAACACAGGTATGATTAACCCCATCTCATAGCTAGAAAACTGAGAGGCTGAGTTTGAGGTCTGATGCCTAAGGTCTCTGACTGACTGAAGAGTTTTCCATTCTTCCATGCAAAGTGTTCTTCAGTCTGGGTGCCTGTCTGGGCCTCTCTCCAACCCCATCATGTCACTGTCCTACCTGGGCGTGGGAGCCTTTCAAGAGAAAGAAAGAATCTCTTTGTACTTAATTCACTGTATTTTGACCCAGGAGCACAGACTTTGCCTTCCATCATTGCCCTTAACTGGGTTGATGTGTTTCAGTGGATTTAATACACGCCTCAGAAGCACACAATAGTCCTAGGTGATTGAGTCCCTGCACACTGAGGATTTCTAACATATGTTCATGTAACAAGTGTCTCAGTTGTTATATATTTTGTGCCACCAGAGCGCAAACTATACTTAGCCTCCAATTACATTTCTTTTTCTCGGCTAATCAGTGGGGGCTGTAGGAAATGACTAGCTGAGGACCCTGGCACCTTGGTCCTCATTGTTGGGATTGTGTGATTCTGTGTAGTCCGGACCTGAATAAGGAATTGAAGAAACATCCACAGGGTGTGTTTGCACAACCCCTGGGCCAATCATGAGACGGTCTCAGGCCTGCATCCCTCTGCTTGGGGACCCAGAACAGCATGTCAAATCCTAGAGATGAGCAGACCAGCAACTATGAGGCTGGGGAAGCATTTATTGAGTGCCTGCTGTGGGACTCTGGCTGAGGCCAAGAGGCAGAGTATGGCCAAGGGTTCACCCAGTCACAGGAGCCAGGGGTCTTGGGCCAGAGACCACCCCCCAGCACAGACTAAGCTGAAGCAATTATACTGAAATAGAGCCTTTATTTCCCAAAGCTCATGGAATAAGCTCTAGGGCAGAGTAGGTCCTCCTTGCCTAGGAGGGCACTGGGCCCTGCTTGGTGGGCAGCTCCAGGTCTTTCTCCTCACTGACTCCGAGGGGCTGAGGACTGGCCTGCAGGAGGTCAGAGTCTGAAGTGGGAGTCTCCATGCATCCATACCCACACCCTCCCTGGGGCCTTCCTCTTCCCACCACTGCCCACCTCTGCACCTTTGCCTTGGCTGCCCCTGTGGGAATGCCCTTCCCCCAAGACCATCCTCTGAGGACTCCACAGGCCCCCTCCTTGGCTTCCCGCCCCCAGCTCCTTTCACAAGCTGTTTCCACTCCCTGCCACCCAGTTTCAGGGCTCACAGCTTCTCCGGGGCCAACTCCTTCCTCTTGCTTGCTCTTGGCTCGAGCAGGAACCTGCACCCCGAGCTTTGCCAGCTCGTCCTTCAGCCTGGACAGAAAGGGGTGGGCGGGGGGAGGAAGAGGGACAAGAGGGTGTGAAGAGACCAAGAAAAAGAGGCTTGGAGGGGAGCAGAGACTCCCTTAGCCACCTTCCCCTTGGGGACTGGGGGTGGTGCTCCATGCCCACCTCTGCCTCTTCTGCTGCAGCTGCTTGCACTTCTGCTGCAGCTGCTCATGGCGCTGGGCTGTGGCCTCCAGGAGCTGCTGGGCCTTCCTGTTCTCCTCCTCAAACAGATGTCTGAGGGTGGGGCCATCAGTGCTGGCAGCTCCCTCCCTCTGCCCGCCTCCCCCTCCCCATCTTACACTGCAGCTGCTGCCTCCTGGCTGCGGAGAAAGAGCCCCTCAGTGATGGTGGAGCAGTCCCTGGCCCCAAACTGGGAGCAGAGACGATGCTTCACATCCTCAAGCTTCACCTCCACCAGCTTCTCTATAGCAAGAAGAGACAGATGGGCAGGGCAGGGCAGGGCAGGGCAGGGCAGGGCAGGGCAGGGCAGATCAGGGCGTCCCCATTCTCCAGGCCTCACCTTCTTTGAGCAACTGCTCCTTGCTGCTATTGAGGGTGCCAATCTCCTGGGCCAGCCGCTCTGGCCTCTGAGGGGATAGAAAGGAGGCCCATCCACATCTCCCAGCTTCGCACCATGGACCTCAGAAAAGCCTACCTGGATCTGGTCTTTACTCAGCACGCCTCACTTCCTACTACTCTGACCCTCCATGGTGCCAGGCATGGTTCAGCCTCAGGGCCTTTGCACCATTCCCTTTGGCCATTCCCTCCACCTGGAACTGTTTTTCACCTGATACCTGTGGTGCTGGCTGGAGAGGCTCATGAGGTGGTTAATGTTCAGGAATTTTGCAAGCTTTGAAATCAGCCCTGGGTTGAGTATTTACTACAGGGGACCCTGCAAAAACTATAAATCAGGGTCGTTTTCTGGAGAATCAGTTACCAGCCCAGCACTATGGCTCCTCTTCTTCCCTCTGTGTGGTGTCCTCTCTGAGCCCTTCCATCCTGACATCCATTCTCTCTGCCTATTTTCTTGTCTGGCGCCTGGGATAACCAGGTGGCAAACACGGGCCTGCTTGTTCCCCACCGTCTGCCCTGTGCCCCTGATGGCCCCAAACACATCCATGGATATCCTCAATGGATGATCCCTCCTTGGTTCATCAGGATTCCTCCTGACCACTGAAGGGCCTTGGGAGGGCGCAGGGATGGATGGGCAGGCCAGCAAAGAGGAGGACACTGGGTAGCAGTGTGGGTGATGATGAGGGACTGAGCTGAGGGCAATTTTGACATATGGCCACCAGGGCTTGCTTAGGAACTGGGTGTGGCAGGTCAGGGAAGAAGGTCTGGAGGATGACCCTGAGTTTGGGCCTGGTGCTGCCAGGGAAGATGTGGAAGGTGGGAGGAGTGGCTTTGAGTGGCTCACGTGGAATTCCCAGAGGTCCTTGTGCTGGCCCATCAGATCCTCTAGCTGTTCCTCGAAATCCAACCTGGGGACCAACCACACAGGATGAGGGGCTGTGGGCTGAGACACCTCTCTGCAACCTGGCCCAGGCCAGGGGTCTTCATGCACACCTGAGGGGGCTTGCCCATGCTCTTTGCTCTGCTGGGAGCACCTTCACCACCTTGACCCTCCAAGCCTCAGCTCAGCCAGCTCCTCTTCTAACCCCCATCCCAGATACTAACCCCACCCTCAACCCATCCCAGCCCTCAGGCCTCAGGCATTGGGCTTTACCTCAGCTGCCTCTGTTTGTTCTTCTCTTCCTCGATCTGGGAGTTCAGGGCAGAAATTCGCTCCTTGCACTCCTGCAGCATGGTTTGCTTCCTGGGAAGATGCAAGGCAGACCTCAGTCATGTTCTCTGAATGTCTCCCCAGGAGGGGACTGGGGTGATGCTTCTGCCTCCTTCTCTTGAGGTCTGTTCTAGCCTTCTAGATTGAGGTCCTTCTCTGTAACTTCATGGGGAAGGGCATGAGCATGTACACCCTGGAAATATTGTTGTGAGGATTAGGGAGATCAATGTGGGCCTGGTCAAGTGCACAAGCATACACTCACATTAATCTCATCTGAATTTCCCAAAGAGTTCTAATCTTGGTATGCCACGGCTTGGGGCCTCTGGTCACAAAATGAGCTAAATAAGCATTCAAGAGGTGAAGAGAGGGATGCAAAAATAGTTTGGTGAATGGAAGGATAATGGATGAATGGAGAGAGACTAGGTGGACAGATGGTTGGCCTGATGCCTAAATGAAGGGACAGATGAACAGATGAATGAACAGACAGCCAAGGAATGTGTAGGAAGAGTAAAAGACACAGAACAAAAACCAGCTAAAGGAATTTAATTGATAGTCTAGGAAATGAATGATCATCCCACTGACTGAGAGAGAATCCTTAACACTATGCCTACTGTTAGAGCCAAGGTGGGAAGACACTCGTTTCGCCTCTCCATTTTACAGAGGGAGAATATGAGAGCTGCGGGTCTAAGTCTGATTTCCTTTACTTTCTCTACTCTGCCAGAATGAAAGGGTAGGGCAGAGCATGGCTCAGGTGGAAGCTCTTACCTCTGTGCCTCACCTTCCTTCTCCTGGCAGTGGAGCCGAAGGATCCTCAGGGTCTCTGCAAGGAGAGGAAACAAGGGCCCATGAGAGCCTGTCAAGGCATTAGGGCAGAGGTAGGGCTAGATCATGTGGGGTCTCGTGGACACCTGATGGGACTTTGTCATTTACTGCAAGTCTAGTGGAAGCCAAGGGAGGGATGCAAGCTGATACAGGGTTCAAAGGCTTCAGCTGCTATGCAGAGAGTGGGCTTCTGCAGGGTGGCAAAGGCAAAAGCCCAGAGATAGAGTAGCTGCAATTACCTTGCTTTTTGCTCAAGATCTCTTTCACGCGTGCTTTCTCTCCACTCACTGGAAAACACAGTAACACGTTCAGGCATCAGGGACCACCCACTGCACCCTCAGGGACTGGTCTTGCCCACAGTCACATGGGTGGCTTGGTACAGCCCTACCCCCAATCCCAAATGTGGACCCCTCGAGGTGAGTCCCCTCCCCTCTCATGTCCACATTCCCTGTAAGCATCAAAGGTCCCTGATGTTGATGAAGGGTGGCTATGAGGACCCTACTGAACGCCAGCGCATTTACATGGAGGGGAGAGAAAAAATAAACACATCACATGAAGTGGGATAATAGCTGTGAAGAAACATTAAGCAGTAAGGGGCATGTGACTAGGTGGGGGCAGGGTGCTGTCCTTAGGATGATTTGGGAAGGCCTCTCTGAGAAGGGGACATTTGAGATGAGAGCTGAATGATAGGAGGCAACAGGTAGCTTTATTACCTGGGATGAATAGCCTAGCAAAGGCCCTGAGGTGGGATTATGCTTGGAGGTTGTTTCCCACCCACAGAGTGGGAGAGGGGGAGATTGGTAGGACCTGAGGCCAGAGAAGGGGCAGGGGCCTTGGCCACAGCAAGGATGCTCAGTGTCTGGAATATTGGGTTCAAGGAGGCATGACATTGTGGGAACCTCTGGGTGACCCCTGGCACACTTACATGAGTCCAGTTCCTTCTGCAGGGCCTCCCAGACAGTCCGGGCCTCTCCCAGCTCCTCACTGGCTTTCTTTTTTGCTGCATCAAAGAAGAGAAGGTCAGACATTGTGTAAGTGCAGCCTCCAGCTGCACTATTCCTTGCAAACAGTGACATTTCACATTTGTCTTAAAGCAAACCTAGAGGGGCCCAGATTTTACAGAGCAGGGAACAAGACTTCCAGAGCCCAAGCCCTTGTTGTTGGGTTCAGTTGGCAGCAGAGCCAGGTTAATGGACACATGAATATAGCAGTTGCATTTAGATGGACCTCTGCTTGGTTTAATGCTCTGCTGTTGCTGTCATGAAATACTTAGTAATTTTTGAACGAGGGGCCTTCCATTTTCATTTTGTACTCAGCCCTGCAAATCACATAGCTGGTTTTGGCTGACAAGCCAAGGTCCCTGAGCTTACCTTGCTGAACTTCATTAATCCGGTTTATCAGGACCTCAACCCTGGGCTCTAGGCTTCCCGCTGCAGGGAGGAAAGGAGATTAAGTAGAGATGACAGGGGAGGCAGAAGCGGGTGGGGGCCCTCCAGGGGCTCACATTCTGGGTAGGGGAGACAAGCAACAGATAAACAGATACTGAGTCAGGTTATGCTAACTGTGGTCAAGAGAAATAGAGGGGCAAGGGATTAAAGAGTGAGGGAGTGGGAAGTGCTTCTTTAGATATGGGAAGGCCTCTTGAGGGCGCCAAATCAAGTGAGGGAGGCAGGCTCTGCAGCTCCCTGGGTGGGGATGGCAGGTAGTCAGTGCAAAGGGCTGCCCTTAGGTGGAAACGTGGCTGGAAGGAGCCTGGTGAGCAAGCAGAGAGCAGCACAGGTGAGGTGGAAGGAGGGGAGGTGCAAGTGAAAACCTGGATTTAACTGAGTGCAATGGGAGCCAAGTGGGTGGCCAGCAAGGGTGTTGCAACTGGGTTTTGGGAAAATGTTTTGCTTTCTATCCCCTTATACTTTAATTTTGAATCATGGGGCCATATTATTACTTCAAAGAATTAAAAGTAAGAGAGCACAAAAAAAAGAGAGCTAATTTCTCAAGGTTGTGAACTGTGGGGCCTGGAATCAAATCCACTTCTGCTTGACCCCAAACCTCAGGCTAAGCCTCAGTTACAGAGGAGACATGTGACCTTTCTGCAATTTCTTCACCATTTCCATCAAGTCTTCAATTTTCTGTGAGGACTTGGTCTGCCCTGTGGAGACAAAACCAAACATTTCAGAATACTGTAGGAGTGAGAGGCCTGAGGAAGGATCCAACAACCTTGGCCTGGGACTGATGTGGGCTGAGGACAGATGTCTAACCAGAGTCGTGCCCCTGCTCCTTGTCCTGAGGTGGACACTACATGAGAGATGAAGCAGGCCCCTTCATGGTCAGCTTTTCCTAAAGTGTGAAATGACACCACAGATTTCCCCTTAATGAAACAATGGGCAAGGGAAAGAGCACACTCTCCCTGCTGATACTGTTCAAGGTTGGGTCAAAGCTTGTGATGTAATAATGAAAGAAAAAAAGGAGGGGTATAAATAAATAGAAACGAGTCAAAAATCACTGTAACTGGCAGATGGCATAATCAACTAGAAAGTTCTAGAGAATCTTATTTTTAAAAAACAAGGAGGGCCGGCCCCGTGGCTTAGCGGTTAAGTGTGCGTGCTCCGCTACTGGCGGCCCGGGTTTGGATCCCGGGTGCGCACTGGCGCACCGACGCACTGCTTCTCCGGCCATGCTGAGGCTGCATCCCACATACAGCAACTAGAAGGATGTGCAACTATGACATACAACTATCTACTGGGGCTTTGGGGAAAAAAAAGAGGAGGATTGGCAATAGATGTTAGCTCAGAGCCGGTCTTCCTCAGCAAAAAGAGGAGGATTAGCATGGATGTTAGCTCAGGGCTGATCTTCCTCACAAAAAAAAAAAAAAAACAAGGAATAGTAAGAAAATTTAGTAAGATGTCTCGTTTAAACATATATAAATAGATTTCCTATATACAATTGTTATCCTGAAGCCTCCTAGTAAAATATTTCCTATTTTCTTTTTTTAAATCAATATGGGCACTTATTTTTAACCCCCTAATGAATTAGTAGATCTAGGCAATTATTATTACTATTATTATTATTATTATTTTTGTGAGGAAGACCAGTCCTGAGCTAACATCCAATGCCAATCCTCCTCTTTTTGCTGAGGAAGACCGGCCCTGGGCTAACATCCGTGCTCATCTTCCTCTACTTTATATGGGATGCCGCCAGAGCACGGCTTGATAAGCGGTGCGTCGGTGCATGCCTGGGATCCGAACCTGCGAACCCTCGTGCCGCGGAAGCAGAGCATGCACACTTAACTGCTGTGCCACTGGGCCAGCCCCTAGGCAATTATTATTAACAGCATTAACATCACAATAAAGATAACTGGATATTATGAGCCGCTTGATGAAAAAATACAACATAGGATTCTTGCCTAAAAATGACACTAATACTTATTAAGCCTCTCAATCTAAATACCAATTCAAGGAAATACAGGGACAGAGGAACAAGTTAAACGGCACATGGGGATGCAATTAGCAACATCCAGATTGGGAAACTTCACGGGAAAACAACCCAGTTTCTTTAACAAATAAATTTCAGGAGAAAAGCACGGAAGGAAGACCCTTACAGACTAAAAGAGTCATATAAAAGAGACATATCAACAAATCTCAATAAGTGAACCATATTTGAATCTTGATTCAAACAAATGCACTTTAAAAATTATTGATGACAAAATCAGGGAAATTTGAAAATTGACTAGATATCTGATAAAACAAAGGAATTACTGTAGCTATTATTCAGATGTGACAATGCTATTGTGGTTACTTTTCTGAAAAGAGTACTTATCTTTTCGATATCTTTTAAAGATATACATGGAAATATTTATGAATGATATGCTATGATGCCTGGGATGCTTCACAATGAAATAGTGGAGTGGGTGGTAGGAAGTGGGTGAGGAGACAGAGGAAACAAGATTGGCCAAGAGCTGCTAATTGTTAAAGCTGAAAGATGGGTTAATGTGGTAATTATACTTTGTTCTCGACTTTTGTATATGCTTAAATTTTTCCACAATGAAAAGTCATAAGGTAAGGCAGCGTGCAGAAGCAGTAAATATCTGTTGAATGAGCCAAATAATATCTTGTTAACAAAAAAATGCAGGCTACAAAACAGCTTGTGTAGTATGAGCCTCCTACTTTTTACTTTTAAAATAATTTCAAATTTACTTAAAAGTTGCAGAAATAGGACACACAGCTCCCATATGCCCTTCACCCAGATTCCCCATTTGCTAGCATTTCTGAACCCTGAGAATGAGTTGCAAACACAATGCTTCATTACCCCATAATACCCCAGTGTGAAGTTCTGAAATATAAGGACAATCTCCTATGTAGTAACCACAATACAACAGTTAAAACCGAGAAAATAACTATGATAGATATTAACATCTGATCCTTTAATGGCATTTAAAAAATGTCCCCTCCTTTCTCTTTTACATTTTGAAGTTCTACAATTAGTATCTACAAAGTCCTAGTAGAAAAATCAAATAAGATTAAAAATGTCCCTTCACCTCTGCATTCCCCTCAAAATCCAAATCTCTTCCCCAGAATCATCAATGAGGAAAGCAGCCTCCAGACATACTTCTGTGCAACCTACACAGTGCTATAATTTTTCCCTCTTGCTTTTCTCTCATATCTAACAATGTAACAGTTGACTTAACTGAATTTTTATTACATTTCTTCCTCCTTTTAGAAATCCACTGTACAGGTATTTGCCGGCATGCGTGAGTACACCTGGGTACCCATGTGCGTGAGTACACATGCGCTCCCCACGTTTTCCTACCACCACCCAGGCTCGTGACTACTCCGTCCGTGTATCTGTGTGTTTTGTGTGATGCCTAGGAAGGTGACGGAAAGAGAAAAGGCAAATTAAATGCTAAAATCTCTGCCAGATGGGCTCCTGCGAAGCCTTTACCCACTGGTTTTCCTGTCAGCTCAGTACGGGAAGGTCTGTCTTCTGCCCCTCTTTGAAGAAGCTGATGGACTGGAAATGGACTCGCACTGTCCTTGGAATTTCTCCCATCGTTGGCTGCTACAGGGTGAACGCTGTGCCTCCCCAAAATTCCTATGTTGGAACCTGACGTGCTGGTATTGGGGGTGGGGCCTCCGGGAGGGGGGCCCTCGTGAACGGGATCAGAGCCCTCAGGAAACGCACCCCGACGGCTCCCCTTCCCTTCCCGCCGCCGCGAGAAAACGCTCATCTGCAACCAGGAGCTGGCCCTCGCCAGACGCCAAACCTGCGGCCTCGAGCCGAGAAACCTAGTGCCGTGGTTCACAGGCCACCCGGGCTACGGCGTTTCCGTAACGGCGGCCCGGACGGACCGAGACAGTGGTCAGGTGGACCGAATCTCCACCCAAACACAGCGGCTTATCCGAGAAAGCTGCAACAGCGGCGGCCACGGCAGGTGCGGAACAGAAGGGGATACGCGCACCCGCCCGAGCAGGCTCCGCCGAGCGTCCTCCGCGGGCGGGCCCGCGCCCCGCGGAGTCGGGCTGCGCTGCGCCGGCGGCTCTGGGGGCGCCAGACGCCGCTGACGAGGCGGCTCGGGGCCGCGGACCACGCGAGCAGCCGCCACCCTGAGGGCCGGCGTGCAGGGGGCCCTCCCGGTGCTCGCCAGCTCGCGGACGCCTGGAAGTCCCCGCGAGACCCCAGGAGCACACCCTTCCGGGGGGAGGCGGCCGGGGGAACGTCTCGGCTGTCTTCTCCATGCCGGGCTCTAATTCCAGAACTTTCCTACAGCTGAGACGGCCGCTCCCCCGGTGTCGGGAGGTGAGAAACGGCCCGCTGTCCGGAGCCGCCTGGATCCCGGTTTTGGGGGAAAAAAACCCGCCGTTAAGAACACGGTTTTTTGGGCCAACAGGTTGTGAGATGAGACTCAGGGGGACTCACTCCCGCGGGCGGGAGGCTCAGGAGACCTCCCTTCTCTGTTTCTGGGAGGGCTGAGGAGTCTCAGGATCACATCGCAAGGATGGCCTCCGGCCCTGCGCGGGCGCCAGTCCGCCAACGCCGACTGAGCCCCACACGGGAGGCGGGCGTGCGGGGTCACCGGCTCCGGGGAAGGGCCGAGACGCCCCCTCGGAAGCTACCGCCCGACCCTGAGGAGGAGGCCACCCCGCCGCCCCGCCCGGCTCCCACGGAGGCCCTGGCGGCCCAGCACTACCTCCGGCCTTGTCAGCCCGCTCCGCGACTCCCGCGGGCTCCCCGACTCCCGCGGGCTCCTCGCCCGAAGGCCCGTGCCTGCCCGCCATCTCCTCGCAGCTCGCGGGCGCCAGGCGTTTGGCACCTCCGCGGGGATTGGATAAACCGGCGCCGGGGGCGGGGCGTCCTGCCGCACGCCTGCGCAGTGCGCTCCACCTAACATCGAGAGCCGCAGCAAGGGTAACGGTTCCGGGCAAGCGCTAGTGCGCATGCTTAAAGCCGCCCGGCCGCAAGTTCCTGGTAGAGAAGGCGAGGGCCGCCTGCGGTCTTCCCGGCTTGCGATTGGCCATTGAGTTGGTGACCTGCGCATGTGTAGAGGCCTCCAGAGGGGCCATCCGCACCTGACGTCGCCGGCATTATGGCGAATGTGCCTGTGCCATGTGGGGAGCTGAGTTCGATTCCCGCCTCTGCCAATATTCCTCACTGCACACCTGGAAGGGTTTCCGGTTCACCCACGACTTCGTAGGCGTTCTGGAGTGAGGCCGAGTGTGTTGGCCCCATCTGACTAATCGTAGTGGCTCTGCTCGGCTCTATGCAGAGGAGAGTGCAATGGTGGAGAGAGGCCCTGATGGCTCCCAGTTTGATCCTGAGGCTGGCCCTGCCTCCCCATGGAAATGTCCTCACCCAAGGCAGGCCGAGGGGTTGGACAGTGTCGGGGTCTGCAGGGCGGGTGGGGTGTGCAGATACTCAGGAGCATTCTTCTGGGAGTCTGGGAGGGCTGTGGTGAGGTTGGCTCCTCCTGCTGGTAGTGGAGCAGAGTGTCCTGCCCCGTGCTGCGCGGTGGTCATCCGGCCACTCCTGGGCTCCCTGCCTGCGTGATGGGCGGATTTCACATTTCTAGGAGAGGCAGAGCTCTGGGGCCAGCTAGGGGCTGGTGGACCTGGGTGCAGGCAGTGCAGGTTCCAGTTCCCAGCCTCAGTCTGCACATCTGTGTTGTCACTGTGCACAAAGCCTGTTGTGCGACATTCTACCCCTAGTGCTCCTCATTTGTGGGCCAGGATCCAATCGCGACAGTAATAACCAACCATAAGGGAGCAGTTCTGAGCACTATGTGTTCAAAGCCCTGCTTTAGGAGCCAACTCCAGTTTTCCTGATCTGTAGGCTAGGAATAGTAATAAACAAAAACTATCATTTAATGAGTGCACAGTTCCTATTCTTCTCAGGGTACCACATTATTTCATTTAATCCTCTCCCCAGCTGGACAACGCCTGACATGATTGGGCTTCCCCTTACTAACTCTGCTGTAGCCACTATCAACTTAAAAAGCAAATTCACCTGTTTTATTTCAAAATGGGTTTATTTGGGAATAGCCAAAAGAATTGTAATTCAGGCTATGTGTGCTATGGCAAACTATAAGCAAATCCAGAAAACAAAGGAGGAGAGCTGCTTTTATAGAGAAGAAGGGGGAGAGGGAGGAGCTGTTCTAAAGGAAAGTCCACTTGGAGAGAGTGACAGATCAGGGCAAGAACGGGTTCTCATTGGCTGAGCTGCTGCATTTCTCATTGGCTGAGCTGTGGGGTTTCTAATTGGCTGAGCTGCAGCATGTCTGATTGGCCAGGCTGTTGCTGGGTGGGGAGAGAAGTCTTCCGCCAGTAGTAAAGTAGTTGTACTTCTTGTCAGAGATGCAAACCTCTGTGTCTTTCCTGTTTGGTGTCACTGAGGATGTGTGATACATGTGAGAGGTACCCATACCCCCAGGCATTCCTGACTCCAGTTTAGTTAAGGTTTCTTTTATTAATTTCCACACCACCAGCCTCCTTCCTCAAAACAAATAGGCTCAAACCCACCTCAAACCTTTACAAAGGCTGTCACCTCTACACACCCTACCAAACACACCCTAAGGGTGAAAGGTTGAATTGTCACCTCAAGGCTAATATGCCTTCTGCAAACCCATGCCTCCCATGAAATGGATAAGTTTAGGGTTAGGGTTAGGGTTGATATCGAACCTGAAGTGGGTTATTTTGTTTCCCACCTTAACCTTGTGGGTAAAAGGCACAGTTTCACCATAATCCAGGGAAATTTTAACTCCCTCATCCTCAGTTTCAGGGTGAGGAGAGAGGGGTGAGGGTAAAGATGAGCAGTTCTGGTTTGGGTCTTGGTTCAGTCCAGAACAGGGTCAGGGTCAGCAGTAGGGGTAGAGGTAGGGGTAGGGTCGGAGTCCGTGTGAGGGTACTGGTCCTGGGTAGGGGAAAGAGTATGGAGGAGTTGTGGGTGAGGGTAAGGATTGCCTTCAGTGTTGGGGTAGCGGTTAGACATTAGGCTTACAGGTTAAGGTTAGGGTTAGGTTAGAGTTAGGGGTTAGGGCTAGGGCTAGGGTTGTGCTACGGATTAGGGTTAGGGTTTAGGGTTAGGGTTGGGGGTTAGGGGTTGAGCTTAGGGTTGGATTGGGGTTGGGGTTAGGGTTAGGGTTAGGGCTAGGAGCTAAGGCTAGAGCTGGGGCTAGGGATAGGAGCTAGGGTAGGGTAGGGGTTAGGAGTTAGGGTTAGCGTTGTTAGGGTTGGGGCAGGGGCCAGGTATAGGGTTAGGGTCAGGGAGGCAGGGGCAGGGGCAGAGCTGGGGCTAAGGCTAGGGTTAGGGTTAGGGTTGTTAGGGTTAGGGTTCAGGTTAGGGTTCAGGTCGGGGTTGGGGTTACGGTTCAGGGCTCGGGTGAGTGTTTGTGTTCAGGTTCGGGTGAGGGAGATGGCTGTCGTCTAGGGCGGGGGCTAGGGGTTAGGGTTCAGATTTCAGGGTTCGGGTTCCGGTTAGGTTAGGGTTAGAGTTAGGGTTAGGGGTGGGGTTATGGCATAGGGCTAGGGCAAGGGTTAGGACTAGGGCTAAGAGTAGTGTTAGGGTTAAGGTTTATAGGTTAGGGCTAGGGCTAGGATTAGGGCTAGGGTTAAGGTTACGGCTACGGCTAGGGCTCTAGTTAAGGCTAGGACTAGGGGTAGGGCTGGGGTTGGGGTAAGCAGTTAGGATTACGGCTAGGGCTAGGGCGAGGGCTAGGGTTACGGTTAGGGTTAAGGTTAGGGATCAGTTTAAGGCTAGGTTTAGGGTTAGGACGAGTGTTTGGGTCAGGGTTCGGGTCAGGGTTCGGGTTCTGGTTAGGGTTAAGGTTCGGGTCGGGTTCGGGTTAGGGTTGGGCTTCGGGTTAGGGGTTAGGGTTAGACTAGGGTCAGGGTTCGGTTAGTTAGGTTCAAGTTAGGAGTTAGAGGGTTAGGTTAGGGTTAGGGTTGGTAAAGAAGTTAGAAGGCAAGTTAGGTTAGTTAGGGTTAGGGTTAGAAAGTTAGGCTAGGTTAGGAGTTAGGGTTAGGGTCTAGCAAGAAGGTTAGGGTTGGGTTAAAAGGTTAGGGTTAGGGTTAGGGTTAGGGTTCGGGTTAGGGTTAGGGTTAGGGGTTAGGGTTAGGGTTAGGAGTTAGGGTTAGGGTTAGGGTTAGGGTTAGGAGTTAGGAGTTAGGGTTAGGGTTAGGAGTTAGGATTAGGAGTTAGGGTTTAGGAGTTCGGGTTAGGGTTAGGGTTAGGGTTAGGGTTAGGGTTAGGGTTAGGGTTCGGGTTAGGGTTAGGGTTCGGGTTAGGGTTCGGGTTCGGGTTCGGGTTAGGGTTAGGGTTCGGGTTAGGGTTAGGGTTCGGGTTAGGGTTAGGGTTAGGGTTCGGGTTAGGGTTCGGGTTAGGGTTAGGGTTAGGGTTAGGGTTCGGGTTAGGGTTAGGGTTAGGGTTCGGGTTAGGGTTAGGGTTAGGGTTCGGGTTAGGGTTCGGGTTAGGGTTCGGGTTAGGGTTAGGAGTTGAGGTTCGGGTTCAGGAGTTAGGGTTAGGGTTAGGGTTAGGAGTTAGGTTAGGGTTAGGAGTTAGGGTTAGGGTTAGGGTTAGGGTTAGGGTTAGGTTCAGTATAGGAGTATAGGGTTAGGAGTTAGGGTTCGAGTTAGAGTTCGGGTTCGGGTTCGGGTATAGGGTTAGAGTATAGGGTTAGGAGTTGAGTTCGGGTTCGGAGTTAGGGTTAGTTAGGAGTTAGGAGTTCGGGTTCGGGTTCGGGTTAGGGTTAGGAGTTAGGAGTTCGGGTTAAGGTTGGGTTAGGAGTATAGGGTTAGGGTTCGGAGTTAGGAGTTAGGGTTCGGGTTAGATTCGGGTTAGGGTTAGGAGTATAGGGTATAGGAGTTAGGGTTAGGAGTTCGGGTTAGGAGTTAGGGTATCGGAGTATAGGGTTAGGAGTTCGGGTTCGGGTTCGAGTTCGGAGTTGAGTTCGGGTTATGGTTAGGAGTTCGGAGTTAGGGTTGGGGTTGGGGTTAGGGTTAAGGTTAGGAGTTAGGAGTTCGGGTTCGGAGTTAGGAGTTAGGGTTGAGTTCGGAGTTAGGTTCGGAGTTAGGGTTCGGGTTCAGGGTTAGGAGTTCGGGTTCGGGTTCGGAGGTTAGGGTTAGGAGTTAGGAGTTCGGGTTAGGTTAGGATCTGGTTCGGAGTTAGGAGTTAGGAGTTAGGAGTTAGGGTTCGGGTTCGGGTTAGGGTTAGGGTTCGGGTTAGGGTTCGGGGTCGGGTTAGGGTTCGGGTTAGGAGTTCGGAGTTCGGAGTTAGGAGTTAGGAGTTCGGGTTAGGGTTCGGGTTCGGGTTAGGGTTAGGGTTCGGGTTCGGGTTAGGAGTTAGGTTAGGGTTAGGAGTTAGGGTTAGGGTTCGAGTTCGGGTTAGGAGTTCGAGTTAGGAGTTCGGGTTAGGAGTTAGAGTTAGGGTTAGGTTAGTTAGGTTAGGGTTAGGAGTTAGGAGTTGAGTTAGGGTTAGGAGTTCGGAGTTAGGAGTTAGAGGTTAGGGTTCGGGTTAGGAGTTAGGGTTAGGAGTTAGGAGTTAGGGTTCGGGTTCGAGCGAGTTCGGAGTTAGGAGTTAGGGTTAGGGTTAGAGTTAGGGTTCGGAGTTCGGGTTAGGAGTTAGGTTGTTAGGGTTTGAGTTAGGAGTTAGGTTAGGTTCGAGTTAGGAGTTAGGAGTTAGGGTTAGGAGTTCGGGTTAGGAATTAGGAGTTGAGTTGAGTTAGGAGTTCGGGTTAGGGTTAGGAGTTAGGAGTTAGGAGTTAAGGTTAGGGTTAGGAGTTCGGAGTTAGGTTCGGGTTAGGAGTTAGGGTGGAGTTGAGTTCGGAGTTAGAGTTAGGGATTAGGAGTTAGGGTTCGAGTTCGGGTTAGGAGTTAGGAGTTCGGAGTTGGGTTAAGGTTAGGAGTTCGGAGTTAGGGTTAGGGTTAGTTAGGGTTCGGAGTTAGGGTTAGGAGTTAGGAGTTAGGAGTTAGGGTTCGGAGTTAGAGTTAGGAGTTAGGGTTCGGGTTAGGGTTGAGTTGAGTTAGGGTTAGGAGTTAGGAGTTAGGAGTTAGGGTTCGAGTTCGGAGTTAGGGTTAGGGTTAGGGTTAGGGTTAGTTCGAGTTCGAGTTAGAGGTTAGGAGTTAGATTAGGGTTCGGGTTAGGGTTAGGGTTCGGGTTAGGGTTAGGGGTTAGGGTTATGGTTCGGGTTGAGTTCGGGTTAGGGTTAGGAGTTAGGGTTAGGAGTTAGGGTTAGGAGTTCGGGTTAGGTTCGGGTTAGGAGTTAGGAGTTAGGAGTTGAGTTCGGGTTAGGGTTAGGGTTAGGGTTTAGGGTTAGGGTTCGGGTTAGGGTTCGGGTTCGGGTTAGGGTTAGGGTTAGGGTTCGGGTTAGGGTTCGGGTTAGGTTAGGTGGATTAGGGATTAGGTTAGGGTTCGGGTTAGTTAGGGTTCGGGTTAGGAGTTGAGTTCAAGGAGTTCGAGTTAGGGTTAGGAGTTAGGTTAGGGTTAGGAATTAGGAGTTAGGTTGGGTTCGGGTTCGGGTTAGGGTTCGGGTTAGGGTTAGGGTTAGGGTTAGGGTTCGGGTTAGGGTTAGGGTTCGGGTTAGGGTTAGGAGTTAGGAGTTCGAGTTAGAGTTCGAATTAGGAGTTCGGGTTAGGGTTCGGGTTCGGGGTTAGGGTTAGGGTTAGGGTTCGGGTTAGGGTTAGGGTTCGGGTTAGGGTTCGGGTTAGGGTTAGGGTTCGGGTTCGGGTTAGGGTTAGGGTTCGGGTTAGGGTTAGGGTTAGGGTTGAATTGAGAGTTAGGAGTTCGAGTTAGGTTGGGTTAGGAGTTAGGGTTAGGAGTTAGGAGTTAGATTTAGGAGTTAGGGTTCGAGTTAGGGTTAGGAGTTCGGGTTAGGAGTTAGGGTTAGGGTTAGGAGTTAGGGTTAGGTTAGGGTTCAAGGAGTTAGGAGTTAGGGTTAGGGTTAGGGTTAGGAGTTAGGAGTTAGGAGTTAGGGTTAGGGTTAGGAGTTAGGGTTGAGTTAGGGTTAGGGTTAGGAGTTAGGAGTTAGGGTTAGGGTTAGGAGTTAGGAGTTAGGAGTTAGGGTTAGAGGTTAGGAGTTGAGTTCGGGTTAGGGTTCAAGAAGAGTTAGGTTAGGTTGAGTTAGGGTTCGGAGTTAGGAGTTAGGTTAGGAGTTTAGGGTTAGGAGTTAGTGTTGTGGTTAGGGTTAGGAGTTAGGAGTTAGGTCTGTTAGGAGTTAGCGGAGTTAGGGTTAGGGTTAGGAGTTAGGTTAGGAGTTAGGGTTAGGAGTTAGAGTTAGGGTTCGGGTTAGGAGTTCGAATTAAGTTAGAGTTAGAGATTTGGTTTAGGAAGTTAGGAGTTCGGGTTTAGGAGTTGAGTTAGAGTTAGGGTTAGGAGTTAGGAGTTAGGAGTTAGGAGTTAGAGGTTAGGAGTTAGAGTTAGTTAGGAGTGGGTAGGAGTTAGGAGTTAGGGTTCGGAGTGGAGTTAGGAGTTAGGTTTGAGTTCGAGTTAGGAGTTAGAGTTAGGGTTAGGAGTTAGGAGTTAGGGTTAGGAGTTAGGAGTTAGGGTTAGGGTTAGGTCGAGTTAGGATTAGGGTTAGAGTTAGGGTTAGGAGTTAGAGTTAGGAGTTAGGGAGTTCGAGTTAGGGTTAGGGTTAGATTGAGTTGAGTGAGTTCAGGAGTTAGGAGTTAGGGTTAAGGGTTAGGAGTTCAGGGTTAGGAGTTTAAGGGTTCAGGGTTAGGAGTTAGGAGTTAAAGGGTTAAAATTGAAATTGGTTAGGAAATTAAGATTGAAAGTTAGGGATTAGGGATTAAATTGAGTTAGGGAGTTAGGGTTACAGGGTTAGGAGTTAGGAGTTAGGAGTTAGGAGTTAGGGTTAGGAATTAGGGTTAGGAGTTAGGGTTAGAGGTTCAGGAGTTAGGAGTTAGAGGTTAGGGTTAGGGTTAGGAGTTAGGGTTAGGAGTTAGGGTTAGGAGTTAGGAGTTAGGTTGAGTTAGGAGATTGAGTTAGGGTTAGGAGTTCAGGAGTTAGGAGTTAGGGTTAGGGTTAGGAGCTGGGAGCTGGGAGCTAGGAGCTAGGAGCTAGGAGCTAGAGGCTAGGGTTAGAAGACTAGAGGTTAGGAGTTAGGAGTTAGGAGTTGGAGTTAGGAGTTAGGGTGGGGGATTGGGTTAGGAGTTAGGAACTAGGGTTAGGGTTAGGAGCTAGGGTTAGGGTTAGGAATTAGAAGGTTAGGAATTAGGAGTGAGTTAGAGTTAGGAGTTAGGAGTTAGAGTTAGGGTTAGGAGTTAGGAAGGTTAGGAGTTAGGGTTAGGGTTAGGGTTAGGGTTAGGGTTCCAGGGTTAGGAGTTAGGGTTAGGGTTGAAGGAGTTAGGAGTTAGGAGTTAGGAGTTAGGGTTAGGGTTAGAGGGTTAGGGAGTTAGGAGTTAGGAAGGTTAAAGGTGGGTTAGGAGTTAGGGTTAGGAGTTAGGAGTTAGGGTTAGGGTTAGGGTTAGGGGTTAAGAGGTTAGGGTTAGGGTTAGGAGTTAGGAGTTAGGAGCTAGGAGTTAGGAGTTAGGAGTTAGGAGTTAGGGTTAGGAATTAGGGTTAGGAGTTAGGAGTTAGAGGTTAGAGGTTAGGGTTAGGGTTAGGGTTAGGAGTTAGGGTTAGGGTTAGGGTTAGGGTTAGGGTTAGGAGTTAGGGTTAGGAGTTAGGAGTTAGGAGTTAGGGTTAGGGTTAGGAGTTAGAGAGTTAGGGTTAGGAGTTAGGGTTAGGGTTAGGAGTTTAGGGTTAGGAGTTAGGGTTAGGAGTTAGAGGTTAGGGTTAGAGGTTAGGAGTTAGGAGTTAGGAGTTAGGGTTAGGAGTTAGGAGTTAGGAGTTAGGGGTTAGGGGTTAGGAGGTTAGAGTTAGGGTTAGGGTTAGGGTTAGGGATTAGGGTTAGGGTTGAGGTTAGGAGGTTAGGGTTAGTTGAGTTAGAGGTTAGGGTTAGGAGTTGAGAGGGTTAGGGTTAGGGTTAGGGGTTAGGAGGTTAGAGAGGTTAGGGTTAGGGTTAGGAGTTAGGAGTTAGGAGTTAGGGTTAGGAGTTAGGGTTAGGAGTTAGGGTTAGGGTTAGGAGTTAGGGTTAGGGAATTAGGAGGTTAGGGTTGAGGAGTTAGGGTTAGGGTTAGGGTTAAGGTTAGGAGTTAGGGTTAGGGTTAGGAGTTAGGAGTTAGGGGTTAGGAGTTAAGGGTTAGGGTTAGGAGGTTAGGGTTAGGAGTTAGAGGTTAGGGTTAGGAGTTAGGAGTTAGGAGTTAGGGTTAGGAGTTAGGAGTTAGGAGTTAGGGTTAAGTTAGGGTTAGGAGTTAGGGTTAATTGGGTTAGGGTTAGGGTTAGGGTTAGAGGGTTAGGAGGTTAGGATTAGAGGTTAAGGGGTTAGGGTTAGGAGTTAGGAGTTAGGAGTTAGGAGTTAGGGACAGAGTTAGGAGTTAGGGTTAGGAGTTAGAGGTTAGGAGTTAGGAGGTTAGGAATTAGGAGTTAGGAGTTAGGAGTTAGGGTTAGGAGTTAGAGGTTGAAGATTGAGGTTAGGGTTAAAGGTGGAGTTAGGAGTTAGAGGTTAGGGTTAAGGGTTAAAGTTAGGAGTTAGAGGTTGAGTTGGAAGGTTAGGAGTTAGGGTTGAGGTTAGGGTTAGGAGTTAGGAGGTTAGGAGGTTAGGAGTTAGGAGTTAGGAGTTAGTTAGGAGTTGAGAGTTAGAGGTTAGAGGTTAGGGTTGAGTTAGGTTGCAGGAGTTAGGAGTTAGGAGTTAGGGATTAGGAGTTAGGGTTAGGAGTTAGCAGGTTAGGAGTTAGGGTTAGGAGTTAGGGTTAGGAGTTAAAATTGGAGTTAGGGATTAGGGGTTCAGGAGTTAGGAGGTTAGGGTTAGATTAAGTTAAAAATTGGGTTAGAGTGAAGTTAGGAAATTAGGAGTTAGGAATTCAGGAGTTAGGGTTAGGAGTTCAAGGGTTAGGGTTAGGAGGTTAGGGTTAGGAGTTAGGAGTTGAAGGGTTAGGAAATTCAAGGGTTAGGAGTTAGGGTTAAAGTTAGGGTTAAGGGTTAGGGTTAGGGTTAGTTAGAGTTAGGAGTTAGGGTTAGGGTTAGGGTTAGGGTTGAGGGTTAGGGTTAGGGTTGAGGAGTTAGGGTTAGGGTTAGGAGTTAGGAGTTAGGGTTAGGAGGTTAGGAGTTAGGAGGATTAGGGTTAGGAGTTAGGGTTAGGAGTTAAGATTAGGTTAGGTTAGGTTAGGAGTTAGGAGTTAGGGTTAGGAGTTGAGAGGAGTTAGAGTTAGGAGTTAGGAGTTAGGAGTTAGGAGTTAGGAGTTAGGGGTTAGGGTAGGGGTTAGGGGTTAGGGTTAGGGTTAAGGGTTAGGGTTAGGGTTAGGGTTAGAGGTTAGGGTTAGGGTTAGGGTTAGGGGTTAGGGTTAGGAGTTAGAGGAGTTAGAGAGTTAGGGTTAGGGGTTAGGGTTAGGGTTAGGGTTAGGGTTAGAGTTAGGAGGGTTTAGAGGTTAGGAGTTAGGAGGTTAGAGGTTAGGAGTTAGAGAGTTGAGAGTTAGGAGTTTAGGGTGAGTTAGGAAGGTTAGGAGTTAGGAATTTAGGGTTAGGGTTAGGAGTTAGAGGGTTAGGAGTTAGGGTTAGGAATGAGTTAGGAGTTAGGAGTTAGGGTTAGGGTTAGGAGTTAGGGTTAGGGTTAGGGTTAGGGTTGAGTTAGGGTTAGGGTTAGAGGTTAGGGTTAGGAGTTAGGGTTAGGAGTTAGGAGTTAGGGTTAGGAGTTAGGGTTAGGAGTTAAAGGTTAGGGGTTAGGAGTTAAGTTAGGGTTAGGAGGTTAGGAGTTAGGGGTGAGTTAGAGGTTAGGAGTTAAAGGGTTAAGAACAGGGTTAGAGGTTAGGAGTTAGGAGTTAGAGGTTAGGGTTAGGAGGTTGAGTTAGAGGTTAGGGTTAGAGTTAGGAGTTAGAGGTTAGGGTTGGGGTTGAGGGTTAGGGTTAGGGTTAGGGTTAGAGGTTAGGAGTTAGGAGTTAGAGGTTAGGGTTAGGAATTAGGGTTAGGGTGAGGGTTAGGAGTTAGGAGTTAGGGTTGAGGGTTAGGAATTTAGGAGTTAGGAGGTTAGGGTTAGGAGTTAGGGTTAGGGTTAGGAGTTAGGGGTTAGGAGTTAGGAGTTGAGGGTTAGGAGTTAGGAGTGGAGTTAGGAGGTTAGGAGTTAGGGTTAGAGGTTAGGAGTTAGGAGTTAGGAGTTAAGGGTTAGGGTT